>NC_081251.1:70822168-72053160 GCF_030490865.1 Poecile atricapillus | reverse complement strand
TTTTTTTTTTGAAAGTTGTCATGAAGAGGTTTTGTCTGAGGTTTTATTTCTAAATGTTCATCTTAGCATAATTGTATTAAATATAAGACATAGCAGCCTGGTAATTCCTGGAGCTTGCTGAAAGAGGTCTGTAGGATTTCCCAGCACCAGAGATGGTGCTGAGGCTGGCAGAGGCTGGCAGGCTGCGCTGTAGGCTTTTCTCTCCATCCTTTGAAGTGTTGAAACATCCAGTTGTCACTGCTGCAGGCAGGACCCTGCACTGGATGAACCCTGGTCTGATCTAATCTGGCAGTTCTGGTCACTTCTAGACTGTTTTGGTTTCTTCTGCTTCTGATATGATATGCCCATGTTTTGTTGTATGTACTTGCTGTGCTGGTGAAGGTATGAGGTAGCATCTGTAAACTATTCTTTTTAGCCCTTTATAAAGCAAAGTAATTTTTTTTTCCTGCAACTTAGGCTCATGTAACCACTCCAGCATCTGAGGGTGGTTCTCAGAGTGCATCTGAGAATCCCACTTCAGTGGGTATCAGATTCTTTTTATTTAGATTCTGGATCCATAAGCTTTCACCTCTTCAGATAGGAAACAGCTGGCCAAGGGCAAATTTTATTTACACAGTATGCATCTATTTGATGAAGTTTCCAAGTAAACAAATAACTTCTTTCAGAATGGGGGTGGTGGGTGATATTCTCCAGAGTATTGTTTGGTGTCAATGCAGTTGCAAGTAAAGCATCTGCACATTGAGAGGCATTCATCAAACAGTGCTTCATTGGCCTAAAACACTTAAAAATTATATTTTCTGTCTCTTACTGAGAAGCTGTTTTCTTTTGGGTTTTCTTTACTGCAGCTGCTTGCAGCCTAACATTCTGATGCTGCCATCATTCATTGTGCTTGTCACTGAAGAAACCATTGTGGCTTTCTAAGGTCTTGATAGTGTTGTTATTGAGTATATTTGAATAACTACTTGAATTTGACACAGTTAGGAAACCTGCCAGAGGGTAAAACAAACATCACTCCCATTCTTGCATGTGGCAGCTGAAGTGGCAGTGAAGAGGTCTGAAGAATGCCACCCTGTCCCTTTGCCAGCTTCCAGCCTTCTCTTCCCTGTGGAAGAGAAAACCTATGAAAGGAGATACATGTTACTGTGCTATGCTAGATTTTTTCTTTTTAATGGAGAGATAATGCTTTGAACAAGAGGTTTGTGGCTTCAGATACCTGTTACTGTATCCCTTGGAGCACTTACTGACAGGATGGCCTGATTCTGTTCATACTGGTCATTTAATTTCCTTTAGTCTCATTTTGGAAACATTCAGGTATCTGTATTTATTCTGTATCTTAGGGACAGAGTTGCAGCTGTCTCTGGTAAATTTTGTTTCTATAACAGAATGTTGTTTCTTTTCATTTTTAATACAAAGCTTGCTTAGGATGCAGGCAAGTTTTAGTTTTATTCAACTAGTATCTGGAAAGTCTAATAAGACCTAACCTGCTTTGCAGTAAATCTGGAAACCCAGTGTTTACAATCAGGGCATTGATTGCATGATTATTCTATTTTTGCTTGTTTTAGAGTTGACTCTAAGATATTTCTACCACTCTTCCCAGTAACTGCCAGACTTCTTCCAAACTTGCCTTGATGATACAGGATCTGAATCTTAAGCAATAGTGTTGAATTTTTAATCTTTTGTTAATAATGGAAACTGAGAATAAACTGAGTTGTGTATGAATTGAGTGGTGGAGGGAGGTAGTGAGGAGAACCTGAGCATCTTCCTTTCCCTTCTCTTCCATCATTGCACAACTCCAGGCCCCCCTGGGTGACAAGGGTCGTGTGTCTCTGTAGGATGGGGTTTTGATCACTTAGCCTTAGGATTTCAGCTCCAGCATTAAAATGGCTTGATGCTAATTTCTGTATTTGTATATGTCAATTTTATATTTTACAACATACTGTGATGTTACAAATGACTAAGTGCTACTTTCTGAAGAAGTTTTTGATACAATATGGATAGGGAGCTAAAAGAAAGGGAAAAAAAAAAAAACCAACCCAAACCCACAACAGATTTCCTGTTCAGTTTTGTTTTGTTGTAGTCTACTCGGTCATATTTGCTTTTTGCTATTTTAACTTTAGGGAAGCTATTTCAGCCTGCTTCAGGTGAGCTGTCCATAAAATGGATGTATCATCACTTGCCACACTACAGTCCTTTGAGTTCTAATTAAATACTCCAGAGTGCACCGAACTTCAGTCATGAAGTGACAGTAATGTTGGTTTGTCATGTCTTGGGAAAAAATGAAGTACTTGAACTCTTTATTTTTTTTTTTTTCCCTATGATATAGATTGCAACAACATTATTTTCTGTAGTAGCAATTATTGGATGGATTGACCTTTACCAATCTAGACACTGATGTAGTGGAAGGGACATTTTTCCACTTGACCTTTATGCAATGTGTCGGCTTGTCCTGTAGTGCCAAATGAGTTGCAATTGACAGATTTGATGGAACACTAACTTGACGGGAGCTTATTGTTTGGAAGCAGTTATGTGTGGAAATGTGGAGCCTCTAGAAAATGATGTGATAAGTTATTTGCATGTCTTTTATCACTAAGGAACAAGTTGCTTGGAAATGACCGCTGCCTAAATTGCAATTTGAATGCTGGTTAGCTGAGAATTCAGTAAACCTTTCAGTAAAACACAATGATATTTCAAAGTAAAATCTATTGGCTTATCTTTTTATTTCTGCATTGCTTTGTAACCAAATAAGAATGGTTTTCTGTATTTTAATCTTGCTATTTGTTTTATAAAAACAAAAGAGGAATAAAAGAGAAACAATTTTCAGTGTATGACAAGGAGGCGGTATCTCTCAAGAGGATGGCCACACGTGTGTCTGCATATTGTGTATAATCACTTTCCTGATTATTAATTGATATATTAGAGAAATAATAGCCAGATATTATTTGGGAAGAGAGAAGTTCTGTGTGTGGGGAGGGGCAGGGAGCTATAAGCACAATCTAGAGTGAGGTTAGGGGATAGCATAAAGAGAACCATAAAAGGAGAACCAAGCCATCCTGCCCCACTGCTCCAGCTAGGAAGTGGAGATGTCAGCTGCTCCTCACATCTGGTAAAATAAAGGAGGGAGAGGATTGTACTTGTTGAGGAGAAACTTAAAAGCAAAGACCGAAAGTCAGTTATTTCTGGTGTCTTGTTCTAATCCAGTATCTCTTTCTGCTCTGGTGGAAGGCTCTGATACTTCCAGTAAATAAAATAATTCCACCTCCAAAATGGATAAGAAAAGGTTGTAGTGGAGCTCAGGATCTACCTGAGACTACCTTAGTAATGAATTATCTGTCTTTTTAAAACCATTGAGCAGCAGGACTGAGAAAAGAGCAGCAAATGCCATCTGCCTGATCTACATATTTTACCACAGTTCTTCTTAAGCTGTCCGTTGAGGTAAAGTAAAAAGGAGCTGAATGGGTGTGGGAGGGGAAAGCAGCTCAGCTCTCTTCTCTTGGATTTGCAGGAGATATTTGGAAGGGAAAAAAAAAAATTGATGTTTATAGAGGTTGCTGTTAACAACAGTCACATTAACATATTATTTGTTACTTCAAAGACAATCTGTTAAAACAATTTCAGTAGCAGGGGATGTTGCTGGACAGAGTCAAGGTGGAAGGCTGGATAGAAATGTTTATTTTGCTGTGGTAAAACAGGTTGTGTGGGCGTACTGGCATAGAGTGAAATTCATAGCAAGATTCACTGGTGTGGCTCACAAAGAAAGTAGAGATTAGTTAATGTGAAGCTGTATGATAATAAAAATTATTTTCTTGCGAAGTTTTGTTTGTAGCTAATGCATGCCAGAAAAGATAGCATTAAGAGGCTATAATAAGATAGGCTTTAATGCATTTATTTTATGTGCTTGCAGGAGATGTGATGCAGGGGCTGGAAGCAGAACCTGCAGTTCTGGGGTCTACAACAGGATCACACTTGAAATATGTTCTGTCTTTTGTACGTGGGCTCCTATAAAAATGACAGATATCTCATCTTTTCTGGAGCACCTGCTTTTCTGAACCCCTTCTGGAGAGCATGGCAATATCCAAATCCCTCTCCCCAAGCTCTGTTTCTAGCTGTGCATCTATCAGAGTCCCACTTTGCTCCTCTTTGCTGGCTCTGTCAACAGACACTGGTCTGGCAGCTTTCATTTCCAGCCCCTGGAGGCACTGCTGAGCAGGGGGAGATGCTGCTGGAGGCACTGACACTTCATGGGCTCAGGCTGTGTAAAGCAGTGAGCCTGTATGTAAAATTTTCAAGTCTTGTAGCTTGAAGTGTGAAGACCGGTGAAAGTGCCTTGCCACTGCTGAATTCCACTCAGGCTGGGCATTTGAGAGGCTCTTCTGTGGATCTGCATGCTGGAGGAGGTTGGACTTCTTGCAGTGGCTATCATTGGGTGGTTGCTGCTGTTCCTCTGAACTCAATCCAGCAAGGCCTCTGATTGCAGTTCATGGTTGAGGGAGTCTTGTCTCATTCATAACTGCTTTGCTGAAGGGCACCAAAACAGAGTTAAAGAGCTGTGGAACTTCTGTAGAGAGTCTTTGTTCTTCCCCCTACTGACCTCTGCTGACCTCTTCCTGTGCAGCTCTACCTGCTGTCCAGCGTGCTTGAGGAGTAGTTCTTACACCTGAAATATTTCCAGGAGCTCAGAGCCAGGATGAAATGAATATTTTAAGTGTAAAAAGTTAAAATGCATATGAGGAAGGAAGGTGGGGAATAATGATTAAAAAAAAAAAGAAAAAAGACTTCAGAATCCCATTTGTTAAAACAGGAAAGATGATGGGCCTCATTTGATTTTGAAATGAGAAGATTGAGGTGACTCCAGTGGGTGAGAGTCTTTTATATGGAGCAGTCTCCAAAGTTCAAATTATGAAAGGGTTAATACAAGGTTTCGTATGCAAGGAGCAGTTCAGATTGTGTAATTACACCTATCCTTTTATCTGAAGATCTCACACAGGTATTAATTAAGCCTAATGAGGCCCCTATGGAGCAATTGTTGCTATCTGTGTTTTTACAGACGGAGGACCTAGAAGCTGTAAGAAATAAGGTTATTGACAATGAAGTGCTGTAGAATTGGTGTTCATGGGGGGGGAATACCCAGTGTGACTTGAAGCCACCTGGCACAGGCATGGCACAACCAACCCATTCCATGAAACCATGCCAATGGTATATCCCAAATGTTTTCTCTCTGCCTTAAAATGTAGGTATGTGTAGATGCATAAAAAGAAACTGTGGACTAAGAAATATTACTATTTCTAGATGGAACATCTTCATTATGCCTATAACTACTCCTGGGTTTTTTGGTTTTTTTTGTATGGTATGCTTGTGATTTCCAGGTTCCTGTGATATTTTGGTTACTGTTTTCATCCAGTTTCCAGTGTTTTATGAGCCTTATGGGAACCAGCAATAAGGAATATATATCTATGTTGCTGAGGTTTTGTATGCTAATTCTTTTCATGTGTTCATGTAAATCTTTTCAATGCAGAGCAGACACATTATTTCATCAGCTTCCCATAGGGAAATCAAACATCTCTCAATTGTTGTTTTGCTTCCTATACTACTCCTGAGCTGTTGATAATTCCACAAAAGAATTCTGGAGAAGTACTGGTGGATGGATGAGGATGGGTAAACAGAGAATTTTGAGACATTGTTACCCTGCTTTGTTTGTAGAATGTTGGATTTCTTAAGCAAGTAATCTAAGCCTTTCATCCTCTTCTGACCCTGCCTCACATAGTGTGTGGGATGGTTGCCTGCCTTGTATTGTTCTGTCGTGTAGTTATTCTATTCTTTTTCCCTGGTGGTGGAATTTGGGCAGCTCCAAGACTAAGCTTAACGAAATTGCTACCTTTGTTGTTTCTGGAAGCCTCCATAACAGGTTGAACGTGGTGGTGGCACTGAGTGTCCCAATGCCATGATGAGTTGGTAGGGATCTGTTTCAAGGAAGTCATGTCTCAGAGTCATCAGCTCAACAAAACACAAGTAATTTTTACAATAAGAACCTGCTTAAGCTATTAGGAAACTGCCAACATGAAGTACAGCTTGATAGCAGAGGAAAAGCCTCCGCTGAGGTTATTGCAGTGAGATGTGGCTTTGATCCAGTTCAGCCTGTTTCTTCAGGGAAGTTCACTTCCTGCAGTGTTCTGAACCCTGCAAACTTTCTGGTTTTTCAGAGAGTTTGGTGACATTTTGGGAATGTCAGGAATGCAGGATGTTTTGAAATTCAGAATCAATAGGACAAAGTGTGCTTGAGATTAATTTCCAGAGGGGAAAAAAATAGAAAAGGGTATGCAGCTTTTTACATTTGGTATTTTATATTTTTTTGGCCTTACAAAGGAAGTTGTAGGATCCAACTTCAGTTCCACTGCTCAAAATTATTTTAATTGTTTTGTGTTTATGCTTTGGTACCAAAAACAGACTTGGGAAAGCAGTGGTGAAGATGGTAAATAGGACAAGAGCTTAGTACTTGTATATGTAAGCTAAATAAACTGTAGGTGCAAGTCAGATCTAAAAAATTGTGGTTTTTCTCTTTTTGGAAAGAAAGAAGACTAGAGAAGCAGATGCTAGCTGGAAGATGTAGGATGGGAAGAGGATCAAGGGGCAAAAACAATGAGGGGAGAAGCTGGGGTGTAAGGGTACTCATGAATTGCTGAGGGGGAATTGATTAATAAGGCCACGTTCAAATGGAAGGGCAGGAAACCAGTCACCAAATATTAACAGTAAGCAGCTATGCTGTGTTTAAATTATTTTCTTTGCCATTGAATTCTGATTCCTGGAGTAATACTTTCCTGGTGGAAAGTATTGGATCTGACTAGATACAAGGCAGAAATTTTTTTACAGTGGCAGAAATTTTTTACAATGAGTATGCTTGAAACAGTTTGTGCAGAGAGTGGACGGATGGATGCATGCATGCATGCCCCATCTCTGGCAATATTGAAGGCCAGGATGGGTGGGGCTCTGAGCAACCTGATCTAGTAGAAGATAGAAGATATCCCTGAGTATTGCAGTTGGGTTGGACTAGATGACTTTAAATGTCCCTTCAAACTCAAACCATTGCATGAATCTGTGAAATTTTAACGTTTGTGAATCCAATTTTTGCTTTGACAGTCAGAATACTCTGAGAACAAATGACCATTCTCTCATATTGCTTGATTTCTTAGGATATGGCCTTTGCTGTATAAAGCAGAGCAGTGGTGTATCTTCTGTGTGCTGGAACAGTGATGGATGGTAGAAATTGGGAAAGTGATTAGGCTGAACTAAGTTAGCATCTTTTATTTGCTATTTTTTAATTTGTCTTTTTTTAAAAATAGTTTTAAAATGTTTTTTGGTTTTGCATCTACTGGTGCAGAGTGCTTGGGGAAGGCTATCAGCTTAATTTGATGGTAAAGTTTTACTTCTTGAAGAACACTGGGAATAAGGAAGAAACAATTAAATTAGATTTATATATTTGAGATTATGTAGACTATTAAATGCGAGAGTGGGCACCTGGAATAGTAGCAAACATGGAGCGGTATTGTGGGAGCTCAAGAAGGAGAATGCAGGGAACAAGAGAGGCAGAAAACAGATTGCTTTAACCTAAAGTAAAATTCTAGCATCCAGGTACTCATCCATAATGAATGAATGTACTGTTTTCAGCTCTGTTACCACAAAGGCTTACTTCATCTTCTCTCTCCCTTTTGTTTCTAGAAGCTTCAATTTTCCTTGTAGAGTTCCCCACTGCAGTTTTCAGAGCAATTGCTTTGGGGCTGCATGCATGCATTTATATTCTCTTTATAGCTCTCTGTGTGTAATATTCAATCAATAAGAAATAGTATTTTATACCTTTTCATCAGCATGCCTTGCCACAGAAGGGGGATAATGTTGCCTAATTGCATTTTGTTTTGATGGTGTTGATCTGTAGCTGGTAGCTTAAGCAGACTGCAAGCTAATTTCTTCCCCTATTGTAGTCCTTGGGAAACATAGCACAATTTAATATACACCACACTTCAAAATGTCTGCTGTTTTCTTTTAGACTTCAACTTAAAGCAACTATACATCTACTCATTGGTGTTCCTTAGCCTAGACTTTGTGCTGCTTTGTTCTGCACTTTTGCAACATGGCTTTTAAAAGTATGAAGATAAACCTTTGTGGAACACTGCTTGTATCATCTATACTACTTTGTGGCTTCTCACAAAAAAAAAAAATCTTTCAAACAGTATTCTTTACAATGGTGTTCTCAATATGTTCAGATTAGGCAATAATAAAGGATCCTTTTTTTTGTCTGACAGCTGGAACAAAGCACTTTAGATTCACAATATGTGCTTAAACAGAGCCTGGTACAAAAAAGTCCCAACATAATCTGATTGTCTCTAATTACAAAATCCTTGATATAAAAGCCCAGATACAGACCATCCAATTTTAAAATTTCTTCCTGGAATATTCAGAACTTTATAAAAATGACAGCTACCTCACAATATAATGCAATTAGTTGTAGAGGACTGCATGGTTTACTGTTAATTGACTCATGTGTTTTCTAATCAATCCATGGCATTTATTCAGAGGCAGTGAAGATAGATGGATGTTGGCTTAGAGATTCTTGGAGCAAGGAAAGGGACATGGTGAACTGGGATTGAATTGCCTGCAGTTGACATCAATATACAGCTGACAGCGCTTGTATATGAACTGCAGTGATTGGAAACTTCCACCAAACCTTTTCTTCTACCATCTCCAGTAAAAGAAGGAGCTGTATTGCAAGCCAAAGAGCTTTGCATTGATTTCTTTGAGCTTCCTTGTCTTGTGAGATCTGTTTCAGAGTAGAATTTTATTCACAATATTTGTCTGTTCTGTTGTCCTGCATAGCCTGACATTTTTAAAGATACAGAATTGACCTGGAGTCAGCAGTATGTGTTTTTCTTTGTTTCTCCAGAATCTCATATGTAGTGACAGTACTGTCAGCACTGCTGGCAGAATAATGTTGCTATCAAATAAAGTGCACAAGCAATCAGCTTTTTTTTCCCTTTAAATGTATCTTTACTGATGTTGCTGTAAATTATTTTTATTGTAGAGTCATATTGGAAATGTAAAGATCTTGGTTGTTTCATTGGAAACTTTGTGAAAGACTGTGAAGAGCAAACAGTGGGGCACTGTTTAATTTGTGAACTGGCTAAAGGAGAAATGATGTCTCCAATGTTCTAATGCCTGTCTGTGAACTCTTGTGGTGTTTGAAGGAATTTACAAATGCAGCAAATCTGAAGAGAAGGACTGTAGGGGATAGAAACTGTATGGAATTGTATTTTTCATCCAGTTAGAAAGATGAATTGCAAAGGTTGTCACGTACAGAAAACTGCCCACTATTTCACTAACTGTTATGCATGTCAGGCACATTAGCAAATGTAATTACTCCTGTGTTTGGAAAATTATGGAAGTAGTTTATGCTCTAATGTGAAGTATTTGTGAAGGTCCTAATATTAAAAATGTTGCTACTAAAGATACTATAAAACCTCAATGTTCTTCAGCAATGTCAGATAGGAACAATGGAGATTAAGCTGCTTCTAATATGCTGAAATTATTGCCTCTAATTTTCACCTAGAATGTGGGTCTGATGTGCTGTTTTCTCCATTTGCCCCTTTGGCTGTCATTTATTTTGTGAATTTTGTAAATTTATTGGAGTAGAGTTTCTTTCCCCACTCCCTTTCCCCTTCCCCTCCGTTGGCTGAGCCTGGTACAATTTGACCTCCATTGGAGGCTCCTCTGTGAGATGCTAGTGGCAAATAATGACTTTCCTTTATGGATAATCATGTTACAGGAAATTGTCAGTTTATCCAAATAGTCCTGATATCCTTAAACTCAGCCCAGAAATAACAGCTGTGAGGATAGTTTACCCTACATCATTGCCAGGTGAGGAGAAAGTAATGAGAAAGCCAATTTTTTTCTAGCATTGGCCGAGTAACTACAGAGAGATTAATTGTCCAAGTCAGGACTCGGTTATTTTCCTGCTAGGCTCTCAACCCCCATATTTCCCAGAGGTGTGCTGGACAAAGCCTTTCTGGCTTTGTGGCTTCTTGCTTATGTTCCTGCTGATGTTGAAAGTAACTGTACCTGCACCCTCACAAAACCCATGGAGTTCTATGGCTTGTGCCCATAAATCCTGTTAACTGTGATTATCGAGAGCCAGAGAACACATTACAGATCTGAGTGACAGTCTGTCAGTCACGCTGCTGCTGTGAATGTTCTATGAAGTAGGAGCACTGGTAAAAATTTATGATAAAAAGTCTGTCCCAAGCTTTGCATTAGTGACTTTATGGGGAGAAGTTTCTTTCTGGGGAGATAGATTTTCCAGTGTTAACTGGAGATGTAAACTGTAGGTGGAAATCTTGGTGGTGTGCTTTGGAGGAAGCATCTGTTAAAACGTCTAAGAATGTAGCTTTTTGTTCAATGCTAAATGAATGCTCTTGAATTCAATATAAATTAGAGGAGGGAAATTAAATATCTGCCATTGTGTCAAGTTTCCTTTTGTAATAACAGCTAAAAGTGTCTGTTCTTGTATATTTTAAAGCTTTCAGACTTCCCAACTCTGCTGCTACACAGATGTTCAGTACACTAAATTCTGAAATGTTATATATTTTAAGGCAGCAGCAATTTCCTGGGTTGTAATTGGTATGAACTGATGGGTGGAAAATGCAGAGCTTGCAGGGATGCAGCATGCTTGAGTTGTCCTCCCTTTTAAGAAATCTTGTAAACAGTGCTCTCCATTGCTTCTCTTGAAGGAACTATTTTGAGTACCAGGTTTCCTTCCCTTTCTTCCCCCGCCCTGATTTACATGTAGTGGTGTCTCATTGTTAGGAAAGGAGAAGGAATCTGAGAATAGGCAGCTGATGCTGACTGCAGGAGGGGGAACTTGTGGCATCAAATGCTACATCAGGTCATTGCGGGGTATTTTGGTTACTCTGGTACCTTGAGTGTGTCAGGGGATGCAGGAGACTTATTCTCTTGTACTCTTCTGGTTGCTAGTCTTTTAACTTTAAACAGCACCAGAATTGGAGGTACCATCAGTCGAGCATCTCAGCAGGAATTAGAAGGGTTTGTCATCTGTACTAAGAGTGAGAAATAACTGAGGAATACACACATACCAAGGAATTATGGAGTTATAGCTCTTGCAGATTTTGGCCCTCCTGCTTTAGGGTGAATTTGTGACAGTAGCTTCTGACTCCAAAGGGTGTTCAGCAGCCAGGAGTTTGGTTTGTTCCTCAAGGAAGTCTTGACAGTTCAGTAGTAGAGCTGGAGTGTGCAATTGCACAAAGGTGCCTTTCTTGACTGGAATGGAAAAAGTTAAGTGCTGGGTAAGTGGGATAATTACATTTGTGTTTTGCTCTGCCTTTTTACTGGCTGTGGTACCCAGGGGGTTATAGCCTTTTCTGGAAACCTTTAGCCTCTGCTTACTGGCCTTCCCAGGAACTGCTTTTTCCGCTGACTGCTGGATGTATTTAATGGACCCTCCGCCAAATATAATTTTAATTCGGATTAGGTGTGTGAGCCTTCAGAAGGAATCTCCTAATTGTCCCATTTACTATGCTTTGCTTTGCAGTGTAGAGCAGTCTTGTAGTACAATGGGTTGGTTTGCTTTCAGGTGAGACAAAGTCTGAAGAGTTGTAGAGCTACCAGAGGGGTTCAACTGTCTGTCCTTCAATTCATAGCATTGCACTAAACCTAGTTTGAAGTAGAACCTTCCAAGATGCAAGTATTGGGGCCTCAATACTGAACTGTTTTGCCCTGCAGATGTTTTCCTTTTAATCCACACAGTCAGCAGGGTAGGCATAACTCTGCTCTCCTGTTGCTTCAGTGGTGTCTGTCCCCAGACCCATGACTTCTTGGAGTCAGCCTTGCCCAGATGTGCAGTTTGACTTTGCAGTGGCTTTATTTTGTTGTTTTCCACATGCAGGGTTGAATGGAATATAGAAAAGGTTTGCTCTATACCGATGACCAGACAGCATGTGCTAAGGGCTAGCTGTTCAACTATCCAAGAGTAATCTGAAGCTCTATTTTATACATATCAAGTGTCTTCCTTTTTGACTGTGTATATGTTTGGTACTGTTAGATGGTTAATTATTTTATCCTTAAGTTAAGAGCAGATAGGAATTCCAGGTGCTTGTAATGCCCTCAGTTCTTATTAAAGTATATGTCTTTATGTGTCATATTTGGATATTAATTGATCTGCATTTTCTCCTGCAAGTTATTTTGCAGGAGGCTAATGCTGGTAACTGGGCTGTTATACACCTTGCTTACTTGCTCTTCAGCTGTGTTTCAGTCACACATTCAAGCTCCACATTAGACTCCTCAGGTTACCAGACAGGGTATGTGTTTGAATAATTCATGGTTCAATTTTTGTATTCTCTGTTATAATGTATTTTGGAGACCAAAAGCATAGATAGCCTGAGAAGGGAGAAGTTTCTGGTGGATAGAAGGGGAGTCTTTTAGATGACAGACATTAGGATTCAGGAACAGAAAGGGGGCACTTTTCACCCTGGTTCTTAGTCTCCTCTCTAAAGTCCTGATATTGTGTGTGATTTTGGATACAGGCTGCTAGAGGGGGTCTTTGGTTCTGGACCTGGGACTTCTTTGGTTCTTAGAAAATACATGACTGTCTTTGGTGCTGAGCATACAAGACACTTCAGTCATTTTGGGCCCCTAAAATTTTTGAGAAAATGAATGGTGGGGAGATGGTGTTCTCAGAAGTAGGCAAGAAAAATATTTTTGAGCTTCAGTGTGTAAGTTACGGTTATAAATCCTACACAAATCCTGTTTTAGGGCCCTCAGATTTTGGGGGGATACAAGGGCAAAAGGGAAGATGTTGTTTGCTGAATTGTGGTGCAAGATCAAATGACATTCTCTAGTTGAACTAGCTGAAGAAACACTTTCTTAATACCCAGCAATTTGTAGAATAGCATGATTGATTATCTTCACATTTATTAGCACAGACATAAATAAACGTAAGTATAAGCAGTACATAGCAAATGCAGTTCTGTCCTTACTGAGATGATTTTCTTAAATGTTTTTTAAATGATGATAAATAGTTCTGGTAAAGTGAACCTTTTCTTTGGCGGAATAAAACCGACGTAGAGTATGCAAAAAATAGAGAGGTAGCCAGAAGTTCTCACATGGTCAGTTAGGAGCTATGGAAATTGGTTCCTTTACTCAAAGCTACTATAAAGCGTGATCTTTGGAGACATTACTGTTCTCTGACTGCTGCTTGTTTAATTGAGAACAGCAGTTAGTCAACATCTTCCAGGCCTTCTGTGGGTTTGCTTTAAAGTGAGTGGGACGTCTGAGGTACATTGGCAATGGTGGTTTGCACAGTAATGGATTGCAGTGGAGGGTAATTTACGGGTTAACTTTTACTGTTTGGTCTGAAGCAGGAGCTTTGTATAGGGTATCTGTAGGACTCTTCAAGGCAGCAAGCTGGTACCAGCATGTAGTGAAATAAAAGGCTGATAAAGAGAATTTAGGCCTCATTTTAAATGCTTCTGTAAAACAGTATGTATTGATTACCTGAAGGTTTGGTCATTTAAGAACTTCATCAAATGGGGGGGATTGCTTTTGGCATGTAAACTGTGCATTAGGTAATTTATGTTGAAATGAGGAATGGGATAGAGAAAGTATTAAGCCTTTCTTTGTGATGGAGATACCTGAGTGCTTGTGGTTTCTTTTGGTGTCTCAGTCTATCAGCAAGTTCTTGGATTCTGTGGAGGTCTCTTCTCTGTTGGAATAACTTGTTAAAACACAGAAATGAAAGTAAAAGAAAGTTGTGTCTGCGAGTCTGATGACTTAGCAATAGCAAAGGTCTTCTGTGTCTTCTTCTTGGCTGAAGAATCCTAGAAAATACGGTGGAAGAGATCACACAGAATATTCTGAGCTGGAATAAGGATCATCAAAGTCCAACTCCTGGCCCTGCCCAGGGCAGCCCAAAGAATCACACGATGTGCCTGAGAGCATTGTCTGAACACCTCTTGAACTATGTCAGACTTGATGCAACGACAGCTTCCCTGGGGAAGTTCCAGTGCCCAGTCACCCTCTGGATGAAGAATGTTTTCCTAATATTCAGCCTAAACCTCCCACACAACTTCAGGCCATTCCTTTGGGTCCTGCCCCTGGTCACCACAGAGCAGAGATCAGTGTTTGCCCCTCCACTTCCCCTCAGGAGGAAGCTGTAACTGCACTGAGGTCTCCCCTTGGTCTCCTCCAGGCTGGACAGACCAAGTGACCTCTCATTCCCCAGTCTGTCCATACATCCAGGGTTGCCCCATCATAAGTGCAGAATCTGGCACTTTCCCTTGTTCAAACAAGAGGATGCATTTGGGTTTTCTGGCTTCAACCTTAAAACTCTGCCAGAACTATTCCTGAGAGATGTTTGTCTGACCTGAAAACCAACAGTGGAGATTTCCTGTCTAACCCTGGCAGTTAGATTTAGTGCTTCACTATATCTAATGTTTTTTTGGCGTATCGTTTACTGCAACTCAAGTTTGTTACTGAGGACTCAGATTCTAAGGGAACATTGTATTACTGCTTTCTTCGCAGCTTGCAGCTTTGTAGTAGTACTGGAAGTTACCTCAGTCTTTATCTCTGCCAGTCTGAGGAACTCTGCTTATGTCCCTCTTTCACATCCTGTTGGCTAGACTTCTGGTCATTTCCATTACTTGTGCTTGATCCAGATTTCTCTTGAGCCACAGCACTAAAAGCTGGATTGAGATGAGCCTTATTTGTATGGTTCCCTGCTCTGCAGCTGGCACTGAGGCTCTTGGGTCTCTCCGTGCACTGAAGATATCAGCCAGGTCAAATGGCAGGGACCTCCTTTCCAGAAGAGGATTCTAAAAGCTGGGTGCTGCGTTCAGCTCACTGGAGTCTCTTAAGACATAACCCTGAAGTGTGATGCTGAAAAGATAAAGGGGTAAAAAATCATTTAGTGCAGAGATATAAGTAGAGGAGCAGCCATATTACTTATAAGATGCCAGCAGAACAAATTATTTAGAAACGTCTGCTAGTAGAAACTAATTGAATACTGTGTAGATTGGAATATATAAAGCAGGATGCAGCCAAGACTTAATGAGAGAGAAAGAGAGAAGGAGTTGGCATGTGGATCCTCTCATCTGTTTTCCTTCCCAAAATAGCGTGTTTCTAGGGCCAGGAGGGGTAGGAGTAGAACGATGGAACAACTGGACACACAAATACAGTTAAGCATAATTATGCTGAAGAACAATGACGGCCTTGTTAAATGGCTATAAAGGGTTGCCACAACTCCCAGGAAGCCCAGTGGCGAATGGTGTGAGTAAAAGGAAGTGTTTCCATGTGGTTTGGCATTCAGTGGTCATAGGACACTAGCCAACCCTTTCAGCCCTAACTATTCTGTTTGTAACTGGTATTTTCGATGGCTGAGTTTGAAATGCCAAGTGGCATATTAGCATGCAAGTGCTGATATGTTTTTCTGGTCAAAATACAGGGTTGGGAGTCTCATCTCAGCTCAAATTTCAGTTTCAGTGTGGTGATAGGGATTGGGTGAATCTATTTAGCTGTGACCACAAGTGTGGTTCACCTCCATTACTTTGCAGGAATAGTGTGCACGTGGATACAAGTGGGATAGGGTGCTCATTTCCGCAAGGGCTTTCTGACATTTTGTATGCCAATGACAACACAAAAGTTCACCCTGCTACAGTGTGCTGGGACAGGGAAAAGATCTAGTCTTGTTAGTAAGGTCTCTGAATTCTACCCTGTTGGCACAGAAACAGACTGGAGATCAATACTAATGACAGATTATTGTAAAAATGCATCATTTTGCTAAAGTAGCAAATATAAGCAGCTTCTAATGTAAAATTCCCTCAGAGGATAAAGAAAGAAAATAAGCAATAAAAAGCATGCACAGATGGATGCTATTCTGATAGTAATATATTGTATTGAAAATGTTGAAAGGATTGCTAATCGCACAAAATTATATGCAGTGAGGCCATGAGCAGAGTACTGAACTGTAAAGGTTTTCCATTTGAGGATTAGCTCAAAACTCTCTAATGTGACTAATGTATCATCAAAGGTGTTCTGGCTTGGATGGCAGGCTTGTTATCTGTCATGTAGGTGATTTTGTGGGTATAGTGGCACAATAGAAGATACATGTACTGCATTAATAATTAGTAGTTAGAATGATATTCCTTTGTTTTCTACACAGGGACAGAAAACAAATAACTTTCATAGAGAAGTGTTTACTCTAAGGAATGTATAGGGTTATGGTAGAATCAAAGCAGTGTCTTGGGGACTACTGTATTTTTATTTAAAGTTGAAAGTAAATATATTTTCTTTGAATGATAAACTGAGCATAATTCAGGAGAGCCGGGAATGTGATAATTGTTTAATTGCTATAATTGCACGTGCATTTTCTGCTGAAGTATACTGCTGTATCATGCGTGATTCTTCGGTTCTTGACCTAATAGCAGTACCAATTTTTTATAAGGTCAAAATTTAAATGAGTAACTGCTACCTAAGTTTTAAGAAAAACTGAAGCAGTGAAGGGTAGAACTTTTCCTAGAATTTAATTCTCAGCTGTTACTCTAGGAAGAGCGGAGATGATAACTTTGAGACAATTCTTTGGAGCTCTATGAAATTAAAATAGTACGGGGAAGCCTGCAGTTTTGTCCTTGTAATAGAAAAAAGTAGCTTGGCATCGTGGTTATTTGATATTTTTCATTGTAGTCTTGTTAATTTCTCCTTAATCAGAGCAGATCAATATATTTTATGAAAAGAGGAAGAAGAAGAACCATCAGAGAGGTGGATTTTACTTTTTGTTGGGAGACTGTGTTTTTACCCCCAGGTAAAACGGGACCCTTTTGTCACTGTTTAATTTTTTTTTTTGTTAATTTAATTTCTAGCTGATAAATTTAGACAGAAACTGGAAGAACTGGAGAAGGAGAAAAATTCTTTAAAATTTCAGCTTCCTTCAAGGCATCCCTCAGTTAGCAGTTTTTTGGATAGGTTCATGACCCAAGTTCAAGCAACTTTGCACTGGGCTGCTGATCACTGGTAAGTTTGTTGATTCATTATTGTGTAAAATGATGCTTCCCTTTTTCTCAAAATGCAGAATACAACTTATGAATAATTATAGTAAAGAATTGTAATGACCATCTAATGTATCCATATGAACCTTGCTTATGAAAATTCCACCCTCCCCCCCACCCCCCCCTTTTTTTTTCTTTCTACAATTCTTTCAGAATTCCCCTGAAAAACATTGATCATGATGAACTGGTAAATTAAATGGAACATTTCTCGTTGATGTTGAGTGGGAATGGGATTGAATCCTTGACACGGCAGCTTGAGCATACAACAGCAACGCAGCTTGAGCAACGCTTCCCTGTGGAGTTAATTCTGATGCTCCCTTTCAGGCAATGAAAGGATATTTAAATACAAAGTAAAAACCAGATTTGATAGGAATAGATCTTTGGGAGCTTCCTTTTGTGTGCTACTTCTTAGACAGCAATATTGAGCTCAGCATTGTACAAAGTCACAAAAATAAATTCTAAACCTTGTCTTGAAGGGATAACTTCAAAGATGAGAGGAATGCAAGATGTGTTGGATGGCCCAAGAGAGGGATAGCTTAGGAAAAAAAAAATAGTCTCTATTTCTTGGTCTGTCTTCATCCATGCTCCTAGTTACTGTTTTTAGAAGAGGATACTTTACAGGTATTGAAAGCTATTCTCAAATGCAATAGCACAAATGAAAGAAGCCTTTTGTTTTCTGGCAGCTTGTTAATATAAAGGCTGCAATGTGCTAGTCAATACCTTTGTGTGTAATTTTTGATAGACATGAAAATTAGATAAAATTAGATAATACTTTTTTTTTGTGAAACTGGAGAATTTGTAGGTAATTTTAGCCTCTGTTTATAGCACCTAGTAAAAGGAGAGGTTAAAAGAAGCTGCACTCCTTTCAGAGCTGTTTCCTTCTACCTTCTGAGGCTCTAAGAGGCCTTAAAGATTAAGATACACCATCCTCTATTTTGCTGTTAAGATGTGTTTGGTCTATGCATTAATTTGTAATAATGATTTTGGCATTAGAGGTAGCGTTTTCTTCTTTGTCATGGAAATTGAGTCACTAAAGCATTCCTCAGATACAGTTTGCTTATTTTTATCCTGTATAATGTATATATAATGCTTTTATATATAAAATAGATATTATAACACATTTATGAAAGTGTTCCTGTTCTTTGGATGATTAGATCTGTAACTCTTCTCTTTGCACAGGTCTGAGCAGTGCCATTCTTCAGGGTCAGATGAATATTGTCTTCCCTTTTCTGTCTTGTGCATACTCCTTTCTTTGAGCTTAAGTTCGACTGCTATTGTTGTGACAGCCTTTTATTTGCTTGCTTGATTCTTGTAGCCTTTTACACTGCTTTGTCTGTGGTCTGACTCATTAATACAGCAAGTGTACCCTTTGTCTTCTGTACAGGGGTTTAAGTCCTTTCTGTTCCAGCAGTGTTTTTAGATAGTACAGTGGAATACCTAACTGCTTCCTCAAGGAAATTTTTTTTTTGTTTTCATTTTGAATTGCAACAAAACCAGAATATCCAAGAAAACTTTTGTTTTTGTTTCACCTGGAAAATTAAAAAGATGATCAGACTATCATCAGAAGATGATGACCAGATTATTGCAATTTTACCGTAGTTAAGTCAGTCTCATCTTTTTGCAAGAAAAGTGTGTTTGGCAGCTTATTTAAGATATGAAGCTGAAATTCATACTCCAGTTTTGTTTTACTTGATTAAATTATGAGATGAGTTTTTAAGTGAATGCATTTGATGTTGACACAGGATATTGGGGGCATGTGGTGGGAGCCAGATTTCGTTATTTTTAGCTTAGGAACAAGAAATGCTGTGGTTGTGCAATCAGTCAGATTTGGTGAGATCAGAGAGATCTTGTTTGTCTTCCAGCAGTACCAAGTAGAGAGATACACATGGAATTTCCAAGAAGGTTCTGAAAATAAACTGTGTTTACAGTGGAATTGTTTCTAAATTTCCATCAGCCACTTGGAAATTTATTACATACCTCTCTAGGAATGATGCAGCTCTGGCTTTAAGAAGGTGGCTTCAGAGCTGCTGGGAAGTGTGGTTGGTCACAGCCACAGGAACCTGTAATGATTGTAAGGCACAATGATGGCCCAGCATCTCATAATAGGGGATGTCTCTTTGGTCCACGCTGTTAATACAGAAATGCAGTTACACTGTCGTTACGTCTCTCTTGCTTCATACCTATGTTAGTGCTGAGGCTTTATTTTGCCTTTTCAGCATATTCTGCAGCCCACAGGAGGGAGTAAAACATGTGTCTTTTGATGGTCCTGCAGAATAGACGAAAACCTCTTGTTCTACACACTTGTTAAATATCCGTGCATGGAGATCATAATTGCGTGATTAATCATGCTTAAACCAGACTCACGATGCATGTTTTATATGTGGCATTGATGTATTTACTTTGCGAGATGGCAGTGGGAAATCATGCCTCAGAACACTTTGAGACACAATATTTTTAAAAGAAGATACTGAAATGAATCTGTATTCTTTATGTGGAGATGCATGCACTTGTCTCCAGAGATGGACACAGAACACAATTGTCCTTCTCAAGTGCACATGCCCTTTGTGAGGGAACATGGAAAGCAAAATGGATTTGCATTGTTTGCAGATGCATTTTGAGAGGCTGATTATAGAATTGATATTTAACATAATGTGCTGGAGTCCAGTCATGCAAAGATTTACAACTGAGGGCTGTACAGATGACTGGGAGGAAGCCCGCTGATTGTGATTTTGAAAGAACTCGCTGTGCAAGAGAGAAGTAAAATTTGGCATTGTGGAGCAAACACACCAGATGATCTCTAATGTAGTCTCCAAAAGCTGACAGAAGCTGCAAAAATGGCTTTGGCAAGTTTCTAAACTTCTGTCTAAGACATTTTTCTCTGTATTGATAGAAACTACATGCCTTAGTTTTGTCTCTTTCAAGGCAGTGATGGATAAATTTCTGAAATATGATAAAGCTGGGGGAAGCCTGAAGCTTTACAAACTTTCCATTTTCTTTCTTCATCGTGTTGTAAAAACAGTGTAAATGTTTGAGATAATAAAGGAAGATATGCCAAGGAGAAAAAAATCTCTTGTTCTCTATCTGTTTGAAATGTATTCATTCTGGTGGTGGAGTGTTATGACTCTAAAGGTAACACGTAGCATTCTGATCTGTTTAATCCTTGAGACACTGAAACTTATGAAAACCACTAATTTTTAGCTGTTGTGTTTTTTTTCAAAGGGTTAGACATGAAGAAAATGGTCTTTGTCATGAAAAAGAGCATAAACTTTTGAGATCAACTTCCCAGGAGAGGACGCAGGTTTCGGCCACAAAACGCAACCAGCTTTTTCAAGAAAAGAAGCGGTTACAGGTAACAGGACTGCAGAGTTGTGTATAAGAACCAGTGCTGTGTGGGGAAAACCTTGTAAGCTGTCACACAGAATTAAATAAATTTATTGTAATAGCGACTTTGCTTCTGTGTAGTAATTAGAGCCTTGGCTGGAGTCCAGTCGATAATCTAAGTGATGATTGGAGATGGCAGCCACAGGAGTTGTGTTAATCTCATTACAGAAACACAGAGCTGGAAGGTTTGGTGGCTTGTGTGCATGCTTAAACTTTCCTCATTATCTTTTTAAGCGTGCTCTTTGTTATAATTTGACGTTTTAATATTACACTGATCTTCAGAAGTTTTTATTTGAAGACAAAAAGTTTTCATCCATTTCTGGTTAGAATTTACTATAAATACATGATTTACCAGCTTTTATTCCTGAAAGATGATTGATGCTTTTCATAAGGATGAAGGAATCATCACGGAGCAGTCAGCATTTGCTAACAATAGCTTTACAATGACACATGATGTCACAACGTGATAGTTTGGCAAATGGAATGTTTCAGGATGGCATTAGTCCAATTTTAAGTCTGTAAGCCTTTTAAGCAAAATTTAGCTCTTTCTTTTCACCATCCTTCAAAAATCTCAATGTACTGTCTAGTTATGTTTCTTTTGAACCTCAGTGATCACACTCAGCAGTGTGGCACCTTAGAGAGCAAGTAGACCTACTTCTCCTTTTTTTCTGTGATCTTGTCTTGAATTCTTTTTTTTTTGTGATATTTTCATTCCTTTGTTGAATCCAATAGTATAGTAATCTTTGTGTACACACATATATTGATATATATAAAAAACCTGCAAAGAAATAGAGAAAAACATCTTATGTGGTCGTTGCAAGATTGTACTTAGGTGAAGAAATGTCTTTTTTATCCTACTCATCACCTTTGTATTTTTTTTAGGTTTATTTCATCATCAGTTAAGAGGAGACATAGTATCAGCATTTATCAGTATGCAGAAAATTTTTTTTAATCTAGACATCCAAGAGCCACCTCAAGATATTGAGCTGAAAGCTGCTGTACTTAAGACTCCACTACAGCTAATTTTTACACTTGCTCAAGATGAATCTTTATTTTTCTGTAGTTATACCAGAAAAAATTAACGGCACCATTATACAGGCATGCAATTTGTTAGCATTTTATCAAAATTACCAAGAATTTAGGGTTCTGGGGAAGGCTGATCTGTGGTGATTGTTTGCACCCAGGAATCCCTAAAGATTGCTCTTCCCCAAAATCTTGCATGATCAGAAGTAATTTTTTTTTTTTTTAAACAAAAAAATTCTCTTCAGCCCCATTTTTCTTTACTTTTTCTTCTGCCCTCTCTCCTGTTGGTTATGCCTTTGTCTTCAGAGATTTGAAAACCTGTGGCAGTACCTGTAATTTATGTATTAACGTTTCTACTGCAGTCTCTGTGCCATGGAGTGAAGCTGGAGATATACTATCAGTACTGAGTAGCTGTTGTTTTGGAAATCCCAGTTTAAACTCAAATCTGCAAAGTAAAACTCCAGCTTATGTTTAGTGAGATGAATATCATCTGCTGCTCTGTGCTGAGACATTAGGTCCTTTTTATCTGTCCCTGGAGGCTGACCAAGAGCGTGCTAAAGGCTTCTTTGCATTTCTGGAAAAGAATGTGGGAGAATTCCATTTTACTGCTTAAAATTTCCATGTTCCCAAGAATGCCTGTGAACTATTCCTGAACAGAGCAGCTTTCTTTCTGTGAATGCAGATTGTGTGCTTATGGTATCTATTTATGTTTTACATTTCAGTACTAAAAGTGTAATTGTAAAACCAGATTCCGTTCATCCTCCTTGCTCTTCCCATGTAGGTTGCTTATTGCAGTGATTGCAATTACTACGTGTTCACAGAATATGGAGGTCTCTGTACTAAGTAGGGCCTATTAAGATTTTGGCAGTATTCCCAAGCCAGTAATACAGAGACAGAATTGTCCTCTGTGCACACTAAAAGCCTAATTTGAGACTGAAAGAAACAAAACTGATGTTTTTGGTCTGCTGATCTTTCTGTTCTTGACAAATGCCTGTGGGTTGAAACATGGGCCACATCATTCTCTTCTTGCTGTATCTAAAACCAAAGAAGGACCAAAATAACTGATGAACCTAGTGTGCAGGACTATTAAAAGTTGAAAATTTGGAGCTAGTCAACCTTTGAATATGCAAGGACCATTTCTTCTTGCTCTAATTGATATTTGAGAAGCTGGTTACAGTGCAGCAAACCTGAAAGTATGTTTGTTAACATAATCAGTGAACTAAACTTCATATAAATTGCATTGAAAACATTATCATAATGTTAAGGTTATGAAGTGAAGCTCTAAAAAAGCAAGGAAATGCCGAAGTCTGTTATCTGCGCATAGGACATATGTTTTATAAGTCTGTAATATTGAAGTATGCCTTTTTTATCCCCCTAGATCCCTACCTACATAGCTGAAGTGTCTGCTTAGTTATTCAGAATACTATTTTATCTTCATTACTCAGTATTTGACCCCAGAACCCTTTTACTGTGTGCCACTCAAACCTTCTTTTAAATACAAATTGATTAATTTGTGAGTGGGCTCTTTTTACACTATTAATCAACATGGCATCTTAGTGATTCAAACTCACTTAATTTTATCTCTATAAAGCCATTTTGGGTGTTACTGCCATTTGCTCAGATGCAGAATGGAGAAGTGAATTGCCATATAAAGCCAGATGGTTGCTTCTAACGTCAGTTTTGTAATGCCTAGTTATTTATTCATTAAAGGTTTGGTTTTGGGTTTCTGGATTTTTGTTTTTCATTTTTTAGTTGGACTGAATGTGATCAGAGTTTGAAATTGAGCTTTGATTTCTGTTGAGAGCCTATAGATAGCATGTCAGAAATCTCTTGAAGGTTGTATAGAAAATGATGAACATACAGTCTGTGGCCATGTGTGGAGATAATAGTTTAAATGGCTTGCAGAGTTTCACAGAGACAGTAAGAAATGTAGGAATAGAATCTAATTTTCCAGTATGGCGTTCGGCTAGTTTGATGACAACTTTAATTCAGCAACCTAGATTCCTTCAAGAAGTGCTGTTTCCTTGTGTTGTGGTTTTGAACCAGTAATTAACAAAAAGGGGAAAAAAGAATTATTTATTTTTTGCTGTGAGATATGGATTAAAACAAGAGCAAACCAGGCATAAAACTTAAAAGGAATAAAGAAAGTTTATTGACAAACTACAAGAATAAGAACACTAGAAAAAACTTTTAGAAAAAACCTTTTCATTTCTCACTGCTTACTATTTTTTTGTTCACATGACAACAGAGACAAAAACTTTAGAATTTTTGATGGTTTAAACAATTATTAATTCCTTCTATAGTCTTTTATCAGTCTCTGTAGAGAAACAGAAGTTCCTTTCTGTTAATTTATGGAGTTTCTCACAAGAAAACTATTTTTGTTATAGTTTCTCGTTTCTCTGATATCAGCTGCTCAGAGCTGCTGTTATCAGAGCCCACCCCTCCTATTCCACATCACTCTGAAATGTGTTATAGGTCATTAGTTTGGGGATAGCATTTTAAGGATAAGTTATCCAAAGGCAAAAAGTATTCTTCATCTGTTTCTGTGAGCTTCACTAGAAAACAGTTTTCTCATTGCCTCTCAAGGCTTCAAATCTCCCAGCACTTCACTATACCATAATTACTCTACTTTTTACTCAAATTTACACTTTGAACACTCTATTCCTCCCCATACTCTATCATGAATTAAAGGAGTTCTTTTCAGGACTTTATATTCCATCCCCATAGTTTTAACAGAAAGCTATTTCAGCTTAATTAAAGCATCTTCTTAATTCTCTACCTTTCTTGAAGTTTCTTTTCTTTCTTGCCACTAGTAGTTTATAAAGTTTCTTTTCATGTTGATCACTCTCCGTTTCTCTCTCTGGATAAAAAGATTAATCCGCAAGTCTCATCTGGATAAGAAAGAGTTAAAATCCTGCTCAAGCTTTTGTAGATGGTTCGGTGATCTCTGCTGAACAGGAGCTAGAGCTGTCTGCGATGAAAAGTTCCTCATAGCTGCTCTGGAGAGCGTGGTCACTGTCTCTGCTTGCAGCAGGCTTAGAGCTCTTCTCCTTCTTTACTCGACAGTTTTCTGGTAAATTCCATCACAGCAAAACCTGCAGCCAAGCCAGGAACCGGCCTGGCCTAGCTTGGCTCGGAGCAAGCTCCTGCAGGCCCCATCTCTCGGCCGGGAGACGGGAGATGCGGCGGGCCCGGCCCGGCCTCCGCCCAGCCACGTGGCCTGGGCAGGGAACCAGAGGCCAGCCGGAGCTCTGCTACCTTTCACAGCCAAGCAACAAAGAGAACCACAGAGTTCTGGTTGTAGACTTTAAGGTGGGGTTCACAAGTTGATTCCACTTTTCAATGGCTAAAACTGCTGTCAATTCTCAGCAATGACCGATAATTGGTCAGGAGAAAAGACTCCCAGCAGTCCCCAGCAACTTTAACTTTCTTAAAGGTAAAGTAACCCCATGACACCTTGGATGCAAGCTATCTGTTGGGTTTTCAAGGAAAAACCTGTGCAAGGATGATGTACAAATTCATGAAGCTTTTTTTTTATTTTTGGCCTCATCATTTCAGGAAGGACATAGAGGTGCTTGAGCATATCCAGAGAAGGGCAATGAAGCTGGTGAAGGGTCTGGAGCACAGGTCTGATGAAGAGCAGCTGAGGAAGCTGCAAGTGTCTAGTCTGGGGAAAAGGAGACTTGCGGGGAGACCTCATCATGTTCTACCTGAAAGGAGGTTGTAGCCAGGTTGGTCTCTTCTCCCAGGTAACAACTGACAGGACAAGAGGAAACAGCCTTAAGCTGTACCAGGAGAGACTAAGATTGGATATGAGGAAGAATTTCTTCACTGAAAGGGAGTCCAGCTTTGGAGCAGGCTGCCCAGGGAGGTGGTAGAGTCACCATCCCTGGAAATGGTCAAGAAATGACTTGACATAGCACTTAGTGCTGTGGTTTAGTTGACAAGGTTCTGTTCCAGTCAAAGTTTGGACACAACGATCTTGGAGCACTTTTCCAGCATTAATGATTTTACAGTTCTATGATTCTAAAAATTGTATTTTTCTCTTTCAAGAAACATCAATATCTTAATGGACACAATTTGAACTTCTAGAGAAATGAGTGCAACTGAGGTTGAAGTTCTGTGCATTTTAAGTCAAGGGAAGGATTTTGTACTTTTCATTAAAATGAAATGTTAATTGTCAGAGGGGCTGGTTAGATAGTCAGTGATTCTCTGCTTGCATCCTGTGCTTCATTGTCGGATTGGAACCATTATACCAACTATTGCAGGGATAGTCTGCAGGATAGATGTTTGATTGTTTTAGCTGCCTGTCTGTAGAACAAGATTCTGTTGCCATGGATGATGTGATAATTGTGCTTTTGGTGGAAGTTTTTAGCTTGTGAACTTGGGAAATACCTAGGTATTTTGAAAGTGAAAGAGGGCTGACAGTAGGTGTTGGAAGAGGAATGTGAAGCGTGGTTTTGAAATGGAGGCGGTGAGTTTCAGACTGCTGGAAGCACTAGAGTTTCTGATTGCAACTGACATAAGAATTTTTGTGTGTCAGCAAGAGGATGTCTCATTTAATGTTTGCTAAACTGGACAAATATAATGAATGCTATTTATGACACTTGTACTGTTTTTTCTTAGGGGAAAATGGGTTTGTTTTATAGGGCTCATAGTAAATTTTGGTTTCTGTTCTATGCAGAAAGAAATTGAAGATCTCCAAACAAGACTGACGATATTAGAAGAAAAAGATCAACAGCTGAGAAGAGAAATTGAAGAACAAGACAGGCTTATTCAGTCGCAGGACTGTGAATTGGCTGCTTTACTTGGCTGCATTTCTTTAAGAGAGCTGCAGGAAATAAGCAAGGCTGTGGATGACACTTTAACATCCTCCTATCGAATTCCATTCAGTTTAGATCTTCCAGGAGCAATAAAGAGGTATTTAAATTTCAATTTAGATGTAGAGTCTTGTATTTCCTGTATGTCCAGCTGAATTGGCTGTCAGTTGTTTTCTTCATCATTGTGCCAGCTAATTATCTAGATTTAGACACTTTAAAACTTTCTAAGAAGAGATGTTGGAGTTCTAATATTGATGTACTTCCTCAGAAGAGTTTGTAGCTATTTGATTGTCTTGCACTTAATATTCTCTTGTGGTGAACACCCCCCTACATAAAGCATACGTGTCCATCAACTCTTAGTTCTTATCAGCAGCTTACACTATTTCTTGTTAACTGGTGGAATCTTTTCCCCAGTTTGGTAATGCACTAATTAAAACATATTTCTCCCAGCCTATAAGTGTGTACTAGGCACCATACAAATAAATATTAGAGATGCATCTTGCTTCCATGAACTTGTAATGATAATAAAGTTCAATGTCATGAGGAGTGCTAGACTCAGACAGTGGACTTGAAGCAGTGGGGAAGAAGATGCAGCATGAATAATTTTGGGACACCTACAGTTAAATGAACAGTAGATGGATCCTTTAAATGAAAAAGTAGCTACTCTTGGCAGTATTTTGGAAATAACCTCATATTTATTTAAAAAAGCAATTGAAGCACTAAAACTTTACTGGACATTGGTGATGGGACTTTGAAACTGGTACTGCTGCTGTGTCACCAAGAGAAAATAAAATTCCTATTTATCCTAATGTACTTTTCTTCCAGATAAGCAGTAACTATGTTGCTTGCAGTTTTTTTCTCCCATCATGTTTATTGGATTTAGTTTGGTTGTATTAACATTCATGAGAAATTGCTGCTCATGTGTGCTAATTTATACAGATGATTTTTTTTTTTAAAGTCAGCAGAACGCTTTATAGAGGACATATTCTTCTCTTTTGACATGTGTTTAAAATTTTAAATTAGGTTATGGGAAATAGTTTCTTGCATTAAGTTTAGCTAGCTTTAATAATATTTTTTCCCTTTTTTTCTGAGATGGAGAAATAAAAGATCTTAAGCAGTCTGTCTGAAAAACTGACTTGAGTTCTCATAGTTTTGGATTTGCTTATGAAAGAATATTCAGATTATTTTTTTCTCTCATTGCTGCTGTAATATTTGGGTTGCACTTACCTCACTGGGAAATTATTTAAAAGTGAGTTAAATAGTATGGGTTCAGGAGGAATTTTCTCTGAGTTGTTTGCTTACTAGCACCATGAATAGCACAATCACTTGAGAGAAAACAGGCATTTGTTATTCAAAGTGAGTTCATAACTGGAATGAAAATTTAGAAATATTTTTTTTCCTTTCTGTTCATTTTTAAGCGATGCAATGAATGAAACTTTTATGTTTGTTTTTTTTTGTTGTTGTTGTTGATTGACTTTGTTGTAACCAGTGGTCAGGTGCTTCTGCTCTTATTCCCATAGCTGGAGTTTTGCTGTTGGGGCTCTGGTGGATTGACCTTGGCTACACACCATGTGCTCACCAACCACTCCATCACTTCCTCTTCTCAGCTGGCCTGAGGAGAGAAAATAAGATGGAAAACAATCCATAGGTTGAGATAAAGCAGTTTACTAAAGCAAAAGTGAAATGTTGCATGCATGCACACAAAGGTTTTATTCTCTACTTTCTACCATCAGCTGATGTCCAGACACTTCCTAAGAATCAGGGCTTCAGCACATGTAGTGGTTGCTCTGGAAGGCAAACGCTGTAAATAATGAATACCTCTGCTTCCTCCTCCTTTTGTTAGCTTTTATATCAGCAGACATCCCAAACATTCTGTAGTATGGAATATCCCTTTGGTCAGTGGGCATCAGATGTCCTAGCTATATCCCTTCCAAGATTTTGCCTTCCCCCAGCCTACTGCTGGCGTGGGAGGGCAGGATGTTGGAGAGAGGGTGCTGATGCTGTGCCAGTGCACATTGGTGGGTTATCAACAATGCCTTTCCAGCCAGCAGTGCAAAGCACAGCACTGTGGAGGCTCCTGTGGGGAATGTTAACTCCACCTCAGCTAAACCAAATACAGGACACAAAAATGCAGTTATTTAACAGTGAGAGTTTATTCAGATTGACAGTGAACTTAACTGATGGGTGTCTTCCTTTTCAAGCTGTGCAGTCTATCATACCTAAGGTACAGGTTTTATGTCTGAATCCAGGCTTGTTCTCCTGTAAGATGAAAAAGCATCATGCACATAGTAAGAAGTTTGGTGTGGGTATAATTCCTGTGTGCCTATGGGCATCCCCTAGATTGTCATACCGTTAAACAATAATTTAGGAGATTACCTTGTTTAAACTTCTGCTCAAAGTGAGGCTACAATTTCCAAGTGATATCAGGGATTGCTCAGGGCCCCATCTGTGAGTTTTGTATATCTTCAAAGATGGAGATTTTACAGCTTTGATAGGCATCCTGCATTTCACCACCCTTGCTGTAAATTATTTTTCCTTTGTCTTGCCAGAATTTCCATGCTTGCAACTTGCATTGGCTTATTCTAAATCTTGATCTAAATCTAAAGTACATCTTGAGGAAGAAATATTGTTTATTAGGCAAAAGGTTTAAACACTTGGTTGATGGTACTTCAACATAATAGTTTTAAATTCCCAAGTCTTGACATAGTTAATCTGAAAGGGATTTTTCTGGAAATGTGACTTTTATTTTATGAATAGTTGCAGAGGGAGAAAAAAAGTTTTCCAGATTTACACCTATTTGTGTGAGAAATAAAGCTATTACTCATGCACATGTACTAGAGATCAGTGATTATGTAGGAAGGTGGGTATCAATGGGCAGTGTATTACAAGCTCCTCACTGTTGGGCTGCAAGATACTCTGTATTTATTCTAGTAACATTGTGCTTGTCAGTAAAGTAGTGCTGTAGTATGCTTTTGCATAATTATTTGTTGACTACATGAATTGCATTCAGCACTGGAGTAACACGGGCAGGGCTAGTGTGAATCATCTCTTAAGACAATCTGTGTTGTAATGAATTGTATTTGGTGGCTTGCAGGTCACTAAAAGATAAAAATTTATTCACTATATTTAAGCAAACTTCCACGAACTTGGGAGGACGTATTAAACAAAGAATGTTTGCTCAAGTACTTGCCCTTCTGTGTGAAGGAAGAAAAGAGCAAGTCAGATATAACACTGGAATGAGCATTGCATCTAAGCTTATTTTTCTTGTTTAGTGTTATTTTTTCAGGAGTGTTCTTTGTTTTATCTTGTTTATCTTTGGTATGTGGTGAACTTTTTAAATACAAAGAGCCTTTGCCAATACCTAAAGCATGCTTTGAGTTAGAAGAATTAAGAAGTGTTAGGGACTTTACCCTAGGACCTTACTTGAGGGCTGTTGGAAGACATGGTTAAAACCTGCTGGTTAATGGGAGAAAAAATATGTTTTGACAGGGAATTCTCACTGAGGTTGAGACTGCAGAATGTGGTAGTTTTGCTCATCCAGACAGGCTTTATTGCTGTTGGTAAGCTAAAGGGCATAATCATTATTTTAAAATGGGGAAATTGCAGGACAAAAGCCCAGTTCACTTGTATGTGGGGTTGCGTGGAGATGCATTTGAAAGGTGGAAGCAGCTGGTGTTGTGTACACTGTGACACATGCCAGTGTTTTAACTGAGGACAACACACTGAAATCAGAAGAAAACGGATCTGGATGTTTCAGCGTGAAGTACTTTCTTCTGGAGATTGCACAAGGTATCTAAATACATAATTTAATTTTTAAGTATTCGTTAGTTCTTTTATTTGTTTCTTTCCATTTCACAATAAAAACTGGGGAAATCTGTTATACTTCAGTTCATATTTAGTTTCATTTAGCAGTTTCTTTGTTTTATCCATATCTGCAGATGCATGTGTCCTTACATCATGTCATTCTTAAAAGAAATTGCACAGTTCCGTCTGGAATATTGTCTGGGCGCTGACTGCTGGTTGAAAGAAAGTCAGCTATATACCTTTCAAAAGTTTTGAATGCTCTGCCTCTTCTTCACATGGAACAATTTTTGATTAGTAGGAGTTTGTTCTGTGGTGGGTTTGTGGGATCATCTGAAGATAAGGAAATTCTCTGTTACGTGTGTTAGTTATTAGAGGGTGGCCAGTGGTGCAAGGAACTGGACTTGAATATTTATGCAGCCAGTTCACTCTGCTTTTGTGATGCCTGGAGTTCATTTGAGAAAGATCAATTTGAAATGAAATACAAATACTCAGGGGGGTGTAAATCTTATTTGCTGGAATATACTCAGAATATTCAGCACCTTCAGTTGAGGGCAAAGCCTGATAAAGGCAAAAGAGGTGGGGTTTTTTTAGAGAAATTTTCAAATTAGATGTTAGCAAGTTATGTGAAATTGCTGAATAAGTGAATGCAGCCATGCTTATTTAAGTCAGCCTTTCAGCAAAAATATTTATTTTTAAATATTATCTTATCTTTAAAGTGTAGCAAACCAAATTGCGATCTATCCTTTGAAGAGGACATCTGTTGCTTTTGGTTTTGGTTTGGTTTTTTTGACTAGTCCTATTACAGTGCCTTTGTCTCAAAAATTCCCTTTAGGAACAGGACAGTAGCTCAAATACAAAGAGCAGAGGGATGAAATGGCTCTGTAGCATCAAGAAATTTCTGCTACAGTGCACAAGTTGCCAATGTTCCTGACTCTTTGAAGGGCCTGTGTGTGGGACAGCAGAGAACTGAATTGTTCTAATGCCAGATACTCTTGGAGGCTTTGATTCTGGATTTGCTACTTGAGGTGTTTGAAGTTTTTTGTTGTCTCCACTTTTTCCTGATACCACAATCTGTTACACAATCTTTATTACAAGTAGAAAGAGATGTTGGTAGGTAGGCTAGAAGCGAAAATGTTTGCAACTTTTTCGGTTTCTAAAGATAGTCCTGAATTTTTTCAGGAGACACTCTTACGCTGTGTTATGAGTTGGTCTGTGAAGATCCTGATGGTTTGGTAGATGTCTATGAACATTGCATCACTGTCTAATTTCTTCTGGTCTCATTTGGTGCTGGGGAGATTTGAGGTGCTCCTGGGACTGGCTATACATAGAGCCAATTTCAGCAAGTCAATATTGCTTTTACCTTCTTCTTTTCTTTGCCTGAAAGGTTATTTACTTTGGTGTCTTTAACTGTGTGGGTGATTTTCCTGTGCTGTTATATTCTGTCGATGTTGGGGTGAGCATCTCTGTTTGTGTGCACATTTGTCTCATCTCTGTAAGATTCTTGCTTCTGTGCTGTATGAGAGGACAAAGCTTCTGGGCTCCTTCCTCTGCATTGTTCCCTGCTTTGCATGGTGACTTTTCTTCTTTTTTCCCCCCTCCTTAAAAAATACCCCTCTCTGTCATACCTATACCACATTACCTGTCCTCATTCCTATAAAATACCAAAACTTCAGGGAGAGGATATTAAAAAGGAATGTAAGTCAGCAGAATAGATAAATGAAAGATGAGAGCTTTTCCCTCGTTTGTTTCCCTTTGATAGAGATGCATGATGAAATGACAGTCTCGAGCTGCTGGATGTGCAGACAAAATGGTGACTTCTGTGCAGCATTGAACACAGCCAGAGCTTCTTCACCAAGTAACGGGAATGAAGAAGAGAGAGCTCTCAGTCTGGTTTGGTCACTTTAGCTTTGGAATTCACAGTCTTTGCACAGGATGAGGAAGTGCTGCACAGCCGCAGAAACTGCTCTCGCTGTTGTCCTCTTCTGTTTCAGTCATAAGCTCTGGGCATGAGAACCTTCTGACAGCTTTAGTTGCTCCCCAAGGCCTGTTTGGTTGACTTAATTTCAGTCAATGATAAATCATGTTTTATGATTTGAGGATGATGCACAAATCACTTTGTGAATTTGCCTTACTGCCTTGATTGAAAAAGGGCCCTTTCAGGCTGCTCTGACTTTGTGGGGTTTTTTTACAGTTTAACACAGAATTTTAAAACTGTTCCATGTGGTAGGATTCATGTCTTTGACTATGCTACATGAGATGAACCAAAATATTTTTTCAGGGTTCTTAAAATATAGCTGATGGAACTGCTGCTATTATAGATAGATATCAGGAAGATGGTATGGTGCCTATTTTTTAAAAAATGACAATTCTCTTGTTTAGTGATCCATTGATCCATTTTACCCTGTGCACTACAGCTTCACAAAACCTGCAGCAGTGGGCTTGTGGCTAGGAGCAGAACCAGAGAGGATGTTCCCTGGCACGTGAGGAGGACTCTGCCCTGCAAAGAGCCCGCAGAGGGACTGTCCTTACAGCCAACTTCCTCTGCCGCAAGGGGATTTTGAAGGGAAACTCCCAATTTCTTATCAAATGTCATAATCCAACTTGAGCCTTGATAATAAGATTGTCTCATTTTCAGCTAGTCCCATAGCTGTGTTTGTCTTGGACAAGGCCATCATCTCGGTTTTCTCTAAGTATTTGGCTATCGTCTTTTGTGAGAGGCTAAGACAAGTCATGGGTGAAAGAAGAGATCTGCCTCTTCTTTTGTGAGCTGATTAGGAGGCTCATCTTTCTAGTGGATAGGTAGGTGTTTTCCTCTCCATTTTGTCTAGGATTAGTTTCATTCCTTTGTTCTTTGCATAGGATAGAAGGGTAGAGTTCATTGGCAAGTGGCTTTGTTTCTTGTCGCAGCAGCTCTAGGAGGAACTATGTACTGAAAGCCTGGCGTGCCTTAAAATGTCTTTGCTTTGGCACATGAAGTGAATTTGCCTTCTGTGAAGGTGCAAACGTGGCTCAGAAGTTCATAAGTTCATAATGACTCTGGTCCTGCTGGAGGATGAGTGGGGACCTTCGTTGGAGGGAGGAAAAAGTGCTTCAGCTTTTAAAATCTCCCACACTGTAGGCACTGACCTTCCTTGGGAACAACCGGGGGGATTAAAAATAGAGCAGGGAAAGGAAGGAGCCAGTCTTCCAACTTTGAGGACAGAGCCATTGCTGGCAACCTATTCTGGAGCAATCCTAAAGGCAATTTTTTGTCCTTCCAAGCAGTGTTGTAGAAGGAAAAAGTCGCAGCAGAAGGATAAGTAGCACTTGCTTGAGTACCCACGTGTATGGTGTAACGAAGAATCTGGTTTTCCTTTCTGAGCATCTGGTTCCCCCGGCTTGCTTGAGCAGCATCCAGTGGGACATAGCAGCCTATAAAGCCCAGGCCACAGATGTGCTGATTCTGCTGGGTATGTGCACAATGAGATTTACTTCTCTGTAGGGAAAAATGACCAGCTGTCTCAATCAGTGTGTGATACTGAATTAGTTTGTATATAATGAAGAGAAACAGCTAGCAACAATATCCAGGGACAGACCCTTTCAGTCAGAGAAGTGAAATGGATGATATTCTTAGGAGAATAATTGCAGCTGCTGTGGGCAAGCTCTAGTTTTTGTGCACTCCAGACAGATGTAGCAGAAGAATGGAGATCTATTGATATGTCAGAAAATCTGAGGAAAGTATTAGTTAGGATGTGATGGACTGCTCCTGCAGATAGCTCTTTGATTGTCCCTTTGTTCTCAGTCTGATGCTCCTGTTCCCGATAGCAGCTGAAGCAACAACTGCTTCAACTGCCCTGCAGCATCAGCTGGCAGAAGAGTGGTGGGAAACCCAGCACCATATGAATGGTTTGGTTGGTTGAAACAGCCAGCTGTCTGAATGGTGATTTATAGGACCAGAAGATTTCTCAATGCGCGGCAATAAAAATTGAGCTTGTGATGATTGAAGATGCCAGCAGCATCTTCAGGTGTCTGTGAATTGATTGTTTCTGTTAGAGTGATTTTATGTAAAAACCCCAAAACCATACTGAGGTTCTGCCTCTGTCCATGTGTTGCTGGCATTTAAAAAACACTTTTTAAATAATTCTTATAAAAAATTGTGAAATGTCATCCAATGCCCTGATTTTTCTTCAAGTCTCCTAACTGGGGCTAGTATCTGGCAGCACTCAGCAAATAAGAGTTGCTCAGTTTAGAGTTTTTATGTATGCAAGAGCTGGGCAGGATGATGAGTTTTTAAAGTACACTTCCTATGGGTGTAAGTCTTTGAGAGTTGACAAAGGCAAGTACAGTCACTGAGCAACCCGTGAGTCAGTGAGAAACCCTACTGGTAAGCTGAGGTTATACAAACATTGGGAAAGTGTATTTCCAGTTCTGACTCTTGAAAAACACTGAGTGGGGAAGCAGATGTATTTAAGCAATCCTTGATGTATAGCAACATCAAGAAGAAATACTGCTCTGCAAATGATAGCTTGAAGAAGAGCAAATTGCTGGAGAAAAACCAGCTCTCTGATTGCTCAGAGGTAGGTGCATAATTTCAGGTTCTCATTCATATTCCTTTGAGAACTTTGTAGATTGAAATGTGCATGAAAGTGTGATACTCCTGTGCCTTACAGTCCATCTCTTGATAGTTGTTCTCTCAGATCAGATTAATTTTTGAGGCTGGAAGTTTTCCAAGGTGAGACTTTGCTTTTTACTTCTAATTCAGGTGACTAGTCCTTGCAGCTGCCAGAGAGTTCATTTTCACTATGAGTAAAACACAACTTTTCTCTCCTTGTATTTAATGTCCAAGTCCTTGCCTCAAGAGCATTCCCAAGTTTAGATAAAGTGGATTTTCACCCCATCAGCTGAGCAGAAATTTTGTATTTTTATAATTTTTAACCTAGCTCTCTCATCATATAGGAGTTTTCTGTGGGCTGCATTATTGAAGAAAAAATTAGAGTTTATTTGGAAAATCCTCACTTAGGTTTAAAGGGTGATTTTCCTTCCCAATATAAAGGTATGCTGCTGTGAAAATATATTTGTTTTAAGTCCTGTGGATCATTGCACAAAGATGAAAAGGAACTTACATGCCTGGCTGAAAAATTGTTTTCTTGGTATGGTGATACTCAGGTGTGTAGCCCAGACAGGCTCATGAAGCCATCACACAGAATGAAAATCTTGTTATCCCATAAATTTCTTGATTAGATAGAATCAAACTTTGTGGTGGAGAGTTTCAAAAGAAAACAAAAAGTGGTGGTTTACCTTAGTGCATTTAATGCATTCTAGCCCTGAATTGAGCAGAAGTGTAGGGCCAGCAACACCCTGTAGGTCTTGTCCTGGTAAAAATCTGCCCATGGTATCTGTAAATAATAATCTGTTGGTTTTCCTCAAGAAAACTTTGGTAACAAGTATGTTTTCTCTTTTTGTTTCTTTCTTTAGTCCTATTTGTACATGTCTAGCTTAAAGATACCTCTTGTTAAATACAGTTTTGTTCAAAGCTTTTTTTTTATGATTTGTTTTCAAAACTTTCTGATAGATACCCAATGAGGGTACTATAAAAATACAAGGAAGTTATTGATGGATTTGATTTTATACTGTGGATTTCTTCCCTATAGGCGCAGTGAAGTCCATACACTGAAGATTTTTGGTGGATTTTGATGTAGACTGTAGCAAATATCTACACCAAATGTTCCACAAGCAAACTTCCGATTTTTTTTTTTGGACAAAAGCTTTTTTTTAAGGTCAGCTTCTGTTTGTTGTTAAAAGAAAGATTACAGCTGTAGGGCTTGGTTTATATATTTTCATCTTCTAAGAGAGTATAGCTTCTTGTGACTTAATCAGAGGAAGAATCATGTTAGAAAACGTAAAGCTGTAAAAGCCATGCTCTCCACAGGTTGTGATCATGAGAATGAGGTTATTCTTTGCAGGCGTTCTCATTACTCTGGTCCAAATTCAAACTGTAAACTGTTTAAATTTGCTGATTTTATCTAGGAAGGAGTACATATTTGTATGAATTGAGAATTCAGCCCATCATGTTTTCTGCATACAATCTTAGTGTAGGCTTCTAGGCTGTTGTTCTTGAATTAGAAATTCAAATATGGGTAATTTTAAATTGTCCCAACTTGTGCTTAGTTTTAAAGAAATTAAAGTGCTTTTCGCTTAAGCACTGTATTGTTGTGTGGAGATTGGGAGTGTAATGACAAGATCTGTAATAATTTTTTAGGTGACAGTAATGTAAAGAATACTTGCTATCAAAGGACATTTTACTTATCTTTCAGTGTCTTCAGGCAGGGATCAGCGATGACAGCTTAGTTTCTCTATGAAAAATAAGGATTTTTAGTACAGGATTTATTTGTTTTATACTGGATTCCTGTGTGTGGTATGTTCTGTTGTGTGGATATAGAAACTAAATTCTGACTACACTTTTTATTGCTGTATAACAATTTTATTATTAATACAGGAACAGTTTCTGTTTAAGCAGTGTGTATATTTAAATATATTGAATGTGGGGAACAGCATGAATTGCCTTTTGCCCATTTGCATTCTTTGAATTTTTTCTTAGGAAGCAAAACATAAATACATAATAGCTTGGTATGCAAAGGGAAGTATTCTAGCATAGTGGAAGGAAAGACATTCAGAAACATGCCTTCCTTTTGGAGAAAGACATTTTTCCCAGTATTGTGCTAGTTAGCCTTCCTTTGAACAAAGTCACTTCCACAGTATCTGTAATTCCTGCATGCAAATTAAAACTTCTCAGAAGATTCTTTAAAAGGCATTTTAAATATTATCTGTTATACTGTGACAGTTAATCTCCTCTGTGGCTATGTAGGAAGCTGTCATAGAGTGAGGGATGTGTGAACCAGACCACTTGATTCTTATTCTTCCCTCTGCCCCCTATTGCATTGAATATGTTCCTTTATTTTGCCTGCACACCATTCCCAATTATGAACATCATCATCTCAGCAGGATCCAACTGTGTTATTACAATTAAATACACTTAGTAGCTATTCTTTAATATCAGTAAAATTAGGTACTTAAAGGGTACACTGCCTGAAGTGTTTGGCTCTTAAAATTTTTCCCATGGTCAGTTGTTCCATGCCAGATCAACTTCAGTTCCTGAACATGCAGCATTCCCACACCCTCCTGCAACTCTTCAGCCAAAGTCAGTCTTTTGCCAAGGTATTCCTTCATGTGTCATCCAGGAATTACATCATTCCTCAGCTCCTGCTTTCCTGTTCTAGTCTAGCCTGCATACAGTGATATTCTGGGATGTAGCACATGTAAATTCCTTCTCTTCTTTCCTCCTAATGGATCCCAATGTCTGTAAGTCCATGGCATGTCATTTAAATGAAAGGCCTGTGTGGCCATCTGCATGAATGAAGATACTGCACGTGATGTGTAGATTGCTGTGGGGTCTGCAAGTGTTAGAAACCTTTCTTTTCCTTTATATTTAGTCAGTTAAATTTGTGTGAATTGAATTCCTGTCTTAATCTAGTCCTTTCCCCAGCTGGGTCAAGAACTTTGCTTTCTCTGTGATGGAGTTAGCTTATATTGCATTTGACAAGTAAGTTCTAAATGGTCCTTGTAATGGATTGCTAAGACTGTGAGGAGAAGCTGTCAAATTCTTGATTAGCTGTTCTGTCAGAGAAGAATAACAACAAGTCAAAACTATGGAAGCCTTCCCAGGCAAGATTTTAGTGTTGTTTCAAATACCTCTTTCTAAAGCCATTTACCCTTGTAGTAATACCTAAAGCAGCTTTTAAGCAGACAGAATACCCCTCTTAAAATGAAATATGATGCTCCAGGGTGGTTGTAAAAGAAAATGCTCTTTCTGGTTCAAGTCACACGTAACAGATCATGGCGGTTAAACCTCTTTGTTGGTAGAATGAATCGGTATTGACTGCCTGGTTACTCTTGTGGGTCATTACCTTGTCAGTTAATTGGAAAGCTTGTGAGGGGCTTCTCTGTGACAGTGTTTTGAGGTAGAAGAAAACAACCTGGGAATAAATGTAGTTAAAAGCAGTTTGTAGTTGGTAACGATGGCTGGTTCCTACATGGTTTTGATTGCTGTGTGTGCATTGTAGGATGGGCTAATCTCTGTGAGAGGTAGGGGATTCCTGTGGTATCACTCTGAAGGCTAACAAGGATTGGAAACAGAATACTACCGTGAAATTTGTACCATAAATAAAACAAATACACTTGTAAGTGTCTATGCTGTATCTGTAACAAAAGGATCTTTAGATTCAAGTCTCTGGTTAATCCAGCTATCAATTGTGTCAAATTTGACCAGCTTGGATCAAATTAATTGCTTATTAATTACATTCTTTACTGATTTAGGTCAAATTAATATAAAATTCCATTAAAACTATAGTTCCACAAAACTATCTTAAAACTGTAGTTCTACTGTTATTGAAGTGGCAGCATTTGATTCCTTATTTATTTTTCAGTGACTTGTTAGAGACTCATAAAAAAGAAATCTGAGTAGAGAGAGAATGTTTTTTCCCACTTTGCACCTGGTCCTGGAAGTCTGAACGGGCTTGTGCATCCTTGTTAGCAATGCAGATTTGGCAACTCAGTCCTAGTTTGCAGTGCTGTTTTGGATGCATTGCTTCAAAAGAGGTTAAAAATTCTCTCTCTTCCCGTTAGCTGTGTGAGTTGTGCAGAGCAGTTAAATGTATGAACCTGGGGGGGAGCTTTCTGTGAGGAAAGTAAGCAGATAAGAGGAAGAGCACATGGAAGATATTTGTTAGAATTGCCATCTATATATTGTTGTTCTTCTGGCTATAACTGCACTTTACATTTTCTTATGGCCTGGGTCTTTAGAGTTGAATTTTATGAGGCAGTTTCAGTACAATTGGGTCAGTCACCCAGTATTCATTCAATTACACACTTCAGCCTTGCTGCTGCCCCTTGACATCTGTACACAAAGCCCATCTTTTTTTTACATAACCTGATCAGCTCAGATGCCAGTTGTGGGAGATGCTGAAAGTCACTGAGGGCTCCAAAGCATAAGAAAAGAAGTGGCTAAATAGTTCATTCCCTCTGGCATGCCCAGAGGCAAGCAGGGACCTGATAATGGCATCATTACACCAGCAATACTTTGTGTTTTGCACATATATTGCTGTAGAAAGGGGAGAAATTTGAGACTCTGTGAGAAATGTCATTAAACACTTTTACATAGGTAGGCAGCTGCATTTCTGTTTGTTTCATTGCACAGGAGCTGGGGTGGTAATGAGGTGTCAGGCCTTGCTGGGTTGTAGATAGGAAAGGTGTGTGCTCCTTGAAGCAGGGTATTAGGGACAGCAATGCAAATAGATTGCCTCGTTAATGTGATTAAATGATACTCTGAATTCTGCCTCTGAGGCTATTTCACTCCCATGTGCAGTTGGGCAAGGTGGTCCAACCAGCCTTTCTGTAGGTGATCAGTAGCTGAGTGCAGCTCTAACTTCACTGCTTTGGGATTCATGCTTGTGAAAATGCTGACTCTGGAAATAAGGCTCAGTAAGTGCTGTGCTTGGAAAATAAGGGCAGGTTCTCGAAAGAAAACTGAAATGCATATAAAAGAGAAATGCCTAGGCAGCAGGAGCTGTGTGCATGCCAAAAGAGGCAGTCAGTCCTAGTGTGCTTTCTGAATAACAGTGGCTTGTGTTTCTTCCACCTGTAAAATGAATACATCACTGCCTTGTCGTGCAAGAGCATCACTGAAATAAATCCAGTGATGTCTCTGATATGTTTGGCTATTTCAATGCCAAACACTAGAGGAAAACTCAGAAATATATCATTAGTTCTTATTTGGGAAAAATAGTAATGGTAGGTCATGAAAGAAGCAGAGTTTTTATAACACAGGCATGAGGAAAAATTGAGATGCTGCTAATGGGAAGTGCTGACTGTCATGTACACAGAACTGGGGTGTTTGACAGAAAATAGTGTGTGATAAAATAATTGAACGCTGTATAAAAAGAGTACACCTCCTAAGCCGGAGAGAGGGGAGTATTAAAGTTGCAGAAATAACCTCTCTCCTAACTCCTGATGTTTGCTTTTACTTGGATTTTTCAACTTCATGTTAAAAATGTAAATGGTGGATTTATTTATGTGAACCAAAGGCAAAAGTTTACTTTAGATTTGGTAATATAAGAGTGGGATACCTACATGCTTGTATTATGTGGAAGAAAACCTTGAATTTTGTTCATAGAAGAATAGATGATGCCTCAATTTCAGCCCACTGTTCCATCAGTTTGGTACAAATGTTTGATAGGCTTTTATGGATCTAAAGAAACTGAGTGCTGGTAACATAAAATTACTGTGAGAAGAAGTGACTGTAATTGGACTTTTTCTGGTGGAGTTGAAAACTGGGTTGTCAGAGGATAGTAAACTGTCAGTTCTTTGTGAACTGAAATGCCTTTGTGTTAAGATTTTGGATGATACTCTAGGAAAGCACCACTCCTGGACATTGCCAGGAACTTCTAAATTTGCTTTAGGTATTATGATTACACAAATAATCATAATTGTGTTTCATTCAAATGATAAGTAAAATCTATATACTCATTAATAAAGAGCTGCAAAGGTGATGTTGGTTAGTCACTAGCAACCCTGAAACTAAGCATAATTTTTGTCTTGATAATGACTCTGCTGTGTTTGTATGAGTCAGCTTAACACTTTATTTCCATATGAAAATGTGTCTTGTGTAGCAGGCCATGTTGAGCAGAGGTTAACCTAATTTATTTTTATTTTATTAATTTTACTTTAATTCCTTCTAGCCTTCAGGAGAAAGAACAACTGTTCAGCACGTCCATTAAAGAAACTACTGCCAAAGTAAGTACATGTTATCAGTTCTTCAGAATATTTACAGATGATATCATGCATCATAATATATTGTCTTTGTTTTAGGAAGTTAGCTTTGTAGTGTTCCTTCTAAGAGGATTTTGCACAAAAATATTTTCAAGCATCCACTGAAAAGCCCTCCCCAGCTTTTTGTTTGAACAGGCCATAGGGATTATAATACTTCAGGAAGCAGATGGAGTCATCTCTTCTTTCTCAGCTTTTTTACTAGTGATCAGTCCTCTTGTTCAGGTCTCTATTCAGGAACAGACTACTCAGTGTCATGAAATCATGGTCATAGCTGAATAATTTAGCTCTTAATGCAGAATCTCTTACTTTCCTCTCTAACTGGTTTTGTTGGTATGAAGGGAAGAGCATAAATGAAGTACCTTTTTACCCCACCATTTCACTAATAATCTAGCTAGCAATCTCATTTTTATACCCTTTAAAAATACAAAGAAAAGTGATACAGCATATTTAGCACAATTTTTGTTTCTAACTAGAAATAATATTTTTCCTTTATATTTCTTATTTCATAGGCTTCTTTCAAGAAGTAGAAAACAAGAGTTTTATTTCAGAATTGCCCATGTTGATGCATACTCTTGAAAAAAAAAAAGATCCATTTACTCTAGCCAGTTCACATAGATCTATATGAAACAGGAAATGAAAAATATTTTTGGGTTTTGATTAATAATGAATTTATATTCTGAAATAAACTTATTTTTCACATTTTCTCTAATGGCAGTCACCTAAATCAGTAAAAAAATTTATCCTTCATAGTCTAATCTTCCTAATCATCTTGACCAACACTTTCAATGTGCAGTGTTACAAAGATAATTTGAAGACTGAATCTCATTGCCAACTTCTTCCTTCTCTTCCACTTTATTTTGAGCTCATTTTCTCTATTCCTTGCTTATACCCACGTCTTGCAAAAATTAATATAGACTATAACAATGATTCCCCCTGTATCTTTAAAATGATTATGAATAAATTATCAAGGAAATTATTTTAACTGACCTACACCTCATCCACTAAAATGAATGAGACCTTCAGTAGCTCAACGTGATCTTTCAAGTGTTGTTTCAAGCTATTTGCAAGCTAAAACATAAGGTAGAGAATTTGCCATTTCCCCAGAAAATGTCTCATGAGGTATTATTTTATCACCATAGTATCTAGAGACTTTTTCAATACCAGCTGAAGCATTGGGTAACAGTAGAGAAGTCTGCAAGGTAGAATTTCACAGATTTATTTTTTTTTCCCCTTAAAATTTTCATTAGACAAAATACTATTTTAATTTTATTCTATTCCTATGTGATGGCTTTTATTTGTTATAGGAGATAAATAAGAAGCATGTAGTGACATTTCTCCAAATAATTTCCTATTTAGTTTATTCATATAATCTCATCCTATTATTTTCATCTCAAAATAAATAGAGCTGGTCTTTTAAACCCTTTTATTGTATGGGGAAAACATTCCTTTGTCAAAGGTCCTTCCTTTTCCCCAGTGCCACTGGCATTTCCATGGCCTTTTCTGCCTCCTCTCTCTTGTTTTCAGCTGTGGCTGCAAAAGCTAACTTCTGCCTGCTAATGAAGGGAGGGCTGTCCTTATTCACCACTTTCCTTCAGAAATTAATATCTGCTTTCAGTAATGGCAAGATTGTGCTGTGTGGGAGAGCAGGTAGATTGTTCCTTCCTTTAGGCAGTGTTAACAGAATTTCTTTATCTTTTCCAAGGTGCTATTTTAAAGAAATATGAAGGTTACTTAAAACTTCTTTTCTCTTGAGATGATTGGAGAGTCAATTCCAGTGCTTTACTTGCTGTCCTTGTCCCTGTTTTTGTCACTTTAGATTAACATCATATACTGGAAAGATGGAAGATGATGACAATGGACAAACTTGCCTTTGATATTTTGCTGTTTTTCATCTTGATTCCACGTATCTTTGCTAACCAGCTTTCAACTGGTTTCAGATAGACTGCTTTTTTGAATAACATTTCAGTCTGAATGCAGATTTATAAGGTATATTCCTAAACAAGAGCCTTTTAAAAAAAAAAAAAAAAATCTGCTTTAAAAATACCTCAGAAACCACTGAAGAGGATTTTGTAATAAATACAGTAACACTTGGCTGCAAAAACACTTTTCTGAAACTGAGAGGTTTTTTTTAGACTTTGAGCCTGTTGGTCTGTGGGTCACAGCAGAGCTGGTCTCTGAGAACAGGGAGAGGGCACTGTTGGAGCCACAGGCCCCCGCAGTCAGGCTGGTTACAGAAGGATGGTGTTCGCTGGAAGCCCAGGACACTGGCTCTGTGAATGTTCACCGCCTTTGTTAGCTAACAAATAACCTTTCCTTAGCAGCTGAATAAGCTACTGCAATGAATAATAGTATCTGTTATGAAGATACAATAATTACAAAAAGTGAAAAGAATTGGAGCTTGTAGAGTAGACCTGATGTGACGTAGAAGCAGTGCCATTATTTTAGGGGATATTACTTTGTCTTTCCCACTTGCTCATTTAATTTTGTTGAACTATGCCATATGATAGGTCTGAAGATTAATGTTGTTCATTTATCTGCAGAATACATGTGACATAGATACAAGCAGAGGCCCGGCAGCCTACTTATCTCATGTTCCAGAAGAATCATCTCCGAGTTGGAGGGACTGCCTTTCTGCCTCTGGTCCCTGCATTTGGTCCGTTAATAAGGAGTGCCAGAGAGCTTTGTTCTGACAGTGGGGCTTACAAAGTGGACAGTGCTCACTAGAAACTGATTAAACATCCCAGCTTATTTTGCATAATTGCCAAACAGCTGTCTAGTGATAATGACTTTAACTTACTACCAGCATGGGATATATTCATGCAGTTTTCCTGGAGCTGAAAGATTCCCCATCTAATTGCAATTCACTGAGCCATTCAATGCCCCTAAAGAGAGAGTACTGCTTGGAAAGAAGTCATTAAAAACTTTCAGATTTATTTTGGAGATGGGAGACAGAAATGGCCTTTGGGTTTTTTAGGCACGTTTATTCACCTCTGACAGGTTTGGGGTTTTAAAAACATTTTAACTGAATTAGCCAGTGAGTCACTTAGAAGGGGCTACTGGAACAAATTGAAATATCTGTGAATTTAAAAATTATAGTAGATGCAGAAGCCATACGTGTTTTTAAATTAATAAAACGACTCTGAAGTCTTTACTTCAGAGTAACAGTTACTGCTTGGAGGGTAGTTCTGTTGATTCAAAAAAAATTTACCCATTTATAGTTAATAAATAGTCTGAGCAAAGGAAGAGTGTCTTATTAACTTAAAAGGATTTAAAGATAATTTTATATATGAATTATTATCATTTAATTGTATGAACAGATAAACCATTAGAACTATAGTTTTGCTCTTTAAAAAATGAAGTTATACCTGTGCCTCTGTTAATATGCATAGCGCTTGTTTTTGAGGAAGGAAAAATAAAAGTGAAGGAAGACAGGGAAACTTTTCTCTGGAGATTTCCTTTCACATGACATCATTTCAGAACTGGCCTGTGCCTATCTTGGCTATTGCTTTAGTTTTGGTTCCAATGAACACAATGTTTTCTTAAGTGTCAGCTACTATTTTAAGAAAGTGTTTGGTGTCTGCCTTCAGAACAAGGGATTTGCCTTAGTTCAGTGAAGGGTTTTTGTTCATTTTGCTTTCCTTCCCAAATGATGCAATGTGGAGTAACCCCAACATTTTTTAATATGCAGGACTTGTATAAATTTTGCATGCTGTATAAGCTCCTTCTGAGGTAGCAATGTACACTGAAATGTAAAGTACAGAAGCGCCTGAATTTGCTTTATTTTTTTTCTCTATTTTCTCTCTTCATCTTTTCAATACCAAACCATATTGAAGGACCTTCAGTTAAAAAGATAAAAAAGAGAGCAAGGGAAAGTCAGAAACCTGAACCCTAGTAAGCTGTGTGTCCTGACTGTGAAACAAAGTACGGTGTCAAGCTGATATAGCCTTATTTGTTGCCTGTGTGAAAAATAAGGCTGCTTTGCCTTTTTTAATTTAAAATGCAGAGCACGGTATATTTTGTATAAAAATCAGTGCACATTGTATGTCATGGAATTTTAATCTCCAAATACTGGCTTACTTATGCTTCACTTCAGCTCAATCATTAATACTGAAATTGCGCAGAATTTGCAAGATGGCCTTTCTTCTGTGTGCAGCCTGAGTGTGTAATAGTGAAACATGTCCTCTCTCATGCAGGTAGTCAATGCTAATACCATTCCCTGTTTTAACAATAGAATGTGCAGCACAGCCTGGAAATTTTGATTCAATGTTGGGTGTTTCTGTAAAGACATCACTTTTTATTAAGCTTTTTTACCTTGCTGCAGGATGTTATGTCATGTGTGTTAACCAAGAACGTTTGAAGCCCCATTTCAACTGCCTTATACTTTTACATGAATGAATTCTATATCATGGCTGTCTGCCTCAATTTAGGTTTGCACGAGTCAGAAACTCTGCAGTACTTTGAGGAGGAAAGTGAGTGATATTGAGACTCAACTACCAGCTCTACTTGAAGCCAAAATGCTGGCTGTTTCAGGTAAGTTTTAAGTGATGAGAAGGATTAAGAGTGTTAAGGAGTCTATTAGAGCAGTTATTGACCTCTTCATAACAGACTTTTTAGGGAAAGCTTTTCATGTGCTTGTGTAGATCCCTTGAAGTTGTGACTAGCCTGTCAGAACAGGGCTATGCCATGCCTTGTGTAAGGTACTTCAGGTCACTCTCCACAGTTTGGAACTACTGATGCTGTGTGGTAGACAATTAACCTGCAAAACATGTGATATTTTTCAGTAGGTGAAATTGATGTGTAATCATCAATTGCTGTTCCAGGACTCCTCAAGTTACGTTCTTAGAGCTCTCTAGCTAAGTTGTAAATGTATAGCTAAGGAATCATAAGTACAAGTCTGGCTTTAAATGACACTTTAAAATGGAATACAATAATTGGCAGCTTCTGCTGTACAGATCATTAAACAACTAATGTTGGCAGCAAAAGAGCACTTTCATCCTTGGACCACTCGTGCATGTTATTTACAACCAGTAAAACACTGAAATGTGATTACAGAGTGTGATACATAACAGCCTTACATGTCACTTGCTTGGGATTGCTGCACTGTTCAGCATGGAAAAAAGGCAAATCACAGTCCTTTCTTTTAAGTTGAAAGAGGTGGGTTTTCTAGTTTAGCAAATGGTTTGCAAATGTTTCAGTACGTGTCTCTGCTAAACACCTGCCTCAGAGAGGAAGCTGAGTAGAAGGGAATGTGGACTAGAGTGCAAGGAGTTACACCAAGAAAAGAAAGGCTAAAGGTTTTTTGATACATGTTGAGATGTAGCTCTTCATATGTGATTTATATTTTAAGTTATATATAAGAATCTATATTGCACACACAAATTATTTTAAAATGAAACCTTGTACAGTGTCACATGTTTTGTTTGCCAGGAGTGGATAATGTGGGCTTGAGCAAAGTCCTAAAGGAAATTAAAGCCCAGATTTTGTGTTGATGCTTAGCATGCTCAATTCCCATATTTCTCATAAAACCTTTTTTAAAATGTAAGTCTCTTTTATTTCTCTCCACCTGTAAGAGGTAAACCAGGCAATGGTCTTTCTCTGCCCTCAGACTGTTTAAATGTAGGTAATTTTCTCACTTTCAGAAAAGGGGTTTTATGGCTTAGGGACAAAACAGCCCATAAACTGGTCATGCAACTACATGTAGGAAGCAGTTGGCCAGAAAAGCTGTATCTCAGTCTGACACTTGGAGAGAGTGAATGACAGCTTGATGATCATTTCCAAAACATTCATAACAGCATTTTATACTTGTTAGCTCTTAAAAGAGGTTGTTTGTTTCAGGAATGAATTCCAGTTTAATGCTGCTCTTAATATAAACTGTTTTTACAATTGTTTGACTGCCTTTCTATGCTTTTTAAGAAGTATCAGTGCATTTTCTTTTCTTCTTTTACTTCAAGGAATCTTAATGACTGTGAATGGTACAATCCTAATTTTTTACTAAGGCAACATTCTGCATGACAGAATTAAAAATAAAGGACGAAAGGTAATTTGGTGACAGTGGATACTGTAATTTCTTTACCTCATTTTAAGATACAGATACATTTAGTCAATGTGGTGGCAAGAATAAAAAGAAAATTATTTCTTTGAAAGCCTGAAAGTAAAAAAGTGAAAAAAAAAAATAAATCTGAAAACACCAGGAATAGTCTTAGAGCACACGGTGAATAAAATCAGAAAAGCCAAGATACAGTGAGTTGCAGCTAGCTAGCAGAGAGGCAAATCAGGAAGAAAAGATTTGATAAATGCAGAAGAGGAAAGAGGAAGTAAGATATAAAATATGGTGTTGTTCTGTTTTTTTAACTTAATAAGGAAAAACCAGTGAATAGTGGATAACGGAGAAGGCTAAATTACTTTAGCTTCTGTGTATTCCTGTGTTAGGATTAAATGAATGACACCTCTTGAGGAAGGCATAGTTAAGAAGCAGGTGTTAACCTTCTAAATACTAGCTAAGATTAAGCAAGACACTTTATGTACATATTCCCTGGTCTCTCAGCCACCAGTGTTAATGAACAGCTTGTCTATACTCAATTGTTAGAAGTTGGAAGAATGTTCCATTGGGTAATATGCACTTATTTCAGTACAGTCTTGGAACAGCATGGCTTTCAGAAGGAATTACAGCGTGCATATGTAAATATGCTGTAATAAAGTTTAGTGGTGATAGAGGTTTTCATGTAGTCTGGAAACATCAGGAAGGGTTAAATGTCTGTTACTTCTTATGTAGCAGTTAGATAATTTATTCAGACAGTATCTTCAAGAACACTATTAATGGATACTGAGAACAACTGTTTTGCTCTATACAGATGTCACATCATTTTTGATAAAAGTAGCATTTTTCTTGAGGAAGCAGTAAGAGTTAAGAGACTTTGGAACAGTGTCAAAGCAAAAAAGGTGACTGTATCCCAAAAGCTAGATTAGATGAGCTAAGGAGTAGAGTTATGAAGTGAAAATTAGCTTTCAGATCTTATATGTGGTGACTTAATGATGTGATGACTTGGAAAGCATAATATATACCTCAGCCCTTAATGGATATCTTGACAGCTTCAGACAACATTCATTTGGTGCATGGACTGTACTTTCTAATACAAATACATTGATTTAATATACTGATGTATTTGCATCAAAAAAAAAGGTAAGAATATAGTTTGATATTATTTTTGGAGGAAAATGCTCTGATAAATGTGATAAATGCAATGTGAGCATAAGTTCTCTTAGTCTTATCAATGCCATACCATGGAATTTAAGGCTGTATGATAAATGATATTGTAAAGATATAAGAGATAATACTATGTATATAAATGCATCTCCTTCTTAGTATTTCATCCTGGGAAGAAGTACAAAATTAAATTGAAAGAGAAGAAAGTTTGTGAATAATTGGATTATTGAAGGCCATAAAATAAATTGAATTAAGTTCCAGTGAGCTTTCATATGGGAAAAAGAAAAGAAGCCCATACTTACATGTTCAAGAGACATTTTTATCAACAAGTGCAAATCAGAACCTTTCTATCAACACCTCAATTACATCTGATTGGCCTGTTGGGACAAATAGTTAATACTCTGGAGATGCTAGTCCAGAATTTTCCTCCAGAGAGAGTTAGAAGAATCCTATGTTATTCCAGTTATTATGTCAGTAGCTTTGGGTAATTATAGGTAACAAGTTCTCCTGATGTCATGAGATGTTACTGCTGATATGCACATCTGTAAATTCTCATCAATGAGCTGTTATAGTTTAGCATCTTAGTTGGTCTTTTTTTAATTATACAAAACCACTTTAATGTCAGTGCTTAGAAACCTGCATGTGATGTTTCTAACAGCTGCTTCTTACAGTGGCTCTGAGCATGCTCATAAAATTTTGTAGTCAGTTATAGGAAGAACATGATGTTACTATTTAGCATGAGATTTTTCTAGGGAATAAATTTCAGATGAAACAATTTGAAGCTTGTAAGAGAATTCAAGTAGGATGATGTTTAAGCAAGTGTGAACATAACTGTAGAAATATTATTGGAACTTATTTTCATACTTTGAGCTATTTTACACGAGAGGAAATAATAAGAGATGGCGTGTTTCTGTTGTTTTCTTAGTGAGAAAATAATTTGGGAATAGGACTGAAGATGCAAACTAAAATGAATTTTTAGTCCTGTTTCATCTCTTTCCTATATCTGAAAAAAAGAGGTTTATGGAGGTACATTTTACAATGTTTTCATAGACTCTTTGAGAACTTTTTTTCCTCTTGAGAATGCATATTTGCATGGGACTAGATAGCCAGAAAGTGGCTTAATGAGAAGCTAAGCAGGCATGAATGAAATTCTGTTTATTATGTAGTTATCCATGAGATGCATATCATTAACTTGCCTTCTGTTTTTGAAAACACAAATTAGATCCAAACACAGGACTTAGAGTGAGGTGACTTGTAGTTTGAAAATCTTGAAATTGTCTATACCATTAAGAGATCATGAGTCATGGTCCTATAATTATCATTACCTATATTTCATTAAGTACTGGCAAGTGGGAGCTGCTTGGAAATGATGTTGTGGGATGACTTCCAGCAGTACAATAAGGTTTTTTTCCTTATGTCAATGTAAAAGCATAGTTTTTTAAATAACATGACATAAATACGAGATAGCATATTTCACAAAGTCTAATGTTAGGGCTGTTGCCTCTCTGGCTGCCCTTTGATGCTCATTTAGGGCAAATTTTGCATGGATCCAACTGTAACAAAAAGTGCCCCCCAGCTTTCCAGATTTGGTGCTAAGTATTCCTGTTGGGAATGAGTAGGTTAGAGAGGGGGGGGACAGAGCCATCAGGCTGGAACACGCCAGTGCAGGCAGAAGGACATTTTCAGCCATCCATCTGTGGTTTATGTTAATGTGGATGCCTTGTTTTCATGCTCGTGCTGTAGTCTGTCATTTCAATCAGAAATATGAATGGACACGTAGTTCTTGGTATGATGTCAAGTTCTTCCCCAGACATGCTGCTCCTAATTTGTCTTTCACTGGAAGGTAGTGATGTTCCTGGTTTCTTTTCTGTTTCTGAGAAATGTTGTTTGGTGATGGTTGCAGAACTTGCCTGATCTTAGAGACAAAACCAACAATGCTTCTTTGTGCCTTCTCACAAAGGCTCAGTTTTTTGATGAATTGGAGTCCAATAGAGGGCTGCATCTTGTCAGCTGACATAGCTGGTTCCACACTTGCCTATTCCTGATTCCAGCAGCAGCCTGGGTTGATAGATCAGAGGTGTACTGAGATTAATTCTACTTCATGACTGCAGTGTCTGGTTCCAGCATACAATTCTGTGTATGGTCATGTCTTCCACAACACTCACTTCATATATATATATAAAATTTGCCACCATGTATTGGTCAAGCAGTGTACTTTTTGTCACACCTATTTGAAAAATAATGCTAGTGATGATAGTAAAAGGTTCCAAAATCTTAGAAAATTCGAGGACTTAGGTTTGGAAAGCCCTGGGAAAAGCAGGCCCTGGGAAATGTTAAGCCTTGTGCTTGCTAAAGACCAGGTCAAGCTGCACCTGTGTAGTCAATATATGATAAATGATAGAATTGTTAGATGTGATTAGATATAATTATTGTTTAGAGAACATGGGGAACCATGTTAGGGGGCTAAGGGGGGATCACGAGAAATTCATGCTTGGGTAAAAACAATGCATACAATAGAACAATGTAAGATTAATAATTAATATGTAAGTTGCATAACGATAGAGTATAAAATATGTTCAACTCGAAAACCAAATCGGGTCAGATTTGGGTATGTGTACCCCTGACACCCAGAGCTCTTTAAATAAAGCACCTTCATATAACCATTCGTGGTTGTGTGTGATCCTGAACGCTAACATTTTGGCGACCCAGATGGGACCTTGTGAGTGCTGCTGAGCGAACTCGCGACCCGATCACGCTCCAGCCGGCACCGAGGGATTCTCGGGGAGCCCATCCGGCTGCGACTGTCTCCGCTGCTCACAACGTCCCCGGGAGAAAAGGTAAGGTGCTTTAATTTGGTTTTGGTGCCTGCCAGTTAGACGCGGTGAAAGCTGCGCGTGGTTGGGCTAAAGGAATTCCTCTTGGTAAAAGCCTAGGCGCCGTCCGTAAGACGACTGCGAAAGCGTCGCAGGTTCGGCATTTGTGGTATATTATAGTTATAGTTATAATATGGAGAAGCTTAAAGGTATTTTGGGCAGCAGTGCTCCCATACCGGCTACTTCTCCTTTGGGGTGCTTATTAGCACATTGGAAACAAGGTAACTTTGGGAAAGAATTACATAAGGTTAAGTTAATTTCGGTGAGATCTCCCCACAGAAAAAGACCCCAGCGACCCCGTCTCGTCTGTTGGTAGCTATAACCCCTTTTGTCTTTCTTTACTTTGTTTTCCTTATCTCTCTCTCTCTCCTCTATCGCATAACCCTTGTTGTTGGCACTAAAATAAAGGTATATTATTGTTGTTATGATTTAAACTGAAATCCCTTTGTGTCCTTTTTGCACTCTGAGATCAAACGAACCTCTCACGAGTCCCACTCGCGTTAGCGAGTCATGACATCTAAATTGGCGTCACGGACAGGATTTCTGACAGACAGAAGGGGCTGCAGGTTTGTTGTGCAGTCTGTATTAGGGGAAAGACGTTTTGCTCCAGCCGCACCCAGCCCGACACTCCCAAAGAGTGAGCGGTGTCTAGAAAGCAAGGGGGGCAACTCGAATTTCCCGCAAACTGCACACGCCGAGGTGAAAAGCACCCCACACTCACTTGAGGGCTCTGTCTGCAGGATTTCGCAGAACATCTCTTAGTGCAAAAGGGTGGGAATGTTTTTGTTGTTGTTGTGTGTATGAATTTTGACTGCTTGGTGTAGCAAAGAGATAACTAGAATTTTAAACTGGAGGAGTGCCTCCCAAGCAGATTTGGTCTTTTTACCCATACAGGGAAGCAAAAAGTTGTGTGTGTGTGTATAATCTAAGTTTATACCTCCCTGTAGTGGTTTTTCCTTTGTAAAAAATGACTGAGAACAGCAGTGCAAAAGTTAAAACTGCATTTTATGCATGTTATGCTCTGTTAGCAAAACACAATACCAGACCTTCTCCAGGAGGAAAAAGTTGGTGCTCAATAATTGGTTTAATTTGGAAAATGTGATTGATAGAGTATGTTCATTACAATATGAAACAAAATTTAAACTGGGCAAAAATAAAACTATACTCTGCTCAGTTTTGGGAGCTTGTCTTACAGCAGCTATAGAAACTCGCTGTAAGTAAAGAAGTAAAGAAAAAAACTACCTCCAAAACCTAGTTAAAATTTTGCAAAGACAATTGGATGAAGAAAAAGTAAGATCAGTCTGTTGCAAGCAGCTCTCCATGATAAAAATTAAAAAAAAAAAAAATAAAAAATGCTGACTTGCTAAAAGAAACAAGAGAGGAAAACCCCTCTCCTTAATCAAATTTACCCTCAAAAAGAGCTAACTTGGATAAAATTGTGGGGAACGCTGCTGTCCTAGTTTGAAACCTCTAATTAAAAATATAATTTTTAATTTGATAATATAATTACATAACATAATTTTACAATATAATTATTATATAATATATTATAGTATAATAGAATATAATATACTATTACTACTATATTATAATATAATATAATTATATCAATGATAAGGATCTTGATCTGCATATAACTACTAAAATAGAAATAAAAAATAGGAAAAAAAAAATAGAAAAAAAAAAAAAAAAGAGAAAAGAAAAAGGGAGTACGGGCGTCTCCCTCACGAGTCAGAGACAGAATATGTATTCCGAGTGTCTCTCACTGGACGTGATCCAATTCGATTGGGAGAACAGGAATCCAGTGGGTACTGGGGACATGAAGTATTTTTAACAACAAGAGACATACATAGCCCATGGTCCCTAACTCAGCACGCAGCTTATTGGGCAGAGGGGCTTAACCCCTTGGAAAGGGGGGACTTTATTGCTATAGTTTGTACCCCCAACCAACTACTGAAAAATATTTAGAAAGCTGCCTGCTTACAAATGATACACAAAAGAAAATTAATTGTTGGTTATGAATTACCAATGTTGTTACTTGTGAAAACTATTTAAACTATTAAAAATTATAGACTTGTAAAAATCCCAGAAAGAAAAAATCAGAGAAAGCAAAGGGTGTTAGATACATTGGTTCTCTTAATGAAAACCCAGAAAAAGAGAAAGCAAATCTCTCATCGCCAGTATTGGTGGTCACTAGAGATAAAGAAAGGGGTCTCCAAAAACATAATGGGTGGCTTATCACTTAAAAGTTAAGCAAAGTAGTCTCTAATTGGCACTGTCCCAGGTTCATTGTATCGAATGCCCCATTGTATAACTCAGTACACCTCCACAGGCTCTGGGCTGTGAGCCCAAGCAGTCTCCTTCTCAGCTTCTGGGACTGGAGCCCAAACAGCTTTAGAATCAGGGAAACTGGTAACTCTGCCTCTCATGGGTGAGCAGAGAGGGGAAGTTAGTTTTATGCTCACTAGAAATAACAAAACTGGAGACATACTGATTACAGCAATAGTAAGTCCTAAACGTGCACCTATTGCTTCTGTAGTTAACAGTAGAGCCCAAATTTCTGTGTTGACCAATACAGACTAGTACAGGATTTGAGAGCAATAATAGGATAACTGAAGATATTTATCCAGTGGTAGCTAATCCTTGCATATTGTTAACATCCGTAAAAGAGAAATAGAAATGGTTTACTGTAATTGATTTAAAAGATGCCTTTTTCTGCATACCCCTTGACAAAGAAAGTAGGAAACTGTTTGCCTGTGAGTGGGAAAATCCAGAAAATGGAAGGAAAACTCAGCTCACCTGAACACGGCTCGTACAAAGATACAAGAACAGTCCAACACTATTTGGAAGCCAGCTGGCGAAGGAGCTGGAGATTTGGACCGAGAATGGGCAAGTACCGAGAGAACAATACCTGCTGTTACAGTATGCTAATGATACACTGACAACTACAGAAGAGAAACAATCTGCATAAAGGTAACAATTGAAAATTTTAAATCAGCTGGGAATGGGAGGATATAAGGTATCTAAAACAAAGGTACAAATTGCCCAACAGACTGTGATTTACCTGGGGTGTGAAATCTCACAAGAGCAATAAAAGCTGGGTACTAATCGTATTCAAGCTATTTGTGCCATTCCAGAACCCTAGAACCTATATGAGATACAAGTTTCCCTTGGGATGACAGAGTGGTGCCGTGGATCATGGACTATGGACTAATTGCAAAACCCCTGTATGAAGCCCAGAAGACACAGCTGATTACCTAGAGCAAACCACAGAAGGAGGCCTTCCTCAAACTGAAGGAGGCATTGACAACAGCTCCGGCGTTAAGACTGCCTGATTCATCCAAGGATTTTCACCTGTTTGTGCATGAAAGACTACACCCAGCACTGGGAGTGCTGACCCAATGTTTGGGAAGCTGGAAAAGGCCGGTAGGCTGCTTTTCCAAACAACTTGACAATGTGAGTGCTGGATGGCCTTCATGCCTGCGGGCAGCTGCAGCCACTGTGATGCTGACACAAGAAGCTAGGAAACTCATGATGAGTAGACACATAAATGTCTACATGCCACATATGGTAACCACTGTTTTAGAACAAAAGGGGGCCATTGGCTATCTCCAAGCAGGATGATAAAATTCCAGGTAATCCTGACTGAGCAAGATAATGTCACACTAAAGACAACTAACCTCTTGAATCTAGCTTTGTTCCTAGGTACCACAACTGAAGAAGGCTGACTAGAGCATGACTGTGTAGAAATAATAGAGGACACCTATTCAGCAAGAGAAGACCTGAAAGACATCCCACTAGAGCAACCAGAGTGAGAGCTATTCACAGATGGAAGCAGCTTCACGGAGAATGGGACCAGATACGCTGGATATGCGGTAACAACAGTCAGTACAATGGTGGAGTCAAAAGCATTATCACCAAATACATCTGCCCAGAGGGCAGAACTGGTTGCCTTAACCAGAACACTAGAACTGAGTAAAGGGAAATTGAAAAGCAGACTAGACAGCCCGACAGATTGCTCAAGAAGTGGAAACAACAATGGCATTGATACCTTTAAAGACTAATGTATCTCAATTTAATTTGCCTCCAAAACCAAAATATTCAATAGAAGATGAGAAATTGGGACATTTGCTAAATGCACAAAAGAATTCAGAAGAGTGGTATGTAACTGCACAAAGACAAATAGTATTAACCCCTTTGATAATGAGAGAAGTTCTACAAATTAAACATAACAAATATCATTGGGGTGCAGAGGCATTGGTAAAACTGCTAAAGCAAAAATTAATCTCTGTACGGATGCTAACAATGGCAAAATCAACTCAGTGGCTAGACACAGGCATAGCTAGGAAGGATTAGGATAGGAATAGAATCAAGATGACACTTAGCAAGAACCCTCTAGTAGAGTGAAAGTTGGGTGGGCTCTAGAGCAGATAGCAAACTATCAGAATAGAGAAACGGGTCAGGTAGACAGACTAGCAAGAGTCACCCAGGAAAAATTTAAAGAACTAAACATAAATTACAATTTATTACTCCTGAAAGAGCATGGAGGGTGTGAGTTTTTTTTAAAAGGGACAGATTGTTGCGTCCACATCCCAAATGTAACAGAAGATGTAGAACATGACATCAATCAGTTGCAACAAATAGAGCATGAAGCATGGGAAGAGCAAAAGGATGTGACTATAAGTTGGTTAGACAAAATCTTTAAAGGGTTAGGGTGGAATGTGAATTCATGAATTAAATCTATCATTGAGAATGTGATAATTTTATTAATTGTATTTTTAGTAATTTGGTTAGTTTACAGCATCTTAAAAAGAGAAATACAGAAGAAAACATCCTGGAACCAGAAGATAATAAAGGCACTGATGCGAGACCCACGCTCACCATCTTCCGGTTCTCCATTTCGTGACAGCATCCAGGACAACGTTTACATCAATCAAGGATTCAAAGAACATCAAGTATAAACTCAGAAACAAAGGACTGTATCAAGTGAAAACATTTGCACTTATGGTGAAGTGAAAATGCTTTCAAAGGGGGGAATGATAGTAAAAGGTTCCAAAATCTTAGAAAATTCGAGGACTTAGGTTTGGAAAGCCCTGGGAAAAGCAGGCCCTGGGAAATGTTAAGCCTTGTGCTTGCTAAAGACCAGGTCAAGCTGCACCTGTGTAGTCAATATATGATAAATGATAGAATTGTTAGATGTGATTAGATATAATTATTGTTTAGAGAACATGGGGAACCATGTTAGGGGGCTAAGGGGGGATCACGAGAAATTCATGCTTGGGTAAAAACAATGCATACAATAGAACAATGTAAGATTAATAATTAATATGTAAGTTGCATAACGATAGAGTATAAAATATGTTCAACTCGAAAACCAAATCGGGTCAGATTTGGGTATGTGTACCCCTGACACCCAGAGCTCTTTAAATAAAGCACCTTCATATAACCATTCGTGGTTGTGTGTGATCCTGAACGCTAACAGTGAGTCCCCCAAACCAACTCTCAAATGGTCCCTCAGACTTCAGACAGCTCTGTGTTGTGGTTTGTCCCCAGCCAGCAGGAAAGTCCTATGTAGACTTTCTCTCTGCTCATTCTGGGGGAGGAAAGTAAAACTTCTGTGTTGAGATAAGAACAGTTTAATAACTGAAGCAAAATAAAATATAATAGTACTAATGTTAAAAATAACAGCAATAATAATGGTAATGGAAAGGAGAGTGAGAAGAGGCATAAAGCCCAAGACAAACAAGTGATGCACAATACCAATAAAGTGATGCTTACCACCCACAGACCAGTGCCCAGCCCATTTTCAGGCAGCTATTGGTCCTACCCAACCAACTCCCCCTAGTTTATTTGCTGCATATGATGTTCTGTGGTATATGGAATATCTCTTTTCCCTGTTTGGATCAGCTGTCCTGGCCATGCTCCCTCCCAGCTTCTGGTATACTTGCTTGCAGAGCATGGGAAACTGAGATGTCCGTGATTTTAGGCTAAGAACTGCTCAGCAACAGCTAAAAACATCAATGTGTTATCAACATTATTTTCTGCCTAAATTCAAAACACAGCACTGTACCAGCCACTAAGAAGAAAATTAACTCTATCTCAACCAAAACCAAGACATTATACTGTTTGTCTTTTTCATCTTGTTTTCAAGTCAGACTGCGAGATATTACTGGCTTTCAGTGAACTTCAAGGGTAATTCATTGTAGCTGAAGTTCCAGCATGATATGTGACCAGACAGCAGAAAATCTTTTCTTCTGTTAGAGAAGTCAGTCATGAAACAACTTACTCTCTTTCACTCCTCTTACCTAAGCAGCTATCCCTGGAGCAGGAGAGAAGGTCAATTTTTCTCTTTGGCAGCTCTTTTTCTTTTTTTTTTTTTTTTTGTTTTGTGCTCAAAGGAGACATGTTAGGTAGAAAAGCTGAAGAGCTGTGAAGGGAAGGTGCTATCCCTCTGTAGAAAGGGGCTGTGCTGTGGTCTGGAGGGCACGAGAGAAAACACTTGTGGAAGGACACAGATATGTCTTTCTTTCCATTGTTACTACTGATTTGAAATGTTATTACTTTGGGGTTTATTTATTTGTGCTCCCCACTGCCCCTTTGGGGTTTTTTTGGTGTTTTGGTTTTTTTTTTAATATAGGTATATATATTCCTGAGTTGAATATATATACTGAGTCACAGTATATATAATATATATATACAGTCACAATATAATACTGAGTCACAGTACCTTGGTGACTATGTCCAGGTACAAGAGGCTCTCTGTGACTGAGGATTGCTCCTCCAAATGTATGTCTGTGGGGTCTCTCACCTTCTTCTAGCTGGCAATTACGTGTCAGGATCACATCAATCATGTAGTTGAGTTATGCTTCATAAAAGCATTGACATGTGTTATTGCTTAAAAACAATAATTGCAATTCAAATGTGCTGGATTTCTGTAAAATGTTTCAGGAGATGGTAGACTGTCCTTCATTTGCAGTTTATTTTCTCAGAGGTGCAAGCACACTGGCAGTCCTTCCAGAATCTTACATTTGTCATGTCTTTAGCTTTTTCCCTTTCCTTTGTAAGTAGGTGAATGGTATTTATTTTCTTCAATTTCTTTTGTGGTGTTGAAATTACTTTGTATCCTCATTAATTACAGGGTGGAAGATTTTCATCCTTGTATTCTGGTACCATTGATAAATACTATGGTGGCAAATGCCCCGAGCTAAAATGTAAATTTTCACTTTCTTATGAATTATTAAAGGTAGTGCTGTAAGTATATGAAGAATTAATTTACAGATAATGATGAAGAATGACCAGTCTATTCTTTTTTACATTTAAGCTAGTGTCCAATAGATAGGCTTTATTATTAATGAAAAATTTACTCCTTTGTACTACAATGAACATGTTTTCAGTGGGGCTGAGACTTATCTCTTTACTTCACGTATAAATAATGGTAACTATGAATGTATATAACTTCTGCCATGAATTTGAGAAAAAGTGTGAGTAAAAAATTTGTGGACCTGTAACTTTGTCCTATGTTTTGAAGGGGGAATTTTTAACCAATTTGTTGCTGCTAAATGGTATCAAAATAATGTTATTTTACTTCAAGACTACTAAATGGGCAACTATCTGCCCAATATAGTAAAATCTGACAACGAGGTGTTATAGTGGGCATGAGTTTGTGGCATGTAACTATATCTATAGAAAATATATTTGATGGATAGAATACTATTTAGTAGTATAATACAAGATACTATTTAGTATCTTGTATTGTAGCCATACAAGTAAAATTTTAGGACTAGAGAAAATAAGAGAAATATAGTAATGTTTACACTAAGCGAAAGCAATTATATGACTACTTTCTGCCTGGAGATTTTTTTTATTTTACTGTTTTTCCTGTGTGGGTTGTTGTGCTTGATTTGGCTGGTATTTTTGGCATTCACATCAAGCTGCTGGAGCTTACTTGATGCCACTTTCTGTAGAGAATGAAGGATGCATGGGAGGAGAGACCCCCAGAGGGCAAGATTAAGGAGGAAGATTTAACTTTTTTTGTTGCTGTCTTTCAAGGTAGTGGTAATGTTCAGTCCTTCAAAGTGAAGTGTACATGCTCAGTTCCTTATGACAGTGCACTGCAAGCACCTCACCTGTTCAGGGCACTGGGAACTGCAAGTCTGCTGCCCCACTTTGCACCCAGTGTGTTTATATGAATGTGGATGCAGTGGCTAAAATTGCACATCTCTAGCAAGCATCACTGTGAGGAAGGAGGAAAGATAGGAAAAATGGCATCGTGCTCTCCAGTCGCCTTCACAGAATCTCTGTCCCAAGCCCTGGAATCTCAGCCCTGGTCTTAAGACTATTAATTCCTTAGCTTTGTTTTCTCTGTACAGATTTTCTGAGCAAGCAGTTCTATTGGCTGCATGATTTTTCCTAGGAAGAGTATTGAATACTCTTTTATATTTTATATTTATCTATATAGATAATATATATAATTTATATACAGTACTCTACTGAGTTAACCAACCAACCAATAATCAACCAACTAGAACACTCTCACTGATATGGCTGTGTAAAACACAGCTCTGAGTGGTTGACAAAGTTATTGTGTTCACTTAGGCAAACTAATTATTAAATTATCAAAGAGAGAAATGTTAGCATTTTGAGAGCATTAGCAGAATAAAGTTGACATATATCTTCAGAATGTTTGTATGGCATCCAATGTGACATCTCAACAAAAAAACAACAACAAAAATAAAAACACCAACAAAAAGCCCACACCAAAACAACAACAACAAAAAAAAACAACCCAGGAGGGCAAGTTTTTCAATGCTGGCAGCTATGGATTATATATTAATTTTTTAATCAACCTTCTTCTGGCATTTAGAAAGCAGTTACTTTGGTTGCTGGGATTGAGGTCAGAGCTCACTGGTAATGGTACTTGCGATGCCTGAGTTTTTGTATGCTCTTCTGAATTTTCACTGCAGACTTTCAGACATTTTTGCTGTCATGGGAAGCTGCATCAGGTCTCTTTTGCTTTTGAGTTTGTATCTGATGCCATTTCCTTATAGCCTCAATTTCGATATAGACTTCTCCTCTGGGAATTCAGATCCATTCAGTATATATAAAACTTTCATATGCAATATCATACCTTTTTCCTTGCTGTCCTCTGAAATGTAACAGCAGGCTTCAGATTCTAATGAAGATTTTCTCACCTTCATGTTTTATTAAGCCTCCTGTGCTTTGATGCTTGGGATGAATTCAGGTGAATAAATGTGGACTCAAGTCTTGTTACCTTAGAAGCATCTGAATATTTGCCATTTTCCCAGTGATTTTGTCTTGCTTATTTTGTTGCTTTGTTTTGCCCATTTGGAAACATGACAAATTAAGGTAATAAAATCTGTGCTGTTGTTTCCCAGTAAAACACTGGTAAGCATCAGATCCTACTATTTGTAAGATCCTACATGTGCTATTTGTAAAGTATGTTTATATTTGTTTATTTGTAATTGCAAGACAGAAGTGGCAAATAGGGTTTTAACTGGGAATTAGAAACGAAGGACTTTTGACCTGTTAAAAAGAAACAAGAAAATGTCAACTTTGAGGAATGTTGGATAGGAGGAAGAGGTTGAATGAAACTATCATAGCCTTGGGACTAAAAAAAACCACCAAAAAAACAAATGCAAAGCAGGACTACCACGCTTAGCAATGTTCAGTCTTTAACTGAACTTTAACTTTCAATTTTGACTTATTTGATGCAGTATTTTTCCAAAATTTTGATAAGTGCAGCCTCCCTCTGGCACACCTGCCCTCATACAGCCACTTGAGTTTGCAACAGCATCTTTGCTCCAGGCTGTAGGTGTTTGGTGGAAGTGCTCCTGTTCACTCTGGCTTTCTGGAGGAACAGGAGCCTCTCCTGGCAGCTGCTGGTGGTGGTTTGCCATCTTCTGACCACTGTAAATACTTGCATCCCATTCTTACTTCCTTGTCTTGAAGAAACTGAACAGCAGCCAAAGCGTTCCCTTTTAAGACTTTGTGACCAACACTTTGAAGACTGCAGGTTGAAAAGACATAATGCCATAATTTAGGATATTCTGATGTGGATTTGATGTTTGGATTATATTTTAATATTTGAAAATAAACTTTTCAATTGATCTGTTGTGTCTAAGCAACAGTGTATTATACTGTGTAAACAAAACCAAAAAGGAGCTCTTACATCTGAATAAAGCTAGTGGTACTATAAAGTGATTTCAGGAGGCTAAAGTAATTTCAGAAGCTGATGAGACATTTGTGTGACTGGATTTGTTTTATGTTAATATTTGCTTCAAGGCTAAAACTTCTAAGTGCCTTTACTTAGTACCTTTACTTATTAGATCATACTACTAAATTTTTGCCAATTTAGGATGATATCAGAGCTTAAATCTTATGCTAAAGATCTTTCTTTTATTGGGCAATTCTGTATGGAAATTATTTTTTTCAAGAATTCTTTTGATTAAAGTGGTGTGGTGGGTTTTAGGGGGTTTTTGGTGTATTTTTTTGGGTTTTTTTTCCCTCCAGCCAAGTATCTCAATCATTAAAATGATTCTGGTACAGTTATGTAAATGTAGCATTGTTACTATACTGCTGTTTAAAAGTAATTTAATGGCTGAGGATCTCACTGTCATTTTCTATTTATTACAGAAGACTTCTTTGCAAAGTAAGAAAACATTTCTCTCCAGCTACTTATAAAAGTGGTTTTCAGAGTAGTTTAGTGGATAAATATTACTAGGCTACACTCTAAACCACTTGGGAGTTGAACTTTTTACTCTGGATGCCTGTCCAAAGGAACCAGATATTTTTAAATACTCCAGAACAGCGTGAGCTGGTGCTGCCAAGGTCTTCTGCCTGTGATGTTTCATGCTTCAAGAAGTGGCAGAAGTGGAGGGTTGTGACTTCTGAATGTATTCTCTGAGAAAAATATCTCTCCATGGTCTTTGCTTGAGGTGCAGCCATTTAAGAAATGCAATGTGTCATTCATAAAGAACCTTCTGGTGCTTGTTGCAAAAACCAGCACAAGGCTGCTTTGTTCGGGGAGGAAATACTTCAATGTCCAGCAGGGTGAAGGTCTCTGTTCTCTGTTTCAAATATACTGTTATTTGAGGGGTCTTCTAAAAGAAGAAAATGATCTGATAGATCACAGTGCAGTGATCAATGAATTACAGTATGATGTTATTTGAACTGCGAACCCTTAGGAACAGGTTTCCTGGAAAAATGTAAATTATATAAATAATTCTGTGTGTGTAAGGTTAAATCAGCTACAATTATTATTCTTGTAATATTAATTAAATGGATGCTTGCAAAGCAGTTTCTCTCCCCCCTTTCAGTGCTGTTGGGAAGTATAATTGCCTAATTTCCCAGGATTGCTATGTAAGCTACTGATGTTGCAAGTGTCTGCCTCATTGTCTTTTTCCTCTTTCTTCCCCTGCCCCCACAAACATGCAGGAAGTAATTTTGGCACTGCGAAGGATCTTGCAGAAGAAATAAGATCATTAACATCTGAGAAAGAGGGACTGGAAGGACTTCTCAATGAACTGTTGGTTCTGAGTGCCAGAAATACACAAAAATTAGAGAGAATTAAAGATGATTACACCAGGCTGAAGCAAGAACTTGAGCAAGGAGAGACTGCCTTTGGTGAGTAGTTTACAGATTGCTACAGCTTTTGCTCAGACCTGATCTGGAGGTCTGCTGGGTTTGATGAATCGTTCTGCATTTCACAAAACATACTGATTGTTCTGAGGAAGGTCTGGCAATGACCTAGGGAAACAGTATGTTCAATATCTTCTCAGCTGTTTCCCCTGGAGTTGGAGGAGGCTGTGGAGAGCACGGGGTAACACAGCAATATACCACTTTTTGAAATCTGTCTTAGCCCAGTTCTCAAAACCTTTCTTTTCTAAGCCCATTTTAATCACAGTGATGTGTTCACATACAGAGGAACATGTAGTCTTTATGCAGAAGCAATAGGTGTGTCTGGCAGTGACAGTAGGAACACGTTTGGTATATTAAACTGAATGTTTGGTATGTACGTACGTAACACGTTTGGTGGTGGGTATGAGGTGCAAGAGATTCCCGATTCTGAAAGCAAGAGTTCTCATAGTAAATTTGTGTTGGAGGGGGAGTTTAAACAACTTGCCAAGTGCTGCTCTCACACAGCTATGGGCAGTGTGCTTGGGTTGTAGTGTCATGGTGGAACTGGGGAGGTTGTCTGTGATTACTGAGAGAGCTACTGACAAATTATCAAACAGCAAAGTCATTCCTAGACTTGACTTACTCTCTTGCCTGCTCTACTCACTCCTGAAGTTGAAGTAGATAAAATGGCCTTGCTGCTTGCTTAAACAAAAAGGCTCAGTAATCTTTGATCCACTACAAATATACAGTTACTAAAATTATCTCTAAACTAAATACAATCCTGAGAGCTACTTTAAAGCTTTAGAATTTGGAAATGTCTTTCCTTTTTCAGGACCTATGAGGAGTAGGTTAGGTGAAGAAAGAAAGTTGCCTCTGTTTTAGAAGCATATGAAGTTTCTTCATAGGCAAGTGGATAAGCAGAGCTATTCTAAAACAAAAAAAGCATCTGGATACATCTAAGGCAATGTTTTAAAACATTTTTGTAGGCATCTGGATACATCTAATACTGTGTTTTAAAAATGCATAGAATAATGTGTATACACACACACTTCTAGGTAAGAACTTGCTTTTTTAAAATCTAGATAAAATTTTAAAAAATGGTTCCTCAAATTTAGTGCACTGTGATGCAAACCCAGAAATGCACATCAAGCAATGCTGCTTCTTTTGTTGTATTTTCAAGAGTTGAAAAGGATTCTGACCTTCTAATCAGCCCATTTTTTTCTCTTTTATTTTAGGACAATTAAACTTCCTGTAATACACATGTATGTTCTCATTTTTGTTTAGTTTAGCAGGGTTGTAAATCAAGCCTGTACACGACACTTGCTGATACCACAAATGATATCAGTTTACAGTCTTTTTTTCCTTGTTGGATTTATACAGCTGAGAGGAGATACCTTCTTTACCTGACCTCCACTGTCCCACAATTTGTGACAATAAATTTCAAAATACAGGGTGTTTACTCTATAGATTTTATTTTAATTTACTGTGATTCTGTAGGCATAAGGAGAAATTTATCCTTGTTTTAAAATAAAATGCTGTCAAGCAGATACTAGTCAGAGATATATAAATTGAAACCTGGCATCTTCCCTTTTCCTCATCCCTGCCCCCTTTACATATGATCTACCCTATTTTCTCCTTTACAAAATGGAAATATTTGAGAACACTGGCATGGGTTCGATACCAACACATTTAACTAAATGTAAGCCTTCAGATATACTCTGGAAAACAGTATGCAGATAGTGTCCTGAGGAAAAGAGGCCACTTTTACGGAACAGTGTTATTTTGCACAGCACTTTTATATTTAGAGAATAAAGCATAAAGAATTGGAATACAATTTTGTTGCTTTTTTTTTTCCCCTGCTGTTCGAAAGAACTGGAGATAGTTGGGTTGGCTTTGTCTGCACTGTGAAAGGTGTGATTTGAGTTGGGATAACTGACCTGACTTACTTCACAGCCTTAGGCCTGGTGTTTCATTTATGCCAATAAAATCTGCCTTGCTGCAGAGAGAGGCAGTTCTTCCTTTTCTGTGTTCCTGCCCCATCCCATACACTATAGGTGTGTGGTCCTATATGTGTCTATTTCTATGTCATCTGGCACTTGAATTGTTGCTTTGTGCCTGCGAGCTTCTTGAAAACTTTGATTTTTTATTTTTTTTACTGAACCTAATACTGCTTTGTATGGAAAGTATTAACCAAAAAAATTAAATGCAAAAATATGTGTATGTGTGTGTTTGTCTTGTGTATAAATTGGTCACCTATTTTTTTACTTCATTAATAATTGTTGATTTCTCATAGTAATGCAGATATAAGGAAGCAGACGTCAAGGGAAGAGACTTAATCACACAATAATCAGAGCTGGAATTTTAAATAGGACACATCATTAGCATGTTAATGAATTTTCTCACTCTGTGCCAGCTGCCCAAGTATAAAAGATATTGCAGATGTAGTGCAAAAATCAGGCTTGGCTTACTGCACTGAGAGCTGTCAGTGCTCTCTATGAAGGAAATTTGACAAAAAATCCTTTCATATTTTTAGAGATGCTAAAAAATATGCTTTTCATGTTGGATAATAGAAGCATTGACAAGTAATGCTATGTATTAGCATTTTAGGATGAATAGTACTAACTTGCCCTTTAGACATTGACTTTCTTCTGAGGCCGTCAAAACGCTGCTATAAAAGTGATCAACTGTTATTTCCATTTTACAGATAGGAAAGCCTGGGACTTAGAGGTCATGTAATTTTACCTGAAATGGTGGTGAAGCAGTTGCCCAGCTGATAGTCTAGCATCAATCCTGATTGAATTAATCTCTTGCAATAAACGTGAAACCAAAGTGGTGCTGTGTTTCTGTGTTAGCTTTATATTCTTTTGGACTGCTGCCGAAGACACAATGGTTCTGGGAAAATCGCTGAAGGTCTTGTGCTTGATCATTGAGCAGACCTGTCTTATAAAGTCAGAAGGTTCTGTTATGGCAAAGAGGAGAACTGCTTTACAGCCCAAAACAACCAAACTTGTGTTCCAGACAAGTGAAGCTTAATTACTTGCCTGTCTGCCAAACTGTTGGATTGTACTTATAAATCCTGGCTTGGGTTGATTGACATTTGTAACCCAGGGCTGGAAATGAAACTTACCCTCTTCTTGTGGCTTCCTCACCACCAGTACTGCTGGGCAAGTTTTCCTTCCTCGTATGCTGAATTTTTTTCCTGGCTGCTCTCGGGTTTCTTCTGCCCCTATTACACTTTTGGGAAAGCACCTCCCATAAGTAATGTATGTACACACACAACTGGGGGGGACCGTGCTTCCCGATCTAATTGCTAGGTTGTGCTTGCCAAGTCATGTTAAGTAGAATTTCTGTACTGCATTAATTTCTAGAGGAAGTATAAAATAAGAGCTTTCATGCACATGAAAACAGCTTTTTAACCCTTTTAAAAAACACCAAAACCCAAACTACTATTTGAAGGCTGATATTTCAGTCTCTCTGCTCAACTCTTGTTGCCATCCTTGACTTTTATTGTCTTAGAAATTGCTTGTGTAAGTCCTAAAGCTCTTACCAGCCTGCTTTTACAGTAAAGCTTCTGGAATTGAACAGATACATTTATTAAACAACAAACTAGATGTAGCAGAGGGGTTTCTTGGGAAGCTGGAAATTTCTATCACACTCAGTTTAACTTTATTTTGTTGAATACACACACTCTGCATGCTTGCATAGAATATCTCAGTGTTTTGTCCTTTTAACAGAAAAAAAACCTATCGGAGTTGATTTTTTTAATCTGTTGGACTTTTTTTTTAATAAAAAAATCCCAATGTTTTGACTTTAGAATACTTCTTGGGAATAAAATGTGTTCAGAATGTACTTTGAAGACTAACAAAAATTCTGCTATTCTTTTTCTAGTCATTGTTCCAAAAGCTGCCAATATGACTATTGCGAAGGATGCAATTAGTCTAAGACTTAATATTGTCTGGACAGCAGAAACCACTAGTGGTGCTGCTTAATGTAATGCTCACTATTGCATACTGAAATATTTATGAAGAGAAGGTTCCATGCTTCATATATAATTGTATAGGATGTGATTTATCAAAGTGTTAATGACCATTTGCTACAGAGCAGTTTTATTCTATTTCAAAGACATTTTTATTCTGATGAGTACAACACAGAAAGTCTTACAATAGAAACACATGCCATGTGTTTGTACTGGGAAAGCTACCTTTTTTGTTTGTTTAAATATTTATTTTAAATGATAGCTGTAATACAAAAGCTTCTCTCTTTTTCCTTGTAACTGGTCTTTGCAATACTGTTTGAAGATGTCTAAAGATCATTAACAATTTTACACCATTTTTAATTGTTGAAAAAAGTAAGAAGTGAGTATGACATAAACCCATGTGCCTATGACATAACCAGAATGATTCCATGTTTTGTTTACTGATTTTTCAGGTGATGGTTTTAATGCTCTTCCTCAATGCTAGTTTTTCTTTACCCAATAGGCTTTCCATAATTGTTTCTTTAGTTCATTGTCTGAGCAATTATCTGATTCTAAACTGAAGAGCTGAACCTTTTGATTACCTCTGTTTAAATAAATCATTAAAGAAGAACCCTCATAGTGTGTAACAGATGGGCTTCTGTGAGGGAGAAGAAGCTGCCCTGTTGTGTCCACTTCTAATAAGGGTGAGATCATTAAGTTCTGAATGTCACACCTTTATGAAATGCTTGTTGTCATTAAAGTGAGTGGTGAAATTGAATGGCTTATTGCTTACGTCTATGGCCATCTCTACTTAAACTGTGATCCTGCAGGATTTAGCCAGTGGTCCTTCTGTTTAGCTTTCCCAGAAGGTGTGAAACCCTCGGTGGTGATGCAGGGATGGGACTGGCAGTGCACCTGATATTATCCTTTACTCTGAGCTGATGTTCAGTTGATGCTCCAAAGAAGCACTTGGCAGCCTTCTGTTGGGCAGCGTGGAAAAGTCATGTCCACATAAAAACCCAAAAGGATAAAACAGCAACAACAAAACCCCCAAGAAGCCCAGTCTTGCAGAGCTCCTTTTGTGTTGTCTTGGGCAAGTACAGCATGAGTAATTACCCTCTGCTTATTAGTATTCTCTGCTGTTTCATTAAAAAAATTGGTGTTTCTGCATTTGCGTGGACTTGCACTATTATGCTTATTCTGTGTTCATTTCTGTTTCACTGATTGTGAGCATGGGTCTCATTTTCTTGGCTCATTTTAAAGCACTTGAGATCTTACAAGTTAAGTATACACATATACATCTTTTAGTCTTATAATTCTATAATGTTAGTAACTGCGTATCAAATTGTTACCAAGCTTTGAGGATCAAATTCAGACTAATGATTTTCATTCCATTCATGCTTTCACAATGTCATCCACATCATCTTTGTTAAGTAATATTTAACCATAAGTAGTTAAAGGATTTTTTTGTGTTTTAGAATTGCCTTTCTTGATAAATATTATCAGTAGACTTTAGTAACATAAAAAGAGTAAATTCTGCCAGGCATTTCCTGTAACTAAAATCTCAAATATATTTTAATTTTAGGCATCAATTTTTCTCATGATTGAAAAGATTGGAAGCCAGTATGTTTAAGCATAATTAAGTTTACCATGTATCTTGAGTCACTTGCAATTGTGTTTCTTACAATGGTGATTTTAAAGGTCATCTTGTCTGGTGTTGTTCATTTAAATATGTAAAATACTTTGGTTTTCACTTGGAGCGTAGAGGTTTAGTCTGTATAAATGCAATGGAGGTATTAAATTTAATCTGGCCTTTCTGTATAATTAGATGCAAATATGTGTAATGCAGAAAATATGAAATATTCAGGCAGCTTGAACTGAGAAAGCAGCTTGGTTCAAAGCCTGCCAATATCTGTAGAGATCTTTTGATCAGGGTGTTTTTGTGTTGATGCTCAAAGGTGAGGAGCTTCTCTTCTATCTCTTCCAAGATGTGATGGCAGTAACTTTATTGAAATGTGTTATGTACCGGTATAATACTTTTTGGTATTTAATGTAATGAGGTAATTACACACAGAATAGTAACTCTTGAAATGACCTGACACGGATGCTGCAGTCATAGAGGTGGTTATCTACCTTGCTGCAAGGAATAAGCTTGGTCTAAAGTTTTATGCTGGGTCTCTTCAGGGAATATGATGTCATCTTTGACTAGGATGAGCATAAAGACATCAAGGTTTTGTAAGTTTAAGGCCACAGAAATGCGGAGTGGTTCTGTTGTGATCATGGAAGTGCAATCTAGTGGTGAATAGTGTCACTGAACAGCTTCCTATTGCGATGGGAGGGAGACAACCTCCCCCCTGTAATGCAGCATGGACACTTTATTGTGCTGGTATGCAGGCAAACAAGCAAACAGAAAGTTCTGAGATTATTCCAGGCAACTTATTCCTTTACATCTGAAATGCTGTTGCCAGCTATATACACGGTGCATTAAACTTTTGGAGTGGGCGTCATATCAAATTATTCTGGTTTGCCGTCTCTGCGCCAGGTTTCTGCACTGCTCTGCTTTTTAGTTCAGCTTCTTCAGCTGACAGTGATGCAACAGAGTAAGTAGGAAGACGCAACACAGATGAGTTAAATTTGGAATAAATGTGGAAACTCATACCACCAATTTTAATCATTCTTCATTCGATTCTGTTTCTGCAGCTGCATCTTCTGAGGTACTGGGCTCAGATTGAAAATTCATGTTTTTTTGTTTTTTTTCTTAGTGACTGTAGCTGGTTTGAAAAAGAATGAGATGCTAAGATGCCAGAATGCTAGGATTAAAGAAGAGAGAAAAAATAGTATATTATGTTCATTGCCCAGATAGAGCAGGTTCCCCTATGTAATTCAAATTCTAGCCCTGGTTACAACCAACAAACATTCTTTAGTTTGCCACTTCTAGAATTAGAATATATCATGGTAGGAAATTTGTAACTATTTTCCTGATAGTATATAGCTGCTGTTCCTACATGTTATATTAAGAGAATTCCAGTTTTGTTAGAAAGATGTGTCTGACGAGCTGCTCAGAGGCAGACAGGAAGGTCTGTGGGGCTGCTGGTGAGGTGCTCAGAAGAGGACCTAGGAAAGTAGTGATGTGGAGTGACACTTAGCAGATAGGATCAAATTAATTTTCAAATACTGCTTTCCTTGTCTCCCAGATGAGGTAATGGAGGCACTCAGGGAATTGATTTTGTGTTTCTGTTCATTCTGCCATTACATATCGGTACTGCCTGTATGTATTTGGCCTTTAGGATGGGATTACAGCATGTGTTTGACAACTTGATGCCAAAACATTAATAGGTTTGAAGTACAAAATCAGTGTTTGGTCTCTTAAAAACCTCAAGTTTTATTGAAAAAGTCAATGAACAGTTGGTCTACCATTTATAGGTTTCTTTAAGTTATGTTCATTTTGGTTTTTATTCTCAGTGTCATACGGCATGGTTTTGCTTTTTTTTTTTGCTTTTTTTTTTTTTTTTTTTTTTAATGTTGTTCAAGTTATATTAACATGGCATGAGATTTTCAGGTCCCAAAAGTGTGCAAAGAGCTCTTTAGAATACTTTGCCTCATTTAGTTTCTCTTGAAGATGAGTAGAGAAATGGATAGAATATTTAAGAAATAGTGTTAATTTGCTTTCAAGTAGTACTTCAGTGAAACCAATCTTAGGCAGTTATCCTTTCGAATATTCAGACTTTCTGCAAATTGAAGATAAAAATAGTACAGCATTTTGCATTCAGTTAATGTTTTAGATTTTATTTATTTTTTTTAGATGTAATCAAGAAAATGTTGGTTTGGGTCATCTGGGATCACTGACAAAAAACTGATGTGCTAGAAGACTATACTGCTGCAGAAGCAGAGAGTGAAGATATTGTTTAACCTTTTAATTGCAGATATTTTTCAGATGTATGTACTTTGATTCAAAATTTTAGCACTTTAGTACATTTTCATACGAAAGTTTTCATTCAAGAGTTTTGACAGTGTTCTCGAGTTACAGTGTGCAAAGCTAATTCTATGCTTGCATAAATACATGCAATTTGTAAAGAATTACATCTCCTTACATTGGCAGTAAATTCACCTCGCTGACTCAAGTCAGATATTTATTTTTCTCAGATATTGCCTTTCATCTTTGCTTTGCTATGACTGGCAATATTCAGATACAGCATCTAAAAGTATGTACATCTAAGCAAAAGAAACCCCTGGGATACCATTCCATTTGGAATACAAGGTGTCCCTCATGAAATACAGGGGTTTATTCTCCAGATTTTTTTCCTTTTGACTGTCAGATGTGGAGTAATTTCTGCCTCATTCTTTCTTGCTTTTTTTTTTTGTTTAAGGTTTCCTTTGCAAATTTACATTTGTGATTGCAAATGCAGTAGTAAAGATACAAGCTAAATGAAAGTTCCTATAAAAGATTTTCTAAAGTAGGGATGTTACCAGCCTTGACTGAGTTTTCTCTTAACTAAATATTTAAAGTGAATGAAATTACTGTCTGCTACAAACTACTGTATAGTTTGTTTCTTCAATCACCACAGGGTTCCATGCATGCTACAGGCTTTATACCCACAGAGATGCAGAAGTATAACCAAATCTGGAGTAATGGAAAATATTTATTGAAAAGTGGAGGAGGTATAATACCTGATGATAAATCCAGAATAAACCTACTGAAATTCTAATCCTTTCTAGAAGAGCTGGGTTTTGTCTCTAAAATTATTTAAATGCTACATGTATTATGGTAAAGAAGGCTTTACAATAGAAAACCTCTTCCAATTTATACCTTTTACCAAGATAGACAAGTAGAAATAGAGAATTTAAATGGAAGAAAGAGAGATTATTTGTTCTGACTTTGATTCCCCAAAGAAAATGTATTTACATCTTCTCTAAGCTTTTAGTCTTTTTCTGTACTTCCATTAAATCCTAACTGATTACTCTGAGGCAGTGGAAATCTTATTATTTAGAGCAGAGTTAAGTACCTTCCATCTCCAGTTCAGGAACTGAAAGTTTTCACCCTAGAATTTTCTTTCTCTGTCCTTGGAGATATAAACTGGAACAAAAGGCAGAAAACCAAAGGATTGCTAATGCCTGGAGTTAGGAGCTGGAACTCCCTGTCCTTCAGTTTGATTTTTGTTCTTACTTCAGCAGGAACAGAAGCAGTTTGCTGATGTTCCAGTTGATTTAGGCCACAGTTTCCTTGTACAAGGCGTGGAGGTAACCACTGCTTCTGTTACAATCCTGTTGTCAGGTGTGTGCTTCACAGACTCGATATTTAGGCATGTGAGACAATAGTAGCAGGTCATAGTATAAGGCCCAGGGATTTTGTCATCTGTAATTGCAAAGAATCTGTGGCCCATGTGCAACAGGTGCTTGTGATCATTATTCCTGGTGGCCTGCCAGATTTCAACTGATAGGCTGAGACCATGTAAGAAAAATAAAAATTCACAGAACTGGATATTTGAAATGCTGGGTTTTTTTGTTGTTGTTGTGTTTGAACCTGGTTTCTTTCTTTATGCAAAAATATTGTAGTAGAATATAATTAAAAATTTGATGCTTACTGAAAAGAAGACTCACTCATATTTGTGGATGATATCTTTGGTTTGATGTGCATGTTGAAGGCTTGGGTAAAGATAAACAGGCATGTTTGCCAAGCTGCATAAGATTAAACAGTTCATTACCTGTTGGAATTATCAGCTGCAAGACACCTTGCATAATTTGGACTACAACCTTTATATGCTTTTGGCTGGATTATACCTCTTATCTAGTGAGGTGCATTGAAATATAATTAACAATGTGAGCTGGAAATGACAGGCTGAAACTATGTGTATTTTTGTGCAGATAAACAATCCTATATCTGGATCAGAAGTCATAGAAACATTTTATCTACTAATTTTTTTCCCAGTTCCTGTGTTCTAAAAAATTGTACAGAGAAATATAATCTGTGCTCTATGTCAGAGAAGAACAAATAGGCACCAGCCTTGTCTCCTGTAGGCTTGACTTTAAGAACCTTTGGAAAATGTTAAATCCTGCAGAAAACAGTAGTTATTTTAGATTTTTCATAATCTGCATTTTGCATGTTTTGTTGGAAAGAGAATTTTGAAAATACGTGGAGGCAAGAATTCTGATCCATTGATACTGGTATGAGCTTTGCCTCCAGTTACAGCAGAGTTCAGGATTTCCTGTGACACTCCCCTCACTGAAGCTGCAGCATCTGTTTCTGAGCTGAGCTGCTTGGATGCAAGTCATCTTACCTTGATGAAAGTGCAGTCCACATAAGAAAGTGCAGGACTTGGTCAGAAATTCTTTTAACTAGGAAATCCTCCAGCTTTATGACAAAATGATAAATTTTGAAGTTGGTAGTCCTCTTCTACTACAGAAGAATCAGGTGCTTTATTTTGAATGTTTAAGCTGAAAGCTATTTGCTGTTGATTTTAGTTCAATGAACTTAACAGCCCTTTGAGTTTTAGGATACTGTTTCTCTGTAGTTAGGAGAAAAATATTTTTTTACAAGTTGAGAGCATATGAAATGTTGAATTTTCAACAGAATCACCTGCATTTGTTCTTGTTACTGCAGTAAAAAAAATATCTGAATGAAATTTATTGTACTTGTATTTTCAGGTTTCCAGTGTGCAGTGATTAAAATAAAAATTTTCCTGTGCCAGCAGAAAAATGTTAGAATTGTGACATTTATTCACTTCTATTCAGTACCTGTGAAAAAACCTGTGTGAGTACTGGTGTAGCATATCATTGTTCATTAGCTCATGAAGTGGTCATCCATATCCTTCAGTGGAAGGATATAATTCCAGTGGGAGAGATGCCCTCTAAATAAGCTGCAGACAGTGGCTGAAGCATCAAAAATGGTGTTGTCCTTTTCAGTACCTTAGATTGCAATGCAAAAACATAGATCTGGATATTTATTAGATTAGCTCTTTTTTCTCCATATCTTTTCTGTTTATGTGGTAAGTAATGACAATCTGGGGAATACTTGAAAATAACAAAATTCTAGACAGGGACACAACAATTCCTGCAGCCTTGTAGTGCTGAACAGAGCTTTTGACAGTTTTTGGCAAGTACTTGGCTTAGTCTTTTGCCAGCCCAAAAAAAAGCATGGATGGTATGTCAGTATTGTAGTCCAAGGATGCTTCAAGAGCAAATTGGCCAATACTCAAAAAGATTTTGCCTGCAACCTGTCTCCAGTATGGATTATAGACCGGAGGAAAATGATAAATAAAGCCCATGTGTCCTAAAAGTTTTTGCCAATGAGTCTGGTTAAAACCAGTTGTAGATATGAGCCATCTTTGTTCAGTTTAAAGAACAGAAGTCTAAAATCCTTTGGTTATAGCCTGTAACTACCTGTTCAGAGACCAGAACTTGATAGTGGAAAAAAATTTATAGAGACAAAAGCAGAATAGATAATTTCTAATGGCTAGTAATTGAAGCTGACAACCTTAGATTTAAAAAATAAAATAAAAAAAAGCGCCTTTTAACTGACAGGGCAATTGTCTTTTGCCAGAGTTCAGCAAAGATTTTATTGTAAATGCTCAATAACTGGGGTTTTGTATATGTCATTTTTGTAGTTGCAGCTAGAATCAGTTCAGAGAGATCTTACTGTGTTTTGCAGATGACCAGGATCATCAAAAGCAGTAACTTCTGTTAGACTTGTGTTCTGGAACTGTTGTTTTATTAAAAGAATAATAACTAGAGAAGCAATCCCTGTTTTGGTATTTTTTTAGATAAATAAAGCCCAATGCAGAATGGCAACATTTTCTATTAGTGTTAAAATTAATTGGGTTGTGCAGTAATACCTGGTTCTCTTCCTTCCCACTCCTTTTCTATAATTTTTAATTTACTAGCTCACGATACTTTTTATTCTCTTCATGGTTTATTTGTCTTCATCTCATGCTGTATGAAGTTTTCTTACAATGCAATAATTAATTGAAGTCCTGCTTGTCTGAGCTCCTAATCCTATGGAGCACAATTTCACACCTTTTCCAGGACAGTGTACAGTTCACTGAGGCCACACTCTCTACCTGATTTATTTATTCTTAAAAGAAGATGGCATACAGAAGCCTTCTCTGACTCAATTCCTCAAAGGCCCAGTATGTAGGTGTTTCTTCATTCTTATGCTGCTTGCATTGCCTCGTGGTGACCCCTGCTGAGGTTACTTATGTGGCGTAAGAGTGGATTGATTGGGGAAATGGAGACCACGGGAAAACACAGAACTCTAAAAGCACAGAGCAGTTTACAAGCTGTCTGCCTGACCTTGAAAACCAATATGCACTGGTCTAAGTGGAAGACATATTCACAATTTTGCAGGATAAAATACGAGGGCAGCAGGATCTTTTTGTGTGTTAGAATACTTTGTCACAGTGCTGAAATGCTGAACTGCAGCTGAGAGCCATCAGGGTATACATTTATTAATTTAGTTCTGCTTCTGTAGCATGACTCTGTAGTGTATCAGCATCCTCTTATGCCTTTCAAAGAAATATAAAGAAGTAAGAAAACCTCTATTTTCTAAAATTCTCTGGGGTTTTGGAAGTTGTTTTAAAAGTTCTGAATGCTCAGAGTCCGTCATCTTCGTCATTCTCTATGTTTAGGTTTATTTTATACCCTTTTCCTCCCATTAGGCATTCTGCAAAGCTTGTATTTTAATACTTCTCCATCTCTGATAAATGCCACGCATCTCTACAGTAAAAGAAATAAATAAAAAAATATAAAAAATTAACCTCTAAATTCTGAGCATTAATTGGTTTACAACATTTCAGTTTGTGTCCCCTCTTTTCACTCTTGTTATATGTTCACTTTCATTGTAAACCTTCAAGTCCCATTGACATGTTTTCCTTTATTTCTCTTCTATCTTTCCTCATCTCTGTTCAAACATTTTGAATTTTTTTTGTATTTTTATTTGTATCTGTGTACGTGTAAAATAATTTCATCTAGTTTATTATGCTATTTTCTTATTTCTGATAGCTTTTCTAATCCAAAAGGTTCCTGAACTAACTTGCATGGTCCCACTTCACTGTTAATTCAATTTTCTGTTCTCTAGGTTATTTTTATTACCTTTGTTGTTTCCCAGTTTGGTTTTTTTTTTCCAAATTCAATGCTTAATGTTACTTCTTTTTAAAAAATATGGACCCTCTTCCTTGTTTCAACCCACGTATAGCAAACCTGAGTTACGGATTTTTCTTTCCACTTCCATGATTTGTGACTTGGTAGTTAGGTGATAGCTCTGAAAATTGCTAATACTTGCTGACAAGTAGTTTTTTTCCCAGCCTACATGTTTAGTGCAAGAGAATAACCCAAATGGGCAGCCATTTATGCTTCTTTCTTGTGTGTATATACCTTCTCACTGTCCCAAGACATTTGTTTAGGCTGTATTTGGGCAGTGTGAACAGAGGGTGTTTCACTTCAGTCCCAGAGGCAATGTATCTGAAATTCTCAGGCAGGACACCCACCTCTGTGTAGTGCTCTACAGTGCCAGGTCCTCTTCCTGTCCCAGAACATGCAGATGCTGTGAGAAGTGCCTTCAGTTGAAATCCTGCTCCCTCTTGCTAGAAGGTGGTGTGCTCTCATTAATAGTAACGAGGCTGGAAAAAACACTCCTAGCACTCTCTGGTGGAGCTGCACTGTGGGACAGTCTCCTTATCACAAGCCAAATATTTTTCTTACCCTGCCTATTATGCCTGTTCAATGTGGTGTTTAAAGGGTTTGTGGTGGGGTAGTCCTGGCTTTGTTGTGCCATCACACATTACAAATGTGTGTTTCCTTCAGCAGTGTTTTCCAGGTTCCCATCTGCCCTTTAGTTCCCTGTTAGGAAAAAGGTCCATGTTGAGCTGTGTTGAATTACTAAGCTCTCAAGGTAGACCACGATGATCCCACAGAGGAATATTTTTCCTCTATAAAGCAGCAGAGAGCCCAAGATGACTTGGCATTGGAATTATTATCTCTGCCTGTCTATCTTTGTATCTTCCATGGCATTTTGCTGCTGAACAGTAGGAGTGGTGATAAACTTGTATATCTAAGATGTGTCTGGAAATTACATGAGCTATGAAGTTTAAAAAGGCAAAAAATGATGGATTTCTGGAAATAGCCTACCTAAAATGATGGTTTAATGAAGAATTCTCCTTCAGTACAAAGGCTATACTTCAGTGAATAGTTTGAGACTGAGTACTGTGAGCCTTCAAAGTTATAAAACAGGTAAAAGGCATAGTAATAGAAGAGTTGCTGTCCAAGAATAACTCTGTAATAAGAGGTTAGGTAGGAAAAGTTACCTGACTGTCTTGCAGTCAGAGGTCACGAGCACAGGAAAAACTCATTTAGCTTTTGTTCCCTGTTCCTACTGTAGGTGATTGCTTTCTTCACACATTATTTTTGTTATTTTGGCACACTATGTGTGAGTGACAACAGGATCTTTAACTCTTCCTAGCTTTGGCAACCATCCCCTTGCCTCTGTGAAATTAAAGTCTCTGTAGGTTTTGATAAGACATTCTTTAAAAGAGAGCTTAATCTGCCATCATTTATTTTATTAGACTGAAATATGTTCCTGCTGCCCTCTTTGTTGAGAGTTATTGCTTCAACAATCACAGGCAAATCTGATTTACTGTAAACATTTATAACACGAGAGTAGGAGTTCGGGCTGCAAATTGGTTGGAAAATGGGAGCAATTTGCTAGGAGTGAGAAAGTAAGATTAAGTTAAACTGTTGAAACATTCACTGAAGTCTTGTACCATCAGCTCCAACAGCTTAACTAAGTGCTATGAGAAGCCTTATGCCAGGTCATTCTTTGCCACTTACTTTGTGCTGGCATTTATTGGAGAGCACCCTGCCTTGCAGGGTGTGGCACTGGCTCAGCCCGCTTGTGACTGGTACTAAATCAGTTGCAATGAAGAAAAAAGGAAAGGGCTCTTCCTCCCTTGTCCTGAGGGAGTACCTGTGATTTGGATACTGAAAATAATTTATTTTAATTTCATCTAATTGACTGGACAATTGGGAGAGAGGGTGAAAAAAAACCCAAAAAAACAAAACTTAAATGGAAGAATTTAAGTGGTGGCAGGAAGGAGGCAGAAAACTCAAGGACACATTTGAAGAAAGAGTGTTGAAGATTGAAAGAAGCTTTTGATTTGGTAATGTATGAAATATTTCCTTCAGCCAAAAGCAGTTCTTAAGTCTCCTCCCCTTGCAAACTTCTGCAATCAGGTGAATTAAATTTCCTCTTCGCCTGCCTCTCCCCTTAAAGAACAAATGGGAGATCAGTGGCCCAGCACTATATCAGTGTGCAATATCAGGATTTACTTTCTTCTTTGTCTAGGATTTGAAACCACCTCTCCAGCACATCTTGAAGGAGGGTGATAGGTCCCCAGTAGTCAAACGTGCTCTTGAGGAGACACTATGCTATTGCCTCTGTGTCCTGACCACTATACTGGAGCATTCTCCTTTTAGGGGTTATAAAACTCATCCCATTTCATCATGCATTGCCTTTCCTAGTGCAAACTGTCTCTGGAGGCTTGGATGTTATAATTATGCAATTTGTATGATTTATTGCTTGCACTCTTTGCTGCTGTTTCCATTATTTCTGAATTGGATCAATTTAAAAGTTTGATGTTCTTACAAATATCACATCGATATAATTACATGTATTGTAACATTATTGGCCAGTCTTGTTTGGGAAAGAATTAATTTCAGGAGAAGGTACATTCTACAATGATTTAATTTGGAGAAAAACCTCACGTTTGCTAAATTTTGTTTGGTGTGTGGGTTGTGTCGCTATCTTCATACACAAGGGAGGTGCCTTACTGCAGGGTTTGCGCTGCGAGGGGCAAGCTCTGTACACATCAGGGCAGCAAATAATCAGATTTTACTTAAAAAAAAAAATAAAATAAATGCATTTTTAATGTTACGTATTTTCCGCATGATACCATTTATACTGCCTCGGAATGTTCCTTTTGACCTTGGTGAAAGGCTGTAATTAATCAGCAATTAAGGCGGCGGCGGCCGTAGGGAGGCGCGGGCCGCCTCTGCCGGGCGGGCAGCGCGAGGGGGCGGCATTGCCGCAGGAGAGGCGCGCCCGGCGCTGGGATGTGGGGAGGGAAGGGAAGGAGGGAGCCCCCTCTTCCCGGACACCCCCGAAGTGCCTTCGGATCGCCGGCCTCGCGTCCGCCGGCAAAATGCACCCTTGGGATAAGATAAACCGGCACGGTTGCGGTATTTCTTGGTAGCCAGGTGTCCCCTTAAAACTTGATTTAGGGCTGTTATTGAAGGGTTTGAATTGCACTTTGTTCTGTCTGGGTTCTTCTTGAATGCGCACCTTACTGTAATGTTCCAGATGGCTGTCGTCTTAACAATAGATAAGAATTAAGGATGGTAATAGGGGATATTTTATTTAAATCCGCATCTTTATCTTTCATTACTTATTCACATTCTATTATACCCTGGTGCTGTATTCAAAACACTTGAGGATTTAACAAGGGGAAAAATAACCATTTAAATTAGGATATTATGTTGACACCTTTACTGATGGTAATTTTTTCAAGCAGTAGTGCAGTATGGAAGAGCTGGAGCTGTTTTACATGGAGGAGGAAGAGGAAGCTTCACAAACACAAAATTTTGTTTGAGTTGCACTTACAGGCTAAGAGTTCATTCCCAAAGAAGACCAACTTATACAATGGGGTGGAGAAGTGTTGCAAACAGGCAGGCTGTTCACTGAGTAGAACTGGTGAGAAGACTTTTGTAAGAGTTTTTGCTAGGTCTTTAAATTTGTTAGAGCATCACACAGTGTTTTTCTGAGACTTCTGTCTTAAAGTTCCTCAAGCAGAGACAAAATAGCTAGTAAATACAGTGGTCTGGGAAACTAGGTATCCATGTGAAAGTCCATGCATGGCTTGATTGAGAGTGATACTGCATATTGGTTTCTTCAGAATGAAGTGGTAGAGAAGTAGAGAGGTCACACTGGGCCTCTAGTACTCCTTGCACTAGCACCAGGTTTCCTGGGATGGGTGAATCCACCTTCTCACTGGTAAACAGACACTTTGAGAGAGCTAATGTTTCTTGAGATACTGACCAGACGGACTTAAATTCAAAATATCAGAATGCTGCTTTGACACTGAATTATTATCCTGGATCACTGCTGGTGATGCTGCAATATGTAACGAAGACAAATCTCGAAATGCCTGCAGAGTAATGAGTGATTTAGCTGCATAAAATAGAGAACACATTTCCTCAAATGTTGGTACTGTGGGAATAAAAGCGGGTGCATTGACACTGCTGTAGATTCGTTTTGGTGTAGCTGCTGTGTGCATAGAATTAGTCTTCTGTCGTGATAATTTTTACTGACAGGGGTGGAAATACCATTTTCCTTTGTTGCTTGTTGGATTTGAGCTAAGAGCCTTTATTTGGTTCATAAAGACCGTGCTTAGTTTCAGAATGACAGTCAAATGCTTCAAGTAATCACTAATGAAAGGCAGGCCCTTCTGTGTCTTGATTTCCATATTCAGGCTGGATTTGCTTATGTCAGATTTCTGAGTTACTAGTAGTCCAGATAAAATGAATGTTGGTTACTCTCCTTTCCTACAGCTCAACCTGCTGAGGTATTTTATACATTGATGGGAATTACATATGAGAATTAGCACCACATTATAACCATGGTGCTTGAATCCTCTCTTAGGCTTGTTCCATGAAATCCAGGATTTAAGTTCATTGGAATAGTGAAATGGAATTGGGCGGATGCTGTAATGTGTGTGTGCACTTACTTTAGAATCATGTATAACATTTTTATAATCCATTAAGGTGATGTATGCTGTTAATGACTTTAATAGCCCTCAAGTGTCTGTATCTTGACTACTTATCTTAATACAAATTTTTGATTTTAGTATCTGTATTATAAATGCAATTTCAGTTTTCATGAATGTTGTTGCTCACCTGTATCTGATACTGCATCAACATACCATGCTGATATAGCGTCAGACTTACTGTGTTAGTAAGAGTTAATGTATTGTTCACCAGTTTGAACTAGAACTCAGTGGCAGTGTGCTAGGATGAAAAAATATCTGGATCTGTATCAACAGGGAACCTAAGAATATCACTAATTACCAAACACCTAAAATACCTTGGATAAAACCTTCCTTTTCAATGCAATTACTTTCTTGTAGAAAATACAAACAGCTGATGGTTGCTGGTAAATCCAGTGTAGTGTGATCTTAGAAAGGTAGTGCATATATAGAAGGAAACAGCCCATAACAAAAATCCACATTCTTTTTACCTAGCGCTCAGCAAAGTTGCAGGATATGCATGTGTAGATAAAAGTTTTATCAGATTGATCGAAACATTTATATAAAGCCTCTGATCTATGGAGTGAAGACAATGTGAAATATGTTTTAGGTGGAGATATTATTATCTGTAAAAATCAATACAAGTGTTAGAGGTGAATTATTGTTTCAGAATATGATTTATTATATTGAAGTATGCAGCCATTTTCCTTTTAGTGATAGTGTTGAGCCATTTTTTTTTTCATAATGAACCATACTGAAATGTTCTTTTTGCTTTTATTTTATATTTTTATGTGTTCACCTTGCTAGTTCTATTGTATGGAAGATGGGAAAACCTGCTGTTGGACTTGCAGTTGGATTACATTGCTCTCTGGATTTCTCTCTGGTGTTTCTTTGGAGAATAGTTCGTATAAGAGTACAAGTGGCCAATTTTAATAAACACAGGTTTCTGAAACCCTTTTATGCACAATTAAAGTGACAACTAAGGAAAGAATGAGAATAATTCACAAAAGTCAGGTCATCATCACCCAATTTATTGTGTAAGAGAATCTTAAAATGAAGGGCAGGATCTAGACCCTGTGTGCTCTAGATCCCAAAGCTTTGCAGTCAGCAGTTTCTCTTCCTGTGTGCTTGTGTGACATGAGTTAAGTCCTTAATGAAAGGACTCATAAAGCATTTTTCCTGTTGAGTTTTGAGTACAGCTCTGTTTTGCTCAGTACAGTTTATCTAGTTTATATATGCTCAGACACATTTTTGTCTTCCATCTAAAAAAGCTCCTTAGGTGGGAAGAAATTAATTGAAGCGTTTTTCCTTAAATAGCCACTCTAAGTGTGCTCGTTTGTGCATACAGACACACAGTTAATCTAGCATGTCCAGAAGGCCTACCCTGCTTTGCCTCAGTGTCTCCAGTAGGAGTTATTCTTACACTGAGACTGGACAAGGGTAGGAGTGAATTTGGTGTGAAGCCAAATTTGGGTTATCATGTGTGGCTACTGAAAAGTTTACATCGTCATGGAATCATCACAGAACACATCCACATGCCTGCCTGTGTAAATATAAGTAGTTTTGTCTGTTCAGAGTGCAATTATTAATGCAGCAATACCATGCAAAACTGTTTGGGGTCAAGTTTTTTAACAGAACATAATTTTACAGTTTTGACTGTTTCCACTTTGCCTTCCCCAAGGGAGACAAGCACTTCAGCAGGGGCTTCTGTAGATCTGCCTATGGATCTCTGGCATACAGCAAGGTTTCTACTAGGGTCATAGAAACCAGGATTCCTGCTTTTGTATCTCAGTTTTGAGGGTTGTGCTGTGAGCACAATTGAAACAATTTGTGAAAAATCTGTTTGGGGAAAAAAACAGCCCTCAGTTGCAGTATGACTCCCTAAAACACTTAGCCATAGATTTGTATGGATGTTATGGGAGCTTCTAGAGTCAGGGTGAAATGAGGGGTAAGAATGGGATGGAAGTGTTAGACAGTGGTACGAAAAGAGGTTGGTAGTCTTATGTGTTACAGTCTCCGTTTTCAGCTGGGATGATTGCCCAGCACCATGGTAGAAAGCAAAGTTCACTTGTGAAGACGGCATCTTTCATAGTCTGTCCAAGGGGATAGGTTGGTGTAAAGGTTTATGAAGGTCATTCCCATAGAATTTTAAGTAAGCTTTCATAACAAAGATGCTGTGATATGATGCTCAGAACTTGGGAGGGCTAAATTGTGAGCAGAGGATCTCTAGGATTGTCAAAGTAGAAGTGTTAGTAGGGGTGTGGTAGGCATTCTGTGAGGCTTGGTGGGGTTTCTCTTTGTCTACGAACTGTCTTCTAGTTTTTGTGAGAACATGTACATACTGACAGCAGAAGAGATCTTTTTTCCCTGTTGCTGGTCACCACATCCTTCTGCCACGAGTTCACTTGGAATGCAGCTCTGGCATGTTGGTTTTCAGACAGTTCTGGTGTGGTGGGCTCAGGGCTGTCCTTTGACCTCCAAACCAGAGAGCCCTGAGCAATGTTCAGTTTCTTTGTTTAATTCTAAAGAGTTCAATTCAGGAATTGAAAGCAGCAGGATAATATTGCCCTTCTTAGGAATAGCTTTTCAACTGTATATTGACTCTGGTGTGTAAGACCTTGCACAGTTGCTGTGACTTCCCTTTCCTTCACCCATCTTCCCTGTCTGTGTGTTTCTTGTCCCTTCTTTTCCTTTTCCTTGATAATGAACTTATTCAGACACTGATGCTCCTCTGTGGATATTTAACTGATTTCTAAAGAAAGAAACAAAAATAATATGGGACTTTAAAAGGATAGGCCTTCCAATGTAATCTAAAATTTGGATTTGTTTGAGATTTGTGGAGCTACGCCCTTACTTGTCTGTGTAGTAGCAGTATGCTGGAAGTGGTGACAACTACAAAATCACTTGAGATGATAAAAAGTCGTCTTCTTTATTTAGAGCTTGTTGCTCACCACTCTTTGAAAAATCTGTCATTGTGTTTGGTTTTGCCCCTAAGTTTTAGGAGTTGAAAAAACGTATTTGCCTGCAAGATCACAACTTGACAGCTGAGGGGGTGAAGCTGGAAGACACCTAACTTGGGGTACAGCCATGTGTCTTGAGAGTCTCTTTTCACTTAGCTTTTCCAGTGGAGTAACTTATCCTAAGTGGTCAAGTCCTATTGACTTTGACTGGAATTTAGGCTGTTTAATGACATAATAACTGTATCTTTCTGGACAGTTTTTAAAAAATATTGGATCATGAATTGTTTAATGAAAAGTCAGTAAAATAGTATTTTTGTATCTCAGTAAAGTCTTGCAATATTTTTTTTTAAAAAGCATACTTCTCATACTACATGAAAATTTGCCAGGAAAAATAAATTTCTATGAATAGAAAAAGTTATTTATCCTAAGTTATTTATCTAAACCTGGGAGTCGTTTGATTTGATTATTAAAGATTGGAAAACTGAGCCAGAGAAATTACTTTCCTGAATATGTATTTTAAATTATTCTAGCTAATTTATCCTTGGAAAGAGAAGCTACATTGCAACTGTTTCTGAAACTAACAGCTCTGTAAATGCACACACCATTTGAAGGCTGTGGCAAATGAGGTGGGAGTGTTCATCTCCCTCACTGTACTACTTAATGTAAATTACTTTCCTGAATATCCATTTTGTGTACAGGGAGCAGTACACAACAGATGCTTCATACGCTTAACTGAGAGCATTTGTAAAACAAAGCGTCTCTGTAAAACCTGTCTCATTCTTGGATATCAGTATTTCATTCAGTGCTGGCATTACTTCTTAGAAGAAAGTTCATCTAAGAGCAATGCAGGCAGCATCTCTGCATAAAAGCAAACATACAAGATGGTGGAGGTAAAGTTGTTAGGGGTACGTGATTCCAAGCCGGAGTTTATCACCGCGAGTCTATAATATCTTAGTATGTGTGTGAAATATCAGATATTAAAAGGATGAGTTTGTCAGAGGAGTGTCCAGGTGTGCCATGCAAGCTGCCAGCAATAACTTGCTCCCACTGATCTTATAAATAATCTATGGCTTGTTATGTTTTAATTCAGAACACCTTAAAGGGCAGCATGTCATTATATAACCATGTATATAATGTCCCTGTATGCTCTTTCAGAAATTAACTTTGACAGATACTAAAATGGTGAGCAGACTTGTTGGCTCCTCACATGGGCTTCTACAAGAGTTTTGTATGAGCCAAAATAGTGTCAATAAATAGTATGAGCTGTGGATGAAACGTTTGCATGGAAACAGAGTAGTAGATTGATATGGGTTCTTTTAAATATAACCCTAGTGATGAATTGTTATTTGAGAAGTGATGCCTGACTCCTTTTAAAGATGGTATCACGCATACAAACTGTGTATGCGTTTAAAATGCTCCTCGTTTTAGTCTAAACTTTAGACTAAATTTTAGTCCCAGTATTTATTTTCTTCTATTTATTAATAATTTGTTTCTTCTTTGTCACTTCTTCCTGCCATTTTCTGTACAAATGTTGTTCAAATGATCTATTTTTTTTTTTTTTTTGGAGTGTTCTGAGGCACTTTCTGTATTTGTAAAGCTCTTTTTCCTGAGAGAAGTAGGAGTTATTCTGCTGGAATGTACATGAAGGAAGACTCCTGTTACTAATGTAAGGGTTCATCCTTTGAAAATAATACTACACACTGTGTGCTAGCTCTGACTTCTTTCCTCCCTTGGAACTGGCTATTATTTGTTGAGCACTGTCAACACACTCGACACTGTGTGATAAAAAGAAAGAGGAGTATGGGATTTCTGCCCCAAAGGGTTCCCAGTCTATTAGATGCACAAAACAGATTAGATAAAGCTAAATGTGGCACTGGTCAGATGCACAGATTAGTCTGAAAATGCCACAGATCTCTTTAATACAACTTCCTCCTTTGATGGATGTAGTCTGTGTTTTAATGAAAGTATAGAAATACTCTTGTCTTCCCTGAAGACTTTACAAAAAAGCTACATCTGAATAACTGACAGGTAGGATCTATCATGCCAAGCTTAAGCTTATTGCTGAGCCAACATATCTGATAAAGATGGTTTGCCTACTGGCAAAGAATTAATTGGATTTCATACTTTGAGTCCTTTCTTTTGCTCCATCATTATTATCATGGAGTTACAGGAGGTAGAGATATAAAAGACCTATTAAGTCATCCAAGCAATAGGCTTCTCAAAGCCTGCCTTCTATTACCCTTCTTTTTTTCCTTGAGAGTCAGATGTTTCTTAATTTTATCTTTTTATTCATAATTGTATCTACTGTTTCAATCCTAAGTAATGAATTTTCCTTATTCCTACACATATCCTTCCTTCAAATATTTACAGGTTGTAACTGTGTCCCCCAGAAAGCTGTTCCCTAGTCAACCTTTATGCAGTTAACTTTTAATGTCTTGATGTAATAACGCTCCTCAATCTTCACTTATCATTTTTGTTACTTCTCTAATAACTCTGTCTAATGTGTTATCTTTCGGGTAATGAGGTGTCCGGAGCTGAATGTAATATTCCGTACGTGCTTCTGCAAGAGTTCTGCCGTGGGGGACTCACAGCTCTCTACTGCAGGATGTCACAGAACTGTTTAGGTTAGAAAAGACTTCAGGATTCAGCCACTAGCTTAGCACTGGTAAGTCCACCACTAAACCATGTGCACGTACAGATGTGGACAAAACCGCTTGGGCTTTGTTGTGCTATGTCACGTAGCAAACAGGAGACCGATTGATTCCGATGACAATGGCTTTGTATCATTCCAGGTGATAAAGCAATATTATGTGTGTCCTTCCATGCAAGTGTGAATGGGAATTTCTAGATTTTTATCTCTGTAGGAGTGAACTATATTCATCAAAAAGACAGATTTGTTTCTTTTATCCCCTCTTTATAACGTAGGCAATTAAAAGCAGAACAGACAAGTGAGGTTAAAATAACACGGAGGCAATTGGCAGTGCCCTGCTGCTGATCTCTCCTTTGAACATCTGCTGGCACCCTCAGGGGAAAATGGTTGGGATAGGAGTGATTTCTGCTGACTCATTATGGTTTATTAACACCAAATTGAATATATTGGCAGTGTAGGTGTCCCTGGGGAACAGCTAGAAGAACCAGCACTCTGTATATGTGCTTTATTTGCCTGTGATTCAAAAATAAATCCTCACACTGGGAAGGGTAGGGGGCTGGAATCAGGGTGTGAATGATAAAGGAAGAGTGCTCCTGCAGTAAACCCTCATTATTTCAAGGTGCACTGAGGGAATTTCAGCTGTGATTCATATCCTCTGTGTAGCAGAAGATACAAGACTCAAGAGTGATGGGGCCAGGGAGAAGACAGAGAAGTGCAGCCTGTCCTGGTGGTGTGCTCAGGGTCAGTGCCCCATGCAGCACAGCACCACATCCATCTGCAGATCCCAGCATCTGGATACAGACCCCCAGCAAATACACTGGCATGGGTTTAGAACCAAAGGTGAAAACAAATGGTCTGGAACTGGGTTTGATACTATTATGAAGCAAAAAGAAAGAACTAAGCTTGCGGTGATGTGTTAAATACATTTTTCATCTTTAGCTGCTTCTGTACGGAATGGAGCTATGTACAGTTAAAATTTTCATAGGAAATTGCAGCCACTGATCTGAAGGGATCCCAGTTGCTTTGACTCCAAGCAAATGCAATCCCAGTTTGAAACTGAGGTTTTGACATCACAGTGTCGTTCTTTTCTCTACTTCAGGAGCTGTGAGGTAATTTTCTGTTTCAGTTTCTGATTCAGTTTAGTGAGTAATTTATTGAGCACTGAAGAACTGAGTTAAAATACTGAGAGAGACCTCTCAGTTTCTCCTCTTTCAATCTGCAAATAAAAACTGTGTTTCAACAAATACATCTGTCATGATTATAATCTTGGAGTAATTTTGGACCCAGAACTGATTGTGTCCGCTTCCTTATTTGAGGCAATGTTTCCTTTTGATCAATTTAAAATACAAATTTGGATAAACTTAACTTCCTTCATATGTATACAAGTAATGAAAAAATAATTCAGTTAGTGAATTTGATATAATTTTTTAGTGTTCTTTGTGTGCCTTTTAAGAAGTCCCCACTGTTATTCAAGCTAAGCTTGGTGTAAATATATTAGCATCACAATAGAAACACAGTTTACTACTTTTTAATAAAGCAAACATGAAGGTAATACAAAGGTACAACTCTGGTAGGTTGTACCTTTACATAGTTTAAATAGTACATACCTTTACATAGTTTAAATAGCATTTCTGTGTTGTACTCTTAGAACATAGAGTATATTTTCTGACATACAGCATGGTTTGGTTGTGGATGAACCTGTTTTGATGATTGCTGTGCAAAGAGAACCATGACTTTTGAAGATTAGCTGAAAAGTAGAAATGTGGATTAAGACTGGTTTAAGCTCAGGCTGTGTTTAAAATACTGTACTGTTCCAGAGAACAAAATGGCAATTTTGCTTGCTCCCTGCTTTTGTATCTTTGGCTCCTGCATTCCTGTGCAAGACTTGTGGCTCTTTCAGGATAAATTTTTCTTGTAACATTCACTTCAGCAAATCAGTGTTGGTGGAGAGTATCTGCATGTTCCCTGAACTGGCAAGCTGTGCTTCTTCTTAGCACTGCTTTGGGAAATTTATTCCCAGTGTCTGGGATGGTTTTTTTCAGTGTTTGTTCCTCTCCCTCAAGTACCTAGTTGGAGGCAGACCCTGGATTTGTGCAGGAGGCATGGTATGGTGCTCCTATTGTTTTATTTTACCATAATTTAGAGCAAGCCTGATATCCTGATAATAGGAAAGGGAATTAAGCCTCCCAGATGTACCTAGTTCTCCTTTTTCTTGTAGGTGATCACCAATGAGCAGGCGTGTATTGTTCCCAGCCTTCTGGCATGCTGAGGACAGCAGAGGGGAACAAAGGGCAAACTCACTTGCCTCATTACAGTCTAGTTTTTTAATCTATTCCTTAATTTTTCAGTCAGCCATACACATACAGAATATGAAAGCAATGTGTTGAGGTAACTCATGCAAACACCAGCCTTGAACTGCAAAGCACCTTGCAGACTTTGTTCGGTGTGTCTTGCTGGGGGATGCACTGATACATGCTAAGGGAAAAGGAATCTGAATTAAATTAACTGAAGAGGAATGAATACTTTACAAGCAGACTAACATTATTCTTCCAAATTTCGAAGGGCTTTTTAAAGCACAAATTAATTAGTCTCCTAGCCTCTCTGAGATAAAGCTCTTTTTACACGGAGTTGAGACCAGGAGAGACTGTGATAATATTTAGTCTGACTTTGCCCTTTGTGTGTGCCAGGCAAATGCTTTCTTAATGTCTCTCACAGACAACCTAATGTGACTTTTCCTACTGGTCTTTAGTAAGTTTTTGAGGTCTTGAACTGAAAGAACTGGGTGCTGCATTTCAGCTAAACCTTGCTGTGCATGGTACAACCCAGTGTCATGTGTACAGGGTGTCCTGTACAGTGCTTTGTGGGAATTAGGGCCTTGGGTGGGGTCTGCAGCCACTGCTCAGAGCCATCAGAAAGGCCAAGGAGAGAAGAGTCCTTAGCCTTAAGTTTCTACAGAGCTTAGGTATTTTGCTCAGACTTTCAAGGAAATGCTTCTTTCCATTTGAGTTCATGGATTGTTGCCGTCTCCTGAAGACAGGACAGAGTATAAGCAGTATTTAATTTATCACCTGGAAGGATAGAGACTGACAAATTTCACTTTGTTGGAGAATATCCAGGCTGCCAGGGAAAGAAAGACAGGCTAATTTTACTGCCAGTCCTCTTTGTCTCTAACCAAGAGGATACATAATAGTATTTCCTGGTGATCTCATCTTCCTCCCTAATGAGCAATGGAATATTTTAACTACACTGATACCTGAGACAGATATGTTGAGCATCGTGTTCTTGCCAAAGCAGGGATACGAAACTCATGAGGTTTTTCCTGGTGGTGGAACTTGAAGATTAGTGAACTCAGAGGCATATTGAGTGGTTGAGACAACCAACAAATTACCATAATAATTACAGCATCACTTTTCTGGATAATGGGAAGTGATACTTCAGAAACTTTCCAAGTTGGAAAGTTTGTTAGCATTGTATTAGAAATCAGCATCTAATTGTTTTTTTTACCCTTCTTCATAATTGTACCATTCTAATTGTCACGTAATGATTTTGTGGTGTTCCAGAACAGGCAAAGTGTTCAATTATTTTATTTTTGAGGACTTAAATGAGGTTTGTGGCAAACTGGATTTTATGATTCTATTGAAATTTACGGATTCCTATGGCTTATTCCCTTGGCGAATTCCAGTCTGTGATAGTGAACGGTGCTGTGATGGAAATATCAATAGCGTTATACGTGAAGAATGGTGAGTTTAGAAAGCAAATGACCAATTGCAGTCAGTTAATTCTGTAAGAAATTAAAATCAGGACTTGCAAAGTCACATCTATAAAGTTGCTGTCATGATGTGCAGGAGTTTGTTTGCAAACAGATCAAGATTCCTTTTAACATCTAACATTAGACTTCAGTGTTAATGGAAGAGGAATTCACACTTGATTTTTTTTCCAGACATGGTTTTACTCCTTAAATATAACTTAAAGGCTTGTGCCACTGGTTTCAGCTACTCAGTATATGGTTTAGGGATCTCTGTTCGGATCAATCACTTCTGAAGAGAATACCAGGGAAAGCTCAATGACATGTTTGTTTCACATCTGATAGGTCTTTAACTCTTACAGCAGGCAGGCAATCAAGTGGCTTCTAATATGCTGGTAACTGCTTTGCTATCACTTCAAAATTGATGTGTCAATTATCTTCTCATGCTGTACATTTAATGGTCAGATCAGCCCCTGCACTGTAATTTTAGTTTGTTTTTACTGTACCCTTTTTAGTAGTTGTTCTGGATGGTGTATTCCCAATGAAGTTGCTTTATTGAATCTCTTAGGCAAAATTAGAGGAGGATATTAGATTGGAATTGTTAATACAAAAACATGCCTCACTGAGTTGCTGAGGGAACTACTTTTGAGATGCTTCTTGCTGCAGCATGTATGGGTATGAATGTATTGATCATGTATCAAGCCATTTATTGCAGACCACCCACATTTTTTCTGCTAAAGGAAGAAGAGTATTGTCTATTTGTGTATATCTATAAGTCTGCCTTCTTCTTGAATACTTTATTTTCAGCCTTAATTCTGTCACTCTTGAAGTGGTAGATGTTTTCTTTTGCATTCACCCCCCTCATTGCACAGCTTAGTGTGGATGTTTTGAGTTTTCCTCCAGTGAGCAAGTACAGGCTACTACTACAGTAGTACTACAGATTACTTCTTTCTCCCAAAAACCACTGAATGAATTATCCTTCTTTCCTCGCTCTTCCTTTTCCCCCCAGACTTAAGCATATTTGCATTACCTGAAAACCCGCCTTGCTGTGAAGTTTTGCTGAAGTTCATTATGTAAACCCCAAGCCTGGGCTGCTACCAGTGTTCTGCAGTGAACATGCATTGGTTGCTTTATTCTTCCTCAGTTTCTTGTGATAATGGTTTCTGGTACCTTTTGTGATATCATCTGCATTTATCTGGAACAACAAAAGGGGCACTAACTGATGAAGATGATGTTATGAAGATTTCAACTGTGTAGTAGGTGAAGTCCATCATTGTGTTTATCTGTTTGGGTAACAGTGAAGAGAAGAATAGTCATGTGCCTGTTTTTTATTTTTGTTTTTTTTTTTTTAAAAACTTTTTCATGTTTCCCTTACTTTTAAGGGGAAAATTCCCTGCTCATGTCCAGGGAATCTGGGAAATGTCTGTGTGCAGCTACAGTGTGAAGACTTTATATGCATTTCATTATATTGATTTGTTCAGCAGAATTAATGTCCGCAGCGATAACCTATTGCTCATATTTTTGTTCATCACTGCAAATTTGGCCTAGTTAAAGTCCCCTCCATTTTTAAAGACTCTCTCAAGTCACCAATTTTACTGTGAACATTTTGTTTGTATCACCTGCTCCTTATTTACCTTTAACTATTGCTGTGTTCAATAATCTAATAGTCAGTAATAACCTAAAAAATAATGAAACCTGAAACTTCTCCAGGTGTAAACAGCATCAAAGCACTCAAATTATAACTTTTTATACCTTTTATATTTCTTTGCAGTTCACTTTTATGCTTAAATATCTCAGAGGTACTTATTTTTTTGTTCAGACTAGTATGTATGTCTTTCCTTTTTAAATCAAGGCATGATACTCCAGTATTGCATTTCATGCTGTCAGTCCTGCATCCTGGTTACTTCCCTCCCTTCAACATCTGCGCCCCTGAGAGAAGCAACTACTGCAGCTGCTTCTCTTTCAAGTTCCCTGCCCTCTTGTCCTTTCCCTCAGTTGCCTTACTCTCTTCTGAACTTTTCCATATCCCACTAAAAAATAGTCTGACTGTAATAGTCACTCCAGTCTCTGTGAAGAATAGTTAACTTCTGCTTGTGTCTCTTAATATTTTCGGTAAAATCTATGAGGAGAGTGGGAATTAGTATCAAGACAAGGCAGGCTGTTTTTTCAAATGAGGATTTTTTTTTGAATTTTTTTTTTTTTAATTTTAAAAACTGCCCACAACAATGACTATAATCTAAACAATGATTAATAAAAAATTAAGCATGAAAGAATCATGTGCACCAGTGCAAATGTTTTGTGTGAATGTAATCTTCATATTGGAGCATTATCCCCCAGTTCATGGTAATGATTAAATTTCAAAGTTTCTGAAGAGAAGATGGAGCAACTGTGCTCTAATGAATCTGTAATGAGTTCTAGGGCTGGGTAACCATGCAGAGTTGAGGGATTTGCATAATAATTGTTATAGCTGTACTAAAACTATACAGTTTTTTCCCAGAAGAAATGAGAATTGTTGCACAATTTAGTGAAAAATTCAGCTTTTGTAGCTTCTCCATCAATACCACAACTGTAACTAAGGAAAAAAAAAATCTGTAAGGAAAATGCAGTGATGGCACTTCATTTTCACATTTGTAAAAAGTGTGCCTGAAAGCAATGGATTTTTTAGCCTGTGTAATTACAAATAATTAAATTTGAATTTTTTACTAATTGGGTCTTCTTCAGCCAATATTAGGACTCAGAAGTGAATTACTGAAAAGTGTGAAAGTGTAGGTAAAATAGGTTAAGGCTTACCCAGCATCCTTACTCACTAATACACAGGCAATTCTTTTTTAATAAGAGGACTACGAATAAAAGAAAAATATTATTTCATTTCTGTTGCAGGAAGAAGATCTTTGCTTAGCCCAATGTTGTTGCAAGGTACTATTGGAGTGGTTACTTATTGGGCTTTTTTTTCTGTCTAGTTTTACTATCTACTTAGGTTCTTACAGTATAAAGTAAAGGGTTCAAAACTGCGTTCATTGATTTCCTGTAACACAGCAAGAAAGAGCTCACATTTTCTGTGTTTATTAAAACTAGAGGATTCTGAGGGCTCTAAAACAGTGAACTGGAAATTCTGATTTTGATTAGTTTCTATATTGACATTGAATTTCTAATTAAAAATTCCAGTTGCACAGTTTTGCAGGCAGACAATGTTCTACAATAAAATTACTTCATCTATATGCTGCCTGTCTCGGTTTATTCAATCGTTTGTTCTGCCAGGAACCATTTTTCGCTTTGTAGAAGTGTTGAATTTTCTTACCAGTATCGAAGGGCAGCGTTAAAACAAGCCCCATCTCATGTCCACATGGTGTGATATGAGGAGAGTGGTACACAATGCTGTGCTTGTGATTCGAGGCCCTGTGCTGGCCACAGTCACCACCGTGACTGCAAAAATAAAGCTCTTGTTATTCCACTCTTTGGGTTTCTTTCTGCTCCATCAGGTGGTCAGTTCATGCTGCTTGGCCTCTTCTCAGAGCCAGGCTGGTCCTCTTTCTGACAGGATCCTTTCTGCTTTTGTTTTCTATGGTTTCACTGATCAGATTGTATTTCTTCAGAAAGTGCTCCCTAGAGCAATTTCAGCTGTTCTCTGCCTCCTGATGTTGCACCACTTGTCTGCATTTTTATGGTCTGATCCTGTCTGATGATGTTGGATGTGAGGTGCTCTGACAGTGTGGTCAACTTCTGGAAACAGACAATGGAGGAAAAAAATCCAGAGAGATTCAGCTCTTTGGCTGGCGGAGATGGTCCAAGAGTGCAGGGACAGAACATAGTTTAAAAGCTTGTGTGAAGTCAAGTGGCTCCTTACCAGGTATCATCACATTTCATTCCTGGTCTTTTCCTTCCAGAGGTACACAAGTCAGGCCTCTCCTTTTCTTTTTCCTGTGCCCTGGGTGTGAATGGTGGCCCCACTGATGAAGGGTTGAGCACAGCAGCTGCTGATGGTGCTCAGAGCAGTTTGTACGTCTGAGGTCAGCAAAAGCAACCAGCTCACCTCAGTCTCCAGCTGCAGGTTGATGAACTGGTTCGTCTCAATGAGACATGGACTCTGGGCTTCACACTGTCTTGTTATCATGCGCAGTCTTACAAAGAAATTCTCATTTCCTGACCCCCATCTCCAGCCTGAAGCCTTGAGGTTGCAGGAGGTCAACGTTATATGTGGTGTCAGAGAGTATGTGGTTAGCATCATGTTTCAACCAGTCTTATGGCTCTTGGACTATAACAGAGGGAGCTGTCATTTCCTTAAAAACAGAAATCTTTTCATGCTTTCTTGGCATCAATGAAGTTTCTTTTCTTTAAGCTCTTTGCCATGTTCCAAGTCTGGAGTAGAACAAGCATACAAGGTGATTTGAACTCACAAAAATATTTAATTCAGATTTATTTAGCACTACTGCTGAACTAAATTGATCTGTTAATGGCATTGAGAACAGCAAATGACTTGATTATGAAGAGAAAATCTGATTGATAAACTTCTTATTTTCTTGAAGAATAATTTGGCTTCTTTGAAGTAGCCCTGCTTTGGAGTCATTACCGTGACATTATTTGTGCGTGCAACTGTACTCCGAAACAATTTTTCTTCAGAATGTGGTCTCTAACAAGCTTTATCAAATATTCCTTGCTTCAATGCAAGTTCAGGAACATTTTGAGATTTGAAATTGATGCATTTTCTACAAGGAAATGGTAGTGTTTTGAAAATGTCCGTCACAGTTTTTAGTTTATCTCGTTTAAAAACAATCAAGAGATTAGCAAGCAATGATTTTTGTTCTTAATTCTCATATCAAAGCTGTTTGTGTTAACAAGATAAAATACATTCTGAGGCAATATGTGCAAAGGCTTGTTTATCAGCAAGAAGGATGAAGTTATCCTCACTTGACCGGAATTTTTTTTTTCTTTGTGCATTTTCTGGATACTTCTGAAACATTTAAATGAAAAAGTAATTTATATTTGAACCACACTGGCACAATTTTATCTTCCTGTTTTGTGTTTTATTGTTTAATTTAAAACAAATCTGTAAGAAGTAAAGGGCCTATTAATAAAATAGTGTTTTTTCAAAAAAAGTTTAATGCTACTGAGACTCGTACATCTTTAAGTATCATCAGAAATGAGTTATTCAGTAAAGAAAATGATGACTTGCTATTTTCTAAAGTTATTAAAAACATAAATCCATCTGTGACTACTTGTATTCAAATAGCATCGAGGATGTTACAGAAAAAACTTCTTGCCATGGCTTTGCTATCTTATTTGAGCCAATTCTGTGTGTCCCAGCTGAGCCCCAGAACAACCACATTTAGTGTTTGACTTCCCCTTCCACGCAGGCTGTCATTAGAGGAGCTCAGTCCTATGACCCCTTGCTCTGTCCTTGTTACATCTCCTTGTGCCAGTTACCTACTGTGAACTGTGAATGCTCATCAGGACTTGAAGCTGTAGGCTTCCAGACTCTGTCTGGGAGTTTTATGCAGGTGGACAAAGGAGCTGTGATTGAGGCAAAGAGATTTTCACTTCCTTTTTTCCAGTGGCAGTACTGTGAGCACTGTCTATTTGAACTCTTTGATTCAATCGGCAATGCCCCACCCCATCAATAATTTGTTCTGTCATTCTCTGTCAAATCTGACACAGTCTTCATGGAAAAGATAAAGGAATCCTTATAAATCCTGGAATTTTTTTGTTTCTTTATAAATTCAGAGTTTTGCTCCTTGTTCATGACCAGTTTAAAATGATGCTGTCTTCAGTTATCATTATTTTTTATGCAGTATGCCAATGGTTTGGGGCTGTTTTAAAGCAGAGCTTTAGTAACATCACTGAATGCTGTGGGAGGTTGAACTCAAAATCCAGTATTATTAGATAAAAAGTTTAATTGCTCAGGAAGAGCAATTAGAGGAAGGTCTCAGAGTTGTAGTTTTGTTCCCCAAGAGCTGGAACTACTGAGAGGTGCTGATCTCAGGATCCCAGGAGATGACCTGGAAAACGGATACAAAGATGTCAGTGAGAGAATTAGTGACTGAACTTACTAGAAATGAACATCAGGATGAGTAAGAGGATAAGTGATTTTTTTTTTTTTTAATATTTCTCCCACTGTTCACATGTTTTCTCTGTCAGGAGGACACTTTCTGTCTCTTATGAGGAATATCCCATTTAGATGACACAGAAATGCTTGAAGCTTGTATATCAAGCTTGGTTTGTGAGTTTTTTGAAAAGTTTTGGTAGTTTGAAGATGTCAGTTGTGAAGATGTTTCTGTTAATGTGAGTCCTTCCTGCTCCTTGTGTTTTGTGTTGTGTTGCGTTGGTTCTTGAGAATGTTCTGGTTTTCTTTTCATTCTTTTGTTTCACTTATAAATATTTCAATTTTGCTGAAGCTGCTCTAAGCAGAGGTAAGTTTTTCAAGGGACTTTTTGAGGGATCTCCTAATAGTTTTTGTGTTTTTACTAGAAAGTCTGAAAGTATTGGGCTCGTAGGCAGAAGAATTTTTATCAAAACTATAAAGGGAAATGTAAAAAATGATAACAATAGGAAGTAAGCTAATCAAAAGCGTTGAATTGAAATACCATTTGACTTGTGCTTGGATTGGGTGTTCCCTGTTATGCCCTGTGGCAAGTAACTTGCCTGTGATGGGTTATGCTGATGCAGCACTAGAGACAGCTGTTCACACAAAGGTCGATCTTTGTGTGTGTTGGCCATTTCAGTCTGTGATGGTAGTGCTGAGCTGGAAGCATATTAAGGAATGCAGCTAAAATGGGATTTTGCTGACATCACTTTTATCAGCCAGTCTTTCAAAGATGCAGAGACCTAAATGTCCATGAAGAACAGAGGGAAATAGTTTTGTGACATGGGGTCTTCCCATTTCTGTTTTACTGTCTTCCCCACTCTCTTCTCATCCTTTGAATCTATTGGATTCAGAGTGAAGTACTGTGGTACCCTCCAACCCCTCTCCCTGCAGCAGTTCCTGTGCTTAAGATAGACCTCGACATGTCCACTTTCCCAAAGGCTGCCTTCCCCACCAGGGCACCTGAGCTGCAAATGTTCTGCATGTGGTTTCGGGGTTAAGCTGCATGCTGACACTGGCTCTATAGCAACAGAGACAGTTGGTGCAGATACTGAAGCTGTGCCTGCAGACAGATGAAATACCTTTGTTGATAGTCTTTTTGAAGAAGGGTAAATGGAAGTAGAAAAAAAAAAAAAAAGAGGAAAAAAGCAGGTCAAAAGCAGAGCCTTGCTGAGAGGATGAAAGGAGTTAAGAGTTTGTTTCTGTGGAATGTACCAGTTGATTAACTTTGTGCTTTGAGTTTTGCAAGTTACAGTCTCCCTTTAAGGAGAGTTTGAGGGCCCCCTTGATAGCCACTGTCAATCACAGTAAGTTGTAAAATTGGTCTCCTGGGGTGCCTTGCCATCCACAAACTGTTGGCATGTCCCAGCTGTCCCTTGGTCTGAGGGGTGGGGCATCCCTGTGCTGGAGGCTGGAAAGCAATCTCCCTGAACACTGGCTATTTCTGACAGCAGGGATATCCCCAGCAAACTTGTGAAGCTGGGTGACACAATGATCCACTCCATCACCTGGGGTGAAACATGTATTGGCAGTGTGTCTACTTTCCCGGCTGAGGATGGGACTTGCTTTCACCTTGATAATTCTTTTAGAAATATCTTCAACTATGGTTGTGTTTAATAATCATAGGCTGTGAGTCTGTTGAAGCAGTGTGCAGTTTGGAGCAACAAACTGAGCTTGGATTCAGCTCCTGTGTCTGATCCCTGTACTCTCAGTTGATGTTGACACAGTACCCAGGTCTTTCTGGTCTCTGTTCATGTGACTCAAATGGTGAAACAGTTTCTCTCTGTGAAGAGCATCACTCAGTTTTTGGGATCCAGCAGCAAATGGTACTCATTTAAAGGCAGGGTGATGAGTGGTTTATAGGACTGTAGAATGTTAAGGGTTGGGAGGGACTTTAAAGATCATACAGTCCCAAACTCCCCTGCCATGGGCAGGGACACCTCCCACTAGACCAGGCTGGTCAAGGCCTTACCCAACTTGGCCTTAAACACTGCCAGAGCTGGGGCATCCACAATGTCTCTGGGCAACCTGTTCCAGTGTCTCACCACCCTCACAGTAAAGAATTTCTTCCTAATATCTAATCTAAACTGACCCTTTTTCAGTTTGTACTCATTCACCCTTGTTCCGTCACTGCATTCCTGACAAAGAGTCCCTCTCCAGCTTTCCTGTACCACTCTTTGGACACTGGAAGGTTGTAGTGAGGTCTCTTTACAACTTTCTCTTCTCCAGGCTGAAGAGACACAACTCCTGTCAGCCTGTGTTTGTAGGGGAGGTGCTTCAGTCCTCTTATCAATATTGTGGCCATCTCTGGGCTTACTCCAACAGTTCTGTGTCCTTCTTGTGTTTGGGACACAAGAGCTGGATGCAGCACTCCAGGTGGCAGTCTCACAAGTGCAGAGAAGAGTGGCAGGATCACCTCCCTTGACCTGCTGGCCACGTTCCTTTGGATGCAGCCCAGGATTTCCTTGGCTTTCCGGGCCGTGAGTGCACATTGCGAGCTCACGTTGAGTTGTTATCAACCGTCACCCCAAATCTTTGCTGGAAGGGCTGCTCTCAGTCCCTTCTCTGCCCAGCCTGTAGATGCGCCTGGGACTGCCCCAACCCACATGTGGGACCTTGCACTATGCTTGGTTGAACTTCATAGGTTAACATGGGCCCACCTCTCCAGCCTGTCCAGGTCCCTCTGGATGCCATCCCTCCCCTCCAGTGCGCTGACTGCACCACAAGGCTTGGTGTCTTCAGTGAACTCAGTGAGGGAGCACTCGATCCCACCATCACAAATGCTGAACAAAAACGCTGAACAGTGTCAGCCCCAGGAGTGACCCTGAGGGACCCACACTGCTTCCTCATGGGGGAGGTTGCATGCAGCTGTCATCTGCAGCCTTCTGGGTACAGAATGTCCGATCTTGGGCAGAAGCCAGAGTAGCCTGAGAGCTGCTCTCTTTTTGCCAAAGGATAATTCCCAAAGGGGTCTTCTATTAACTGTCCTGGCAAGTCCAGAGGACATTTAATCTGCTCATTGTTTTAGGAAAAAATGAGAATGCTCATTTTGTTTCAGCCATTTCAGTGAACAAGGTTTTTAGGAAAAAATGAGACTCCTCATTTCATTTCAGCCATTGCAGTGAACGAAGTACACTTACAAGAGGCTGAAATTTGCCCTTAAATACAGTCCAGTCATACAAGCTGTCACTTTGCTCTGAAGCTGTTTGATCTGAAACAGTTGTGGTTCCCATCAGCTAGAATTCCCATCAGGGTACCCCAAGTATGTTGTTGCCTCTGTGCTTTTTGTAAGAAGCTTTTTCCTGAAATAGACTTTTTTGGACAGTGAAGGATTTTATTTTCTCTGTTGTCCATCTGGCTCCTTCATCGACATCTGGAATGCTATGATTACCCAATCCACAGCAACAAAGATAATTTAAGTCTTAAAAAGACAGCAGAAGCTTGTGGAATGGATTTATAGCTTATTAGGGTGCCTGTATATTTTCTCTCTATCTAAAGAATGTTTGCATTATTGTGTCATTTTTAAGAATGAAATTGCCCTTAGGGAAAATTAAAATCCATCACAAAAATGTACTTGGGAGTAGCATTGTTTTCCTGGAAATCGCTGTAAGTGCAAGAAGCACTATAGGTAAATAGTGAAGCTGCAGGGTCTGTTTCTTGGGCAGTTTAGGGCAAAAGAACAAATATTCTTCAAATAATTGGCAAAGCAGGATAATTATTTTTGTTACAAGTGGGATGCAGTATATCTGTGTGGCCTTGCCCATACCCAGTAGAAAGCAGATAACAGTAACACCTTTCAGAACTGACAGTGCAAATCAAATAGAGGAAATCCGGTGTCGTTTAATGCTTTTGTTGCTAAATCCTTAACTAAGGAGGGTGGAAGATCAAAGGTGACTCTTACTAGACTACATGGTGATTTTTATGGCAGGGGGACAGAAGCTGTGACACGAGGGTTTCTTTTAATTCCCTTTCATTTTGTGTGTCTCCCCAGTCCTCCTTGCACTGTGCAAGTTGTGCCACCTGAACCTGGTAAGTCATTACATGCCTGGCTGGCTGCAGTAGAGGGCTGGCATGGCCCATGAGCTCAGGGCAGTGGGGCAGGAGGTGGCCCTGTTCACTCTCTGCTGGCCTCGAGTGTGCTTCTGGTCCAGGACCTCCATGAACCAGAGATTCCTGTTTTTCAAGGAAGGCATAACAGAAAAAGTTGAGGAGAGCTCCTTTAACCACAGAGAATGGATTTCAGTAAATTGTGAAGAAGCCCAGCAGGAAGAGGTGACACCCTCATGTGGCAGGAATTGTGTGTCAGAGTTCTGTGAAATGACCATACCTGGCCCCCAATTGTCAATTTGACCAGTTCAGATGGCCAATGCCTCTTACAGATCATCTGATTTGGTGGGATAACAAGCGCTCAAAACTCTGTTAAAAAATAATTATGAAAACATAAATATGTTAATGTTTTTCAAAGAATTGTAGTTATCCAAATTCCCACAAAAATATATATTTTGACCAAAGATGCAGTGCCAGAAATCAAAGTAGGCAGCTGTATTTTCCTATGCTAACTTGCTTCATTTTGCTTTAGTGAAGCAATACTCTCTTCCTGCTGATGATTGTAGTCGTGTGCGCTGCTTAAATATCTTCTGGGGAAGACCTAGGAGAATGAAGTTATTAAAAATCTGAGTTTCTCTGGGTTCATTTGAAATGAATCATTATTAAGCAATTCTGCCTCACAACTTTTTAGAAAGTGATTATTTAATTGCTGCTACTCAAATGCATTTTCTTAGGGTATGATTCCCCTTTGGACATCTTCTCTCTTTAAATAGTTTAGTTTTAAAAATGCTGAAAATGGGAATAATGCACAATTAAGAATTAGAGTTGCACCACTCATTAGAGAAGTGATAGACTGACAGAATCACATTAAACACAGAGGAAGCAGATACAAGCTTTATTTTCCCACTCTTGTTTGCCCTGACCCTGTGTGGATGCACCTAGAAGTCTGACACAAATTCAGGTACATTTCTGCATCTGTGTATGCTAAAAAGAAACTTGTAATTGATATATCAGTGTGGATACCGAAAGGCAGAATGGCAGAAAAATCTTAGGGTTGTTTTTTTTTTTTCTTCAGGACAAAATATTTTCTTCAGGACAAATCAATGCCTCTTTAATGGCTTTAAAAAGCATTGCAAGAAATGTTAGAATAACCCAATGGAGAAGAACAGTAAATTGAAAAGAATAGTTGTAATTGAAATAAAACAGCTCATAAGCTGATTTGAAAAAATTTAGGGAATTCAAATTTAGCTGAATAGTCCTTTAAAGAGAGAAGATTTTTTTCATAGTAGATCATACTGAATCTTGCAGGAACATATTGCTTCACTGCCTCTGCAAATTAATTTGTGCTTCTAATCTAAGACTCCTAAGGCTGATCTAAGCTTTCCTGTGCTACTGAGTAGGTACACAATAAGCAGTCAATTGATTTGTGTTACTCTACCTAGTTTCAGAAGCACTTGTTATACCAAATATATTTTACTTTTCTGGGCACTCTAGCTCATCTCTCTTTGTTGCTCAGTTGTCATGCAATAGTAAGCATCTTATAGTGCTTACTTTCCAAAATACAACTTTTATTTGTTTGTATTCTGACAGCATATTCTTTTTTATTTCAATTTGCGTATGCTTTCTGATCTTTCATGTGTTACTGTCTTCCATAAAAAGCATTTTTTGCCCAGCTGAGTATTCAGTCCTTGCCTGCTATTTATATTTCACTAAAACCCCATTTTCTGTTTCACACATCAGTTTGCATTGCAGCTAGGGTGGAATCTGTTATGTATTTTTGTGCTGTTTTCTCACACAGGCAAATCCTTTCATTCTCACCACTTCCACCAGGAGGTTACAGCTATTTAGCTGGTCATGCACATGGATCTGAAAGTATTTTGCAGAGTTACTCGACTCAAAACATCCAAATTCGTTTCCCAGTATTTCTTTTTTTATACCTTTCTACCTGGTCCTGTATATATCATAGTCATTTCTTTCAGGCCTTGTGAGGAGCTTTGCTTGGTTCAGCCCCTATAGTTCCATTAGGCTGCAGCCTAATGAATTAAAGAATTATAAATATTAATGATGAAATATCCTTCTGTGTCCCAGCTCTAGCCATCTTGTTGTGTGAGTAATGGCCATTTTTATACAGTTGACTATAAAGCCTGTCCACTGAATGACTTCTGTTGTGCAATTTCAGAAATCCCATCATTTGTTTTCAGGTTAAATAATTTTGAAATTGCCTATTACTTCAAGTATATTTCTGCAGAGAATAGCGATGTAAATTTGTTAGCACTTCGAGAATAAGCAGCCTTTTAAGGCAGCTACACTAAAATTTCAGAAGCTTAACCACCAAATGTTCCACGGAATGAATCGGAAGATCATCTTTGGCCAGGCAGAGGTATAACCCACATACTATGCTGACTTGATGGCTTGATAAGACTGACCTGAACTGACTGTAGGATCTGGACCAATCAACAGACTTGACCAGAGTAATATCCATTGGCCCTTCCTTTTATTTTTTAGGTGACACCTTCTGGCTTCATCAGACATGTAGTTCTGAGGTAGAACTTCATTAGGATACCTCTTTTCCTGTCATCTCTGCATGCCACTGTTCCAGCAGGTTGTCCAAAGATGCTGTGTGGGCTCTGAAGTTCAATAAGTTCATTAACGACTTCCATATTTGTGTGTGTGTACATGTATGTTTGTCTGCCCTAAAACTAAAGAGTCCTACACTATTTGTTTCTGGGAACTCCTTACCTTAATTTGTTATGGGCTTCCTTTCACCATTATTAAACTATGATTTTTTAGTCTCTGGCTGCGGGTTGGTGCCTGCTGGGTTTGTCTCTGTGGAGGAAACTGAGTATCTTTTGTGCATTAGTTGCATTTTTATGTAAGCAATACGTTCTATGTTAAATTCACCCTCCCCCTCTTCCTCATACTCACCTTTTCTTTTAATTTGGATGGGAAGGGAAGTGTCTCTGTGGGGTTCTGAGGATTTCCACACCTCCTGGGAGTTAATTTTTCCCCCTCTTTAGGACAGGTCAATAGTGCTTATCAGGCATCAGGGTCACTGGCATCAGGCTACACTGCTGTGAGCTCAGGCATTCTGGTTTCTCCCAGAAGTGAAACCAGACATCTTTTCAGAGGCACTTAGCCAAAAAAGAGGATTTCCTAGAATTTTAATCATACCCCTTATGTTTTTACCCAAAATACTGTACTTTTGAGCTGTGCTAATTGACCTGATGTTCTGGTTGTAGATTCATGGTAGTAACCCTCAGAGCTAATTTACGCAACGTGCTTTGAACTGAACTTGGTAATGCAAATATAATGTCCTATTAGCAAATTGTGAATGGTTCCTACTGGGATTTGTACAATGATTCTGAGTTCATTATTACTGTCATTCAATACTGTGGATGAGTAGAGGAAAAATAATTAAACAAAGTAGTCCTTTAAATCCCAGAAGGAATGTAAAATCAACAAAGTTGAAAACCCAGAAGTCTTAACTTGTGTTTAATATATATGCTCTGTGGAAAGGGAGGGGGAAGTGAGTGTGTGTGTTAAATACTCAGCGTAGCTGCCCAGCCTAATTGGATGGAAAAATTGATACCCAGTGAATCATATATTTCCCCCAAATGATTCCGTATTTCTCCAAATTTTAGGCTGATAATGTTACATGGAAAATGGCTTAAGAAGTATTTTCTTCTAATCCTCCTTTAAATATAAGTCATCTTCCAAAACTGTTGCTTGGGGATTTAGCTGTTTGACTCCTACTGATATCCCTGGAAGTTTCACAGCTAAAATGCCCAAACAGCGCTTTGAAAAAGCCTCTTGCAATCCAACGCTGTGGAAGCATTTGCTGTGTGAGCATTTCTCATTTCTACAGCTTGACCTGGCGATAGCAGCAAAATCTATGGGGGACCTTAAAGTTGGGAAAATGTTGAATGTTCCTCAACTTTGCATAAACATGCAGGCTGATACAAGTCCACTTCTATTAGGCGGTGGGCAATTTGTCCCAATGTTTAAAATTGAATTACCGGGGAAGATGACAGAGAAACCACTCTAATTATTCAACTGACATATTAGTCAGTCAGCCAGGCAAAGAGGCAGCAGCTCAATTGAAAAATTATTCTCCAGTGTGGTGAACTGTACCACTTGGCTCTACTCACACTTGAACAGAGCACCCTAGAAAGTCGGCTGTAATCTGCTCATCTGCTGCAGACCAGTGGAGTTTCCCCCAGGCTCAGTTCTTCAGCAGCACCTTTCAACCTGCTCCTCATCATGACTTTTTTTCCTGTTTGACTCCCTCCACTCCTCTTTTCTCCCATGTTTTCTGGGCAGACTGTCCCTCTTACACTGTTAACTGTCCAATAATTAGACTGGGTACCTGAGCAGGAAACTTGAGTAATTTTCTCTATTTTCAGGCTGTGAGACTCATAGAAAATTTCATTCCTTAGGTGTCACAGCCCAGGTTTGTTGTGTTCCAGCTGCTGGACAATTCCACCTCCTGTCCACCTTTTCTATGAAGCAGTGATAAGAAATGGTTGGATGTTGTCTGTAGAGCTGATTAGTTTGTCCTGAGAGTGTCCAGAAGTTACTGCTGCTCTTGCATGTTAGTGTGAAGGTTAAGAGAGGAGGCATAATTCTAATCCTAAAGTTGGACATTTTGGAATAGCCTCATAATGCTGTTCTTCCTGCAGGTGTTGGGATGTTCTGAAGATCTGGAGCTTGATTTTTGCCAGGGTTGTATTTCTGCCCCATGTCTTCAAAACTTAAGAAATTAAAACTTTCCTTTTCAAGGTGACACTTGAAAAATAATTTAGGTTATGAAGATTCCATCAACTAAGCATGTGAAATCATACCTAAAGAACATTTGGTATTAGAAAATGTTCAATTAAGCTATTGTAGAAGAGTTTACATCAGCCATTGGCAAGTTGTTTCAACGTCACCAGAATGACTAGCTTGTACTTAAAAGTACTAGCTTGTACTTGAAAGTTTTCTTTTCTAGAAGTGGCTTAAGCACTGCCAGTTTGGTATGGAGAGCAAAACGAGAAGTAAAATTCCCTGTGGTATTGAATGATTTACAGCTTAAGTGAAAGAGCAAAGCTGAAAAAATATGAAAAAGAGGAATTTGAAAGGCAGAGTAGAAACTAAAAAGAACAGAGGAGAAAATGACACAAACAGCATAGACTTAGGAGTCAGGGAGGAAGACAGCTTGGGTCATATGGCAAATAAAATGTATGAAAAAGAACATCATAGTCAAAAGTCAAGAAAGAGTGTCAGTTTCAACAGAAATTGCTACTTTCAGGGATTTTTTTTTAAAAAGCCCATGTATTAAAGTATTCTGCTGCTTTGAAGAATGAGTTCACTCATCCTATTTACAATATAGCAATGCAGAGAGTCAATATGAGGGGCAAGGCCTTTAATTTCTTTCCTTTATGGACATTATATAAACAGAGGTCTTAGGGTTTAATTCAAACAAAAGATTTTCTATTGATGCTGACACTGTCTGCTTCAATCTAGAAAGAGATTTTGAATAGTAATAAGGATGCTTTTTTCATCATCTTTCTAAGCTAAATATGAATTCTATCTTAAAAAACAAAACCAAAAAGCTACAGGAAGCTCAAATATTTTACGGTTTATCCAGATAAGGGGAAGATGTAGATTTATGCCTGGCTCTGGTGACCAAAGAGGGTATCAAGGAAAAAAATATATGAAAGAGAGAGTAGCATCAGTGAAGATTACATGGTAATCTGCAATGTGCTGGAATTTGTCTTCCATTGGAATCCATTCTTTATTATGCAGTGTAAAGTGGTGTGTACAACTAATTTATAAAGTGCACTTTATCAACCTATGTGAAATCATATGCCTTTGTTGTGACCACCTTAGCTTAGAGATATTAATACTGTTGTTTTCAAGAACTCTACTGCAGTAGAGTTTTGCACTAGGAAGTTCATAAGAAAACTAACAAATAATTTGTAGTGTAAACATTTTTAAGTCAGCCAATTAAATTAATGATCCTGTCTTGAAAGTAGTTTAAAAAACATGTCCACTCAAAAATCAAGTTAAAAAATCATCTGCCCTTCTGTCTGTGACTCTGCCCTTTTGGGTGCTCAGGATTAGTAGAAGCACTTAGTACACATACATTCTTGTAGGTACATCTGTTTTGCTCAGCTGCAGTAATTCTCCCACTTAGATTGTGTAAATCTCTGCTCCAGCTTTGTGTGTAAGGAGCAGAGAGGCTTTTAAGGCATCACTGCATGTTCATGGTCAAAAGCATCATGTTTACATTGATATGTCAGGCATAGCCAAATATTTCTTGTGAGTTTAATGAAACTCATATGCTGTAATGTGCAGGTTGCGTAGTGCCAGGAAGAAGCAGCTAGGGCAAAGATTATTAGGGATTAAGGAAAGTGATACATTAAAGCTCCCTTGTCCCTGAAATGGCTGCAGAACAGGCTCTGCTCAACCTCTGCTGAGCAGCTTCACATATTTTTCTTGTTTGGAAGCCCTGTAATTGCATTGCAGAAAGGATGACTGGTATAGCCAACAGTGGTCAAATAGTTTACAAAGGGTTTCTGAAAACTTTGGTGTATGTGGGACACTGCTTCTCTTTATCATGGTCTCATTGTCAGCTATTTTTCAGAACAGAAGTTGCTGCTTCTCTGAAGTTTCAAGACCTGTTCTAGATCCTTGGAGAGAACAGCAGTACAAAAATGTAAGCTAGTGCTATTTGCAGGTATCCTTTGTAAGCCTTGGTGCAGGAAGTCCCTGCTTTATTTGATGTCATTTCAAGGTTGTTAAAAAATAGCTTGCAATGCTGAATATTCTTTCTCATCACTATTGCAATTTGTATTACTTCTAACCTTCAGTATATACCTTAAAGCTCCACTTTGCTTCCTTTAAAATTTTCTGAAGGTCTGATGTCTTAGTAGCAATTTGTTCTACTGTGAAGGTGTTTGTGTTTTTCCTTTGTCAGTGATAGCATTGGCTTTTTAAACACTTTTTTTTCCTTTTTTTTTTTTTTCCTTTTTCTTTTCAAAGCTCTTATGCTTGTATGCTGCTCTCCCTTTAATCTCTTCTAGTAGCCAGATTCTACAGCAGCATTTAGGGGCAAATTCCATTTTTTGTAATTTTTTTTTCCTGTGTTGCAGTGATGTGGTTTTGTTCTATAAAGAAGTTTTGACCCAATTTCTGCAATAATTAATTGTATTTGTTGGAGTAAAAATGTATTTTATCCTCTGACTTAGGGCTGTCTCTCTGTAGGTGTCTGGGTTCTTGCTAATTTGTATGGCCTGACTAGCAAGCATGTTGAGATAGGAAGAGAATGATCAGCAGTATTAAGACTAGCATGAAATTTTGCAGAGTCCTTTTAGAAAAAAAATTCTGGAGGGGTTGGAGTGATTTTGAAAAGTCTTTTTGTGATCTTAAATTAAACAGCCAAAGTAGGTTAGTAATTTAATATAATTTTTTAGTTGCAATTAGTTGCAACTGAAGCATTAGGTGTAAGACTGCATATGTGGAAGTTCAGCAGAGTTTCAGCCACCTGAAGCCAGCTACTGTGTCTTTTAGGAGCCTTGATGTTGTTGAATGGCTGTGACATGTGTCCAGTGGTTATGGATCATCTATATTAGCTGTAAAGTATCCTCATAAGTCAGAAATTAAATTGTGATTTCACTTGTTTTATAGTATATCTCGTCAGACAAAATGTTTGACCTGTTCCTGCTCTTCATAACATAGGCATTAGGTGCTGTCAGTAATTGCCATGGAGCTTAGCCCATGCATAAAGCCTTAATTGTTCTCTGTTTTTTGTCTTGGATAGCTATATGAAAGGCTCATTCTTGGTCTTTTTATCTTATCTAATAGCGTTAAAATAAATCTTACTTCCAGGAAAAACTTGTGGCAATTCAAGCAACGAGTTTGAACTCTTCTGGTGCCTTTGCACATGTTGAGTCTGGTTGCCTTGTTGGGGTGTGTAATGATTTCCAGATGATGTCTTGTGACTGCTGACAATCTACAGAGGGCAAGCTGGACACATGGCTCTCCTTGATGTTCAGGCTTTGCTTTGTGAGGAGAAAGGAGAAAAGGAATTTTTGTTGTTGTTGTTGGAGCAGGGAGGCTGAACAGATGGTCAGCAGAGGATTGAAGTAATAGGTGGCAAGCAGACAGAGAGGAGAACCAGGTAGGAGAAAATGTAAGTAGACTGCTCTCTGGTACCTCTGCCTTCCCCTTCACTTCTTCCCAGCTGCTTAGTAAAGAATGGCAGAGAAATAAGAATAGAAAGTGAAAGGAAACGTTTCTCATGGGTTTTGGAAAAGAGATGATACTTTTAAGACTAATGTAGGCTAATAAGTTGTTGCGTAACAAAGTGTAAACAATTGTTCTGGTGGCTACAGAGAAGCAAGGAAAACAGGATGGTCTTATCCATGTGATGGAATGGGAGAGGAAAATTCACTTTCAAAAAACCTTCAGTTTCCCACTGGAGAATTCAGGAGCCTCCATCCCCCGAGGATGTTATTGGTGAAGATCTCCAGCATTCTTCCCAAAGTGGTACTATACAGTCACTCTGGAGCTAGAAAGTGTGTATGAATCCATATCTAATTTTAAATAAAGTTAAACCTGTCTGTAATGAAGAAAACCTTTTTGGGGCAAGTTGGCTTATTTATGTCAGCAGTGTCAAGCAGAGAGAGAGTTTGGTTTGAGCTCAGATTTCCCTGAAGTGAGAATGTTGTCATCCAGTACCAAACACATGAAGTAGGAATAATTTTCTCCCTGTTTTTCTGCAGCCAATTTAAAATTCCATTTAGTGCACTCCAATCACTTGCAGCTTTTGAATAATTTGTGGGAAAGTAACCAAACGTGTGATAGGGGATCTGCACCTAGGCTGTGGTTACTACAGAGGTGGTACATGCAGGGGAGAAGTTGGAAGGCCAGGAGGCTGCTTCCAGACCTGGGGCTGCACAGGTGGGTGGTCTGGTGCTATTTGATTGGTCGCCCTCCCTACATTTTGTATAGTCTCTTAAAGTATCAAGGCAGATCTTTTTTAATGTTATTATGTACTCTGGTGACCGCTGGGCCTACTGCCCATTCAGTTTAGAATCAGTATGCTTGCTTTGGTACTGTGTAATAAAACAATGCATAAAGTTTCAGCTGATTTTTTTTAAGGTAAATTATTTACTGAAAGTAATTTGCTTCCTTCTGCCTGCTGTCTCCCACATGTAGCATGGAAGGAATCCCTCTGTCAGGTTTGACAGATTTTGCAGAAATTTGAAAGAAACTCAGAAGCTATGTGAAAGTATGGTAATTCTCTTGAATTTAGGCAATTTAATCATCACAGAACTTGAAGGGTCACCTGTCTCTTTGGATGAAAAGTGCTGCATACAACAAAGAAGGTTCAGGAGGCAGATTCTGGGAATGTCTGTTTCTCAAATGTGCCTTTTTATGCAGGGTGGTTTTTCCCTGCTCCTTGTCACCTCTGCAAACCTTTTATGCCTTGCTCAAAGACAGAATTGTCAGTTGTTATAGGCAGAGCTGCTGGCACCTCCTGTCATTTCTCTTTGTAAGATCTATTTTCTGTTTTTTATTTCTTTGTCGAACTTCTGTTCATTCTGAGATTTTCCATAACTTATATCTGCCCTGACATCTAACTTGAGAGCAGAATGTGGCTTCTCTGTTAAAATCAGTGTCTTCTATATGCTCTCTATGTTTAGCTGTAATTTTTTACATCAAAGGCAAGGTGCCACTTGTCTTATTGCATGCTCAAAATCATTGTTGCACCAAGGTCTACAAATTAAGCCATCTGTAAATATGTTGAGAACTTTGACACAAGCAGAAAGAGCATTTTCTTTGCCTACTTCTGCTATGTGTAAAATACTGCCATCTTTCCAAATGAGCTGGAAATACTTGGCCAAACTTGGCCTTTATGTGATCTCCTAAAGAGAGGAAGCTGGTTCTCCTGAGCTTGCCGTGCCCACCCATTCCCAGCATGTCTGGAGGTGGCACTACGCTTCCTCCTGTTCAGGATGTACCAAGGTGTTAGGGAGAAATCGAACAGTAGACATTCTGTGTCCACAGCTCCAAAGGGAACTTCCTGAGGAAGTCGAGTTTTTCATACTGTTTCAGTCTTTTCCTGTTTCAGTGCAGTATTAAGGGCAAAATGCTGTGCTGTCCTGTGTTCTGCCGATTTTGTATTTCTCTATTACTCTTAATAGATTTTTATTACTTCCCATATATTTCCAGAGTCAGAGGATATAAAGTGGAAATATACTATAAGATTTTAAATGTGAGAGTGAGCGAAGTATTTTAAGACCGTGATGCTGCAGATGGAACCTTTAGTTGTTTGCTTCCATGTATCAAAAGTGTTGCCCTCAACAACAGAGCAGTTGACTCTCTAGTGCTGGAGAGGAAAGTGATGCTGATGGAAATCTTCACATGGACAAGGTACTACATACTCCATCCCTCTGAGAACTCTGAAAGCAGAGAGTGTCATTTAACAATGGATCCCTTGAAAGCCCTCTCTTCTCCTGTGGGATGGGATTATGATAAGATCAACATTAGTGAAGCACCCATTTGTTATTGCAGGCTCTTTTCCATCCAGAGGGACTGAGACTATCTAGCAGCCCTGCATAGTACAGCCCTTCAGCATTCACAGCTCTCAGTCCCAGCACATCTGCTACTCCTGAGCTGCCTGCCTGTGCAGCAGGACAGTATCCTTTTCTCCAGGCCAGCTGCTTACAGAAGGAGGGAAAAACCTTGTGACTGAGTTATGGAATCCAATCTCCAATTAGGCAGAGAATATTTTCAACTTCATCAAGTAAGATTGGGTTGCGTCTTTAAATGTCTGGCTCTAATTTCTTAGATGTTCAGTACAGATGTTTGTGTTTCCGGTTTACCTATATGTAGTGCTTCTAATTGCAGAATAGCCAGTCCATTTGGACTTGTAAATTTTGGCCACCTTATTTCTGGTCACAGTAATTTCTCAGTTATTTTGTGCTGTTCTGCAATGTTATTTAGAGGATTAGCACATTTCTTAAAACAAATCACAGTTACTGGAAGAGAGATAATAACTACATATCTCTGTATTTACTTTGTTACTGGATGACAGGGAACCAGCCTTGAATTTCATTTGGCTTTTTAAAGTATTTACACATTTTTAATAAGGCACTAATTTTTTGTGCCTTTAATCCTGACCTTTTCTGTTCTTTCTACTTGAGTTTCTTGGGAACAATGCATTGGAGAGTGGTCATTCTTCTTCACACAGAGCTTGTTCTTTGGGGTTTCCTCCTGTCTGTCTGCAGGATGCAAAATTCTATACCATTCTATAATCCAAAATCTTGTTACTGGATCTTGACATGTAGTTGGGCAGCTGAGATGTCACCTCTGAAGTTTGACTGTCTTTTCAAGTGAACCTTTAAATATATCAAAGCCATTCTTCAGTTTTTCAGACCCAAACTTCACACATTAATGTAGTACATCTTCCATGACAGAAAGGATCAGAATAATTTTCATAGAATTATTTTCTGCTTTCATTTTCTCTTAGTATCACTAACAATTCTTACATTTAAAAAAAAAAGTAAGGCAACAGGAGAAGCAACATATGAACCTTGTTCACACCTAATTCTGCCCTCAGAGTAAATCAATGCATGTCTATGCAGTTATTTTTATTTTTATTCGTACATCTTTAAGTCAGGAAAAAATTTCAGTGAAGCCAGTGGGAGTTTTACTCTTCCTAATAAAATATTTGAGAAGGAACATAATGCTTGTGGATCAGAAAGGCTAATTTTGTAGGTTTCAGGCTTGTCATGCAGACAGATAATGTCTGGCAGTTCTTTTTATGCTGGGTGTTGATGTAGGAGCTATTGCAGCTTTTCCAACCTTTTATTTTGTGTAAAACTATGTGTCATTATTTATCCACACTGTCTATCCATTAAAAAAAAATAAAAACAAAGAAACAATACCTTCTAGGATGGAAGGCAAGAATAATTACTTTGGACTTTGTATCTCTTGGACTTAGTGGATGACTTACCTGGCAGAGAGCTACTGACCTGTGAAAACTACTGTGATATTGACTACCATTTTTAATGGTAATTTTAAATTAAATTTAATTTTAATAAAATTCAATTTTAAAAATTTATTCTTCTGAGTTGCCAAGCATCTACATCTGGAACATCCATGTGAACACTGGGTTTGAGGTGTCTCCAGTCAGATACTCAGGTTTTATAAAGTTTTAGAGAATATTAATCGTAGAATCCAAAGCATATCTCATAGTCCATAGTTGTTTTTAAGTTCAATTTTTGAGGACCAAAGAATAAGAGACTGAAGAATAAACATAATGATACACTTTCATGTGTGGGCTTAAATAATCTTTGTAAGTAATAGAAAATAGTATTACCCCAGTGAGGCTGCTTTCAGATGAGAAATTACATGTGATGGTATTTTAAAGGGATGCTACATAGGTTAATTATTGAATGGTATTTATGCAGCTTCTGAAACAGCAGATTTACATTCAGCAGCAATTAAAAGACCACCACAGGAGCTCACTGCTGCTCCTCAGTTCTGTCTGACCAGAAGTGACTCCAAGACTGGATTTTGTTGCTGTAAGGAGGATGAAAAATTTAAGATAAAATAAGGGAAAGAAATGCTGACTCACTTTTCTCCAATTAAGACTTCACAAGAGAAGTTTATTTTTAGTCTTAGCAAATAACCTGGTGTTCTGATCTTCTGTGAGTATTTATACTTCTTTATTTTAATAGAGAATTTATATTTCTTTATTTTAATAACTCCCCTCAAGGCCAATATAAGCTAAGCATGTAAATCCCCAGAGAACTGATGGAAAAAGGCAACCCCGTTCACTTAAATGTAAAAATAAACCATTTGGCATGCAGAGAAGAATCTCATAAATTATTATTTCTTTTCTTTCTCTGTCATCTAGTACTTTCTTGGCCAGATTGAAGGCACACATGATTTCCTGTTTGCATTTTTTTGCTTTGAAGTGATGGTGAATAAATTTATTAAATTAGAACAAAAAAAAATCTGCTAATCTGTTGCTTGTCTTCTATTTCAATGGATGATCTGAAAGTCTGAAAGTATTTCTGTATTTGTTGCAGTGCTGTCTACAGTTAGTTGCAAGGGAAGTAACCTTAATCAGATTTTTAAGATGTGTTTTCCTTCCAGCAAAATCTCCAGGTCACAGCTTTTCCAATTACACGGGGAAGAAGGCAAGGAGACAAAGCTAGTCTGGGGAGCTTTCTTTTTCAGCAGCAAAGTTTGCATTTCTTTTAATGTAGTTAAAGCGTTTGACAGGAGAGAGTAGGGTTTAGTGATGTGAGGTGATTTCCAAATGAGTGTTAGCTTTTTGCTGACCTACTTTTGACTAGTGGTGTATTCTTGTCCATTACTTTTTGTCATTGAATAATGCTGGTATATTAAGCTGTGTGCTTCAAGGGCATTGTAAAATTGCATGTAGGGGCAGGACTGAACTGTGAAAGTGCGAATTACTCTATCAGATCAAACCCAATTAAAAAGTGACAAGCACAGCAGGAGAAATTGAAAGCAAGGTTTATCTTTCATGTAACGTAAGAAGTCACTATATCGGTTAGAAACAAAGTGAGTGTGAAACAGATTCTCCACCTCTTCTCATCCCTCTCAAAAAAATTAATAATATCTGCTGACTTTATTATCCAAAAGAGTAAGCCCCTGAGTTGTAACAGCTCATGTTGAAGGACATTGTGACAATGGCAAGAGACGGGGAAGTACAGCACCTGAAAACCTTGAAGCTGTTTGCTATCAAAGCATGCACTGGGCCTCAGGTCAGCACATTTGGGGGTTGATGGGTAGGGAGTTTGCAAGAAGTGGTGGCTGTTTTTATAAAGCTGTAGTGTGTCATTAAAGAAAGACTTGCCATCTTGCAGGCTCTTCGCAGTTCCGCAGGAAGTGTAGGAATAAAAGCACGGTAAGGAAACTGTGAGCTTTTACTAAGCCCTGTAGTTGTTACAGAACTGTTACAAGCTAGGAAAAGTTATTTAGTCTCCAGTGCCATTACAGAAATCCTTATTAACCCTTTTGCGTAACACCCATCAGCACTCTTCTAATGAGTAATTGAGCCTGTGAATGTATAAACTAATGCAGTTGTCTGTGTACAGTATAATACTGCAGAATCCTGCTTCCAGATACTGGGGGTGTGGTGGGTTTGGGTTCTTTGTTTCAGGCTTTTTTGTTGTTTGGTTTATTTGTTTGTTTGCTAACCTAATAAACCCATATAACAAGCAAAACAAATCAAAACAAGCAACCAAAAAGTAAATCAACCTTGCAAAATGTGTTCTGTGCTTGCCATTGTATTGCAGACAGCTTCAGTGATGTGTGACTGCTGCATGACCTGGTGACCAGCACCTTCTGCAGACAGTTGATGTTACACTGACCCTGATGCTTGCTGCTAATGGTGCTACCTCAGTCAACTCCTCTGTGTGTAAACTTTAATTTGGCTAATACCAAGTTTTCAAGTTAGGCTTTAGTGGGTGAACCGTCTACGTTGTGAAGGAAAAAAAACCCAACAAACACAGGAGGGGAAAGCACTTGATGTGTGTAAGCTGTGCTTGGAGCCATCGTATTGTACAGAAGGTGGGGGAGATGGGTGGATAAATTCACAGGGTACCTGATCTGTATAGTATGTTTTGCCTGTAAAAACAGTGATGCTCTGTAGGATGCCTCTTCATATAAAAGAAATATTTGATGTACAATGAATTAAGAATTTAAAAGAGACCAAATGATTCACAGTCCCACTAGACTTGGATTTCGCAAGCAGCTGTTAGGGAGGAGGGAAGAAAAGTTGTCACATTGTGAAAATGGTTATTACCTAAAAACCTTCATTTTCCTGAAAGAAGTTTACTTTCTACCATTGATGCAGTGCCAATGGTGATTCAAAAGAACAGCTTTGTTCTTTTATGTGTTATGGAAAGTAATCTTTTGGAGTGTCTTCTGGGTGAAGAAGTTGTAGGGACAGAGAATGTCTAGGTCTGAACTTTAAAAACAAGCAAACAAACACACAACCATCCTTCCAGACACTAAACCACAAAAAACCCCAACCTAAATTTCCTAATAACCTTGAGCAGTATTTCTTTTCATTCTATAGTGCTTTGGTTTTATCAGAAGAAGTTTGATACAAGATTAATAACAATTTAAAGGACTGTTGTGCATGGACTGATACATTTGTTAGTCTGGCTTACTTCTCCTAAAGGTAAAGAGGAGGACCTAGCTGCGTGGGTAATGCTTCTTTTTTTGTGGAGGTGATTTTTTTTTTGCTGTCATTGTTGCCTTTGTTTTTTATTTTGTCAAGAGGAAACTTCTACAAACTGTGCCTTTGTTAGTCTCACCATTTTTCTGGCCCAACCAAGAGGTTAATGCATTCTTTAGTGATCTATTATTATAATATAGATACAATAGACTTTCAAGAAAAAAGGGAGAAGACACCTACACTGTAATTTGAAAGTGAAAAAGATTAATGAAATTCTTATTCCTAACTGATATGTGTAAAATAGTGGGGAAGAGATTAATTGGTTTAAAAAAGGAAAACCCCCATAGAACTGTACAGTTATATCATTACCTAAATTTGGCCTTTATTTTGCAGTGACCAGTGTAAAAGAAAATGCTGAGAAGTACATGGAGGTTCTGGAGGATAAACTACATAGGTAAGGAATGGTATCGTGAAAACCTTTGAAATCTTAAAAATTCTTGTGCATGCAGCATTGATATGCATAAAAGTGTTAAGGTAACTTGCATTAGAATAATACCAAAAATAGTTCAAAGTAGGAAATACCCTTTGTTCATGGCTGCATTCAGCAGCCTGGCAATGGGTGCAGGTAAAAGAAAGAATCACTGTGTTCTTCAATGCACAGGCCTGCTCTGGAGCAGTGGTCCAGCCAGAAACCCTGAAATATTGAGGATATGACAGCTGGGTGAAAAATCACCCTTCTGCTCCCATGCAAAACACAGCACTGAGCAGGGCCAAAGAATCCCTTACCAGAATTCTGGACATCTTTAGCAAGTAATGATAGTCTATATAACAGTTTTGAAAAATGCCAATCTGGGGCATGGCAGATAGCAAGTACAAACCAAGACAACAAAAGATATTTAAAGAACTAAATCCTAATGCAGAATTTACAGATTTTTGTGCCTTTGCTTTTTGAAACAAATGCTAACATTTCTATTTCCTTCTCTTGGTGTGTAAAGAGGATTCTAGGTGACCTCTCTGACTTTAGGCTTCTCCTTGAAATATTGTTAGCATATATTACAGTGCTGTTGTAATGGAATCTTCTAGTGAGTGAACTTTTCCCTGAATGACTATATTTGTATTGAAATGGCTTTCATGGGTTGTAATTGGAATTTTTGTATTAATAAAATGTAGTCCACCAAATAAGCACCACTTCCATTTCCATTACTGAGCAGGTATAATTAATAAATTGTTACCCTTCTTAATTTTTTTGTTGTATTGATAAAGAGAGGGTTCTATATATTTAGTTTTACTCACTCATACTTTTGAATATAGAAATATTTATTTTACTCAACTCTTAAATTTAAAAGATATTCAGATCTGAATGAAAAATGATGGAAACAGACCTGAAGATCAAGCTTTGTTTCTGTGTGCTACTTAACCCTCTCTTAATAATATTTTTACTCCATATACTTCAGTCCATAAGTTTAAGACAGGTCTTAAGGCCTTTGTGTGCTGTCTTTTTGAAAACCATACTCTTTATTAAAAAGTAAAGTATAGCTACATATTTTGATGCTTCTAGAGCATATAGATTTAATTGACATACCAGGTTCTCAGACAGATGTAAATTTCTCTTTAAGTGTTAAATACTTGGAGAAGCTGTATGTTTGTTTCTCCTTCCAGGGGTTTATCAGATAGAATTTGCAGGTCCCAGATGGTGAAGATTCAGTCCTGAACTTGTTTTCCAAGATGTGCAAATGGTATTAGTTTAAAAATAGTTCAAGTAATTAAGAGCTAAGAATTTGCTTGAATTTTTATGGAAAGAGAAAATCTTTAGTGTTTTTATTAGAGAGACATTTCAAAGAAAGTATGTCCTGAAAAATATTTTATTTTCATGCAAATATGGTGGTTATAGATAATTGTTTATTATAGGTTCTTTGGTCTTTAAGTAGTTAGCTACACCTGCTTTACAGCTTGAGCAATAAAGAAAAAAAAAAAAGCAAGAGCCCAGGAGGCTTCCTCGTACCCTGCCCCTGCTTAGAGCAGTAACTTGAGAGAGTTTTTTTTTTGGTCTTCATATAGATGCTCATATTACTCATTTATATATATCATAAGCTAAAGAAAAAGTCTCTAAGGGAAGTTTAAAGAGTAAGTTTTAAGATTACATTTTAGACAGGGATGGAATTTGCATCTGGCTCATGGATGCACTTTTGGGGATGCTGTTGAAACCAAAAGAGGATCAAGTCTGGGTAGCATGAATTCAAATAAGCCTCTAAAGCTTTTATCCAGATGAAACATACAATTTTGCCAGGTAATGTTTCAAATAAAAACAGCCTAGATTCAGAACCTTTCAATTTAAGATACAGCTTCAAAGTAAAGCAAAACTCTTAGAAATGTCATTTTTGACCACTTTGTAACAGAAGGAGAAGGAAGTTAATGAGGAAATCTCATAACAAAACAGCTTTAATGAAGATTCAAGTTTCAAAAAATCAATTTTTTCAGTTAATTTCCTTCTCCCCCTTTCCTTTTCTCTTTTTTTTTGGTAAGAAAAGTTTGGAATATATTCCTCTTATTCCTCTTGTCCTTTTTTTTTTTTTTTAATGGTTGGAGAGAGGGGAGGGGAATCTAGCTTATTTGCTGGACTACCTTTTGGGGACGTGGGGTTTTGGGTTTTTTTGTTTGTCGGTTGGTTTTAAAAACAAATGCAGTACTTTTCACTGGGGCCTAAAAAACGTATCCATTGTCAGATAGCTTAACAGAATACATTTCATTAGGAATGCTACTCTTTTGATAGCCTTGTACCTAAATTAAAAATGGGAAAATATGCATTTAAAAAAATGGGAATGTGTTCAGTATCTGATAGTTTCACCCCAAGGAAGGAGAAGAACCCTCTAAGAATACAGATTACTTAACATTGTTTTTTCCTGATGTAAAATATAGGTTATATTCTGACAGCGGACTGGCAGTTATTGAGGACGGTATCCTCCAATAAAAGAATGAACCAATAGCATGTTTAATAATGCTGCTGGCTGGCTCTCTCCTAGTCACCAGCATACATCAACCCATTCTTCAAGTTTATACATTAAATCATTGTCTGCTCTCTTGGGAGTGTAAATACCATTGCTTACCTTATGTTAGTAAACAGGAGATGTGCAAAAGTGGTCAGAGTTAGGATAAAAGAAGTAAGTTCAGCAGAGACCTCTGTCTGTGTGAATATGTGAAGTACAAGAAGTTTTGTGTGGGTAACTTCAGCTCATCACTTGAACTGATTAGGAGGGATTGTATAGGAGAAGTTTACAGTAATTGCTCTAGCTCATTGAAATTTAGATGAGCGTCTTCTCAAGGGAGCCTTGTTCTTCCACAAAAAGTGGTTTTCTTTTTTTCATTTCACTTGTTTCTACACCAAGTGAAAGCTCTGCTTGCACTTTATATCATTACCATGAATAAAGTGGACTTCAACCATCCAACTCTTTCAAAAACCACCGAGTTCTGCCATAAGTGAGCTTTAGTCATGTAAATGGGTGAGGGCCACAAACTGATCCTAGGAGAGAGTGCTGTAAAGCCATAAAAGATTTCATATCGAGCTGTTAGTGCCTGTGTGTCATGTTATAGAAACTGATATCTCTCTGCTACATGGAAACTGCTGTGCTAAGGCTGCTGAGTAAGGCTTTCCAAAAGGTTTTCCCTCTTGTCTATGGAGCAGCACAGGCATGCTTGTGAGTGCCAGATGGTCTGTGGTAATTTTGTGTAACCCATGACCCTCCTCAGTTGTGCTGAGGGCTTTTCCAGCTGCTGGTAGTATCTCAGCAGCGCGCAGATAGGGCTGAAATGTCATCTTTGCCTGCCTGCCCCCAGGACTGTGTTTTCTACTGTGCTTCCAAGAGATTTACAGCTCCACCCCTTGCTGGATAATGATCTGATCTTATTTTGCTTACCAACAGTTGTGCTGCTGGAGTGTTAAAATGCAGGTTAGACAAAATACTAGATCCTTCTAGTGACTCATTTAGTCCCTTTCTTCTTCCCAGCTGGTCTAAGTCATACACAGCTGTGAGAACATTAGCTCCAAAATTCTGAGAAGCAGACACTTTGTATGTGGTGATGCATTCCTTTATATCTCTTGGCCCACATGGTGATGGCTTCTAAATCCCTTATCATAGCTGCCTCAGGCTGGAAACAATTTTTTTGTAGCAGCTGATGTAAAGATGACATTTCTGGAGCTGAGGGAATTTAATGTGATTGTATTGTTCTCCAGACCTCAAAAGATTATGCTGTGACTTCCATTCATCACAAAAAAAGGGCTTTTAAGTGGCTTTTCCTAATTCCCAGATAGGAATCGTGAAATTATTTTGGGGGAATAATATTTTTCAAGAATAATCAGTGACAATTACACAAAGGTGTTTTAGTGAGCTATTTTCTGTGCTATCCTGCAAGAAAGGTGAAATGCACAAATATAACAAGATGCAATACTGCAGTGACTGTACTTTGCCACTGTTGAATGATACAGCACCAGGAAACTTTGCAAATGTGTACAAAACCTTTCTTCTTTAATTGACTCTCTTTTGCTGTTTGTCTTGAGTTCATTTTCTGTTCAGCAATGTTTGTTTTCATATTAATGGTGCCTTTATTTTTACTCATGGATACATGGTACAGAAAATGTCCTGGAGTCTTACTCTGATGTGAGTTGTGCTCATCTGCATGGCTCCTCGTTCACTGAGGTGTTAAGATGGTTGGTGTGATAAAGGCAACTTGCATTTACTGAAGCAGCAAAAATCGAGCCCAAGGTCTGTTTTACCTGATCTCATGTGTGGGGCTTTTTTGATTTTTTTTTTGTAAGAGTTTCAATCAAATATCACTGGCCTAGTTAAGAACAAATGTGGCTGCAGCCTGATTGCTCAGACTGCTAGGGCATGCATGTATTCTGTGTCAGAAATAAGGATTTCTCATGCAGGCAGTGTTTTTAATGCATTTGAGTATGTCATCTTCAGTGAGATCCTGTCCCTTCAGGCAGACATACGATGTTCTCAGGGTCCCATACCATAAGATGACAGGTCAGGATTAAATACCACCACATCACATTCCAGTTTACATGAAAATGAACAGTCTTAGAAGTTACAGTCTTTCCTTAATATTCACTGTTAGTTTACATACCACATACCTTAAGTCTCCTTTATAAAAAATACTATGTTTCAGAAATTGTTTTGGGAGCAGAGCTGGGTATGAATGCTCTGAATAGCACAGCACACAGAAAGGGCAGAGTTTCATACTGCTGGTGGTCTTAGAGCACATCAAAAGGACTGTATATCCTTACAGATTTGTAGCTCTTTTTCTCTGTTCTTCATGTCTGGATGGAATATTTTGTGTTTTAACCTTGATTATATAGGGGTAGTTTTCCCAACTCTGTTGTTTGCTTATGACTTCAGCCTGTTGTTTATAAGAGGTTCTTTTCTTCCTGACAAAATGCCCTTGGATGGCAGTGGAATCACTTGTGATGCCTTCTGTTGCACCAAAGGACTGCAGGACTAGGCTTGGTGATTAACTTAAGTACTGAAAATTTGGAACCTGTTTAGAAATTGATGCTCCATAAAGTGAACATGGAACATAACTTGCCAGATTCATAAATTTGGAAGAAATTTTTGCACTCTCCAGTGACATTTGAAGGCATTCTGCCTAATCATGGTTTGCTGTTCTTTAGAGTAAAATAGTCTCTCTCGACCATACTGTGTAGTTTTATCATACTGGTGGGTACCCAAAAGCTTTCATACACCACCAAATAATTTCTCATGTTTCAGTAATGTGAAGAACACATTGCATTGTCACCTAACCCTCATGGGAACAATCAAACACTTCACTTTGGACAATCCCTTCTCCTTGTTGTGAACAATACAGCTGCTTTGTTTCAGTTACCTTATTTCTCTGTCTATATGAGAGAGGCTGTCACAAAAACGGGTCTATTGTTTCTTAAAGGCTCATGTTTTCCTGATATTCTTTTCCAGCCTGAAAATGGCAGCTCTTGTCATACTACTTACTTTGCTGTGGAAATGTTATGCTACCGCAAATTGAAGGATTATGACTTTCAGCCATTAAACTGGTAACAAGAACATAGGAACTTGTGAATAAAAGTAGCATTTTAAAGGTGTTTCTGTAGGGGAGGATTTGGCAAGATCCCACTGGTTTCTTGGTACCATTGTAGTGAGGGAAGTTTACTTGCCCAAAATACTCACAAATAAAAGGAGCTGTGAATAATGAAAAGCAAAGTGCTAAGTGTGTTAGTTAATAATTTACAGGTGATTTTTTTGTTGTTATATTGGCCCAGTCTTATTTGGGAGATATGTCCTTTTTGTAATAGTTCAGGAAAAATTCACAGTGGTGAATCCAATTAACAAAGAAGAAAAATTTAAGTATTCTTTCTTGTTCTATTTTACCCTCTGCTTTAAATGTTGCGTGCTTTATTTTTTGCTGTTGTTTAATTGCTCTGTCTTGATGTTAGCAATCTTAGAAAGGGACTGATTCTTCTCCTGCTCTTTCCATTATTGTGTGTCCTCTGTCTTCCTTCCTTGGACTTGCCTCATTTCCACTTTGTGTGTTATTCTTACCTTTGTTTTATTTCCAACTTTGTCCTTTAGGATACCTATTTTTGCCCATCTCTTTTGTGTGACATGGAGCAGGGGGAAGTTGGAGAGTAGGAATATAATAAGGCACTTTCTTCACACAAGCCCTGTTCTCACCTTTAAAACACACTAGATTACTTTTCAAGCTGTTTTATTCTGTATGACCACAGTGCAGATTCTCACCAAACATCCTTATTGTCTTCACAATCACTTGCAATATATTTGAAAATGTTTGCAGTTTCCTGACAAAGTATAGTATCTTGGAAGCTCTTAGTAAATTTAAATAATGTCAGAAGAAATTTGATGCTATTGCTTCACAGAAGTGGATTAGCCTAGATTAACTGGGTCTGGAGGAAAGGGGAGAATCTTCACTATGCCTTTAATTTCTGGTTGTGGAAAGTGTAGCTGATGCCCATAGGGTGTGGAAAAGGAAATTGTTGCTATAGAAGTGCAGCAGATTAGAGTTTCTAATCATGTTTCTGCAGCATAATGAGCATTTTATCGTCAGTGTTATCTGGTGCCATGTGCTAGTGGAGATCCTTTGATAAACTTGTCTGTGCCGGGATGGAACTCTCAGTTCCCAGCCTTGAACCTGACTTTCAGCCCTGGCAGAACTAAGATCTATCTACAGATGAAATGCATGTTGCAGAAGCAGTAAAAATGGAGGGCAAAGAATGCAATCTGCTTCCTGCACCAAGGGAGAAAAGACATTTAAAAAAAACCCAAACAAAACAAAAACCAAACCAAAAAACATCCGCAGCACCACTTCTGTCTGTGGCATCCACAAGATAAGAGATAATCGCATTGATGGAACCTGCCATGCCTTTTGTGGCAGTAGCAGGAATCTTTTGATTTTGCAGTGATAAAATTAATTTTTTGCTACAAGGGGAGGAGAAGGTTGTTTTATATCCTAAGGAACCATCTGCTGGTTAAAGGTGTGGAGGGAGATTTTTGCAGAAAAGGAGGGATGAGATAGGTAGGCTTTTGGGCCCCACAGTTCTCTGGGGAATGGGACATAACACAAAATTTACTTTTTCACATTGAGGCCCAGTAGACAATTAGTATTGCACCAATGTGTGTGTGTTACATATAACAGTTTTTAATGACTGGCTTCTATATGAGATGATAAGAAGTACAGAAGGGCACAAGAATTAAGAACTCAGAAATTGTTATTGTCGGGTTTTTTTTTGGTATTTTGCCTGTTCAGAGATGCTGGGTCACAAATACTGATTTTTAATTGGGAGTTGAGGGAACTGTGGCACATGCCCATACTGTTTGATAAGAAGTAGCAGAAAGCTCTGTTCTTTTTAGCTATTCTCAGCGTTGAAACTAGATCTTTTAAGGGAAAAAAAAACAAAAAAAGAGAAAAGGTCAGATTTGAGGCCAGTTTCCATTGCCTCAGATCTTTAGAAAAAGCAAAGCACATGGTTGAACAGCCTTGATGTTCTAACTTGAACTAACTCCCTGTCCATATTAATTCAGGTTTCATCCAGGGCTTTTTCCAAGTTACTGAATTAACATCAGTAGTTAGTATGTAGCATTGTCAAAGACAAGGTGACAGGGGATTTTGCTGCTTATTCATGGAAAATCTTGCCCTTCTTTCCTCTAGGCTCTTTGTCTTCCATTAATTTTATTCTTAGCATAGAAAAAATTGTCAGAGGGCAAGGCCTCTCCCCTTCTAAAAACAGTAAAAAGTATTGCCCTTGCTTGAAAAGGAAATGTGATGAAAGTTCACAGCCTCTCTAGCTGGTTACTAATTGTGTATTTTGTTAGGATTTTGTTTTATTCTGTATGCCCTTTTCTTATGCTGCATTGTTCTGGTGCTGGTCAGTGATGCCTGCAGAGCTGTAGTTCAACACTTTGCTGAAATTCATTAGTGTCACATTCTCGTAGTACAGCCCCAGCCAGCAGCCCCATGGCCCCTCACTCGCTGCCCCAGCAGCGGGGTCAGGGAGAGAACGGGAAATGTAAAAGTGAGAAAACTCATGGGTTGAGATAAAGACAGTTTGATGAGGAAAGTAAAAACCACACCCACAAGCAAAGCAAAACAGGGAATTAATTCACCACTTCCCATGGGCAGCAGGTGTTCAGCCATTCCCAAAAGAGCTGGGTCCCTCACACAGAGCAGCTACTTGGGAAGAGAAATGCCATCAAGCCAAACATGCCCCACTTCTTCCTTCTTCCCCTGCTTATATACAGCATGATGTTATATGGTCAGGAACATCCCTTTTGTCAGCCTGGCTCACTTGTCCCAGCTGTCTTCTCCTACCTTCCCTGCACCCCTAACTTTGTCGCCAGTGTGGCAGTACCAAAAGCATAAAAGGCCTTGTCTCTGTGCAAGCCCTGCTCAGCAATAACAAAAACATCTCAATATTATCAACCCTGTGCTCAGCACAAATCCAAAACACAGCCCCATAGCAGCCACTGTGAAGAAAATTACCTCAGCTAAAATCAGCACACACAGTAGTCCTCTCTGCTGCAAACTCTTGCCTCGTTAAGAGTAATTCTATATCACTCTGCTGCTTTGGTGTGCTGAGATTTCCCTGTTTTGGAGCAAAAGTAAATTTTTTCTTCTCTTTTTTCCCAATCTCTTGTGCTTTTCTTGCTTGAATTGTATGAATCTTATTAAGATTTTAAAATTCATATTAATAATTTTTTTGTTTGTTAATTAGTGATACTTGTCAGTGTGGAGAGGATTCCATTTTATGAGTGGTGAATGTCAAGCATGACTGACAGCAGTCATACATCCTTCCTCTTCCCCAAGAGTAGGTTCTTGGCTTTTTGACCTGGAATCCTATACAATTTCTCTTGAAGATATTGGATCTACTGCATGTTTGCATTAATGAAGGGAAGATTGATACAATGAGCTTTGGTGTTTTGTTTTTAATAGTTTTCCATTTCCTATGCAAAAATGCTCTGGCTATGACATAATATTTTTATAACAGCTCCACTGTGCTTCATAAAGATTGTTAAGCCACTGACCTCATCCTAGAATTTTCAGAGGGAGTTTGAAAATAAGATCCAAGGTCAACGATATGAGGAAGTATTTGCCATGTGCTATGGCTGCTGAGGAGTTAAATTTGGACACTGTCAATGTAAAGGACAGTGGTTTAATCATTCCCTTCAAATAACAAGGAAAACATGCAGCAGAATGTTTTGCAGTAGGTTAGGTGAGAGGCAGTCTGAAAACTAGGGACTGAGTTTGAGAAATTGATAAAAAATATCCCTTTACACAGAGGACTGTTTCCAGTAATTTTATGGGACTTTTCTCAGTCTTGCTGAGAAAAATAACTGTAAACTCTTCAAAGTGCTTCTCTTTGCCCTTCAGCATCACCTGTGCCTTGCCCAGCTCTGCCTTTCTGTTGACTTCTCTGTGAGCTGATTTCATGCAAACCTCAACCCATCTTAGCTTTGAAGATATGACTTTGAGGGGAGGGAGGGATAGCAAAGCTGTTTGTCACCTCTGGGTCCATGGCATTAAGCTTTTGCTCTCTTACCAGGTGATGCTCTTGGTGGCTGTATGTAAGTGAATATGAGTAGTGAAAAACAGGTGCTCCCTTCTGAACTTGACAAGAAAAGTGTTGGGATGTGGATGTGTATTTTCCTACTGCTACTGTTTTCCAATGCATCCCTGAAGACAAGATTTGAAACCAGTTTGTGCAATTACAGAGGCTCTGTCATCTGTCTTGAGTGGGATTGTCATCCTCAGTAGTAATACGTATAGAGCAGTCAAGGAAGATGAGGATGGATGGCTGACATCATCTGTCTGCTGTCCAGCAGTGCTGCTAAATCCTCCTGTTCTGTCTTCAGGTGATACTTTGCACAAAGCCCTGACTGGCCAGTTAGATAGAAACCATGATAATTAAACAAGTAGAAAATAAGGCATTGCTATCTGCAAAGCACGAGAATGAAGATATGGGATAACTTTATTTTGCATGCAACTGGAACAGTCTTTCTTACTAGCATTTGGAATTGGCATTTTCATTGATTAATGTACTTGCTACTGGGAGTGTACTCTGCTAGTCTTGGGGAGACAACGCATAGCCCAGAAATTTTAAGTGTTCTGTAAGCAGTAGTGCAGGGCTTTTGTAGCTACTGGGGTCCAGCCAGGAAGAATCTGTAGACCTTGCCCTTTCTCTCTTGGTGTTTTTGATCCAGAAGAGGATTTGGCTCCAGAACCTATATGACTCTGCAACTACAACAGGTCGTATGGTGCCCTTGGATGTTTCAGAGGAACTCCATAGGCACTTGGCTCTTGACATCGGTATTTGGCCAAAACTCTTGTTTTTCCAGGTGTGTCTTCCTGGTTACAAAAGCTGAATTTCAAGGTACAGTACATTCCTACATGATGACAATATATCATCTCTCCCAAATCTACCTCTTCTAAAAGGTTATTTCTTTGTCCTGTTTTTTATGTATGCTTAATTGCTGTTTGGTCAGTGGTACACAGGGTGATTCACATCCTCAAATTCTCTTGACACTGAAAGTCTAAATCTCTCATGCTTTCAGAGAGAGAAGTATATTTTAAACTGTTTTATATCAGAGAACAGAGGTGAATGAAAATGATAGAATTGTGAATTCCTTCTATGTGCTTCTTTGCACTGTGGTCAGAGAATGTAATAGACAATAAAAGACCAGGGTCATTATTCTAATTGCTTTGAAATAAGAACACGTTCTTCTCTTGGTATAAATACCCATTGCTGCTATTGCAGCAGTGTGGGTTTGTGGCAGCTGAGAATGTGGCCTCAATGCAAATGCTGTGCTTTCTTCCTGTGGCATACTTATAGCAACAAATATATTCTCTTGGATTAGAACTGGTTGTGACTTTGAAAGACACTGAATGTCTTCTGTTTTAGAGGAGGTCACTAGAAGTTGGATGCTTTGTGGGGTTCAAGCTCAAGGAAGTACTGAGGCCTGTGTAGCAGCTGAGCTGAACAGAGCTTAGATGGATACATAGATACTGAGATGCTTGGGGTTTTTTTTCAAAATTGGGGCCTAATTCTTGCCTCTCCTTTAAATCCAATTTGGGATCAAATATTAAATAGTGCAGAAAAAAATCTCATTCCAGCAATTCCTATCCAGCCAAAATTCATGACATTGTGGGGCTTTGCTGTTATTGCAGGAGCCAAAGGCAAGCAGGATACAGACTGAATTATCGGAGTTAGTACCAAACTCAAAGGTGTTTTATCAGATTATGAACAAGGTGAATGATAAACTAGGGTTGAGAAGCTGGCTTTATGTGAACTGCTGAATAAGAAGAATTCCCTGGTAGCTTTCTTCTCATCTATCAAAGTTAAGTTTTTTAGTCTTAGAATAGATTATTTGTAATAGATGTTTCAGTGGAGGTAGGGGCAGAGAACCGTTTCTTTTTTTAAAGAGAAACAAATAGCCCTGAAAGCAGGTAGTAAATTTTTACATTATAGATTGGGTAATATAGTAAAAATAAACTGCAAAGTAAATATAGGGACAAAATTGAATTATAAATGCCCTCAACAAAATGCCTTCCTTCTTCCCTTGTAAATTACTGAATTTCCTGCATTCAGTGTGTGGGTCCCATTCCTGCATCCACCCTGTATTAAGAATCAAAGTGAAAACCATCAGCTGCAGCAGCCTATCATTTTGTGTTTCCAGTGGAGATAATTTAAGTATAACACATTGACATTGAATATTGGTAAAAAGATGACAGCCCATGATTAAAGTTCTGCACCAGGTAAAATAAATGGCTGGAGGATTGAAGACAAAATGACAAAAGTATTGTTTGATATTACCTGGTATCTTGTTTTTTAATAACACTAATCAAATGTCTATTGTTGGTTTTAAGCCCTAGATATATTGTTTTTAACAAGCCTTTCAGGAAAGAAAAACCAGACATATAATATGTACATTTGACATAAAATACAAGGTGGTAGTTCTGTCCTTCAATTACCATATCAAGGTGGAGTTTTTTTAGAAAATATGTCAATTCTTAGCAGACTGGTTTCAGATTTCAGTGTTAATCTTTCAGTATCCTGGGTGCAGTAGTTTTACTGAGTGGAAAAAATTGTGGATAATGAGTGTAGTTGATAAGCTTAATTTTGGCAGAAAACATTGGCAGATATTTATGTATTTTTTTTTGTTTACTGATATTACTGTGAGGGGCCATGTATTTTTACATGAATATTATTTCTTATTTGTAATTATTAGCTTCTTTCTATGGAAAAATCTGTGTGGAAAGGAATTTTTTAAGAAATATGAAGGCAGTTCAAGTTCATAGATTTTGCAAGGTCTGAGAAAATTCCTTAGAAATCTTAGACTCCATCATAACAGAATATTTACCCTTTTTCCTTAATAATGCAATTTTTAGAATTGGTGGTATAGCCTCATTATGAATATATACAAAATGTCTTTGTCTAAAGACATTACCTGGAGCTGCCCCAAGTGATAGAATGGCAGTGTTACCATTTAGGAAACAGAACAGAAGAGGGAGAAAACAGAGGCAGTGAAGAACAGGGCTAAGTTTTTAACTGAAAGGAGTATAAGGGTTGTCTCTGCTCCCAGACCTGCAGAAATGCACTGTTCCTGGAGTGAAGTTCAGATATGGGCAAGCAGAAATGTGAAAGAAGCAAGGAGCATGCAACAGGTAGCAGCTGTCTGAAGAAGGCTGTACAGTGTTTGAGTGGTTGCCTTCCAGTGTGGCATTTTTCCTTCCAACACAGTGTTACATTTCAGGTCTACTCTCTACTCCCTATTTTTTATACTCAGCATGGGGCCTCTACAGTGTTAAATATCTCAGATGAGAAGGTGTCTGAATGTATTTGGGGTTCTCCACTAGGACTCATCTGAAATTTGTGAACAAGGAGGGAATTGAACTGTTGCTCTTCTTTTTGCTCACCAAGACAAGAAGTGAGAGTTCCTAATGCCAACTCACAATTTGAGATTATGGTGGGTGTTCCATAACAGTAGAGGTTAGATCACTCAACAAGGACACAGGCTCTCTGGATCCAGGTACTCTGTCTACTGCACTTCCAGATTTACTCTGTCCTGAAGAGATGTGGGTGCCATAGCCACCACATTAAGGACTGCTTTGGAGGCCCTGCTCACCTTTTTCCTGAAATCTGCCCCTTCCTGCATACTTGCCTGGCTCCTGGGATGCAGTAGAAAGCAGAGCCACTGCCAACACCCATTCTTCCAACTGCATGAAAGTGATGTCCTCACCTGTGTCCTGCACTGTCACATCCTATCTGGCTGCACTGGATGTCTTTTGAATAGGACTGATGTGCAGAGAACTGGGCTGTGGCTATAAAGTGTAGATATTAGAAAAGTCAGCTCAGAGCAAATTTTTCAGGTGTTGAATATGTAAAAGTCTAAAAGTTAGATGGGGATTGTGAGGATTGCTTCCTTGGCTTCTGTGGTTCTGGTCCAGAATGTTCGTAAGGGGTGAAACATCATATTTAAAGAGGGAGAGCTAATTACTGTTTTGTAGATATTACTGTATTTTTTATAAAGGAGAGGGCAAGGTTGGAGGAACAAGTTGCTGTTGCTTATGCCAGGGAAAAGTACTACCAGCTTCAGACTTTGTCTGGGAGTTTTAGCTAGTGTCCAAGGTAGAGAAGGTTGACTCTGACAAGGGAGTATGTGGAGTCTCCTTCTGGGAGTGAGTCTTGTTTTCACATGGAGAAATGTGACAATAGTGCTGAGTAGCAAACAAGTATTATCAGTGAGCTTTAAAATAAGGGAGTAGAAAGGATGTCTCCCACACTAGGAGACACCACACGATTGGAACCATATGAAGTCAATTAATGAGATTTTTGGCTCCTGAGGAGAATGAAGAAGAGAGACACAATGCAAGGAATTGAATTGTGAAATTGAGGTTATATTGAAGGCATTTATAGGATTAGGGACACTTGCAAGAAGTGGCGGGGGAGAAAAATGGGTTTTGATTTTAGCTCCAGATTTTTAAGGAAGGTGACTTTCTAGTGTGCAGGCCAAAGGGAAACAAAAGTTTTACTGTTTGGGCAGAGTCCACGTTCTTTGTACTTTCTCCCTTATCAGTCTGCTGTTGCACACCAGTCAGGTGGGGAAAACCGGATTATGTGTCTCCTTTCCCCTGGAGCCTCATGTGAGTCACTGATTGGCACATTGTAGTTCTTGGTTTGTTCCACAGGTTGGCTTTCAGCATCTTAAAATATAAGGGTAGAGAACAAGAACTGATCAGGCTGGAAACTTCTTTCTTTCTTTTTTTTTTCTTTTTTCTAATGAAAAAGAGAAGTAAAGCATATTTCTAAGGTATCAAATACTTGTTAAATATAAGAAGAGTTATTAGTGCATGACTGTGAATTAATACGATGAATCAAATAAAAAGATGAGGCTCTGCTAAGAGTGAAGCAACCATTACCTTTTATCCTCTAAGTATCATTAGAAGATACTTTCTTTTGCTTGCCTCCTTTGTTCACTGCACAGCTATTGCCTTCAGAAAAAGAAACAAAGTCATAGTTAAATGTTGAGTGAGAAGAGCTCATTTCTCCCCTGTGGTGCAAAATAAAAATAGAAGCAAGTGACCAAAATATAGAAAAACTTTCCCTAGTTTGTACAATAGTTCAATAAAGAATGGGCATATTGAACAAAGTCTTTTGATTCACAGTGCCATTTTATGCAAGCCTCAAAAGTTTCCAATCATTTTAATTGTCATAATGAAAATCCCTGTTGTTTCTGCCAGACTACTTTTGTTGCATTTTGTTTGCTTTTTTTTTTTTTTTATCAGAGAAAACTGCTTTTAGGGTCAGTGAATGCAGAGTTAAAATATGTTCCAGTACTGGGAGCAGATAAGCACATGGTTTCCTGAATCTGTACCTTAATGTGGCTCACCTATTAAAAGGAAGTAATCTAGAATCTTAGTGATGGTTGATCTCCCCTCCTAAGTTGCCTTTTGATTGTGCCATTTCTGAATAGTTTTAGCTTCAGTCTCACTCTCTTGGCTTCCAGTGTGAGGGTTCTTACAGGATTTCCCTTGAAATAAGCAACATCATCTCATCAACACACAGTATTGACCTCAGGGTGTTATAAACCACTTGTAACAACTCACTCACTGAGGGGCATTCCTGAAAACTGAAAATGATGAGATTTAGAAGCAGTGGCATCTTCCTGTGTTGATTCCACTATGCTTTTGAGGAGATTTTGCAGAACTTTGGTTGGTTTGGTTTTGGTGATGTGGGTTTGGCTTTTTTTTGTTTGTCTTTTTGTTGGTTTTTTTGTTTGGTTGTTTTTTTGTTTGGTTGTGGTTTTGGTTTTTTTTTTGTTTTGGGGGTTGTTGGTTTTTTTTTAATAGAGTTTAATATAAAGTCTTTTGACTATTTTTACACAGGCATGTTTTCATTTAGACTACAATGTTCAGGAACTGAATGTGCCTTTTGTATGTATGCAGAGCCCTCAGTAAAGAAAAGTCATGTTCTCGTAGTTCCAGTTAGCACTATAAATAGCCATAGAATAATGTAGTGCTGAAAGCCACAGAGAGCCCCCATAGATACCTCCCAGAATATCGCCAAAAGGCAGAGGAGCAATGTTTTTTGGAGCTCAAAAGAGAGAGAATCCTTGTTGGTTATGTCTCTTGACATGAATTTCACCCAACATCACAAGTAGAGGGGAAATATCCTCTAGTTTCCTTTTACCCTGGTCATGTTTCCCATAAAACTGCTTGAGCCTCAATAAAGGCAACTGCAATTACAGTGTCAATTGCCACTTTATCATGAGAACTCAAGGATAAACCTCTCTGTTCCACATCCATTTCCTCCTGTCCATAAACAACCCTGTTTCTCTGACAGCCCTTTCATCATCATCAACTTGACCTAATGCAGAATTCTGTCTGCTGTGTCCTTTCGTGTTGCTGTGGATGTCTCAGCCATTCTTCAAGTCAGCTTAGGCCTGCTCTTGTAGATTCTTTCTGCACAGTATCCTTGAGGTAAAACCTGTCCCAGCTATCCATGAAGCTGAAAAATTACTCATGTAGAGTCTTGCATCTCACTTACTTCACCATCAATTTCCCTGGCCCTTACTTGACAAAAGTAGCGTTCACTACTCTCATTCATTCAAAATGAGCCCTTCTGTCTTTTTTTTCCATTTCACATTGTTTTTCTCCATTGACTCCTTCTGTTCTGTCTAATCAAAACTAGCTACTATCTTCCAGTGCCAGGGCTGCTCACAGTCTTTAACTCCCTACTCAGTACTTTTTGTTTTAAATAAGAGAAGACTGGCTCTCCTCTGTAGATGTTAAGCCACATCGGTATCAATCTCTTGCCCATTCTACTGTTATATTAGCATCTCTTACCTTTCTTACATGATTCCTTTGGGAATGGATGGAGATCTTGGATATCTAAGGACATGTTTCATTGTCCTCCCACAAATCCTTAAAATGCTCATTCACTGGGATGCCTCAGTGTTCTTGGCACCACTTTGATTAATCAGTCACTTGTGTAACTAATTAAACTGTTGTATTGTAACTAACATGCCATGTCCAGTCCACTGTGTTTCTTTGAACATCCCCATCTGTATCCTAGCTCTTGCTGATTGTTTGAAAGATAAAAGTTGCTTTGAGAAAAGGCCATCACTGTAATGTGTTTGTACAAAGCCTGGCACTCTGACTCTTGGCAGTTCAGAATCAGTAGGTGATTAAGGTATGTTTTGTGTCGCTGGGTCTATGTAAATGGCTGATGGATTGTGATTTGTTGTGGATTCCAGCAGATTGTTCCAGACACCTTCATTGAACTTGCCACATATGCCACTTTGATAGTAATGTACAGGCAGGCATATAGCACCTAGAGGTGTTGATACATCATGAAATATTTATAAGTATGGGAATAATGTAAAACCTCATCCAGACTCGATCCATCATTTTGAAACATTTCATACCTGAAAAATCTCACTGTGTTCAGTACAGCCATCTATGGAGGCTTCACGGAGACTGCAATGAACTTTTAGTTGAAAGTGAATAAACCAAACACTGAAATTCTATTTAGTTTAATTTTAACAAAAGACATAAAAGGTAAAGTTTTTTGCATGCTGGGGACAACATAATTTTTAATAATCATTTGGAATGTGTCTCTGTGTTAGCTACTTGCAGCTTCAAAGTAATTTGCATTCCATAAGCGTGTTTGAAAAATGCTTCAACACACTGAATTCCAAAATACAGACTACAAGGTTGATATGTTTGGCTTAGATCTGTTCAGAGTATCCAAGTGTATGTGCATTCACTGATTTTGGTTGAAAAGTTCAGCATAACATCATAGCATCTTAGTTCAAGATGTATCAGAGATTTACAGATACCATGATAAAACAATGCTGGCCTTCAAATAAAAGCCGTCTGTTAGCAGTAGATTCAGTAAATGCTATTACTAAAATGCGTTTAAAACCTAGACACAGACAGAACCACATTGTCCAGTGCACTGAGTCACGGCCAAATAACAGCAGCCCAGGCACCATTAAGCTGTACTGTTGTACATGCTGTTCATCTTCCCCACTGAGAAATGCTGCATACATCACCATCTCTGCCCTAATTTTGTCAATAAAGCTCTTCATTAAATTAAATAGCCAAAACAAGTTATCCTTTGGAAATCCTGATTTAGCTCTCTAGAGTGGTTTTTTTTTAGCTTTTAATAATAAGCCATATATAGATGCAAACAAACATTTTCAAAAAGCAAATAAATGGGCTTATGTATGTCTGCAGGAAAATGTTTTGACTGTGTAACTATGATAATGTGATTGACAAGTAGAGAAACAGTGGGGGTTATTTTATTTTTCTGGCTTGGTAAGTGAAATGCTACCTGGATGGAACACAGACATGTAATCCAGTGAAGCATTTTTCCCTTTCTAATTAGTGATACTTTGAACTCCTTGGGGGAGACCAATTTGTGGACCCCATGCTGCATTGTGCCTTCAATAAACATATATACTGACTCTTAAGCACAGATCAAACAGCTCAGTTTCTGAAGCCTGATTTTGCTCTCAGTCTCAGTATATTGCCGTGTGATTTTTACAGCTTGGCATCTTGTGGAGTTAAAAACATACTTGTGTTAGATTAATGAACTCATTGTGAGAAGTGCAGCTCCTTATTCCTTAATTTGGGATAAAAGATAAGCTGGTATTTAATTTTGTCAGAAAAGTTAAATTCAAATGGTTATTTTTCTTCTTTTAAGTCACATAATTTCTCACAATTATATAGTAAATTATATAATTTGAAAAAGAACAGTGAAAAAAATACTGTGGTTATTAGCATTGAAATCTGTCTGGAAGTGTGTATTGCCATGGGAAATAATTGCTTCTCAGTCCTATCCCAGGCTCTGCCACTGATCTACTATATTTTAGCAAGCAATCTGCTCATTTGGTTCCTTAGAGACAACACATATTAAATGGAGATGTGACCACATCACTTACAAAGAGTGTGATGTTAGTATTCAGTTCTCAAAATCTATCTACACTTCCCATTTATTTAAATTAAATAATTAAATAAATAAATAAATAAATAAATTCCCATTTATTTCAGGTGGAATAATTTTTGGATGATCTCAGGAGCACTATTTGTAATGTACATGTTTGAGAGATGATTAATGGATATAAAGTTTATAGAAATTTTGTATTTTGAATTCTGTTTTTGTTTTGGTGGCCTAACAAAGTAGAAGGAAACCAAAGCACATTAGTAAGACATAATGACAACACTCAAAATAGAAGACTGAAAAAAGGAAGACTGTTGTGGTTTAGTCTAATCTGATTCACCAGTGCTGAAGTAAGCACATTTTAGTCTAATAAGAAATTTAGTGTACCTGTTTTTCAAAAACTAGACCTGATTTAATGCAGTAAGTAGTGTGATTGTTCACACATGAACTTCTACGTCAAATTCAGGAAAGCCACACGGCTGCAGGATGCCAGGCCTATGTATCTGATATTGTGAAGGAAACTCTGGTTGTGATGGCAAGACCCCTGAACCTGTGTCTGAACAGAAGGAAGCCTCCTGTAGCCAGTGTTTGCTGTACAGTTGGAAGCAACATCTTAACCCAAGGAGGTTTTTCTATCATCCACTTTGTAATAGGACAATAATTTTACTGCTTTTCAGTTTGATATAGCAGTGTTATCTCTGTGGGAGTATTTGAGGTACTGTTGGGTTTTTTGGTTGTTTTTATTTTTCTGTCTATAATAAGCAGTTACTCCAAGTGTTACTTGAAATAGCAACTATTCTCCCTGAACTGCAGTTTTCTTTTGGCTTTTATTTCAGCTGTGGGAGCCAGCTGCTCCAAAGAGTGTGGGAAGCTGACTTGGAGGCCTGTCAGCTGTTGATCCGAGGGTTTCAGCTGAAAGAAACCAGTTGCTGTGTTTTTGAGGAAGAAGAGAACCAAATGGATGAGATGGAGATGACTGCTGATGCCCCACCTGATTCTGAAAAAAGAAAAGAAGGTCACTTTCTAAAGGGCACAGAGTGGGGTGCTGTTTCCTGCCCCAAACACAGGGAGCTGAAAGAGGTATCTGAAATAGTCTGAAACTGCATTTCAAGTAATATTGCTGGTTTTCCTTTTGAGAGGAGGAGTTGAATCTTTATGATGGGTCAGCTGGGCAGGTTAAGTATGAACTTAACATCTAGGTTCTAATCTGGGACATGAGTAAAATAGCTTATTAGCTTCTCAGAAGTCCCTCAACCCTTTTTCCTTTTACCATCAGTGTTTTTAAAATGCAGAAATTATTCAGGCAATAAATGCAGAATATACATCAGGATTTAAAGGAAAAACTATTAAGTATTTAACCAAAATTATGAGTTGTTCCTCATCTCACTGACAAGTTTCATTCTGAGTTGGTTCTGCTGACTCGTTAGCCTGGACCATTGTTAGCTGACATGAAGAGTTAGTTTTCCTCCCTTAGTGCAATGGTCAAAGGCTTCTAAGCTAAAAGATGCTAATAGGCTTACAGCATCCAACAATTATTGAAAAGAGGAAAAAATCATGTAGCTTAGAAAGCTTGACAAATTTATTTCAAGTTCTCATGTTTTGATCTGAAATGTTATCCCTGCCTGAAAAATTAAGCACTATCTAATAGTCTTTTAACTGTACTGCCTAGGTAAACAAGCTGTTAAAAAAGCTTCATCACCCAACAGCACCACTGTGACAAAAAGACCCTCCAACAGCAGTTGTTAGCTTTATTACCATAGAATTAAGTTGAGAAAAATTTAAATTATGCTTAATTGCGTTTGATGTTAAGAGCCATTGAACTGTGCATTGCTCTGAAACCTGATGCCTAATTTTGCATTTATACTGGCTGAGTCTTAGTGGAAATCAGACCTGACTGTAAAATCTCTTGTTAGTAAAATTCTGGTTTTATGTTGGGCTTCAGTATTCCCTGCAGTCTTTTCCCAGGGTAAAATACTGGCTTCACATAGAGAACATTTTTATTAGAAATGGTCAGCTTAGCTTTGATTCCACCCCATCACTGCCTTATTTTTTTATGAGTCTGTTGAAATAATATTGGTTGGTTATGGAATAACATAATATGTTGGTTATGGAAAGCTGTGCTCCACTTTCAAAAGTGCTTAGAGGCTCTGGAGTGTTTGGGATTTTGTTTTGCTACTGTTTCTGTAGCACTCCTGATATTTGTGCTATAGATTACCACCTGTTTCACCCCTGCAAGCCCAGATTGTTTCCCTGGAAATCAACCTCACTATCCAAGAGTGACAGATGGGCAGCTGAAGTGAGGTGACTTCTGGTTGTGGAGAGATATGTGGGACTTGAGGGGTGTTTCTCCACATCTTGAATGGAAGAGGAAACTGTATTTGCAGTGACAGGCAGTATCTAATCTTTTAGAGAAGAGCCACAACAGATTCTTCCCTAACATCTCTTATTAGTTCATCACAAGGCAGAATATAAAAGCAAACTAAAAAACCTGACATAAATGAAAAAACCTGACACAAATCATGCTAACTTGTGGTTTTGAACATGTTGAAGTGCAAGAAAAAATCCATCTTGATTTGTGAATGGACTTGAAAAACAAACTGCTTCTGAAGCATTTAAATGCTCTGTTACATGGTAGTGTATTTTTTATTTGAAAACAATTCAATATAGAAGAATAGTGATGTGGTGCTTAGTCTCTCAATTTAGCCGTTTATAAGACTTCCATGGAAAATCTTATCCTTTGCCATTAGCAGGGAACCTTTTCATAGCCATTTATCAGCAAGTGATAAATTTCATTTAACAAGGCTGTGGTGCCCCTGTGAGAGGGGTTGCTTGCTGTGGTTGCCATGTTTCTGGAATGACTTTTCTGTTCAACTGTGTCACAACCTCTCTTCACCATCAGGGAATTTCTAGAGAGCACCACTGGCCACTGAAGCAGAAGGAGAGAGTCATGTTCTTTGTACTTAGAGATTACTGAATTAATTACTTCAAGACAATATATGAAAGGCTGATAATAACATATGTGCATATATGCCTTGGGAATATTTCACCCCCAGGTGATTGATTTATTTTACAGTGGAATTCTATAAATGAAGCTCTCCAGTTATTTATTGTGTCATATAGAGCTAAGCACTAGTGCCAGGTGAATATTGGTTTTCTTGATGTGTACTATGAATAGTTTTCTTGCATATAACTGTATCTTACTCTATAGGTTTCCTTAGAAAGCAAAAAAAAAACAACCAAAAATAAGTAAGAAACATAACAATAATAAGAAAAGAAAAATAGATGAAAGAGCCCTTCTCATAGATCCTCAGATACTCCTTTGCAGAGGGGCCATTTATCATTTTTAATTAAATATCCTCACTAAATCATAAAATATGATATGTTCTGGTATAAAAATACATAAGGTATAAATTCTTTGGAAGTTTGTTATTTTACTCTCATGCGTGCACAGGTTTATTAACTGTCAACAGTTATTTTATAGTTTTCATAACTGTGTTTTCTAAGATGCTACTGATTTTTTTCCCCTAGTTTTTATGTGGTAGACTGGCATCCCAAAATAATTCAGTAAATCAGGCTTCCTCTATAAAACTGACTGTTAACTAGGGATGAAAATCAGATGCATTGGAAGCTCAACTTGTTGAAACATCATTAATGATGTTTTGGTGAAAACTAAATAAAGTGGGGCTAGCAGAAATCATCCTGTGAATTACTCTGAGTTACTTAAATAAGATGTGCTTCTCTCAATTGAAATAGCTCATTAGGCTATAGCATTAAAAACACACGGGAGCAAAGTTGCAGACAATATTGCTACCCTCAGTCATGTGGAAGTCAGCTTGCCTAATGTATTTGATAGAGATTCTTGAATTCTCATATAATTGTGTATTTTCCAGCTGCTAGCTGTGTTGATGAAATTAGGGTGTCCCATCATTTCAGTTGTAGTTTGACTTTTTGTGACAATTTGGCCTTGATTTTCTTCTAAATCTCCAAAGAATTAAAGATGGGTTTTAGTTTTCATCCCACAAATGTTCCATGCTTTTAAACTGAGTGAGGTGGAAATTGCAATGATCATTATTACATGGTTGCATATATGCATATCTGGGTGATTTCTAAAATATGCAGTACCATATCATTTCTCTTTAGACATTAATGCCTGCTTCTTCCACTCCTTATAATATCTTGCTTTATTTTTTTTGCTTCTTGATAATGTATGTGTAAGCAAGCGCTTTTATAAAAGCTTTTTAAAAACAGCAGAACCACCAGTTATGCCTAATAAAGTTATTAATTTAGTTAAATAACTAAATGAATAACTAAACTGAGAGATTTGTGTGTGCTGGGACCTCCCTAACAGCAAGTAACCTGATGAACATGGGTATGTGTGCCCCTGCAGGCTTGAGTTCCTGACCTATCCTTTTTTCTTCTTCTGCTCTCTGGCTTGCTGTGCAGTGCTCCCTCTTAATCACTATGAAGGAAAGAAACACCTACTAGATTTCAAGAAAATTGAGGTGATTAAAGTTACAAGGTAAAATCCAAAATTCAGTAGTTTTAACTTCTGTTAGTCAGCATTTTTGATAGTTGTCCCATCAGAATTGTTTGTAGTTAAATTCTCACTTTTTCATCACAAAACAAGTAGAGAACAGGGACAAGGATAAGGCCTGCTGTCTTTTACTCTTCTTTACATATTTCAATTTGGCCAGCTGGGATGATGTTCTGGGGTTGGTTGAAGATCACTCTGGTGTTTGGAAAATGTTCTATAATTGTAAAGCATTCATGTGATTAAATTTTTAAAAGTTACTGAGGTCTAAATGATACCAAATGGACCATCACAAAAATAATATTTAATGTGGTGTGTGCCATTAAGAAGAAGTTATCACAGAACACGATGCAACATTTTTCAGAATTTAGTGGTAGCAAGCACCAAGAAAGCCTTTGTGAGCAGACTGTAACTGATTACTGTGCACTGGGATAGCCTGTGGTCCAGGAGGCAAACGTGTAATGTGTAAAGGACAAAGCCTTTTGAAAGCTAAACAAACTGTGCATTCATTTGAGCTTTAATTAAACGCTGTATTTGTGGAGCTTAGAAAATAATTTGGAAATTTTGAATTTAATCTTAGTTTTAAATGTCAGCATTAAGCATTAGTGAAAGTCAGTGTTTGTGTGTTCCTTGTATTGATCCAAGCTAAAAAAAGGATGTCAGTGGCAAGAGGCAGCTGGCTTGTACACAATGGTCAGATCCTCTGACTGAACAGCCACGTGTGGAGCTGTGCAGCACAGTGGCCCTCAGCTGCATCTGAAGCGGGGTGGAGTTCTGCTGGTAAAAATGCTAGCTCCTTAGGTAGGGATTGTAGCACCTCAGTAAGCTTAATGTTTACATGTAATTTGGCAGTAAAAATACCATCAGAAAATTAATATAGCAGGCGAGAGAAATTTACACTTTTTTTCAGATTGCTGAAAACAGTATCCAGTAACAATTGTGATTGTATGGCAGATTAATGATTTTGCACTTTTATTATGTGTATCTATATATGAATTCTCATATAAGTGTGTATTTTCCAGCTGATAGCTGTGTTGATGAAATTAGGGTGTCCCATCATTTCAGTTGTAGTTTGACTTTTTGTGACTATTTGGGCTTGATTTTCTTCTAAGCCTCTGAAGAATTAAAGATGGGTTTCTGTATATATATGTGTTTGTGTCTGTGCATACCAAAGCAGTGTCCCTATCTCAGCTTATTATCAACAACACTGTTAGGCATGACCACTATTAATGATTTCCCAGTGATGTTAACATCAAATTTCTTTGCTCCTCAGCCAGTCAATGAAACTTCGGCTAATTTCATATAGACTTCATAGATGAAGGAAATTTTGAAGGAAGAATTGACTACAGTTAGCATTTGTTAGCAATAGGAACATTGATTGGGTCTCTCATTTCCCCTGCCCAAAATCATTTACAGGGTTCTTACAAAAAAAAAAAAAGTCTGTAGGCTCTTGAATGGCATACAGATCTGCAAGAGCTTGATAGAAAAGTTTGTTTCAATCTATAGTTAGTCCTTCAGTTTTAAAGGCGGTATCCCTTGTGGGTTTTAAGTGAGAAGCCAAAGCAGGCTTTAATAAAATATATTCAAATGTAGTTTTAAACATTGGGTGGCTGCCACTGCCCCATTACAAATTCAATTGAAATCTTTCATGCATGTGAAGAAAATTGATGCAGTTGTTCAGCATAACTTTTTATTGTGCTATATGGTTTTTATAAGTTCCATTAAAATCATACAGTTTATATAGCATGTGTCTACTATATACTTAATAATTTATCTCTAACAGGTTATGGAAGATATTTCATTTGGAACAGAGGGTCATTTATCTGAGGTAAGTGTTTCCTAGGCAGTATAAAGTGGTGATATTGTACAGACTTTTCTTTGTCTCAATTAGAACAAATGACACTTGTTTTTATAGTGCTACGTTTGCTTAAAAATTGCTAGATAGTGTGTGAGCACTTGGAAAAGCAACACAATCACAACTAGAGTAGGCCCATTCGTTTTTTTGGTTTTTTTTTTGTTGTTGTTGTTGGTTTTTTTTCCATTGAAGATAATGGTGTAATTGCTGAGTATTTCAGGGAGTTTATAGTTAAAACTTGTGCTAGTATTTTTTAACACATGCCAACAACAGGATGAACACACTGGGGAAAAGAAGAACCAGTAATATTTAGCCAGCCCCACTGTAGCACTGTCATGATGCTTAGGAATGGAAGAAAATTGTGATGCTTAGCCTGTTTTCTTGTGTACCACTAAAAATACCTTTGAATTTATTTTTGAAGTGTAAAAGCATACAAGCATACTGCAGCAGAATACATGGTAACAGGAATTTCATCTAAATTAAATCATTGGATGTTTGTAATTTTACACCATTTTCATTAAAAAAACTCTCAGAACCTAGTCCATGTATTTAAGAAAGCTGGGATGATTGAGTAACATAAGATATATGGCCTATGAGAAAAACCTGCTTATATACAAAAATCTGTCTACCTACAAACTAAAAGTTTAGGTAATATATGTGTAAGGAGAGCTGCTTCTAAGAGCTGTGCTGTTTCAGTCTGGTCCATTTTTGTATCAGTATGCCTTGGGTTGCAACTTACATTGTAAGGAAATTTAGTATCCAATCATTGTGTCCAGCCAGCAAGTAAATTGCATGGACAAGTAACCCCCAGTTCCCCTTCCATAACAACATACCTGCGTCCTGTCAAGTACAACTGACAAGTGCTCCAAACCAGGCAAATATTCAATAAATAAATATTAAAATTTAGGGTAACTATTCACATGAGACGTTTCGTTAGATTCCCACCAGTGAATCTAAAGACTCTGGAGCAGCTGGAATGATCCAATAAAGATAATTAATTGCAGCACCAAGCTCAGATTGTTGACTTTGTGTTCAAGGAGTCTGGGACATGAAGGCACACCTAGGATTGACTGCTTGGCTGTGTGTGAGTTCAGCATAAATAAAAACAGGAAGCCTTTAGAGTGAAGGTGAACTGTACAGAAAATGCAGATGGCCTTTCTGATCAGTGAACTTTGCCGTGAATTATAGATAAACTGTGTGGCTGCTTGTGTCCATGCATGACATGAAATAGGGACAGGAAAACCCATGGGATAAAGGCAGCAGAAAGCCCTACTGCCATCAGGGCAAAATACTGAGGGTACCAGAGTTCACAGGAAAACAGGGCTGCTACTATAGATGAGTACACCAAGAGCTTAATATCTTAGAGTCCTCAGAAGCAGAGAGACTTTTGAAGTTTTGATGGAGAGGGACAAAAGTACATCAAGAGAATATAAAGCAATGATAGAAATAAAAGGAAACGAAACATGCTAGTAGGCCAGGCCCTACCACACTGCCACAGCTGGACTGATGAAGACTTTTAGAGAGCTCTCCACAAAGCTCTGTGAAAGTGTTAGCAGCCTGTACCACGTCAAGGTTTTGCCTAAATGTATCTTTGGTGCTCTGGTCCCCTAATTTGCGCTGGTCAGTCTCCCCCACTGCCTGCAGGAGAGCACCCAGTTAGTCATTCCAGATTGTTGCATCTTACTGACTTGGGAGCAGAGATGGGAATGAACAATACTAGGAACCACCTATAAATGAAACCCAGCTATAGTGACTCCTTGCACAGCAGGGTGTGGACACAGGAAAACAGTTTGGTACTTTGTTTCTTTTTCCACGTCCTGACCCACTGTGAATTTTTATTGGTTAGTCAGTAAATAGCCTCATCCTCCCGCAGCAGGAGCTGGAATTGTCCCAGTGTAATTAAATGAGCCAGTGCAGTAGTGTGCTCTCATTTTAGAAAGTCTGCAATTAGGGAAGATCTTCAGTCTACTAGGGATGAGAATAGGAAGACTGCTGTCAGGCCACAGCAGGGTGCTGGAAGGCAGTGAAAAACTCTATTCCTGCAGAGATGATTTTCCAGGGACACTCCTCTGTAGCTGTAATGGAAGATACACAAAGGGAAGACTTGCCAACGTCAGACTGTAATTCTGATGAGTCATTTAACACTCCCATGTGGAGAAGGGAGGGGGATCAGTGCAAACAAAGGGAGTGTGGGAAAAAGTGTGTGATGGTGGGAAAGAGATCGGTCACAGCTGGCTGGAAGGCTTTATGCCTAAATTGTTGCATATGAGAAGGTGGGGAGTGTGCTGTAGTGCTAAAGTCTCCTAAATATATATAACCACACTGATGGAACAAGCAAATAGTCTATAAGTGGAACGTGATAAGAGCAAAAAGCAATTGGGAAACAACTTTGATCCCTCTTCTGAGAAAAGTTAGATAGCTACCTCCATGAAAGAAAGGCTCAGCTAAACAAAATCAGGGAAGCAACAGGGCATTTTCTGTGGGACACACTGTAGAAGGAATCAGCAGATATTCTTTGGTAGTGTCCAGAAGACATTAGGTTTATAGTACAGCTACATCTTCTTTTGGTGCAGAAAAGTGCAAACACAGTCACAGACTACATATCTGTGTCAGCAGTTTTTCGGTGGCCCAAAAGTTTTGACAAGGAAAGGAAAAAAGTGTTAGTAAGAATGAGCCTAGAAGGGTATTGCACTGTCTAAGTGTGAAGCAGCAAGACCCCTGAGCACACTAAGCTACATGAAACAGAAGATGTGAAATGGCAAGAGAGTTCAGGGATAAGCTGGATACAAGGGAAAGGTAAAAGAAAACGTGTGTCTTCTAACAAGAAAAGTGAATGAGAAAACAAATGAGATCAGAATTTTTTTCCTTCCTTATTCTCTCTGCTTTTGGTCTTTTTTTAAAGATTATAAACTATGTCCAATTATGTAGTGCTCCTAGGATTCACTACAGGGTAGCAAGAGGCAAATGCAGTAAAAGACCCAAAGGCAAATGAGATGTACTCAAGTCAGGCTAGACTGATGAAATTTCTCCTGAGCACATAGGAGCCAAGAAAAACAATCTCCAAACCATTAACAAGCTCCTTTGAAAACTCCTAGTGGAAGCTTGAAGTCCCAGCAAATCAGTAAAGGCAGACTTTGTGTTTGCCTTTAAAAAGGAGGTAGGCCAGGAGTTAATGTGCCAGTCAACAGAATTTCAATTAGGATTAGAGTTCCAAATGGTCTTGATAGATTGAAAGAATAGTCAGAAATCAATAAGAAGGGATATGTTGAAAGACAGGTGCAAATTACATTTGAGGGAGAGTCGGATTTATGTATACAGATGATAAATAGCAGCTAAGTTGACAATACTGCAGAAGAAGAATCTAGGTTTCTAGTGGGCTACAAATATAGCGGGACTCATTACCTTCATTGTATTGGAAGAAAGGGCAAATGTCGTTTGCAGCCTCATTACTGGGAATGTCAGTTGTAGGACAGAAATGATTACGGTGCTTAGCTGAAAATGCCAAAGCTTCCAGAGGTCTGTGGCTCTAGTCTGGAAACCTCCCTCTAGTCTAGAAGACAGGAACATGGTGAAGCAAAGAAGGAAAGGAATGGAAGTAAAAGGTTTAAAGATCCTAGTCTGGTTGAAAGTCAAAGTCTTCAACCACATATAACATAGTGATATATAGGAGTTATTTTTATGTGGCACATAAGGGTAAACCAGAATGTAACCATCTTGGTTTGTAGCCAGAAGAAAACCTGCTCACTGCAAGGGTCCTTTAGCCCTGGAGCAGTCTGTACCCTGCAGTCAGAACCACCAGATCCCATGTCAGCTGCTAAGAGCCATGAGGACAGTCACAGCTTGGTCACACTGCAAGTTGCAGAGCAGGCTTTGGTGGTCCCTGGATGCTTCCTGGGCAGCCTTGCCATGGTGGTGTTGGTCATGAGTAAAATGCATTGTCCTCAGTGGCCTTCCTCATCTACAACAGGACAATGCCCAGGACAATGCACATGGGGCAGGAAATCTGGGATGCAGAGCAGGAACAAATTCTTCTGTTTCTTCCTTCCCTGCTCTGTGGTCACCTCATGGCCGTGCAGCTCATTTGTCTCAGGGTATGCGCACTTAGCCTGCATGTTACTGAAGCATCTGCTCAAGCAGGACAAATATGGATGGTTTGTTTCTAGTAATTGTCTGAGATATGTCATGGTCTAACATTCTGGAGTTCCAAGTGCCAATTGCCTTTAACTACTGCAAGGGTCGAGGGTAAACATGCAACACTTCTGCCAAGTGTAGATCACTGTTCTAAACCTTGTGCCATAATGTGAAGTATCTGCCTGGAAGGGCAACTTTTTGTAGTTGTTATTTATGTTACTTTGAGTTATTTTGACTATTATAAGTGAGAGATTGTTTAGTGCAGATGAAAGAAATCTGTCTTTGCAGAAGGTGTTCTAAAGTTTCTATTTTATTTGGATTATGATACTGCTGCTTGGAAGTAAGGCAATACCCTTTTACAAAGGGTATTCCTTTGTAGGAAGAATGAATTTTAAGGATATATCTTGGAATTCTCCTTCTCAGCACAACCACCAAAGACTCTAATCCAAAACAGAATTAAATTAATCTAGCTACTACAATACCAATTCTTCTATGTAAAATTACTAAGCTAGATGGAAGAGCATAGGAGGTGTTTGCACTGGAAAAGCTGATCAAACATTTTCTTCAAATAATGCTGTCAAGGAGCTATTGCTCATAGGTGGCTATAATTATATGTAAAAGGGTAAAACAAAATGCAGAAGATGAAAGTGAAAGCCATTCCCTCCACTCTTGATGCAATTTGCGGATGTTACAGCAGTGCATTGGCTGGAATGTTGTCTGTTTTTACCATTTCTTGCATCAGACTTTCACATCTTTGGGAAAGAATGAGAATTTCTGCTTTGTTTGAGAAGCCAGAAGAATTGTGCCTTAAATCACAGCCATATTTGTGCTGTTTTCACCTGCTTAAGGATTTAGAGGGGAAAAAAATCCCAGCCAGCTACATTCCCTGTTCACAGAAAAATCCATAAAGCAATATTGCATTTCAGCTCTCTCCTGAATCCTGCAATCTCTCCCAGCTGCTTCCTAAAAATGCCACTAGAGCAAAAATAACCAAAGTCTTCAGGCTTACAGCATCTTGTAGCATTGACATAACCTACAAGCTTGGATTAGTTGTATTTTATGAATAAGTTGAGCTTGAGGCAGAGTCCACTTTCCTCTCAGAGATATTGCTGATCAGTGTAAAGTGCCACTTTCCAACCGTGAGCTGTTCTGAATAGTTTGTGTATCACTGACAGGGGTTTTCCTGCCTACATAGACAAATGTCAAATAGAAATGCTACCAATGATGTTACCAGGCATGAAAAGCACTAAGAGAAACCTTTTCTATCTACTTCTCTGGGCTATCAAACCTTTTTTAAATGAGGGCCTGGAGGCAGAAGCTGTGGAATTCGTTGAATATTTAGAATTGTTGTTGTGTATTTTTGAGAGCACTGTATGTTTCTTCCATTTCCATATTTATTTATATAAATTCTGGGAAATTACAATTTATATGATGGTTCTCTTACATTTTTCATGTGACACCTGCAAGTAAATTCCTGGGAGTTGATGCTTGTCTAAGGTGTAGGAGGAACTTCTCATTTCAACTAAAAAGGCAGCTGGGTTATGTAGGTGCAGAAATAGTTCATTCATACACTATCATGGCTGTAATAAAGAGAAATTAAGCTGCATTATTAGGATTTAAAGACTAATTAAATATAACCTCAGTCTTACAGAGCTATTTTGCTTATTCTGAAGTGTAACCATAGCCATTTAGATTTAATTGGTTTCAAGTGTTTCAAGACCTAAAAAAGTTTGATTTGACCTTTGCACTATCTGATTTCCCTGCCTCCCAATATTGTTGTAATAATTGGTTATTCTGTCTAACATTTATTGTTCCTTTACCTTAATTTCCAAAGTAAACAGGATTTTATTATATTTTTAGGCAGTGCATTATGTACCCAAAATATGATCATTCAGGAAGAATACCCCTCATTTTTTCATATGTGGAGCTTTCTCTACGTGGTCATAATTCTAGATGTGCTTTCAGAGTACTTGTTTGGATTTTTTCAATTTACTGATTTTTTTCTAGCCTGAGCCCTAAATTCTCTTGGACAGTTGTCATCTGTTCTTGCATGCACGTCACAGAATGGTTACCTAAGAGCTTTCTACTGATACAAATGGCCTGGGTTGTCCCACTCCATTACAGCACCTGGAGTCCTGCTGGTATGCTGAATAATAGTTTAATAGCTGGATGGAAGACTTTTTCCTCATCTTCTGTCACTGGTCTTCAGAAAAAGACATTCCTAGTTGCTGCAAGGAGAATGTTTCTTTTCACCTCCCATGTTCTTACTTTAGAAACAATGGGGTTTTTTTCATATCCATACATTCTGTGGAGTGCTGCTGTAGGTTCATAGGTTTGGTAGTGCCTGGAAGTGGTATCTTGTTACCGCTGAAGATGAACAGATCACACGGACACAGGTCGAGGTGTGGTGAAAAGAAAGAGCCGAGTTTATTTTTCCTCCCAGGATTTATAGGCTTCTTACCACGGCCAGGGATTGGATGGTCAGGATAACACTTTCTCACTGCACTGGCCATGAGAGATGCCCATCACAAGACGTGTAACAGAAAGAATGTACACATATCTATGTTTATAGTTACTGTCCTGGGAAAGTCCTTAGAAAACCATGTAAGCAAGCTCAGAAGCTGAGTTTTCAGGGCGACATCTCACCCTTTTTGGTTTAACAAAAAGAAAAGAAAAAAGAAAAATTAACAAAGAAACTGGAAACATTATAAACAATCAAAAGATAAATAACAGGAAAATACAATACTCTATACAATCAGAAGGCTGTAATTTCAGAGTGATATCTCACCCTTTCGTTATTACAAAAAAACCCAAAAAAACCAGAAAAACAACAAAACTCAAAAGTAAATTACACAGTTGTCCAACATCAACACCTGCTTGTGGATGGGCCATCGGGGTGAGCACGCACGTCATCTAGATCTGAGACCTCATCCGATGACCCACCCATCCGATCACTTCCAATTTGGTCATGGTCTCCAGCCCGCTCGCCGGTCGAATTCTGCCTCTGTGGTTGTAGGTCAGGACGAACACACTTCGCAGGTACCCAGCATACCCCAGTATCTGTGGATACACAAGCATACCCTCGCCCCGAAGCAGTGAGGTAATAGGGACCCTCCCACTGTTTTGTGACCAGATTCCTCACTCTAACCTTTGCCTGAGGCTGAGGCATCTCATCCGAAGCCCGCAAAGAAAGGTGATGGTTCAACATGACCGGGTTACTGGAGTTCTGAGGCACTGTGAGGTGATTGAGGGTATATAAAGCTTTCCCCAACCTACTGTGCGGGGTCTCGCCCTGCATTCCCCATTTCTGCTTCTGCAGAACTCGCTTCAGCGTACCGTGAGCGTGTTCTACGATAGCCTGACCTGTCGGAGAATGAGGGATACCAAACTTGTGTGACACACCCCACAACTGCAGGAACTGCCACACATTCTGAGAGGTGTAAGCAGGACCATTATCGGTCTTCACAGCAGAAGGCACGCCCAAAACAGCAAAGGCCTGCTTCCAGTGGGCAATGACATCGTAGGCTTTTTCTCCTGTGTGAGCAGAAGCCCACATGGCAGAGGAGAAAGTCCACACTGACGTGCACATACCGAAGCCGGCCGAACTCGGCAACCTGAGTGACATCTGTCTGCCAAAGCTCCAAGGCCCGAAGGCCCCTGGGGTTTACCCCTGCCAGCAAAGGTGCAGCAAGCGCATGACAATCGTCACAAGACTCAACGATGTCATGGGCCTCAGCTGGCATCAGCTGAAACTGTTTCTGCAAAGTATGTGCATTCTGATGGAAGAATCCATGCGACGCCTTGGCCTGGCTGAGTGTATCAGGCTGAGGTGCAACCCACGCAGGGTTAGCCAATTTGTCAGCCCTTGCGTTACCCTCTGCAATAAACCCTGGCAAATTGGTGTGACTCCGCACATGCAGAACGTAATATGGATGTACCCGGGCCTGAATGGCACTCCACAGGGCCTTCAGTAAATGGAACAAGGCAGGATTGCTGACCTCCTTCAAGACTGAATGACCCAACCGCTGGGCTATACCGGCCACATAGGTGGAATCCGTGACCAAATTGAAAGGTTCCTGGGAAAACTTCTGAAATGCCATGACGGCAGCCCGTAATTCCACCAATTGGGCTGACCCAGTCTCACGACTCTCCAAGACTTGCCACTCAGATCCTTCCTTCCAGGTAGCAATGGCCTTTCCAGTCCTCCCCGAACCATCAGTAAAGACAGTGGGGCCTTGCACAGGCTCCTGACTATATTTGGGCTGCAAAGAAAGTTTTGTGAAGTTTGCCACTTGCAGCAACTTATGACTGGGCAGATGGTAAGTGATCTGCCCAGAAAAGTTCTCTAGAGCACTTTGCATGGAAATACTGTTTGCAAAGCTCCAGTCAAAGTCCTCCTGCAGTACCGGGAGCACAGTCTTTGCAGGATCTGCACCCATCAATTGTAAACACTGTTGTCAGCATTTAATTATCAAATGAGCTATCAGCTCAAACATCGCCGTTGCCATCTTCTGCGGCTGATGGGGCAGGAAAACCCATTCTAGGATATACAAGGGATCAGACCACTCATCATTCCACTGGCCAATGATACCCGCAGGATGCAAATCTGGAGTAACAATGAACACAGCGACATCAATGGAAGGGTCAATGCGATGAACCTGACGAGCGGAAACCGCTCGCTGAACCTCCTTCAGCACCTGCTGCACCTCTGGGGTCAGTGTCCGAGGTGACTTTAAATCAGAGTCCCCCTTTAAGAGACCAAACAAGGGGGATAATTGCGCCATGGTCAGTCCCAAGTAGGGACGCAACCAAGTAACGACACCCACCAATTTCTGAACATCAATCCCTCTCTGATCAAGCACTGCATGCCATTTTTCCAGAACCAGGCCCTCCGTAAGAGAGATCCCAAAACCATCCATAGCCACAGGCTAGACAGTACCCTGTCAGTCACGTGCAAGACATGTCGGGGTTCACCAGATGTTACCGCTGAAGATGAATAGATCACATGGACACAGGTCAAGGTGTGGTGAAAAGAAGAGCAGAGTTTATTTTTCCTCCCAGGATTTATGGGCTTCTGACCACGGCCAGGGATTGGATGGTCAGGATAACACTTTCTCACTGCACTGGCCATGAGAGATGCCCATCACAGGACGTGTAACAGAAAGAATGTACACATATCTATGTTTATAGTTACTGTCCTGGGAAAGTCCTTAGAAAACCATGTCAGCAAGCTCAGAAGCTGAGTTTTCAGGGCGACAGTATCTCTGGTCTGTGCACAGAGCCAAGGACTCAGCCACTGCTCCTCTGTGTCTGAGCTGCAGGGGTTTGCAACACAACCTCTTAACCAACCTCATCCAGGGACTGAGCTGCAGCTGGTCCCAGTGGGATCTGCTGGATAGCCAAGTCCGGGAAAGGCCCATGGAAAGCAGAAAGGTAAAGCTCTGTGCCATAACAGAGGATGTGCCAGCAAGCAGAGCTCTTCTGGCATTCGACTCCATGTATGCAATGTACTGTGTGATGCAAAGTGAAAGGATAGCACACAACTGAGATCTGGTAAATGTGTTCACCAAAACTCAAATTGTCTCACAATGGGCAGCATTCAAAAAAGCACTAGCGTGATTTCTTTGGAAGGCCTTTGACTGAAGGTTTGATTTCTCTTAAGCAACCACTGATGTCTTATAGCAACAGATAAGTACAAAGGACCCCAAGTACTTTTTTCTTTGAGGAGAAAAATTTTCTGCAGCTAATATACGGCCACATTAGAAGCTGGCTTTATTAATGAGTGCACAGACTAGGTCTAGTGATTGTCTAGCAACAATCAAGTTTTCTGGATTCCAGCTGATGAATTACTCTTTTTTTTTTTTTTTTTTTTAAAACATGGTTCCAGTAGAAGTTCATCCTGGCACCATAATCTTTTTTTACAAATAACCCCTGTCATTACTGTAGACAGCACTATGGTGCCATGGGAGGGAGAGGAAAGGCTTGTCTCAGAGCTGCACAAATTGATTGATTTTTTTCCCCCCCTCTTCTCATATTTGCTGCTTATTTGGGTCATTTCTCAAAGTACTACTCAATGCAAAATATAAAAAATAGCAGTTATCCTTGTGCAACGTATCTGGAAAAACTTATGAGAAGGACTTTGAAACTGGTTTAAAATACTCAATTTAAAATAGAAAAAGTATTTGCCTGTGTAAGTTCTAAGTAGAGAAGTATTATTTTTGAAAATTTAGTCTTATTTAATGATAACTCAGTAAAAAAAGTGCAGTTTCGTCTTGTAATCTCAAAGACTTTGATGCATTTTCTTTGATTGCTTGAGCAAAGTCCCTAAGTACTCTAGCCAGATTTTTCTTCAAAAATATAAGTACATTTTTTGTGTTACCAAAATGTTGCTGCTTGAAATATTTACATGACCTAAAAGTGTAAATCATATTTACATGAACTACTTATAATTTGGGTACCTTAATGGGTGGTTAGCATGAGACTTCCCTCCCCTGCTGTGATGAGACAACAGGGAAGAAGGAGAGCAGCTCAGGGTAGTTGTCTTCACACCCCTTTAATCATCTGCTGAAAGTAAGATCGTGACTCTTTTCTGCTGGGAAGAAGACTGAGACCACAAGCTCATTCCATTTCATATTAATCACCAATTTATTATATAGAGCTTTTTGTCTCTCTAATGGGAATCTGCTTTAAGGCAATGTCTTTGCACTGCAAAGTATCATATCCCCTTACTAATATTTTATTTTCTCTTTAATTTGATGCAAATTTGATGTAGAAAAGTGCAGTCAGCAGCAAACATGCTCTCTTTTATTTTTCAACTTTCTGTAGGAGTTCTTCATATTTTCTGCAGAGTTGGGAGAAAAATGTGAAGCAATAAGTGAGAAATTGGTGCATCTGGAAGATCAATTGCAAAGTTCCGCCTGCAGAGTTGATGAAGGAGTTATTCATATCCTTTTTGCTATAGCTATAGATACATATCAATCTGGGTAAGTATGCACATCAGATACTTGCCTTTCAGGCTCACATGGAATGCTGGTTCTTAGTGTAGGTTAGGTACATTAAGAATGGGAGAAATCATTGTCTTGCTGACATGGACATTTTTGTGTAGCTAGTTCTCCTATAGTGCATTTTAACTGTGGTCTGATCCAGCTTTAATTGATTTAAATAGAAGTTAGCTCTTTGTAAATTAAGATTGGGCACTGCAAAGCCTTTATTTTGCTGTTAAAATCCTTTTGCTTGTAATGCTCATATAATTAAATATGTAGTGCGCCAAAAGCTGCATGGGTATGAGTGTCTATGCACCTGCATTTCCCAACATGATTTAACTGAATTTGATGCTACTTTATGTATGACTCAGACTTTGTGTATTGTCACCTGTAGTTTGGGGATTTTTCTTTCAAAAAATAATGGGCAACAGATGCATCGTGTGGCATCCTACACATTTTAATCTGCCTCTAACACTCCAATAGAAGTAACCAGATGAGATATTGTCTTATGCACACTTACATCTTTCTGTGCTTTATTTGTCAGTTTTTCTGAAGATTGCTTAACCTTTATGAAGAATTCCTTGGCCATTTCTCAAAATTTAGGAGCACAAAGTTTTGTTTCATTTGTAACTTCCACAGGAAAAAAAAATTCTTATAAGAAAGTTATAGGAATATAGCTATAATAAGAGATTTTGTTCTTCTAAGAAAGGGTAAGGAAAGTAAGAACCAGTGAAGCTGAGGAAGATGAGAGTACTGAGCTTGTTAAGTTTTAGTAGAGAAGAGATGGCAGTCGAGAGGATCATGAAGAAAAATAAATATATTCAAGGTGCAGAGATTAGCAGAGGAGCCCTGGGAGACATCTGAAGGTGACTAGGGGTGACAATGGTATAGAAAGGATTCACTTCCTGCTAAGAGAAGGTGGACAGTCCTGTAGAGGATAGTTTAGAGAAAAGAGAATAAATAGTGTGTGGAAATAGCACGGTGTTTTAAGTAATTTGGCATCTATGGCAAGTCATTGCAAAATTCCAATTCTAGAAACTTGATTTCTTTAAAGGTAAAAGAAGAATAAAGTGTGAGGGGCAGAGGGAAGGAAGGATGGTGCTAGGGGAAGGGGATTTGCATCAGAGGAAAGAAATCCAGTCAGTCATTTGTCAGTACTTTAAATGTGTCTTGTTTAAGCATTTCCAAATACATGCAATATACAGAAAGATTATTCAACATTCTTTTTATTATATTTGCAGTGTTCATGCTTGGTTGCAGTTGTGTTTCCCCAATGCATTCTTTTCAGAGCTGTATGGATGTGTGTGTGTGTGTGTGCAGAGCATCCAATTCCTTTCTCCCTTACGTATATTTACTCTCAAATGAGCTTTCTCAGTGGCCCTTACAGAAGAACACTGAGGGCTGTAGTTACAGGTTCTTTGCAGGGGGCTTAAGTTAATATTCAAACTGAACAGTCACATCTGATCATAGTTATACTTTTCTAGCTAAGGTGAAATAAGCTGGAAAACTGTGGTTTTGGTTCCAGAAGATAATACACTACATATGTGCGAAATAGTAGTGTTTCTTACATTCTATGGAGCGTGCCTATTTCTTCACAGCTGTTGAGACTGCAAGAGTTAGTTAAAAAAAATAAAATTAGTAATTGGAAATTTCAGGAGAGTTGTAGATTAGTCTCATTTTAAGCCACAGTTTTCTGATAGAGATCTGACTTCCTCTATCAGTGAAATTCAACACATGTTATCTAAATACAGAAATGCACAGTGTGTGATATCCTGGTCTTAGCAAGACCATCAGTCACAAAATAAGAAACCATGTTTAAAACATAGGGATGTACAAAGAAGCAGTTCAGCAATTCAGCTACCCCTCATTAACATTCAGTTGCTATTTCAGAGGTAGTCCAGGTCAATGTGCATAAAATGTTACCATCTGGTACATGTAATCACTGTGCTGTACTTCAAAAAGGAATTAGAAAAATAGCTACCAGAGTGCTACAGACCTGTAGATTGTTTTGGCTTTTTTTTTTATATAAGGACTGTGCAGTGCCTATAAAATTAGCTTTCACTCATTGGTAACTTGCCTGTATTGCAGGAACTAGCACTAAGATTAGAGACAACAATTAGCCTCGGCAGAAGAATTTATTTAATAGATGAATCTGTTGTTGTAATTTATTTGATCTTAGATAAAACAATTTCCTAACACAGATACTGGGCAATCATGCAGTCTTACATTAAAAATCTGTAGAACTCCTGAGAACAGGAGCTTAAAGACCTGAAATAGTAATGAAAGCAGGATAAATTTTTCCAAGTCCATTCACTGGTTATTTTCATCCTTCCCATATTCCTCCCAAAAAACTGCTTTACACATAAATGTTACAAAATATATTAGGTCAAATATCTAACTGGGGGCTGCGCAGATATAAATTAGTCCTGTGGTCTGATTATTAAAAGACTTCCAAAGACTCCACTGAGAAAAAGAAATTCCTGCTGCTCTTGAGCCATTTGCCAATGTTTAGTGTGTGTCATAGCATTGATTAATAATTAAGTTCGTATTAGAAGAAAAAACCCAGATGTCATTGTTTTTCATTCTATGTTTTGATGGCACAGCACACTTAAATCAACCACGCTGCTCATTGTAAGTGCCAGCATGACCTGAACAAAGGAGAAATCCAGTGATATGTCTTGGCCCTGAGTATAGGCAGAGACCCACTTGCAGTTCTAATTTATTGTTGAAATCTTTCACAAAAACCACTAAACTGCCCTTCTGTATAAAAAGCATCAAACAATAGGGGCATGGGACTGGATGTTAGAGTTCTCTGTAGCACTATGACATATTTGCTAAATTCTATGTAGTATAACCAAATAAACTTACAAAATATTCTATTATGGTTGATCATTAATGAGTGTATGAAAACAGTCCACATCATTAATTGGGAAAACCAAAGGATGAGAGGTGACTCGTTCTGGTGTCTGCAGAGCTGATGAGAGGTGTTACTTTCCTGACAGTAAAGGCCTGGAATTCCCACTAAAATTAAATGGAGTCTATATTGCAATTTCACAGTCATTTTTTGTTCTTAATTAGTAGTTACATTTTGATAGACAATTTGAATGCATGTAATAGTTCCTCTTGGTGGAAATGCTTTGTTGGAAGAAAACATGTGCTATTACTACAAAAACAATCTTCTTTCCTTGCCCTAAAATGGGCATTTTAATCAGTTATTTTGAAAGCAGAATTTTGTGCCTAAATATTCATTAAATGTTGCAGGTCACTTTGCTAACCCTTCACCTTTATCCTGCAGCCGGCTCCCATACAAGTCTTGCTTTACACCAGAGCGGGTTTTCAAGAGATTCATGTAAAATTGAGCCCTGGCTGTAGCTCAGTGAGGAGTCTCACTCCAGGTTAACCTGTAAGAGATTTTGGGATCCTCCAAGTGTTAGAGGTGGCAATGGCACCCTCTTTGGTTTTATTTTAGATGACAGGAGGGTGAGCCCTTCCCACTGTGTGTGACACAGAGAACATAGTTCTACTTTTATAGTTTATGCTGGGATAGAGGGTAGGTCAGTGTATTTCCACTCAGGTGCTGCAACTTCTTTGCCTTCTATTTTCTGCTGGAACAAGCAATTTGGAAGTAGCTGATATTCAGACCACTGAAGGGTTCCATTTTTCAATATGTAGCAGTCATTCTGTTGCGGTTTTTTTTGTTTAGTAGTTTTTGGGTGAGTATTTTGGGTTTTGCATGGCAGGGGTACTAATTTTGTAGAAATAACATTCAAGGATGTGAAGGAGGGCAACAGTAATCAGGGGGGTGATTGAGAAAATTTTAATTGGTTGCACTACTGCAAATAGCCCTGTATCTTGTGAGGAGAAGTGGTAGATTTCCAAAAGCCATTTTTCTCTCTTGCTGTGACACCACACAGGTCTCACAGAAACAGCAGGGACTTGCTTAGTGTCTTTCCCTTGCTCCCAAGAGTGCTCTTCAAAAAGGCCAAAACCCATCATTCAAAAGACTTATTGAATTGTCTTGGCTCTTCACTGGTCCTTTGGCATGTAGCACACACAGTCAAAGAACTGTTTAGTTTGAAGTGACCTTCTGAAATCATCTGGTCCAACTCCCTGCTCAAGCAGGGTCACCTAGAGAAAGTTGTCCAGGATGTTTTGTCCAGTCCAATTTTGAATATCCCCAAGGATGGGCACTCCACAACCTGATAGTGCAATATAGGCCAGTGCTTGACCACCTTTAAACAAACAGAATGTTTTAGTGAATTCTGATTCAATTTCCTATTTTGTAATTTCTCCCTGTTACTTCTTGTTCTGTCAGTGAGCAAGAAAAAAGTCAGAAGAGTCTGTCTCCCTTTTCTTCATTCCTGACTTTCAGCTATTTATACCAGTGGTAGTATCCTGCAAGCCTTCTTTTCTTCAGGTTGAGGAGTCCCAGCTCTCCCAGCATCTCCTCATGTGATGGATACCCAAGTCCATTAAACCAGTCCCATGCTGGAGTCATTCCAATAAATCATTCTCTTTTATTGTGGAACCCACAACATCCAGATGGGACCTTAGCAGTGCTGGTTAGAGGGGGAGGATCATCTCCCTCTGCCAGCTGGCTGTGTTTTTGTTAATCCAGCCTGGGAGGCTGGGGGGCACATTTGCCCCAAGACACATTGCTGGTGTATGTGCAGTGTACTGTCCACCATGACCTCAAGGGCCTTTTCTGCAGAGCTTCTTTGCAGCTGGCTTAGCCCCTCTGTGGGTGCTGGTGCCTGGGCTTGGGAGTGACACTTGCAGTTAAGTGGCGGGACATTGAGCTGAGCTTCTGTCTGCAGCCACTGTTTGGCTTTTGGAAACAAGCAGAATAGTTAACCAGGTTAAAAACAAGAAAAGACCCAACCAAAAACCTCTTTCTGATTATTTCTGTTCTTCAAGAACTTCTTCTTCTTCATTGCATTACTTTGATGCAAGTAATTGCATCAAACAATGCAGTTACTTTCCAAAATCCCATTGGCCCTTATCTCAGGGCAGTAGTTGTCCTTCATTGTCCTTCCAATGTGTTTTATTTTATAATATGTACTCTTACTTTCTAACCTTTCCTATAGGAAGGCAACTGATTGATAGTATCTACTTTTTGTCTCTTTTCCCTAAACATCTGGGCTGAGAGATCAGAAGCTGCATTTGAACAAAATGATCCAATTTTTTCCAAAACTTAAGTGTCTCTACAGTAATTTGATCTGCTTTTTATCTGCTTGCAAATCGTGGGCTCTGAGATGATGCTCAAGTTTTTCAAAGAGACAAAGTCAAATAGGTGAAAAGCTTCCAGCAAGACAATGTTCAGCCTACAGCATTGTTGAATATGGGTTGTGTTTTTGTGAATATGGGTTGTATTTGTTCCCAAGTACTTTAATTTACTGCTTATTTGACATTGTGGAGATTTTTTCAGTTTTCAGAGGAAGAGAGCAGAACCAGAAAATATTCTTAGTTGGAACTTGTTTTAACTCCTTCCTTGGATAATGGCTCAATATTTGCAGCGCTGGATAGACAATTTAAACATGAAGGACACATTTGCATATGGACCCATCCAAAACTGTTTATTTGTATTTTTAAAATGGGTGAAGCTGTTTATCCAGATATAAGCTGTGTGTTAGAGATGATAGAAATTCCATACTCAGCCATATACCATATATTTGTCTTAGCCATAAAGGCTCATTTACTTGTCTACATACGATTGTGGTGTTATTTATGAGGTTATTGGAACTTGCTGTACTTAGACTATGCAGTCATCTTTTTTTGCTGCTCCATCTTTCTGTTGGTTAACAGTTGTTTTTTTTCCTGTCTTCCTCATTTTCTTCCATCCTTTAAGATCTCTCCTCCACTGTCACTGAAACATTTCAGTTTTGCTTTTTCTCTCTACCTGAAAAGAATTTTGTAGTTGCCTGGAATATTACAAATAACAGCATGTAGTCAGAGACTACGCATGAGAATTAATTAAACTTCAGAAGGGTTATGGTGTTCATGGACTACAGAATTTATGTTTACCAGTTAGGTTTTCAGCAGAGCCTCATGATTAAGTTGCAGAGGGGTGGAGAATCCAGGATTTAGAAGAGAATAATAATATTTCTTACTTCAGAGAAGATGCAAAGCATAATTAATTTGTCCTTGTACAGTGCTTTGTGATCCTGGGATAGGAGAAGCTTTGTGTGTACTGCTTCTACTTGTAATCAGAGACAGAAACCCTTTAGATTAACAGAGCTGTCCAGAAATTAGAAATATGCATGAACATATTAAGAGCAAAACATCACAGCAAATGCATGTAAATACACAAAGATGAAATTTTGAGGAATTGATAACAGAATCAAAAGCAGCCAAGACTTTTCAAAGACATAATAATGGCTGCCTGAGAGAGCCATGCTTGGTATAGCTTTACCATGGTCCAGTCATAATTTTTCAAAAGTAGAAGCTTAGTTTTTACAGTCACATAACCTGAGGCCATCTTTTTTTCTTGACATTGCATTGACATTGGGGTCAAGTAAAACAACATTTCCTAATGTATGAGCTCTGCAAAGGACAAAGACTGTCCTTGTGCATTGTCCTTTCTGTGTGTTGTACTTTTGAAACTGAGTTGTTTCAGTGTTATCCTGTTTCACTTCCCTTGAAGTGAGGTGAACCAATTTCTGTCTTTTGGGGTTTTGCCCTTCAGCCATACCTGTCCAGGAGGCCTCAGTGGGGATGGGATGAGCCCTAGGGTTTGTTCATAGACTTGGTCATTGATTTACCATTTCAGCAGGCTCTGCCTCACCTCTGCTTGCTTTCTTCTTCACACAGAATAAGCTGTAGAAGAGAGGATAAAATTGGTTGTCTCATTGAGCTACACCCAGTCCTTGCACTTCTTCCAGCAATGGATAGTGTTGCTGATTTATGATTATCAGCAGAAAGGACAGTATATTGGTAGTACAGACCTATTACCAGTCATAGCACAAAAAGCTGTTCTGCCAAGGAAGCCTAGCCACTTAAAGGCTTGTGCATGTGTCAGGAGTTGCTGCTGTCTCTGTGAATGTCCTGCCTTCATCTGCCAGTCCTGCTGCGCCCCTTGTTGTCACCACGTGGTATCTGCCCTCTCGTCATTGTGGAGCTGGGGAAAGAGGGAAGTGGAAGGTCTCTTTCAGAGGCTGAGCCACTAACCATCAGTTTCTCCCTGAATTCATTGCAGGAACCCTGAACTAGATAGGGGAAAATAAAGTGCAGAAACCTCTTTCTTAACCAAATGAAGCATTTTATACTATTTATTGGATACTTCTCAGGTGGCCTTCTTCCTTTTAATGCACAACAGTACAACCTTGTTACTGCCCTCTTGCTTTTCAATTTGTTCAAAGCATTCCCTGTGGAGTCTTGTATAGTTTATATTTGTGTGTTCTGCACTATAATTATAATGATAATTTAGCTAACATGAAAGCTTTCTGGAGGTAAGTGTAGCAGAAAAACTTTCTCTGCTGTAAGCTAATTTTGCTCCTTACCTAGATTCCCACCCCACCTTGCATAGCATGCGTTGTTGAGCTCACTAATGTCACACAAGCTGTGGTCACTTGGCATTTGTTTCAGGCTGCTCCTGCTGCCTTCACCTGGGATCTGATCCACCCAGCTCTGTGTCTCTGGTATTAAAGTCCACCCTCCATGCATCAGGGAACTCACACGTAATGCTGGTGCCTCCATAGTACACAATATTTTTTGTCTCCTTCCTTCCCATGAGAGCAATATCCAAGCAGTATCCCCCATCCCCTCCCTTTTTTAAACTGCTAAATAATGCTACTCGAGAACTTGAGTTTGCCTGCATTTTTCTTTTGCTAGCAAGTGTGAGAAATGTATTAATATTTAATCCAAACAATTTGGAAGAATTTGAAGCTACAATTAGATAGCCATGGCCATCTGTTGTGAACAGCAGAACAAGAATGTACTTAATAACTTGGAAAGAGAAAAGCTACTGCCAATCACCTATAGATTATTCCTTAATAAAGCTTGCACAGTCTCTGCAGAGGGAGATCCAGGTGGTGAAGGAGACACTCCAGACCGTGCTGGTGCAACTTCAGTCAGCCAAGGAGGCAGGAGAAGAAAAGGCTGGAGACTTCCTCTGTGACAGCTGGTGTCCAGGAAAACAAGACTTGAAGGAATAATGAGCAGAAAGAGCTGGTAGGATGACATTAATTCACAAAGGGCTGCTTTTAGTAACTGAATACTGTTTTACTAAGCCTCAGGGATCTCTTCTCTCCCCTGCATAACTAATAACTAAATCAATTATGGAGAAACAGAGCCTGGAGGTCTATCATCAGAAGTATGCTACGCAGCCTCACATGTTTTGGCACAGATTGGGAAACAGCTTTCAGAGCAGAGCAGCTCCTGTAAATGTGTAGATTACAAATTGATACATTTCAAGTGAGTCTGCAAAGTTGCCTTTAATGTCAGTGAAGTGTTCTCCTTGAAGGCTCATAAACACTGTCTTCCCCTACTCATGTTTTTTTTTCCCCCGATTTAAAAATGCAGCTTTAAAGCTGGAACATCTAGTATTTCTTGGAAAATAGCTCTAAGAATAATAACTTTTTTTTTCCTCCTTTGGCTTTAACAGCTTTCTTACACTGAATGTATTTTCACATTCCTGCCAATAATTAAATCAATAGGGTGAAATTCAAGCTAACCATGTTCTTTCAACTGAAATTTGGACCTCATTTGCTCTGTGGTATTAAGTACAGTGGATGTAACTAAAAGCAGCCCCTACAGGAGTAGTTTAACTCAATTTATTTAGCTATTAATATAAACTTTCTTTAGTATTACAGGGGTTGTAAAGCAAAAAAAAAAAAATTAAAAAAATCCTATGTTGGTGATTTGTGTTGCTTAAATTTAAATATTTTATGAACAATAAGTCATTTAAGTCTTGTTGTAAAGATTACTGCCATTACTTTGATCTTCCTTGTGAGCTTCAGAAGGAATGCAGGTCTTATTGCAAGACACGTATGTCAATATATACACACTCGTAGTTAAACATGTATTTTTATAGGAAATAAAAGCAATACTCAACTGAAGCCAATGGGATAATTGTTCAAAAGAGTTAATGTATTCAAAAATTCATGTGTACTTCTACTTTGATACCAGTATAAAAAATTCTGTTGCAGAAAGAGAATTTAAAAAAAACCAAACCTCTTAATTTTTAAAAATACAGTACAAAATGTCTTGCAACTCTCTCTGTACTGTACTTTTTTGATACTGTTTTTCTGACATTTTTAGAATTACTCTTCTACTTCTGTTACTCATTTAATAGCCACGTTATATTTTTGCAAATTTTGAAGGTCATTGGACTATTTTCCCACTAAGATCCTGTTCATTTCTTGTGTGTTTTAATGCTAGTTGAAACTTCTACCTCAGTGTTAAGTATGGAAGGAGGGAGGAAAAAAGTGCCAGGCAGCTGAGACATACAACAGGATTATAATTGCCTCTGGGAACATATGGTTGTCAAACCAGGGCAGCAGAGCTCAGGTGGTTTCTATAGTCATCAGATCCTCAGGGTTGAATTACAGCCCTGTAGTTCAGAGCATGGTTTACTTTTCTCATTGGGTAATAAATGGGCCAGCATCCATGTTGTGGTAAAGACACTTGGAGCTCCAGCTTGCATGGACTCTGCTACTTGGTTCCCTAATGGAGAGCTCTTGCTGTTCTGCTTGAAAAGCTTATCTCTTCATGTCCCTGTTCAATCCCTACCTCCCCAACATAGCTCTGACACTTTCTGAAGCTCCCCTGAACAGATGAACAAGGTGTTTGCCTCCAGCTCAAGGCAGGAGACAAGTGCAGGTGGCACCCTGACATTCAGCCCACGCACAGGACCAGCTCCACAGCAAAACCTGCCTGCCAGAAAGCACTCGTGGAAACCCACATGAGTTCAGGTAAACAGGAAAGAGAGCACACTGACAAGATACATCTCTTAAAACTGTTTTTCTTTAGCACCCACAGAAGCTCCCTGGGCTTCAACCCCACAGAGGGCCCAGATACTGCATTTCCAGCAAGGAGCATTTATATAGGTCTATGAGGACAGTCCCAGAGATGATGGCCAGTACACTAAGGTTGCATAACACCCCACTCTCCCACCCTGTGGAATTTTTCCTTTGAATACTTAGTGCCTGCAATGTAAAGAGTTGATAGGCCCTAGAAGTGCCTTAGAGCCAGGATCAGCTACGGCTGAAGAACCAAGTCTGGCTCCTTGCAATAGCAAGGGCTCAACATCAGGAATAGGACCCGAGCATCACAGGGGCAGGGGAACAGCAGCCCCATTCCCACTAGCAAGGTTTCTTGAAGGCATTCCCATTCAACTTGAAAAATCGTGTGACTTTTGTGTTTCAGACCACTACTGCATTTTAATAAAAACTCAGCTTAGGAAACCACTCTAATACGACACTGAATTTCTAAGGAGAAGGGAAACTGAATCTGTCATCATTCATGCTATGTTTGTATCTGTTAACATCTATTTTATATGTAATGTGGACTACTACTACTCCTTTAATTTATTGTTCCATTAACTTCACTGTTTCTTGTGGGAAGTTAGAGCCAGTAACCATCCTTTTTCTGACATATTTGATAATAAGCATACTTTTAAAAAAAGGTATACTATGCAATGTATTGGCTGCCTGTTATCTGTGAATATAAAACTTTCAAATAAAGAGAAGTATGTTTTTAACTAACCCAATGTCTGTTTGCATTCTGTGCAGTGCACAACATTTTAGAAATTTCTTCATGGGGAGTGGAGGAGAGGAAAGGAGAAAGAAACCATGTGTGTGACTATTATTGTGCTGCTGACAGCAGTAATTCGTCTGCTTGGGGTAGTTTGTTATGCCTTTTGAAAACAGTCTAAAGATGTATTCAAGACTAAAGTCTGACAGCAACATGTAGCTCTTTTCAGTATGAATGGGAAAAATAGGTGAACTGTACAAACAGCTAAAACCTGCACTTGGGTCCCAGCTTGACTCAGTCTTGCTGTGCAACTGAATCCTGCCTGCCCTGCTTCAGTTCCTTACCCATGGATAAGGGCTGAAGGAGGAGCAGTGTGACTGTGCATTGGCTACAGCAATATCTGAGGTCAAAGTTATGCTCTTACACACATTCATTGCCATGGTGAGAGGTAGGAGAGTGTGTATGGTGTCCCAAGGACCAGTTTCATACATCCTTGCTACAACTCTCACTTCTGGACAGACTGGTCTCCCACCACCTGCAAACAATGAACATCTCCAGAAAGAAGTTCCTTTCCTGCCCAGGTCCTTTGGTGTCTCTAGACCCAAGAGGTTTAAAGCCCACATCCAAAAGGTTTAAAGACTACATAGGCAAATAAGGCTTTGTGTGTTTATCTTCTGTCACAGCAATAGAATAATAAAATAATTTAGATTATGACATTAAGACTGAGCACAACCATTCACCCAATACTGCCAAGCAAGTCCACCACTAACACATCCCTAAATACCCCATTACACATCTTTTAAATACCTCCAGCACTCGTGACACCACCACCTCCCTGAGCAGCCTGATCCAATGCTTGACAGCCCTTTCAGTGAAGAATTTCTTCCTGACATCCGACATTAACCTCTCCTAGCACTCAGAGCACATCTTGAGGGCATTTCCTCTTGATCCTGTCAGTTGTTACCTGGGAGAAGAGAACAACCCCCACCTGGCTACATCCTGCTTTCAGGGAGTTGTAGAGTGATAAGGTCTCCCCTGAGCCTCCTTTTCTCCAGACTGAACACTACCAGCTCTCTCAGCTGCTCCTCACAGGACTTGTGCTCCAGACCCTTCACCAGCTCCCTTGTTCTTCCAGAGCAGACACAACAGACTGCTCCAGGACAGCCATAAGACACGGAAAAGTAGCTCACCTCCAGCAGTCCCTTGCATGTGCTTTGTAGGAGGAGTAGTTGATTGTGTTGAGTATACCCCCCCTCAGTGTACAAACATGCTCTAAAGGCACTAAAGACTGAAGCAAGAAGAGAGCACTCCAAAGGGTGTTCAGCTCCAGCCTAATATTTCTTTTCACAGTCAATTAGCTAATCCATTATTTCCAAAGCATGACAGCTCAGGCTTTTGCTATCATTACTTGTTAAATCAAGATAAGTGCCTGTTTTCTAGAGCACTGGAGAAGGCAGTCCAATAATGGGTCCCAGATAGGCAGTAGTGCTGGAGAGAGCTCCAGGGTGAGATTAGAATAATCCTCATGTATCCTCTTAGTTTACTATCCTATTAAAAATGAGGCTGGGACCAAGAGATATTTTTTTTTTTTTTAGTCTCAAAGATTAACATGCTACAAAGAAGCTCTAAAATATTGGATACTTTTCTGCACTGCTAAAGATGATAATACAAGTTTCTGGAGAAGTATTAAAAAATAATAAGAAAAAAGGGCCTGTGAATAAAGTAGATTCTGCCTGAATCTGAAAATCAGCCAAGCCAGCAGCCACAGTAAAGCATTTCTCTCAAATTTCTAATGAAGATTTGGATATGAAGCTTGGGAAAAGAATATCTAGGGTTGAGTGAGTATGGAAATGTTTGAGTTCTGCACATGCATGGTATTCAGTCACACTTTCCCCGTTTTCTTATCTGGAAGAGCAGCATCTTTGGGAAGGGGTTGTTGGGGCATTGTTAAAGACACATAATATTAATACAACATTAGACTATTTGTTCTTGTAATCACCTGTAAAGCTGAATAAATAGTTTATAATAATAAACAGCCATACAGGAATACTAAGTGGCAAGAGAGAGAGGATATTAAACTAGTCAGGCAGGCACAGGTAGGAGACACATGATAGATCTCACTGGAGAAACGGAAAATTAAGAGACCTTTCCACAGTGACAATCCAATTTACAAGACGAAAATGACCTTGAATTTATTACTTCTCTGACAATGAGATTTTGAAACACCAAAGAAAAGACTTCTTTGTTTTCTTGTCAAAGTAGGCTTAAGATTTTGTCTATCAGCTCAATCCCAAAACCTAGAGTTTTGTGCCCACTGTCATGTTTCCCTATAGTAGCAGCTCCAGGGCAAGGCTCAGGAGCAGCAGCAGGGAGCCAGGCACAGCTCTACTTCAGAGCTGCATCACAGTTTACACCTTTAATTTCAATAACGTGAGCTCCTGGAGCAGCAGCTGACTGGTTGACCTGGCTATTTTCCTCGCTTAATGGGCAATGCTGAGGAGCAAGAACATGGTATTGCATCTATACACAATACAGACAAGACTTTATGAGGCACTCTGCTGTGCCTCCACAAAGTGAAAGCAAGTGAGGTTTCAGAAAAAGACATAGAAGAACCTCTTTGGAGATTACGGCAAACTAATTCAAGTTGGAGGAAAGACCAGAAAAATTCAGCACATAGAACTTTCCAGCTAAAGCCCAAAATGTGACCCACTCATGCCCTTTAGTATTTACGTGGAGAAAGATTTGCAATGCCTATTGGTTGTTTCATTTAGCAGGAATCACACAAAAAAACCCAAAAAACCATAAATATTTATAAGCAGGGAGAGTAATTATCCATTGAGAGTTTCCCAGAAATTGTGAATAAAGCCCTTCTGCATCCGAGATGTAATGCACTTGACTCAGAAAACACCACAATTCAATTTTATACAGCCTGTATGATACCTGTAGAGCTGAGGAATAGTCACAGCATTTTACCTTAAATATATGAGTTTTCCGTAATAGCTTAAAAAAAATAAAAATAGAGGCACAGAAAGAAGAAATACTTTATAAAGTGTTGTTTAGCTCAGAGGAGGAGTTGGAGGACAGAACAGCTGGATGTCAGCAAGTTGGGAAAGCCTATTTACCCACTCTCTGATCTTGACCTTAGCTCAAAAGGGCAAGTGAAACCAAATGCTAGGGAAGGCCTTCTTGTAAATCTTTCCTAGGAAGCAAAGACTGAAGCTATTACAAAATGCTTCACAGCCTGAATAGGGAGAAGCCCAGGGTTATGAGCCAAATTCCTTCCCTCAGGTTAAATGGGCTCAGGAGCTAGGGACACATGCTGTGGTGCAGTACCAGGGAGGACAGGCCGCCAGACTCGCTGGCCGAGGAGCGGAGGCAGTGCCGCAGCACATGGGCAGCCCTCCAGCCAGGGAGGCAGCACAGCCACTGGCAGCTCTGCTCAGCATCCTCTGCAGCAGAGGAGAGCCCAAAGAAATCCAGCCAACACCAAGCCATCAGGCACTGCTTGCCATGGATGGTAGTGCTGATCGCTGTAGTGCTGCTTGGTTTTGTTAAATGAGAGAGAAAAGGTGAAGAGAACACCCTGCCTCTCACAGCCATGTGTGATTTGTCATTGCTAATTTTCTATAATGAATGTAGCAAGTGAAACCAGTCTTCTCCATTAATCCTGATGGGAAATGTTCCTTCTCGTCTTCTCATCAAGTGCCCCGAATTCCTTGAATGAATATATGCTATAGCTGTACCAAGCACCCAACTGTCCTTGGAACTTCTCTCTAGTCTTGTGAACTGAAGGCAGCAACACAGAATAGCTCTTCCAGCAACAGTAATACTCCCTGCTTATGACATTGCAACAATAAGGCATCATCAGCTTTATTTCCTTCTATGTGTGGGGTTTTTTTATTGTCCTGAATTAGAAAGATAATATTGATTTAGTTTACTATAGTAGGGGAAAAAAGGAAAAACCAACAAACAAAACCCCAATGAGCAATGTTGTGTTCTGAAAGCGAACTAAATCACCTGGTTAATGTCTCCTGTTCTGCAGCCTTAGTTCTTGGGCTTTAGGAAGTTCTTCCCACAAGATATATTGAGGTCAGCAGAACAATAATTTAGGGATTTCTTTAATCACTTCCCCCATAAATTGGTAACAGAGCCTGCTTGTCTTTTGCAATAGATATTAGTACATTTTAAGTTTTACCTTGAACAATTAATGGTCACTGGGTTATGGGAGGTGTTATTTAGCTCTAGGGGTTAAATCAGTAGAAGAAAATTTTCCTATTTCCTGTGCACAGACAGTCTAAACTGACCAAACTAAGCAAAGTGTCTGATGTCTTATGGGAGCTCCCAGAGTGCTTATCCTTTTGTCCAGTCAGTCCACCCTGAGGTAAAGGCTCAGGGAAACACATGTGCTCCACATTCATCCCTCTAACACCTTTAACATATGGCCTATGCATGTCCTAAGTGGTGCACTGCTTTGAACAAAGGAGCAAACTTCATGCTGGAATTCAAGGCTTTTTCCCCACTGCTGCTAGTCATCTTTTCATTTCAGCTTTCCTCTTTGATCTCCCTGCACAGCATCCTGCCTCTGCCATGGGCTGGCACATCAGCTCTGGGGCACGGGTGGTGGTGGCAGTGCTCACCCCTGCACTCGGCACATGTGCACGGGCACACCCCCTCCTCGCATGCATCCTCCATCCCAGAGAGTAAACAGAGCCCAGATGCTTTTCCCTCATGCCTTTGGGTCAAAGCTTGCCAAAAGCCTGGTGCTCAGGGGAGGCAGGCATGCTCATCAGGGATTGAGGATCCCCAGGGCTCAGGTCAGAGAGCTGTTTTCATCCAAGCCTCACATACATCTGCTTCTTCAGAGGTTGAGGCCAGCCAGGCAGAGAGCAGAGCCATTTGTCTCTAACCCCCACACCAAAAGTGTCTACTAATCTTCTCCCTATCACTGCAAAAAGTGCAGAACACCACCAGACAGGCAAGAAAGTTTAGTTCCACTGGTAGAAGTAGGAGGCAAAAGGTACATTTTGGGCAGGCAGGGGCTTGCCCCAGCAGCTTCCCCAGAGGAGTTAATCTCATCACAGAATCACAAGAAGAGCTACAGGACCCTGTCAGCACCCCACAAGCCTGAACTAGGAATCCCAGGATCTCACAGGGGATTATCAGCTACAGTGGTACATTCACACACCATCCTTCCCATCTTTGCAGGGGCAAAGCAAACTCATCTACCTGGAGATACAACAAAAGCAAATTCAAAAGTCAAGGATAGTCTGGATCTCCATCTGACCCTACCAAAGCTGACCTGTGTGAGCACGGGCTTTCAGCACTGTACCAGCCTCAGCTGGAGTTGACACATCAGTCCTGGGTGATTACTGTGCAGCTCAGTAGTGATCATTAAAGGCTTTAGAGAAAGAGGAGAGATGAACCTCTGATGCCTGATAGGTGACTCCAAACTATCCCCAAATTAGCAATTAGAAGTGCAGCCCAGTGCTGAAGGTAGATGAAAGGGTAAAGGCCCTGGTCCCTCAGGGCTTTTGAGCACATCAGTGATTTTGCGAATGTAAACGTGAGTCTCCGGTAAATTTTACCAATGTCCTTAAAATAAAAACATTGTATGTTGTCAAGGCTGTCCAAGGTGTGCTTGCTGGTGATTCTTGCTTCACTAATGCTAGGATGAAACCCACATACCTCTCTGGTTTTTGTGAACCCACCACTCACCTGTCAAGTGTCAGGTCCCCTGGCCAGCCTGTGGGGACCCTCTAAGCAAGGTTGCACTGCACATCAAGCACAGGATGTTCAGACCCTTTCTTTCACGTATGTCTCTGGCTTTGGATGCCAGGTTGGTTTTGAAAACACCTACGGTGCTTCAGTGAGGCTGGAGTAATTAAAAAGGCATCATGGTCCCCTGTAATTAGGCAGGGCTTTGCATAACCCTGGGTTGACATAGAGGAAATAAAAGTTGTGAGACATCCTCCATGAAGCATTTGGCATAGGAAAAGGCAGAATCTGTGACTACACAGACCACAAAAGTCATCACCCACTAGAAGACAAGCCTTCTCTTGTGACTTGGTGACAGGATCTCAACCATGCGCTCCCGTAAATATCAGTGGGCCACTGAGTGATGCTTAATACTCTCCCAGATTGAATAAGTTGCCCCAGCATCTCCCAGCTAGTGGCCAAGAAGTTAGATCAAGAGTCACCAAGAGGTGGAACAATTTTCCCATGCAATTTGGGGGTAAAAGTAGGAATTGACAACTTTTACTATGGCCCACACAGAAGAAAAGCATTGTTCTGCATCTGGGAGGGAATGAGTTTCAGCAGGAGCCCCTAACATGGATGCGTCCAGCAAGCATCCCCTTCCCCTGGCTTCAACTGCTCCCTCAAGGGCCTGATACTGATTTTCAGCTGCTCTTTCCTCCTTCTAAACACCTTGCCTCCTTCTTCAGTTTTCCCCTTGCAGATATGGACCTTCTCTAGTAAAGGACAAAGTATAAGAACTTACTTGAACAGTTGTCAAAAGGAGAGCTTAAAAATAACTTAAAAATAAGCATTCCCTCCATCTCCTAGGCTAAACACTGGGTCTTGAACCAAACCCCACCTGCCCTTCCAGGCATCATTTGCAACCTAACAACTTTGAAACATAAGCAATAGCTAGATCTGAGGAGGTGGGGGGAGGGAGAGGACTAGAAGATCTCCAGAGGTCCCTGCCAACTGCAACCATTCTGTGATAAGAGGGGGAAAAAAAAAATCCCAGAAAGCAAACTAAACTACTTTGTTGAGTTTCAGATCTGCCAAGTGTTCCCTGCCACTTCTAATCACAAGTCAAAGTAATCCTTTAAGAGGTTTTGCTGGAGGGAGCATTAAAGTATGCAGGATCATGTGGAGTTCTCCAAGGAGAGTCACAAAGTGATACCAGAAAAAAAAATGCAGGCAAGAGGCACACCACTGACATGGTTTCAATGTTCTGCTATTAAAAAGCTAGAGAAACCTGAGATTATATAGTTACTGTCACAGGTTTCTTGTAATAGCAACTAGTAAGTGCATTTCACTTCCGAATTGCATCTTTATGAGTGACACTGACCCAAACATGAGGTTTAAGCCCAAGTAACAATTTACAATTTACTTTTGGAGTAACAGCTGAGCTGCTTAAGGGAAGCTCGACCTAAGGCAAAAAGAAGATAGAGTTCCAGTGTCTGCAACCACATCCCTACAGCACCTGAACTCCGCTTAGGATTCTCATGTGCCTTTATCCTTTGAAAGCGGTATAAGATGGTCCTCTCTAAGTTCGTCTCTTTTGTGCTCATAAAATAACAGGAACGATGACATTTTACACAGAAACTCTACACCAGAAGGTAGGCATTGCAGCAGTAAAGTAAAAGCCTGAATCCTTCTGCTCAGGCACTTCAGCATTTCAAGGTAGCAGCAATGTCGTGATTGGATTCACTAATAAAAAATTCTACCTTAGTTTTTAAATTTTTTTATTTAATATTTAATCCAAAACAATGCCGTAAACATTTTCCCCCGGGTGAAACCTTCTCGCAGGTTCATAGACCATGATAAAAACCTGTGTCCAAGTGTGGAGAGAATCAAAAAAAACAATGGCTCCCCAGCACTTGCCTGCTTTGCACAGGCACCTCCTGCTCAAAGGGTTTCCTCCACCTACTGCTCGCTTCTATTCTGCGCCCTGCGTGTGAGGCACCTTTTCACTACCTTCTTATCCTCTTTCCTATTTGATAAAATGAGATAAAATACACTTGCCAAGAAGCAGCCCAGCCCAAGGCAGCAGAGAAACCCCCTATGCCACCCACTCAGGGGCAGGAGTAAGGAGTTTGCCATTCCCACCACTGTGTCTCACCACACCGAGAGGGAAGAACTGTCTCACCAATGACCCACCAAAATCAAGAGAAGTGAATGAAGTGGTTCATAACCTCAGTTCATTGGAGATATGCCACATTTCATGCAGCAGTCAGGGAAGAGATTGTCTGGATAAGGGCAAGAAATGAGGACTGGTTGGCAGACTGCAATTCCCTCTTTGTATGGCACAACATCCAATCCACAGGCCCATTTCCTCCTTCCCTCCCTCACAGCCCTTTGATACTACTAATTCTCATCTGCATATAAAAGACCCTGTTTTCATCATGACATGGGCTAATTAACTGATTCTGACACAGTAATTAGCTGGTAAAAGTAGGTCTACATTTCTTACTTAACATAGATGCTGTAGTTCTCATGCCAGGGCAGCTGAGTGTGTCTGGGCTGCACTGCACTGCTCCATGGTGCCAAAGGCTGAGCACAGAGTGACAGGATGCTCTGCATCAGCAGAGGCAAAGGGACACAGTAGGACTAGGGAAAAGTCCACATCTGCCTCAGAACTCACTCCACCAGCGAATCTCTAACATCCTGTTGAGCCAAGTCCTACTTCAACACATCAGACATGTTTTGTATGGCACATCCATATCTGTGTCAGATGATTCTTAGCCAGTTGTAAAGTAGCTCTGTGATTCTAGAAGCCTGTTTTGACCATAGCCATGTCACAGCAGGTGGTGCCAAATAGTCTGCAGAGAAGGAATAACAGCTCTATTATTGAGCCCCTCTGAATCAGGGAACAGGATGAACATCCCCAGGAGTGCTGGCAAAGCTGCATTTCACATGTCTTTTTGAATCACAGATATCACCTTACTCTGCAAATGTGACTGAGTTTTAAATCTCAAATGCTCTACATTTAAATACTCTATTCCTCCTCACCTTCCATCCTCCCCCACTCCCCACCCTCAGGGCCATATTTCCCTCCTCTCTATTTCCAGCTTGGAGACTTCTAATGAAGTTTTAGTAACTCTCTTGACTCTCTCATGAGCAGCAGGTAAATAATATTGAGAAACAAAACAGTACCTTCTGCCCAGAGCAGATGCACTGTGTGACTGAGACAAAGAGAATGTTCTATTTATTTTTGTTTATTTTATTTTTATTTCTAAACTTTGCCAGGATAAGGAATACTGACTTCCTTGGAGAAAACCAAAGGCAGCAATCCCTCTCTAGCACACATCAGTCCACACACTCTGAACTAGGTCCAGCTGTGGTTGTGTTAAGACAAAGAGGACGGGGCTGTCTGACTGCACCCCTCTGCTGGCTGTCTGACAGGTGAACCAGTCTAGGTACATCTGTCTCTTCCCTCCTCCCATACCAAATTAACCAAAATTAATGGCAATTTACAGCCACTCGTGTCTGGGACAAAGGCTGGCCATGTGCTGGATCAGCTCCTGGATTTTGGTCTGAAATAAGAGTCTGGGCAGGGTATCGAGAGGGGTACTGAAATCATCCATGTTTTACAGAGGAACACATGAAGTCTGCTGAGAGAAACTCTGTTGTTATAGGCCACTGTGAAGATGCCACCATCTCATAGCAGATGGCAGCATCACATGCTGAAGCATTTTTTAAAGTGCTTTATGTGCCAGGAAGCAGTCACATCAGGTTAGCAGTTCACAAGCACACTGAAGTTCAGAAATTCATTTACTGCTGTTTTAACACTTCCCAAATGGCACTTGTGAACCCTGCTGCCCCTCCATTACTACATTGCTATTTCCCTGCCCCCAGTAGATGGAGGATGCATTTTATGTGGTTTTTCCCCCAGTGTGAATTTCTGGAAACACATGATTGTTCACAAGCACTCTTCACTCCCTGCTGAAGACTCTTTACTCCCTGGCCCAACTCATCTGCCTTGCCTGGTTTTGTACATCTTTAGAGAAAACAGTTTGACTATCCAACAAATAATGGTTGCAGAGCCCACAGAAACATGACCTTCACTAGTGGGCTGCTGACATTAAAAATGCAAACTCTGTAACACAAAACAGAGTCCAGTCAAATATTGAGCTAGTGTTATCAGCTGAAGTTGTCCCATTGCTGCTCTCCATTAAGCCTGAAGTGTTCAGTACCAGATGTGTTAGATGGTCACTTCACAAATCCCTTCAGCATCCTCAGTTTCAGAAGGCAGGAAGGGTGCTCAATATCTTAGTGAAAGGGTCAGTTACTTTAACCCATGCCATGCTCCCTCGATGTTGATGATTTTAAAATTCATCTTTCAGTCAATTTAATAATGTGTAACGTGTTACCACTTAGCCACAATCTCTTGTTGAGGGTGGATTTGGAAGTAGTCACACTCCTCAACAGCCTCTTTAGAGAATATTACTCTTCCATGAGCTTATGGAGGTGCTCCCTCTGTCCCAGCAGAGACATTAGCAAGTTAAAAAAAAAAAAAATTCTAAGATAAATTGCTACTGTCAGAGATATCTGTGCAATTACCAAAGCCAAGAGGGAGAACTGGGATTCAAGCAGTAAAATGCCAGTGAGCAGCCTGAGCTGAGCCATCCCCTGTGGGGACTTGGACCCTGAAATCCCAGTGTTAAGACAGAATCAGGAATGTCAGAAGTCAAACAGATGAAGCTGGGGTTAGCTTAATCCCAAAGGTGGGCAATGTAAAGTGTGATCTGTGATTTTTTTTAAGATTGCTTGCATTTGCATGACCAACACCACAGGAAGAAAACAAGAACATGCAAGTAAAATCCTGGAATATATTTAAATAAATCCCTGATTATGCTCTGCCTTAAAGCAAGTTCAAAGGGTGGTGAAGTTTTCCTGCCTCCTAAATGTACAATTGAAACTATACTCCCAAAAAAGACAAATTATCACTGTCAGCCAGAACCCAGACTGTGGGAGGGCAGCAGCACCTTACTAGAAAGGTCCTCCTGGGGTTAAGAAAAAAAGCCACAAGACATGTACCAGCACATCATGAAGCACTACCTGATAATTCTCTACTTCTCTAGCTCAAAATGGCCAGGTCCCATGGGCTACAAATTCATGGATTAGTATAATCCATACAAATGTAATTACAGATCTCTATGGCTCTTAGCAAGCTCTGCATACTGGCCATGTGCAGAACTATGAGTACTTCTCTAATCTCATTTTCTGATTTTCTTTTCTCCCCAAAAGCACATCACCAAGTCTTCCTTTTTCCAGACTGAAGTTTGATGCTTTTGATCTCTCAGGATTGAAGACTATGTTGCTTACCACAGAAGCTTATTTTCCTTATCTCTTCCTCCACCTCCCTTTTAGTCTGTATGGGCACAAGAAAACATTCAGGACAGACATCAGGCAATGAGATCTGTGACTTCAGTCAGATTTTAACTGCAGGCCTGTCCCAGACTTAGCACAGACACTGTGCTGGTCCCAGGCATGTATGAACATACCTGGCAAGACCTGGACAGTTTGTAGCTGGCCCATGCCAGCAGGCTGCACAGGGCAGAAGAACCAGCTCTTTGCCTTGCCCTCCCATCTCAAATGCCTTCTGCAAGGGCTGGCCCAAAGCACTGCAAACATGAGAGCACAAACACAGCAGAATGAGCTTCACCCTCCTCTTCTGCAGTCAGGGAGGAAAGGGGCTGCTTTTTGAGAAGGAAGGGATCTCCCTGGAAGGCACCATTGTGGATGCTAACTGTGAAGCAGGGAGCACGGTGCCTGTGGAATAGCAGGCCACATAACTTTCTCAGTCTTGCCTGAGAAAGTGGCCTGGGAAATCATAAGGAGGAATTAAAACAATCCTCAGAGATAGAAAACAGCCTTGCAGGTGCTGTTTGTCAGTTCCTTGTTTTCTTGCAAGAGAAGGTCAATGGGTGGTGAACCCCACTGACCAATGATGGTGATGTGTTAGTTTACTAACCAATAAGAGTTTTACTTTTCTGTACTTTCATGTACTGGTCTATAAAAAAGATCTGAGGTAATAAACCTAGAGAAATTCTCCAGTTTGACTCCAAGAGAGTCTGTGTCGTTCTTCTCGCTGCTCCCAGTAGGGTGACACACCATGATCTGAGGCACATTCCAGTGGCCAGCCCAAGACCAGGACAAGCCTGTTCTACACCTGCCTCTGGCCTTACATGCAACCGGTTTAGGCAGCTAAAACCTGGGGAGGGTTTTAGGTAGGGGTTTTGGGTGCCACAGCTAACCCAGAATCTTGCTTGTGGGACCTGTGACTTGCCCCAGGAATACTCACGGGACTCCACCATCCTTGTATTTTCTCCACCAAAGTTGCTTCCAGTTCTTCCACTTGAGGTCTGGCCCTGTATTTGGATATTCCTAGTGCTGAAGAGGAAGATCACAGCGCTCTGTGATGCTACTGCGGGAGGAAGAGCACTGATTAAATTGGCAGCTCACCCCAGCTCTGGTGCCTAGTTACTCTGGGAATGCAGAGGAGGAGGGCAAGCTCCAAGGCCAATTCAGCATCTCTCTTACCCAGCAGCTCTACAGGAAGCCCATGGAGGCCACACAGGTAGCAAACTATCGAGTGCCAATTCAGCCCAGAGGCTGCTCCAGGAACAGGCAATTAAAAAGCGCCGTCAGGGCAGCCTGTCACCCGTATCACTCTCCCAGACGTCATGTGGGGGTGTTGATGCCAGCAAAGGATGCCCTGACAGCCCCAGGTCTCAGCACTCCACAGCTGATGGGGAGCTGGAGCAGCTCCCTCACACAGTCATGTTCCATCCCCACACTGCTGGGACACCTTTGAGGGGCAGAGGCACAGCTCGCTTTCTCTGACCTGTGACGTTAATGGCCCCTGTGATGGAGACAGACGAGCTGTGCCAGTTAATAGCAGTCGTAATGAGGGAGAGAAACAATCCTTTTTCCAGTTGAGGTCAATAACAAGGCTCCCATGGGTACCTATGGGAAGCAGATTAGGCCTGTTACAGGAAATTAAGATGCACACAGAAGAGCGTAGAAGGAGCCCTGGAGAGGAGTTTCAAAATTCTTGTAGCGTGATGAGAAATGATTCACTTATTTTCCCAGGTGTATTTTAAGAGAAGAGGCACACTTGCCCATGTGGAAGAAATGCCATGTCATTCACGGGTAACAGGTAAACTGCTCATCTGTAAAGCTCCTCTCATACTCCAATGGATGTAAACACAGGTATCATTCCTTCCTCTCCCGGTAATGGAGGCCTCGCTTCCAGTGCACTTCACTTGAAAAACAAGTAGGGAGCCAGTAACAAATGGCCTTATTATCTACCAGGGTCTCAGATGCAGTGTGTTCCTTTAGCACAGACTCACAGCTCAGATATGGGGGAGCTGTGCTGGCACCTGAACCAGAGCAGCAGCTCTGTGACACAGATGCCAGTAGCTCTAAAACCTCAGCTCAGAACAGGGCTCAAGGCATGCTGGACAAGAGCAAAACTTTTTCTGAACAGATAACATTTTCTGCAGGCAGAAAGGTCTTAACTTCAACAGCCATGTCATGGTTGTCCTGTGCAGGGCTAAGAGTTGTATTTGTGTGTCCCTTCCAACTCAGGGCACTTCATGATTCTATGATACGCTCCCAGCTGGTTAGAGTTTATCCCTTCCCAGTCTCTACTGGCATCTCCAGTCTGGAGTCAGAGCTTCACCTCTCACGTGATGAATCATATCTCCCAGCGAGCCTCAATGGCCATTAAAGCGAAATCAGTGACAGCCTGACTTGTCCTCTGCTTTCAGCCCAGTCAGCAGCAGAGACAGCATTCCCTGCTCGGGGCCAGTCCTCTCCCAGCCCATGTGCTCAGGGCCTGCTCACCCTCCCCTCACATGCAGGTGGCCTCTGCCATGCCAATTAGTATCAGCTCTGATTTTCCTTCCTGATGAGAACATGTGCATTAGGGACAGAAACCAAAGAGCCTGCCTGACTTCACTGAACAGCCAGGTCCCAAACAGCTGATGCTGCATTATCAGCACGGGCCACATCTGAGTACTGGCTCATTAGTTATCTGTCCTCTGGCCATTTAGAGCAAAATGAGCAGAAAATGCTCACGGTCTCTGAAGAGCTGCTCCTTTCCAAATTCAAGGCTCACCTCCATTTGCTGCCTTCCAACACCTGAAAAATATTTGCTTTCTCTGGGTAGCTAGGTTAGGACTACCACATAGCTCAGTTTAAGCCATAAGAGTGTAGTTTCCCATGGTAATGAGAAACATTTCTGCCTGACAGCCCAGTGAAGCTGGGCCTTTACAGATCCAGAGGACCAGAGTGTTCACTGACACTCCAGGCTGCCATCACCTCCCAAATTGTGCATGGACAACAGAAACCCACAGAATTTACTCAGATAATAGTATTTCAAGTGAGAAAGCAGGACTGTCCTTGTACTTTATGGCAGCTCCTTACTGTCTGCACCCCTGGCTACCAACTGTAACAGCATAACCAGGGAACTGGAAGAAAGACTTTGCTTTACTTTCATTAGTGTAACTCCACAGATAGAACTGAATACAAAAAAATACATGCCCCCCTCCCGAACAGCAGTAAAACCCTGTGATTAGACTTCTCTGAAGAGGTACATCTCACTAGCATTTGAGATTTTACCCCAATAGGAATACAATAGCCGTGTTTCTTCTATAGTATCTCCTTCTGTTTGTCTTACAGGAGTCAAAGAGGCTCTGCTGGTTTTCCAGGGAGAGGAGTGCTCAGGCTTCTCAGGAAGCTGCAGGTGCTATTACCTGTGATGAGGCTCTTTCAGGTAAGGTGCTTACATGCATAATTTGGGTCAAGTTTGTTCCATTTAGCAACAGCTTGGATTGAGGCTCAGGCGGTCAGCCCTGAAGGGTTGAACAAAATGACTGCAGTGCAGAAAAAGGCTTGGCAGTCCCAGGAAAAGCCATGCCATGGAAGGCCTGGGAACAAGCAGAGTCAAGAGGAGTGCAAGGTCCTGCTTTTTAGCATCCAGGGTTACACTGGAAACAGCTTCATTTTCAACAACTATTTCATAGAAGATACTCACTGAATTAGTGGTGGCAAAATCCTGCAAGTGCCCTCGACCTTTTAATCTGACTTTGAGCCCTTTCGGTTTGATTTCCCAGGTATTGTTGCACTTCCTTGAGGTGCCTGGAGAAGAACAGGCTTTTATTCCATCTCAAAAGTCAGCTCAAGAGTCGTTTCCTATATTTTCTCTTTTATTGTAGTTATGGTGAAAAGGGATCTTTCAGAGTTCTTTTTGAAATGCTGACATAAAAGCCCGTCTAAGATTAGTAAATGCTTGCTATACAGCTTTAAGGACTCCAGCAAGCTTCTCCCTTATTTAGCTGTTATATTCAGCTCTCAAACACTGCTCACTCTGTCTTACTCTTACAGACATCAGGGGCAGATAGAGAAGGGAGAGCAGAAAGGATGCAGGGGATACCAAATTCTTTACCATACAGAACAACAGTAGGTTTCAAGTGAGAGCTCTCATCTGTCCCGAACATACACCAAAAATGCAGCTGGTAGTGGGGGAAAAAAAAAGAGCATTTGTAGCATACAGGTCAGAGGCAATATGGCCCTCTTGGCCCTCCTTCATTGGCTCAGTCACAGAGCATCTGCAACAAATTAATTTCCCTCGGTGCACTGCAGCCCCCTCGCTGCACGCAGACCTTGTGCTCAGCATCTGCTGCCTTTCCTCACAAGTTCATGGTGTGCTTTCAGCCAGTTGTCACAGCACTTATGACTGCGGGCTTTCAAAGTCTTTCACAACTGTGTACAAGATGGATCTTCAATCCCAAAGCTGACACAAGGCCTCTATGTTAAATTTCATACACTGTCCAGATGAGAAATTGAACTTGGCTCTTCCTACAAGGAAAGCTAGGTACAGAACTTCAAAAGACCCGTGTCCCTTCAAAAGCCATGGCTTTGCATCTTCCAAAGGAGATTGGATGGGCAAGTCCTTACTTTGGAATGCTGTTATTTTCAGCATTTAAACTTTCCCCCACCATTTCAAACCCAAAGTAGCATGTAAAAATATTCGTCATATTACACATTTCTACTACCACAGAGCAGCAGCTATAAGTTATGAAGGAACAATTGTTTTGAAATTGCTCACCAGAAACCCATCAAGAGTAGTATTGTGTAAAGACCTTTTTTGTTCTCTTAAAAGAAATTATAGCTTAAAGCATCTCTTTCAGAAAGGGTGTCAATTTTTGAAGATCCTTTCTCATGCAAGGTGCAAAGCTCAGAAGAATGTGATGTAAACAGGAAGAGGATGAAAAATCTATAAACACAGAACTGCCAGAGACTGACGTGAGCTACAGCAAGTCAACAACTTTTCATCCATTTATTCCCACTTCTCAAAGCTTCCTGCTGTAGACAGGCCCTTCCTCCTTTGTTAGCACCTCCTGTTCAGTTTCCTTTGCCACCAGCTCAGAGGAACACCCAAGCACACTCTGCAAACAGACTTCAGCTGGGAATTAACTCATCCAGTACTGTGTGCCAGAGAGATGAGATTTCCCTTTCCAGGATGGGGGACACTGTTCTGCACATCAATGTACTATCATCACTGGGAGGTTGCTGTGGAGCCTTGAGGGCAGGAAAGTAACCAGTGAAGGGCAAGGGTAAAGGAACAAAAAACTAAAACTGGAGTGCTCACTTGCCAAAAGGTGGTGGCATTCAGCAGCCCTCTGGAGACCAGGACTATGAGACCAAACCCATGGGCAGGAAGAGCTGCCTCCAAAACCTGCCCTCTCACCAAACCAGCTGATGCTCTGGGGAATCATACCCACCAACCTTGACAATCCACCTGCTAGGAGCCCTTTGTTGTGGTCCCATTCTCAGCTGGCTTTGTGCCCAGAGATCAGCATGTCTCTCCCCGGCTGCTGAGGCAGGACATGCCCTTTCCTCTGCTTTTGTCCAAAGTTCAGTTTTCACCAACAGGAATTGCTGCTCTGGAGAACCACAATTTGCTCAAGGCTATGGTTACAGGACCCCAGTAGAGCTTATGTTTTTTTCATTTACTTAAGCCTGAAATAAATGAACAATCCTGGACAGGAAATCTCAAACACTGAGCAAAAGGTCTGGGATAGCTCTCATGGGTTTTCCTCCATTATATACATAGAATTCCTCTATTATATGTAGAGAATTGTACTACCCATTTAGCATGTGAAGGGTCTCAGATCCCACAGTTAAAAACCTCTCTGCTCTCTAAGTGCTTCCTCCAGACACTTGCTTTTCCTGGCTGTTTCTCCAGCACAGCCTAACACAGCTTGGGGTTTCATTGTCACCCTGTACGTCACAGTAGAAAAAGGCAGAAAACTCTGAGGAGTAAGGAGGAGGGAGGCTCCATGCTCCTCTGCCAGAACTAGCAGGCCAAGAGGTGATCCTGTGCAGATATTTGTGCTCTTATGACTGCAGAACAGCTCACGGTGAACAAGAATAAATATACAACAATCAGGAATCTAAAAAGTACATCACCAGTAGTACTGCCATTTGCAAGGTGTGTGCATCTGACAATTTCTACAAAGAAGTAGCAGACAAAATTTTGAATTTCACTGGTAATACAGATATGAATTGGCCTAGCTTTATCTGTTATCTAATGCTTCAGCTAGGTCCGGCAAGGGCTACAACTTTGATTTTTATTGACAAATGCTGTGTTTGCACCCATCTTTGCTATGCACTAGGAATTGCTATGTAGGGGGTAGCTAGCAAGGCTAAGCTCCAAGAGAGGGGGAAAACCAAACCCACCATTTCCTTGGAGTAATACCATAAGCAACAGTGCTTTCTGTGAAGTAGGATCCCCAGCAGCTAAGCACTGAGGCACAGGATTTGTTTGCAGGTTTATTGAATGCCAGTGCCTGCTGGAACCATCCTGTATGCACACACTTCTCCAGGACTGTTCCCTTCCTGACTGCAGCAATTCTGCAGAAGCCAGATCACACCCAGCCTGTGCTGACCCTGGGAAGTGCAGGAGCAGCAAGCAGCACAACAGCATGCTGAGAGGCTACAGGAGAGGCTGGGACAGTGGCAGGGACATGCTCCAAGTGCCAAGTCTGCCCTGCTGCTCCCTGTTGCTCATTGCCCTTCCATAAAGCTTTCTGCCCTGCTGGTATTTTCTGCTCTCACCCAGCAGAGAGAGCAAAATTCTTATGTTTAAGGGAGCTGATGGTTTTCCCCTTCCCCACTGGCAGGAGCACCTAGGTGCAGGCTCCTACAAATTGCTTTGATGAACTTGGATGGGGGAATTGGTGCTGACAGAATAAGAGCCATCAGCCAAAACAAAGTTCAGCTTGGATTGAGACTGAGCCGCCTTTCAAGCCTGACTAACCACAAGTATGAACGACAAAGCCTTCCCTTCCTGTGCACCTTCTGCCTTCATGCAAAAGCAGAGGGTGGATGTAAATGTGGGGCCATCTTTGACTTATTCTGTGCTTGAACAGGAGCCAGAAATACTGGAAACAGATGTTTTTAGGGGGTTATTTTTTTCCTGGAAGTTTCCCATCTTCCCAGAGACACTCCTTACCTGAAATACTGTCAGAACTTACAGAATATTGTCATTAGAGCTCTACAGGAAATATTTTTCCTATCTTATTGAAAGAAACCTTCCTTCTGTACCCCAGTGAGGAAATTGTGCTTTGTTAGTCTTCTTACACAAGGAAAGGAAAGCAAAACAAAGTAACAACCCCCCATCAATTAAGAAACCACGTGTGTTTTTCACCATAGCTAGTGGGCAAGCAATTACACAGAATATGTGCGGAATTGGAAGGGACCCACAAAGATCACCGAGTTTAACTCCGTGTCCAGCACAGGACCATCCCAAGTGTCACACCTTGCTTGGAGATCAAGTTCTTCATCTCCCCAGATCAGAGAGGCTTTAGTCTTGTTTTATATCCCTAATAATCTCATGGGTCTCCAGGCTACTCAAACCACACTAATGATATTTTCAGGAGTTTTGGACATGAAATTCCAGGATGGCAAGCCTGCCTGGAGCCTGACCTCTGTTATGGAGCTGGGATAGGGAAGTTCACAGAGTACTCCTTGCAAGTAACTCAGAGCCATGGAAACTGCCAAAGCAAAACCCAAAGAGCTTTTGATGGTGTTGACAGACAGCTCCAGATTGTTATCCAGGACACCATTTATGAGTAAAGTGCGAGAGATCACCAGGTATATGCAAAATACCTTGTAACTTCTGAGGAAAAACTTAGCCGAGCCAGGTAAGAAAAGTGCCCTGGCCTGTTATTCACACTGTATTTCAGTCAAATGTATTCATCTTGCTTATGAAACTTGAGAGGGAGTTTCACACCACACAAATTCAGGGATTCTTCCAGCTCATGCCTGGCCTTGTAAGCAGGGATAGGTAAACTCCTGAGGCAGAACAAAACCAGTTTGGCAGCTTTGCATAAGGAAATGCTTGTACTGATAGACAGGGGCTTTTGAACCAGCAAAGGCAGACACCCAAGTTGTACAGCTATTATAGCCAAGGTGTTTTGGAAAGACTTCCAAAATTGCTGACCTAGATGATCTCTGGAAACTATGTCATGCTGCTTTGAAGTTGTACAGGAAGTCTGATATGGCAGAACTTTACTTCCCTGTGTGATCTCTCTATCCCCCTTCTATACTCACATGAGGGGAATGTCAGGAATATCCTGGTGCAAGCAGTCCTGTACATGGTCCAACACAGCACTCCAGTAATTGCCACTTTTGCCTTACACTGTCTTTTTTTCTTGGGAATAGCACTGAAGATAGCAGTCCATATTTCAAAGCGATTCAATGTGATTCTCCAGTACAAACAGGGTAACTTTGGGCAGAGGAAGAAATACCTTACTGTTATGGCTAGCCAGATCCCAAGAACAGACTTAGTTCCTTAGTTCAAGAACGGAAAAAAATAACCCAAAAAACTTATTCTCAGTGTCTTTAATCAGGCTGTGAAGCACAGAGGCCTTTTACACTGAAGTTGTCATACAGGCAGTTACAAGTGGCAACAGATTTGTCCTAAGGATCAGAAACAATAGATTTATTTTGCTTGATCTAGATAAAAGCAGATTAGTGCCACCATACCACAGCAAGATCTCAAACTACATGCTGTCTTTTCCATTTTTTTTGGTTTTCAAAACCAAAATAAATTTGCATATGCTGACACAGGAAGGTTCTTTTATACAATTTTCACAGACTCAACTAAGAAACCCCAAAATTTAAACCAAGTGTCAGTTCATCCATGTTTGTTAATGAACATATAAATCAAGTTGTCTCAGATATCTATTATCTGTACCTTAAAACAATAAAAATGTTACATGGTATGATTTTTGAGGGGGACATATCTAGCCACAGACCTTATTTTTGACTGGTAATACTAATGTGACTTTTGAGAAGCTAAAGGCAGTTCTGCATAAAACTAGAATAACTCTTGATAGAATCTGCAAAGTCCTAATTAGCATATGCCCAGAAGAGAGAAAACATTTTCTGATGGGTAAGTTGAGGTTTGTTTTTTCTACCATCTTTAAAGAGGTTGAAAAAACAAATTGTATTTTTGTTATTTGCTCACAGGGCCATTTACTAGAGTTCATTAAATGTGAGTGCCCACAATATCATGACTGAGCCTTGGCTTCTTTCACTCTGTCAGTTCCTCCCCTACATGGAAAGTCTCTGTGTCCTTTTCAAACTGTAGAGAGAAAAAAAAAAATAAAATTATGGGTTTAACAAAGGGAGGAGAAAAAAAAAAAAGGTCCTGGATCCATGGCATTATGGTGAAAGTTTCCAGATGTTCCAAAACCTGACAAATTCAATTGCCTTAATATCACAGACACTCAATCTGCCTTAAAAACTAGTGTTGTAAATAGAATAGCTGGAAGATAATCTGGTTTTTAAAACCAAATTCAGGTAGCCCTCTGATCAAACTTCCTGGTCACCATTTGCATTGCTGGGGTAGTCTGAAGGCAGAAATTTTGCTATGCAGCTGCTTGGGGATCAGGCTTCATCACCAAATGCTCACCTGTTGCCTATCATCACTTCTATGAGCCAGGAGAGCCAGCATCCCTCCCTGCCCACCCCAACCTGACACACCTGGAGCACACATTTCCCTCACAAGCCAACCAGAAAACCTCTTGAGGGGTTTTTATTTTTAAGATAGACCAATCTCTTTCTCTCCTTACCCCCTCTCTGGTAAAGGGGTGTAGGCTTTGGCTGTGCTAATTCTTTTGTTCAAGGCTTGTAGAGCATGTTGTGGTTAATGGCTACAGCAGGTGGTGAGGATGCTTTATGGGAAGAGTAGCAAACACAGAGGGATGCACCCAAGATCAACACAGAGCAGACACCAATACTCAATGGGACACCATTTCTCATTTTAGAGGAAAAGACATGGTTATCTTGAGGGACTGTTAAAATCCCACTGTGTCCTTCCAGCTATCACGCTGCAGTTTTGGCTGCAATGGAGCAATTCCACTTCCTCTCCTTCAACATGGCTAGCTTGGCATTGAGTAGGGCAAGGGATGTTACTGCCCACGTAGCTCTATTTTACACAGTGAAATGAGCAGACTCACACAGAACTAGAGAACCAAAGAAACAAGTGTTCTTAAAACTAGGGAGAAAAAAAAAAAAAGCATGAAGCAAAATTGTTCAGATAAAGAGTATAGGGTGAAAATCCTGGGCAGAGCAGGAATGAGGAGTTAGCCTGGCCATCAAGCACTGCTAATTCCTCTGGATGATGCTTACCCCCACTTGCAGAAGGGCTGAACAAAAGCAGTTTTCCTTTGAATGTCAATCAGGTTCTTTACCAGATACTCTTAAATCTAACTTTAAACCCTGATTGCTGCAATTCTGCCACATTAAAGCGATTCTGTGAAGTAACACTGATTTATTCACAATGCTGCTATTTAGCAGCCAGAGCATCAGAGCAACACAGTTATGTTTTGATTTCAATTCAATTGCCAACAGAGTAGAAGCCACAGCACAAAGCTGAGATATGCACAGCACAGCTGTGATAGTGGTCACACCCCAGCAGCTCTCTGCCTCCCCTTCCCCAGTTTAAAGTTTTTTGGAAATGCCCCTCTGCCATGTGGCCCTGGGCCAATACACAGGGTCTCGCACGATTTATGCAGTCAGACCCCCAAGAATGAGGGGGCATTTTCACTGAGAAACAGATTGAGACCCCTCTTCACCCACAGAGAAAAAGCTGGTTTCTGGAAGCAGCACAAGCTGGAGAGGTTGTAGGAGCTGGGGTTTGAGGAAAGGGAAATACCATGTCCCAGGAGGACACAGCCTCTTCACATGAAAGAGATCTAAAAGCTGAAATTAAAAAACAGTTCAAAAGGAGCAATTCCCTTTTCAGAGGGTAAATGAGAAGTCACCCCAGGCCAAAGCAAGAACAGCTCTTCCATCAGACTTATTTCAGCATTGCTAGGACCAGTCCCTCCAAGCAAAAGGGACAGGTGCCCAGACCTCACTAGTCAAGAAAAGTCTGACTCTCAAATTTAACTCTACTGCAAACTTAAATATCAGAGCACCAGAGCTTCAACATGCAAAATCACAACTGCTTCACCTGAAAATAACACTTTTCAAAGGACCTTACCAATCAGGCAGCTAAAAGAATGCTCAGATATAATTAGAAAGGACTAAAACACTTTCAGCAGCCAGCTTTTACCATGCTCTGTTCTGCTAACTGTAGTCAAGCTCCTGCACAAGGGTTTAGCAGGTAGAAATAAACACTCACCAATAAATTTTTGTAGAGATCTATGAAGCTCAATCCAGAAAACTGCATTTGTACCTCTCAGCAGCTACAGCAAGCACCCACAGTCAATCAGGACCCATCTCACTTCCCAGCAGGACTGACCTTATTCCTTAGCTGTGCAGAAGCACCTTATCACTAGACACAGCTGACGAGCATTCACCGCAGTTGCAAGTCAGAGGATTAATTACAGCTTTGACTACCACAGTGGTAAATTAAATTGCCTCCTTTAGGTGGCCTGAAGGAGCAGAAATATCCCATGCTCATACACAGTTACAGCAGTAGCAGCTCAGGTTAATAGCTCAGTCTACCACACTACTAAAACCTTCGTGCTTGTCCTAATCTCTTTTTTTTTTTTTTTTTTCCCAGTGCCTCTGCATAATAAAGAATTCAGTTTTTAATATTCTAGACACTGCTTTTTACCTAGAGTCAAAGGAGCTCAAGGTTTTGGGAGGTCTATATTTTATCTGGAGGGATAAGCTGCTTTTAAGCAGAGTTTGCTAACATGACAAAGCTGTGGCATGGAGGACTTCACCAGTGCTCCTTGAGGAAGTGGCTGCATTTCTTTGGTCTCACTGGGACCTGTCTCAGCTTTGATGGGCTGCCCCAGATGGGCTTCTGCAGTGCTGGGGGAATGCCATGGGCTCCAGGCAGCAATTCCCTCCCTCCTCCTTTTCTCCCCTGTGCCCAGGAAAGTCCTTTTTACTGCAATGCCAAAGACTCCATCTCCAGCTTGTGTGATACTACAGGTTTTGTCACCCTCAATTCAAAAATAGTGATGCTGTTAAAATGAAAGCATCCTGCCCTGATCCTCCTAATTCTTGGAGACAGAAATGAGGCTGCAGCATTAGTTATTTTCTGTTCTTGGGTCCGTGGGAATCCAAGGAGCTCAGCACCCTGCTCTTAGGGGTCATCCCCAGCCAGCTCCCTGCTGGTTCACAGCTCCTGAACAAGTGAAATCTCAAATAGTAAACACAATTGTTTTATTTTATATCAAGGTTGCTGTGTGTGCCATGCTCCATGTAAAAAAAAAAAATGCAGGGATATTTAATGGGGTAAAAGGTATTTTCTCAGAGCAGGATTTTATAAACCAGTTGTTTGAAATAGATTCAACTACAAAGCCACAGAAATTCCCTTTACCAAATTTTTTGAGTTCTAAATCACCATCTGGAAGAGCTGCCTGGCTGTGGGGAGGCCAAGGGATCAAATTCAGATTGGAGGCCTCACTTGGAAGACTAAAGTTAGGTGAGAGGAATCCCAACCAAGATGCTGCAACAGCTGCTGAGATTATTTCTGGAGCAGCCACCAAATGAAATATAAGACAAGCTTTTTGTCAGGGTACACTGCTGCTTTTAGAAATTAAGCTTTACAGCCCTGTTCCTGTTTTGGAATTCTTTTAACTGTGAGAAATGCATGGCATACTTTAATTCATCACCTCCAAGAAGAAATAGGTGCCTAAACCCCAGTGATTTCAGTAGGAGCTGAGATCTTCCAAATCTAGGGCTTTGGAACCCATCTAGTTTCCCTCTCCCTTGACTGGTTTGTCTGTATACATAACTAATCAGAATAAATTGGTGGACTCCATGATTTTTTTCAAGCAGGATTAACTGAAAACTGGGGGGGAAAAAAGTCTTCTTCTATAAGGTGTGGATCTGCTAGTGGATGGAAAGAAATGCTGTTCCCTGCTTGGTCACCTCTTGGCTGAGGAGACCAGTGCAGGCAGGGGTGGACAGCAGTGGCTGGGTGCTGGGAAGCCCTTTCTGCTGCTTGACCTGACTGTGACCTGCTCTGCTGCGCCCCTTTGGTCGGCTGACATGGCCAAACTTAATGTCAACTTGGCAGATTTTTATTTTTTTTTTTCCTTTCATACTTTTTTCTACCCATCCAGACTCACCACTACTGCTGGGTAGTAGCCACACGTAAATGAGTAGATTGTTCTATCTGTGAGCTCTGGCATTACCTACTGCTAGCATTCATTTTACATATCCTGTTACTGCACCAGTGTCTAACTCGTTTTTCTGCGGATTTTTTTTTTTTTTTCTGTTTTATTCCCCGTTTTGAATACAGCCATAAAGGGCAATAGTAGATAAAGGAGTAGATAAATAGTTTTCTGCAAACTATGTCTGCATGCAGTGAAAATGGGCTGTGCACAGCCCCCATACACTAGATTGTCTGTTGGCACTGCTGCATTAAATTTTACCTGGGCTTTCCTGCCTACTTTTGCTTACTCTGAACACTCTAAAGACATCCCGGGAAGCACTGTCATTTCCTAGAGGGCATTTATTGTAAGCATCGATAAAAATTTATTTCTACACTTGATACCCACTGGGATAAGGGGAAGGGGTTTTTAAAGTTATTTAGGAGTTAGGAAGAAAAAAAGATAATTTATCACTGAAAGATCCTTAACTTTTACTAGGCAGATTTTTTCATTGAATTTTCTTGTTTTAAGTGACAAGGGAAAAAAAAAAACCGAACATCAAAACTTCTACAAAAATTAAACCTACATACAATCCAGAAAAAAAAATATTAGGTGTGTCACACGCATGACAGTGGGCTAAGAGAGATCCTGGACTGGTCATTTGCAAAATCAGATGATGTGGAGCTGTGAAGTAAAAAAGTCTCAAAAATTGTAATTCCCAGAAATGTTAACTTGATTTATTACTGGCATTTAAGCAGTGAAGGAGGGTAGGAAACAGTGGTTAGGCAGTAACTAGTCATAGCAGATTGTCAAGTATTCACCAGATATTTGGGCAAAGCAGCTGTCTATCGTGCATGGCATCATACAATTTCTGGCTGTAGCTCTGCACAGATGGCTGCAGCGTTCTGCTTGTAACACAACCTAACATAACACAGCATAGCAGAGCATAACATAGCACAATGTAATGTAACATGGCACCCTGATGTATTCTTTGCATTGCGAAAAACCAAGCATGGCACGGTGGTGGCCCCCATTTCCCAGCACTTCCTACCAGGAGGGGATGTGGGCACAGAATGGGAGGAGTTCAGAGGCAGCTTGAAATGAGAATGGTGAAACAACAGCTACAGAAAGAGATGTGTTGTAGACCATGACAAGTTGCACTCAGAAAAGAGCCCAGCTGGAGTTCAAATAAGACATGACTGCAGATTTGAAAAGACCTTTTTGCTGGAAAACAGCTTGATCTTGCCTGAAAACACATACCAGACTGCAGAAATTTCTATAAGCAAAAGAAGGAATCTGGCTGTGAGTAAAGTGATTAAACAACAGCTTTAACATTCGGTGACAAATGTTTCAGCAGCATCTGAAGTCATTTGAGGGGCTTGATAGTCCTTGTTTTAAAGAGTGCCACGGAGACAAGAAATGCCTTTAGAAAAGCAATGGAAAGCCACTGTGTGTAAAAACAAAACCAGGCTCATTCTGATGCTCTTGCTCATTCTCAGCCTCTGCCTTTGCTTCTGAGGGAAGGTACTATTTTCAGCTCCTTGAAGCAGCTTGCTACGTGCTGGAGCATGTGGGAGTCTGTGGTGTGGAAAAATGAGCAGAGGCCCAGCTGACCCCTCTCAAGCCACAAGACCTGTTGTCTTCAGGCCCATCTTGTAAATTTTTGAGGATTCTGTGAATTCTGTGAGAATTTTATGGCCTTCAGCTGCTGGAGCAGGAAGTGGCAGTAGGAGCAAAAAGGTAGACAGTAGAATAAGAAGGCATAAGATTTTTTTTTTCCCAGCTAAAGAATTGGCTGACTTTGGCTAAGCTCAAACACATGCATGCACTCATAGTTGTCACTGGCATAAGAAATGTAGGAGAAGTTATCTCAAAAGTAGGTTAGCTTTTTGTTGTGGTTTAACTCCATCAGACCCCACACAGCCTCTTGCTCACTCCTCCACCAGTGAGATAAGGGAGAGAACAGAAAGGGTAAAAGCTAAAATACTCATGGGTTGAGATAAAGACAGCTTAATAGGAAAAGCAAAAGCTATGCACATAAGAAAAGCAAAATAAGGAATCAATTTGCTGCTTCCCATAAGCAGGTAGGTGTTCAGCCATCTCCTGGAGAGCTGGGCCCCATCACATGTGATGGTTACCTGGGGAGACAAACACCATCACTCCAAACATCCCCCCACCTTCCCCTTCTTCCCCCCACCTTATATACTGAGCAGGATGTCATATGGTCTGGAATATCCCTTTGGCCAGTTTGGGTCACCTGTCCTGGCTGCGTCTCCTCCCAGCCTCCCACAATCCCAAACTTCCTCACCAGGGTGACTGTACGAAAAGCAGAAAAGGCCTTGGCTCTCTGTAAGCCCTGCTCAACAATAACAAAAATATCACTGCAATATCAAGCCTGTGTTCAGCACAAATCCAAAACAAGACCCCTACTTGCCACTGGGAAGAAAATTACCTCTTCATCCCAGATGAAACCAGCACACCTTTTAAAGTAGATATATTAAGTGCATTGAACCAGACTTGATTTTAAAGTGAATAATACATAGACTGTATATTATACTATTTTTGGGTACTAAAAAACTGGTCAAACCTTCCAGGACAGGAATTTCTCTAAAAATGTCTTGCCCTTCTTGGGCACAAACATTGAGAAAATGAATTCTCCCAAAGCCTCTCCCCAGTTAAGGGAAGCATTTAGTAGCTGAGAATCTGTCTGAGCTTTTCTGAGTACTGGGAGAACTTCAACTAGCCAGCTAAGCCATCTCTCCCTCTTGGCATTACAGCTCAGGAGGGCTCAGTTGACATAAGGACTTGTAGAGTCCAAGGTTGGCAGACTGATACCTTGCATTGTTCTGGGGAGTGTGAATTAGAAAAACTTGTTCCCTAACCCCCATCGTGAAAGGCCAGTGAAGGAGCTGTGAGCTGCTGTGGTATGAGGAAGCTTTGCTGGCATTGGCTTCTCAGGGCAGAGGAGAGCAGTCTCCTCCATGGGGGTTGGTATCCTGGAATTGGCAGAAGGGAGAGGAGATTTCTGATTGTCCCTCACAGGCCTCAGCTGCTGGGGCAGGCAGGGTGTTGCTCAGCCTTCAGGGCAGACTGAAAAGTAGTCCATCTGTCCACTTGGGATTCAGTCACTACTGCACACTTTAAATACTGAAAAATGCATGCTTAGAGTAAATCCTGTCTTGAAACCCCCATCCTCAAGGCTCCTCAGGCAGAGGTATCCCTTTGGTTTCCAACAGAGCAAAGCTGATGCTGGTGGTGGTGTGGTGGTGGTGGGATGGAGTCCTGGGCTTGTGTTGCCCACCATGTCGAAAACAAATTTGGGAGGAGGTATCTGTGAGGCTGCTTCCTCCCTGGAGCTCTGACAGAAGAGAAGTACCCAGGACTGGCCATTGCTGAAAGCCCCTTTTATAACCAGTGCTGAACGCTCTTATTTGCTATTTGTAATGATGCCACTTGTTCAGATGTGCTTACAGTGGGAGCTCCCTGGTCCATGCTCTTCCTCATGGACCTCTGTGGCCACAGGCACTGGAGCTATCCGGACTTGAGCACCCATACAACTTTCCAGTGTGATGAGCAGCTGCCTGTTTACAATATATTCCTTTTATATCTGGATGGTGTTGAATCAAACCCTCAATAAGCTCAAAGAGTGATGGGGATATCCCTGCCTGTGGTTGTTCATTTGTTTTGCCTGGCTTAGAATAGCCACTGCCACAAGCAGAAACAAGCAAACCATGACGGAATGCTTCTCACCAGCTCCAGGAAGCATCTACAATCTTTCTACAGCAAAAGAAACTACTACTACTACTGTGTTTGATTTGTGGGGGGTGGGAGAAATGAATCAACTAGGTCAGGATACTCTTTTAATAGGCAGGACTATTGCAGGAAAGCCTTGTAACATGCTGCTAGTGACATGCTAGGCAGAAATGACAGCAAGCTCATGGAAATATATGGAAATTTGACATCCTGCCTCTCTGTCCCCCTCCCCACCCTCTGGTATGTATGACTTTGAATCTGCTTTTGAGAGTCCCTGCTGTGCAGGGGCTGTCCATCCATCTGGCAAGGTTACAAACGCATTTTGGTGCTGTCTACAACATGCCTGATGTAACCTCCTTTCTATCGCCTCTGCTCTCCTCCTCGCAATCTTTGTTTGATGTGGAGGAATGAAGCCTTGCAAAGCAAACCCAATGAACCGTGAAGAATCACAGGGCCCAAACTGCCGGCTCCCAGGAGAGGAGGGGGATGGAGGGAAAGCACAAAAGGGGAAAAAGGGGAAAGGAGGTGGAAGAAAAAGCTGAAATCCACAAAGAAGATCTAACAAAGGCAGGGTGGGGGAGAGAGGATAAGGAGAATGCCAGCAGAGATGGGCTGTGCCCTCTCTACAGGGGTTTAACACTCAGTTATTACTGGCTTTGCAGCTGTATTACATCTGTCAAAATCTCAGATTCTGCCTGTCAAGGTATTTACATTATGCTCACTCATGACAGCAGCATCCCTTATATCACCAGCTTCCCTTCTCCTCTCCAAGGCTGTTAAGGAGAGAGAAAGCCTTTGTTTATTCACCAGTTGTGACTTCTTTTCTGCTGTGAATCTTGCCCCAGCCAGCTCACAGATGGTCACTACAGAAGTGAGGCACGGCAGCATTGCAGGTGTTGGGGGTTGTAATGGCCACTGGGGAAAGATGCTGAAGTTCCTGTTTTAATTAAGAGTTGCATTTACATATTTATCTAAGAGCTAAAGTGTTAATTTAGTTGCTCAGTAATTGATTTTGGTTTCTTTATGGCACCGAGGCAACCTATTCTGTACGCATTAATTAGAAGTTCTATGGCCCATGACTTTAGGACATTTTATTAGAAGTTAGCTGAGAGAAAAAAAAAAAAGGAAGCATTCAAATCTCTCTGATAAAACTGTGGAATAGCTGTTTACAAGTTCAGAGCCAGTGCACTGAATACAGATGTGAGAGTCAGAAGCATTTAAGATTGAAATAGACTCTTGTTTTTGTCTTACTAAGTAAGAAGCTTAAATTGTACTGATGATTTATGGAGGAAGCCTAGGTCTTTCTAGTTTGATGCCTTTGAATGACAGCATAAACAGGAGAAGTTTTCCTGAAGAATGTGCAAAGGGAAAATTTACCCTCAGGACACACAGAGCTTTTCTGGCAGTTTATTGTAAGGTGATGAGAGACTGGGACACTGATGATGGCCAGATCTCCAGAAGGCCAGCTTCTGCTCCAGGATGGGTCTTGCAGGTACTGTTCATATGCCAGTCTGGGCAGTCATATGTCTTTTACAGGGGAACCAAATGTGTTAGCAACTAATACAGGAGCACCGTTCCGTTTTCCCTTCTCTTTTTTTTTCTAGAGCAGCTCACATTTTGATTCAGCCTCCCTAAAATAGTCCCCTCAAAAAGAAAATAATCTCCTGTGCCATAGCTTTGGAGATGGTGAAAATTCCTGACATGAGACCTCACTTGGGCCACCAGCAGATTTCCACTGACTTTTGAAAAACTCAATTAATTTCTTTGATTTCCACTATTTGTACTTTGCACATACAAAGGCAGGGGAAGTGTCGCTCTATTAGGAACGGCTGGGAAGAGACGACACAGACTCTCTAGGAGTCAATCAGGAGAATTTCTCTTAGTTTATTGCTTCAGGTCTTTTTTATAGACTGATACGTGGAAAGTACAGAAAGGAAACTCTTATTGGTTAGTAAACTAAACACATCACCATCATTGGTCAGTGGGGCACACCACCCCCTGACTTTCTCCTGCAAAGAAAACAAGGGACAGAAAAACAACACCTGCAAGGCTGTTTTCTGTCTCTGAGGATTGTTTTGAATCCTCCCCATGAATTCTCAGGCCACGTTCTCAGGCAAGACTGAGAAGCTATACAGCCTGCAACTTCTACAGCTCTCTGTTTCAGAGTTAGCATCTACAGGGAAGAGCTGTATAGCTTCTTCTTTTGCTTTTATTTGGAGCTTCAAGGACAGTTTGGAAGGGATACATGGGCTGCAAAACTCCCAGCTAGATCTGCAACCTTTAGAAAACCAAGAGTTCAGCTGGAGCCATCTTCTTTGGTAACAGTGCAGATTCTGGCCCCAGGCTTCTGTGTTTCAAAGGGAGTTAATAAGGAAAACATTTCCTCTGGAAAAGGAGAAAGATAACCCATTTCAAAAAGGGAGATAAGGAAGAACCAGGTACCTATAGGTAGGTCAGTCTCACTGCTGTGCCTGGCAAGATCATGGAGCAGATGGGATCGAGTTTTCCCTCAGCAGTTTGCTGGTGACACCAGGCTGTGTGCTGGGGTCGACGTGGTGGAGGGAAAGGATCCACCCAGAGGGACCATGACAGGCTTGAGATGTGGGTCTGTGAAAACCATGGAAGTTTAACAAGGCCAACTACAAGGTTCTGTGCCTGGGCCAGGGCAATCCCAAGCACAAATACAGGCTGAATGGAGAATGAGAGCAGCTCTTGTGAGAACAGCTTGGAGATGCTGATCAATGAGAAGCTCAACACAACACAACAAAATCACACTTGTGGCCCAGAAGACTGAGCTGCATCAAAAGCAGCATGATCAGCAGACCAAAGGAGGTGATTCTCCCTCTCTACTCTGCTCTTGTGGGACCCCACTTGGAGTACTGTGTCCAGCTCTGATACCCTCAAAAAGAAGGATGTTGACCCATTGGAGTCACTCCAGAGGAGGATCAGGAAGCGGATCAGAGGGCTGGAACACTTCTCCAGTTGTGGGTTTGGGGCTATTCAAGCTGAAGAACAGAAGTGTCTGGAGTGACCTTCTTGTGGCCTCACAGTGCCTCAACTGGGCTTACAAGAAGGATGGAGAGGGACTTTTTACAAGGACATGTAGTAACAGGACAAGAGGAATGGCTTTAAACTGAAAGACACTAGGTTTAGACTGGATATTAGGAAGAAATCCTTTACTCTGAGGCTGATGAAGCACAGGAACAGGCTGCCCAGAGAAGCTGTGGATGCCCCATTCCTGGAAGTGTTCAAGACCAGGCTGGATAGTTCTCCAGTCTAGTGGAAGGTGTCCTTTCCCATTGCAGTGGGGTTGGAACTAGATACCTTTAAGTCTTTTCCAAACCATTCTATAGTTCCTCATCAAATTTGTATTTTTTTCCCTTTTTTGCAACTGGAATCAGAGCTGAGTTTTGCTTACTCCCTGCTGAAGTGAACAGGTTACTGTAAAGTCAAAATCTGCTTACATAACAAGAGGAAGATCATGTATCTGCTTGCAGCCTTTTGTATGTATTAAACTTAGTTTGCCAGGAAATAAGTAAGAGACGGGGGATCACTCATGTTTTATTAATCCACTTAAAGATCTTTTAACAATTTGCTATTGTTTGAAAAAAATTTCTTGTCACATTCTAGTCACATTTGTCCTCCTAGGAACATAAGCTTAATTGTGTGCCTAATGTGTTTGGTCCCACCTATTTCACTTGTGAACAGGTTATTTTCAATGACCACCTTAAAAGGAAATACCTCATTATTATGACTGTGTTGACTCTTCACTAAATGCCATGATATTTGTCTTTTCTCCGAAGGTGGAAGGATGAGCAGAGTGTTTTGACTGCTTTGTTTTACATGGTGGCACCCCTGGTGTTCCCTGTTACTCACAAACTATAGGTATAAATGATTATGTGGTTTGACCCCAGCTGGCAACCAAGTACCAAGAGTGAGCTATCTGCTCACTCCCCTGCCCCCACCCTCATGGGATGAGGGGAAGAATCAGAAAGAAAAGGATCAATGAGATAAGAACAGTTTGATAATTTAAATAAAAGGAAATCAAATTAAATAGATTTAGATTAATAATAATAATTGCAATTTAAAGGTAGGTTAAAAAAAAAAAGAAGAAAAAAGGAAAAAAAAAAAAGAGAGAGGACTAAAACCCAAAACAAGAAAGTGATGTACAATACAATTGCTCACTACCCACAGACAGATGCCCAGCCTGACCCCAAAGCAGTGATGGGCTCCTCCTGGTCAACTCCCCTCAGTTCATTTACTGGGCATGACACTCCATGGGCTATGGAATATCCCTTAGGCCAGTTTGGGTCAGCTGTCCTGGCTGTGCTTCCTCTCAGCTCCTTGTGCACCTGCTGGCTGGCTGAGCATGGGAAACTGAAAACTCCTTAACTCGAGGCAAGCACTACTGAGCTACAACTAAATCACCCATGTGTTATCAACCTTAATCTCATACTGAATACAAAATACAGCACTGTACCAGCTGCTAGGAAGAAAATTATCTTCGCTGAGCCTAGGACAATGGTTCCAAAAAAAAATAAAAAAAAATAATAAATAGGTGGTGGATTGTTCTCATTTTATGACTGGCTGAAACTGAAGCCTGTAGAATGAGAGGAAATTTGGTGGCAAATGCCCAATCACAACAGCCGTGTGTTCCAGAAAGGCCATCAGAAATAACCCCATGTACCTACAAACCTGGGGGGATTTTATACATCCCTTGCCACATTCCCCCCTGGCTCCTGGGAAGCTGCTTGATAGAGGGGTGGCACCTCTGTTGCAGGATGTACAGTTTTTCTCTCCTTGTCCACGTAGCAGGGTGAGACATCTGGCTTCTTTACCTCACCGCTGGGCTTTGTTTTCTTTACTTTCTGATTGTAATATCATCACTTTAGTATGCAACCTAAGCACACAGGACAATTTTTTCTTCAATTTGACTTTTTTTTTTTATGGTGGGTTTACAGGTTTTATTGCCAATAATAAATATGTTGTCCTTTTTCTGCACTTAGTAGGAGCCATACATGCAGATGCTACAAAGACATGTTAGCTGGCCACCCTGTCACACAGAGACAAAGATTCCAAATTCTTTGACCTAATCACTTTCTTTTTCTCTCTGAAATTATCCTGATTTACAGTGTTACCTTAGTTACATAGTTACAGCAGTTTCCCACCTACCCATCCCTTCCTTTCTACTGTGAGACAGTTGCAATTTTCTGAAGAAATTTCATCTCTAAAACCAGATACCAAAGGCCACAGGAGAAAAGGATCTGGAGAGAAATGTCTGCTTTTCTGTAAGACAGTACTTCAGATTGGTTGTTACTTTGTCCCCAAGATGTCAGCTTTAGACTTCATTTTCCATCAGCACTCTTCTCACCTTAAAGCCTTCTGCAATGTCATTAATAAGAAGAATTTCTTTAGATTAGATCATTTAACGTGGAATTCAGCTATAGTGGTACTTTTAATCTCATTCCATCCCAAAGGTGATAAATGACTAATTGAGTTCAATACAGGCATTGTTTGTTTGAAGTCTTTGTATTTTCAAGAGTCCTGCAGACTCAGGCTGAATATACTCTGCTTTTGTCTTAGTCAGGTGCTAAAATTTTCCAGATGCCAGTCATTACAGGGAAAAGCAGTGCTGAAAAGTGTTATTAAGGTTATCAAACTTTATGCTTAAAATTTGAGTAATTGGGAATGCATCATGTCTAAGATCACCTTGCCCACATCTCTTATCTTAGAGCCTGTTGCAGTGGCTGTTTATGGTGGATTGTGCTCCCTTGATGGGCAGATATTCAATACTTCTGCTTCCAGTGCACATTCTGCAAATGAAATCTACTTTTCTGCTCAAGATACAAAACCTTCTCAGGGAGCTGTGTGTTTCTGGTCAGACTGTCTGCCAGATAAGCCCTTCAGTCTTTGAACCCTTCTTGAATGTTGGTCCAACAATCTCAAGCTGCTTTTCCCATTACAGCCTTCCCGGTGAGCCCTGTAACATCCCTCTTCCTTTGCTCCATGGCTGAGACAATGCAGCATCCTCTGACACCGCTTCCAGCCGGCCCTGTGGTGTGTCCCACGGGCCTCTGGCCTCCCTGCAGGCTCATTCACACCTGTATTTATGCGTGACTCTGCACCACAGCACTGCTACCAGGGGTGGAAGCTGTCTGATCCTGTTTCCCAGCTGAGGCATAGAAAGGACAAGGTCAAAAGGTAGCAGTGATTTCAGCACCTCGTAGAAGCGATGAGGGTGTGATGATTTGGGCATATTTGACAATTCAGAGCATGAAGCACACCCACTGGCATTGTGCATTGTCAGCTCCCTGCAGCTGGGAAAGCTACAGCATCTCAAGTCAGGCAGCAAAAAATAGGAAAAGAAATACAGGATCAGTGACCACTAATACGAGGTTTGGTTTAAGTAGCATGTCAAATATGGCACAGGATCTCCTTGATCATTGTAAGGACAGAATTTGATCTTTTAGAACAATGATCAATTGCTTTAACCTTGTGATAAGCTTTTAATTTCTAGTTCAACACCCAGTTCATCCTGCAACATCAGATTCCTGCAGCAAATGGGGCTGCTTTCTCTTCCCCAGTCTTGCCACCTCTACCAAATCTGCTTTCCCTTCCATCTTATCTCATCCCATTCATACCAATTCCTTCTCCCTGGGTTTCTCCTGTGCTGGTGCCTTTGCCCAGGCTGCTCCGTTTCTACAGTCCCAGTCCCACCTTTCCCCAGCTCCTGACAAATCTCCATCCTTCCCAGTGCCCCCACCTCATCTGCAGGACCATGCCCCCCCTTTCCAGCTGTGCTCCAGTTCTCCATGCCAGCACCCTCTCTGTTTGGTGCTAGCTTTCCCTCCCACCTCCTCCCCACCCCAGCTCGTCTGCTCCATCGCCCTTCTCCTTGCCTTAGATGGGATCCTGCAGGGACATGGTGGCAGCAGGTGTCACTCCAGCCACCTCCTGTGACAAAGGCAGCGTGGGATGAGCCTGGTTCTGGCACACTGGCCTGGGATCACACCTTCTGCTTAGCACAGACCGATGGCTTCATCATCTGAAAGAACACAGGGGGCCCAGGGTGTACAGAAGCAGCTCCTCACTGCTGCTGACACCTTAATAGTCAAAATAAACACCTTAATAGTCAAATTAAACTAGCTAACAAAGCAAAATAGTTGCACATACACAGATAAAAGCTGTTTCCTGCTGTACACTGTGAGAACTCAAATACTTCAATACAACCACTTCAATAATAGCAGACACTGTTCAGAAATTTTAAAAAATAGTAAAAATGCTGCAAACTGAGAACCTATCAGAGCACAAAGCAAGGTGCAAATATGTAAACTAAAAATGTTCATTTTTAAGATATCCATTTGTTGCTTTTTTTCTTCTAGTTGTTCTGGTCAGAGTCATTTTATCAATGATAGAACAAGAACAGAATGCAGAAAAACTATGCAAGATGATAAAACCACCAATACACAGGACTTAGTATTTCTAAATACTTGAAAAATCTACTCAAAATTATGACACAACTATGTGAATTAAGACCATTTTTATCCTCACCATATTGTCACCACCTATTCTTTTAATAGCTCTACATTCTGTATTGTGAATTATTCTCTTCTATTGTGAGTTATTCTCTTCTGATGAAGGAATTATCTCTAAAAAAAGGGTCATTACTCAAATGATGGGAAATTTCAAGGTGTTAACCCACTTCAACTGTTTACTGCATGCATAATACTCAGTGCCCAAATTCACTAAAACCCTGTTAAAACACTTTGAATATGTAAAACATGCACTGAGTTACTGCCCTGGGCTAGACCAGAACCTAATCTGCTCTCTGAAAGAAGCTGTGTCTGGTCGGGGAGGCCAGAAAATTACCTGAGAAGAAGATGCTTACCTTGATTGCTGAGTACTCCTACAGTGACTACGCCTGATCAGGGATACAGCCAAGCTCCACAACTCTCAGTATTCCTCTTCCAACACAGAACCGGGGCAACATCACCTTTGCAACTCTGAAGTTGTATCTCTTGCTCACAGCAGCACAAGTGTGAATAGTAACTTGCCCTCATCTCTTTGGACTATTAATGCCTTGGAATGGCTACCTAGGACAGAGGCTATCCAGAGTTAGAGAATAAAGTAGGTGTTTAGTAAAGGCCTTCAACAGACACACCTTGGGCAGTGCAAAGCCTTGCAGAAGCTACACCCAAGATGGATGATGGTCACAAGTTTCCCCGACAAAGTTTGGTCTACTTGCACATCAGGAGTTAATTGTCCAATTAAAGCTTCAGCTAATGAAGTCATATTTCCCCAGTTTGCTCCTCCTCAATTCACTTTTGTTTATACTTTTTGGCCCTGAGGCTGTGAGGGTGACCTTGATTCTCAGGCCTGGAAGGATTGTATTGTCTACCAAAATGTGAAGAGACCTTACGAACACTCTGTATGGAGTTCAGACTTATACATTAATGCAGCACAGGATCTGAAATATATAAAAGCCAAAAACTTAAGGCATCACCATAACATCAAAGACAGGTGGGTCCTATTTATGAAGATTAGAAATGATGTGATACAACCTTTAGTCCTTCACAGGTGCATTCAGAGAGTGAAAACAAGTCAGTTAATGGCACAAAGTTAATTAGCAGAAGTTCAAGTGCATTCAGCTCCTATGCAGATGCCCTCCTCTGGGAATAAAGCCATTCTCTAAATAGGATGCTGCACTGAAAACATAACACACATCTGGAAGAATCTACTCACCTGAGGATTTAACACATTCTACATCCTGTAGTTTGGGTGCATTAACATCACAGCTTGAAGTTGAACGGCTTGGTAAATCGACTGTGTCCCATGTATATACATGCTTGTGGTACGCTCTGTGTGTGCACCTGTGTGCTCTGTCCCTTCCCCCACTTCTGTTTCCTTTGAAGGAAAGTGTTCAGTTTCAGAACTCTCTTTCAGTGTGTGCATCTGCACTGCCTACCAGTGACTCTACACAGCCTCATCACCCTGCAGAAGTACAGCCAATGCATGTGCTGACCCCGATTCATGTTGGCAACTTCAGGAAACAGCTGTGAAAGTGCCTCGTGTGGTAGCCAGCACACATTTTGCATGTAGCACATCCAAGCCTAAGGGGTGAATTTAAGGCCGAGTTTGGTGTGTGAGATAGCACAAGTGCTGCGGAGAGGCAGGGAAATCACAGACACCCATCGCCACCAGCACCAAAGCCCTATTGTCATTATGCTATCACCATTGCTGTAGCTGATTAGTTCTGCTGACAGGCAAGACTAATTACCTCACATACAACCCTGTTATCTTCCACCTGCCTGTCCTTAGGGAGTCAAACTAACATTTGTTATCGCTAATAACCTGCAGCCGTGTCACAAGGTGGCCCAGGATCTGTCAATGGTAGCCTGGGATTCCTGGCACCACGCTCTTGTGTGAAGTAGAGGTAACACCAAGATTCCCCCCAAGCATTCACTAATGGTCAGCAGCAGTGCTTTCCCTTCATCAGAGTCTGCATGCCACCTTTTGTAGTATTCCCATTCACATAATTTCAAGCTGCTGGACAAAACCAAGTTTCCTATTCCTTTGTGTTCTTGAAGTTCCCTTAGACACGATCAGAATTTTTTTTTTTTTTCTGATGATCTATTGATCTAATGTACTGCAGTTTCATTGATATTCCCATGTTAATACGACTTTTGTCTGGCATCACAGAAACTTCTGCTTGCTCATGCAGTGTAAATTAGCTTCAGCTCAATTAACCTCTTGACATATGTTGCTTTTTCCAATTTCTCCTCAGACTTGCTAGTTTTCCTTCAGAGCATCAGTGCTCAGCTCCTTTGGTGAACACTTCTCTGCACTGCAATTCTTGCTGTTTCAGCAGTGGTTGTTGTGACACCAGGGCACAAAGTCATGTCACAGCACAGCTTTCTGAGGAAGGGAGCAGGATACCCTGGAGCATGAAAGCCCCTGAACTCTTGGTCCAGAAACTGCACTAGCTCAATGAAAAAAGGAATTAGGGAATAGAAGAGCACAAGAGCTAGGGGCCCTGAAAGGAAGCTTGGGAACTTGTATTTCCATTTAATGCCTCTGCTTATATAAGGAGAATTTGCCCCAGTACTGTCAGAGTTAGGTGTGTACAAGATGCAGTATTCTGAAGCAGTTTACCCTATTCATCTTCATTAGCTCCTTTTCTTTAAATTCCCCCTAATTCAACACCGGGAGCTCCGCTCATTACGGTCAAGAAGGCCATTACTTCATGTGAAGAATACACAGATTTCTAATGGTGTGCTCCTAGTTAATTGAATTCAGTGAATGACAACACCATGACATTGCTAAGATTAATGACTCAATAATTTTTGAGACAAGGCAAAACGTGAAGCAAATTGATTGCATTATTTTTTTTCCCCCTTGGAAACAGCACTGCATCCCAGCTCAGCACTGTCCTGGAGAGGAGGCTTTGCTGATACAGAGTGAAGCCCAGCTTCCCCTTCTCCATTCAACTCTTGCACTCTGACATCACTTTGAAGTAACTTTTAATGTAATTTCCTAGTTGCAGAGATGCAGACTGACAATAATTGAGCTGAAATCTTGACAGACCAAATGATTAATGCAGAGGGTTTTTTGGAGTGGAAATTTCAGCTATTATTAGATTATTCAAGAGAAAGAGAGAAGGTGTCAGAGCATAGAATGGAGGAGTGCAGTGCCTACGTATCTCACTCTTTCAAAAGTATGAATAGATTTTAATTTCTGCCATTTTGTTGGTCGCTCTTATTCATATACTAATCAGTTCTTGCATTAATGTGATGTCAGATGTAACATCTTGTTTAAAAATACATTTGCGGACAATGAGATGGCTGCTTTTTTCCAGCATGTGGTGTAAGTTGAGATGGCTTTCACACAGTATCTGTGATAGCATCTATCAAAAGTGTCTCTGAAAAATGTAGAGAATAGTGTTTGGTGTTGGTCAACACGACCTGCATTTTTTTTTTATAAGACAGTCACCAAAATAAACAAGGGTTATAAGTCTAGTGAGAAGAATTACACAGGCAGAGTTGTTTGTTTGTCTGCAGAAGACAGTGACAAAAACAAGTATTCCAGAGCTAGGATTTTGTGAGTTAAGGTGTAGATCAAAAATATTAACAAAAGTATCTTGAGAAAGAGGGAAGACAGATGTCAGGTAACTCATTCTATTGGCTTCCATGTAGAGTCCAGAAACTAATCACAGATGTTTAGAAGACAGTTTTCATAAGTGGGGTATCTGAGCTTGGGGTTGTTTAGCAAAACAGTTTTAGCTTTTGCCCTCTACCCTTCCATCCCTTGGGTGAATAGGGAGTGACAGGGAGGGGAGACTGTGGGGGTGACAGCTATGTCTGACAAAGAAACTCCACCTTATGTCAGTAAAAGTTGATTCTGGCACCTAACATAAGAAAAAATAAAAATGAAAAATGGCTGAGATCCACAAAGGATTTTTAGCCGTAAATATTATTAAAACAGCATGATTTTTATTACTTTCTCTGTTTGTTTTCTATTGCATTGTTGCAAATATTTTTCCCTCAAATTTCATATGATAGTTGAATTTATCCAGAATCAAGTGACACGTGACAGATGTTCCTCAACCAAAGTTTTATGGCCTAAAGAGCAAGGGTCCTGGAATGGGTATCCTGCTTTCCAACACAGTCTTTTCTGGAAGACAAGGCAGATCAGGATCACAGAAACTGACCCCCTCCAGGAACTGCTTTCTCAGGGCTTACCAGGAAAGAAAGACCTCATGGAAAACAGGCACAAAAGAAAATTTACAAGCGTTAAGAGAAGGAGAGCACAGATGAGCACTTCAAGTTCCAGAGGAGGTGATAACAGTGCCATAACACTTGTCATTTTTCCGTTCATTCTCTGGGCTTCTCTGCTTTTAATCCTAGAGCAGATCCTGCTGTCCAGTGGTGCAGAACAGGCACTGTTGAACCAGAGCCTGAGATAAGGACTGGTTGGCACAACAGAGCTCCCAGTTCCTCTGGAAAAAAATTGGGAAGTCTTTGGCTCCTGTGAGAACTGTAGAAAAGTTTATATCCCTGAGAAATGGGATCCTTAGAGAATACGTACATCCTTCTGACCGGCAGCTGTCTTACGCAAAGGGGTTCTAGATGTAGGCATCTGGGTGATGCTTCAGGAGGAATAATAATGAGAAAAAAAATCTGAATTCAGGCCACCTGCAATGGAATAAGCTTTGAAATTTAACGCAAACCAGTTGTTCATTCAACTTATATTTTGGACATCTGCAGCCAAGGATTTCTTTCTTCTTTGCTGTCTAGCTGAAGGAAATATCATCACTATGATGAGACATTTATATGAATTGCAATTATGATATCTCCCACGGCATGCCTTGTTTTGTAAGTGTCAATATTGAAGAGAAAAAAGCACTGTCAGTCTGAAAACAGATCACTTTCTACCTCAATGGCTAAATGTGATCTTGTTTTAGTGCTGTATCATTTACTTGCTGTCCAACTACAAGCCACCTCACCCAGACCTGAGTGCAAAAGAGGTGACATGACCGAGGAAAACTGCTTCATTCAATAATGTTGCAACAGCACAGGGAGTTTATGACCCTGGAAACATAAATGTTTACAGTCACAGAACACGTAATAGTTACAAGTTCTGAAGGAAAAAGGGCAAGGGAAAGGTTTCCCTGAGCAATAAATAAACTCAGGAGGTTCAAATACCTTTCAGTATGAGCTGATCATCAGCTCCTACTCCTGCTCCTCTGTTTCTGAGGCTCCATTGCAGAGACAGAACTCGTGAATTCAAGGATTTCTGCAGCAATGCTCTCACATGCCTGAGGTAAGGGTCATTGCACTACTACAGGCACATTTCCATGAATAACTACTCCTTCCTTTGGTGTGTTTTCAGCTGTTCAGTCCCAGTTTCAGGCCTGATGGCTTGTCTCTGTGTGGTGTCAGAGGCTCACAAGTCTGCATGAAGTTTACAAGGACTGAAGTTAAAAACTGCCCTTGCCAATCAGAGTATGAGTGCCACATTCCAGACATACAAAAACATTTTGAAAGGAATGACTTTTGGGGAGATCATGTCACATATAAACTGCCATGAATTTATCAATGTCTGACAAGGAATTCCAGCCATCTGAAAGGACTATCAGCAAAGGAGTTTGCTAATGATCTGCCCTGCTCTTAACCAGAGGAAAAAGCACTTAGTTATAGCCCACAGTCAGCAGAAATGGTTCTGGAAATGTTCACCAGTCAGCTGAGGAGTGGCTTTAAGGTATGAGGGAAGCACGGAACATAAGGAGGGAGCAAAGTCTGGCCAAAGGTTTCCCAGGCAAGTAGGGATCTACAAAACCAGTCTTATTACTCCTTCTGCCTTTGGAGAAATAGGCAGGATGATGACAATGACTGCCCTTGTTAAAAGTCCTGCTCCAACAATAGTCAATGCCTCATGTACTCTTACTCTCTCCACCTGGCAGGAGCACCAGCAGCAGCCTGGCTTCCCAGTATTAGTGCCACAGGGAGAGCAGCCAGAAGGGAAACAAGGAAAGACCTGAACTAGTGGGGTATGAATCACTTTGAGTTGCTGTTCCCTCCTGCCTCCATCACAGCTGGTTCAATGACTTTCCTAACCCATCCTCTTCCTTCTTTCCCATCAGTTGCAGTTAAAAATTTTGGTAAGTGCTTGGTTGCCAAAGATGACCACCACTAATCAAAGTGAAATCATTAAAGTGGAACAGTGGGCAGCAATTCAGGTAATCTACATGTGATATAGGGGACTCTGGGCTTTATTGTGAGATGAAAGACAGGGACCTCATCCAAGGTTTCTTTGTCCTCATTATTCAGCATAAGAGAAAATCTTTCAGCAGTGCTGACACTTCCAGTTTTGGTTTCCTACTAGATTTAGACCAGATGAGACTCAAGTAACAAGACATTTGTGGAAAAAATAGTAATAGTTCCTTCTTATCTTGTAAATGAGAAACCTGCAGAGGGTCAGCTTCTAATTAAATAATAGTGGTAGTGAAATGTGCAGGTGAAGGAAATATCCTGATGGATTGCTGGATTTTGGTTTTATGTTTCCATGAACCTTCACTGGCTTCAACTACTTCAGATAGGCTGCTTCCCTTTGCTCTTCTCCCTGTGCCAGAGGTGGCTCAGGTTTCTCCCTAGGGACAGAGGATGTACTACTAGTATCCTCCAAAGAGGGAGAGACTGAAGGACTTCCATCACAAAAATTGGAGGGGGAGCTAACAAAGATAACTGAGCAACCTTTCTCTTTTCAGTGGAGAACTTTCCTTCCTTCCTTCCTTCCTTCTGAGAGAAACGATAGGTTTGTCTTTACAAACAAGCTGTGGGTCAGTTGATAAGATGTACTATCAGTGAGAGACGACAGAAACAATGGGATGGATTCCAGTAGAAGATCAAAGGGGCACTAAAAGAACACTATGAATTCTATAAAAGTTAAGAAGGGATTATGCATGGGGGGGGGGGGGGGGGGGAAGGTATCACCGCCGGTATCAGGCGTTCCGGGAAGTCTGTACCTCTCAAGTACCTCAGCCTATGGGGAAAGAGAGAAGGGACAAGCGGCCGGGAATTAGGATAAAAAGGAGGCTGCGCCCTCCAAGAATTTGAGAGACCCCAGGGGAATGCCCCATGACCTCTCCCTTTATTCGAATAAAGAAAAAGGACTCCTCTGTCTCCTTTTTGGACATAAACCTCTGGTGTTTGTGGATTAATTTTCCTGACAATTTTTGGGGGCTCGTCCGGGATATTTCCACCGTCCGGGGCGGCAGGCAGCGAGCGGAGCTGAAGGCGCGCCTCACCCAGTTTCGGTGATCAGCTCCCCTTGGTGGCGGCCAGCACCGGGTGATTGATTGGGTTCCCGAGACTGTCCAGGAGACAGACGAGTGGCGGACCAGGGGGGTCCATGAAGAGTCCACAGGGAAGGACCACTGAAAATCTCACCGGTGAGTAAAATGGGATCTTCGGGGAGCAAGCCTGGGAGGGCACCCAGGGAGGGTTGCACAGGCAAGCCTGGGAGGGCACCCATGGAGGGTAGCACAGGCTAAACAGGGCACCCATGGAGAGTTGCAAGGGTACAGCCGGGAAGGGGTCTCGGCAAAAGGGATGACGATCCCACAATACCCCCGGAGAGTCCCTTGGGGAGAATGCTGAGATCTTGGGACAGATTATGCATTCACACAGAAGTAACTATAGAGATGATGGTAAAATATTGTTATTATGTATGGCCAGAGTATAACTTGCCAAATGGACTTACATGGCCGCCTTAGAAAACAGAATTCATTTGTGTTGAGTTCTGTGAAGGTGTCTAGAGGAGAGCTGGAAAAGATGGATTGAAAGAGAATGTGGATTAATGTGGTTTGTACGGGCAGCAGGAGATGGATGGATTGTGTTAGTGTGCTGGAACAGAATTGGTTAATGAAGAGTGTGAAGAGATATGGTTGAAGCAGGGACCAAGAGTGGAGGTGCAGGACCAGGAGCACTGGCTGGTGGCCTGTGAAGCTGCTGGGACTCAGCACTGGGCAGTGCCTGACCCCACCGGCCCCGGGCAGGGGCAGCAGCAGCTGCCGGCCCTTTGAGGCTGTGGGACGCCCTGGCCGCCTGTGGTGCTGCCGGCCGTGCCCACCGGGAACACTGGAGCGAGGAGGAGCTGTTTGGACAATGTGGCAGGACAGGAACTGGCTCTGGTATTTGGTGTGTGGTAAATAGAGTGAGCACAAGGAAGAAAGGCGAAGGTGATGGCCTTTTTCATGCCAAAGAGGGAAAAACCGCAAGGTCCAAGGGGTCCCCCGGGACAGAGAGGACGGGATCAGGCACAAGGAAGTAGCAGAAGCTTTCTCTCCCCAGCAGGGGAGACCCAAGCCAAACAGCGGCTGGGAAAAGATCAGTGTGCTGTTGTTGCAGTCTGCAACCTCAGGATCTCGTCCAGAGAAGCAGCAGGGTTCTGGGGACCAGCATGAAACACCAACGAGACGGGCTCCCGTTCATGAAACCATTTATTCAGCATGAGAACAAACTCAGGTCCAGAACAGAGAGCTCCGAACAGAGGCACAGCAGGGGTTTTTGAGGGACAGAACCGAGGGTTTACACCTTTGAGGGTGGAGTTCAGGGTCAGGGACCATTAGAAACACAGCAAGGGAGAACCCCCCAGGGACTCAAACCCAATCAGAACTCCTGGGCCGCCCTTCACAAGGGGTTTGGGGTGGGACAATGTAACTCTTTGTCTCCCTGAGGCCGCTGCAACATCTGCTCCTTTTTTATTTTTTTATTTTTTTTTTTTCAAATTTTAATTAGGAGCTTAAAATGTTTCCAAACATACACCTTAAAATCTCACCTCTTCCACAGAGCACCCACTTTGCTTTGTGGGACACCAATAGCTCAATAACAAAACACATTAAGCAAACAGAAAAAACAAAATTGAAAACAAACACTTAAATCTCGGACTACGCCGGGCAAATTAAACGGTGATGGTACTTAATGCAAACATAATTTTTTTTTTTTTTGTTCAGTCTCTTCCACTTTAGGATTCTCTGTTAGGAAGGGTGCAGCTCTTAGATCTCCTCTTACGAGGGGCAGAATTCTTCGATCTCCAGCTTCGGCTCCGGCTCCCATGTGGGCGTCGCCTCTTTAGATGATCTCGGTGTAACACTGGCTTTCGGAGCTCGGTTACAGTTTCGATTTCCCCGGAGGAGGTGTTGCCCACGATGGAGAAGGCACAGCCCCCAGGGGTGGAGCACCGAACAAAGGGATGGGGCCAAGCAGGAGTTACTGGGAGGTTCGGGAAGGGAAGGTTTGGGACCGGAAAAGAAGGAGCAAGGCGGGAAACAAGGGATCCCAGACCGCGTGGCCGGCGCCATCTTGGGATGGGGGGGGGAGGCCGGGACAGGCTTTCCCGGACAGGGAACGGGGAATATGGAAAGACAGGGGTGAAGGAGGACACGGAACGGCGGGCAGACGGCAGCAACCCCGAGCCATCTTGGCTTTTTTCACCCTTTGTCCTGCCCTTAGGAACAGAGGAAAGGGGAGGGTACAGGAAGGTATACACCAAAAAAGGAACTCCACAGAAGACAAAAACAGTCCACTGGAAGAGCCATACCGTCCATAATCGTCCATAATGTTAATCGTCCATAATGTTGATATCGTCCATAGTGTTAATATCGTCCATAATCGTCCATAATGTTGATATCGTCCATAATACGTCTCGTTGGGTGATGTTAGGTGCTTGTCCCAGCGTCTGGTCTCGGCTCCCCCACCTCCGTAATCCCTTTTCTTCCCCCATGCCCGAGGCACTCTCAACCCAGTCTCCCTGCCAGGTACTCTTGAGTCCTCCTTTCCAAGGCGGGGGTCTCGCCGGCTCTCAAGCCATCAGCCGGGGACTTACGAGGTGTCCATGGAGCCGGGTCCTGCTGTTCTCCTGGTGCTTCACTGGATGCCACGCATTCTCTCACCATTTGTTGCAGTCTGCAACCTCAGGATCTCGTCCAGAGAAGCAGCAGGGTTCTGGGGACCAGCATGAAACACCAACGAGACGGGCTCCCGTTCATGAAACCATTTATTCAGCAAGAGAACAAACTCAGGTCCAGAACAGAGAGCTCCGAACAGAGGCACAGCAGGGGTTTTTGAGGGACAGAACCGAGGGTTTACACCTTTGAGGGTGGAGTTCAGGGTCAGGGACCATTAGAAACACAGCAAGGGAGAACCCCCCAGGGACTCAAACCCAATCAGAACTCCTGGGCCGCCCTTCACAAGGGGTTTGGGGTGGGACAATGTAACTCTTTGTCTCCCTGAGGCCGCTGCAACATGCTGTCTTCAGGGCGTAAGACACTGAAAACGGCAATGTCTGCAAAAAAGCCAAAAACAGCTGGATTGTCGAGAAAGTCCAGAAGATAAATGGATTGTTAAGAGTGTCAAAGGCTCTCATTATATCCACCAACCTAGAGCCGTTGTCAACTTTTAAAGTGAGTCTGGATTGAGGAGAGGTGTGTGTCTTAGTAAAAACAAAGACCTCTCGATTCACCTTAATTTTTATCCCCGAGGGGGAAAATTGTCTAAAGAATTTTTTTGATCGTTCAAAAGAGTTGTGAGAATTGTGGTTTCTTCTGTGTGCTCAGAAGTTTGAACACATCTTTCTCTGAAAGAATTGTAAAAATTGTAGTAAATTAATTTGAAGATTTAATTAATTTGTCTACATGAAGTTTTGTGCGGAATGGCTCCAGTTTGGAGGGGACCACACCCCTCTGCTTTTTGTATGTTTTGTTGTAAAAAGCCAGAATTGGCAAATTTCAGTTATAAAGCCAATGCTGCAAGTCATACCTTGTGGAGAACACGCCCACCACTCTGTAGTTTGTTGTAGCCTTAAAGCAAATTCTGTAGCTACAACCTTGTGAAAATAGTGTCCTATGGAAGGCCTGGGTATTTGTCATGCACTTCCTCTGTGGAAGTTATGGGAAAACTTTAAAGGAAAGTATCTTGTTTCTTTCCTTAATAAAAGTTTTAAATGTTAAAGGTTATAAAATGTTATAAATATTAAAGTTTCCTTAATAGAAGTTAATTTGTTAGTCACCTCCATACACCTAGGATGGACTTGATGCAAAAAATTGAGATAGAGAGTGGTTAGTTACTAAAAAATAGAGAAATGTAATGTAATTGGCTTGAAGCAGTAGCATTACTTGCTGCTGAACTAAATCATGTTTATACAAAGTCACCTGTTTTATTTAAGCAAACTTCACAAAAGAAAAATGTTAAGAGAGTTTGCTCCACCCTCAAAAGTTAAGTTGTTGCAGTATGTGCATGATTTGCTGTTATCAAAAGAACAGGAGGAGAAGTCATGCAAAAGAAATTTTAGTTCAGGAGCATGAGAGAACATAGGGACCTGTTGCCTATTTTCCTAAAATGTTAGACCTGGTAGCCAGAAGCTGGCCTCATTGTTTGCAAAACTGTGCAGCCACAGCTCTGATGGTAGCTACGGCTGGAAAGCTGACAAGGGGGGGTTACCTGATTGTTAAAGTTTCACACCAGATTAAAGCTTTGTTAGCTGAGAGAGCCTCTTAGTAGATGACCAGCTCTCAGTTGTTGTAATATGAGTCTTGTTTATTAGAACAGGAAAATTTAGAATTTAAAAGCAGGGAAAGTTTTAACCCAGCCTCCTGTTTAAATGGCCCTGAGGAGGGGAGCCAAGGCAAATTCCATTATTGTATTCAAGTAACAGATCTACAAACTAGGGCAAGGAATGATTTGCGAGACATTCCATGGCCTGAAAGAGAAAACGTGTTTATTGATGAGTCTTCAAAAGTGATAGAAGGAAGACGCAGAGCTGTGTGCTCTTGTGAGTGGCTGTGAATTATACCGAGACAAGACAGTAAATGTTTTTACTGATTCTAAATATGTATATGAAGTGATACATGCATTTAAGAAACTGTGAGAAAAAAGAAGTTTATTAACCTGCAACAAAGGAAGGACGTTAGTTCGTGAGAGTTTAATCTCCTGCCTGTTAGAGGTGGTGAATTTGCCAAAAGAAGTAGCAATGATGCACATTAGAGGGCACCGGGCAGGGTGCTCGGGGGAATCAAAGAGAAGCGGACTAGTTGATGGAGAGGCGGGGAGCTGCATTGTTGCTGGAAGTTTCTGAGATGTTTCCCTTGCTCCCAATGGCTGCCCCCTTGCCAGAAAGGTAGTCTTTTTCACTGAAGGACCTTGAGATAGTTGTGGAGAGTGGGGCAGAGGGAAAGGGAGGTGGTTGGTTTGCAAGGGACAGTGAGCGGATGCCGAGAGTTCCGACATCGCAGTTGTTAAAGCAGCTTCATAAGAGAAGTGCCGAGGCTCCTGAGAGATGGCAAAGACCTTCCTCAAGATGTATACTGCTGTGAATCTTTTTGTTCTAGCAAAACGAGCTGTTAATAGTTGTTTGATTTGTGCTAAGACAAATAACAAAGTTACAAAGAAACTGGCCAGAGTGGGGAGGCCTTGGGCTGTATGTCCAGTCCAAAGAGGCCAAGTGGATTTTACTGAGATGCCCCAAGTGAAGAAATTTAAATATCTTTTGGTAATAATATGTCAATTAACAAGATAGCCAGAAGCCTTCCCTGCTGTTTCAGCAACCACAGGGTCAGTTATTAAAGTATTTTTAAAACAAATAATTCCAAGATAAAGGATGGTAGAAGCAATAGACTCAAATAGAGAAACTCATTTTACTGGAAAAATTCTTAAAAGAGTAATGACTGCTTTAGAGATACCATGGCTGCGGCTCTTACCACCGGCTTTAGCAAGAATAAGAGCCAGACCCAGGGAAGATATTCAACTATCTCCCTTTGAATTGATGCTTAGAATTCCTTATCCTTGTAATTCTCAGCCTGGGGCGGGGGCAGAGATAAGTGATGTATATCTAAAACAGTATGTGGCTCGGATACACACAGGAAGCTCAGCTGACACAGACCCTGCCTTTGGACTTTGCTGTGCATAATATCCAGCCAGGAGACTAGATCCTAGTTAAGGAGTGGAAAGAAGCACCCAGCACCCCTAGTGGCTAAGTGGCGTGGACCTTTCCAGGTGTTACTGACTACAGAAACAGCCGTCAAGACAGCTGAACACGGGTGGACACATCACACTCGAGTCAAGGTCTCTAAAGCTCCAGAGATTTGGACATCTCAGCTGGAGGAGAAGGATGGGAAGCCGCGACTGACACTCCGCAGGAGTGGCCCGGAGCAGTAGCTGGTGCGTCGACATCGGGGGAAGCCCTGAGTGCCTACCCACAGACTGACTGCTGAAATAGTCTGTATGGGCATCCCTGCTCTCAAATCTCCAGACACTGGGAGCCAATCCATGCTGTCACTGCTTTCTTTATGCTAAACTGTTTCTGTGCTTTCACTTGCCACAGGTGGTGTAGAAGACAACGTGAAATTGAAAATCAGAAATTAGATTGTAACACTATTAGAATGTTTCTCTTAATAATTTTACCTTTATATTTTCAGTTAAGTTAGAGTCTAAAGTGGGAAAATAATTTTTTTACTTTAAGAGAACAAGTAGCAAAGACCTTTAACCTTAGGAACTGTTGGGTCTGCGGGGGGCCTGGGAGATCTGAAAGCTGGCCATGGGTAGCCAGCCCAGTCGAGCCTAAATGGTGGGTTAGCACCCTGAGTGAAGTCCATAATGGAACAGGATTTTGGGACAAAGAAGGAAGTCCATGGCAGCTTCATTCTTCTGAAAAAGGCATTTATTGCCTAAACAGAACAGGGAGCACATATGTGAGAAAGAGCGTTTGTGACTGAACTTTATCTTTAGGTTTAGATTGTTGGACCCCCAACTGCCCTCCTTATGACTGTTCCAGATATCAAGGCAGATGGAATCAAACACATGTTAAGCTCACTAATGGTAGCTGGGTAAGGTGTTCCTTCCATAATTACCAAAAAGATTTTGAAGGCTGTAAAGCAGTGGAGAAGGATAAGTTTTTTGACCCTTTATTTTTAAGCTGCCCCCGGGATAATTCCACAAGTCTGACACATGTTGTCCAAGACTATCAGTAGAAATGGCAACACCGGAATGGAACTCGAACCCTTTTCAGTAAGTTCTGGTCCAGATCTAATAAAACAGATCTGGGATGTGATTGCAAGTAGAAGCCTCATGTAAGAGCTTAGAAATGTAAATATTGTGATTCTTATAGCGAGGCAACTATTGTTGGTGGACCACTAGGCCCTGGAAGCAAGCTGTATTTTGACCCACCAGTTGATGATGAGAATTGGAAAGGTCCCTTCGCTAATGGGACCTGAGCTCTAAAGGGGCATTACTAGATTTGTGGCCAAAATGCTTACCGCAGGCTACCCCCAAACTGGTCAGGGATATGTTATGTGAGGTATATTAGACCATTGTTCTTTCTGCTACCACAAGTTCAGGAAAATCAGTTAGGAATCAAAGTATATGATGATCTAATTAGAGAAAAGCGGTCCATTGATACATCCCTGGTTGGAAAGAGCACCCAAAAGTGGGAAAAAGATGAATGGCCACCTGAACGAATCATACAACACTATGGACCAGCTACCTGGAACCCAAATAAATTAATATCAGGTGCCAGAGAACCCATTTATAATCTAAATCAGATAATTAAGTTGCAAGCTGTCTTTGAAATAATAATCAACCAGACAGCTACAGCTCTTGACCTTCTTGCTGACCAGTCTACCCAGATGAGAAATGCAATATTTCAACATCGGATGGTATTAGACTACTTATTAGCAGAAGAAGGGGGTGTGTGTGGAAAATTTAATGACTCAAACTGCTGTTTGCAAATAGATGACAATAGAAAGGTAGTGAAACAAACAACAAAAAGAATAAGAAAGTTAGCCCATGTACCGGTCCAAACATGGAAAGGATGGGAATGGGACATGTTTTCATGGTTACCTGGTGGCCTATGGGTCAAACAAATGCTTTTTTTCCTCTTATGTGTTGTAGCAACTCTAATCTTTTTACCATGCATGATCCCTTGCTTCATACAACTCATTCAACATGTGATCAAAGGAATGCAGGTAGTAGCAGTGCCTACTGACCCAGAGATAGCTACAAAAGGGCAAAGAGTGATGCCACTGCAAATAATTGCAAAGCCAAAAAGGACCCAAGAACAAGAAATTAAGTCAATGATAACTAAAGTTTGTAAAGACAATTATTAACAAAAATTAAAAGAGGAGGGATTGAGAGGAATGATAGGTTTGTCTTTACAAACAAGCTGTGGGTCAGTTGATAAGATGTACTATCAGTGAGAGACGACAGAAACAATGGGATGGATTCCAGTAGAAGATCAAAGGGGCACTAAAAGAACACTATGAATTCTATAAAAGTTAAGAAGGGATTATGCATGGGGGGGGGGGGGGGGGAAGGTATCACCGCCGGTATCAGGCGTTCCGGGAAGTCTGTACCTCTCAAGTACTTCAGCCTATGGGGAAAGAGAGAAGGGACAAGCGGCCGGGAATTAGGATAAAAAGGAGGCTGCGCCCTCCAAGAATTTGAGAAACCCCAGGGGAATGCCCCATGACCTCTCCCTTTATTCGAATAAAGAAAAAGGACTCCTCTGTCTCCTTTTTGGACATAAACCTCTGGTGTTTGTGGATTAATTTTCCTGACCCTTCCTTCCTTCCTTCCTTCCTTCCTTCCTTCCTTCCTTCCTTCCTTCCTTCCTTCCTTCCTTCCTTCCTTCCTTCCTTCCTTCCTTCCTTCCTTCCTTCCTTCCTTCCTTCCTTCCTTCCTTCCTTCCTTCCTTCCTTCCTTCCTTCCTTCCTTCCTTCCTTCCTTCCTTCCTTCCTTCCTTCCTTCCTTCCTTCCTTCCTTCCTTCCTTCCTTCCTTCCTTCCTTCCTTCCTTCCTTCCTTCCTTCCTTCCTTCCTTCCTTCCTTCCTTCCTTCCTTCCTTCCTTCCTTCCTTCCTTCCTTCCTTCCTTCCTTCCTTCCTTCCTTCCTTCCTTCCTTCCTTCCTTCCTTCCTTCCTTCCTTCCTTCCTTCCTTCCTTCCTTCCTTCCTTCCTTCCTTCCTTCCTTCCTTCCTTCCTTCCTTCCTTCCTTCCTTCCTGCCTGCCTTCCTGCCTGCCTTCCTGCCTGCCTTCCTGCCTGCCTTCCTGCCTTCCTGCCTTCCTGCCTTCCTGCCTTCCTTCCTGCCTGCCTTCCTGCCTTCCTGCCTGCCTTCCTGCCTGCCTTCCTGCCTTCCTGCCTGCCTGCCTGCCTTCCTGCCTGCCTGCCTTCCTGCCTGCCTTCCTGCCTGCCTTCCTGCCTGCCTGCCTGCCTGCCTGCCTTCCTTCCTGCCTGCCTTCCTTCCTGCCTGCCTTCCTGCCTGCCTTCCTGCCTGCCTGCCTGCCTGCCTGCCTTCCTGCCTTCCTTCCTGCCTTCCTTCCTGCCTTCCTTCCTCCCTCCCTCCCTCCCTCCCTCGCTCCCACCCTCCCTCCCTCACTCCCACCTCAGATAAACACTTACTGTGACTTGTTCAGGGATCACACTGATTTTCTAGTGCCATGTACCAGAGGCTTGCTGTACTCCTGTGGTACAAAACAAATGCAAATGCACCTTACTCTGCTGCCTGAACTGGGCTGGGCTTTGATTTTTGTCACCACATCAAACAGCAGCATGAGGACATCTTGGTGAATCTTGCTATTTTGGTTATCCAGTGGGGAAAAACAGCACTTGTAGCATCTCTGGGTTGTAAACACCATGAAACCAGTAGGAACCTGTGAGGTAAACACTGACTTATTACTTATTATTAGCAACTTGTTTGGAGTAATGCATTGTTTTTAAAAGTGCTGGTCTTACACTGATTGCTCTAAGCGTGCGTCTAAGCTTACCACTAAGAAAAAGAAGTGGGTTTCAAGATGGTTTTATCACAATTTCTGGCATTAACTTTCTTCTTGACAGTGTCTGTAGGACTGAGACACATGAAGAGCACTTGCACAGCCACAAAAATTCTATTTTTATTTGAGATACTTCACAAAAATTTTTCCAAGTCCTTGGAACAATAGGCACAGTATAATTGGCCTTCAAGGAGTCTTTGGATATGTTACAACTAACAAACGATGGGAACATTGGTGTTACATGGTGTCTTTCATCCAAATAAGACTATGTTCTCAAAATGTTGGGCAAGTCCAATACAACTGTATACAGTCAGGAATTGCCTGGCTACAGAAAAAATGTGTCATGCAGCCTTGAGGAAGTGTGGAGAGAAAGGTAGGAGGAGATGCATTCAAGAGCAGTGGGTCTGGGCTGGGCCCAGCAGCATTATGAACACACCCAGCAGAACGGGGAGCAAAGGCTCATGCCAAGACACATCTTACAGCTTTGAAGTGAGCAGCAAAGGGCAAGCTCAGGACACAAGATCTGAAGCACAGGCTGGAGTGGGTGTTTCTCTCCTCTTCTGTGCTCAGTGAGACTGCAGGTGAGCAGGGATGTGTGCTGGTGTGCAGTGTGTGCACAGGTACAGCTCGCTCACCATCGCTAAACCACAATCTGCTCTGAAGTGGTAGAGAGGGATGCCTCTGAACTGGATGCATGTCTGCACAGAAAGTTTGTGATCAGTGCTTCATACAAGTTATAAGGAATCTCAGACATGTAAGCTGTAATAATATAACTGGAACTCACCCAGGACACTCAAGGCAACAGCCTTTCATTACTGCTGTGAAGATTGACATGGGACCTAGACGTTTGTAGCTTGTTCAAAAGACTGCACCTTTGACAGCCAGCTGTCCCTTGGCACTATTTGATTGCACTGAGTGATAAAGGGAAAGAAAAGGCCAATTGTTGACCTACTTTTTGTGGCATCAACACTTGCTGTGTGTCATTTCAGGGACTGAAAATTCCCAAACTTGCCTTAGTTATACTATTTAGCTGTTTTACAATGCATGGTTCAAAACTAAGCTGTGGAAGAGTAAATGCCCAACTATGAAACGAAAGACGTTGTGAATAAAATCAAATAACAGAAACTAGAGAATAATGGTAAATGGCCAGGTAACAGAGAAATAATCCTTTTACCACACTGAATTACAGCATATCAAGGGAATTGTCATTGAGTCCAGTTTTATTAATGTAATACATAACTGATTCAGAGGCAGCAAAATGCAAACTCCCTCCTGAATCAGTTTAACCAGTGTGAATTTGTGGGTAGACCAGGCCTCAGTCAGAACAAAAGAGAAAATAATCCCCTTGTAATTAACACCTAGCAGTCAGGTGATAATTGCTTCAGTCCAAGGGGATTAGCACGTTGCAACCTCATTATAATGTAAAATGTAACTTCCCTATATGGGGTTGTCTACATGGAAAACTTACAGTGGCATAAACAAAGGTATGAATTCAAACTGATTTAGTTTTGCTGGAATAATTCCTGGTGTGAATTTATTTATCTGGGGGAAAGAAAGTGGGTTTTTTTGTGATGTCTTTTTTTTCCCTTTTTTTTTCTTTTGCAGTTCAGTCAACTTCAGTTTATATGGTGTGTTTTATAAGAGTCCACCCAAAAGGAGAGATTCTGGATATCAGCCAAGCCCCCCATTGCTAAAAGACACCAGAGCATTCATAAATTAAGGAAGTATAAAGTTTGGGGAGTCAGTTTTTATTAACGAGCAAGCTTAATTGTATGGAGCCAAGTAAGAATGCATTTAAGGAATATTTTTCATAGAAATACTAGATGTATTCATGCTGAAGCACAACTATTTCTGCTCTCAGTGACAAGTTTGGCTTAATTGCTGGTACAGGATCAGATACATGGGATACTAATAATTGCATACCACTCTAGTTGTGCTTGTACTTTGGGTCTGCACTGCTTTATTCTGACTTCTTCAGATCAAAAGCTCCATGACGACCTGTGGGTCCATGTCCTGGGACTGAAATGCTACCATTCTTATGTAGGCAAGTCCTAAGGAGAGTTTCCAGACTATACCTTATTCTAGGATAAAGTCCTGTTATTTATTGCATCAAGCCAGTTCAGTAGCAAATAACAAAACCTCATTTCATCAAGGACCCCAAACCAACATTAACTAAGGCTCAAGTCCACTCTGAAAATATCTTGTGCTATTTCAATTTTAAAAGTGATCTAAGCAAGGGAAGGGGTTAAAAGAGCTTTGGCCCACAGCCACAATGTGCAGGAATTGAGGAGTGCAGGTTGTGAGGGTATTCTCCCAGATAATGGCAGAATCAAGAGTTTTATCACACGCTTCCATTCATTTCTCCCTAAGGAGCAAGCCCCAAAGAGTTCTTACCTGCTGTGATTTTATGCATAGAAGAGGTCACAACAAAATGTAAAATATGAAAATCTGATCTGCTTTGCTAATGCAAAATAACTTCTTTCTGAATGTAACCTCACACAGGGTTCAGCCACTTAGATATAACAGGCTAAAGATTGCTTTCAGAGGTTTAATTCAATTTTGGTGAGCTTGCTGTGCACTCCCAGAGAATAATGCAGGTTTCTCCCTGCCTTCCCTGAAAGGAATACATGGCAAAGCTCTTCAGGATGAGCTCTAATTTCAGATGCACTCTTACAAACATCAGTCAGCTCAGTTGGGTCCTTCAAATTTGAATCACCTGGGGATTTGGCCACATTAGAAATAGTGTATGCTGCTGCTAAGCAGGCATCTACATATCAGAGAAACCTAAGGAAAATTCTTCCATACGCTGTATGCTTTCTCTTAGCAAATGGGCATATACACAAAAGTACATTTTTCTAAGTAGGATTTCCATTATAGATAAAATAGTGTGTTCACCCATGTTTTACTCTAAACAAGTACTCTAAGGTTTTTTGGTTCTTTTTATACATGGGTGATCAAAACTGTTTGTTAAGTTCTCATCACTTGTGTTGTCATTAGAGTTATGCATGTAGGATCATCTAAAAGTCCAAGCTAGAGGCCTGTCTCTTCAACCACTATTTTAAACACCCACTGTACTTTGCACCTTCCCCTGAAGAATGTGTCATTGCTATTACAAAGTTACACAAACTGACTACACAGACTAAACTTCCATTGTGTCTTGTGTTCACCCCCTCCACCCCATCCCCACCCTGTAAATGCTTCTGGTGCCAATGGAAGCTTTTCGTTTGGGATACATGGGATCATACACTGGATCATCACCAAGCCCTGCATTACTTCCCAAGAAGCCAGGGTGACAAGGCAGATCTCACTGTAAAGATAGAAAAGTGGTGGTATAAATTGATCAAAGTGCACTTCCTTACATTGGAAATGTAATTGCAAATGTTTCCTGATCTTTCTGTTCAAGATCTTACCAGGCTTTATAGACAAATACCTTTCTTTAGAGTGGCACTACTTTCAAGTACTTATGACTGACAATTCTTTTCATAGAAATTGTTAGCATCAGTAACAGGCAGCAAAGAATCCATCAAAAGAAACATGTTGTTCAATTTAATTGGAAGTAGCTAATGGAAGGGGCTATCTATAAAAGGGTTTTTTTGCCAAGAAATAAATACTTATTTCCCTACAGCAGCTAACGGTTTGCTAATTCTTTATAGGAGACATTAATCATTCTATGCTTGTTCCCCTAAATGACTAGAATAAATTGTTTATTTTTAATTGCTCTGCAGCATCTTTACTACATTATTCAACTCAGCTTTAATACTACACTACTATTACCACTATTTAGCAAAGACATAGCATTTTACATCTTCATAGTGGCCTACAGCATTAACTAATGCATTCCAAAACATCCTGCACTTGAATTAAATAGGTGCATTACTGCAGGTAAATATTTATTTCCTTAGCAGAATTTGTGGTGTAATTAAAGATTACACAAATATAACTGAGATCACATTCCTGTTCTGTGTCTAGGACCAGATCCAGGTCCTAGGATTTCTCCTTATTCTCTACCTTCAACTGTTGTTTGATGTAACTTTCCCATCACATACACGTGTCAAAGAACAGAGCTCTTTTGTGATAAAGTATGTGCAGCACTCTTTTAGGAAACTATAAACTGGAGGCATTCTCCAGCCTGGGAAAGGAGATAGTTATTTTTACTCTTAAATTCCTTTGAGGGAAAGGCATTTAGATATGAGTGTGACAAAAGCCATACAAGTACATAGAATGAGAGAGAGCAAGAGAAGGAAAGAAGTGATTAATGTGGCTTGGCTACACTACTGGCTAGAAGATGAATCTGAACAAGGAAACATAAGATTTTGGAAAAGGATTGCTCTCCAACTACAGTCACTTTCAAGTTAAAGATACCAATGGCTCTATTGACTGTGATTTCAAACACTTCTAACAATAGCCATCACCACCAGCTAGGAATGACTCCTCTGAAGCAAATGACTAGAGATAACCAGTACCAATTGCTCCTCCCAAGCTGCCTAGTATGCCCAAATCACTCCCAGGCTCCACTCAGGGCTTGATGGAAGTGTCCTGTCTCCAGGGAAGCCTGTCAGAAACCAGCTGAGTGGTGATGTCTCAGTGCTGCACCTGCTGGGAAAGAGCCAGTCCTTGGCAGGAGTCCCTGCACTGTGCCACAGCCAGGACCCCAGGGCACCATGTCCTCTGCCCCCTAGCCCTGCCAAGCTGCAAAGACCAAAGCTGCCAAGCCAGGCCCTTCCACAGCTACGGGTGGCAGCATATCCAAGTCCTGTGCCAGCAGCACTGGAGACTCTGCAGGACACACAGGCATGTGCAAAACCAGCCAGATAAAGGCAATTTCTTCTTAAGCCTTGATTTGACTCTGGAGCACATGCACTGGCCACTACCAGTCCTCATGATGTGGACCAAACAATTCTGACATTGCTAGCAGAATAGTGGGCATGAAGAGAGTGTCTCGAAACTGGTTCTGCTTTTGGTTGTTTGAAGAAGACAAAAATGTCTAGAAAATTCAGGCAACAAAATAATTTGTGTTTCTAGGAAGGCTATGTATTTTTATGGTTTTCTTGTGGGGGGTGGGGTGGGAATATCTGTGAGACTGTGCATATAATCAGTAGGTGTATCAAACTGCAGCCTAAAAAATCCTGAAACAATTTCTGCAGTGAGGACATTTCTCCTCAGGAGCTGTTTGTGACTCACTGTTCCTGTCAAGCAGGTTAATGTGCCTCTAAATTTCACCTGACAGAAAATGTATCACAGTGTCAGCTGCACTAGGGAATGACAAACACAGCCCGACTGTGGTACTGTTGGACACCTAGAGGTTGTTCTCAGCAAGGATAGGTGGAGCAAGGAACCTCCCTCAGTTCCAACAAAAAAAGGGGTTGTGGCCAGCTCGAGGACATTGTAAGGCAAGTTCAGCCACTTGTAAGAGCCATCATCAGTCTCTTTGAAATGAGCCTCCCAGGTTCTTAGAGGAAGGGCCTGCTGAGGCAGAATCTGTGTGACCTATTTATAAGCAGAAAACTGACTTAGGAGCAGTGTTTGGCCTCTGAACAACTTCTGTTGTTTTGAAATCACCTTCCACCAGTCCATCACACATAGCAGGTGCCACCTGTGCAGCCTCAGGGAGCTTTTTGCTCTTCCCTGTGACGGACATGCTGGACTGTGACACGCTCAGAGTGGGGACCCATGTGCCACAAAGGTGCTCATGACTCTGTTGACCAGGGGAGCTCCAACAGCTTATCCTGCTTTTGGGATCCAAAAGCTGCTTCATGGATGTACCAATCTACATGGGTTTAGCTGGAGATACCCCAGTGTGTCTGTAGACCATGACTGCCTCATAGTGAGGGAATCAGTGCTTTAGCCTTAGCCATGATTACTTCAGCTTTTCTATTGAAAGTGGAAAGTTCACACCCCATGCATCTCTTAATTGGAATTAGGATCATACAAACTCCACACAGAAATTGTCCTTATCTTTCTAGAAATGAGGTTTCCAAGCCACAAGACTTTTATTTTTGTACAAAATGATGCCATCTCCTGTACTGATGGTCCTAGGGGTGCACTGCGCCGGTTACCAAGGAGCTAGAGTCTTGGATCCGGAATGAACTTGGGTGCAAAGAGGGAAGCATTCCAGCTCTTGTCTTCTCTGACTCTCTGCCTGTTGTTATGGTGCATTTTGTTTGAACTGAGGCTGATGATGTTAGCTTCCACTATGAGATTTCAATTCCCCTTTCACAGCTTGATTTATTTATCTTGTTTTTTTCAAAATCCTTTTTTTTAAAAAGTCAGAAGAATGAAAAAGTATACAAAAGCAATTATAATCAGTTCACAATTGTCTATCTATATATCTTTATCTATTCACTGATGCTTCTTTTGCATAGTTCTTGAAGAAATGTATGGTGGATGCAGGCCAATGAAGAAATACCTCCAGCCAGACTCTCATTGAAAAAATTACATCCAAGTAAACACGGTTTAAACGAGGCTTTGGTCTAATGTCAAAGGTCTCAATTAAACAGGGCAAATAGTTTGGACAACCTGTCTGCTCTGCACTGCTTCTTCTTCATGCCTCCTGATGCAACACAGATGTCCAGCAGCACAAACATCAGCCTGTGAGACACCTCTGCAGACAGGCCACTGCTGTGGCCATGGTGAGTAACCCACCAGCTTCAGTCAGATTTGTGGTACATCTCTTCCATGAGTAAAGTCCTTGAAATCTCTGGATTCCTTCAGCGTCCCTTACTTCACACTATAAACAAGCACTATAAGATTTACAGAAACACCGGTATCCATTGGCTGCTAAGACTCCAAAAACCCACATTTGCTAGGTTGAGATTAAGCAGTGAGCCAGACAAGATAGCCCTGAATCAACAGACATAGCTGTAGCAGTAAACAAAACCAGTTAATGTGAAATGGACTTATTTCTCAAAATCCCTGAAGTTGTCCCAGGAAGTCTGAGTTGTTTTTCTGCCTAGCTGCATTCCTCCTGATCCTGCAACTGCCATTCTCTCCCCAAAACAATCAAACAGGCTTCAAAATCCACAAAACCACACAAAAGGTTGCATTCCTTTCAAATGTCATTTTTGATTGGGGTTTGTTTGTTTGTTTTCCTGTGAAAATCAGAAATGTGTTTGTTGGGGAAAAAAAAGAGAAGCAACTAGAAAGTAACCCTCAACTGGTAACCTTTTGTTTCCACAGCTATTCTCTCATTAAATTATCAGCTATCACAAGACTGTGGATGAAAGAGCTGCAAATGGTGAGATGTCACATTAATTCACAGTTGGCAGAGAACAGCTGGACAGCATGGCTGCAAGTAATTCCTCCAGGACCCCCACCCCAGGGAGGTTCTGCTCACTATTCACAGTGCTGTGTTACACTCTGGGAATCTGCATCTCCGAAGTAATGGAAAGGAACTGCTGCAGCCTTTGTCAGACCCCATGGCTCAAACTAATTTCCACTAATTTCAGCGAGGACACTGCAGAGCAAGAAAATAAACTTTCTCTTCCCATGGACTGCTGCATGCATGGTAAGAGTCAGACAGGTTTAGAGACAAACTCATCTATCCAGAAAGGATGGGGAGCATGGAACAGGCAAGCTTGCTTATCTGTCACCCAGGAGGTTTTTGTCCTGCTGCTAGAGGACTACTCTTATGCAGCATAACATGACAGCTAACAAACCTTTAAAGCCTTGGGGGAAAAAAATTAATGCACTGGATGTGCTTGGAACAGGTTTTAGTCCACTGCTAACGAGGCCCTGAGGAAAGGCTGCCTATTTTTATACCCATGTCTCAGGCAGGGGTCTAAGCCACCACTCCAAAGCAAGCGTGCCCCCAAGGCCACTCCCTTGCCATTGCATGTGGCACACTCCACCCGCTTACAGCCATGGTGCTGACTGCTCTGACTGTGGGGTTTCCCTCTTCCTGACAGGACAACTGCGTGTGGCTGCTGAGAGCTGCTCGCCACAACCAGCTCAAAGCCCACGTTTGTGTGAGGCTTTCACTGTGACCACGGAACAGAGGGAATGCGGGGTATGGCCAGAGATGAGACACTTCACAGCATCTTTGGTGGCTCTTCACTTGGGTAGATTTAGGTTGCCATGTATCACTCCTCTTTAAAGCCCCTTGCTCACAATTTTATACTTTTTTGTTTCTCAGGATGTTGGCTTAACCCTCCTAGGCATCCCACTGCCCTCCACTCCATATATCCTTTACAGCAGAGCCGTGGGTTGGAGTACTCCACAGCAAGTTTTGCCTTCAGGCCATCAAAATGTTAAACATCTAATGCGCTCACAGACAGGCTGTGCCTTTCCATCCTTTCCATCTGTGAGGACAAACTGGTATTAAGGTCCAGAACCCCCTCCCCTGGGTCACTTCAAAGGCCATTATAGTTAGTGGTAGGGCATGCTGTAGGCAGGATCAGGTGGGCAACAGCTTCATTATTGAAAGGACTTAAAAATTCAGGATCAATTGATCAGATGTGGCAAACCATTAGCAGGCAACAGATTTTTGAGATGTTGCCAGCCCAACCTAGCCCAGCCTTCAGAAAGCATCCCTAATTCCCAGGGTGCCAACAAGGATGAGGTGTGTTTGGTGTTCCTGAAATGAATCTCAGGAACATCACAACGGTAAGCACCCAAAGACATTTCAGGCTTGGAGTTTGCGTAATTCAGAGGTCAGACTCATTCCCAAATCTTTGTCTCCAAAATGTTGGTGGAAATGCTTTGCCACATACAACTCAGATATTTTTGTTGGAAACCATTGTTTCAACCCCTGCTGCTTTACTGAGCATATTGTTACTATTTTTAAGAAAGATAGTCTCACAAAGATTTTCCCCTAGTCTAAGAAGAGGAGGTTTAGGGGGAAATAGCTTTATTGCAGAGTGGTCTCAATGCAAAAATATAACTATCCTTGCTCAAGACAGAGAGCTTCCAAATTTGTTAAAAAAATCTATGCATTTGACAATTTTACTGTAACTTATTATGAGTGTAAAGTAAAATAGAGGGATTTTTGTGGTTTGACTTGTATTTCTGTACTTATATATGGTAATTAAATGTAAAAAAAGCCAATTAAAAAAAAAAAAAACTTTGGCAAGAGATTAGTCAAAATATGTACACTTTAATTTTTTAGGGGCTTGAGGACGCATTCCTTTGACATTTGCTTTTGGAAAAAATTGACTTAAAATATGACACTTCAAAAGCAGCTGCTTTGTGTGTTCACAAAGTGGTTTCCATATGCAGATATATGAATATGTATGTGCCCACATGACCATAACCATTGATAACAGGCTAAATAATCATTTACACAGTGCCTTCTCAAGACTGGCAGATCTCTGTTAGTGCCCATTTCATAAGAAATAAGTACAGAAAACAAACTGTACCACTAATAAATGCCCCTAACTTGTTCAGTGTGCTAGGGAATGAGCTACTGTTGGTGTCATGAAAAAAGAACAAGCTGTCAGGATTTTCTTACATATTTCTGTGGATGTGACTGCGTCTTGACCTAGTCACATAACTTTTTGGTATCTCATCTTCCTCATTTGCAGAGTGGGTATAATTGTCTCTCTAGTGCTGTCCAATATAACAAAGCAAAGTGCACAAGAAGCACAGAAAATCATTCTGGGAAAGGGTTGTTCATTGTTATACATAAAAATTGCCTGATTAGCTAGCGCTGCTGTGAAGGATGGGAAGGTGAAGTGCTTGGATGGAGTGAGAACTCATCAAGGTTTTTTTGTTATCGCAAAATATTACTTAAAATAAGCTGAAGGTTCAGATGTGCTATTGTGGGGATGGGTTGTACTCAGCCTGCTGTGCTTTATTCCTGTCTTGTGGGTCTCTGCTCTCTTGCTAGGCAGCAGCCTCAGCTATGATCCATTCCCACTCCTGCCAGAAGGCTCCTTCCAGAGACAGTCCCACACCTGCCTTGGGGACTGCTCAGTTTCTGGGCCATAACCGTTCCCTCTGCTGGAAAAACATTTTGGTTCCTTCGGGACCAAAACCATCTGCTCTGAGCAAACCCCTGCAGGAAAGCCAGGCAAGTGTAAGGTCTCGTGGGGACTAGGAGCGTTCGTGGAATATACAGACATCACTCGAGACAATTAAGAATCTGCTCACTGGTGATAAACACAGTGTAGTGTGCTGCCTGGTGTTTGTACTATAGATTTTGAATTTAAAAGACAAATAAACACACGACGTCTGAGCATCAGTCAGGAGGAAGGTACAGAGCTGTGCCCCTCCAGGATAGAGGTCTGGTTTTGTCGGGATAAGGAGACCTGCCTGGCTTTTGCTGATACTTTTATGCACCTTGTCACCCATATCCCTTTGCTAGCCTGCAGCTCCCTTCCCCTTCTTGGTAGCCTACCCAAATGTGGAGGTATGCTCAGTTCATCTCCTTTGATCCCCATCTTTCCTTCTGCTCCTAACCCCATGTCTGAGCTGTATGCTTTCAAGTTTGCAGTGCTTTCTGTCCCCTGAGGTGGTGGTGCCTGGGCACAGTTGTGAGCTGCTGTGCAGGTGTCAGGGTGTCCTCCTCCTGCCTTAGGGGCTGATGTGGGAAAGTACAGTGTGAGCTGGGGCCCCTTACAAAAATGAGAAGACAGGCAGCCAAGTCTTCCCTCTGGAGACTGGGGGAATGTGTCTGTGGAGAGGGTTTGCCTGTTTCTGCTGGTCATGGACAGCCATATAACTTTCTTCTTTGAGTCCTAGATCTGCATGGTCCAAAATTGTTAAGTATAATCCCTTCAGCAGGCCCCAAATTCTTGAGTCACACATGCTGTGGTGCCGTTTCTCCCAAAGTGGCAGAGGCCTTACCAGCACCAGGAGGGGGCAGGCTGGTAGCCATGTCCCCCACCCTCACTTTTCCATTGTGTTTAGACAAGCTGGGGGTCTGGTGGCACAAGCACAGGTTCAGTGAACCAGTAGCAGCTGGCAGGGAAAAACTTACCCCTTCACACATACAGGTCTATTAGCAAGGTGTTTCTAGTCTGGGCTGGTCTGCAGCTGATGGTGTGGAGATCAATGAGATTTGTGCATTTCAGGAAAAAAATGGCAAATAACTAGACATCTGCCCTAGGATTATGCCTACCAAATTTATATAAAATATCAATATTGATATAAAAATCAAATGTCAAATTTAATAAGCACAGTAGAACCTTCCACTAACTACAGACCAGTAACCCCATACATCTCCAGAAATTTGGGTAGAAAGAGGAAAATAGGGGAAGGAAGAAAGAAAAGTATTCTTTGTAAAATAAAATACAGGCATTCCCATAATTAAAAGAAGAATACAACCTGAATAGCAAATCACAGACATTAACACCAAGATGAACATATTTATAAAGAAAATTATAAGCAAAAAAAAGTAATTGCCTCCAAGCAATTTTGGCACATTTCTTCCTTGCATTAAAGCCCAAAGGATTTGACGGAGAATTTTTGTGGCAATGCTTGCAAGGCATGTGACATAGTACAGGAGGGAGGATTTTTCCATTGCATTCTCTGCTGCTCTGCTTTTGAGCACCACAAAGGCACATTTTTTCATAAATGTGTTCTTGGTTTCTTGGTTTTGGTGGTGGTAGTGCTGCAGGAGCAGTGCCTTTTCCAGATGGCATTCTGAAGGCTCCTTCTCTCCTGGCTGAGCCATCAAAGGTCCCTCAGGAGACAGGAATTGTCACAACCAACTGGAGGGAACATTTGTCTTACCCAGATACCCATATCTGGCAGTCGCCTCCATGGACTGCTTAGGAGGGACACAGCACTAATCTGCATCTGCCAGCTGCCCTGCTTCACATATTCTCTTCACTTCTCTTTGAAAATTGCCGTAGAAGGAGGCTTCCTGTCTTCTTCAGATTTGTTGTATCTTTATAACATTTACTTTTATCTTTTGGCAAAGAGTTTCACAGGCCATGAACCTATTCTTTGGGAAAGCACTTTCCTTTTTTCTTTCTACTCATCAGTTCATCACTCATGTGAGACCAGATGCTGAACTAGGGGAAAGCAGTTTAAAGCTTGTCCAAACTAAAACCTACTTTTAAAACTCACCCTTCCAGGTCTTGTCAGCAGCTCCAGGCATCACCAGAGCATATTGAAAAGCAATTTGTGACATCTGTGTTGTGCAATTTAAGTCTGGGTCTTGCCACAAACTGCTTAAACTGGAAGAGCATTAAAAGGTTAAAAGGACAGCTGCACAGAGCAAGCCCTCCCCAGGGATCCAATATTAGTTGGTCTCATGGTCCTGGAGGCAGAGAGAGGTTAAGAAACAATTGCAGACATACCACCGAGCAAGGCTGAGAAAGTCACTCTCCCACTATGATTCCAACCAGGTGAGGAAGAAGCTGAATCTCGTGAAAGACCAACACTTCATCCTAGCTGGGCATATTCACCCTTTCTGGGCAACTTCATTGACTTCCTGTGTAAATGAGCACTTGTTGAGGGCCGTGCAAGCTCATTGTGGAGGGAAATGACAGCCAAGGGCAGGGAGCTCCCATCTGTTGTCTGCAGAAAAACATTCAGGATTTGGCCCCAACAGTCATGTAGAAAATAAGAATCAGAAAGCACATCACCTGAGCAATGGTGAGGAGGAGCTCTCTTTCCATTCCCTTTCCTTCCTTTTGCACCAGGTGTTCCTCCCTTGATCCCCACATGCAGCCCTTTGGATGTGTGGTTAGGACCACACCTCCTGCCCACCTGCCCTGCTCTCCTGAGTGACACATGCTGCATGGAGTTGGGTTCCTCTCTCCAAGACCCCCATCCTGGCCTACACCAGTTCTCCATCCTATCTATCCCACTCACTCTGGCATCAACTTGATCCCTGACAACCTACCTCAGCAGTGTTCCCTCCCTGCTGTGGCGTGGGTCACAGAGGGAGTGCTGGGACCCTTTCCCGGCTGTGAAGTGTCTGGCAGGGAGAAGGAAGTGTTACCTGAGAGGTGAGGTGGTGATGGGAAACTTCATGGCTTTGGTTCACACTTTTTTACACAAGAGCAAGGGAAATCAGGCACAAGCGATTTTATTCTTTTCCTCTTTCCTGTCGTACTCACACTGATGAGCAGCTCAACTAGCTTAAGTGAGTTTTAAAGTGGATTTTACACACTATGTTATGATCTTAATCTATAGCATTTAATGAAACTGTTAGTTTAAATTATGTTGCTCTAGTCCTGAACCAAAGTGTTCTACATTGTTTGAAAGCAAACTCAACTCTTTTCTCTGGCATAAGGAAACTAGAAAAGAAGGCAAGAAAACAACTCTGTCTTAACTGTCCAAGCTAAAAAAAGCACTCTCAACACTCATCAAATAAAATAAAGAAATTGAATCATTCAGAAGAAAAAAGATTTGATTTTAAAATTTTGTCTGTGACAGTTTGATCACTACTGTGTTACGTGCAACTGTGTTACATACACAGGTTGCATATAAGCACATGACAACAAACAGAAAACAAACTAAAGGAGGCTGGATATGGACTTGGAGTTTTCCTTCTAAGAGGTGAATTTTTATTCCCCCTGCAAAACCTGATTTCATGCCATGTGTGTTAAAATCCTCACTCCTTACTAGCAGGTACAGTTTAGAGACAAAACAGAAGAGCACAGGGCAATGTTAAGAAAATAAACATTGCTTGTTCCCCAACTGCCCACAGAGGCCAGCAAGAAGATCTCTGCACAAGAGCCAGCATGGCGTGCAGCACTGCTTCAGATTTCTGCTCTCTACCAATATAATTTGTTCCACATGCTGTTTACCCACTGTTTCTTCCAAACCACGTCTTGGCTAGAAGGCAGGTGATGACAGGTCATGGAAAAAAACAGAAGAATTTTGCAGCTTGTCTTGGCTGTACTGAATATGCCCTTGTGCTTGGAACAAATCAAACGCTTTGTGCCATTAACAATCTGTGGCAAGTCCAGTGAGCCTTCCTTCCCTGGCAGGGGCTGGAAAGATGCACCAGTGCTATAAACAACAGAAAGTTATGGGATGACTTCAGTGCATTGACACTCACAGCAGAGAAAACAAGGTATGGGCTCGCTTGTATGAGCAGATGCATGAGTGTGCTTTGCTCTGGATGGTGGCAGGGGACAGGGAGACTGTTCTTTGCAACCGGTATGTGTCATGCCTTCTTTTACTGCCTACCTGGGAACTGCCCTTGAAGTAACAGCCATCCATTAATTCCTTGTCCTACTAGGTGTCATTTGCTAAAGATACACTGGGAAGCAGCTCATGAAGTTGATGAGTATGGCAAGGTATACCTAATTTCATTGTGTCAGAGCTTCGCAGTCAGTGGAAGTAATGCCACCATGAAAATGCATAAATTATAGCTCATGCTGCACAAACCTAATCTTTAATAAATAAACATGAGGTAAACCTCCTCTTCTGCAAGTTGTCCTTACTTTGCAAAATGCAAAGGGAAGAAACCATATAGCTCTGGCTCCATTGGCTCCCTTGGAGAGTGAAAGGGCTATGTGGTTCCTTGGTAATATCTTCTCTGCTTCTCTGGCTACCAATGAGGGAAAGCCCAAGACTCCACGTCTGGGGTCTGAGCGGTGGAAGTGTAAGGCCAAGAAAAGGGGCCAAAATGTGACATCTGAAGGCTGTGTTGCTCCAGTGCTCGTGTCTTGTCTTGGCAGGCACATATCCGTAAAGGGTGGAACAAACAATGGGACTGAGCCTGAGCATGGGCTCAGTGGCAGCTGAATAAATGTGCTGGGACTTGCGTCAGTACATTATTTTTGCTACTGGACCCTGCTGAATTTATTTGACCTGGAAGTCACCGATCATCTCCCCAGCTGGGAAGAGAACAGCAACACATGCTGTGACCTGTATAAAAATCTGAGCTAGAATGGCCGAGGGAAAGAGAGGAATCTGTGGAGGTATATTTATGTGCCTGTGTCAAAAGATCAAGTCTGCAAAATCACTGGATTGTTACACCAGTATGATATGTCTCTGTAGCTAAAGATGAATGGAGACAGAGGTGGAAAAATGCCTGTTGTGCCACACATCATCTAATTTATCTCTATGAAGATGTATGTCCATTTTGTGCAAGTTTCTGGCTAGTTTTTCAATGTCCCAAGAAAGGAAACTTCCCATGAAAAGTTACTTCACAAACCACATTGAAAATGCTCATGGTGTTTGTTTTCTTCAATAAATTCAATCAAAATTTTAAACTTACTAATTTCATGTCAATTAATAATTGATATAATTATCAATAATAATAGGTGCATCTTTCTGAATCTCACTTAATGTCTGAATCTCTCAAAAATCCACAGATAACCAGACCTTTATCAATATGGTTCTTTCAATTAGTCTTCTCAGTGACAGAATTATTTTGTCCTGCCTGAATTCTACCAGTTTTTCCTGGTAATACAATGCAAGGTTCCTTAAACCCCAGCCATCAGCTGCTTTTTGATTTTGTTTGCCATGGCAAGTCAATGCTTGACTGCCTCTTGGCTGGCTAAGGAGTCTTGAAGACCATACATTTCACTGGAATTAACCAGGATCTACTTTTAGTGAAAATTTAAATAATCCAGCATATTCAAAGATGTTAGAATATGGTCATTTATTCTTATGAATATTCCACTCAGCTACATACTCTTGCCCAGCTATTTGACATGTACATTTTCCTCCTTACTCAAAAGCTGTGGATACCTTGGAGGCTGTCCAAAGGACTGAGTTACCCCAATGCCAAATGCTTTTGTTACCTGTTGCACAGCCCTAACTTCCAGCCTTCCTCTTTCAGTTTATTTCCCCTGTAAGACTTACCAGTGCATGGAAAATCTATTGAAAAGCCAAAAGTGCATTGAAATCCAGATGCAGTTGTGCAGAATCCAGCCATGTCACTATTTGGAAAAAATTAATTAAAAATAATTTCCAACCTAAAACCTGCTAAATTTTCTGCTTTAAGAAAATTTAAGATTGTATATTTATTAGGTTGTGATTGGCAGTTTGGAGTTGGCATATCAGTATTTCCTTGTACATGCCAGCATTAAAGGGAAAGTACTTGCTCCTGTCTCCAAAAAAGAGACATTTTCCATATGCATGCTCTCCATTCTGTCCTGCCTAATGACTATACATTAAGATATTATGTGGGAAAGGTTGCAACATTTTGTAGCATATGTCTGTGCAAGTGAGAAGTGTGTCTCACACCTGCTTCTTGGCTTTGGGATATTATTTCTTGTAACTCACTTACTGCCTGGCTGGCTTGTGGTGCTGCAGGTTTCAAGTGGAGAAGCAGGGCAGTGAAGCAGGGCTTCTTCACCTGCTTGGAGTGGCAACACACATGAAAGCCTGTGGTCCCCTCTGTGACACTGTGCTCGTGGACAGGGCATGCCCTGCAAGAGGCAATGGCCAGTCCCCTTCAAAACAAAGCTGCCAAACCACTTCCAAAGCAGCCTCACAATTATTTGCATAGGAAGGAAGCTCATGACTTCTTTAGTCACTCAGAGTTCAGAGAGCTGGTCTGAAATAGAGACCATGTTCCTTTAAATAGCATAAGCACTGCTGGAGCAGGATTACATCTGTCACAGATAAAAATGCTCTATTTATGCCTTATTGTAATCCATTCACTGGTTTATGGTGCCTGTGTCCTTCAGGGAGTGTTGGAAACCCACACGGCACTCCCGAGTGCTACATTTTGCATTCGTATCTCCAATTCTGTTGACAGATGTGTACAATCACACTCAGCAGTCAGACAACTCCCTCTTGACTCTGTATCAGAGGAAGAGCAAGTGGGAAAATTATTTCAGCTGAGGTCAGCATTAACTTGAGCTCAAAATACTTCCCTCCAGATACACCTGTTTCAGACAGAAGTATGCAAATAGGAGGTGATCTTCAGTGAATTCCAGCCACTTCCCTATTTCACATTCCATTTGCGGGCTCTGCCATTGCACATAGAGACAGCAGAAATGCACTCAATTAAGCAAAAAAAAATCTGCAATCAACCTGATAACTGGGAAAAAAAACTATCCTCCCCCTGCAAGTGGAATGTAATGGTTACGTATTTTTACATAATTTTACGTATGAACATTGAATATGTAAATACAGCATATTCCTGGATGCTTCAGGAGAAAGATGATGAATTTTCTGAGGACAATCCATTAAAAAAAGAGGCTGATTAATGCATTAATAATAAATTAACCAAAGGTTTCTGAGAAGATACCATTTAAACAATAGTTTCCAGCTTCTCTTAGTTTCAAGTGTTAGGAGTATCAGCTTCGTTGCTCTTAGCCTTTCCATATTAAAAAAAAATAGCTTCTTCTCTCATTTCTTATAATTGGCCATTCCCAATAAAGCTGAGTAGTTCCAAAGAAATGTGATGAATCACTGATCCTCATTCCTTGTTGCCTTGTGATCAGAGCTACAACCGTCCTCCAGGGCAGGGACTTGCTCATTTGACTGTGTCCCACCCAACCTCAGGTTGAAGGGATCCTGGTCTCATTATATCCTGCTGAAAAGGCAGGAAATGTGTCTGGAAACAGAATAATGCTTTTGTCAGTCTCAGTTATCGATATTGGTGTGTACTGGCTAGTGTCTCCAAAGTCCTTCACAACTGCATCTCAGATAGTCACCTGGGGTTTAAGCAGAGATTCTCAGAAGGGTTTGGGTAGTGAAAATAGGACTTTGCTCTTGGAATCATCATTGCTCTTGAAATAACCCTAAGTGGCATAAATCTGTTCTCTTTCACGTCCACTTAAACTAGAGTTTAAATTCCCAAGAACTGGGAGATTTTCCCTGAGTAACCACAAAGCTTCTTATAGCTGGAAGCCAAAGCTGAGGGTATGTACCATCCTATTAACCTCAGCCAGCTTTGGTACTTTTGTTGGCTTGTCCTCAAAAAATAATGGTATTGGCAGGTCTGACTTTTAATATAAAGAGCTGTAGCTCCCTCACAGTAGGTGAGCAATCTGTGCAACTGGACATAAATGCTGATAACAAGGCCTCGTTCCAATTAGGAAGCAATAAAACAAACTACATCAGCAAAAATTCCTGCAAGCATATTCCTTAAGGCTGCTTTGTGCTCTCATAAAACTCAAACATCTTTACCATGCAATACCACCAGATTCACCAGCTGCTCACAGATACACTTAAGCACTGATTCTTTGTGAAACTGCCCAGAAAAGATTGCTTGGTCCTGCTGCTGGGGGTCAGGGCTGGAGGGACACTTTTACACAGGAGAGGCACAGATGGACATGCACAGGCAGAGAGCTGTGACCTCTCTGTGCAAGGGGAGTTTGCTAAGGTAAGCTGAAACCTCTGTGTATACATTTTAATTCTCAGAAAGCTGCTTAAATGGAATGTACTTGTAATAAAAAAGTGTTTTGAGAGCAGTCACAACAGATATAAAATGTGGGCTACGTGAGGGTTTGAGATTACACCCCCAGAAACATGCTGCCCTTGGTTCTTTCTGTCTGAACTTGGAGGGTTGGCTTCTGATGCTGCAGAAAGACAGGAGGAGTGCTCCCAGAGATACACAGAAGACAAATCGTGCAGTTCATTTTTCATCCATGTCTATACAGCTCTCCAGCACAGATAATTGCATTGTTTGACAAAGTCTCAGCCATTTCTTACATTGTCAGACTTTCTTGGCCCCCAGGAGAGCCTCCCTGGTCATGGTGCATCCTGTGGGCCTGTGGTCACCGTCTTCCCCAGGGTCCAAGTGACAGGTTTTTGGCAACATGTCTGTGAACTGCACATGCAACACGATTGGATTTTAACATTGCTCTGGAGCACTGAGGAAAGAATTAAGGGAGTTTAGGAAGAATTAACACCATGACTTACTGGACTCACGATGAGACAGTCAGTGACTGTATTTGAGACTTGTGTCTGACATCTGGAAGGTCACTTGTGAATGGCATTGAGGACTCTCAACAGATTTATTGAGAAAAAGTTTCTTGAGGCAATCTAGGAATTTATTCTGGGAATAAAACACATCACCAAAGGCAAAAAAGAAGACCAAAGAGAGTAGCTTATAAGGTGGCACAAAACTGGATGCCAGCACAGTTAGCACTGGAAAATATATTTTTGGTTGTTTTCTTTTAATAAGGTGCAGGCATGGCTACTTTCTCCATATTGCTGAAAGGAGTGATTTCATTGCTCACCAGGATGTAAAAGGTACTCGTAGAAGATGGACAGCCCTTTCCAGGACCGAGGGTACCTGGCAGGACTAGGGTGGGAGCAGGAAAGGGGCCACAGCACAGCAACCTGACAAAACAATCTCCCATTCCCTTGATGCTGTTGACCTAGAGACTTCCAGACCAGAGATTTACTGGTGACCTAGGAAGAAGCAGCTTTCCTGGCAAAGGATAGCAGCACTGCCTCTAGGAGACTAGAGTTCAGTAGCAGGGGATGGAGTTCGCCAAAAGTGGTTTTTAACAGCCACTTTGGCTGTGATCTTGACAGACATTTCTGTCAAATTGGCCTGAATCATCTCCAGCACAGCTCTGTCTAGGCAAGAGACATAAGATTTATAACAATCTCTTGGAACAGTTTTATAAATACTTTGTAAATGGGTTCTTTGATTTGCACATAACCTTCTTCAGCGGAGATACTGAGCATTGTTGAAGTGATGTAGCTGTCCGTGGACTGGGTAAACACAAGCTAATCTTTCTGCTGGCCACAGCCTTTCCTTTAGTTCATGGTAAGAATGGCCCCTTCAATTACAGTTATGATTCATGATTGTGCTGGAAGTTGATAGCTCAGTGTGCTTGTGTCTATGCCAAAAGCCTGTGTAGGATGCCTGAACATAGCCCAGGTGAGGAAAGGAAAACTATGTTTGGTCTGGCTAAGAGACCCAGTCAGGACCCCAAAATTAGTGTCAAACCAGATGGCACTGGTTTGATGTCCTGAACAATGTAGTTCAGGACAAATACTCCTGTTTAGATATGTGTGAGGCTTAGCCACCTCTGCCCTGTTCATAAGACTGTCTCACAATATTAAAAATATATGGATTGAGTGGGAACTGTTCCATATCAGCAAGATCTGCCCTTACACATTTAGCATGGCCACATTTTTCTCCCAAAGTAACAAGTTAGTGACTTCAACAGTGAAGCAGAAAGCATGGGATTTTCTGCAGGGAGTTTGCCCCCCTGAAGGAAGACCCACTGGTAACAGCAGAGCCCTTAGATGTTCCAGATATTTCAGTGATGGGGCTGAAGTTCTTTTCAAACATGGTAACACAGAGGCCTTCAGAGGTGTTACACAGCTGGTGAGAATTATTAAAATGGTTCCTGAGAAGTTCTAAAAGCTAATGAAAAGGTAATAATGTGAGAACAGAATGGGAAATAGGTGGTGTGAAGTGGTGGAAGGTTGAGAAGAAGTGTCATGTTAAAGAAAAGATGGAAGGCAATCAGGTATATGCCTGAGGTGCGAGTGTGACTGCTGTAAACCCCACTGGTCTTCACAGGTTTTATGAAAATGGGCTGCTGTGTAAAGTGAACTACTAGAGATACTTCTAAGGGCACAAGAAAAGTCAAGAGCAGAGTTAAGAAAAAATTAATAGGTTGTTTGATCTTCACCAGAGTGCTAGGAACAAGAGCAATCACTAGATAGAAGCAGCAACAGCACATAGAAGGACATGGAAACAAAAGGGTGCACACCCAAAGCCAAATACAAGAAGCATAATTCTTCAGATGCAGGAAGCATTAGCCTGCTGCAAGAGAGAATAATCAAAATCTATAAAAGACTTTATTGAATAGGATGAAACAGATGCACCATCAGGAGTTAATAATAAAGGATTGTTGCAAACACATTTCATACTGTTGGGGATCTCTGCAATTCCCTTTGATTAGAAAAGAGCTTTTTGGTGGAGCAGTTCAGAATCTTTCTGTTGAAAAACACTCAGTCATAAAAAATATTATATTAACAAAAGCATTTAGATATTTGTGTGTGTATGCATGTGCATTCCCCTGAATATTTGGATTGACATGCATGAAATTCTCCAGGAAATAAATCATAGGTTTTGAACTGATCTACTTTTCAACACTAGAGCTCAGTTTACAGACTTTTATTGCTTTTCAAGGATTCTTTATGTCCAAGCAGATAAATTGTAACAGTTCTGCACTTTCCAATGTGTCTTCTTATATGCTATAAGGATTGCTTACATTCTGCTGAAGATTTTTATGATTATTTTTTGCTTTTTTTCAAGGATATTTAAAAAAAGCACATATAATAGTTAAAAATTGACTGGTTTGATTCTCACACTGATCCTTGTGGCTGGGAGCTGCCAGAGATATGTTTGTTATGAAAAAGAAAAGGAAACACCTTGTGTATTGCCCTTGGAAATTTCCACAGATATGCATGCACTGTTTCTAACTGCATATGGTGCAGCTATGCAGTGGGAATGTGAGTGCTCTCCTTTTATACCCAAATAATGGCAAATGGATGACATGACTGAAATAATAGCAACAAGAGTCTTGCTATAACCATGGTAGTACAAGGACATGGGTAAGACAGGGCATTTGTTTAGAGCTGCCTTCACAAATAAGCACCTCTGTTTTGTGTCAGCAAAGACACAATTAGGAGTGGTGAGAATTTGGTGGCTTGCAACTGTCTGTAATTCTGAGACTTTGCCCCACAGAGTATCCTTTATTAGACTAAATGGCATGGCTGGGAAGGATTATACAGGGTTCCTAGCACATACCGTCTTTGCTAGGTTGGCAACACAGCAGCTAACCTGAGCTAACAGCACACCAAACCCAGATACTCAGAGTTTGGTCCCTCCACACACAGAGCTCCCTTATCATGACCTTGCTTTCAGTCATTCCCTCTAGCTGAAGTCAGCCAGTATGATACTGAAGCCTGAAATATTTGCCTGAAGGAGACAGTTTAAGAGAGGCATCTGGGAGAGGACAAGAGCAATAAACAGACCAAAGTCACTGCTCTGGGAATCAGGCAAAACTTATTGCTGCCAACAGTGAGCTTGGTTATGGGTACAACACTGGGATGGAGATGCAAAAACCAAAGTGTATAACTTAGGCAGGCATTCCACATCATTCACTCTATTTATATGTTTTGAAGGGGACATCCCTGTGGCAAACAAAACAGTTCTACATAGTCTGTTTCTGTGGTGTTATTTTCTTGGGATGCTTCCCTTGATTAATAACAGGGCCAGAATGCCTCTGCAGCCCGCTGCTTTGCTTTTGTTAAAACAAACCCCCAAACTGTCCCAGAATTCTCAAGCCTTCCTCTTTCTTAATGGGTTCTTGGCCCTGTAGTTCCCCTCACACTTCCCCAGTTAAAGTGTTCCAGCCCTGGGCATGGGAAGCTGTGCACAGCTGTGTGCCCGGCTTTCCAGCCTGCCACTGTGATGGCTGGAGCTGCTGGCCAAAACCTTGGAAACAGATTTTAAATTTAGATTTCTGGCCAAGCTGTGGCCTATTTTAAGCCTTTAGAAATACTCTGGATCTCATGCAGATCTCCATTGCCTTTAAGTAAACCAGTGGTGGTAGCAACACAACTGAGCTTCCCAGTGGCAGCCCTGGGTAAAACAGGGGGGAGGGGATCAGGATCCTGCCCATGGTTTTACAGCTTGCTGAGTCTGAAACAAAACTTGGAGCTACTCTATCCTCTATGCAGAAGCAGGCCATCTTCTGTTTTGTCAGTTTAATGTGAATTTACTAGATATTTTTCTTCTCTTCAGATGTGTTAACAGATAACACAGATCTCTCTTTATAGCCAGATCCCTGAAAAAACGTGCAAAGATAAGGGTGCAAAGAGCTTTCCCTTGTCCTCTCCAGAATGTGTCATAGGCTGTCCCAACCCACAGGGTGTTCCTGCTACCTCCCTGCTGCCCTGCAGGATGTCATTGCTGGGCTGGGCAGGGAGACCCAGGGAGCCCCACATCACCAGCTGAGTCCTAGCAAAAAAAAATCCCCTCTCCAAAGGGGGTGAAGTCCTGTTGTAGGGCATCATAGCTTTGTTATCAGCTCTCTCCCAGCAATCCCTGGCATTTTGCACAAGGTGCCCGTAGCCCAGAACTCTGCTTCTGGCAGGGTGAGGGTAAGGGGAGCCACAGGAGCTTGGCCATCATCTACAGATCACATCAAGTATTTCCCGGTCAGGAACATATTTAGCTGGGAGACAAGAAAGTTTTTATGGAATCAGGACAGTTAAATTCTGTGGTGGACTCTCATAAACAGGAAGACCAAAGGATGAGCTGATTTAAAGTGTAGTTTAGAGCATGACTGGGCTGAGCTGGTCTGCAGCAGTCCTTGGCCCCCTGTGCCTGAGAGAGCCAGCCTCTCTAGGGCAGATGGTGCAGGCATCTCATCCTTCTCCAGGAGCAGGGACAGGCCAGGTTGTGCTGCCACAGGATAACAGGGGTCCTCTGGCAGAAACAGTGTCTTCACAGGAGGAAAAGCACTTTGTCTCATCTTTTAAACAGGGCAAATAGAGACATCAAACATTAACTTTTTTTTGTTGCCAGTGAGTGGGGTTAGTTTAGATCAGAGACCTAAGCAAGATGGTCTGAACAGGACCTATTCCTCTCATTTGCTCTTCAATATGGAGCATAGATATATAGGCCAAATATGAAGGCACCTGGAGACAGATCCATAGCACTGGCCTGCAGACTGGGTCATTCTCTGCCATCAGGCACGGCAGTGGAGTCTGAGGCATTGCTGTATGCAGGGACATGCTTTTCTCTGTGCACAGTGATTGAATGAAGACTGAGCACTAGTTTGCTGCAGCACTTTTATAAATCCCTCCTCAAACCTAACACTTACTAAAATCTGTGTTCTTCTCAGACTTTGTTACAGTTGTGTCTTGATGTTAGTGTACTGTGTCACCCATCACTACAGGGAAAATAGCAGCAGCCAATTTCTGTACACTGGAACGACACAGGCTAGTTATAAGGTGTCCACTGTGGTTCAGTATTTGCTGAAGTGTTAACACATTTCTTTTCAGCTGACAGTGCTCACTGAAACTGGAAGTCTAATTGGAGTAAGAGACTTGCACAAATCTGCTCTCCTGTAAAATTTGATTTTGAAATCAATGGCAGTACAGTCAGCTTCAATGATGCTCTGTTTTGTTGGGTTTTTTCATCACAATTTTTCCTTCAAATACTGTGCTGATTTATGTGTAATCAAAATTCATACAGAAAAAAAGACCCAGGGGACATGAGTGACATAATGCAGCTTCACAGAAGCCTTGAAAGCTATGCAGATTTAGTCAAATAAATCAGACATCTCAGGATCCCTGACCTAGCAGCACTCCATGTGTGATAAAACCTTTTGAGGGCAGACAAGACTTGTGTGCTGTGAGCAGCCTTGGTTAGGACAAGATTAAAATAAAAAAAAAAATCATGCAGTTTCTCCTCATCAGACAACACCACTGCCTGACCATTTAGGATAAGACTTTTACTCAGTGACAGCCAGTTCCTCACTCCATCCCTGTGGCCTCTCTCCTGTGGATCTGCCTCTGGCCTGTTTGGGGATTAGGCTGGAGGAGTGAAAATGATGGGCCCTCAGAGTGGAGTTTAGAAAAGGCACAGAGGGTGAGTGAAGTAGACCAGAAACTAGATGCTGATGGACAAGGGAAAGGAACAGAAATACAGTGTTGCAGGTTTGGAAGTCAGAGTTGAAGTCATCAAGAAATGTGTAACACAAACTGATAGCCAGCAATATGTGCAGGAACTCTAACAATATGGGGATTTCAACAACAGTAATTTTCAATTGAAATAAATATACCATCCTTCCAAGAGGACAGCAATAATTAGGGAGGAAGTAATTTCACAAACAAGCGTAAACAGAGATCAGCTCTTCAGGGTAGGAGCAGTGAGGAGCATCGTCCCTTTCCCTTGAGATGACCTTGGGATAAGGTCCACACTGGGAGGGAAACATCAGAAGTCAATGTGACTTGGCACTGGCCATTGCCAAGGGAATGTGATATGTCAGACTCATTTCTAAAAATCCTGTCTCTGTCTGTCTCAATTATCAAGGCCTGAAGCGCAGGCAACTCTTGTGCAGACTGCACAGGATGGGGCATGGGCACACAGTGGCTTCCCAAACCTGTTCTTTGGCCTTGCCAAGGTCTGTCTCCCCAAGTAAGAACTGCTTTTCCCTTCTTTCCCCCAAGGCTTAATTCTCTTCAGAAAGAGATGGGAAACAAGCCAAGGTTCAGTTGGTCTTAATCTTTTCCCTTCTGCCTCCACCTCATGATCCAGGTCTCAAGAAGGGATGTAGCCCCAGTTTCCACCATGCAGCTATATCCTGGCTGTGTGGCAGATGGTGCAGATACTGCACAAACAGCAGTGGTGGGGGTTCAACTCCTACAGCAGCCCAGAGTAACTTTGTCTGGGCTTCACTTAAACCATCACGTACCTTTTGATCTTTCTTCAGTGCATAGGATGGGTGATAAAGGATCTAAACAAAAGTTTTCTGGCACAAACCAGAAAATGTCACCTTTGTAAAGCAGTAATTCCTGTGTGCAAGTTAGCTGCCAGTTTGCATACAAAAGGGACAAACCACTTGTGTAAGGATATTAAGTTCTAAAGTCAAAAGCAGATTTACTGTGGAGTTTAAGACTGATCAGCTTTGTCACTTTGCATTCCTTAGTTTAAAAATCAAATGAAAGACTGCTTGCTTGCTTTTTGGTTTCTGAGAAATACGGCTTAAGAAATAGAAGTATAAAAATGTATTGCATCTGCAAAACAAGCCATAGTAAATAACATCTATTCATACTCTATGTAAATTCACGCCCTAGATTCACAAACACTGGTTCAGAAACTTGTTGGCAGGAGATGCAATAGACAAATATACAGGCTGTTGGCAGAAAAAGCACTTCCATTATTCATTTGTCACTGGTACCCAGGACTGTGATGCTATTCAAGGTAATGTACTGTCTCAAAATAAATCTTTTATCGCTACTCACTTCAGCAGCCAGAGCTGGTGGAGTACACAGGCTCATACAGACACAAGGCCAAATGACAGCCATTTCTTGTTGGAACTACTCTATTGCAACACAGTTTCATTTTAAAATTATTCACTGTTCTTTTTGAGGATTTTATCAAGTTAGTGGTCAGATGCGTCTGCTGATGGACTCACTGCTGATGTGTACAGTGCCTTAAGTGCACAACAGCTAATAAGGTACCTTTACAGCAACATCCAGAATCTGTAGCAGCCTGTGTAGAAAAGTAGTATTGACTGACAGCACTGGAAAAGGTGAAGGGACTTTGTGCTTCCCTGAAGTTTGGGCCACAAGAATGATAATAAGACCCAGAGAGAAGCAGCAAGATAAAATTTAAAAAAGTCTTTCTTCCTTAGACTGGACTGATGCAAATGTAAATGAAAACTTGGTCCCTGAAGTGGTCAAACTCTATACGGTGTTAATAATTTTGATTACAAGTCAAATCCATCTAATTTTAATCAAATTAGGGTTTTCATCAGTTTAGATGCTAGAATAGACTCGAAAATTGATGAAAAGAAGAGCAAAACTTTTCATCTGAAGCTTTGCATAGCAACAACACTGAAAATATATATGCACACGCACATTTAATTACAATTCCATACAGTAAAAAACAGTGACAGCTTTACCTGTGCTTCATGGAGTATTTAAGTTTAAACCTTGCAGTTCAGAGTCCTTTCCTCAGTCTAGAATGTGATGGAGGGAGTCTGGTGTGTGGTATATTAATCATAGCAAGGGAGACTATTCTATCATATACAAACTCCAAAAGATAGGAGAAACTAGGCAGAGGAAGATGGCTCTCACAGAGACTGATTCACTCTTTTTCTGGTTAAGTGGTATTAGAGATCTTTGTACATGGCTAAAAGACTGAGAAATATTTAATAACCTAATAAAATATCTAAATGAGAATTGGTGGAGGTTTCATGAAATTATGGAAAGTGAAGAGGGCCTTTCTCACATGTTTTGGGTGTAGTTCATAACACTACACAACCTTTTAAATGCAGCTGTATTCCACTGCTGTGTTCCCCTCCAAACACAGAGTAAATGAATAAATAGTAGCAAAAAGAATGAAGAAAGAGAAAATAAATACTCATTTTAAAAATTTTTTTAAATTTTTTTTAAGAGAAAAAGAACAGCCTTTGTAAGGCATGAGGCACGCAAGGAAGCCACTGGACCATAGTCATTATGGGACAGGAAGACCCTCCAAAGACATAGAACTTGGCTCTAACAGACTCCCCTGGGGGCTGGTGATGGCAGGAGATGGGCTTGAGGAGGTGAAAGCAAAGCTGGCTGTAGGGGAGCCAGCAGCCCATTGCGGGGGGGGGGGGGGGGGGCATAAGCTGACAGGATGCTCCAGCAAAATGCAGGGTTTTGTGCAAACAACATCCAGGTGAGAGGGAGCACGATGGGATAGCACCTGTAGCACTGAGTTTATAGAAAAGAGGGGTTAGGACAGCTCAGCTTGAACTGTGGTGCTGCTTCTGGCTGCTGGAATTGACTCCAATGTGTGACAATGCAATTGTCCTAGCACTGGGATCACCCACAGCTTGAAACTGAGGGTTTCAAAACCACTGGGTCCTGCAGGGACTCTCCAGAGGCTTTTGTCTACTTCCTTGCTGTGCCCTGAAGAACTACCAGACTTTGCTAGTGCTGGACCACAGTTCCGTTCCTTCCCCATGCCACCAGCTTGCACTAGTGCCTGAATACATCTCAGCTAAATTGTGGAGTTCCAGCTGCTCTGCATGCGTCCTCAAAGAGCTCCAGGACCATAACCAGAGAGTGGCAGAATGGCCCAGAGCACCATTTGCAAAATCAAATTCCTCCTGTGGTTTGAAGGCCAGCCTCGCTGCTTACTCCCCTCCACTAGCACCCACGCCAGCAGCTGTTCTCCTATGGGTTGGCTAAGAGAAGTCACTTTAACAGTACCTTTCCTCTCCTGTGTCTGTCTGGCCAGGACTGTTTTTATTCAGAAGGGACAGGAAATGGCATTTTGATATGCAGATGAGTTGGCTGGGGGCTAGGATGTGAAGTACAACATGCTTAAGATAATTGTGTATGTAGTTCTGGGAAACTTACTCCTTGAGGGTTCGATTAGCAAGGATGTCCCTGCTTCTCAAAAAGATGATGAGGGAAGTTGACAGACATAGTTCAGCTTTAATCCAGACAGGGAAAATACTGTCTTTTAAATTAATTTCATAGTTCCTGTCATTTACTGCAAAGATAGCAGCAACACCTAGAGTATTATAATACTTAGCACTAAATCACTCAGTTTTTCTTTTCCATATATTTGTTTCAATGTCTAGGTTTTTGTCCTTTAAAATCCTTTGAACACTATCCAGGTTTCCAGGTCACTTGATTATTGATCTTCTACATTTTAATTCACTTCTCACTAGTGCATGTAGTCACCACAATTCAACAGTAAAATCAGTCTCATTGGATAAATATTTGGTCCATCTTTTGGCAAGTAAAATAAGATTGCCCACTTTGGCTGGAGAGTGTTTGGTCCTGCTTGTTCTGCTGGATGTCTGTATAAATGAAGGACCTCTGTTTTTTGTGCAGTGAGGCTGTTTCTCCTGAGGGTGCACCTAAATGTTCTTGTTTCACCTCTGGTGACTGGGCCACAAGGAAAAGCTAAGGCAGCTGCTTCAGTTTTGACCAGCACTACTAAGTCTTTTCACAGAGGCAACAGAAACCATGTTGATTCACTGGGATAAATAACTTTTTTTTTGGTGGGTTAGATCAAAGACGCTGTCAATAGGAGTCAGGTGAGACTTGGAATTGTCCAGAGGAGAATTCCTACATTTCAGCATCAGTGCTCTAAAATGGAATGTCAAATTCCTTCAGGAAGTTACATTCCCAACAAGATTCACAAAATAGTTAAGCAGTTAACTTTCACTGGTCTAGTGCTGGTTGTTGGTTGTAGATGTGTAATGAGCTGAAAGGATGGTTACAGAAAACCAAAAGCAAACAATCAGATTTATGTGCAAATGGGAAGCCTCTTAAACCAGACAGTGAGCCAACAAGAAATCCCCCAGTGAGGTTTTAAGGTGTTAGCTAGCAACACAAGAGGTGCTTGTACACCTCTGTACAAGCAAATCGACCATATGACTCATCAGGGAGACCTACTGGGCTTATGCATTATTATTACTTTTATTAAGTAATTATTATTACTTATGCATTGTGTAGGTGTGGGTCTTCTCACCAGTGGAAGATTCCTTGGAACAGGAAAGGGTTTGAGGACTTGCCTTTGTGCCTCACACCAATCAGAGCAACTAACAAACGCAGGCAGGGTCTGGCAGCTGAAGAAATAATTCCTCTTTTCTCTTGACCTACAGAGTTCTGGCATGGAGGTGGTTCTGATCTTTTCTGCTAATGGCATCCTGACTTGTATAAGCAATTGTGAGGCCAGCAGGACCAGGAAAATGAGCATTCTCCTGGCACTGGTGAGGTAACATCTGAAATTCTGTGTTCAGTTTTGTGTCCCTCACAAGACAGACAATAAGGTGCTGGAGCAAGTCCAGAGAAGCAAACTGGAGGTCAGTGTCTTCTCCCACGTAACAAGTGACAAGATGAGAGGAAATAGCTTAATTTCCTCGTAACAAGTGACAAGATGAGAGGAAATATTGTACCAGACAATATTTAAGTTGGATATTAGGAACGCTTTGTTCACTGAAAGGATTGTCAAGCATTGGGACAGAATGCCCAGGGAAGTGATGGAGTCACCATCCCTGGAGGTGTTTAAAAGATGTGTAGATGTGGTGCCTAGGCACATGATTTAGTAGCTGTCTTGGCAGTGCTTGAATAACAGCTGGATTTGATCTTGAAGCTCTTTTCCAACATCAATGATTCCATATTTCTATCCTCTATGTTTCTATCCACACAGTGCCTTTTGTTAATTTGTCTTGCCCCTTTCCTGATGTCATTTGTCTTTTCTGGTGGTTCTAATGACCACAGTCATGTCCCCTGAGCACCACAATATGCATCACCACACACAACAATGAAGAATTTTCCTATGCATACAAAATGTCTTTAGCTAGACCTACATCATAATACGAGCCTAGAGTCTGACAGCCTCAGAAAGTCAGAAAACATCAGGTTCAAACAACTGCCATGTTTGTGAGCCTAGAGGTTACTGAGGACATGTTTGTGAGTCCAAAGTCTACAGCATGCATTCCTGCTCCTCTCTTGCCCTGGCTTCAAACCAGCACCCCTTGTTCGTGATTATACAAGCCCAGCAGAGCAAATGCAAAAAATAATTTCTGTGCTGTATTTGTAAGAAGAATATAAATACACTGGGAACATCTTCAATGAGGAGAGAGAATGTGGGAGAGCATGGGCTTTCATGTGGCATCACACCAATTAAGGGATAAATGGATGCAGAGAAAATGGTATTGTGGGAAGCTGAGCACTCAGCATATGCAAGTCCCTGGGATAATACATCATTCCTATGCAGCATGATCAGAAGGTGCTGCAGGGAGTCATGAGGTATTTGACTGGGCAGTATTGATGGCTGCTAGTCTCACAAAATAGTTTTGGGTATGAGGAGTTTGTGTTCCACAGAGCAGAGAAGGGAAGGCCACCCCCATGAAGTACAGAGATCATGGAAAGAGAGAAATGTAAATACATTGCTGTGTATGGACTGAAATGCTGATACCTGTGAAATACCTGGATGTGTGGATGCTGCCATTTACTCTAATTGAGGAAGGAGTATTTCACCTCACCTACTCATCTTCAGATCAAATTTTCCACTCCCTCAAAATGCCAAACCTCACCTTCCCTGTCCCCATGCTGTTATGGGGTGGATCTCTGGGGTGCAATACTGCCTTCACAGCCAGTTGCTTTGCTAAGGTAATGCAATTTATTCATGTGGCTGGATTCTTCTGATTTTTCTTGTTTGATCAGAGCTACCCCTGCCTGATGCACCCCTATGCCAAGTCCACACATAACGAAAATCTGCAAGGCACTTACAGAAGCGAATTTCCACAGACTTAATTTCTGATGCACTTTTGGCTTCTGCTTTATGAGTCCAAATCCTTGTTTCTCACTTTGATGACTATTTAATCAGAAGTTTAGCCTAAAATAGAATCTCAAAATGGCTCCTTAGGTAGCTCACATTTAATTGCAATCTATCCATCTAAAACTTCTTCTTGGTAAGAAATTACCCTGCACTGCTTATTATATTATAAAATCTTAAATAAAAAACACACAGATGTTAGTTTAACATGAGAGAAGAAAGTCCAAAGAACATCTTCTAATCCAAACAATCCTCTCATTTAATTTGCTGTTGAGGTTAGATATTCATATCAGTAACCTGATACCCAGCAGGTAATATCTTATATCAGAAAGATATTTGTAACCAGGAAATTCAAAATTCTCTTTCAATTAAAAAGAGAAAGAACACCAAATAACAGAAAATATGTGAAAACTCAAAGGCCTTTTGCAGAAAAAGAATGGTGAAAATTCCAGAAATACAGAAATACCTTGGGTTAGTTAAAACAAGAAGTGTGGCTGGTTCTGCCCAAAATGAAAATTCTTTGTAGTAAACTGCAGAGCAGCATCATCCACTACTACTTATTTCTAACTATACATGATGTGCTGAGGAAGACATAATTGCTAAATTGTTAAATATTTTCTCATATACAGGACTGCTGCATAATTTCATATGTCCATTAATTTAGGCAAATATTTTTCTTACCATTAAAGAGGTGAATAAAAGTCTGCTCTTTGGTTTGTATTCTGTACTTACGGTACGTATAAGTTAGTGGATTTTTCACTCAGCTTGGCGAGATTTCAGAGCAGCTGATCAGTAAGAAAGGAGTTAAAAAATCATAGTACATTAATTACTCATAGACTCTGAAAATGACATGGGTGCTGACATAAGGGAAATGATGTACACACAACCTATGTCTCATATTTAAAACTGATAAACCTAAATAAACCCACAGGCATACACATGTGCACACACACACAAATGCCTGCTGCTGCAAATTCAAACAAAAACTGCTTCTGTGTGCAGTTTCACTTCTCTGTGCAGCTGGAAGGATGAAGGCCAAAGCATCACTGGAGACTGTCAGTCACTGCAACCTATCCCCCAGGGATTATAATTACCCAGACCCAACTGTTCAGCAAAGGGTACTAAAAGCAAAGGCTTCTGAATAATGCCATCTTCCTAATTACCTATGGGTTTCTATCTTCAAGAGACTTGGCTGATCAATTCTCTACTCAGAAACTCTAGAGCTAAAGTTCATGCCATGCTAAGGGAATAGCTTGATGAATCTGATCGTGTTTGCTTTCCTCGAGTCTACACAGCAGCAAAAGCTGTTCCTCATCCCAGTGATTCTGCTGGAGAAGAGCAAAGACCCAGCTAGATGATTCTGCATATAAATAAGCATCCAAACATCAGAAGTTCTTTCAAAATGTACCTATAAACCACCTCAGCCTCTTACATCTGCAAATTTAGATGACAATCTCGCGAGAGTAAGCTTTTTTCTGAAATCTCTGAAAAGTGTGCTCCGTATCAGGCCAGAAGTTTTCCAAGAACCACCTTGACTACTATGCAGAAATAGTAGTTCATGTTCACATCCTGTGGTATCCCTGACTATTTGGGAGCTCCACATGTTTCATTAGCCTGTGGCCAGAAATGGGTTCCTTTGTCAGAAAATATGTGGGCTGTTATTTCCAGAGTCTGTCCCCTTTTCCTTTTTGCTATAAAAAGAAAGCACAGAAGACCCTAAAATACTTTCTCTCTACCAGTGGTTTGTAATATTTTTAGTTCCTGTTCCCCTTTCTTCTCTGCATGCATTCAGCCCTTACTCTGCTCCTGGCATCTGCTGCCTGCTCTGGCCTACCCTGATGCTCTGAATCCCAGCCTCCAGCCACCTCCTCCAGATCTGACATGTAACCTGTCTTCCTCCCTGCAAAGAAAACCCATGATCCCCACTCAAAAAAACCAAAACAATCCATGATCTGCACTCTGCAGCACAGGCAGCCTTGCCCCCCTCTCCCTTCTCCCCAACCCAAAGTGCCTGGCAAGACCCCGACCGCAGCCCCGCTCTCTCCAGCTCTGCTGGCTCCTGCCATCAGGGGTCCAGGCAAAATGTGTGTCTTCACTGAGGCACAGCTCCCCATGGCCCGTGTCACCAGCCCTGCCCGTGTGACAGATTCAGCCCCTGCAGGGGAGAGGGGATGGGCATGGCAAACACCCACACATGCAGCTGGTGCCAGCACCACAGCACAGCCTCTGGCCTATGGCCACTCCATCCAGCACCACCTCTGTCCATCCACCCTCGCTCTCCACACCCTGTTCCTGTGACTCGAGGCAAATCCTGCTGCCTGGGAAGCAAGAACACCTGGGGCACAGGGAGATGGGAGGTGCAAGGGCTGGAGGGGGCTCCAGGGCCCATGGCTCCCTCCCTAGCTCCAAGATCTGCCCTTGGCCTCAGTGCGGTGCCTCTCCCCTTCGTGCAAACCATTCCTGGTGGCTGAGTGATTCCTAGTCAGAACTGCATCCCTACGTGCATGCCATTATTTATTTGTTATTCAAAGCATGTTAGCTTTGAATTTTTTATTCAAAGCATTCTTGCCTCTGCAGCTTGCCTGGGCAAGTGAAGCTGTAGGAGCAGGCTCAAACACATCAGTCTCGATGCTAAGAGAGTTGTGCTCTTTTAAGGAAGCTTATGCAGATAGATCTCCAGAATGAAACCCTGCCTCATAATTAACATTCATTGGATGTATTTATGTCAGTGTGCAGCTCCAGGTATAAAGGTTGATGCTCAGTGAATGCTTATGACTCTGTGTGTACCTAAACAGATGTTCAGTCGCTTCAGCTCTTCGTGAGTTAAAGTCCATTTTAATGGCAATCACAGGTTGGCCTGGCTCATAAGAGTGAGTCACATGCAATTTTTCGGCTGAAGGGATGGGATTTGATTGTGTTTCAGAGGAAAGATAGGAAAGCTCTCATTGTCTTCCTTTGAGCTGGATAAAAAGAAGAAATGAAAAATAAAATACAGATTTTCTCTGCCATGGCTAATAATTTCAGAAAGATTTGCTTTTGATAAGTTTCATAAGTTCCATAAAACTAAAAGGTGTATGAGTTTGATTCAAACTTTTGTTAAACATTGTCTTTGGCTTAAAGGAAAACACACAAAATTTCAGCAGAAAAGAAGATTTTTCAGGCTTTTACAGGACAGAGGAAAAAAAGGGGGTTTAAAAATGGAACACCCAGAGCAACCTCAGCTAATGCATTCTGTACCACAGCGTGATAGAAAAGGAAAAGCTTGTGTTCCACGTACACCAAAAGCACATTTTTAACAAGCTGTTCTTTATTGTACTGAATCACACTGTTTATATGTTTTTCCCTCTACAAACAATTTGTGTGCTTTAGACAGCAAAGAGAGGAACAAAGAAGTGAAAAAAATGGCAAAACAAAGCAACTTATAAATGAACTCAGATCCATTCAGCTGAGATAATCAACACATGCTGTACTTCAAAACTGTTGGAAAAGACTACAGAACTACTTCATTAGGCAGGCTGTTGTATGAAATCCAGACCAACAGAGTCAAAATACCTTGTGAAACCATAGAAAATATCTATCAGCCATTAGAGCTGGATTTCCTCCCCTGTAGCATATCCTCTTGAGAGTGGATAAAATGTAACATTTGGTCTGGAACTGCTGAAGTCCATCAGCAAGGTAATTAATTTTGTCTTGTGTCCTTCTCAATATTCCTTTTCCCCATCATGTTCTCTCTTCCTTCCCACTATCCTGTTTAATTGGCATTTTTGATGCAGCACTGCAGATTCTGATTGTTTTCTCAAGACAATCACTGTTTGGGGCTTTAGGGAGCCCATGAGAAAGACAAAGCACATTAAATCCCACAGACGTCATCCTGAGCCACTGCCACGAATTTCCCTCAGCAAAGAGGAGATTTCCCCTTAGCAAAGAAAATAAGAGCTCTAACCTTGAAAACTTACTGAATCCAATGACCTGCAAAGGGTGGAGGTGGCAGAGTCACATGGTTGCTCCTGCCTGGCTTTCCTGTGGATATCTTGTTCTTTTTCAGTTATTTCTCATTTCACAGACTTTTCTGGAGGCACAGAAGACATGGAGTCATTGACTCCTTCCTCTGTGATTGTCCACCAGCCACTCTCTACAGAAAGGCAGAATCACAGGATGTTTTTAATGCTCCTCTGTCCTGCTCTGATTACCTGGCAGAACTCAACCAGAAGAAAGGGCATTTTTTTTCCTCTAATCAGCAAGCTTATTTGCAAGTGCCCATGGAGGCCACACAAAACCCAAAGAGCTTATGAGAAAAAATGCAGTGGAGCATGAGATGGGCTCCATCTCTGCGTGGTTCCCTTGCCTGTGCAAGCACAAAGGGAGAAGAAACACCTGTGTCCCACTGCTTTAATAAACAACAGCTTGCAAGTGGTGTGGCAACAGGATCCATACATGAATTTGGAAGACACAAAGCAGTAATGAGCAAGAGCCATATGTCTTCCTGTGTGACAAATGAGGAGGTGTGGAAGGAGCCATGACCTGCAGAAAACTGATTAATACAATGAGTGGTGCAAATTTTTTGTAGAACCCAGGGATACTGCCCTGATAGTTAACCACAGAGGGGAACTGTGCTGTTCAGAGCTGCTATCTGATACCAAATCCTACTAGGAATACTGCTTGATTTTTATACATTACTTTAACTAAACTGGTATCTTTATGGTAGCTCAGTATTCTAAAAGAAACAGCATTACAGTGAGTATGGGAGGCAAAACTTGCTACATGGCTACACGGTGACATTTAGCTGCAGCCTTGCAAAACTGCCTGCAGGTCTGCTGCTCTGCTCTGCTGGTGCAGTGTGCAAATCAGTTCTCAGCTGGTTTAATGAAAGAAGGTCAGAGTCTCCTTGTGAGGGTGAGCAATATAGCAGATCTACAGAGCTGACCATGCAGTCACCCTCCTCAGTAAGGAGGGTGGAAACAAAAGATGAGGGTGCTTGAAAGGCTTTGGTTCACAGGTCTAACAACTTTGGGATCTGGGCAGCCTTTTCCAGAGTGTGAGGATTGAGAGTATGTTGGCAGCACAGGGCTCCCCTTGGTGAGCAGTCTGTGCTGGAAATGTTCCATCCTTGTCATAGTCAGTTATTTCAGACCCTAATCTTAACCTAGGACTTGGCCACCAAAAGCTGCACAGTTGAGCTGCGCACCATGTTCATTGGGTAGGTCTCCATACCAGCACACAATGGGGAAAAGCTACAGGTGTACTTTGTGCCAGCTATCAAGCAGCACGAAGTGGGGGCCGGCTGCTCAGTAGCATATATTCAAAGCAGCCTTTCCTTTATGTGTATGTGTAAATAGACATGTTTCATCTTCTCTGCATTGAGTAATGTGTTCTCCTACGTCACAATCTTCTATCACACACCTACTTTTCATTGTTTTAATTGAACAAATATCCATACATTTGGTATGTAAAAGTGTTACAATGACTAACAATACCTTTATTCAGTTAGTGTCATATCACTGGATATTGTATTTGGATAGTGCCTCATCCATTCAGTTTCCTCCACCTTATACTTTCAGTATCTTGTTCAGAAGTCAGCTGAAGAAAAATGTAATTTTTCTGCTTGTTGGTCTATTATCAGTTGTTTTTTCAGTCTTTCTAATACTGCCCATATTCTACTGTACGAGTTAAATGTCTCATTTCTCAGGTCTCAATAGAAGTGCTTTCACCAGCTGGGGTGACTTCTCCAGACCACTTTCAGCACTTCAAGACACAGTTGCTTGTGCACTGGTTAAAGACAGCATGAGACCTCTTCACAAACAATCTGAGGATCAGAAATAAATCTTCAGCATGAGCAAATCATCATGTGAATGGTACTGGTAGTTGATGCAAAAGAAGGATCATGAGAAACTCAATTGTCCAAGAAGGTGGAAGCTGAAAACTGATGAAACTCAAAGTTGATGGATACCCCTGTGTATTTCTGTCATGCCATTTGACCCAAACGTAGAAAGGAGGAAACTCACTGAACATTCCCAGATGGCAGAAAATAGAATTTGGAAATACCACAACAGTTCCTAAACATGAGGAGAGGAGACCTGTTTTGGAGGCAGGATTAAGAGTACAATTACAAAAAAAGGTCCAAATTATCTTGTCTGCGGAGTATTGACGTTTAGAAGTACTGACGTCAAACCTCTTCCTGACATTTGGGCACTCTCACATTTCCCATCCGCAGAAAATGCTGGTATATACATTTCAGTCACTGATAGGAAATCCAAGCGTGCACCAGCCCCTTGTCAGCCTGCCCTCAGGGTCTGCTGCATGTGTCAGGCAGGCTAAGCATAACAGATGGGACTGGAGGATGGATACTTGCCAGTAATAGAAATCATACTGGGAGCTGTGTTCCCATGTCTGGATGAAAGATCTAAACAGGCAGAACAATTTATAAATCTGCAAACTGGTGGACAACCTGCATCTCTCATACAGCAACTTCCTCAAGCCCTACTCAGGTGGATTGGGCTGTGACTGGAGAATGTGTGTGGGAACATGTTGACTGGATTCTAGGCTTGGTGAAAACATAGGGTCTCAAGGATAAAGAGAAAGTCAGTTCTTTAAAACGTGTATTTTGTCCTTTTTGTTCTTATCTCATATGCTCTTTCTCATCTATTCTGCATTCACTTTTCTATTTATCACACCCATGCTTATTTAACCTACACGCAGAAAGAAAGAAAGAAAAGAAAAAAACACTCTGAGATCACTCTGCATGAATGTTGTGTGTGTTAAATGTTTTTTCCAGCCCTTTCTCTGGCTATTGAACCATAACTTTCATGATTCAGGGGCTGTCAGATAATCTTGTACAAGGATTCATCCATGGCTGGTCTTTGGACACTGGCACGCTAAACATGAATAATGGTAATGATGATACATCCTGCACAGTGTCACACAATTAGCTTCTCTTTGACCTGTAACAAATCAATGAATAAAACCTGTGGCCTGGCCACTTACTTTAGAGGGTCCTTGGGCTCACTTATTCTAGAGGGTTCTTGGACTTGACATGTTCATGCAACAAAGTTTGTTCCCTGAGCATCTCTGGGACTCTCACACCCCAGAACCATCTGCAGCCAGAGCATTAAAAGCATTATTTTATCCCTAGGAAATAGCAGAGGTGAAAAATAAAGCCAGGTTTAAATATGCTTTGGCAAGTTTTGTGTCATGTTTTTGTTTCGGTTTGGCGTTTAGTTTTCATTGTTTTAATATTGTGGTGTAAGGTGTATTTTAGTTACATGGCTCATGCCTTCTCCAGAGAATAAGAAGAAAATTTATGCCAAGTTTCCTGTGCTGAGACTCGGGAGAATGGGAATACTAAATATTTTGTCAGAAAAAGTGCAAACAGGATCCTATGGAGTAACATGTATGCAGCTCCTGTCAGGGTGGTACTGCAGCTTCTCAGGGTCCTGTACAAACAAGTCACAGCAGGTATTGCTGGAAACACATGGGGGCTGTGTTTGTCTTTTCTGCCAGTTGTTCCTGCTCTGCTATGGTTCTGGTGACTGTCCCTAAGGAGAAAAAGTCCGTTTCAAAAGCAGAACATTTGTAAAAAAGAAAATACTTCCAGATGGGCCAAACCTCCCCTCCATCCTGATGTGCAGAAGAGCAGTGCATGCCCTCAGGTCCCGTGCTCCCACGCTGTGGTGGATGGGAGGTGGCCAGGGGTTCTTGGGTGACCCACAATGTACAAGAGGGGTGGCAGTGATGTGCTCCTCCAAACTTGTCCATGTGCTGGGTGGGTGTCTCTGCCTGGGTGTTTTGAGCACAACCAAGAGCAGCAGAGATCACTGCAGCTGGGAAAAAGGAAGCCAGAGTGTCCCAAGGCCTCTTCTGACCAGAAGACAGGTCACCGTGGCATTGTACTTTGCTGCTGTACATAACATTTGGGACCATGCATGTATGAGGCAGGAACACCCTCAGAGACTGGAGGTGAAAGGAGCACTGGATGGATAACTCACAGCAATTAAACAGTGGGTTTAGAGGTGGGCTCGCATGTTTCCCTCTAGGGTAAGGCTGATGCTGGAAAGTGAAAATTAAATGTCTTTTGCTAATCTCCTCAGGGTGACAATACCTGTCAGATGTAGCCATAACTTGCACTGAAATCTGTCTCACGTCCTTCAGCTCTTGAATGTAATAGTTATCTTCAGCACCTCTGGGCTGGTACACTGTCACTGAGCTGGGAGAGAACTGCAGCTGCCATCAACTCTTGCAAGATGGGACCGAGGAAATAGAAAGAAAAATAAAAAGAGAAAATGAAAGGTGGAGCAGGGAGCCCCATAAAGTTTGTTTGGTGGTAAACTTTCCCTACATTCTTCGGTTTGTTTGTTCATTTCTGGCTCAATGGAAGGTTTCCCAATCTTACTTTTCACCCCTCCAAGATGATTTCCCCCCAATTTCCTTATGGAAATCTGTGTAAGATATGGCAAAAGCCTTTCTAAGCTGAGATGTAAGTCAACAATGCCTTGCTTTTATCTGCAAAGCCTGAAACTCTGTTTCAGCAGGAAATTAAATGAATTTAACACAATTTCCCCTGGACAAATCTACACCCATTACACACCTATTTTCTCCCCTTTTTTGTATTTTGATTTTATTTTCAGTTTTGGTTTGGTTTTTTTGGGGGGGGGGGGTGATTTGTTTGGGGTTTTTTTGTTGGTTGGTTGGTGTTGTTTTGTGGAGTTTTTTGTCCACGGGATTTTTTGTTGTGAGGCTTTTGTTGTTGTTGGTGTGCTTTTTTATTTTCTTTCTTACAAGGGCATAGAGAACTAGTAGCTGACTGGTTGTTGCTGTAGCTGAACTACCAGCTGTGTCATCCCTGAGATCATCCTGGCTCTACCCCTTTCAAACAAGTTGCTCTATTTACCTTTTAAACGACCTTCTGGTACTTCTCATATTCTTCAAAATATCTTAATATCTCAGATTTAACTAGACAGGATATAAAGGGCTTACGACACCAAATAAATAATAAGTTAAAGTTCCCAGAAAGGAAGGATGAAGCCTTAATCTGGCAGCAAAAGTGAATCTCCAAAAAAGAGACAGAAGACCCTTTCTTTATTGACATCAGATTCATTCTCAGGTAATTTTTTGAGGTCACTGGCATTACTTCTCATATAGCTGCTTCGAGGACAAAGTTTCTATGCAGGTTTGGTTAGAAAGAATTTTGGGAAAGTTGAAAATGGAGTCTGGATCAAAGAACTGTCCTTGACTGTGTTTCCTTACCTAAAAGATGTGTCTGAAGTAGAGACGGTGCAGAGAAAATCTATAAATGAAGAATTTATAAAATAAGGGGTCAGTGGGTTTTCTTGATCTCGAGCTAAGAATAATCAGGGCTGCAGCCAAGGTGCCTAGAGATACGGGTGACAGTAATTAGTTTCATGCTGTGTTTAAAAGATAACGTTTTAGATGTAATCACCAGCAGCTCACAAGACAACAGAGGATGGGTTCAAATAACATACATAGAGAAAGAAAGTCCATCAGGTCAGAACTGTGTGAAATACTCAGTTTTCCTTTTGCCTGGAAAATGTGTAGAAAAATATGTCCAAATTTGATGCAAAATTTATTTTACTTATTGGGCATGGAACGTAAGCTTTCACGGTGGAAGCAGCAAAAACTTCAGGGCAAGGTTTAGATGTAAGGCTTGATTGACATTGCTCACTCTCCCTAGACTTTAAAAAGCCCTGTTTAATAAAGACCCAACCTGCTCCCTTCTAAGCTGACTGACAATCTTTAACCTGGGAGGTGGCCACCTGGCTGTGAGGTTGTAGGTGGGTGGCTGGTTGTGAATTGTTTTGGTTTGCAGATTCACCTCCCTGCTTCACAGGTCTTTAATCTGCTCCCCAGAGTGGTATGTCACAGCACCAGCTGTGGGGTGGCGAAGGACACTGCCAGCCTGGGGGGACTGCAGCAGGAAAGTAGGATTTGGAAGATGAAGGATGGAAATAGAGTCTTGTTCCCTCTTACCACCAGAGCAACACAGAAAAGATGGAGAAGGCTGCACAGCACACCCTGTGTTTCAGAATGACCATCTGGAGTAAATGAGGAAGCAATTTCAAGCTGGGATTTCTGTGTCATGCTGAAGTCATGTCTTCCAACCTGCTCCTGGGAAATCTCTGGCCAAGTCACAGCAGAGTGAGGAGGAAGGTAGCTCAGTACCAGCCAGGAATGGAAACTACTCCTTCAAGGTATTCAAAACCAGGAGGTGAAGTACGTTAAAAAAGGCAGGCAGTGTCAATTATGCAGGCTGGGATCGTAAGGCTGCTCCTTTACTGAGTGAATATCAAGCACCCTGATTGTGGGCTTTGGTAAGGCTGTAGTTTATTCAGGTTCATTTCAGCCTCGTGGAATCATAGAATTATTAAGGTTGCAAAAGATCTTTAAGACTGTAACCTTAATTAATCAGCAGGATGAAAGAGACAGCTATACCTAAAGAAATTATATGTAAGCTGTACATACTTAAGAAGGCTTACTGCATCTATGTAATGTTCACAGAGTGCAACTTTTTCCTTGGTAAAATTCTGTTTCCAAGAAAAATCAGGCAAAAACCTTTCTTCTTGCACAGAAAAGGTAATTTCCTTTATGCTGTTTGCAAATCAGGGTTTCAAAGGCAATAGCTACTCAATAGGAAATTGGTAGCAGGTATCAGCCCTGTACCATGTGTAGGGACTGCTATGTGTCCCAAAAGAGGATTCCCAGTATCTAGTAGGCTGGACAGGTTATGCCTTCATGAACCATTGAGTTTCAGGCTTAGCTGGGTAACTGCTCTGCACAAATAGGTAGCTGAGATGTCTTTCCTAGAGGTAACACAATGAGCTTAAGGGAATGCATCTCAATTAATGAACAAACTGAGTTCCAGGAGCATAGGAATTACCATCATATTTCTTTGGCATTTTCACCACCTTAGGCAGTACAGTAAAGAGGAAGCTGAAGGTCACTGATAAGACAGGAAGATTCAATCTGAAACAGTTCCTTTTGTCACTCTGAAACTAACACATTTTCCTCTTTTCTGGAGCATAAATATTCCTGCATTTTCAAATCAAAATCTTCATTACATTTCATCGACACTTAGCTTATTTTACACAAAATGTGTGAATGAACAACATTTTGTCTGGTTCTATGTGTCTTTTCAGGATACTTTCCTTTTTCAGCTAGGTGTTCTGAATCCTTTCAACAGCTTCCTAAGTTACCCTTTACTACTACTAGCAAAAATACCACAATATTGAGAAAAGAAATACAAATTATACAGATAAGCAACAGGGAAAAGAGTCATGACCTTTTTATACATATATATATATGTGTGTGTGTGTGTGTGGTGTATATATATATATATGTGGTGTATATAAAATATATCTATGCCTATATATAGGCAAATTTTATAATGCATGATATATGTACTCTATTTTATCAGTGTCTCTGGGACAACTGCCAGTACACTATCATAGACAATTAATAGAGAGAGCAAAGACTACTCCTTAAACATCATCATGATAGCAAATTTTCTACTACTCCTTAAACATCATCATGATAGCAAGTTTTCTATCTAACAAGACATACATAAAATGATAAATCCTGAACAGTGAGATTTAGCCTGAATAATTGGTAAGTCAAGGGCCCGATTCATCACAGCATTAGTCTTATTTTACAGAATACTTCTGTCAAACTCAACATATTTCTACAGGCATAAACCCCAGAGAAACAGTGAGTCAAGAGACTGCAACTGACATAATCAATAATTTTGCTTTAGTGTTTTTTTTGTTGGTCATTTAATGTCTTTCCAGGTTGTTTTTCTGCCTCAAGGAAATAGTAATTTAAAATCTGATTCTTCCCAGAACATGGGTAGCTTCCATACATTCTCAATACAGTAAAAGGAAGGCAAGGAACCATACAATAAATCCAGGAAGCATGTATAAAATAGATGCACAGCAGTCAGGTCACCCTGCCTGGTAATGGGCACGAAGACCAATCAGGAGGTGCAATATTAGTGCCTGACCCTGACTCCTGGATTCTATTTTCCTGTGTGCAGACATTTACATTTGTCCTTGCTGAACTTCACAAGGTTCTTGTAAGCCCCCTCTTACAGCTTATCCAGGTTTTCCTGCAGGATGGCTCTGCCTTCCCCACTCAGCTTGGTATTGTTGGCAAACTCCATCAGGCTGGATTGATCCCATCACATAGATCACTCATGAAGTATTAAAGAGTGTTGGGCCCAGTATCAATCCCTGGGGACCCTGCTGGTGGCAGGATCCAGTTTAAAAAGGATTTACTCCCTCTGTGTGTGTCCAGGCAGTCAGTGACCAAGCACTGCACAGACCCCTTGTCTCCACCCTAATACATCAGTTTCTCTGGGAGGAGCCTGTGGGAAACTCTATGAAACATCTTGGAAAACCCTTGGATTTTTGTGGTGGATAATCTAGTAATGACAATCTCAGTAACCTAGGTAGTTTTCCAATCCTGTATTAAGCCACTTAATTCAGGTTAATTGAGATGGAAAACAGGTAATGGGGTTTATTTCAATTTTATAGCTCTCTGGAGACAGATGGTTCAGCCAGTATATGAAGTGCCAAGTGTACTGCTAACTAAACCTTTAAGTGAATGCTATGGTGGGATTTGAAAGTCTCAAAGGACAAATGTCACAGGCAAACAGAAACATACTGTGAAAGATAAAGCACCTCTAGAATACTTGACATGGGAGAGGTTTTGAAGAACAGATGAGAGAAACACCTAGCAGAGAGCACAAAGAAATAATTGATCCCACCATGAACTGGGAAGAAAGATTCAATGGCATTTTACAGACTTTCTGTTACTTGATTAATTCCCACAAGAGCCCTCAATATACCATGACATTCTTCATAACCTTACAATTTCTTCATCCTATGACCTCTACACAAACCATTATGTTCACTTTTCTTTCCTACTTTCAATGGATTTCTTCTCCTTTTAAAGTACCAGACAGTAATATCTGTAAATAACACAAAGAAACACTTTAGATCAGGCTATCAAGCAATTAAAGCTGTTTTGGTGGATTTTATTTCTTCTTGTTGCTGGGATTTTTAAACAAAGAATAAAAATAAATAATACGCTCTGGATGGCAACTAGTGTTTTTATTTAGTTAAGTGAACAAACACAAAGGGACATACATTCAAAACATCTTATAATTTAAGGTATGTAAGATGAAAATCCAAGTTATTTCACTCGACAGTGTGCTTCAACCCTTGTCTTTCTGCTGTTGAGAGCTGCATGGAATGTGAACTGCCTCTGGCTCTGATTCTAATCTCACTTGTGCTAATGTAAATCCAAAATAACCACTCTGAAGCCAGTTTAAAATGCTGTAATTGAGGGAAGGATTAAAGCTTTAAGGGCATTTTTAAAAATAGGGATTTAGGTACCTGTTCTCTGAAATATCAATTTAAATCAGATTAAAATTTGACAGAGGAATTTATCCTGCTGTCAGTTACATGTTACCGTGACCTCAGTAGCATTCAGTGCCGGGGTATTTCAAAGATAAAAGCCCGGTTTCAGGTCACAAAATTTTAACTTGCTGATGCAAGTGTTAACAGAATGGGGTTTGGCCCTTGCCTGGCATCAGAAATATACTTTCATTCTTGGTTAATTCTCTTAACCTAGGAAGTTACAATCAATGCATATACTTGTATTTTCTCTCTTACTAATTCTGGGCATCACTGAACTGATTTGTTTCATATTTTCTAGGAAAACTTGTCATTTCCCTTTTCTTTTCCCTTTTGTCTGTCCTTGTTGACCAGTTGGCCATGCAGAGATGTTCAGTCAGTAGAGGCAGTGGGATTATTCACTGTGAATGAATTAACAGATAAAGTCAGCTCTGTCCTCAATTGCTCTGTACAGAACATACATCTAAAAATATTTCATTATTTCTAAATATTCTTGATAGTTTACATGTGTTTAATGCAGTGCACTTTTTGAATGCTTCTATTAGACCCCAAATTAGTTATTATTTTTAGTGTGCCATGGTCACCTAGCATTATTTCTTCTCCCTAATTAGATGATTGTATTGTTTGAATCAGAAACTAAAAGAAGGCAGATAGGGAACCATAATAATTAGTATGTATCTGTAAAATTTGCTTGATGAATTTCAGCTCTGGTGCAAGAACATTCTTATTAACCACTTTCATATTAAATTATCTTTCTGTTTTCACTGCAGAATATTTGAATCTTGTGAAGTCTGAAATGCTTCTTTGCAGAGAGATGTTGGTACATGGTTAATCTGCTTTGTGTGGTTGATCCAGTTTTGGATCTGATGGGGATGACTGTGGCTGCCAAGGGACCCGGGGTGACTAACCCAGGGGGCTGAAGTGATGGGGTGCAGCAGATGCCTCTGACATGGGGATCATGGGACAGACCTCTCTGGTGAGCAGAGTCACCATGCTGGAGACAGAGGGGAGCTGTGGCAGAGGTTCAGGGAGCTAAACATAAACATCTGGGTGATTGAAAGATGTCTCAGACCTCCATGAATGGGACACGATCTGCAGATTTTCTTGTAATTGTGAGTCAAACAGAAACACCTGAAATGGCACAGGCTGCAAAGCATGGACAGCTGAGCTTTAGTCCTCAAAGTCAGTGATGCCAGCAGGTTATTCAGCTGACTGACTACTATGGACACAATTCAGCTCAATACATGCTGGGGTCCAGCCCAGTGGCACACAAGATATTGAAGGCACATGAAGTGCAGGAACCTTGGAGGATGCACAGCCTTCTAGGACAGGCACTAAGTGCTCTGTTGGGTGTGACAGAGCATCTAAAATGATGAACTATATTTTCTATACTGAATCGACTGAATAGATATTTAGATAGCCATTTTAGGATTAACTGAATCATCCCCCAAGCTCTGGTGGCTGTTTTGACAAAAGTACCACTGGCTATAACAATAGAGCATATGCTGGTGACCATGGCTGTGAAATCCCACCCTTACTGTCTATACATGCCTATGTGGACAATGAATGGGCAAATTGCAACTACTCACATGTCTACTTAAATTGAAAACTAATTGGAGTGTGACCTGCAGGCAGAAATCAGAAGGGGGAGCAGAGGAGAGAGAAGCTGGGAAATGCAGAAACTAGAAGTGGGCATATGTGACCAGGGAATCTTTGTCTAAAGAAATAGGAAATCTGTAAGCTAAATTAAGCTACAGAAGAGCACTGGTGGGCAGAACACCCAGGAACTAAGAGAAAGGCTCAAAAGTGTAGGATATGAAACTAGAAAGTGTTACGATAATAGAGGTATGTCCCACTTGTCATCCAAATTGTAACACAGATATTGAAAAGTATGCACTGATGAGGAGCAGCAGAAATAAAGAAAAATGTCATGGAGGAGTACTGTAAAAATGCAAGAAATATGACTGAAAGAAATGAAGAGAAAATATGGGGGAAGAGGAATCTGTTTAAGTCAAACTCAGTTCAGAGAAGGACAGCTGAGAAGGTTGCTCAGAATGTTGCAGTGCAGATACTGTGCGTCTGCCAATTACTTACACTTAGAAATGTACAGAGACTGCAGTATTATTAGGGAGAAATACTGTCAGGTACTCCAGTGGTACAGTACAGCGTAGCAGGACAACCACATTTTTTACAGTTTGGCCTTAGACTGTGTGTGACTCATAATCCTACGTTGTAGGATGAAAATTATTGTTACATTAGCTGGTAATGTTGCTCATAATTTGATTACATTTAATCAGTCTTTGTAAGTGGATAGGCTAAAGAAGAAAAAGCCTCCAAGTAGTTTTCTAAATACATTACTGTTATTATTTCAAAATGGCAAACTTTGATAAATTAAGGGAAGCAAATGGTGAAGTGGATTGGATTTGCATTGGATTGATGGTGAGCCCAAAGTCATGAGTGCCAGGAAAGTATAGAATTTCCTCAAGCAACAGAACAAAATTTATTTGGACCTTAAATCTCCAGTGATGGAAAGAAACTTGTCTGATAGAGCTTCTTAAGAAGAATTGCAGGGTGTGAGGAAAAGGAGAAATGACAAAGCAGCCTTCAAAAATGTTAGTGCTAAGAAGCAATTTCTAAATGTTTTAATAAAATAGTTTTCTGTAGTACATTTTTTCTCAGCTTTTAATATCTTCGTTACCACTCTGCATGCCTTAAATTAAATGGAAAAAAAAAGAACAGAAGAATGAGAGGAGACCATTGCCAAGAAGTGTTCTTGAGAGAGCTCTTAAGCCATATCTTCCATTTGCTGTACCACATGGGTACAGCAAGTAACAGGGAGTAAACACAAATAAATGGCACCAGCAAGCATCTAAGGAACCCTGCAAAATGGAAATGACATTTTCCCAAGGCAATATGTAGCTGCCAGTGTAAGACTTTTTGTATCTCTCCCTGGACCTGTCATGTAGTATGGAAGGCTCAGAGAGACAGCAGATGGAACTGAGGAGGGTCTGCTCCCACAGAAGCTGTGGGAGTAACTCCTTCCCACAGCAGAAGGATGTCATGAACTGGTGGTGAAAACAGTTTGACATTAGGTGTTTTCTCATGGTTCATGGAGACCTTTGTGGAAACAGGTGTGCAAGAACTCCAGATGTGTGAGATGACCAGGGGGATACCAAAATGTCCAAGCCCAGAATATATCTGACCAGAAATCCACTGGCTTGAGAATGCTGTACTGCCCTCTGCCAGACCAGGCACTGCAGTCCATGCTACAGATCCTCCCTGGTCACCACCTCTGTCTGGATGTTTGCCAGGGTTTTTTAATGAGGGAAGGGGAGGGGAATAAAACCTTTAAAGGTAGAAGATAAAAAATTCTTATTAACACTCGCAGCCTGCTCTGTGTTTTGAGACACCAGGTTGTCTGAGAAGCCCAGAGGGAAAGATGTTCTCTCCTGCTTTGTATTTGCACAACACTTAGCAGTGAGAATGACTAGCTCCTATTTGGGACATTTGGGAATAAGACAGTACAAATGAGACTATTAACTCTTCCTCAGACAAATGCATCATCCCTTTAGTGGTTACTGGAATCTGAAAGGGAAAAAAAAACCAAAAACCATTCCCAAAAAAAGCAAAATGCTGATTTTGCTTCAAGAAATCTTGAGGGTAATACATTTCCTTTGCCTAAAGGAAATCTCTCAGCTATGATTTAAGTTCTCATCTTATTATGTACTTTCCCCATTAATTATTACTCTTTCTTCTTAGTTTGGATTTTAATTATAAAATATCAATTACAGTTTTTGCATGTTTATTAGATGGAACGGCTATCTGATCCAACAATTGTCTGGAGTACTACACTGAATTGAAGCTCACAGCTCTGTCTTTTTAAAAGGAAAAAATAATACGAAAACCTGCTAGTCCCTGACTGACCACAGAAGATTATTCCTTCAAACCAGTTTTGATAATAAACTATGAAAATTGACTTCCGAATACCAATTAAAGTATTTTCCAAAGCAATTCTCCAGGTTTGCTAATTTTTTTTAATGGTTATTTTTAATGAAGGTATGAAAAACTATTAAAAAAGGTAATTGCATACTTTCAGCATGGGAAAAAGATGAGATGGAACATTTTTATTACACAGATTTGAATGTGTTTGATTCAGCTATTCCATGGCTTCATCAAGTGCAGTTGCCAGCCCCTGCTACTGCCGCTGGGCTACACTGTCCAGGAAATGTCTGGATTCATATTCTAGGGATGAAGAGCTAAAAGAGCTCCAGGGCAAGTTTGTATTTTAAACAGCAGTCCGGCTTCATTATAGAAACACACAGGAGTATAGCACCATTCACTTCAGAGCTGGTGTTTTTTGCATTCACGTTGACAAGGAATATCATCCTTGCTGGCTGTTTTATGCAGTGCTTGGGATAAAAGTGTTGCGTCTCTGGATTGCAGGCTGCAGTAAGACTGTTCTTGTAGTAAGCTTTGTCACATGAGGAAGGGGGGCAACATCGAGTCCTATATTGAACGTATGGAGGGTTGGAGACCCCCATGCAAACCTCAGAGCATCATGGCTCCTTGCTGAGTCTGTTTTCTGCCAGAACACTATTAAGCATGTTCAATTCTAATTAAATTACCTGAGCTGGTTTTGCTGCAGTGTGCTTGATACAGTTAGAAATCTGTTTAGAGTTGGAAAGAACATACCAGCATTGTTGGAGCCATGCTAGTGATGGCTGGGGTGGGGATGGGTGGGGAAGCATCCCACCCTTGGTGGATTTTCCTGTGGCAATAGCTGGATGTGCCTTCCTATTCCCTCTGCTTGATCTCCTGCAATACATATTCATATGTGTTTTGCATCCAGGCTTTCTTTTCCAGAGTGCTTGTGCCCCTTGCCTCTGGTGAGAACTTGCCCTCAAGTCACTCTTGCTGTTCCTGCCTTTCTACTCCAAAGGGCACCTCCCTGCCCAGCTCGTCCTTCCTCATTTTTTGAGCTTCTGCTGTCTCATCAGTGAAGCTCTAGACCAACAGCCAGTCATGCTGGGGAGAGCTGTGACAAAGTGAACCAGGCTCTCCAACCATGGTGCTCTACCTTTGATGCCTTGCCAAGATCCTTTCTGAGCTTCATCTTCCTCTTTCTCCTTCCTCTTCTAAGTAGCTAACTGACTCAGGACTTCTAACAGATAGCCAGGAGTGCTTTTCTCAAGCTCCCTCTTTCCCCTGCATGGAGGAACACAGCCATGGCTCCTGATCCTTCCTTTTGGGGCTGGGTCTGCTGCTGAGATCTTGAAACATCACCAGGTACTTCCACACTCTGCCTTGGGACTTGCTTTTAGCACTTACTACAGAAGTCCTTAAACTCTTCTGGTCTGTGAAAATGAAGGGAAAGAGAAAAGGGAAGAAAGATGGATGACGAGGAAGAACAGCCTACCATGGAGAAGTTTTGGATAAGAAAATGAGTAGCTGGAGAACAGGCAGATTGGGAGGCCTGGCATGGACACAGTTTAGACACCATACTGCTCAACTCTTCCAACACACATGAGACTTCCACCCCTTCTCAGGGGTACCAGAGAATATGAGTTTGTGAGTCAGTTTTTAGTGGCTGGAATCAGAGAAACCACTTGTCGGGTTTGTTCTGCAAAACATTTGCATCTGCTACTTCATCAAAGTATTAATTTTAACACACAGTATCAGATGAAAACATTCATATACAAAAAACTTGATAATCTAGAGCCACACAGAGTTGGCAGAGAGCACTGTTTACATGAGAGAAGTTGGCTGAGTACTCTCTTTAACAGTGCAAGCTCTTGGGCGTTGCAAAGCTGATGGTCATATTGCCTAGCAGACTGGGGAGATGCCAGGATGAATTGCTCAGCAAATGGCTGTATATGGATGGTGACATTTCACCAAGCAGTTAGATGAGATGTATTTGTGGATAGAAGCCACCTTTTTTTGCTCTGTTTGTACTTCTCTTAGCACAGTGAAATCCTGGCCTTTTTTGCGGGTGGAAAAGTGTTGCTGTGCTACAAATGAATAACAAAAAGCACAGCAGGAGGAGCTGATTGTAGTTTTTCCTATTAACTATATGAATGCATATGGTTGACAACATACATCATGATTGTATCACAGCTTCTTGTAGGTCTTTAACATTGCTGCCAGTTAGTGCTTTTCAGTGCTTGCACTCATCCTTTGGTGTCACATTGTGGTGGGGCAGTGAGGTTGTTTGCCAGCAGTCAGCCTGATACCACATCAGCGTGACCCACACCAGGACTTGGTGTGCTGCTCATGTGTTTGCCGTGCTCAGCTGAATGGGACCATGAAAAATGCTTCCATGATGTGAAACTCAAACTGAGCTGTATGTAGCACCCAGCTGGAATCTGGTACTGTTATTGTCATGCCCAGCTCAAGTGTCAGACAGGAGAAATCTCTGTGTCTTGGCAAGTAACTGGCATTCTTATGATTGTTTGCAACATGCAAACATGTTGATGATGAATAAATGAGTGCGGGTACAAACATGCTTCTGAGTTCGTGACTGGGCTGCACCCATTGCAGACATGTTGCTGCCTGAACAGAGACACAGCAGTGACTGCAGCATCTTCCCGTTGCTCCTGTCTATCACATTTGTTGGCTCAGTGTTTGTGGGGTCATGGGAATAGTTGGATGAGTTACTGTGCTTGCATGCTTCAATCTGTATATTGTAGGATGCCACAACTAATCACCTCACAGCTTTGTCTAAAGACAACAGGCATGTCTAACAGCCTTCTACTGGTGTTCCTGCTCATGATATTACTTTGCCTTTCCATCCCTTGTGCTGCTTCTCTGTTCCAGTCACACCGAATTCAGTCTGTTTGCTCTCATCTGCACAAAAACCTCAGCAGCCACAGACTCCAGAGTCTGAGTGTGATTGTGCTTTTGCCTTCTATTGTTGGGAATAGTACGAATGGTATCCATATTCCCCTGCTCCCCTGCAGTCTAACTTGTCTGACATCAGCTACTTTTTCAAAACCGCAGTCACAGAAATCACTGAGTTGTGAAAAATAGAGCTGGGAGGGCACCCAGACTTCCTTAGACTATTCCTCATTTTTGGACTAACCCTTTCAAAAACAATCTTGCATCTGTTTGCTTGTACAGGATCCTCATTATCCTAAAAAATCTGCCCATAACTGTGCATACCTGTGCTTTAGTTCATGTTCTCCTCTATCTTCATTGCTTGCTTGCCAGTCTGTTTTTGGGACTCCTTACCCTCATTCTGATGATGAACCCCTGTCTGAGGTGTGCAAGTAGTTCGGAAAAGCTGCTGTGTACAGTGTACACAGCCCAGAGAATCTGATGTCAGACTTCCTGACGCTGCCTCACAAACAAGATTGCAAAATTAATTTTGAGGATCCAGTTTTATAAAAACATGGAATAAATGAAAAAATGCTGAGGAAGGCCAGAGTAACAGACCCTCTTGCCCAGCACACTGTTTATGGTGGTGGCACTGGGAGATGCTAATCTGATGGTACATGTGAAGCTGGCCACTTTCTGTAGTCTATTTCCCTCATGGTTGTAGTCTATTTCCCTTATGGTCCATCAGTATTAAATATCTATGATCAGAGTAGAAAAAAAATAATGTCTGTGAGGATATTCGTTTCCTCTAGAAAGAATACTGGTATGTTCTGTAACTGGTAACTCTCCATTTTAGAGAAGATGAGAAGTGCTCATCTGTGACTGCTTCCAAATTAAGGATGAGTGACCTCCAACTAATCATACCTGCTCCACTGGGAATGCAGCATGTGCTAGAGACAGACACATCACAGACTCTCCAGAGACAGACCTGATACTGTCTTAAAGCTACTTAGGATTTTTCATTCCTATGAAGCTGTTCTATTACTCTAGTTGTCATCGACTTCTCTCTTATTTCCTTACCAAATTTATGGCCAGCAGCAGGTGTTGACCTCTTTCACATAGCCTTCCCTTACTGGTTTTTCACAGCCCAACTTAGAAAGCAGTCTTCCCCTTTCAGTTTCCACTTTGATGGGCTAACCAAGGCAGGCTCTTGAAGTCTTTGTATCTTTCTTTGGATAATATGTATTACACTTCCCTGCCCTTTCTTCCAGTAAAGATTTATTTCTGTCTGGAATGTTTTTCAAATTAGCCTTAATCCAGTTGTGCCAGAGTTTAAGGGTTGGGTGAAAATTACAAACTCACTTCACACAGGCATATCAAAAAAAGACTTCACGGGAACTGGTTTTAATTACTAGCTTTGTCGAGATTTGAATTATCAAGCTGTTTGTCTCTAGTAAACAGAATTTGTCAGATTTTCAGGTCACATAAAAGTGGGTGAGTCAGGAATTCACAGTTAAAAAAATGCACCAAGCAACAGAAAACCCAGACAGTCTTGTAAGGATTCCTTCACCTTGGGTGGAAGTCTTGTGCAAACCACTGGGGCTTTTCTGATCTGTTTTTCTTAAGCTGCAGCTGCATCCAGCTCAACACAGAAAAACAACATGACCTATTCCCCAAGGCCCATCCCTTTGCAAGCCTCAGCCTCTCTACCACTTCTGTGCTCCATAGAGGACCAAATAACCAAAGTAAGGAAAAAAAAAGGTTTTCAGTTTCAATGATCAGATTTTGACCAATGCTCATCAATACTGTCAACCTAGAAATCCAAGATCACAGTTTGCAGATAAATATGTTCTCAATGCAAGATCTTGGATGGAGAGAGCATAAGAGACACTGTAGATCCTGGGGATTTTAAATTCATTTTTCTGTGGAAGTTTTTAGTGCTGCAAAGCCTGGAGCTACACTATCAGGAATAGTGGGAACCCCACTTCAGTGAGGCTGGGGGGGAGTGGCTACAGAGAGAGGAAGAAACCAACATAAATCAGAAGAGATATTTACTGAGAAAAAATACCTCTTCTGAAAAAGTTTATGCACAAAGATCAGAAAGGTCACTCTTCATAAAGTAAAGATCCTTTGTTTCCAATAAGTGAATATTTTCAAGAAGGTTCATAAGTACACAAAAGCGTAGCACAGCCACTTTTGCAGTGTGTGATAGCACAGCATAACAGCAAAGAAGAAAAGGAAATTTTTTTTAAACATGAGGTGTCTGCTCTAGGAAGTTATCTGTCAACACTTTCCTAAACTTCTGTTTCTGAAGGAGCAAGAAAGTTCATTGGTCAAAAATACTTAACACTGCCTTCAAAGTCACAATTCCTAAAGTCTGGTTTATTTTTTTAAAAAAAAATTTATGCGGATGTGATTATGGTATAGACAATGCAGTTGTGCTAAAAAATCTCTTTGTCTATATTCACATACCACATCTTTCTTTTCTGCATCCATTCTCAACGGTGATACATCTCACACAACAGAATCCTGAATTAATCCTTGACTCTTTACTTGAACAGCAGTTGTTCATTTCATTTTGTGGAAATTCACTGGCCTGAGAGTTTCCCTAGACCAATATAATCCGGGTATGATATTTTAAGACACAGCTACATTTGCTGATTTCATCTGCAGAAAGGTAACCAGCTATTAACACTCTACCCACCTCCATTTCAAACATATTTATTCCCATCCTCATTTTCTTGTGCAGCTTATACAAGCTTTACTATATTGGGCTGGTCTTTAATCCTTACATGTAAAAAAAGGTGGTCACTTTTCAAGAGTTATAATGCATATTAAAAATCTTTCAAAAATTATAACCTCAGCATGTTTTAATACCTGATCTGGAGGAATTAGGCGGGAGGTGAAAGAGTGGATTCTGCAAATCTACCACTTTCTGTCCATTACAAGGAGGCAGCTAAGAGGGGGTAGGGAATGCAATAGAAGTTCTCTGTCCTTAGGAGCCTATATATATATATATATATACACATATATACATATATATATATATGTATGTATATATATATGTATAGGTGTGCATGAATATATATTTATATTTATATTTATATTTATATTTATATTTATATTTATATTTATATTTATATTTATATTTATATTTATATTTATATTTATATTTATTTATGTATTTCTATGCTGGAGAGAGAAAGGGAGAGAGAGAGAGAGTGAGAGATATTTTGGTACAGAAAGAGCAAGGAAAACGTCACAATTCCAAAGGAATTATAACCTTCAAAAGCCTCATAAAAGGAACATCCTGTTTGTAGCCCCAATTCTAGACTATCTGTGCATTGAGGAGGTAAAAGAAATCAAACCCCAAACACATTGATACATGATCTCAGTAAATGAAGGTAGTTATCAGATTGATGTCCATGCAAGAGACACATTATTGCTTCTTAGTAGTAATGACGTGGCTGTTCTAATTACTTCTGTAGATCTTACAACACTATTTTTGAACAGAAGAACTAGTTTAATTACACATTGTTTTCAAAGTGGCTGAGCACTCAGCTGGTTCTAAATGCCAACAGAGGTTAAAGGGTTTCAGCTGTTCTCTCTGAATGAAGGAAGGTCATATAATGCTGGGGCCAGTGCAGTCTCAATGAGCTCATCCACTGCTCCACCCAAAAACTGGCTGCAAAGCCCAGCAGCAGCTCACTGCTCTCCAGCTCTCTGAGTAAAACAGATGGGGAATAAGGGTGAGGGAAAGGAAATGCTGTGTGGGACTGGAGCTCAGTCCAGGGGCAGAGTGTCTTTCATTTCTGGTGATGATGGATTTGACTGCTCTTGGAAATGCAATGGAAAAGCAGTGCCTCATAGAGATGGCAGGGAAGCCCATGTACACAATCATGGGGGGAAAATTAATAAAAAATTAGTCTGGGAGTTTTTCAGGCAACAGATTTGCAGCTGTGAACAGGCAGGGGTTTGCTGTGCTTTTGTAAATAAGTAGTACCCTCCTGAAGCTGAGGAGGGGTAAGAGGCAGAGCAAGGACAGATGTCACCCTGAGGTTTAATTTCCTAAAGGCAGAGATGGCCAAAAGGGAGCTGCATAAGGGGAGAAGGTAAGCCTTTTGGACTATGCTACTGAAGTAAACATGGAGAATGGAATAAAGGAACGGAATAATTATGTCCCTCGGAATGACAGCTCCTCATCTGGGACAGTAAAAGCTGAGGAGGAAAGATGTGAAGGTTTGAGGTAGTAGAAAGCCATGGGAGGGAGGTATGGAATTTGGAGGGAACTATGAGATTTGTTGCTGGGTGATGGCTTCAGGAGAAAAGCTGGGATGTTACAAGAGCACAACATGAGCTTTCCCACAAGCTGTCCCACAAGCTTCAGAGCTCATCCAAGGAAGAGTATTTCTCACTCCCTCTCTGATGTTCACATTTTACAGTCAGTGTCCATAACTTTGCAGCTTGCAGGACTTAATTAAAGACTTTAATTCTCATCTTCCATGGCAGTGAATAAGGGTATGATATTTTGAGAACACATGGTTTATTTTGCCAGGTCTGTGTTAGACACTTGTCACATGACAGGGGAATGGAATTGTGTAATTAAGTCCTGAGTTCTGTAATCACCTCAGACTTCAGTTTATAAATCACTTACACCCTATTGCCTCGTGCTGGAGGGGAAAGGAGCTTGTGCATTGACCTTCCATGCTGCTTCTGCAATTGCTCAGCCTCGTTGATCTCTCTGGAAGTTGCAAGAGGCTGGCTGCAAAATCCAGCTTCTGTAGACACAGGCAAAGAGGCTGGAGAGAGAGTATAAAGAGCTGCACGTCCTGTATTCAGTGTGAATCAGTGCTATTCATGCGTGCCTGCCCTTTCCCACAAACCTTCATTACACTTGCATGAGTGTATCTGAACAGAGGATCTCAGGAAGAATCGGGGTGTGTCTGCTCATTCAGACCAGTGGCAACCGCAATAAGGCAGCAATCAAACACGGCGTGCAGGAGCAGCAGTGCCTGATGCAGGTGTGCTCTCAGAAGAGAGCACACTGAGTGTGCTGCAGCCACCCAGAACTCTGCTGTGAAAAGAAGTCATTTCACTGCATGTCTCCCCAGGCAAAGCAGCCTGGAGAAATAACCCAACCTTTCCACACTGCTGTGCTTGCAGGTCCTGTGAATGGGCTTCCACATGAAGACCCTCTCACTGCTTCCATTACCTGCTTTGTGATAGTAGCATGAAATGAGTCTGCCTATCCTGTACACTTCTCTTCCCCTGTTCTAAGGGTGCCCACATCTCTGCCCATGCCCCTGATCTGACACAGGACTCCTACTCCCTTCCTGCATGCCCTTTCTGAGCCAGCTTTATTTATCACTGCTTGTTTATTTTTCTACTGAAACAGCTGGTTATTTCTGAGTAATGAGTGTCAGTGTAATCAGGGATAGCCATGCTGGAGCTTTGCTTGCCTGGGAGTCCCTGCATGTGGTCAGCTAGGAAGGCATCAGCTGCTTCCTAATCAGCACAGCAAAGGGATCCCCACAATTCAAACGGGAAGAAGCAAACAAGGGAGGAGACAGGAGGATCTCAACCTGTCAAACTCCTGAGCGGCTTTGAAGGACCCAGAGGTGAGGGCAACTGTTTCACAGCTTTGGCATGGATCAGTCATTTCCTAGTCACTGCCAGTTTATTTGCTTTCTTGGTGCATTTGGTATGCAGCAGCCAAGAAATCATTCTGCAGAGGCACCGTCTTCCTCCTGTGCCCTGCAATGCATCCCTGAAATCATCATCTTTCCACCATTCTGGGACTGTGTCAGCCCTCAAAATCTCCTCCAGCATGCCTTGGTGTCTCAGATGGAGAAAGGATCTATGTAGGATGCACTCCTGCTCTCTTCCCCCTGGTGCCAAAGTCCAGAGCTGAATTAGGTGAGAGGGGGAGTATCTGGATGGTGGTTCCTTGCACAAATCTTTCATGCTGGATCACTAAGAGGCAAGAACGTGATCCCAAAAGAGACCAGCTGGGGAATGGTGATCCTGTCAGCCATGCTCACAGTGAAGCCAAGGGATCTACCACTGCCATTCCTGTACCTGCAATGAAGGAGTCATACTCCAATCCAGATGTTTCATCTGCTGAAACATTGCTTTTATTTATTAAGTTGCTTGCTTATTTTGTGGGTTGCAGTAGCAGAACAATGATGAGATCTCCATGTGGACACTCAGGAGAGAAAACTGAATGAGGCCAAAGGCTCACAGAACTTCAGGACCTGAAAGTCCTGATGTGGGTTTTGAGCAACAAAAATTGCTGATGTGGATGAGCTTTGCTGCTTTCCTGAAGCACCTCATATTGGAGTGGAGTTTTGTATTTGCCTTGCAGTTTGTTCCTTCTGTTAGCGAACCTGCTGAAAGAAAAGCCTGTCACAAGCTTTTAGTTATAACAAGGCTGCATTCCTACCTTTGGTGTTATTAATACATCACTAAGGATTACTTGTAATATTTTTCATTTCTGTAACGTGCTCTATCTGGGGAATCTAAGAACATCATGCAAAGATTAATTAATAAGACTTGCAACACCGCTGTTTACTAGCTGAGTGTTGGAGTTTCCGCCTGCTCTAGATGTTCCATCTCCCATATCCAGAAGAACCTACGTCAGGACATGTGCAGCAGATGGACATGGTACTAAAATGCCCACTCTGTCCAAATCTCTTATCTGTACTGTGGCATCAAATTACATGCTTTAGAAAAACAATCTGATCCTAGAACCGAGATGCTTGGATGATGAGAGAACTATGTGTGTTGTAACAGCTGGCTTAAAAAACAAGTGAATGAGTTGGTGGCTAAATTCAGATGAGGGTTGTGCTGAATGCAGAGGGGTTTGGCTTTTTGGAATTTACAAACCTTGTTTTCCATGCACTTGTGTTGCCTACATTTAAACAGTTCTTTTTTGTTTTTTCAGTTGATGTGCTAATAGGAATGCCAACTGCTTTTAGAAAGAAATACAATTTGAAAAGGTTGTACTCATTCCTATCTGTTAGCCATATTTCTTTATTGGCATCTTGTTTTTTCAGACATCTCCATTCCTCTTGTTTGCGTTTGTAGACCTTCTGTTCACATACTTATGTAGATGTGATTTCTCTGACACAGTTACAGAGATCAGTATTATTTCTTTTATTTTTCAGCATGTTCCTTTATTAGTGTTCACTCTCTAAACTCAATGCCAAAATGTTTTCTCAATAAAGATATCAAGACTGCCAGAATTATCCTATTTGGTTCTTGACTCTCAAACTTTAGAGTGATACCTTAAAGGCAATTCCTCTTGTGGTCCTGGTTTTATTTTCTTGCCAATTACTTTTGTGCATTTCTGTGTTTCTGTGCTGAATCAATGTAATGCCAGACAATCTAAAAAAAGCCAGATAACTATCTGTGGAATGATAAATAAATCTGCCACATATAATCTGAGACTAGGTTTTAAGAAAAAAGCATTACCAGCATCTGACACAGAGGGAGAAAAACATATTGCTGCTGTTGTATTTGCTGCTGAAACCATTTCTTGCTGTTCCTAATTACTTAGAGTTTATCTAGGTTTTGCTAATGCCCCATACCAGACAATTGCTATGAAAGAAAAAAAAAGACAATTTCTTATGCCCCTCAGTGTTTCCCAGAAAAATACTGGATCTCTTCCCCTTTTCCATCCCACTCCAGAGCCACTCTTTCTGAATAGCAAGTATTGCTGAAATTGATTTGCTTTAAATGGGAAAGTCCTACTATAGGAGGAACTGACATGCCACGGAAGGGCCACAGAGTTGAACTGTATCAAAATTCTGATTACTTTACCTCTTTTACATCCTTATAAACACTTGGGGCAGTAGCTAGAGAGTCAGTGCTCCTAGCCAAGCTCAGCAATACAAGCTCCCACAACAGCAGTAGGGTAATAGAAGTGCTGTGATGAATTGATGGGTTCATTAGCCTACAATCAATGGATTAAACTTCATAATAGAATAGACCTCACAGGAGCTAAATACCAGTGCTTTAATTGCAGCAGGTGCTCAGTGCCAGGTCATGTATTAAAAAGAAAAATCAAATCTTTCAGTGGAATAAAAAGTCCCTAGAATCAAGTAGACTACAAGAACAAAGAACAAGTTGCCAAGAGATAAAAGAAAGAAAAGGGAACACATTAACTACTATGTGCATTTCCAGCTTTGCAAACTGGAGCTGGATTTCTGAAAGTTGAGCATGTTGCCTGTTTCCTGGCCTCTATTGCAGTAATATGCGAGTACACGCAATCTGAAGCTTACTCATCCCCACAGCATTTTCGTGAGACCAGGGAAGCTCTCTTAATTCATTTCATGGTCAGAGAAGTGACAGCTCAGAGGCACAAGTGTGTCCAGCCACTTCATCTCTGCTGGGCTGAGTGGGGAGACAGTGCAAGGGATTGGGTGGGAAGTAGTGGGAAGGGATGGGAAGGAGCCTAGTCCCACTGGCCCTTTCCTGCCCCTTAGCATAAACACACTGCTCATCTGCAGGCACTGCCATTTTGAGAGCAGGACATGAAAATGAGCTGTCAAGCTTCCTCTCCTGCAAGGATTTCAGTTGTGTCTGCAGTAGTTCTCCTTCACAAGTTCTTCTTGCCAGATAGAGAATCAGGCTGGAAGTTCAGTGAGCGGTACCTTCTTCCTGCACCTACAGCTGGACTTCTGTCCTCGCTCTCAGGAGCTGCTCAGCATCACAGCTCTCTTTGCATCAGATGCACACACAGCAGGACCCTCACCTCAGCAGGCTGCAGCTGTAACACAGACTTCAGGCAACCCTAGAAGGAAAATATACACCTTCTGTTCATTTGGTGCAGGTAAAGAACGTGTCTCCTGGAGGCCTTCAGCTCCAGACCCCCGCTGGTGCAGTGGAACGATATGAAACAAGTGGGATAAAAGGGCATCGTGTAGGTGCTACGGCACCAAGCTACAGATAAAAGAACAATAACTACCATCAGGTCAGGAATTTGTGGTCTACTAAACATGCTAAATATGATTTGTGATAATTCCAGCATCTGGGACAAATCCTGTTCTCAGTTATTCAGTTTTGCCTCTACTGAGATTCTGGGGTGCCCAAATGCTGGTGTAGTTAGACAAAAAAGGACAAACCTAGTCCTGATTTTAACCAGCCCACACACCACTAACTTCAACAGAGGTTATGTCATTTATATGAGAACTGATCATTTCCTATTGCACACAGTCATGATCCCAAAGTAATATGCAGTAAAAATATACTCAGGGAAGCTAAAGGGAACAGGCTAACAGCAAGTGTCCTCAGCAATGTCCGTGGCCAACAAAAATGTGGCTGAGTGCAGTGCCTTGTGTATGAATGCAAGAGAGGATATTTACATAAATAAGAGCAAACCTGTTTTAAAAAGACTACATTAAATATGCATATCTGATAGGGTATTCACACATATATGATTTTGGGCTTGTTTTCATATAGTTGTGGAGAGACTAATTTGCTTATAGAGAGGGAGATACGAGTATATATTTATATATCAACAATACTTCAGTGTATATGTGTGAATTTCAGTGTATCTGGATATATCCAGATATAAACACACACACAAAATGCGGGACACTGTAATACTTATGAAGATACCTGTCCCTGTGGTCATAATAATCTCTGTAGTGGAGCTGCATAGCGAGAATATTTTGTAAGATTCAAGTTTTCCATATTTCAGACTTCAGAGATCTGTTCAATTTACCATAAGCTGGCAATTTACCACAATAAAGGTGGAAATGAGCTTCTTTTGACTGATCTCTTCCTCCTCATGTGGTGTGTCTACATGTCACACTCCTGTACCTCTCAGATCTGCCGTCTGCTTTTCCGTGGACATCGATGCTCTGCCCAGGGACACGTGTCTCGGCTCGCTTAGCAAGGGGCTGCAGTGGGAGCACGTATGCTGCCTCCACGGGTCAAACAGGCATCCTGGACATGGTTGAGATTATAGGTTTAGTCTGACACACCTGGCTTTGTAGCCTTTACTAGTGATACTAAATCTCTTTTCATCTTCGGCTTCATGTGACTAAAGAACTGGAGACCTGAAGTTTTTTACTGCTGTGGGAAGAAAAGAGGAGAACAAAAGCAATGATTATCCAGGCAGAGGGGACTTGTGCTTTTCTTTGCCACAGGCTCTGCTTTTCATCTTCAGAGAGTAACTTATACCAGTGTTTTCAACATGTGGCTACTGGTTCCTGGTACTGAATATAGGACAATTCATTTCAGTACTCAAGCTTCAACACCTCTCTTTGTCAGCCTGGTCTGAATAGTTTATCCTTAACACTCAGTGCTGCTTGTAATGTTAAGAAGGCTTTGCATGTACCATCAAAGATGAGACACAGTTTCAGTAAGAGATGCTCTTCTTGTACAGAGTAACTGCTATTGGCAGCTACTGTATTACTTTATAGGCTCTGTGCATGTGCTGAATATAATCCGCTGCAAATTCTGTTTTAGTGAGACCCTGTGGGCGATTGTTCCTTTGTGCAAAGGGTCCTGGGAGAGCGCAGCTATAGCTCACTATTGTCTCTTTCTTCCATTGTAGCTGGAGTTCATTTTGTACTTCCTTGAGCTGATAGCTCTGCACCACTGTTGGTCCAATACAGGAAGGGCAGAGAGGAAAAAAGGCTTGGGATCAGCTCTACTTTCTGTAGCATCCTACTGCATTTTATCAGTTCACTGTTAACAATAGCTGAAGGCAAGGCCTAATGATATGCTGTTGTTAGGAAGAATGAATCTGAATGTGTGAGGGAGAATGTCATAAAACAGAAACAAAAATAAGGGCATTAATATGAATGTTTTATCTGCTATGAATCTGTTGAAAGATAATGGGTTGCTATTGAACAGCCTAATGAGAATGAGTAAAATATGCATGTCATATAAATAAAGGGAATAATTGCAAAGGGCCGGGGGTCTGAAACAGAACAGGACGTAGCTTCTGTTTGACTTCACAAGAAAATGCTGATACATGAGTTGCTTTCTGCATGGCTGACAGAAATTCCTTTCAGGAGCCCAGCATTACCAGCAAAGCCTCTGCTGGCAGCTGGACATGGGTCAAAGGTAACAAGGATTTGCAGGTCTCTGGCTTGGGGGCTTGTGAGCTATTTAAGATTCAGGAATAGGAATGAACAGAAGGGAAGCCCTGGATACCAACAGCCAGAATAAGAAAAATCTTGATCTTTATTTTCTTTTCCCTCTCTCTTTTTTTTTTTTTTTTTTTTTTTTTTTTTTTTTTTTTTTTTAGGACATAAGTCGTAACATTTTCATTAGAACACTAGAAAACAAATTATATTTTACCAGCAGGACAGTGCTTTAGTACTCTCAAGGTGGATGGTAATAGGAGAGTGAGCCCTAGAGACAAAAGAAAAGCTTCCTACAGGAAATTAAACCCAAGCTTTGCAAATAAGAACAATAGCCTACAATCCAGGTAAAACTACAGACACAAATGAATGAATACCAAATGAACGTTAGCAGAGCCTGAAGCAGTGACACCTCAAAATACAAAAGAGAGGAGAGTGGCTTCACAGCACCTACTGAAATGAATTTATAACAATATGCATACTAATGAACCTGAAACGCCACTTAGTTTTTGCATCCATTATTCATTGTTCAGCTTTATAGGAAAGGCAGCTGTACAATGGAACGATTACAGGGAGCATCGCTGGGAGTGGGATGATAACAGGGAGGAAATAGGAGCAGCATCTGTTCCTTCACCCCAATCCCCTTGCATGAAAATTACCATGGCATTGGAAAAGGAAAAGGTGGCAAGGAGAGATGAGAGGCTCAAGATGTTTCAGACTATTTTTTTATTTTCCCCCTCGCAATCTATGGGATCGCTGTCCCTGAAGGAGCAGGAGGGGGCAGAGATTAAAAGAAGCACTGTACAAGAGCCTGAGTTCTCACTCGTTGTCTGAACATGTTTTTTGGGGTTGATATATTCTTCTAAAAGCAGAAACTGTTGATGATTAAAGGGCCTTATACAAGAAAAACACTATAGATAACAAGTGGAGCCAGTTCAGACAGCCAAAGCTGAGAAAGCTCCCGGGCACAGGGAAGCTGAAGGAAAGTTTTTTGAGAAAAACGGAGGCAGCAGTGGTAGCCTGGGTATCCCAAGTTCTTCTTGGAACCTGCCCATTTATGTCTGCACAGGCAAAGCTTTTCTGAATCAGATTTGTCAGCACTGTGTGACATGCTGAACTTGACCTCCTAGTGAGATCACACCATCAGCCAAGACAGACCTAGAATGAATTCTTCCCAGTGAAGGGGGTCTCTTTCAGTCCTTGGCAAATTTGAAGAGGAACTATTTATACATCTATAGACAATAATATATATATTTCAAAGTTTCTACTGATTCCCCTAAACTGGCTGCCCTTCACATTTTATTTCCTGAGTATCCAGGGTCACAATAAAAGCACAGGGGCTGATGCAGACCTGCTGGGATAACAGATACCTTTTCTGCACTTCACTGGCTTTATTTGCTCCCCTTTTAACAGACTGCAGCTGGCATGGGACTAAGTTTTACACACAGAGAGCTGATTTTGCATAAATACACTGGAAACAGAATGACTGAGGTTGGAAGCGTTCTCTGGAGGTCACTTGCTCCACCCTTCCACAAAAGATGGAGCACAGGCTGCTTTAGCCATGAGCATTACAATGTTTCAGGAACTGTGTTCGTATTTCCATATAAATATGAAAAATATGCTGCACATTTATGACTTTTTGATGTAGAATCTGTGGCTAAATTACGAAATCTAGCATGGAACGCATGATTTTTACCTATCAAACTACAGTGAAAGGAAATAGGATAAACAGATTCCTTGAAATCATAGGAGCTTTTGCTGATTTTGCATTTAGTGGATCTTAAAACCTGAGAAGGCATATTTTTGAGTGCTACACTTTCTGCATCACACTCAGGGGGTTCATGGAAATTTTAGCATCTATTGGTATAGGCATCACAGTTAATAACCTACCAGAGGTGGAAGTCTTAGGCAATCAGGTGTTACATTCATGAGAATTCAAAGTTATGCTGAAATCTCTGTAAAGTTTTAAATTTTCATGAGATGGGAAAAAATTTTCACACACCTGGGTTCTGCTAGAATGGCTTGTATATATTTCTCTGTGAGTACTGCTTCTACACCTGGCTTTGATATTGTAAGTTTTACTGAAAAGAAATGAAGGTAACTGGTTTTTACAATTTCAAGTTTTAGAAAGAAAACACATTGGGGGGAAGGATTTTTTTGCTTTTTTGGTTGGGGTTTTTTTCAGACTTTCTAGCTTTTGGTTGACGAAAAACCGCATAACATGTTGTTTGCATAAAACAAAAGGATTTTTAAAAAAATACAGCTATATATTGTTGTGAAAATTATCATGTCCAACAGTTATATATCACCACTACCTTCTGTGAGAAGGTTTTGAGCTGTTGTACTGTTGGGGTTTTTTCCACTGTGCTAAGTCATTGTTATGCAGAGACATTCACAAAACTACAGCTTCAGTCACTTTTAATGAGTGAATTCCTGTTTTGTCTGATTTTCCCAATTACAGGAAAAAACAAAGCAGGTGCATAATTCATGTTAAAAAATGTGTTTTCTTAAATTGCAGATATAGTCTGGCTGTCTCTCTGTGTGATAATATGCTTGCTCTCATGATGTCTGTGCATTTATTTTAAATAAAAGACTAACTTTAAAGACTCCTGACATCCCAAATACAGTACACTAGAAAGAGAGCAGAAGGTTCATCCTCAGGGATTTTGTCTCTATTTTGTAAATAACAAGCCTCAATGAAACCTGGATTCATAGCAAGCAGATGTGTTGTTCATTACCTCTTTATGTATATAATGAATAAATCATAAAGTCCAAATAAAAGTGTATATTCATGTATACATGCAAATAGGGCTGCAGTAAATCAGTATTATCTGTTCTGCCTTGTGGTATCTTTTTATTATTGTTAAATATGTAGGAGCTGAGGAACTATATACTTTCCTTCCCATCCCATCACAACATTATTCTAAGATTTCCTGACACCTGCAACTTACAGAGTTTGCATTCATGTTGGGGGAAAAAAAAATAGAGAAAACTTAGCTGCTTCATTGATGGAATCAAATCAGACCTAGATAAATGAGGTGGTAAAACATTTTTAAAAAATCCCATCAGTTTGAATTATAGCTATACTCAGAAAAATGCCTGGGGATGCACTGCTCCGGCGAGCTCTGCTGTCTCTCGGTGGAGCAGAGCTCCTTTCCAGGGAGAGAGGCAGCCCACAGCCAGGCTCTGCAGTGTCAGCCCCAGCTCTGCTATGGGCTGACCTCTAATCTCCCTCTGCTGCTACCACAGCGCTGGAATTTGCTTGTCTACCTTGAATTTAAAGCACGCTTATGTGATCAGTTCCTGAAATGTGAGGCTTGTGTTTTCAGGGGATCCCCCAGACCCTAGGGCAATAACAAGCAGTAGCACTGACTGGGTGCAAACTTCCTGGTGGGTGAAACCCATTGCCAGCCCTGAAATGCAGGGCATGGGTTTCTGCACCAGGTCAGGGACCAGAGAAGGCTGAGTTTGGGACTCTGATACAAACTCTCTGCTTTGTCTACATTTCCAGAAAGCTTTGGGGAAATTCTGTTTCTAATGAAGTCAGTGATAAAACTCCCTGGGCCTCCGGGTTACATATCCCTATTTCAGTTTGCAGGACTACCAGTGATAAATGAAATTGTTAGTTTGACACTGGGTTTCAGCTGAAAACCAGGGAGAGTTAGAGCAGCAATATGGAATGCCAGAATGTTTTTGGCTAGTTTTCTGTAGCCAGTTTTTCTCTCTCTCTGCCTTTTGATGTAACTAATGTCACAGAACAAGTCATACTGAATATGTCTTATCACCCCAATAGTGCCATCTTAAGTCCTCACCTGATTAGTCTGTAGTCTCTCTGTATATTGTCTTTGTGGGACATTGTCACTTGTCTGGCCATGTATGAAGCTGGAAATAAAAACTCCCTACTCACTTTGGTGTATGGGCCCGTAAATCACGTTGATTGGAAAAAAAAAGTAGGCTGCTACCTATAGCAGTTAATTCTTACAGGAGATAGTTGATTACTGTGGGTGATGCTTATAAAATGACCAGAATTCCTTTTAGGAAGTAACTCCATCATGCTCAGTGATGGATAGCAAAACAGACTGCTACTAAAATGAAATTCACATTATGCAGCAGGCCATGGTGGGACTGAAAACAACATTAAGAAGGTCATTCTGATCTGATTTTTTAAGTTCTTGTTATTCTGGCTTTCTTGAAGCAGAAATCCAAACAGTCTGATTAATGGTGGTTTAGGAACCACTTTGAGCACAAATTTGTAAGAAAATGTTCTACACAAGTCGTAGTTTTGGATTAAAATATCACACATTGCCCATGATTTAATTCCTCCTCCATATTCATGTGCAGAACTCAAATGATGATGTCTATTCATCTGCTTCAATAACTACATCTTCAGCTCTTGCTTGTTTCCAGTGCTGTGAATACACAGATGAAAAAAGACATGCTGTTCCATTTATAACCAGCAATTCCTTTGCTTCTGTCTGAAATAGTTTGCAGGAAACATTTTCATGTTTCACGACTGAGCCTGGAGCAAGAGTACAGAGCAAGTGGTGGTGAAGAATGGCAGGCTTCTTTTGAGTTTCTGGTGGCCTCCTCTCAGTGCAGTCACACGGGATGTGTGTGACTACCTACAGTAGAGACCCCATCTCACTTTCCAAGACATTTGGGCAATGCTGCTATGAGATTACAGGTTAGAGATGCAAAGGAGACAGGTTTAAATGTCATCTGACATAAATGTCACAGTAAATGCAAAACTTCCCTTCCTCCACCTTCCCTTCATTACATGTAAAATCTTCTTGACTAAATTGCCTATTTCAAATTACCTCTTCAAAATATTCCACCTTCACCTTATCTCTTGTATACTGCATCCCTCTTCCCTACTGCCTTAACTTCCTACCCAACCTACCTACCTTCCTTAAGCATGCCCAAGCCCCACTCCAGCTGCTGTGGCACACTATTTGGCACACCTGTTTTCCTCCCCAGCCAACACCCAGACCCCCTGCAGCTGTCTTTCTCCCCAGGCTCTTCTTCTCTTCCATCTCAGCACCCAGTCCTGGCTCTTTGATTGCAGTTTATTCTGTGCTGGTTATACCACACTAAGCAGCATCATGCTTCAGGATGGTTCATTAAGCAGTACAACAAACAGCTGTCCTGTGCTTTCTCTCTCATCCTCTCCACACAGGAAGATGTATCCACAGCACAGCATTTGCTTTTGAGACTCTTTACCTCTGTGTATGCTTTGGTGCACATATAATATTTGTGTATGTACGTGTATGTGTGTGCATACTTCTGTATGTAAATGTACTTTGATATGTAAGGATATGGATACATAAAAACACACACACTTCGCCTTGCATCGATATGAAAGAAAGAAACAGCAAAGAAAGTGCCTTGCCTGTAACCATGGCAGGGAATGAGGGCTGAGAGTGTCTTAATTTTTCAGGGAAGCTTCTTGCCATTATTTTGGGCTAACTCCCAAGAAGTCCATGTCCCACAAGAGTGGGTTTTCTCCTGGTTATAGCAAGTTTCACTGGGCTGGAGGAACAGATCACAGATCACTGCTTTGTCCCAGAGCTTTAGGGATAACAGAAGTCTTTCAGAGACTTGCATCCTTTCCCTGAAACCTGAAAAATGAAAGGCATCTGAGAACTCGATTCCATATTAGATGGGGTGCAGAGCTACTCAGGATATGGAGAAGGACTCAAGCCAAAAAAGACTATAGATCCACTGTTTTGTGCATTTGACATCGGTTATTTGAATGATTGATATTTCCATTATTTTCAGGACAGTGTAAGGGATGAAAGGGCACAAGCTTGTTGATTTGGAAGTCTTTGGAGAACAGCTGCTTGTCAAAAGCAAGAATGGTATTTCTTCTATGCAGTTCACTAATTGCACACTTATTAGAGTGGAATAATTTCAGACATGCCAGCTTTTACTCTTCCTCTTTGACAATTTATTGTGCTCCATTCAAAGCCATCTTTTTACCATATGGATCTGCACAATCCAACACCTCATATGGTGTCTTGTGTACTCCAGGGCACCAAGAACAACTAAATCAGGCTGAGTCCATGCATTTGCTGCTACCTGTGTGCAGGTAGGAGTGGGTTTCTCCTCATTGGTACATGACCTTCCTCTGATTTGAGGACTGGCATTTGCAATCAGCCCACACGTGTTTTTGCAGAGGTAAATCCCAAGGATCAGGGAATGAGCCCACTCACCTTTTCTCTGAAGGCTCTCTGCATGCCCAGACAGCAAGAGAAGGGGGCTGCAGGACCAGGTCTTTGGTTTTTTTCAAACACATTAGGAGGTTGCATGGACTCCTTGGCACCCCAAAACACCTAACAACTGGTGCCCAGAGTGGTGTGTGTCCATAGAAAAATAAAAGTGGTGGAAGTTGCAGGGTGAAGATTGGGGGAAAATTTCAGTGTGTGATTGAGGAGCTGGATGGGAAAAAGACTTTTACACAGTTACTGCCTCTTCTGTTTCCTATTAGCTATGTTTCTGATAGTCATATACAAAATGCCTCATTGTATAGGATATTAAACACACTGTTATCATCAATAAAAGAATTAATTCATTTTAGTGAGATTCAGTTAAAATTATTGACTCTTCTCCCTTCCATACCCTTTACTGCAGACTAGATAAAATCATATGCTTATCCCTTAAAAATACCTTAAGCTTGAACAGGACATATGAAATTTCCCAAAGTAAAAAAAAGGGCAGAGAGGAAAAAAAAAAGGATTATGTCAAAAGTACATTTTTGCACACAGGTCTCCAGTTGTACAGTATGGAATAAAGCTGATGCTTCACTTCACTTCTGTTCACTTGGCTTTATTTCTTAGGGTTATATTCTTCCATCAGATCTACAGGTGTATCTTAGGCAAGTTAGACAAATAAAGGATGTTCTCAGGATGCGAAGTTCATTGCTGCATGCTCCTAGACCCCAAGTAATACTTTCCTGTGGGTGCTTTACCCTTGCTGCTCTGGGGTAAATCGATGCCAGAGAGGGTCTACAGTTGTGCACAACCAGGATATTTTTAGTTCAACACCAGCTGAAATTTTGGCTGTTTCAAGGGCAAAATGCCTGAGGTGAAATAATTGCTGTTCAGCAGTTTCCTCAGATGTGGTGCCAAGAGCCACATCAATGGCTAAGCTGGACTGAGCTGCATTGCTGCAGCCTCCTTGAAGTCACAGCCCAGCCGTGCCACCCACCATGGGTGGCCCCTCACAGGGGGCATCCTTCCACACATGGCAGCCCTGATCCCTGGCAGCTGCTGCCCTGGGCACCCCAGGAAGGCACTGGCTGGGTCAGCTACATTTCCTCATGCTCCCTCCAGCAATGCCTTCTTGAAGGCACAGTCCAGTGCTCCCTACTGACACCTGCATGTGGAAGAGGTGGGTTTGGGCTCTGACAGTATTAGTGGGGGTCCATGCGCTCCGTCTGGCCCTTTTTGACTTTTCAGGCAAACACAATTTCATCAGAAAAACTATTTTGGGAGAGAGCTTTTCCTTTTAAATGCAATTCAGTTTAGAGACTCTAAACCAAACCAGCCCAGGCTGCCCTTGAGCCCTGACCATCTGGGGCAGAGGAGGAAGCAGTCTACCCCCACACGGGTTACAACCAAAAATTGTGGGCACGTAAATTGGCAATGGCCAGGGCCAGATGTTTTAAGCTTGACTGGATTTGGGGTTGATTGTAGATTTCATAGACAGAAAAAGCTAGTTTTGAAGACAGTGGAGTTCAGCATTTTTAAAGCTGCAGTCGTTTAAACCAAGCACTAGGTATCAGCACATCTCAGCATCTCTGTGCTCTTATATATGAATATTTAAAAAATTCCTTTTTTAAAAAAAAAGTTTTGTAGGTGAACAAAACCCTTTCCATTGATAAAATCTGGAGGCTCCACATCTTGAATAACTTCAAATCAAGACATACGCATGCCTTTGATAGCAACTTGGTATAAAAGGCATGCAAAGCCACTAAAACATGACGTGACTTAGGAATTGTTGCTACAACTGGGAGCACTTACTAGGGAAAATTGCAAGTTTTGTTCCAAAGAAACAGCAGACTGTGACTGCCTCCAGGCACCAGGTGGAGATGGGCCTTCTTTATGGCAGGATGTGTGGTCTAGGAGCCTTCCAAACTCATGACAGGCTGTGCCTCAGCACCTGATGGAAGCAGTGTGCAGGAACCTCCAGAGGCATCCCTGCCTTCCTGAGCCCCTTCCACAGGCTCCCAAGTGGCAGGGGGCAGAATGACACAGGGGTCACACACAGCATTACAGACATGGGTTTAGTTAGTAGCAGGCATCCTCCTCGTGCAGCTGTCTGATGGGAGTCCCAGCCTAACTCTGGCAGATTCAGAGCTGTAGCAATTAACAGCAGTCATTTCCTCTGCAAGGAGGGGACTGTCCTGGAATCAAAGCATCGTGTTTGGTCAAGTAAAACCTGCCCAGAGCCAGACTGCAAGAAAAGAAATGATAGCCAAGGCTGCTTCGGACAGGCCAGTGCAGTGCCTCCATGCTCCTGCCTTAGATCTTGGGTCTCTCATATGATTGTCATCTCTTTGCTTGTTCACACAGCTGGGGAGCCTCCAAGTACATGGGCTGCAGTCCTCTGGGGTGAAACAAAACCAGAAGACACATACCAGTTGCTAAGGAAAGCTCAACCTGCTCCAGAATCACCCACCGTGGCAGAGAGGACATTCACTTGTCCAGACGTTTTCTCTGCTGCTCTGGGGTCTTCCTGCAGTGCTATGCTGGCCAGTGGGGCTGAGCACCAGAGGCACCACCCCCGCGGCCAGCCTTAGGTTCAGTTTAACTCTTTCTCATTCACTGTTTCTGAGGAAAATGACGCACAGGAAAATATGTGACAGAAGGACAGCATGACAGAACTGGGTACAGAGCCCAGGCCATCCTCACCTAGGACAAAATATCATTTAGTAGCCTTTCCCTATTTCTGTTCAAGACATAAACCTCCATGGACAATGAGTTTACCAGGGACACCCCCATCAGATGGACCAAAAAGGCCATGTGTTCCAGTCCCAGCCTGTTCTTGTCGTTCTGCTCCATCCAGAAAAGCACTGGGACACTGACTGGGTACCTTTCTGACAGGAAAAATGAAAGGAAAGAGAAATAAAACAAGTTCTCTGAACTCTGTCATGAATTCTTCAACCTGTTTTCCTAGAGGCATGAGTTCTTTTGCCTGATGACCTCAAGACAAGTTTTGGACAGATCAGTAAAGGCTTAAAAACATTGGTAGAGTGATGGCCTTTGTCTGCTTGCTATTAGAAAAGAAGCTTGTGGGGAAAAAATCTATACTTTTCTTGTCCCCAAAGGCATTATCTTTCATTATGTCAATGTGGCAGGATTGCAAATTTCAGCAGTGGAACAGCTAGTCTGCAGTTAATTATCTGTGTTCCTACTAATAGGCATAAAAGTCAAACAAAGGGAACAACAAGCAAGCTTTTGCACACTTTTCAAGAACTGTCCGTGACTCTAAAACTTGAATTTGTTGACAGAAGACCTTTAAGAATGTGCACATATGTATGTTTGGTTCTTAGCCATGCACCACTTATTGCTGCATCTGTCTCTGTAAGAAGTGCAAGACACAAAAAATACTGTATGAAATACCCATTTCTGAACCCTTCACAAGAAGCAGCAGCTATAGGGTGCTGCCTTTGTTTACAAGGTCATTACTCCAGCAAGTGCCCTCTGTTTTGATTTACGGGTAGTACAACAACAGAGATTAACAATTGCAAATCATCTGCCTGGTCAGGATGAACAAACAGTACACTGATAACTGGCTTTAGATGATATCTGTGTTCAGTGTTGCTCAGAGTCAGAGGATATAAGGAACACAGTATATTGCACCTCAGCTGCTTCTTGCCCACCTCTTCCACCCCAGACTTTCAAAGGAGATTGTCCAGTATAACATGTTTGTGATTCCTGATAGAGGTCCATGGAAAGAGAGGAGCCATTATAATGACAGCTCACCATCACTATCATACATCACTGTCTTGAGCTATTCTTAGGGATGCTTGGAAAGCAGTCAGAGCAATCTGTGAAACAAGGCAGGGATGCTGACAGCATCTTACCACAATTATGGTGATGTATACAGTGCTAGCTAATAAGGCTCAGGAAAGAAAAATACCAAAACCAAATGAATGTATTCTGTTTTCCAGGTTGTTTTCAAAGGTATTGGCATGAAAGATTTCAGGTAACAGAGGGAGGGACTTAGAACCGAGGAAGGACACTAAAAGGACACAACACACACAAAAATTTCAAAATAGAAAACCTTTCTTCAAGCTCACTTCTTGTTCATTATAGATAAATTTGATTGTCAATAATTCTGACTCAAAGGAATGACAATTACTGGAGTGGATTTAAGAAAGTTTAAAATTCAGCATCGTTTCAGAAACAAGAAGTGCAAAAAATTTAACCTTGTTATACAGGGGGCTGAAATTCTTAGGGAGGTATTCTTGCTGATGTAAATGAGTGCAAACTTTTTGCTTGGCAATGAAACCATGCTGATTTATGGCAATTGAGGCTTTGGCCTGGGTAGAGGAAACTGCTATTGCATTCCAACTACTGCAGAGGTTTTCAGAGCTTCACATCTCTTGCGATGCCCATTTTAAACAGTTATTGTCAAATGATTGTACTAAAACCTAGGCAAAGAAAAACAAGCAAGCTCCTGGCATACAAAGAATGCAGGGGAGACATCAGTGAAAATATAGTAATGGTGAGATCTATTAAATTTTTGAATGCCTGCTCAGGGAGCTGCAGAAGTAACATAACTAGAATCTTTGGTCTTTGAGGGGCCAAATGAATATATTCCAGAGAGGAATAATCCTGACCCTGTGCCATGGAGAAGAGGACATCTAATTTTTTGCACTGCTGATTTCTGCTGTGTGTGGAACAAAGCAGCTGGGAGAAGGGTCAGTCAGAGTGAGGGTTTAGTGAGCCTGGGGCCCTTGCACTGTCAGAGGTGGTAACAACATGAGCAAAGAACAAGGCTAATTTCTGTCCTTGGCAGTAAGATCTGAGTTCTGAGTAAAATGTAGGATTTTTTTCAAGTGGTTTGTAGCTGCCTTGGGAGCCAAGGGGATGCCCACCAGAAGTTAGCTCTTCCTCTCAGAAATTCCATTGTGCTGAGAGCAAAATCCTCCTGCTAAACCTGTCATTACATCAGACTCACCAAAAAAGGCCCCTCTCCTTCTACTGCCCATGGATACAGCAAGCATATTCTACACTCCACGGGAGCTGATCTGATCCTAGTAGCAAGTATTTCCCCAGTACAAGTCACTTTTGTTTGATGAAAAATTAAAAAATTGGTTAAATGTTAAAGAGAAATGGTAATAAAAAAAGGTAAAAAGTAAAAGCTGAATGCTTTTAATGCTCCAGATGACAACAGTAAAGGTCTGAGCAATGGCCTTGCCATCACTCATGCTGGTTCATCCCCCTTGAACGAGTCTGGTGTGACAGACCCATTTCCATGGGCACGAGCAAGAGAAGCAGAGGAATAGACATCTGTCAACTCCATGTGAGTTCTTCTGTCCTGGGCAAAGGTGGTGCAACCTTCCTGAAGATGTGACAGCTGGACAGAAGTGTCCAGTTGCTTAGCAAGCAGCATATGCCTCAATATGAAAAATGTGAAGATTCATTCCATTTTACTGGAGAGATGGCTCCAAACCAGCTGCTCTTTTGGAAGGCAAATGGGGATGCATCCTCCCATTTGCGTGATTCCAGTATTTAAAAATGCAGTGCCAGGACCCCATTGTGCCAGCTACTGCACAAATGCAAAAAAGGCAGCCCCAACAGGCAAACAAACTGCCAGGCAAGAAGCTAGAGCTACGCCAATCCCACAAGGACAGAGTGTTGCTGGCTGCTGGGTGGGATGGATGCCAGGCTCACCTCCAGCCCTGTCACCCTCGTGCCCAAGGAGGGGCGTGAGGGCAGACTGGAAAGAGGACAAATGAAGTGGCTTTGCAGGTGTGTTAGGGAGCTTCTCCAGGGGGACGAGAAGCATGGGAGAAAACCTGAACCCTTGAGCCTGTCGCCAAATAGGACCTGAAGATCCTGTTAGCAGTGCTGGTTCACTCCCACAGGTGTGCTGCAGCTCCCCGGCATGCTGCGTGGCACAGCCCCAAGGCAGGGTGATGTGGGCTAAGCAGAGGGTGCTGTGCCTTAACTTGCAGCTTCTCAGCCTTTGTGGTGAGTTTAAACCATTGCTGATGGCCTTTGTGTTGAGTATCCTAGAGTTCTTTTATTCTAAAATGTTTCCAGCGTGTCTTTGCCCCTTGCCTAGCTCTACAGGCACACATGTATACTGCAGCTCATCCTCCAACCAGAAGACCTATCCAAACACTTCTCAGAAGGACTGGGAATGGAAGCAGGAGCTAAAGCGCTCCAAGCAGGAAGCAAGTGATCCACTACAGCTCACTGCTGTGGCACAGTGAAAAGTACAGCCTTGAGCAGTTAAACCTGCTCATGTTACTGTATAGATGACCAGCGCTGGTAGGATGCCCTCTCTGTGTTCTACATTCTTCTTCTCTTGGTGGTTACTACTACAGGCACAGCCAAAAAAAATGCAGTTCCCAGAAATATACAGGGCTGTTGTGACCAGTGAGCAGCACTTGGAAAAGGAGAACTTGGATTCTAGAGAAATTCCTGCAAATCACTGTTGGTAGGGGATGCGGAAACAAAGGAACTATCAGGCACCACTCTATGGAGATAAGCCAGTGATGGTACTCATTAATGCTCTGTCATGTTTTGAAGTTCAAGAGATACTGCAGCTTAACTTGTTTCCCTTGACTGGAATTCATCACTGCTAATAGATCAGAGCCACGGGGTAAGCTGTTAGACATGCACTGGCAAGAGCAAACTGTTACTGCATGAAAAATCACATTCATGTCCTTGAAGAACCAAAGTCTGGGTGGAGTAGGCACTTGCCTGCCATGCCCAGGGCAAGTTCTATTTACTAACTGGCAAGAGGGTCAACAGTTCCTTTTTTTCTTGACTTTCCAGTGTTAGAGTTTATTTCCCTCTGTTCAGATGCACTCACAGAAAAATATTGTAAAGGAGAAAATGAAGCTTCAAAATCCCCAAGCAGGGCATTTTGTATGTGCTTGCATGCGCATTTTTCAAAGGACTGTAACACATTTGAAGGAATAATTTTTTTCTCCTCAAAAAAACAGTTGTGAAATGATTTTTGCAAGATTTACTTTTCTGACACATCTAATTAGATGCAGTGTTATGCCTCCAATCAGACATATACCAGGTGAGAAGCCTTTCCTGTGATTCAGAGATGAGTTGTAACTTCAAACTGTGATGCCTTTTGTTTCTTGTGTACTTGCATTGCTTAGATCGTGACTGTGCCACACAACAGATCACCTGTTTTGTCCTCGGAGCTGCTGAAGCCTTCAAGTAGTGGAGATGTGCTGTGCTCTCTCACTCTGAGACCTAACTTTTGCTCTTTCCACTTCTTTCCTTTCTTCCAAGTTAAGACATAAATCAGTACGTAAGGCTGCTTGTTTGTTGGTGGAACCTTTCCCTCCATAAATCACTGTGTGTGTATGAAGTTGACCACCAGTGCTACAGGCGGTGGGGTTGAGCGTTCCAGTGCCCAGGACCTCAGCACTCGCGCTTGTTTATTGTGTACAGTAACTTCCCTTCCTTCCCTGCACAAAGTCCTCTGCTCCATTCAAAGAGAGATAAAGTGTTCTGTCAGGATTCCAAGAGCTGAAACAGCCTCTGAGTATCTGATCATTTGCTATTTTATCCCAATTGCACGGCCTCTTTTTAGATTAAAAGAAAAACTCTGGAAAACATCAACACAAACACTAAGCATGCAAGCACTCTTTGAAAACCAACCTCAATTTGTAAACTCATTTCCCAGGGCTTGATGTTGCAATAGACACTCTTTGAATGCAAGTAAGTTTAAAGGGGAGGGAAGTAAGCTGTGAAACCAAAGGATACATGGACAGAAACCTGATTTGCACATTTGTGATAAACTGTAAACTCTAATAGTGTTTTGAAGGCTTAATAAAATATTTACCTTCAAAGAGCATTTAAACAGTGCATCTAAAACAGATTATATGCTGTGATTTATGATAAGGCTTTTCCTCTTGCAAACACAGCATGTGTAATTTTTTCTTTAATTTTAAAATAATTAAGCAATAATTTTATCGTAATATGATTTATTATTTTCAAGCCTTGCTGTTGGGCTGAGGGCTGAATCTGGAGCTGCCAACACTATTGCTGATGATGTGTTTGTCCAGCAGGCAGCTTCAAGGGACAAAAAGCAGCGTGCAACCATAGTGAGAAAAATCATAATTCCTGCCAGAATCTGCCATAGCAGAGACTTCACTGGACATCATTAAGGCAAAAGCTCAAAGATCTTAACCCCTACTTCAAACCTGGAGAAATCTGCAGATACATTTCCAACTCTTGCAATTAAAAGTGAAATGCAGTTTTAAAAAGTGAAATAGAGTTTTAAAACTCTACTGCATGAGTGTTCCAGTGCTCATAGGACTATGCATGACTGATCAAGAATTTACTGAATTAACTAGGGAAGAAAAGAAGCACAAACCAGTGACATTTTCTTGGGCCCATGTGCCTCAGCCTTTCTAGACATTATCACAAATCAGCAACCTCTTTTTCCTTCTGTATTAAATTCAACCTTCAGGTCAGGGGACGATGAGTCTGAAGGGCAAGCTGAATATTCTAAGAGAAAATACCTGAAGACAGAAAAGTGAGGTAGGATCGGTGTCTCTAAAAAACTCAACCTCCAGTTGTTCTTTCCACCAAGAGAAATGAGATTGTTTTCTTTCTGTCATGCAACAATACGTAAATCAATCTAATTAGCTGCAAAACATGCTTCTATTGGATGCAGAAGATTTCCTTTTATAAAATTAAAAAGTAATATTTAGAGAAAGACTCACAGACAGCAGATTTCTTTTCCATCTCATTTAAGCAGTGGTTTGCCAGTCATTTACAGGTACAATGGCTTTTTTATGTAATGTTTTTGAAAGAAATAATTAATTATATGCTCTCAAACAAGAAAATAGGTCAAAATGCATGTTATATTTTCAATATCCAGGAAGTTTAAAGCATTTTTCACAATGGCAAGCCCAACTATTTTTTTGTAATGATTTATTTGCTTGTTAATCTCTTCAAGTTCTGCATTTATTAATAATCATTCAGCACTGATTAAAAGTGGAATTTTGTTATTTTGTTCAATCCATTTTAAAACCTCATTTTAAAAGGAAAAAAAGCTAAAAATATCTCACTTGTTGTCCATGAAGGAGTGCAAATCTTTTTCAGCTGACCAAGTGGAAATTTGTGAGGTGACCCCCAAGCTGGGCATGTCTGTAAATATGTCACAGAGACAACACAGACTTTTTGCTGTGTCACATATATAGTGGCTTCTGGAGAGATACAGTGATCTAGAGAAGCTGATCGTGTTTGCACCAAACTGAGAAAGCAGAATTGTGACCTAATGTTACTTTTTCAGCCACAAAGATCAGCAGCAGCACCACTGGAATGATCAGACAAACCTTCAAATAACGTATGCAAAACTGAGATTAGAGTTCATACTTATAATTAAGCTTGGCAAACAAATTTTAATGATGCCAAGTGAAAAATGCCCATTGTTTTGTGATCTTCACTGTGCACATATCACCTGCCAGATGCTCCAGATGTACTTTGCGATTTACGTTCTCTGTCTACATATTCCCGTCAATTACAGCACACTTCACTCTTCAGTGAGATTTATTATCTTATTGTATCACTGGGGCTTGGAGACTGAAGAATTATAATCTTACAAGCCATTATGAAATGATTTCCACTCGTTGGGACAAGTTCTTTTCAGGAAGAGCAATTATTTCTTGTGGGTTTTCAGTGGCATTCAAACCTTAGCCAGAGGCTGGCCTTATTCTTATGTGGGTAAGATCAGACCTAGAATCAGAGGGAGGTATGCAGGGTGGGTGCTTAAGTTAAGTTAAGTTAAATTAAATTAAATTAAGTTAAGTTAAGTTAAGTTAAGTTAAGTTAAGTTAAGTTAAGTTAAGTTAAGTTAAGTTAAGTTAAGTTAAGTTAAGTTAAGTTAAGTTAAGTTAAGTTAAGTTAAGTTTATCTCATCTCTGCTGAGGACTGTTTTAAGAACAGCTGTTCTCATCTAGCCTCTCTCTACATTTTCAGAAAACCAGATGAATAAAAGGGTCCAAATATTCAAAGAGGTTATGGAGCTTTTGAGCTTTTGGAGGTAAATCTGGAAGCTTTGTGGTTTGCTGATATCTTTTTGGACAAATGTGTATTGTGTATTATCAGAATAGGGTTGCTCAGGAAAGAGAAAAAAAATTGACTTTTTATTGTTGGAAATGCCAGCTAACAAGATCAAATATTCCATAACTTGCTGGTTTTAGAAACAGTTCTGGCAGAGCTTGGATTTGGCTGAAACCTGCCCCATTTTCCACCATCTCCTCTGCCCACAGGGACACTGCTCCCTCCCAGGATGAACAGCAGCCTCGGGGGTTTCACTCCAAATCCAGACAAAACCTGCTTTGGAAATACTTGAAATCTCCTGACAATGGGATTAACCTGTCAGCTCAGCTTCCACTGTTTGATCTATGCTAGCAAAGAGTATTTAGATAAAGGCTTTAAATTACAATTCATATCGAATCTCCACAGAGCTCAGTCCCTGGGCGTGGGGGAGGGCTCTGCTCTCCCCAGGTTGATGTTTTGAGAAAACAAACACTGCCTTGAGTCAGGTGTCCAGGCTGGACATGGCATAGGTGTCTGGGGATGTCCCTGAACCTTGTGTCCTTGCCAAGTTGCTTTAGGGAGAGCCATGAATGCTGATACCTTGAGAGGCTACCTAGAACAGAGGCTAGAGTGTTAAAGGAATAAAGTAGGTATTTATTTAAAGGCCTTCAAAGAACACACCTTGGGCAGTACAAGAACCTGGCCATGGCTCCTCCCAAGATGGACACCTGGTCATGAGATTTCACACTTTTATAAGTTTTGGTCCATTTACATATTGGGGCTAATTGTACAATTACAGCCTCAGGTTATGAAGTCCCATCCTCCCATTTTCCACCCCTCAATTTGCCACTGTTTATACTTTTTGGGCCTGAAGCTGTAATGGTGTCCTTGGTGCTCAGGCTGGAAAGGGATTGTTTTGCCTAACTGCACTGTGAATAGAACTTGCTAACACTTTATGTGAAGTTCAATGTTATATACCAATACAGTACAGAATCTGGAAAATATGAAAGCTAAAACTTAAGGCATCAATGCCAGGACACAGAGTTTTTGCATTGTCCTACCAGCCAGTTACCCTGAGAGGCTCCCAATAGGGATAAGAGTAAATAAATTAGATATTTCCATGTCTATGATGGTTGCTCCTGTGCAGGCACTCTGCACCTCAAGGTCCCACAACACCTTAGAGGGAGGAGGGCAGAGACTATTATCCTGGGAAATGGTAATGCATAGGTAGCTCTTATGCAAAGGTAACTTCTTTTCATCCATAATGCTCATATAAGACTTTGACATCATTGACCTCATTTTACAGTTGAGGGAAAACAAAGTTTGGGCCTGAAGTGAATTTTTACCCAAGGTCACTTATAAGCCAGTGGCAGAGGCAGAAATGTTCCCAGTTCCCTGAAACTCAGAGTGGTGTTCTGTGCAGGAGAGCACATCTTCCCCCAAAACCAATTCAATGCAGACATCCAAGCCTTGCTCATTCTGTCTAGGCTGCAAAGGGAAGAAGGCAAGCAGAGCATCTGCAAATTCCTACTTTCCATCATATCTCTCCAAGGTGCGACTTTTGTCTGCGTCATCTTTCATGAAGGCATCTTATTCTAATTGAAAAGAGCAAAAAAGCTGATCTGGCTGCTGCTGAAATATGACAATTCAGAAACAATTACGTATCTATCCACCCTTTGTAAAAATCATGAATAGCACACACAGGGAACATGCCCACTCAGATGGCTGGAAAAACAAATTGTCTGTTTTTGCAGATCTTTTATTTAAATCTTGCAAGTATTAAGAAAAGCAATTTTAATAAAAAATGCAATGCACAGAAGAATTGCTGCTTTTCATCTGAGAAGTGAAGAATTTTCTTTATTTTTACTAATTTTGAATTTGATGCAGATATGATTCCAATGCTAATTATGCCCCCCACTGTCTCTCTGCTCCAGTGAAATGTGACTCCCTGATGTTTCTCATTGTCTTTTGTTTACAATTATGAGAAGTTGATGGAAATCATCTGGTTTTTGCTTCTGTACTGCTGTGGGATTTGTACAGCAGCAACCTGTCAAATTAATGACCTCTACCACGAGAAGCTGTGGCCAATTCAGGCTGCAGCCACAGCTGAAATCTTAGCATTGAATTTTTTCTCTCTCATCCCCCATGTATCTGTGAGGAAACAGCTCCTGCATCATGGAAGGGTGATCTCAGAATCCAGGGTAAACAGTAGGATCCTCACAAGTAAATATCCATACCCAATTTTGCTAAATGCTGACTTGCTTAAGTCTTCTTTTTCTTGTGCCTCAGTTTTCTCCTGGAAAAAAAAAAAAAAAAAAAAAAAAAAAAAAAAAAAAAAAAAAAAAGCAGATGTGTTCTGGGCATGATCTCATTAATGTTTCCAGTGCTTTGGGACAAACTGGAGACCAGAGGGTTCTCTCAGCACCTACACACTGTCCAGTCCAGGACTCCTTGAATGAAAATGCCTTTTGTATAATTTGCTGGTGGCCTGCTCATGACAATTCCCAGTCTGAACTGCCTGTGAATGTGTTTGCATTTTATAGAACTGCATGGCTCTATGAGGCATCTGTGCATCAATCTTGTATCTTAGGGACATGCAAAGTTTATGTTTCAGGAAGATAAATAATTAAATTCACTGTTGATTATATATAATATATCTGAGCATCTTGTGCATAGAAATGCAATTACAATCTTTGTACTGGCAATGAAAGCATTACCAGGAAAAGCATTCTGGATTTCAGAAACCATGAAACAAATGCAGCTCACTATCTAAAGGGCTGGTTCAATTAATCCTAGTACTTTGAAGTGAAACATCAGATTTCCTCCTACACAGAGGAACAAGACAAGGCTCTTTTCCCTAGTTCCTGGGGATTTTTGTCCTATTTTTCCTTAAATCTCATCCTCCTTTCTTACAGTCCTCAGTTCTTCCACTGTTCCCAGTGTTTCCCCCCTCCCAGCTTGTGCTCTTGGCTGGGTGATGGCCAGCACACAGTGGTGGCACTGGTGCTGCTGCTGCCATTGTTGCAGGGCCAGCAGGTGTTCACTGGGCCAGGTGATGGCTGCTCCTCTGGAGGGAATGGGAGCCTCAGTTACAGCTGCATGGTGCCAGCGGGCCTTTATTCACCCTGCTTTTGCATTCTCCCACTGATTTTCACAAAACAGTCGGGAATTTGTCGCATTTTAGTGTCTCAAAGCTACCTCTAAAGTTTCATCTAAGGTAGCTGAAAAAAGGCTAACATATTGGAGAGTAAATAATATTTATATAGAGATGTGTATCCTGACATTGAACCTGTTAGTTCTACATTTTGTGGTAAACACCTATTTATATGAAGTCCAGCAAGGGCAAAAATTGGAGGGCTGGACACCGGAATTGCTTAGTGGCAATTTGTCTCAGTTCAGCATCTTTGGCCACCTCGATGGGTCACAGTCACTTTACAGAAAATATGAATATTAATAAAATTTAATAATAGGAATAATGATGTCACCATCTGCATTTCATAGGTTCAGTTGGGAGCACAGATAGTCAGCTTGGGTAACAAAGTCAAAACTGGATAAAGCTTACAATTTACTGGAAAATCATGGCAGTCAGTGTTCAAAAGGAGACAGATCTTCACACGACCCTCTGTTTTGGCATGTTCTTCCTTTAGAAGAAACCAGGGACTGAGCCATCATGACGAATGAATCACTTCAAAATGCCAGAGGGCAAATCTGAAAAGATTCCAATTTCATATTGCAACTTGCAATCATCCACACTTTTCCACTGCTAACCCCCCTGAGACTGAAGGCACAGACCTTAAACTCACTGCAGTTTCAAACTGTGGTATGAATTTAACTTCAGTGTTGAATTTAACTTCAATATTTGAGACTTAAGGTACTATAAATAAGAGAAAGTCAGACACACACCATCTTAAGCATACTAATGTTTAAACATTTATGTCATTTTTTTTCCAAGAACCAATTCACATGACAGGAATTTCTTCATAACCTGAAGTTTATGTCTGTGCACTTCTGACAAATCTACACTTCTGTGTTGTTCTACTGTCATTTCAACCAGTTAATGGTAATGAATGACCAGTTTTCAGCAACCTCTATCCAGGTAGCATTTTCCTTCCAGGCACCAAGGGTGCCAATATTCCTTATTCCCCAGCTGGTTCTTCTTCTCACTTTAAAGCTGCCAGAAATGGCTGTGTGTGTGTGTCTTTGCACATAATGCACCCTGGTCAGCAATTCGACCTTCAGAAGCCCTGCCCCACCTGTGTCTACAGCTGCTTAACCTGGAACCACATTGTCATGAGGTGGCTTTACCTTTAAGGTGGTTTTGGGAGCTAAGGAAGTTGAAGCTGCTGGTGGCTGATGGGAGTCTTTTCTCCTGACCAATTATCGGTCATTTCTAAGAATTGACAGCAGTTTTAACCATTGAAAAGTGAAGTCAACTTGTGAACACCCCCTTAAGATGTAAAGTCAGAGCTCTCGTGTTCTCTTTGTGTTTCCTGCTTCTGGAAAGGTAACAAGGCTCTGTCTTGGCCTCCACCCCCCCCTCCAGGCCGGACAAGGCCACAGAGGGTGGGGGGGGGTGGGGAGAAGTTGAGCTGACAAGCCGGGCTTAGTTTTCAGTCTTTGCTGCTGGACTGAAACCTGACACCATGAACTCTTGCAGCTTTTCTAAGGCTTTTATTCTTTTACTATCTGGATAAAACGGACAGATTACTCCTTTTTCCCAGAGAGACAGAGAGAGAGACAATCAACATGAAGAAGACATCATAAAACCACCAACAACAGTGAAGAAAAGAGTTAAGTTTTAGACAGGGAAGAGAGAATAAGGAGATGCTTTATAAGCTGAAATATCTTTCTGTTAAAGCTACGGAGATGGACAATAGTGTTTTGAAAAGACTCCTTTAATTCATGACAGAGTATATTGGGAGGAATAGAGTGTTCAAAGTGTGGATTTTGAGCAAAAGAGAAAGTAATTGTAATACAGTGAAGTGCTGGAACAGAGTGAGGCAATGAGAAAACTGTTTCCAGGGAAGCTCACAGAGACAGATGAAGAGGACTTTTGCCTTTGAATAACTCATCCTTAAAATGACATCCCCAAACTCATGGCCCATACACACCTCAGAGTGATGTGAAATGGGAGGAGTGAACTGATGGCAGATTTCTGGGCAGCTGGCATCAGAGAAATAGAAAGCTATAACAGAAATAGTTTTCTCGTGAGAAACTCCATAGATTAGAAGAAGAAGAAGACTTCTGTTTCTCTACAAAGGCTGATGAGAAGACTCTAGCAAGAATTGGGACTGTTTTAACCACTAAAGTTCCAAAGTTTTTTTTATCTCTATATTGTCACATGTACAAGAAAATGGTTAAGTAGTGGGGGATAAAAGGGTTTTCTGGAAGTTTATTCTGGTGTTTTTATTCTTGTAGTTTTGTTAATAAATTTTCTTTATCCCTTTTAAGTTTTAAGCCTGTTTTGATCTTGTTCTAATCCATATCTCACAGCAAGAAATAAGTAATTTTTTTAGTTACTGCTTTAAAACCACAACACATGCTCAATGAAACTTACTGTTTTATATCCCACAAACATGGATTTGAAGCATCTTCTCTCTCAAAGAGAGCATAACAAAACTGCAGTACCCGAGCATCACAAGATATATCATCTGCAGGGAGAGAGGTGAAATAAAAAGGCAACTAGAAAAATCAGTTCTGTTGAACCAGGCTCCCTGCTGCTGGTAACCATACAAAATATATAATATTTGAGGGAAAAGCGAGTTCCAGTGCCTAAGTGTTATCAATCCCTGCTGTTGTATCCACCTGCTGCTGCCCTCCTTCAGGCTTTTTCACCTGCTGGTGCCTTGATGCTTTATCCTGCAGTCCCCAGCACCTGATGGCAGCCTGATGTGAACCTCTCCTGCCCTGTTTGCCTTTCCTCCTAAAAAACATGACCTGTTTCTGTTGGGAAATCACCACCTAGGAGCTGCTCACACCAGGGAGGTGGCTCCAATTTCAGTTCTGAAGTCCTAATGTCTTTAAGTCAAACCTCTTCAGTTTTTGGGGGCTTTCATGTTGTCCCAACACAAGCATCAAGGCACGCAGGCAAAGCCCCCTAGTTCAGTCTGGGCCACAAAGGGTCACAAAGGAAATTCAATTGCAACGGGAGACAAAGCTCAATCCAATCTCTTCTGCAAATGTGTGAAGTGATGAGGGGGCATATGAATCCGGGCCATGCTCCCAGGTGGGCACCTGAGCACCAAAAGTGCTCTAGGTGTCTGCACAGGGTATGCAGCCTGCTCCAAACCAGCACAAGTAAGAAAGACAGTGCAGAATGAATGTTCTTTTAATTCACTCAGAATTAATTTTTAAGTGAAGTTACTGAGCATCCAGGGATCCCCATTCCAGGAACTGACAATGTCTTATCTTGTGAATCTTGGGCACGACTTCTCCGTGTCTCTGTTAGCGAACACGCAGTGCTCAGGTGGGGTATTTGTAATCCATGTAAAGCAAAGTGTTTCACAAAGGATGTGGAGCATGATGGTTCTCACTTGACATGGGGGTAAAAGAGTCCCAGAGACTTTAAACCAATCACCCAAGGTCAAACAGGAGCCCGGTGGCACATCTGGTACAACAGATCTCCAGTCATTTAATAATCCTGTATTCACTGGATAGAATTGTCTCCCTAAAGCCAATATAATGATATTCACTAATGAGGTTGTTAGGTTTAATTAAAGCTGGTAGAGCACATTACATAGAAGGAATGAAATTATTGTTTCATTATTGTATATTATAATAATTACAGAATAACTAGGCTTATACATTAAGCACAGAAAAAGACTAACCTAATTCTGTATCGTATAAATTTTTTGACACATGACATAGGAATTGCCATGGACAAAAACCCTCATGTTCTCAGTTTCATCCTTAAGTACTTGCATTCTTCTGGCCTATTAATCACCGTATTTTTTAATAAATAAAAATTAATTTAAAATTTAAAAACAAATTTAAAATAAACTTAGTTCAAAATTAAATACTACTCACTTAAAAGGCTGATTCCCTGAATTTCCAGCTTGTTACTTATATGGGTCTGTTATGCTCTATCTATTGCCACATGATAAAATATTTGGGGGTGGGAAGACTTCAAAATATGAGATATAGGATTCTTTCATTTTTTAATAAGATATTCTGTTTTGTTTCCCATTAAAACTGAGGCCTAGATGGAAAATGTAAACAAAATTTTAAGGAAAAGCTGAAGATAAAATGGCTAAAATTTAAATAGAAGTTTTCTAAATTACTCCTTTTGGATCTGTTTAGACCTCCATTATAACTTCACAATTGCATTACTACAGAGTGATGTGAGTTCTTTTTCTAGGATTTTCCCTAGGACCAGAGTTTGATACTCTGTGTGTACTTTCAAAGAAGATAAATATTAATTTACACAGGAAGATCTGCAGTCTTTGGCTCTGATAAGCACCATTTTCCACAGAAATTCTCCCTGAGACTTTCTGTGCTCCTTTATGTAACTTTGTCAGAAAGAAATCTGTAACTTACTGTTGTAAAAATTTGCTTGCCTTTTATCCCTGAAACTCTATCCATCAGACAGCAACAGCAGTACTCTTGCTCACATATTTTCTCCCTCTCCAGGACAGTGTGATGGCCATGAGCTGGGAGATCAGAAACCATCACAATGGTCATGTTTAGGTGCAGCCACGGTGTCAAAACACAGGAATGCTGCTTGAACCTTCTTCAAATTCAGCAAAAATGGCATGTAAGGGAACAGGCAAACTAGTTTTGAGCCTGCAGCCTGGGGATCATACAAATAGCACCTGTTTTTTCTTTTCCTATTGCTTCCATACACAAGAAAACCAGGAGCAGGCACAACAGACACAGGAATCATGCAGAATAGTATTGCTCAAGTCTTGTTTTCCTTATGGCAGCTGGCAGCACAGGCAGTCAAAAGCTGCTGAGGTGACATTCCCCCTATGCAGCATCAGTGCTCACATACTTCAACCCTCCGAAATAAGGCAATGTCCTTAAAACTAAACATACTTCCCATATTCACTACACTTATTGTTCACCTCTTTTCCTCCCTTCTGTATCGACAAAACTTCCCATTTCTGTATGACTGCTCAGACTCTTCTTGGTTCACAGCTGAGTCACAGATATTTGTGGTTTATCTCAGGACTTCTTTTTAGCAGATCCCTTAATTCTCCAAGCACATTTGACAGTTTCAGTCTGATGCTGACTATGGTCAAAAACATGCAGACAGAAGCACTCACAGGCATGTGAATAAAGAAATCCATATTCCTGGGTTCACAGAGTAACTGTCTGCTCGTGGTAGATAAGGAAGTGTGCATGTGTGTCTACTGCTAGATTTGCTAGTGCAGGCAGGAATTTGGGTGTGCAATTTCCCACCAGCTCTCTTGAAAGACCAGATCGGAACCCAAAGAACCACAGCAGAAAACTTCTAACTTTGCTGCTTAGGAATATGCTGTAGTCTCCAATTTCTTCAGAGAGGTTTGAGTTCAATGTAAATCAACACATGGAACAGAAATGCTCCATAAATAACAAACATCTTAAAGCACTTCACAAAAACTGTGGAAAATCTGAGAATGTCCCTGAAAGCCACCAGAAAGCAAATAAGGAACTCTGTGTCCAACAAAATGGTTATGTGAGGGTGTAACATTCAGGTGTGCTTCTGCAAGTTTAAGCCTAGGCTCCAAACGACGATGATTCAGGTGTCGCACTGATGTTTCCATCATCTGAGTCCCAAAGCTGGAGTCTCAAAGCCTGCCCAGTGTCTCAGTCCTGGCTTTTTTCCATGCCAATATCCCCTCCCAATTTTTTTTGGCACAGAGAGAGTGGTAAACACATGCTTGGCGGGTCAAAGTTCTCCTTGAATGGTGAAAAATACCTTGTACATGGTTGTTTTCTTTGGGCACATGGGATCAGGGTTTTGGACAAATGCATCCTCCCTTCCTGAGCAATGCATGGCCACAGCCATAACTCCCTGAGTTATACGGTGCTGAAGATCCAGTGGCAGCACTGCCACTTTCCCCAATGCACCTGATCAGGGAATCCACAGGGACACAGGAGAGTCAACACCTGGTCCCATGGGTGAATGAAACCCAGAGCAGATCAGTAAAACTTGAAGGAGAGAGAGAGATCCTGAAAAGATCAGTCCTTTGGGAGTGGTGAGGTCAGACAAGAATTACCTGGAGAAAGTGAGACACATGGTGCTGGGTGCTTTGGAAGCAGATATTTTTTGCAGGAAATAGTGCTTCACAGGGAGAAAAAAGCTACAGCTTTCTGCACAAAAGGGCTGATCTAGCTCAAGGGCTGTGTTCACAAATAAGCTTCAAGCCAGATCCACCCCCTTTCCTCAGTGTTTTGTTTCCTGCCATCTCTTTAAGGTAGGTCTGATCAGCATGCTGGCATTCACAAACCCCATTCAGAGCTCTTCCATGAGTTCAGCTTTTTCCCTGAATTCAGACCTCTCATGGAGCTTCTTTTCCAGGGCAAGAGGCTGTGCCTTGGGTGCAGGGCAGGAGCCAGGCCCCAGCACTGTGCTGCAGACAGGGTGAGAGGTAACCCTAGAGAGAACTGCAGGAGTGGATGAAGCTCAGTGCCTGACTCTTGCCAGGTCTCTACATCCTAGCACTGAATTCCAGAAGGGCACCTGAGGTTACAGCATGGAGCCCAACCACCTGCTCAAACCAAACCCTTCTTTCTACAGAGATTGGTATCAGCCAACACACAACCCATAAGAGTGATCCCTGCATTTAATCCTATTACCTAAACACAGGGAATTGAGCAGTGTGTCACACTGAGCCAGGAAATGGAGGAGATTTAACAGTCTGTGTTTGTGCAGGAAATGTTTCTGTGCCGATGGCAAATCCACATCAACCCACAACCCAAGCCAAGCTTCCAAGAATGATGGAGATAACATCTTGTTAGCAGCAAATACAAATACTTAATTAAATTATAATATAGCAGCTTTTCAAAATGTCTGGGAAACCTTACTGGAAATTAAATACAATACAAAAGATAGAAAAAGTAAATCTGTAGGTATAAATCAGGGGAAATTCTAGGTATCCACACCTTTTTTATTCTAATTCTGTTCATGCTTCCCCTTACTTGCTCTTCTCACCTTCATCTTTTCTTGAAACTGGTTGCACCATTACAAAGATGAAAGGGAGAGAGAGGAAAATGGTGAGGAAGAGATAGATTCCTCATAACCCGGGTTTAGCTTCATAGTAAAGTTCATAATGAAAGTGTTAATCTGGAGGAAATCCTGGAAGGAAATGAGGTAAATCAGGAAAAGAACAAGTAAAGCAGTTTAATTAAAGGTGTAAGAAAAATATCTTGAGCATCATTACAGCTCTAAATAAACATCCATAGTGGTTCTTATTCTGTTCAAGGGGCTGTTTCTGGTCCCATCCTAAGGCTGGGAAGAAAACTCCTCTGTCAGATTTATACCTTAAATATTCAGTATCTTGTTCTTCAGTGTTTCACATTTATAAAAGAAGCAAAATATTTCAGTGGAGATACACTGTGTGGTAAGGATCCAAGAGGGAATTTAAATTCATGACAGCTGTGATACAAGAAAGATATTATGCTTTTATAGCTGGATTTATTTTTCTCTTGAAAGAAAGAAAAAAAAAAAAAGCAGAATAAATTGCAGACAGAAATGTTTTTCTAGAGTTGGCCCACCAGTAGTTATTTCTTCCAAGCTAACCCCTCACTTACAGACACTATTCAAAAGAAGCACAGAAAAAAACCTTTTTTTACATTACACAATGTAATATTTTTTTTGTAAATGGGTTACTTGCACAGAAGACAAAATTCTTATGTCCACAGTGTAAATTCTGAATAGGATATTCTGCCCTTCTGTTCTGTACTGAGGAACTCAGTGATGGCAATAACCAAGCAGAACACAAAAATATTATGACCTTTGGCAGGAACTCGTTTTTGCAACATGAACCATGTGTGCTGTTTACAGACCCACCTTGGGTAGGCATTGGGCTTGTGAAATGTCAGCGGATTAATGGTATCAGTAGCAATTGGCAAAACAGTCAAGGAGTCTGCTCTTCAGCATACCTGGAGGGCAACTTCTCCAAAACAGAGTGAAGACACATTACCAGGGTACCAGCTGCCCTGGAAAAGCCTGCTAGGCTGTGCAGACTCAGTATCTTAGAGCCAGGGTTTTCAGACAAACAGGGAAATTCAGCACAGTCTCTTGCAGAACATCTATATTTATCTAAATAAATTTCTTAGAAGGGTCTCTCACAGAACTGCCACCTCTAGGTGTAATTCAGCAAGGTTTAGAATCAGATCCAAGCTTCTCTCCATCCTTATTATTTCACATTTTCACACAAGACTTGGTGATTATTGGTTTGGAACATTAAAATGCAAATGATAGAGGAAGCAATACATATTTAAATGTACAGTGTCAGCTTGGTATAAAAGCTCTTCTGGAACAGAATGAAACTGTTTTCTTCAGTTACTTCTAAAAGTGGCAAAATAAAAATGAAAGGAGGGAAGAAAAAAACTTCAGGCCTATTTGCATTCATGCTTTATTGGTCATGCTGAAAGAAAAAGCTTAGTAAGCTTGGAGGGGGAGGCAGAGGGAGAAAAACAGTCATTAGTGTAAATGCAACCAGCAGCTCTCTGAGACCGGCAGCCCAAGGAGGAGGAGGAGGCGAGCACACCAGGAGCATTAGATTTGGAGCAAGGCTAGCCTCCTCCCTACAGAAAAACACAGAGGAGCTTTGACTCACCTTGCCTCTGTCACTTCTGGAATCAATATCCTCTTCACGTAAACACACGGGAGAAAGAGTGAAGGAAGGGCAAAACCAGGGCAGAATACAGAAAGCCTCTCTGCCTTCTATCCCATCTTTGTGGGATGCCCTGTTATTTTCCGAATTTAACTTCTGGCTAAAGACTGACAGGAGGTCACTGATTCTCATGGTGATTTTACAAAGCTTGTATGGTTACCAGGGCAATGAAGAATGTTTCTCAATTTACTTTTTTTAATAACACTTCCCCACTGCCATATTCAGTGTTTCCTGAGGAGGCAAACCAAGACTTAAAAAGTGTGGAAGATATTTTTCATAGTCAGCTCACAGCTGTGTGCCTTTTCATTCCCCATCTTCACTCCAGACAGCACTAGGACTTCAGTGCTAAATGCTGAATTTTTGGGGGTAAAGTACTCAGGTGGCTGAGCTACCACTACAAGCAATTTCTGCCCCTCTTTACTCCTGCTACCATAAGATATCCATGCACTTACCATCAGGGATATAATCCTGCTTCCCATGGAGGGACTGCAGAATTGGGTTCTGCTTTAGCAAGAGCAGGTGTGAATACATATTGCAGACAGTCCCAAAAGGTAGCTCTGTATTGAGTCTGTAAACTCTGTGAAGCTGAAGAGCATCTGGACACAGGCCTGGACTGGCTCATTGCTATGGAGCAGCATGTCTTGATGAACTGACAAACTCAGCAGAAAACCTAATTCAGGCCCCTCTCCTGCATGCACCCACACACTCAGGTACAAACAGTCCCTCTCGGGTAGAGCTTAAATCAATTCCCAGAATTTAGTCTTAACATGTCAAGTGTTTTTGCTGGAGGACTCGTGCCTGTATTAGCTTTTGGCAGCATAGTGAGAAGAGATGGGAGAGCAACACCCTTGGTTGAGGGAGCTAATGAGTTGGCAACACTCCTGCCATGTGTACCAGCCTCTAGTGAGAGCAGAATTAGGAGCTTTGAAGCTTGTAGCTTTTGCAAGTATTTACATTTCAATTATCACAGGATTGGAATCCAGAAGATTACTGTAAAACAGAATTGAAAGATAAATAGGAAAACCTCCTCTCAGGGAACTTGCTCGCTCACAATTTCTTAGCTGCACTTGTTCCTAAGTTGTGGATAATCAAGTTTCAGAGTGAATTAGCTTGTCAGAACCCACTGCCAGCATTTCCCTTTATTACCACTTAGGCCACCTTGTGCTCACTCCAAGGATGTGGTCACTTCAGCTGGCCTGCAGCCAGCAGCTGCGGGTGGGTGCCTTGCTCTTTTCTCTGCTGTTCTTCCCCTTAAGTACATGGAAAGCTGAGACCTTTTATGTCTCTTACCCTTCAAAAAGTCATCTTCCATTATGTGGATTTATTCTTTTAAATGGGAATACATTTCAAACCGTACCATCCACTCCTCTGCATCATCCCTGCTCTGGCATTATGCAAGTGAAAGGCCAGCTGTTCCCTGCTGTCTGAACTCCAGTCCTTTCTGCCCCCAGCTTGAGACAGGCAAAACTTGCTGCTCTGTGCCAGTACATGAATCACACTGGAAATTATGATGAGTGCCAATTAAAATAGCCCATGAAAATGCAATAAAAATCTCCTCTACATTAGCTGAATGCCAGCAACAAGGTAACAGTCACCAAAGGGAATCCAATACTACATCCCAAAGGATCCAGCCAGTTACCTAATGTCTTTCTGGGGGGGACACTGTCCCAAAAGCAAGTCAGTCACTCATCTGCATTCCCCTCAGTGAGGGTCAAACTGGGTAATCACCATAATTGTTTCCTTTTAAACTAATAGCCCCCTTCCAAAATTTGCTTTGGTTTGGCCTGTTCTGGAGATCTTTACAGTTAATTTCTGGTAATGAACTTCTTTCTGAGATGTAATTACAAACAGTACTGCCTAGACTGAAGTTTATCACCACTGGAAGAGGTTTCTCCTGCTTTCTTCATCCTAGAACCTTCTCATCAACCAGGGTGCATGGTGGTGCTGCCCTTCATTTGTACTTACACCTCTTTTCTTTATAAGCTGAGCTTCTTTTATATATAGATATATAAATACACATATATACATACATACATATACACACACACACATATATATACATACATACATATACATATATATATATATATGTCCATTATAATTTTGACACATGTTCATTTTTTCCCTGGAAGTTCCATAGATTGCTGAGATGTAATGCACCTTCTCTATTGGGTGTTTCGGGAGCATTTTTCTTTTCCAGAACTCAAATCCTAGTCCTTGGATTTACAGCTCTTGACCTCTGCAACCATTTTATTTGACTTCTCCATTATATTCTCTGCATCTTTTTGAAGATCTGCTTTACATTGTGTTTCCTACCTGCAGTTCTCATCGGTAAATAAGTAGCTTCCAGTGATGGAAGTTGAAAAAAGCCTACCTTGTATTTGGCTAAGAAGTCTCCAGAGGTGCAGTTAGCAGCTGCATGAGTAAAATAGAGCAAACTACTGTTAACTTGAAACACTCTGAAATCCCAGGAAGGAAGAAGACAATGAGGTTTGTTGACAACCGAAATGTAAAATTGGGGTGTAGGTTCCTACACGAGGAGCAGAGAGAGTCAGTACCATTACTGTTACATGTCTTTATTCCAGAAAAGTACCTGTTTTCACAGATATCTCAATGCAGTTACTCAAAGAGAAGTTCTGATAAATCTCATCATCAGAGTACAGATTTGGTAGGAATATTATTTAGCTCATAATTAAGGATGACCAGAATGCAAACAAGGTGTTTCTCTCTAGCTTTCCAGGATATGGGATGCATAGGATATCTGAAGCTGCTGAACAAAGCATTAATTATGCAATATGCACAATAACCTGCTAGACATCTAGTCACATGATACCTTGATTTTCAAAGAAAAATATTCTAGATGTGTATATGGACAATAAAACCACTCAAAGTTACTAAAACTTGGATTTTCTTTTTTAAGCAGGGGTACACAGGTTAATGTTTCTGTGGAGAAGTTCCATTACGAGGAGCTACAGTTCAATGACAGAGCACAAGACCTGCCCCCATTGTGCCTGAATCCCAGAGGATAAAGGTGATGGTATCCTTTGTGACTGAGAACCTCCAGGCTTGGATGGTATGGGACTGCTTGCCTGTATTAATCAGCAGTGCTGTACTTTTCTGTCTCCAGCCTCATGAGGCTACTTTCAGGTGGCTTATGCTTCCTCTGGAAAATACACTCAAGCCTATTTTGCTTTTTATTTCGGGATCCAGCTCTGTTTCCCGGACATGTAGGGAATTGGCCTGGTGTGTCACAGGGAGACACATCAGTCTACACATCAGGTGAAAAAATGTATTGGCTCAGCTCCCTCTGCTTCTGCTTTAGTCAGAGGAGACACCCAGGCTCAAGGACCCCAGGAAGGTGTTCCCATGAGCCAGGGGGAGTCTGGCCCCTCAGCCAGCACACAAAGGGCTTCACCTCACCTGAATTTACCTGGCCAGAAGTGAAGTCTCTCAGCTAAACTGGTGTCAGTACCGCCTCTGTAGCCAGAGGCAATGGAGGGAGGCAGCTCTTGTTGATTCATCCCTTTATATTCCAGGTACATGGGTAGGTGGGATGAATCATTGTCTGGCACCACCTCCATTGACTGCAGAAAGAATAAGGCAACCACCTTAGGTCAGATGCTTAATTTCTAAATGAGTAAAGTGAGGTTAAAGTAATCCCTCCCTGAGTTGCACTGTAATGGGGAAGGCTGATAACTGCACATTATTTGAAGAGAGAAGCTGTTCCTCACCTTAGTAAAATAAAATCACTTTTTCACTTGTTTTTAAGCTGTGCTATTTCTTCTGATGGGTGGATCACTGCTCTCTAATACAGCAGGTAAAATGAGCTGAGGCATCTAAATCATTGATGCAATATTGCCAAGTGCTTGTATCTTATGCTGGCATCTCACAGCACATTCTATTTCTTGAAGCCTTAGGCACTGAAAGCAAATGAGAATACCACCTTCTTCTTTTCAAATATAAACCAGAATTTTATGCTTCTAGTTATGCAGAAAACAAGAGTGAAAAAGTATGATCTGAGTATGGTATAGAAAGAAAAATGTTGAAAACAAATAAAAAGTACCCAGAATATACTAAAAAATAACAACTCTCCCTCATTTTAACCTGTTTTTCAAGCTTGATCCAAGATTCTCTTCTTTTTGCTCTCAGTAGTTTTGCTCTACAAATAAAACAGAATGAACCTTAAACTTCCTTGGAAACTTGGAATAAAAAACGCAACAGTCTCCAGCTGGAGTACCCACTACAGCACAGTCAGTGAAAAACAGCAGGGACATTAGCTTTGTCACCTGTTCCTTCACCAGCTGGACCCTCCAAGCGTTTCCTTCTATTTTCTTTCACACACAGGGGCCACGTACAAAGCTCAGGGACTGTCTCTGGCTTTTGCTTGTTAATTGGGCTGTTGTGTGAAAGTAGAAGAGAGCTCAAAAAGGTTGGGCTGCAACAGATGCAACCAAGGTTTCATGGGTCCCGTCACATGGAAGACCCACACAGTAGAGGGTCAGACAAAATGTTTCTGCTTTGACTTGTTATCTCAGTATCTGCCCATTCCTTCAGGCCACTGAGCTCCTATGGTCAGGTACAGGTCAAAGCCTTTGTCCCGCCCAGAAGAAGAAAATCTATTGCATTTCAGCATGTAACAGGGTTCTTTCCATATCTTGAGGAAGATAGTAGAAGCAAGGCTTTAATAATGAGAATTAATGAAAGAATGTACTCTAAGATATTGAAGGGTGATTTGAGAAAGCACAACCAGCCCCACAAGGAGCAGCTTCTTCACTGGGGGATTTGGCAGAGGAAAAACCTGCAGAAGTACAGTTCTCAATTTGGAAGCAGTGCTGCATAAGCATGGGGATGATGGAGTAGGAGTCAAAAAGGTTTCTGTTACTATTTTTCTGACTTCTAAGTAGGGTTGCTGGTACATGTATCTTAAAATGAAATTAAGAAAGGACTCAATGCAAAAAAGTAGTGTTCATATCACCCAACAGTTGGAGATTGAGGACTCAAGCCTTGGCAGTCACCTTCTGTCTTATTTGGGCAAATCGCTGCTCTCTCAACCTTCATTAAGTAGCTACATTTGAAACGGACCTATTCCACTTCATCTTTCACGGATTGTGGATATTTTAAATCTTCTTTGAAACACTCTTTGCAATTCTGCAAGGCAAAGAACTATAAGCAGCACAAAGAATGACTAATGTTTGTGTGAGTCATCAATCATGTTACCAAAGATAGTTTTAGAGAAATGAATATGCACAAAATAAGGCTGATCCTGCAAATTTCAAAGCTCTCCTGCCATGTATAGGGTGGATATGAGTACATCAAACAAAGTGGTGGGGTTTTCCCAAGTGCCCCATGATAACAGGCTCCAGCCTGCTGCCCCGAGAGGGAAAACACTGACTGCCAAGCCAAAGCTGAGTGCTTTGGATGTCCCACCATGACCTGTGGAAAAACAAGGAAGCCTGGAAGAGTAAAAGTGCATCTCCTCCATAAGCAGATGAAATTTTGGGAATACTGACCTAAAATGCCCTGCCTGGCCACCTTGCCCACAGAAGCACTGATGGAGAGCAGACCCTGACGAGCCAGCCATCTGGTACACACAGCGTGCTGCAGTGGGAAGAAAGGGGTGCTGTGTTCCAGCAGCACTGTGGCCAAACAACCAGCAGCAGTAGCAGTCAGGGAAATGGCCTTATTCTTTTGGCAAAAGCCTCTCCATGTACACATATGTCTGTTCTCTCACCCACCCCCTGTCTGAATGAGAAATCAGGGCCTTCTTGACATGAGGCAGCACATGCCAGATGCCGAGCAGTCAACAAGACAGATGCTGCCAGGGGGACAAAAGAGGTAATCATATAAATACTTAAAAGCTCCTTTTAATCAAAATGTTCATTGTCCTTTGTAAAAGGAAGGTACTTTTTAATAGCTATTTGATTCCTTTCAAAGGCAAGGAAGGGGTGGAGGAAATATTTCTTTACAAGGATGAGGCATGTCCTTTTCCCCCATAAATGTAAGAACTTACTTGAAACTTTCTTCCTTTTCTTTTCACAGTGTTTTTTCCCCATGGGAAATTATAAGGGAACTTGGGACTACTGCTTTGCTCATACATGTTTCAATTTTGTATACAGTATGAACAGTGTGTATTCAGAGGAAGAGTGTTCTCTGGACAGGATGGGAGAGCCTTGGTAGGAATGGGTTCCTCACAATGCTCCCAGCCTTCTGCAACACCCAGAAATCTGCCAGTTGCATTAGGCTTGTGGAAATCTGCCTAACAGGCTCCACTGTCTACTTCTGCTGTTTGTCTGCTTATTTCTAATACATCTATTGAGTCCCAGTCCTGCTTGTAAATAAAAGATAAACCTTCCCTCAATATTGTGTAAGCGTTGAAAGGGAAATGCCTGCCTCACCCAGCAGTGCTCAGACCATCAGCTGGCAGCATGGCCACTGCTGTCCTAGATCTTACAGGCCAGTGTTCACTGGAGTGGAGTTCTTCACTCTCCCATAGCCAGCTGCTATTGCAGTTGCTGTCTGGGCTGCCAGAGAGCAATGTCCAAATTCAGCAGATGAGAAGTGAATACAGCACCTAGGCTTGCTGCTCCCTCACCAGAGCACCTCCTTGCTCTGAGGAAGGTAGGGCAGCAGCTGTCTAAAAGTTCACTCCAATTTTAAAGCCCAGCTGCCCTCACAGTCTTTGGGAATGGCGTCATTGCCTTTGCCCTTTTCATCTGTGTGGAGAAAAGGCAAAGAGGTATAGCAGCAGCAGGACATGGAGTCCCCAGTCTCCCAGAGGCTGCTTTCTCCCAGCCTCTCTGCTTCTCTCCCCTCTCCCTGTGAGGATGCTGGCATGGATCATGAGCCGGCTGAGGTCCCAGGGGATGGCACCATCTGCAGTGAGGCTGATGAATTAGATTCTGCTCACCGGTGGCAGGCAGCACAGACAACACCCTGCCTACTCAGCTGAGGCAGAGGTAATGATGGGGGAAGAAACCTTGTTTTGTCATTGTGTCTCTTCCTGAACACATTCCAGACAAATGTTTCCCTACCTTTTCTCATTTGTGAAGGCAGTCTCTGCAACAACTCCCACAGCAAATTCCCTGCTAGCTTCCATCTTTAGGATCCTGCAAGTCCTAACCATTCTGTCATACTTTGGGTACATAAATAGCATAAAACCAGAGCCATGTCTTTTTTTCTTGTAGTCTGTCCCACCTATGTGTTAAGGACCTCTTTCATGTGGCACCAAGAATTCAGAAGTAGTTTGGTTGATAATTAGAGTCATGTCCAACACAGGTGCTCTTACTCAGGTTTTACTTGGCTTTTCATCACAAAGTGATGCCAGACTTTTTTCTGATGATGGATATTGTCAAACCTGTGGAAAGCTCTGCAATGCGACCCCAGATGATTACTCAAGGGCGTGTTCCAGATGCGCCACATCTCCATGACTGATGGCTGCCAGATGGCTGCTTGGGAGAGGGCAGAAAAAGGTGCCATTTTAGCAAGTTTTTGTCTAACAGAACCCCTTGATCCTCAGGAGAAGGCAGACACATGGTATACAAGAGGACAGATTAAGCACAGAACAGGAACACCTCATTTTGACTCACATCATCGTTGCTTTCTATGCTCTGTCCCAGATCACAAGGGCTGGTTTCCTGCTTACCCAAAAGCAGAAAAGCAGGGAGAAGAGGGAAGCCAGGTTGTTCCCACCCTGACAGGAGCTGAGTCCTTGCAGCACATGAATCCCAACAAAACCCTTTACAGAAATCACAGTGAGAATTGTTGCCGGGGGAGATGCAGCCCTCAGGGGCTACATCTCTCCTCACTGGTCAAGGGATGTTCAGGTGATGGGACAATGGTGCTGTCAGCTTGTCAGGGTCCTGCCATGCATGGGGGGCATGGCCCAGCTACAGGTTCAGGCTGCCCTGAAGGGCCTCAGTCACTGCAGCCCAGGTTTTCTCACAGCATCCCTCTGTCTACAGGGAATGTCACCATGTTCACAGAGCAGGAAAATATTAGGAAAATGCCAGATGATATGAGTAATTTTAATGAAACAGCCTGGTTTGATAGAATAGCAAAGAGCTGAAAAGTGCTTGTTGATGGCAGAGAACCCTACTGTATGGAGGTAAGCACAGAGCTGTTTCCACTAAACCTTCCAGAAGGGTGGTCCTTCTACCCACCCTAACCTACCTCTTTGTGCCAGGGGAGGTGAGGGCTCTCACCTCCTTTTTGCCTCCAGACTCAGGCTGCTGGTTAAAATTCCAGGGTAGCTTCCTGCAGGGTCAGAATTAATTCCCTCTAACATGAACTCTCGGGACTAGAGCACCTTGAATTATTTACTGTTACTAATTGATACAATGAATGCAACTTTTTGTTCCTATTCATGAGGTTTCCACAAAGAGGAAGTGACTTTTCAAGCATGTGCTTTCTTACAAGAGGCTGCATTAGTTCAGGGGTTTGTTTTAGAGTTAATGTCTCTGAGCCTTAGAAGTCTTTTGCTGTCCAAGCTGTGACCAAAGCTGCCATCCAAGTTCTTCTTTGGCTGGGACAAGGAATTGCAACTAGGACTTGCATTCTCTCCCACTTAAAATTGTTGAGTACATCTACCATGACTTTTAGAGGTTTTTTAAAAATAGACCCGAGAGCGTTACACGGGCACAGCTTTTTTTGACTGCTGGTATTTATGATGCTTGGTTTCTACAGTAATTCTGCAAGTCAGAACCCATTCATGCCTGTAAAAGGTAATAAAAGGGACTAGAGGCACCAGCCATGTGAGTCAGCAGCTTTTATTTTTACAGGCATTTTTGACTGCTCGTTGGTTGTATTAACCAAAGGGTCTCTCTGGCCAAACAAAATGTGGCATGTTGTATGGTAGAGGAAATACTGTCAAAGAGTCTGTGTGCAAAACCAGTCCAAGCAGAGGGCCAAGTTAGGTGTGTACTAGAAATCTTTTGTGGTAGCTTGAGATAGCATTGCAAAGTGAGTGTCCCTTCAGCTTTTCTGTCCACTACCTGAGGAATTAATGGGTCAGCAGAGGGGATCCAAAATTGCTGCTTTGCCTCGTAGAGCTCTTGATGGTTGGCCACACTCCCCCACAGCTGCACACAAATGTGGAGGAGGCAGCTGGATACTGCTTCAGCAGTTGTCCTGGTGGAACTGACTGGATTCAATGTAGACAATCCACACTTTTCACCTCTCCAAACAGCACAAGCATTCAGAGAAGTGCCTCTTCACTGACTCATGTCAGTGACTCTTGTAGTGTTCCAACCTGAAACTGCAAAATCTCCAGCGAAGTCTCACTGAGTTCTGTGGAAGCTGGATCAATTCAGACTTTTCCCTGCTATCAACAGCCTTTCACAGTTCTGAAATGTATCTCTGAAGGCTGGATTTCAGGTGCCAATGCTCAAGCCAGTGTAAAAACAAAGAGACTGCAGACTGAATGTGTCTGCACTAGCACATAAGATATTCAGCTCTTCCTTGCAGTAGGAGGCAGCTGATTCATGCTTCATTAACCTGAACAAAATTTGTAATCTCCCCTCTATCCCAAAACAATAATTAACAGCTGAGTGCTGTAATGACTTCATGTTTTACTAAGACTTCATTTTTTACTAAATATAAACCAGCACATTTACTGGCACATTGAGGAGTATTACCATTAATAATTAAAAATTGAACTACAACTGTCCAAATAAATGAAAAGAGTATGTTTTATAATGCATGTTTTTCCCTTTTATATTGCATTTAGTCACTTCCTAAATTGCAGCATCTACTGGTTAACTGCAAATTAATGCTATTCTGATGCACATATGTTTCAGCAATGAATTTTTAATATCTGTAGCTATTCTCTTTCTATGAAAAGTACCTGTGAGTGCAACTGGGAGAGAAAGCAATTGGCCAGAAGAAAAGAATGAAAGGTAAAGAAAACAGAAGAAACACACAAAACACCCCAGAAATATTCTACTTCCCGTTTTGTCTTTTAATCATCAGGACTCACCAGAAGATATTTTGCTTTGCAGGATTTCTGAGATCCTTTGCCTTGTGGAAAATTACAGCAGCTTCCTTAGGACAAGACCTGATTTTGTCCAATTATTTGGAGAGCAACACACAGATTAACATGTAGACTTGAGAGAAAGAAAATGAGATAGAAAAGAAGATTGATAATCATAATTAAAAGTGTATGAGACACTCATATTTGATGCCTTTTAACTGAGGTAGGTTGTATTGTCTCAGTGCCAGTGGAACTTAACAGCAAGTCATTAGCCATCAAATCACTAATGCTGATTTTAAATCAAATAATGTCTCTGAGATTTATCTGTAAGAGCTTGGGGTGTCTGAAAAATAATGTGGCACTTAATCATTAGATCAATTGAAGGCTGCAGGTTAAATATGCTACGTAAAAGAGAACCAGTGTTTTCTGCAAGACAGAAAACTCTGCTTCTGAATTCATTTAGCAAGAGAACACCTGCTAAGTCAAATATTTGGAGTCAGATCTATGAGACCAGTATTGGAACCAGCCTTTCAGATCTTTATCCTTTTTTCACCAGGAGATTAAAGACACGATCTCATTACATGTGATCCAATACTGTGGCATATTATTTTAAATGTAAATATTACAAAGTGTGAAAAAGAGAGAAAAACAAGTAGATTAAATAAAAGCATGTGTCTTTCTTTTTTTACCTTCTAGTATAATTTACATACACTCACCTTCCTGTTGACATTGTAAAAATAGCCAAAACCAAAGAAAATAAAATCACTTCCTAGCTAGCACTTTAAAAGAAAGCTAGAGCCTGGAGGAAATTTCACAGATGAGCTGTAGGCTGTTGGGGAAAAGGAGGCTTTATAACACCAGTGCTGCTGACACAACCTTCAGTGCAGAGATGCTGGCAGTTCTTACCATGTGTGCAAGGTCTTTTGGTTTAAGAAGTGATAACAAAAATTGAAGGCAGTTTGCTTTCGAAGGCATCACTTCAGGTCTTACTATGGGTGGGTTGCAGTTAGGGGGAAACATAACTGCAATTCATGATCTCTCTCTGCCCAAGTCCTCTTTAACACTTTTTTTCCAGACAGAATTTCTTTTGAAGTGAGTGAGAAGTTCTGAAGAGAGTATTATAATATACAGTTATACAGCAAAGCTCAAATTGCTCAATATAATGTGGAGGACCATAAAAGCTGCAGATACCTTCATTAAGGAGGAGAGAGAAGTCACAGGTAAAACTGCTCCTCTGCTTCCAGCACAGTGCAGGTTCTCCTGTTTGCTATGTCTCTATGAAGGACTCAAAGCACTATGGCAATGCAGCCTGCTGTGCTCCTGCTCACTTGGCCTATACAGTCCCTCTGCATCCCTATGCAATCCTGCTGTATGGCAGGTTTTTCTAGGAGACACTGGGGTTCTCTTTCTTTGGTCAGTGGGGGAAAAAAACCCACTTAAGTATTTTATCCCAAAGGTCAAGCTCAGGGAGAAACAGAAGCATCAATGAGGACATGGATTTACACATTTTCCTTCCATGGCTGCATGTGCTTTCCTACAGGGCAGTTCAGGTTAGCACAAATAAGGCACCTTTTTGTGCCTTCATAGAAATTGAAATAGCAATGATTGGCACTTCTCATGCTCTTTTCTTGGGGGTAGCTCTAAGCTGTTTAATGTCACCTCACTGAAAATCCACAGCAGTTCTTTCACTAAGATGCATCTGGCTAACCTTTTACAGGCCTCCAGGCAGGGAGAGGAGCAGAAAATCAAAATGGGTGGCTGGGTCAAAGCAGTCTTACATGATTTTACATTGAGATCTTTGGAGAATGCAATTGGGTCTCCGTGGCAAAGAGTTGCACTGCTGTAATGTGTGCCAGAGTACCAGTAATGATGCTTCCCAGACCACTGCCCTGCAGCTCGTCTGACAAACTGCAACACCAGCCACACAGGGATTCCTGTTGCCCCTGGGCTTAATGGTTTAGTACTTTGGCACGAATCATCATGATTATTTCCCACTGGCACCTGCTTGTTTGTGGCATGTCCTCGTGAGAAGCGTAATGAAGGAAATGCACCCAACCCACAGTAGTGTGCAGCACATGGTATTAAACACATTCCCTTTAATGCCACCTGAGGGACTGTCATCAGAAAACCTTGCAATACATCAGCCAGGGACATTATTCCAGGCCTTATTCTTGCTGGAAGTCTTTGAGTCTGAATAGAGAGCTGAGATTTCTGAAATTATAACTACCCACTGCCAAACACACACTACTTTTCTTGATGTGAGCTGTGGGACACATTTCTAGACTACATGTTTGTAATCTAGAAAGTAGAAAACAAACATCCTCCTTACCTGCCATTTAGCCTCCAGTTTCTAAAACACTAGCTTTTGCTCTCTACACTGTTAGCTGTTTCCTCACTACTCATCTGTTGCAGGATTTTTGCTGTGGGGAAACATTCATCTTTTGCACCAGCATTTCACAGAAATGTGGAGCCCTGAGGGTATGTCTGGGACGCGAGCGACGTCTGCCGTGTCGCTCGGTTTCCTATCTCTGGGAAGTCACCAAGCAGTGAAAACCTGAAATGGAAATGCCCTTTCCCATGCCTGGGGGTTATGACCCCGTCTGCTGCCCAGGCCACTGACCTTCATCTCCACACCATGAATCCCCAGCTCTGCTGGGCTCCTGCCTCAAGGACTTGACTGCAGATGGTCCATAGGAGCCATCCTGCTTCTTTCCCTTCTTGACTCCATCCCTTCAGGGAGGAAACGCAGACCTCGAGCTGCAAGAAGAGTCAAGGACATGGTTCATCCTTACCTTAATTGGAAAATGCTGGAGTGACACAGCCAGCCATCTGGCTTCTCCATCAGGTTGTTAACACTGTTTCACAGAGGAGTCTTTAAAGTCAGGAAGCAGCCCTGGATCACTGGCGAGGAAAGGAAGGGGCTACTGGCCAAGCATTTCTGATTTCAGCTTCTTGTGACCACAGGAATACCACATATCTTTGCTGAGGGTTATAAATCAGCCCAACAGAGAGAAAACTTTTACTCAGAGACCAAAGTTACTTTAAAGATCTGGATTTTGGAAAGGAATGAAGCAAAAGTGAAAGATTCATTCCTGTTCAGCATTTCTGTCCATCTACAAGAAGCCCAGGAGTTAGTAAATGTGTCAGAGTTGTTTTAATAACTCTCAGCTAAAGCCTAATTCATTAAATCTGTCAAAACAGAAAAGCTTTATTGCTGTGGAAAAGTAGATCCACTCAGTGCAAGCATGTATTTTGCTAAATGTGGGAGAATTATGGACATGGATAATCTCCTACTTTTGCTGCTGGTTTATATTGTTTATTAACTCTCTTGTATTCCAGAAGTCTCTTTTCCCATTTGCCAGGATTTAGTAGTGTATATATAATTACAGGGAGACATCTATACACACAGAGTTGCACATAAATGTGTACCTACACGTACAGTTTTCTACATTGCTGAAAGTGCTGCACAGGAATCTCTATGAAAAAAAATAAAAATACCATTTGCTGAAATCTTTCTCAGTTGTTAAGCTTTCTGGTGGAATTGTGGCAGATCTGAGCAAGTTGTTATGTCTCTTCTCTTAGTTCTGTGGAAGGGGAAAACAGACCTGCATATACAGCTCATTAAGGTAATGCAGGTGCTGGAAGGAGCACAGAAACTCCCAGGACAAAAACAGAGGACATGACCTGGGACATGTTCAAGGTTACACAGAAGTTCCTCGAGACTGATGCCAGCGTTTCATCAGGCTCTGCATGAGACACCAGACCATGCATTTTCTGGTAAGGTTAGAAAGAGAGCCAGAACAGGTAAAGTGTTCATTGCACAGCTGCACAGTGTGCATCCCTCCAAAGGAAGAGGCAAAGGTTCTGATAAAACAATTCTGTGAGGGTGAAGTGAAAATCAGTGTTTGTACTGGGTACGTGTACATGCACACAGGCACGCACAGGGTTACTGGTGTAAAAATTCCATGGGCAACTTTGTCACAGTTGTTTCCCTGCAGCTGGCTTTGCAGCCTTGAAAACCTAAACATTCCAATATTGGACTTTTGGTATGCTGTTTTATGACTTCATTTGTCATATAGTTTTTTCTTAAGTACTGCTTTTATTTTTTGCTTTAAACTGAAGGATGTGTGGAGAAAGGGTGATAACTTGCCTATAATAGGGGGCAGAAAGAACAATTTCTCTGCCTATTTTTGCACAAAACAGAGGCAAAATATTCAGTGTAAGAGAGTTTTGATGATACCATATCTTTCAAGTCTTTCTCATATTTTCCAGTAATGGTGCTATTATGTATCTTTGATTCTTTTTATGATTACAGCCTGTGACATCCTAGTGCAGTGCATGAATTTATCCGTTTGCAATGATATGGAAGCTTTCATTTCCACTTCACTGCTTCCCTTATCTACCAGCTGCCCATCATTCTCTATCTCTTTGGCGCCTTCTCCTTTTCCTCACCCCTTACGCTCCTTCCCCCAAAAAGAAGAAATCAATTTTCAGTTGAAAAATAATCTTGGTGTGATAACTTTCTGACCCTGGGTGGAAATACTTGTTATAAATGAGACCTGCTTGCCCCACATCTGTGAAAGGGGAGATCAGCTAGGCAGCACCTAAAATGGAGTGCACTTCTGTCCAACAGATGTGCAGCAGGACTGCTCCATGTGGGACTGGGAAGGCTGGAAAAAATCTGTCCCTTTGCTCACGCGGGTGCTTTAATCACAATGTTTTTCTTTACAGCCTGGTAAGGGCGCAGGTGGCCTGGAAAAACTATTATTTTGGTGATACACAGGAATAACAATGACTCACAGATCAGAGAGCTCTGATGTGTCCTACCTAAACCCAGACCCCTATACCCCCAAAGAGTGCAGGGAAGGGCAGGGCAGGGCAGGGCAGGGCAGGGCAGGGAAGGGCAGGGCAGGGCAGGGCAGGGCAGGGCAGGGCAGGGAAGGGAAGGGAAGGGAAGGGAAGGGAAGGGAAGGGAAGGGAAGGGAAGGGAAGGGAAGGGAAGGGAAGGGAAGGGAAGGGAAGGGAAGGGAAGGGAAGGGAAGGGAAGGGAAGGGAAGGGAAGGGAAGGGAAGGGAAGGGAAGGGAAGGGAAGGGAAGGGAAGGGAAGGGAAGGGAAGGGAAGGGAAGGGAAGGGAAGGGAAGGGAAGGGAAGGGAAGGGAAGGTGCCATCAATGTGGCCCATGGACATGGTACTGACCTGCTTCAGGATGGGTCACACATTCTAGCTGCAGGCAGCTAGTGGGAGGGATTTGGATCTCCTTTTTGAGGAAATCCTCTCACCTCTCTGACCATAGACAGAGTCTAGGAACAGGTCTCTAGCATTGGAAAATGAATTAAAGCACTGTGAGCATTTACTCTTCCAAGCTCCATTCTTCTTTCCTACATGCCTGAACTTCTTTTTAGAGAAATGTTTTATTTTCATTATATGGGATTTTTCTGCTTGCTTGGGGGGTTTTGTTTGTTTGGTTTGGTTTTTGTTTGGCTTTTTAAATTTGTTTTTAAAATAACATGCACAAAAAGGCTGAGGCAAGAGCTAGGCACTTCTGACTTTATGCAATTAAAGCCACTGAGAAATTTAACTCCCTGTAGGGATGTCTGCAGGCCTGAACCTCAGTCCAATAATCTGCCTGCCCTGAGATGCAGAAAATTGCCAGTGGTGGCTGGGCTTGTGCCTCTGGGGCTGATGCCACTGCTCCCCATTATCGCCTTGGCCAAGTCCCTGGAACACTGCCAGCGCCTCTCCTTTCTGCTGTTTTACTGGACCCCACCTGCTCCCAGGAAAGGGGAAGATGGTGCAAGCCACAGAGGAGAGAGTGACCACCACATTTCTCACCCAGGGAGGTGTCAAAGTAAAAGCAACCATGATATCTTGCCAGTGGAGCTCTTCTGTTTCTCCTCTCTCAAATAGCTGTAAGATTCACACAGTAGCCTCTCCTGCTGCAAAAGGCTGCTTCATTGATTCCAGTGAGCACTTCAATCCTCTCCACAGAAAATTTAACCACAGGTGTGTTTTATCTCTGCATACTTTCCTGGAGTTACACATGGCCTTCCCAGAAGCAAATTTGTTTCATTGGGTTTTATCCCTTGATATATCCCCTTTATGCAAAATGTAGCTTAGAAAATATGTATTTATCGTGTTTTCAGTAAAAGCAAAGAGAAAAAGCTACAGTTTCTTCAGAGGGAAAAAAAAAAAAGCTGCTAAGTCTTCAAAATTTCCTGGATGAAAATTAAATAATCAGCTTAATTTCTATTTCCTATTCCCTTCCCCAGAATAATATTAGTTTCTGCTTTCACAAAGCACATAGATCATCCTCAGCAGGAAGCCAGGTAGAGTACATTAAAGAAGAAATGATATAGTGGAATGGGGTTTATGAAGAGAAGAGCAGTGCCTGGTGGTCTAACCATGAAACATTGTCTGACTGAGGTAGGTTTAATCTTCTGCTACACAGACACCTTCTAAGCAACTTATCTTCTTATGGGATATTTTTAATAGCTTTTTGGAAGCAATGAATAAGGTCTTTCTCAGTGTCATGCAGTGATCCAGTATACTGCAAATCATTCTAGCTACTAAAGGTGCACAGACCTCAAGAAATTCACATTTAAAATAAATACTTGCTCACTAAATCTTGCTTAGAGATAGCCATAAAGCAAGGCACTGCCCCAAACCAGAACTTTGTTACTGCAAGTCCAATTTATGAATATACAAAAAAAAACAAAAAAAAAAAAAAAAGAGAGAGAGAGATAAGATTTGGATTCCTGTCCAGATCAAAAGATCAAGATACGTTTAAGATCAAATAATTTGATTTGATTTTAAAAACATGCATATGTTATATGTTATAGCTCAAATACAGTTTCAAATAGATGGTGGTCAACAAGAGATGCTTATGTCTAATTCAGGCATAAATTGAGATTGGCCATGTTTCTGATACAAGGTATATCTATGTTCTAGTAAGAACTGGGGGTGTTGGGGAAGAAGAAAACAACAACTCCTACAGCACAAGCAAACCAAAAAGGTTGTCAATTAGGAAATGTGACCTTGGGCTGTGTCTCTGCTTTTCCATCATTTACCTCCTCCAACACAGATCTGAGGACTTTACTCCAAGAAGAAGCCTGGGATACCAGCCCCTTTCACATCATGTCTCAGAAGATGATGGAGGCACTGGGTGGGTGCAAGCACCTCTACCTTCAGCATATTGGATTCACAGAGACCCTGTGCCGGTGCTGACGATACACGAGCCAGCTGTGCAACACACAGGTGGAGAGCTACAAGCACCAAGGTGGACCACAGACACACTTGGGCCCACAGCTCCCACTTGGCTGGTAAGTTGGTGTCCCCTAAGGAGCAGATCTATTTGATCACATGCACCGAGCACCCATGGTCACTTCATGCATAGCTGTTATCACCCGGTCAGGTCTGGAAGTGCATTTTTCTAATCAGAATGAAAAGGGGCATTTATAAAATCAGCCTTTTCTCATCTTGCTGCTGTTTTGGGCCATGGTACAAAATCAACCAAAAAATTGCTGCAGTTGGATACATCTGAGTCTGTTTCCCTTAACTTGCTTCATGGCCCAGGGAGAGAAGGATCCATGTTAGGTTAGCTAATTTTCCACTTCCTCTGCATGTTGACACCTTTGAAACAAACCACCAGTGACAGGCTACTGCTTTTATCACCACCTTCAAAATGGGAAAATATTGTTGCCTGTCTCCATCTCCCAAAGGTTTTGCAAGATTTTATTCATCTGTTCCTCTGCTCACTCCTCTTGTAAATGGCTTTGGGATTCCTGAAGAGTAGGAAATTAGCAGATATTTGAAAGGTCATTTTAGCTCACCCACCCTTTGTTACGTGACTCTGTGTGATCAAGTTTTAGAGGAAATATTGTGCTCAAACCAGTCCTAAACTCAGCAGGAGTGAAAATCTTGCATTGCTTAAAAAGTAATGTTTCTCTTTTGGTATACTCTAATATACTCATTCCTCATAAGTGCTCATGTTATCACTTCTGTTTGCTTTGAGATCTCAGCCGTAAGTGAAATCATTGCTAGAAAAAAACAAAAAAACAAAAGAGCTTTCTGGACTGATCTATCATTTTCATTTTTAGTGCTGCAGTCTGTGTGTGTTGAGGTGTAGAGGTTTTCCCTGGAAGCTGATTTGGTCTGAGGAGTGTCCTTTTTCCTGCTCTGTCCTCATCTTTACGACTTGTTGTGCTCTCCCACTTCCAGGGGCTGCCCGAGTGCCACAACACCTCAGCAATGCCTTTGTTCTAGCAGCCTCTGAGGGCCCCGTGCTGTCAGCAGGCTGGCAGTGGTAGGACACCTCCAGCAACACCCCAGAGAAAGTGTTACTGTCAGGAAGTGTTGTAGTATGTTTATTCAGTTTTGTTAAAATTATTATTTCGTCTGTTTGGTATGTTCCTGGTTCTCCCCCATTTACTGCTTTGGTTGGTTCCATTTGTCTGTTATGTAAACCCCTCCCAGTTTCCCTGAATGTTCCCGGTCAATCGCCTTTACCCTGCCCCGTCTCCCCATCCATCACTGTAAACTCCACCTCTCCTTCCAGCTCCTTCCATGTATATCATCCCTTCCTCGACATGTTATTGGTTGTTATGTTGTATTCCCACCTTCTTTGTATCCCCATTGGTCCCTGACATTGTAACCTCCTCCCCTTACCCCTCCCTCCGTGAGCTCCCATTGGACCCTGGACTGTGCCCACCCCTGAGATAAAACCCAGTGCACAGAGGTGCTCTGGGCTCTCTTCGGTCCTGATTTCTCCCAGCCCAGACTCTTGTGCTCATCCCCTCTCCCGAATAAACCTGTTCCTGGGAAGTACAGCCGAGTGAGTCTCCTCCTTCCTTTTGCCACCACCCACGACGCCTGATTTGGCAGAACCTGGCAGGATTCGGTGCTCTGAAGGTTCTGCAGTGGGATTGCCTTTCCTCTGCAGTTCCCCACTCCTGGCGACTGCCCGTGCCAGAGTGGCACCATAGAGCTAGCCTGGAGCTCCAGTGCGGCCAAGAGCAGCGTCAAGAAAGCATTTGCACATGTTTGTGTTTTGGCTGTGGTTGGTGGTAGGGGCACAGGCACATGGCAGCTGGTGAAGCCGGGCAGAGTACCTGCTCCATTCACTCCAGCTCACCTACCTTTCCCTACCTTCCAGTCCAGGTGTTTTCCAATATGGGAAATGGGGCTTGAGTGGGAAGAAGATGTGGGATGCCAGTGATTGCCTGTATTCCTATAGACCCTGAAATGCCAGCTGTGATGTGCCAAATCCAAACCTGAACCCGAGTTCCCCAAGGGGGCCGAGCATGAGGACAACATGTGCCTTATGCAAACTGTCCAGGTCCCTTGCTCCCCAAGGGGAGGTGACTGATGCTTTACCCCAGCACAAACCCTCCACAGAGTTTCCTTGGGCCTTGGTGGATGGTGGAGCTCCTTCTTCCTTCCCAGCATTTAAAAAGAAGGAAAATAACAGCATCATGCTTTTAACTGAGGCAATTCTTTGTTGGTATCAAGTTTTACTGTCATCCCTGTTGTTTGCTTCTTATGATAGAGGCACTGAGCTGGATCCCCCACTGCATGGACACACTCAACACTGGCTTTGCTGGAGCTCCGGCTGGTGCCCTGGGCATGGGCATGGTACCAGAAACATAGCAAGGATGCAGTCACAAACCTTTGCTTTTTTGTACCTCCAAGATAAGAAAAGTTTATAAGAACTATTTGAAAATGAAATAGGAATGTTATTCTACTTCAGAGGGCTTTGTTACTCTTTTCTTCCAGCAGGTTCCAGATAATGTAGTTAAACGAACATCAGGGAAACAAGAAAGCAGATATAGAGTCACAAAAAATGGCCATGACAGGGCTCATATAGACTGGTTTTCTCTTGGCTTCCCCTGCATGTGTGTGACAGTGCTCGTCTGAGAGTATTCACTTCTCTGTGAGACCAGATAAGTACTGCTTGGGCACAACTTGCCTTTTGTAGGAGTGGACTCTGGTTCTTGGCAAAACTCCTAGAGTTTGGCTTGCTTCTGCACAGCAAGTTCAGGGAGCACTGCTAGTGCACTGAGTTCTTTCCAGGGAAAAAAATCCTTTCAGCTGAAATTACCATTAAGAAACTCCTGCTGCCAGGCTATACAGGTTTATGTGTACACGTATTTTAGGTACCACCGAAAACAAATATACTGCCATGAGGAAAATGTCCAAGGAAATTATGATGCTCACTAACAATGATGCAATTTATTAATGAGAAGTGACACGGGAAGGAAACGTTTGATGCGGGACCATCTGCTTGGAGCTGTGGCAGTTCTGCAGCGTGGGGCGAGCCGGAGCACGGGAGTCGTGAGTAAGCAAGGGCTCCCCGCTGCACTTTGACGCAGGTGGCTCTGTAGCTGTGAAAGGAGATTTTTGAAGGACATGGGAGTTTACTAATTAAAAAGATAAATCTCCTGAATTGCACTCCTATAATTACATTGTCATTACAGCAAACGCAGCTAAATTAACTTACAGGAGCACGGCTTTTGCCTTGCCCCTTTATGTTTATGTGCAAATCCCTTCATGTAGCAGCCCCTTGACTGCTTTGCTGGCTTGTTTAGTACCATATGTTTCATCCTGTACACTCCAGTGGGCAAATACAGTCATCTTAATAATACAAATAACTATCTCACAAAATCCAGAACATTGATTTTGGTCATATGGTGCTGAGCCTCCACAATGACAGGAGATTCTGACTCACTGCCTGAGTTCAGATCACCTGTCAGAACTCATCTTTTCCCCTTAAATCATTGCATTTGGTATTCTTCTGCCACAGCGATACACTCGGACCTTTACATCCTGCAGAGGTCAGCCATGATTGCCCAGTACTCACCACTGTGCCTTGGGATGGCTGTGCAAGGTGACTGATTTAAGTGAGGCTGATTTGCACCATGGGAGGCAGCACAAGTTTGTGTTGAAGATGGGGAGGGAGGGAAACATTCATACCAGGAGTGGAGAAAAGGAACAGTAATACCAAAGCCTCAGGCTTTGAAATGGGAAACACAACCTTGGTTAACAGTCTGTTTTTCCCTCCTGTTCCATTTGGGTGATGTTTTTGGATGATGTTTTTGGGTGACTGCTGTCACACCGTGAGCTGGCAGGAGAGCATGAGGGATGTGCTGCAAGGAGCACCACGTGGGACAGAGAATGGCAACACCTTGTAAATGTGTTTAATATCAAATTCTAGGAAATAAATGCATCTGACTTCCACTGAAAGATATCCATGAGACAAATAATAGTGCATTTCTAGTCCTCTTTCCTCTAAAGATAACCTTGAAAACTTGATAAACAGTTGTTTAGCACCATAAAATGGTGCTAAACTAATGTTGGCCCAGGCTGGTCCTGTACAGCAAGGTTCCATTGGAGGATGCCAAACCCATGTATCCTCTGTGAGAGCTGGGTTAGCTGTGGGCTGCCAGCTGACTTAGGAGCTCACACATGCTGAGTGGGGCAGCACTGCCTGCCCCAGTTCACCAGGGAGCCCACAGTAGATGGACTCAACAATGAAGCCTCTACTGATGCCCAGCACAGTCCAGCTGCATCCCCCTGAGCCAAGAGCAGAGAGCTCCCAGCAGTTGTGGAGTGAGGGCAGAAACAAGCTCCCCAGAGGCTCCTCCACTGCCCAAGGAGTTTCAATGGATGTGCTGGCCAGAGCTGAGCTGGGAGACAGGCGAGAGCCGAGCAGAGCTGAGCACTACATCCCTGGCAGCCTGAGGGCAGTGGCCACAGCTGCCTGCCACTGCTGCTGGCAGCAAATATGAGGCTTGGGACTGAATCCTGCCTCCCCATCTCCCTTGAGCAGCCTTCTGATGGAGTGGAGAGGGGAGCCACTATTTAAAAGCCTTATTAAACTGTCCAGGGTCACAGAATGTAACAACATGAGGGGTTAGGAGTCACATAAATTTCTAATCCCAAGGTTTTTAAAAACCTGGCACTAGGGAGGAGCCCTTCATTTTATGTCGTTCCGTGGAATAAAATGTCAGTGCAACAACAGCTCCAAGTTCTTTGTGTGTCTTTGCAAATCTTCTTTCTCTGAAATGAAGCAAAATAAGAGGACAGTAACACTTATTTGGCTGGCTTAACATCCACCTACACAGAAATATCCAGATTTATTTGATATATCAGAAAGATCCATAGGTCAGCCAAGTCATGTTTATACAGGGGAGACACTCTTACTGTCTGCACTCTTTTATAGGCATAGGAGCTTGGTTCTAGAAGGCAGGATTTTATGCCTTGCATAACATGCTGTTAATAATCAACAAGGTCAAATGTTCCACTAGGACAGGGCTATGGATTAATCATGGCCTTTGGTAGCCAGGTTTCAAGAGGAGTGACACTGCCCTCCATCCCTTCTGCTGCCCGGCAGGAAGTGTGGGTGGATAGAGAGCAGGGAACAGCAGGAAGGAGGACAAGGAAGGCACCAAGGGGTCATAGCTCATAAAGGATCTGAACCTGTCATGCCTTTTTCAGGCTTTTTTGGCCTGCTCTGAAATGGGCAAGTTTGATAGTGTCATTCAATTGCTCAGACTTCAGAGGATCTGAAGCTGACAGCCAGCCTGGGAACTTCCTTCAGGTGATTTTATTCTTGACTTCAAGATGAGAAACAAAAGCTGAGTTAGTTCAGCTCTGCCACTGGTGGCTGCAACGGCATTTTGTCTTGGGTGAGTTTTGTCTGGCCCACTGTCTTCAAGAGCTTCCCTTTGTGTTCAGTGTTGGCAGCTGCAAATAATTTCTTCTTCCATGCAGTTTTTTCCTGTGGGACTCAGAGAACAGGATCATCATAAAGAAGAACAGGGAGGTCACCACCTTTCCTTTTAACTTGTGGAAAAGTCTATACATTGCACACTTCATTGCCCTTCAGTGTCCATGATGAAAGCAAATATATAAAGCTTTATATAAAGGTGCACAGGTACCATAAACTGGATACTCAAAAGCACAAATTTCAGTTCCCCTGTTTCCAGGAACCACACACAGAAATCAGACAAACGATAGTTGTGTCGGCCTCTGGCTTCATATTTCTCCTCCATAAATGCATCCAAACAGGTTAATAACACAGCCCAGCACAAGCCTTTCAGCACTACCTGTAAATAACCTGGAATTACCAAGTTGTCCTGCTGTACTCTTTCCTCACTTGGCAAAGCAGAGGCTTTTGCAGTTCCTCATGCTGCCACCAAGATGTATTTGTATGCGGTTATTCTATCTCTGCATTGCCCATCAGCTTTCCCCATGAATCCCATGTTGTTAGCACCATATGGATATAAAACAAAAAATGATCTGGCATACAGATGGAAATAAAAGAGGCAATCACAGGTGAAAAGTCTGCTGCATGGATAAAATAAAAATAGGATGCTGGGCTGAAGCAGTCACTGATGACATTGCTCTTGTCCATTCTTTCTTCCTGCTGTAAGGCACAGGCATCACTTCTCATTCCCCCTGGGCTGGGGGGAAAATAAGGTGCTATTGCAATGCTATTGCTATTGTTATGCAATGAATAATTGCCTCAGGGCACAGTCGACTCCCTAGTTGTCTCTAATCTTTGGAGGACCCATTCTGCAGCTGTCCTTGCCCAGGTGGTGAGGGCTTTCTCCTGGGCTCAGCCCTGCTATTAAGATCAGCAACATTGCCTGCTGTAGGTAGTGTCAACACATTATTCAAGACTTCTCCATCCCTCCCCACTCCTCCCCTGGCCCACCTGTGTGGCAGGCTCAGGAGCCAGGGATCAGAAAGGCAGGCACGTTCAGCACAGCCACCTGTCAGGACCTTTCGGTACATGGCAGCATGGTAAAGGCTCATGCTCCATCCCATCATCATGTGATGGAGCTGCAGAAGTAATCCTGGTGCCTGGCAGTTCGTATGGTGGCTGAAACCAGACTCACCCCCACTGCAGACTAGGGCAAGGGAACTATTTCCTAAGGGAGGTCTCCATGTACTGAGGCATGTGTATGCTTCTATAAATACTCAACAACTCAGACTACTGTCAGCCACAAAGACAGAAAGGGAAAAACAAAAGGAAACAAAAAAAAGGGCATGGAGAAGAAAAGCCAAGCCTTTCCATACCCATCACCATCCAGTGAAACAAGTCATGCAATATGGCTTCAGGCCTGGGTATTCTCAAAACAGTTTTTTACTTACAACAGTGCTCCATTTTAATTCTGTACTTTCATACAGTAACCCTGGCAATGGAAGGAGGGACAAATCCCTGTTCCTATCATGCTACCTTGTGCTGTTTCAGACCTCCTGCAGAAAACACTTTCCTGTAAACCTTTGTTTTTTAGCATATTTTACTTCTGGTTTCTCATTTTTTTTTTCCTGAAATGTATTTATGGGTTACTCCTGAAGAGTGCATCTGCATTTCTGTCATGCAACAGGTGTCCTTGTGGTCTGATCTGACCAGCACCAAGCACTGTGCTGCTGTAGCTACACAATTACCACTGCTATAAGCTGCTTAAACCAGTCCTGGCTCAGAAACTGCCCCCTAAACTGTGCTGCCTGCCCCAGCCAGGTTTTGCAGGAGTGCACTGGGAGTGTCCCCACACTGGACCCCTGATAGGAAAGGTGAGAGCAGGGTTCTTTCTAATAGATGTGGCCATGGTGGCCAGGTGTGGTCAACTTTCTCCTCCCTGAGGGAAGGAAGAGCTCATGATGCAATGGTCAGACAAGTGGAAGAGGCCCATGAGCTGCCCCTTGTGTGGAGAGCAAACACCACTGCCAGAGCTCTTCATCACATTGTGGGGGTCTTTGAAAAGCCCCAGGAAAGGGTTTCAAGTATGCACACAGGCCTGCCAGGAGTATTGTCTGTAGTTACTGTTTGCAAAAGCACACAGAGAGTTTGGCTTTCCTCAGACCTATTCAGCTCCAGTTTTCAGCCTATATGGTCACAGCTCATGAGCATCTTGATAAGCTCTGGTGCTCCTCCTCATAAAGGTTTTTTTCAAGACAAAATGCAGAAGTCTGGAATATGTTGGAGACCTGTGCACTTGGAGGCTAGCAACAGAACTGGTAAACTTTCACTGTCTTGAGTTTTTAAAGGCAAAACCACAGTCATGGCTTCTTTTCACTCAGTGAGCAGCAGCAGGCTGGAAAACTTTTTTTTAATGTTTTTGCAGCCAATGTGCAGAGCTCAATAATTAAGAATAACACCATATTCAAGACACATCCAGCAAACCTTGATTACTATAGATGCTTCTCCTCAATTTAAATTCAGTTGAATCTATATTTAATGGGTTTTGTGCTATTGCTATTGTCATACAAAAGTTCAGCTGCAGGGACCATGGAGAGCTGGCTGACTGAAAAACAAGAAGGAGTTGAGCTTCTCTTTCATGTCCTCTCCTGCTAACTCTTGCTTCCTCTGCTGCCAAAAGCCCACACGCTTCTCTGAGAGGTACATTAGTACTGTAGCAATTTAATCTTGCAGAGTATATGAGGCCTTAAATATATATATTTTAGATGCATTTTAAGCTGAGCTGGTAGAATTATTTACTGTTGAGACCACTTATGCTTCATGGTGTAAGCCTTTTTTGTCTGCTGTTTAAAACTTTGATAAATGGTTTAGGTCATGATAATTTCCATGCTCCAGTGTCCTTGCCACAGTGAAGGAGAGATTCAGAAAAAAAGTCTCCTTGTTTTTCAGTAAACCCTCCAAAACCAAAAAGAGCATAGCCAAGCAAATACCTTCCTCTAAAAAATTACCTATTTGGGGTTTGGTTTAAAGAACCCACAGCATCTTAGTTCTAAGTCAAAGCCTGAAACCTGCAGCAGGAGTTGCCTTTTGTGAGGGACAATTTTCATTTCACCCCTCCCATACAAAGCTGCCTCAATCGGACCATAATGTCAGTTTGATGAAGCTCATTAAAGACTGCTGGGTCTTGGTTAGCTGTGGGAGAGTCTGGCCCCGAGAGAGCCTGACGTTCCCACAGTGGTTGTTCCGTGCTTGCAGCAGAGCCCTGCCCTCCCCCAGAACATCTGGCTGCCTTACGCCAGTGTCATGCCCCATGCCGAGTCCCCTGTCCCCCTCTGTGTGGCCTCAGAGGGGCTGATGGGGCAGAGCTCCTGCATAGCAGCTTTTGGTGCAGAACATCTGCACCTCTGAGGCTCTGGGAGAGCCTGCAAGACCCTGGGGTGCCCCGCAGAGCTCAATACATCCTTGGTGCTGTGAGGGAAAGCAGCTGGCTGGGCTGTGGCAGAAGACCCTTTCAAACCTTCCTGGTGGTGGTAGAAAAACCTGGGGTGGGCAATGCAAGCTGTGCTGTATCTCTCAGCCTCAGGCACAGGGGAATGGCCCCAGGCTGCACAGCTGAAACTTCAGTGGTGCCACTGCTGAGAGTAGGCAATGTGAGGGTGCTGCCCAGGCAAAATGGACAAGGAGAGTTACTTTGGAGAAGAAGGAAAGGCAGGAGAATGAAAAAGGTTGAACAATTCACCACACCTCTTCCCCACCATACACCCACATACATCCTTCAGTGCATAAAAGGGGATTCAGAGCACAAATTCCAGGTACTCAGAGACTAGAAGATGCCTGTATGAACCCAGTTTTTTGGTTTTGTGAACTCGTTAATAGTCTTTAGATCCATTGATTTGGCCCCTGTAACACACAGTATATGGACATCTTGTGGATGCCTCATGGCTGGATAGAGGGGGAGTCTCCTTTGGTGAGGAAGTTGTGTAGTGAATGAGTGAGGAAAGGCACTGCAAGAGGAGGAGGAGCAATTTCATAGTGGCTAACTGAGGCACTATATTAGGAACAGCGAGGCAGCACAACACAGACTCTCCTGTGGGTTGCACAAGAGAGCAAGTTTTATTACTCCTGATCTTCATTTATAGACAGGTCCGAGAAGGTCCAAGAGGTAAAACTCTCATTGGTCATTAAACCAACACATCACCATCATTGGTGAAGTGGAACACAACCCTGTTTCTTACAAGTAAACAACAAGGATCCCAACAACACCTGCAAAGGTTGTTGTCCTTCTCCAAGGACTGTTTGGATTTCTCCTTTTGCTTTCTCAGGCCAGAGTGAGAACCTTGTGTGACTTAGTTTCACTCAGGCTCTGTGCTCCCTGCCTGCTTTCAGCATCCATAGTTAACTGCTCTGAATGTTGCCTAGGAGCACAGGACGTTAACACCACCTTTGCCACAATGTTCCCACACAAGCAAAGGTCATCATATTTTCTTGTTTTCAATGTGTCTGACTTGAAACTTGGGCCAGGTTTGCAGCAGAGATGAGCCTTCAGAGCCACAAAAATTTCCTTTTGTTTCCTGTTCCTCAGTCTCACAGAGCTGTTCTGGAAAGAATTTAATTGATGTCTGAAGTCCTCCCATGTCATACTGATGAGTCCCATAGAAAAGCCTTGAGGAAGCAAATAGCTCCCATTTGACAACAGTGCTTACACAGCAAACTGCAAATAAGGCACTGGGCCATGTAGTGCACAAAATAGCAGTCTTCCTTCTGAGACCACTCCTGTCTTCTCTGTGCACTCAAGCAAGCAGGGGTGTGTAAAAGCAATTTAAAATTTCTCTTCCTCGCAATGCCTGCAGGAAATTTGACAATGATAAGGAGACTGGTTCTCTAGGATCCTGGCTTACTTGCCAAGCTTTCCTTTTCTTCTCCCTCTCATATTCAGATCTGTCATTTTCCTTGTCTACCATTTTGGGGCAGGGATGGGGCAGGGGATGGCTCTGAGCCCAGTGGGGGCCCCAGCTAAAAACAAGTTTCAAAGACTGCTTCTGGTCTGATGGTCTGTCTTGTGGCCAGAAATTAGACTTTAGTGGTCCTTGTGGGTTCCTTCCAACTCAGAATAGTCCATGACTCTATGATTCTATGATTCTATGCATATCTCAAATGACCAGGATAATATAAGCGTGTACCCAAAGCTCATGCCAGTCCTCTCCCTCACGTGTAGTTTCCTCTTTGCCTCCTGTTTTCTCCCTTTGTTTCAGTGAACCTGTAGACCTGCAATGTTATAACTTGGATCATCTTAGCATTCTGGCTTACAGCCAGAGAGGGAAAGAGTTGTGATGGGAGAGATGGCAGGGCATGAGGCTGCAGCAGGACAGGGTGGGCATGGGAGCAGGGGCAGCTCCCTGTGCTGCTTACAGGCAGCATGCAGGAAACCCCTGGAGTGAGATTTGAGTCTGATGTCTTGAGAAAGATTAAATCTGAGAGCCTCAGATTTTGGCCTAGTAAAACTTAACATCACCTTTTATCTTCAAAGCACTTCATAAACATCAATCATTACACCATCATAGTAGTACCCTGAGCAGGGTGAGGAAGTTAAAGGCTCAATAAGGACAAAGATGAAGGAGCTGGGTGCTTGTAATTCATTGCTAGAGTTTCTAAATAATTTAGTTCCCCTGAAGTGCTTCACAAAGAGTCAGATTTTGAGAAGGGCACTGAATGCAGCTGCAGACCTGCAACAGAGCTTCAGCAGTGCCTCCTTCCTTCTGCTGGGAGATACTTCTGGGACTGTCTCCAGATCAGATTTGCACAAGGATGCAGCACTGCCACCTCTCACAGAGATAGCTTGTCCCTTCTCAGGGACAACTCCTAAGACTTTATTTTTTCCTACAATCTTCCCTGGTTCTCAAACTGAGAGCCCTCCTGGTTCCCCCCACACTGAGGGGCACTGACCCCCCCTGCCAAACATTGCCCTGTGCTGAGCTTTATTATGCGGGAGCAGTGCTGTCACCAAAAAGGCCTGACAGCATGAAAAACGTGCCCTCTGGCCTCTGGCTCACCCTCACCCTGGAATGGAGGCATTTCCTCCCCACCACTCTCAAGCTGTTGCACCAGCAAAGCAGAACCTCATTGTTCCCCCTGTTTTCCTGCAGCCTGTCTGTCTTCTTGCAGAATTCAGGCTGTGAAGGGCAGTTCCCTGCCCTTGTTCAGCCCACAGAACACCAAAAACAGGAGCATTCTCATGCCAGAAAGATCCAAGCCAGGGCAACAAGTGCTTTGCAACCCCTCTACTGCTTGTGAGAGGTGTGGAGAGGGAGAGTCCAGGATTTTGGCATTGGGAAGGATAATAATATGTAAATAATTCTCCATTTTGTGGAGTACATCCTGAGTGTGCAGCCCAGATCAGGGCTCCTCATGTAACACCAGGGGCCATTATTTCCTTCCATTCTCATCCCAAGAGCCTCTCCAAAGTCCCAGAGAAACAGCCAGGAAGGCTTGTCATGAGCCTGAGCATGCTTTAAAGTGGAAACTACATTCTGTCTGCAGTTCCCAGCGGTTCAGTGTGTGAGAGCTACCACACTGAAGAGGAGAGTAAGTTGGGACACACAAAGAGCTGCTGGTCCTTCCCACAGAAAACAGAAAGGAAAGACACCACCAGGAGCTACACCTTAGCGGGACACAGCTGGTGGGATGGGAATATTCAGTATTTGGGAATATTGAAACACAGGCAAGGGCACTAAGCAGAAGGGGAGAGAGCCTGGGAAGTGTCACATCTTTGGTAGCAATGCATGGATCCAGCAATGAGAGAGGATCCCATATTTTTCAGGTTGCATACAGTGACCTGTTGCAAATTTGGAAGGAATGAGACTGTCAGGCAGAGAGACCTGCCTTCCCTCCATAGAGAGACCAGGAACACAGCAGTGGGAGGCAGGGTTATCCCTCCTCTTGCAGGGATCTCAATGCTCTCAAGCAACCACCTACAGACAGCTGTGCTTGCTCTGCTAAGGCACCAGCTTAATTGGTGACATGGCTATTTATCTTTAAAAAATACACAGTTGCCCTCCCCACACAGTCTGATGTCAAGGAATGCACCAGCTCTGACCTGACCCAGAGATTATCAACAAAAAGCCCTTCCCTTGCAGCTCCTCACTCTCTGCTTGCCTTGGTGTTTTGTCCTGGCAAGCCAAAGCACAGTCAGCTCTGCGACTCCACAGGGAAACAATTTTGCTGGCATTCATCCCAGTGCTGCACCCAGGCATCACCAAGAACTCTGACAATGCCTTACATAAATGGTGATATTTTCACACAGCTCATGACTTGAGGATTTCCAGAAATAGTCAAATACTGCAATTTGGAGGTTATCTTGAAAATCCACTGGGCACCTACCTGGTCTAAACCTTTAGGTTTCTAAATGCTTTTGGAAATATTGGCCCATCCAGTCATCCACAACACCCCCCCTCCCCTGCTACCCTAACTAGCTTCCACACATTTCTCACACTGACCCCTGGCAGCTCCCAAATGGACTGAAATGCATTGCCCAGACTGAGATTTTTAAGGAAACAAAATAGCAGCTGAGAACATCAGTCACAACAAAGCCTGTTTTGGCAACACAGAGAAACTCTGGGTTAGGTCATGTGCAAATGCCACATGGGTGATTGCTCTTTTAGTCACAGACTGAAATGTATGTGTCTCGTACAAAAACAACATCACTTCCCCCCTTTGCCCAACTCAGTATTCTAGGAGTTTCTAAGTTAAAGCAGCAGAAGGGGAGCTGATGTGAGGGGGCTTTCATCATGTAATTAAGTGGTGGTCCTCTCATGTGTCACACATCTCATGTGAGAGGGTGGTGAGAAGGATTACACGGCAAAAAAATGTCTCAAGAGGAGACCACATCCCCAAACACAGCAAGGCAAATGGTGTGTGCATGTGTATATTTGCCTGTGCACGAAACACTGGCAGGATCCAGCTGTGCTTGCTGGTCCTCCAAGAGGTACTATCAGAGCAAGGTTTTAACCAGGAAAACTACATGCCTTTAAGCCAACAGAGAGGCAGGCAGACATGGAAGTTAGGCAGTTTTGCTTTCCTCTGTCTTTGCAGGAAGATTGGTCTTGCACAGTGCAATGTAATGAGATTCTGCACCTCTTCTCCTTTTCAGTTTTGGTAGGGAAATGGCAGGATCCGGACAGCACTATGCTTACAGCTACAGCCATTACAGAGACCCTCAAGGGGTCAAGTGATAGATATCAAGCGATATCTATTAAACCATTGTAGTAAATATGAACCAAATACACAGAAAAAATGTGCGTCACAAGGCTACTCCTAGCAGGTGCTACTTCAGTCTCATTAAAGATACACATAAGTGTTCCTGCATTGTCTTGCTGCTACTCTGGAAGGAACCCTGTCTTTCATCCCAGATGCACAGCATGGTACAGGATCATGGGAAGTGTTGAGAGGCAGGGAGGGAGCAGAGAAACAAGGTATGTTTCCAATCCCCACGGGAGCCACTGCATGGAAAATGCATCTCTTCCAGTCCTGGCATGTAAAGGACAAAAGAATTGAACTATTACATAGAAAAGTGTAAGAGAAAAAAATTGCAAGTAAAATCACTGCAGTCAGGACACCTCCTTATCCTCCAAAAATCCTGAGATTTTTGTTTCATTTTCTTTTTTTATTTTTCACTATCTAGGTTTTGTTTTTATTTACACCTGCTGTGTGGCTCCAACAGTGCCTTCCTGCTGCAGGGATCAGACTTCCAGCACCCACAACCACCCTCCATGGCCTCACACTTGCACAGGGCTCCTGGGACACACGGCTGGCCACTGAGCATCCCGTGGGACCACCAAGTTTACTGCTGGGGGTGTGGGAACTGAGTCAAATTGTGGCCCAGGACAACCCCAAGTGTTTAATAAGCAAAATAGTGGCTCAGCAAGTATCTGATGTGCATAATTCAATAACCAGGCTGAAAACCCACTGTTTGGATGATGATGCTCATCCTTATGTCTCAGACAAAACACCACTGAAGTCTCAAAGAATCAAATTACTGTCTAGTTTTTCTAGCGCACAGCTAGAAAATGACCCAAGGTTGCTGGAGGGCTGGAAGGACACAGTACTGCAGCCTATAGCTCCTTTAATTAGGAGTTATTTAGGATTTCTGCCACGTGACTACTGACAGGAAAGCAGGCCCCTTGGGCTGAAAGGTTTCCATGCATCCAGCTTCTAAGCTACAGCTCCCCTGAGGTTACATATTCAGTAGTACAGCAAAGGAAGGAGTGGCAGGGTCACCAAAGGGGGACAAAAGGGTTAGAGCAGGGGAAAGCATCAGAGCCCCACCAGCTCTGCCTGGTTCTGTGTTTCCCCCAATGCCTTGGTGGTAGCACAGTCACTTCTCCTTGGGCCAGGAGTAACATTCAGGTTTCAGCACTTGAATTTGGAATTAACCTCTGTCCTTTTAGGGGTTTAAGGTTCAGCCTGCATGGGTGCCCTTAACAGCTGTGGGAGAACAAGAGACAATGACTTGTCAAAGTCATTATATGTCACCTATTTTGACAACCTATTTTATGAAGGTGATTCTTGTGGGGGCTGGTGAGAGAATAAGCTTCAGAAAATAGGTGCAAGAAGCTGAAGGACCTCTGTAGATAAAAGAAGATCAAACATGAGCTATATCTTTCAGACCTTCAGCTTGTCACTAGCCACCAGCAATATCACAGGAATCTGAGTATAGAGTAACAAAATGAGTGCTCTATATTGGACTGTCTTCGCCTCCTCTAAATTAGGGAAAAGCAATTCAATGACTGAACAACTCAAATAAATATCAAGGAAAAGAGAATTTGTTTCCATTTGTTCTGCTTGCTAGAAACCTCAGAGATGCCTGTTGCATTAGTGACAGACCAAAATGTTCTGTATTTGCCTTGGGAAAATAGCATTGCACATCAGACAAACTTCTAAGACCAAGATGTGGGAGCTTAGCATTGCCACTGCAGTGATACTGGCATGCACAGGAGAAGAAAGTCATCAGTAATTCTGCTTAAGGGGAGAAAGGCAAAATCCAGGTCACTTAGCTTTTGAGGTATCTCAGGAAACCTGGCAGCTGCATAAGGAAAGCAAAGACATCAAGAGAAACACCAGACTGTGAGGGATCAGCCACAAGAAATACAAGCCAGGTTCTCAATATTTCTCTAAATAATAACTTTGGAACAGAGTTAATCTCTGTGATACTGATCTAATGTAATACTCCTTCTGTTCCTGAGCCTAGAGCCAGAGATGGCTCTGCATGGGACTGGAAATCGCTGCTGTGAGTCCACAGCTGTGACAAGGCAGAGCATAGAGCAGCTCCTGGTCTGCACACCAAGGTGCTCCTGAAGAGCTGGCTCCAGCATCAGAGATGAGAAAATCAAGGCTTTGAGCTCACAGATAATTCTTGTCACCTATAACAAGAATTCTTGCCACCTTGTAACCTGGAAGGTGGCAAGACAGAAAAAAGATTCTCCTTAACATTCCTCTCTGACTTTGAACTCCTAATATTCTTTTTATAGCACAGTTCAGTTATACCAAGTTTTTCTCTCACTGGACCATCACTGAGTGTAGACATCTACACACAAAAGTATTTTCCTGGTGTTGACATGGCCTTCCCTCCCCTTTGCTTTGCTCTCACTTTGCTCTCCTGCACCTTCCTTAGGGTAGGTGGTGCAGGACACTTGGCTTTTCCTCCATTGGGAGGAGTGAGTGCTGTGTCCCGAAACACAGCACACCAGGTGTGGTGAACCTGCACCCAGGGCACTTCCTCTGTCCTGGGCACTTCTGCTTGGAAGTGCAACACAGTTACAGGTGATTTTGCAGAGAACAGCTTTTTGACTAAGACAAATAGGTTGAAACAAGGGAAAACAAGGAACAGCTGATGGTGGTGAAAAAACAGTGAAATGAGACAAGCAAGAAAAGTTTATGCCACAGACAGAAGCTGCCTGACTTGTGAACCCTTGATCCTGTGCTGTCAAGACAAAAGCAATACCCTGGCAGAAGTCACAGCTACCTGAAGGCTGCTATAACTTAATGTGGTCTGCCACCATTCCCATAAAGTAGCTACAGCAGATATTACTCCAAAAAAGCCAGAGTGTGTGAGTGATGTCCTGACCTGTCCTTGCTCTGTGACATTACTGAAGCCACTGTGACATCTCTCCATCACTGCAATGCTAATCATAGAATAGTTTGATTTGAAAGGGACATGTAGAGGTCATCTAGTCCAATCCCACTGCAATGACCAACTAGATTATGTTGCTCAGAGCCTCATCCAGTCTCACCTTGAATGCTTCCAGGGATTCCAACTTCTCTGAGCAACCTGTTCCAGTGTTTTACCACCCTCATTGTAAAAACCTTCCATTTTAAATTGAATTTCAATAAATCTTCCTTCAGTTTAAAACCATTACCCCTTTCCTATCAAAAAGCCTGCCAAAAAGTTTGTCTCCATCTTTCTTTGTGAAAGGCTGCAGTAAGTTCTCCCCAGAACCTTCTCTAATGATGAGCTGTTGTCTGCATCTCAGACTTAAAAATACTGCATATCTTCTGCTCCTGAGCTGTTATATCACTTTTATGGGTCTCACATTTGTGGGATGCTGGGCTGCAGCATCCAGCCAGAGACAGGTACTGCACACCACTTACCTCTGCATGTCATAACAGGTGGTGCAAGGAGATATGACTCAGACTGAAATTGAGGTGTTTACCTTAGGGGAAAGCGCAAGGAGAAAAAACCCACCCAGATTTAGAAAGCTTTTAACACCATAAATGAAAGGTGAGCTCACCACAACAGAGCTTGGGGTAAGTGTTGGCTGTGGGAATGTCCCTGGAGGGGAGGACGGCAGGGCAGGGGCAGCATTCCAGAGGACAGGTGCAGTGTTTCCCCACTCGCCCCACGCAGGAAGGTGCAGGCAGGCTGCAGCTGTGAGCAGACAGCCTCTGACTCCCAGCAGCACTCCCTTGTCCCCAGGAGGAGCAGGAAAACTGAGTAAACAGCTTCTTGGGTGGAGCAGTCTGTTAAAGATTATTTTAAAGAAAGTAACTGGGGGAAGCTTCACCCTTTTTTTGCTGTTTCAAGGACATCCACGATCACGGAGCTGGAGCCTGACTTGCCATGGTGGTGTTAACTCTGCCTGTACTGCAGAGTTCACTGCCTATATTACATCCTCCAGCTCTGGAGGATGACACTTCCCTCAAATGTTTCAAAGATCCCCTGGAGAGCCCCAGTCCTGCTCACCCACTCCTTGCCCTTGGTGCAGGGGTTAAAGCAGAGATCCTGCCTTGTCCCCAGACTCTGCTGAATTAGCACTCTGTCTCATCCCTTTCCCGAGGACAGTCTTTGCTGCATTTAGAAGTGTTGTTTCCTTATGAGCACAAACAGCTGCTGTGCTTTCCAAGGGAGAGCAACAAGCTGTGCCTGAAAGCTCTCAGGGGACAAGAGTCTTGTTTCACAGAGAAGAAGCAGACAAGAAAGCAAAACTGTGAGTGACAGCCCAGCCATCAGCCCTGAGGAGGGAGGTCCCTCTGGTCTCACTTCAAAGGAATAGCTGAGAAAAGACCAAGTGGAGAGCAGAAGCACTGACCCAGAAGGTGCATGGCACCTCTGCAGGGGTTGAATTGGTGGGAAGGAAAGAGGAGAATAGTCTGAGAAGAGCTTGGGAAAAGCAGACATTTTCTCACACTGTGTTTAAATGGTGTTTACTACCTCTGCAGCACTGCATTTGAAATATTCAGGTCTCTACTAATGTTAATCTTTGTCCTCTGTTAATGAGCTTCATGCTCTTGGCTATTGCAGCCTTCTCCTACAGCTGAACAAGCACCTTTATGAGTGGGCTGTGTGCACTCTCGACAGTGTGAGTGAAGCTCTGTTTCCTGGGGTGGGTTGGGCCAGAGGAAATGGCAACACCTGTGTGGTGTCACCACGACAGAGCACTGGGGCAAATTTCAGGTTTGCCATCCCTCACTCCAACACTGATACTTCTTTTTTTCAGGAGAGTCTCAAAACTTGTTCAGGGGAGGCCTGGGACACAATGCTGCTGTTAAGTGTCACTGCTTTCTTCTCCCAGAAGCCAGCAGTTTTGTGGCTTGAGGGTCAAGACTTGGCAGCAGCTGGAGTAGCCAGGGGATAATATTCCCCTCTTTGTGCATGCTCTTGTATGTATATTTATGTGTCTCTTCATCCCATAGTGGATATCACTGAGATGCATTGAGCAACCAAGAGAGGGTGAGGATTTATGCAGATACTGAGAGAGAAGAAAGCACTGTTAGACTGAAGACGGAGAGGCAATAGCAATTTTGAAGAAAAACAATAACAATTTTAACAATAGCTGACATTCTGTTTGGAAAGACAGCAGGAATATTTGTTATCTTTTCTGCCAGAGTGGCCTAGTTCTGATTTATTGATATTATCTTGAAGATGACAGAAAACTGTATTAATCTACTTGAAATGAAAACCTAGGCTTTGAGAACAGTTGTTGACACTTTCTGAGGGGCGAAGTGATTGAAATCAATCATATTTTATAACTCACAGCAGTTTCTGTAAGCAGTTTGAAGATCCAGCTGCCCCACTAGTACCAGATTTCCATCAGTGGCTGCAATCCAGCTGTCAGAAACAGCTCCTCAGTCCAAGTTATCCTTGCAGTAATAGTGGCAAATGGATAGAACCATATGACCTCTCTACACAAATGCCTGCCCAGATGTGCAGTATTGTGAAGATGCAGACCTAATTGAAGACTAAACAGAATTTTTCATCCCAAGGCCAAGGCATACAAGGAGGTACTCCTGGCACATGAAGGGTGAGCTAGAGGAAGGAGAAAAGACTGAATTATGCAGGCTGCAAATGGAATGGGAAGTGACAGTCCAAACAACATAGCCATGGAGTAATTTTTTTTGGGAGGAGCCTCTGGAGTTCAGCCACTTCTCAAAGAGGCCCAGCTTCAAAGCAAGAGCAGGTTGCTTAGAGCCTTGACAAGCTGACCTCTGAACATCTCAGTTCAGCATGGCAGTTGGCACAACAGAAGGAAGGAATGCCATCCAGGGGGACCTGGACAAGCTTGAGAAGTGGATCCACATGAACTCATGAGACTCCACCAGTCCAAATGTAAGGTACTGTACTGTGGGAGACACAGCCCCAGATGCGAGTACAGAGAGGGAGAAGAACCCATTGAGATCCATGTGGAGAAGGAATTGGGGTCTCTTGTGGATGAAAAGCTGGACGTGAGCACTCACAGTCCGTCCTGGACTGCAACAAAAGCAGCGTGGACAACAGGTTGAGGGAGGGAATTCTGATCCTCTTCTCTGCTCCAGTGAGATCCAGCTTGGAGTGCTGCAGCCAGCTCTGGGGTCTGCAGCACAAGAACATGGACCTGTTGGAGTGGGTTCAGAGGAGGGCCATGAAGATGATCACAAAGGTCTCTTCCAACCCAAGCCATTCTGTGAATTCCACCAGAGAAGGAGGTCCAGCCACCTCAAGGGGCAACATGTCGCAGTGACAAAATACTGTCCAGTGTTTTTTCCACAGAATTTGCAGAATCACTAGGTTGGAAAAGATCCAAGATCACTGAGTCCAATCCAGCCCTAACACCGCAACTAAACCATGGCACTGAGTGCCACATCTGGTCTTTTTTTAAACACATCCAGTGCTTCATAACACTTAACCCAAATGCCCCTTCTTGCACCTTGTGATGGTTGCATCTTGTCCTTTCTGTATCTCATGGAAGAGTCTGTCTCTTCCTTCTCTATAACCCCCCATTAGCTCATGGGATTCTGTAGTTATTTCTCCATCTTCACTGCTCTTATCCAGGCTGCACAAGCCCATTGCCCGTGTCTTTTAGCCTCTCCTCATTTGTTACATTCTCCAGCCCCTTAATTATCTTCCTAGTCATCTTCTGGTCTTGTCCCACTCTGTCCAAAACTGGACACTGCTGTGGCCTTTAAAGTGCCAAACAGAAAGGAAAAATGTTCTCCTGAGCTGCTGCTATGCTCTTGCCCAGAGTATGGTTGCGTTCCATGTCTGCTGTGAGGTTCTTCTGGCTGCTGCCTGTGCTCACAGGGTCCCCAGTCCTTTTCCAAAGAGAAGCTCCTGAGCACCTGGGCCCCAGCCTGTTGTATGAGCTTGTTCTGTTCTATGTGCATGTCTGTGTTGGTCTTCATAAGGTTTTTGTCAGCCCATTTTCTTTGATAGTTGAAGTCCCTCTGAATGCCAATCCTAAAGTCCAAGCAGGTGATCTCTCCTCACCACTATAATTTGCTGCCATTCCCATCTCTTCCAATTTCTATTTTCCTCCATGGGTAGTCTTTTACTTGGTTAGTATTGCTTGTGAAGCTGGACAAAATGACTGACAGAATGTTCAAATGTATCCAAGCATCACACATATTTCCTACAAAGTAGCATCTCCATTTGTATGTCTGGCAGTACTGCCTGTGCAATTCCTTTCTGATTTATTAACACTATCAGCAGGAGACATCAAAAATTCCTAAGAAATACAAAACCCAAGACAGTTGTCTCAGTAGGTACAACCTCACATGCAATGCACATACCCTCCTCTAATGCTAAAGCCAAAAACTGTTAATTATTAGTTCTTATCAACTTATTTGCATAAAGATGCACAGACGTCCCACTCAAGAGACTCAAAGAGCAACTCTTTTGTTTATCATGGGTCCAAAGGCAGCAGAAGACCACCTTTAGCATTGCCTCAGCTCTGAAACTCAGGGGCTCTCTAAAGCATTCAGCTCCACGTGCCATAGGGTCCCACGCTTCCACTGGAGTCATTAATCAGTGCTTCACTATCATTCTGATGTGGGGCAGAATGAGGAGAGACAGTGAAAGATGAAAAGTGCCAGTTAGTGCTAGATGGGATACAAGCTCCTGCTCACAGGGACTAGGGCTCCTGGTTAAAAATCTGACTCGTTTTACCCATTTGTACAATATGCATCTTGCTGGGTGCACTGATGGGGCTGACGGCAACCTGAGCTGTCTGCTGTCAGATGTACAGCCACAGCCTGAGCTGATGGATCTGATACTATACCTCTGAATCCTTCTGTCAGCAAAAAGTGACAAGGACAGCATCACGGTAAATCCAGAAGGTTAACAGAGAGATAAAACCATTTGTGTATGGCAGCTCTTTACCATATACACTTGCCATGTTTTTGCTTAAGAAGTGCAAAGCACACAAGTACCAAGCACAAACATTTTGTTATTTCCATAATCTTCTTCTTATAAAAAATGCACCTGATTTATATTGGGCTGAAATCAGAGACTTCAGGGAATTAATTTTAAGTCAGTGCTCTGAATCAGTATTGATTGAGCAAAGGCTCTCAGGCCTTCACCCTGGGTGTGCAAGGAGGAGTGTAGGAGTATGGGAATGAAAGCCTCCCCATGCCTGGGGTGGTGCACATTCTGCAGCCAGTGGGGTCAAACACAACCATCTCAATGGTGTCCACTTGGTTGGCTTTGAGGCAGCACACTGCAATATCAGAGTACTTGGATCAGGAGAAGATATGTGCAGGGATGTGAGGAAAGTAACAAAAGTGTCAGCATACTGCTGCAGCTGCCACAGTGCAAACCTCAGCCAGCTCAATTGCACATGCCAGCCTAACACATATTCGGCCTGAGATCCTCTGGGTGAGAGCCATGTAATTAAATAATTAGTCAATAAAAATATACACTTAGTTATTGCCTTTGGGTCACCGGTCATCATGTGGAGATATATTTACCCAATAACACTAGAAAGACAGCACCAGAAAGCCTTGACCCCACCCTGTTGACTGCTGACCTCAGCAGAGATCAGGTTTAGGGACTGCTGCATGCCTGTGTGACCAGTTGTTCTGCCTTTTGGGAACGGTTGAACCAATCAAAACCTTTGCTTTGAGGAGATACTTGGTTTAGACAAAGGTCTGTTTTTCTTGTGCAAACTGGATACCATTTTCCTTCTGGAAAAGTTGGGCCCAGCCCTTTATTTCTCATTATGTCAGCTAACTGGATGCCAGAACTCCTTAGTTTTCTATCAGCAGGAGTCTGGCAAAGTGGAATCACCCACTTGTCAAGTGCTCCCTTTCCCACCTGCACAGCAGTGTCAGCTCCAGCTGATGACACTAGGAACTTCCTAGAAGATAAAAAAACCTGGTTACTTTTGTCTCCTGGTGCCTCACAACTGAGGCTGCAGTAACTGAACATTTTAATACTTCCCATTATCTTTGCCTTGAAGAATGTTGTAATATTCCATAATCCGTTTTAATTTGGATAGGAACAACATGCTCCTGGAATGCAATGCTTCTCATGCTCTAATGTGCTCACTCAGCTGCCATATCCAGAGAACTGAGTAATAGCAGCAACGCACAACCCTAATACAAACTATGTAGTGGAAGGGTGATCTAAACTGTATTTCAGAACACGTTCTTCATTAAATTCAGGTAGGACCAAAAAGAAATTCTTGCAAAATAGCCAACCCAGAACATGGCCTTATGAGTTTTGAGTTCCTTCTATCAATACCCTGAGTGAATAGGAATTTGTTGGTCTTTCCAGAGCAGCAATGGTTAAAAGCTGCACTCTGTGTTTTCTGATTAATTTATTACACGCAAGGTATTATTATTTAATTTAAGCATTTCTAATATGTGACTCAATCTTTTTTCCATTACTTCGTTTCTGTCTCATCAAATGGACTTGATCATGTTATTTATGGCTCAAATCCAGACAGTTTTCAGTGTGTTTTACACGGACTTGGTACACATGTACCTAGTAATTAAGTAATTGCTATGGATGGAGCATGCCTTCAAGCATCATGCTTGGATCACTTCTGCCCACTTTGAAAGCCTCATCATACATCAACATGCATTGTCATACCACAGTCAGAAATTGAAGATGCCTGTACAAATTTGGAAAAGACATGGCCATATCATCTCAGCCTGTAAGTGCAGCAGAGGCTTAAACTGACCACAACTCACTGGACCCAAGGCAGGAGAATATCTTTGGCCCTGTTTGACACCAGAGGTCAAATTTGGCAGCTGCTGGGCTCCACTTGAGTCTTGCTATTTATGAATCATCTCTCTTTCCCTAAGGAGAGCCAGACCTGGTCAGCCTGCGAAGGAAGAGCAACACAAGTGACTCATAAGAGATGATTCACTCCTGCTGAGAATACAGATGTCCTGATGGAAATGCTGCAAGTGCTGTACTGTGGAAAGCCCTCAGCTCAGCAGAGGTTGTTGTCTGGATGCTCCTAAAGAGAAATGCCAGACCTTACAATGCATCCTATATCTACAGTGTTTTCTGCCTCTGTAATCCAGAGTAGGATTGAAGCACAGCCGATCTTGTACCTGTTTATGTTGTGTTCACCACTTCCCTCCTGAAAATAAAGCAAGGATCCCTTAGCCCCACACACTTTTTCTCACATGCCCAATTTTGTGTGTCCATTACACAAGGCGGCAAAGCAGCATGGCCACCAGTGCCTTGAAAACAGTCTCTTGCTTTTTATTTTGGGGTGTTTCAGGTTCTAAGATGGTGTTTTTAAGTTAGTCTGAATCTTAATACTTTATAACCCCTACCTGAACCCCTGTTTCAAACACCACCCCAAATCCTACACTCTGCCCTTCCCTTTTTTACAAAGGGACAATTGAGAAGATCTTGTACAAGCTAAAACAAGCTCTTGGTTCCTGGTGAGGCATTCCTGGTACAGCAAAAGAACTAGTGCTTGGATCCTGCCCAATCTGAGAAGAAGCACAAGGTGAGAAGGTGAATAACTCCCCATAAATAAAGAAAATAATGTTCTGAATGAGTGAAAGAAAAAAAATAAGGCCTGTAAATTTATTAAGGTGGATAATAAATTGTACCTGTAAGGTACTCACATTGATTATTGCTCACTTGTATCTCTTCAGGTATTGAAAAGGAAGTTACTTGAGAGATGATTATTTCTGCAGTTATCCTGCTAGATTCATCCACTTTACCATACTGCACCCTGTCTAGTCATCTTGAAAGCAATTGTTTGTGTTGTACCACAAAGTCATTAAAAATGAAACAAAAATACAGAGCCTGTCCCTAGCTATGTTATTTCTGCACTTTTATCTGGCCAGCCTCTGTACTGCAGGAGGCGAAGGTCTTGGGACAAAACCATGTGTGACTAGACTGCAATGTACCCCCATCTTCAACAGGGCAGAACCAACACTTTCAGGCAGAAGAGTGTTCGAACAGTTTTTTCCAATAGACAGCAGTGAGCCTTCTCTCCCTCATGTGCCTCTGTGGGGCTGGGCCCCTGTGACCGGAGGCAGAGTGGTGCTCTCCAGACCAGCTCATGGACAGCAGTGCCCCTCTACAGCAAGGGCTGCTGCCTCTAGAAGTCAGCCCAGACAGCCAAACCACAGCCCAGCTGCCTGGAAGGTTGGAGAGGTTGGGGCAGGGTTTAGCTCTCTCTCCATCCTTCACCACCCCTAGCACCTGCAGGTGCTGAAACCTGCACCTAGCAATGGCAGTGTTCCCTTATTATTTTGGAATGCTGCCAACTTTGGAGAAGGTTAATGAAGGAAAATAACATCTGTAGCAGTTTATAAGTGAGCTAATTCTAGAACAGACTGTTGTGGGTGAAGACAAGGTGTATCTGTAGATCATCATCTCTCCAGATGCCAAATTCTAACCATCTGCTATGGGCAATTACAGAAAAAATAAATCCTTGCATAATCTCTTGTATAGGAAAACTGCAGCAGCTCAACTATCTAGTTAGGTATCAGCAATCCCCAAACTGTACTATTTATAGAAAACGTAGGAAAATGGAGAAGAAAGCACCTCACAGAACCCTTGCTTTATTTGAGTTCCTGTGTTTCCAATACCAGAAGAAGAATGATATAAAAACTCGTCAGTAAAAAGTTACTTGGATGTTTCTTTTTAAAGAAATGCAAGTCAAGCTAGTAAAGGTCTTTGCTGGCATACAGACATTATTCCAGGACATTGCCATGTAGATTTGAATCTTTCATACTACTGAAAACCCACTGGCTTTTCTCAATAGCCTGTTTTTGAGTTACCTGCATGCCTGTGCATTAACTGCTGGGCAGCCATCCACACAAACCCTATACAGGCTGCACTTCTGTGTAGGTGCTGGCAGAAACCTCAAGTGTTCTACAGGGCTTTCACTGTTGCAGAGATGTCTGAGGCCAGAGACCACAGTGCTGAACTAGAAAACTGGAGAGGAGCTCTTCAGGCTGGCAGTGAAGAAGGCCAAAAAAAGAAAAGAGAAGCAAAAGAAAGAAAACAAAAAGGAAAATATTCTTGTGGACTCTACATCACTGAGCACTTAACAGTATTTTTAGTTAAGGGCTCCTATGACATTTGGGACAGATATGCCTTTCTTCATATCCCCCACAACACATACAAACACACACTTGAAGACACTGGGCAGTATTTTCCTGTTGTCAGATCGCACTGAAGATTACAACAAGCATCTTTACTAATATATTATTACTGCCATTATTCAAGCAATTCCCTCTTTAGAAGTTATGAAATGTGGATAATAAATAGAATCTGAATAAGCACATATTTTCTTTGTTATGTTAATGGCCTGGCTGAAGTCCACCAGAACAGTCTTATGTGTGTGACTGTTTGCTTTCTTTCAAACCTCTGAATACTTTGTACAAACAGGCTCAGAAAAGGGCACTTTGCACAGACCTGTTCATTTGCTGCTACTTCAGCCAGGAGAAGAGCCCAGTCTGAAAACTGTTTTTTAACCACGACATTCTTACACTAAAGAAATAATACACAAATGAAAAATAACTTCATAATTGGCACTTGGAAAAAAAATGGGAGAAGTGTCTTTGGGCTTCTCCTATAAAATAGCGTACTTCTTATGTTTATCAAAGCCCAATCCACACACAAGAGAGGATTCATATGAGCCAGTTGCTCTAATAAGTCCTAGTTTATGGGATATGAAAACTGGACCAGACGATGAAAATACAGTTAAAGCACAAGCTAAAGCAATGGCTGTAATTCCTAGAGGTGACTAGGAATTGGGTCACTAAATTCTTTCAAGGTATGCCCACCACCTTGGTTTAGAAAAAGTGCTGTAAATCATGTTTCCTCCAAGAGTCACAGCATTTTTTTGCCTGATTTGAATAATAAAATAGTAACAATATTCTCAGTTTCTCTGCCTCCCATTTTGGTGTCTTTCCATTTTAGCCTCTCCTCTGATCAGCATCCAGGTCTATAACCATGTTTTCTCAGACCTCAAGTTTTTAAGAACCTGGCAAAAGGCCATCATGAAGATATTTTTTCCCCAAGAAGGAGCTGATCAGGCTATACAGCTGAGTCTTGTGTGATGTTCAAACACCTGGAATTAGAGGAGATGTAAGTGGCCAAAAAAATATAACTGTTCTTCAGTCTTTGAAAATTCCCAGGAGGAAGTGAGATCATTTCCTGAAGTGTGTAAATGGCAAGGTCTTCTAATCCACAAAGTAATCCTGTGAGCCCTGGCAATTTGCTTTGGAATTTGCTTTGCTTTCATGAGCTGATTGCATCCAGCAGGATTAGTAAGAGAAGCTACCCCAGATAATCTCTCCTGCCACATGTGATGTTCACCTCTCTACATGCACTTACAATGAAATGCTATAAACACCTTATCAGAGCCTCCAGTTCCCACTGCTATGGGAATTCAGGCTAGTAAACTCACCAGCAATCTTCACTTTTGTTTTGTTTTACTGACATGGACCCAGAGCTTGTGGGAGCCTCCCCAGTGCCAGCCCTGACACAGCAGCACTGTGCACAGTCACACAGGACATGTGGAGCTTGAGCAGACAGAGTAGGAATTCCCTCTCTCTGTGCAATGATCATATTTCATATCTGAACTGGACAAGAACATCTGGGTTGTGTCCAAGCACATCTGGGTTGGGTCCTGTCTGTAAGTCAGTTTTTAGCCTCTCTTTCAAGACTGACAACAGAAGTGCCCACTAGCATGAGTTGTGGTACTGATACCTGGTAGAGGCATTTCTAGTCCCTAGATGAAGCATGAAAACATATTGCCTCACCGTATACAGGCTACCAAAACTCCTGCTGCTTTCTTTTCTCCCTGCAGCTCAGGGAGGAGTGCAGGGAGTGGGGCAGAGAGGAGGAGGCAGGACTGTAGCTCTAAGAATGTAAGGTACAACCAAACTCCTTGAAATCCTCCTCTTTCCCTGTCCTTTATTCTCAAGCCAGGAGTAGTAACTGTCTTTCTGAGCACAATATTAAGTCATCAAAGGTGTTGTGCCTGCCAAATTGTTCACTGAAGAGAGAGTTCCTTTGGGTGATGTTCCTCTGAAGCTATTGTCTCCTCAAAGCACAATGCTGACACCACACCAAGTAACCAAATAAGAGAACTAGTTCCCAAGGATTTGCAGGTTGTGAAATCTGACTCTGCTTTTGCATCCCTGTGCTAATCAACAATAATGCCTGTGTGACCTTAAATCCCAGCTCCCAAGTGGAGACACTCCACCTCAGCTCCTAAGAAGAATAGGCACAAACCCTTGAGCCACAAAAATGCAACCCACTTGACAAATCTTCTCATACAAAAGTTTCAGGAGACATAAACACAGGCCTATAGTTTCCCTTTGGGGCTGGACAGATCCCATGTGTCCAAGGGATGCACCTGGAAGTAACAAGAGAGAAGAGTGAGCTCATGTTAAACTTTTCACTCAAAGCAAAGTCAGCCTGATGTGTCAAAATTTCTGTTTCACCTGCCACATCCTGCCTGCCCTTTTTTTTCAAGATCCCAGGCTGGAGCTGGCAGAGACAAGTGAAACTCTCTGTCTGAGCCATCCTGTGGGTGAGAAGCTTTTTTCAAGGAAGTTATTCTACTCAGGCAATCTGGCAGTCCATAAATCACAAGACTAATGTTCATTTTAAATTAATGCAGAATCAGCCAGGCAGAAAGCTCCAGTGGCTATAACATTTCACGCAATATAAATAGCAGTAGTTGCTTTGAACAACATGAAATAACCAAGAAAAAATAGAACATCTCTTATATTGTGGCTGCAAAGACTCCTTCCATGCACCTGAAGAAAGTAGTGGTCTCATTTATTTAATGATCAATGTTTAGGCTTCAAAGGCAAAAATCAGCTTCTTTTTCTTGGCTGATCTCAGGTGAAACTGAGTTTGTTGCTCATCTCCTGCACTACAGAGGGAACAAAGCTTTATGCATTGTTCATCTTTTATCATCATGGAAAAAAAATAAACAGATTTCCATATAACTTTTCCCTGGCTCCAATTCATATCAAAGTGCCATCGAACCCATTAACATTGAGCTTCTATGATGTACCAATGGAACCATCCAAATGTGACTCAGGGCTTCTCCAGGGTCAAGAGAGAGACTCAAGGATAAGGTTTGGAGCAGAATATTTGATGGGGAAGGCAATGGCTCTGGCCTGCAGGATGGTCTCCCCACCTCCTGCTCAGTTTAATCCAATTTCCCCTGCCAGGTCTGGCTGTCCAGGGCTCTGGCACAGGCAAAGAAAACACCGAGACAACATTCATTTAAAGTCCACCACTACCTCAGCTGTTTGCAGCTTCAAGCAGCAGAAAGCAGCTGTTGAGGAAAGACCTCTGGGAACAAGCTGGATGTCTGGTATTAATGAGTCATGTCACTGCTTTTTCATTCTTAAAACAAATTTGGTATGCCTGTATGCACAGTGATGGTGCTTGTGTCACACCTGGCTGAGGAAATCTGCATTTTGGGTGCTCCTGGGAGATGCCACAGCCTGCTCCACCAGGGATGGGAAGCTACATGGGACCCCAACAGGGAAGTTGTTGTGTAAAAACACAACAGGCCAGAGCTCCAGGAGGAAAAACCGAGCAGTCTCTGTCACTCCCATGCTCTCCACTGCCTCCCAGCTGTGTACCTATACTTGCATTCCCGTAGCCCTTCCTTCTATTTTAAAAAAAATTCTAGACATTCACAGTCAACTGCCTTTGAAGCTCCCCTAACCTTCCCATGTGTGCACAACTGCTGCTGGTGCCTTAAACAATGAAGTCAACATCAGCTCAGTATAAACCAGATGAACACCCTACAAACAGGCAAAATGGAGGCAGTGTTTGCACTGCAGAGCATCCAGAGAACAGGTAACCATGACTCTGTGCTGAGGAACCTGCTTTCATTGCCTGTCAGTGGCTCCATGGGTTTCTACATCAGCTGCCAGCTTGACCCCCTGTCTAAAGAACAGATTTATGTCTAAAGAACAGTTATTTATGAAGGAGCTCAAAGGCACAGTAAACAGGGAGGCACCCAACTCCACTACAGACGGATGTAGTTAGACAAGGAGGAGCACAGACTTCAAATGCTCTTGCTGTATCAGATGCAACAAGGCTTCATGCAGCTCCTCAGGATCAGCACGGGGCTACTTGGATCTGTTAGCTGACAAGTGTGAAAGTCACTTGTCTGGGGCCACTTGAACTGTGTGGCTGCAAGTGCAGCATAGGACCCTGCACCCTCCCACAAGATAGTAATTGGAGAGGTGGAGATGGCACCTCAGTAAATCCGATCCTTTAGAGAGTCACAGAGAAGAGTTGTTTTTTTCCCTCCTTACTTGCACTCTCCTTTATCTTTGAGTGTCATATTTCCCTCAGCAGTGGTGCAGCTTACTCCAGGACCATCAATGAGCTCTTCTTAAGGCCTCAGGAGATGAAGTCACTCTCTGAAATCCTACACTCTCTAAATCTAAAAGGACATTTGATATATTGCCAGCGATTATTATAAAATACACATGACAGTTCCCAAATCTAGCTTTGGAAAACTCTTGTATCCCTTCCCTAAAAGATTGGAGCCCAATACAAACTAGAAGTCAGGTACAGTGTGGCTCAGGGAGGTCTCAAACAGGCCTCCTCTACCATGAGTCTTCCAGTGCATATTATTTAACAACAATTTTGTATTATTTAACAACAAAATGGGTGGGGGCAGGGGAGGATGATGCAGGTTTCTGCACTAGGAACCCAAAATATCGCATCCAGGCTTCAGCTGGCTTGGTTTACACCTGCAACCGTGCCTGAAACAGCTTTCTGAAATGGGAAATGGATGTTTTCTCGGTCATAATCAAAGAAACTCATGATTTCACAGAGACACTGTGACTGTGGCTGTCATCTGTGTGCAATGAGGCAAGCAAGAGAAACACCATGTCTTTTGCAACTTATGCTTTCAGTGTGTCAACACATTCACCCATCTGCACCTTACATCACCCTGTGTGTATTGGCTCAAATGCAATTATTTTGAAAATCTGTGGAAAAATTGTGTGACCGAAAAGCTGAAATATGGTATAATCCTAATAACTCCTCGGTAACAGCACAGAGCTCTTATCACAATCTCTTCATGCATTTGATTTTGCCACTAAGTCCCTCATGCTCTCTCAGGCTAGTTATCCTTACAGGCCGGAGGTCAGGCTGCATCCAGAATGGAAGATCCTTCTCTGATAGCGTGTCCAATATGAGGGAGAGTCCCTGCCTTCAGCAAGTCTTTTAAATGAGATTATTGATTTCATTTTGCAAGCGAATCAAAGTAGATCACCTGACCAAGAGTGCTGGGATTTGATTTGAGGGGTAAGGACAAAAGGTGAAAGTTTTAGCGTGAAGTGGTGAGCAGAATGCACAAAGACAGACTGCTACAGTTTTGAAACTCTCAACTCTACTCTGGACATTTTTGGAGAAACCTAAGAGCAACAGAAGCCCTAGTTCTTTCAGCAGCTCATTGAGTTGCAGTTGCTTAAAATGATGTAAGTTTTCCCTTAAGACGTTCACCAAATAGTAGGTTACCTTCTCTACATTGGTTATCAGATCTAGGCACTGAGATGTGTAAATTCAAAAGGGCCTTCATCTCTGAAGTGGTGGAGAACTTGAGAGGAGGGTGAAATGATATGAAATACAGGATGGTGCCAGAAGGAGATTCTCCAGTGAGGTTTGACATATGAATTAATGCATCCCCTCATAAACCCAGCTCTGCTGCTGGAGAAACACACATAAAAGAAGAAATATTTCATAGGCTAAAAAGCATAGTCAATGAAGCAATACTTCATAGTCTTACAAAAAACCAACTCATTTTGGAGAAATGAATATGGTCTCTTCACAGGGGATTTTGTACACATTATTCCCATAATTGCTGTTAGACTATGGATTATTTGTGCCTGGCATCAGTATATTCACCTGTGGGGTCATGGGCTCTATCAGCAAAAGCAAAGATGCTCTGCCCTCTGTTTTCTGGAGGGAGTGACACAACTCAGGCTCCACAGAGCTGGGCAAGATTTCCTGCCACAGCACCAGTTTACATCAAAGGCATGATGGTGTTTCCTGCCAGATTGAAGGCAGAGCTTTTTTTGACGCCTGTTTCTATTTAGGGAACGCATGTAGTTCTCTCCAGGCTCTGATGGAAGGAGACTCAACTGCAGCAGCCTGGCCTGCCACAAGCACAGCCCCATTTCAGTAAGTCGAAGTAACTGCATTCCCAGCCAAAATCTTCCATAGGTATAAATGGGAGGGAAGGTGAACTTTAACCTCTCAACATGGTGGTGGGTGAGTCACTCCAGCCTGCTGGGATTCCAATCCAGGGCACATATCCCAGGCTGAAGCAAGGAAGCTCAGGGCATGCAGAGGGGGAGGCAAGCAGACCTGTTGCTCTTTCAGCTACTCTGGCTCTTGTGATCCTGGCCCTGTTCCCCAAGATAATTTGCATTACCTTGAAGAACCATCCAAACAACTTCAGTAACACGATCAACCGAGTATGGAAAAGATGCAGTGATTCAGGTGTGTCCTGGGGTGACTTTATCCCCAGTCATCTGGTTTATGTTATATATTAAGTTCTGCACCTTTAAGACTGGCTTTGAGAGCAAGAGAGGGGGAAGAAGAAGCGCGCAGTTTGTGTTAAAGAAAAACATCACTCCCACATCTCGCTCCTGGACTGTGGTGTCTGCAGCACGGACAGACAGCGGGACAGAGCTTCTCTCTGGCTTTTAGTTAGATTTAGCTAGCTGAGACAGAGGAGTTCCCTGGACCTTTGTTTCTTTCCTTTTTTCTTGGATCTGTGCAAGCCTGCTCTGGACTGAACACCCAGCCAAACCCCGGGAGCTCACGCCTGTGGCCCACCGGGGCCTGGGCCTCGGCACTTTCCAGCGCCAGAGGGACTGATAAGAACCTGAGCGAGCCAAGCTACACCACATGAAAAGGACTTTTCTTCCTAGACTTGCCATCCCATCGAACAGAAAGAGGTTTTATTATTTAATATTATTCAATTTCTGTTAAATAAACAGCTTTTTCCACTTCTCTCCAAGGAATTTTTTTTTCCTTTCCCGGACCAGTTGGTGGGGAGGGGTCATTTCCCTGGGGAAACCCCCATTTGGAGTTTTCCTCCCTAATTTGCCCTAAACTAGGACAAGGTGATTCAGGATTTGTGCTATGGAGGCACAAATGTAATGGTGCTCCCCTCAACAGTTCCCCTTCTCTCCAGTTCCTGCACAGCCAGAGGGACTCTGAGCACCAGCTTGCCTTGCAGCAGCAAAGACAGCACAACTCCCCTTAACTTATTTTCTACAAGTGCTGTATTTGGCTGCTGATGGCTCCCTATGCAGAGGGCAAGCCCAGAAATGCTCCATTGTTTCACATTGCTGTGCATTAGAAATAACCAGAGGATTTAATTTCAACTCAACACAGGGTTGTTGAGTTTTGTATATTTTTGCTCTTTGGAAAGTTTTATCCGTGGGGTGTAAAACAAAGGCATAGGTAAAAAAATCCCTGCTATTGATTATTTTTTTTGGTGGTGCTTTCTGCTTCACACTGTGCTTTTGCACTGTCATTTATAAACCGGTTGCAACAATGAATTAATTTACTGTTTACTTTAATGATGTAGCATATTGAGTTTCATTACAAGTATCCAGAAAACATGTTTCCTCAGATAATCCTTTATGGCCTTAATGTTCGAGGATCAATTTGTCTCACAAGATGAAACAGAGGTCAGAAATTCAATGCAGTGTGACAACACTCCGTTATTCCACTTAATATTATGGCAACATCCTCTGGTACCACAAGTGTTAAGACCTGCATAAACATTCCAATTTGAAATCTTATTTTGAGAGACCTGCAGCTCCGTCGTAAGAGATTTGCTGTAGGCAGAACTTGACATACAAATATTCAGCCTAGAACTAATTTTCTTTAACATGTTCCAACATCTTCCAAAACAAACAAAGACTTCAGCAATTTTAAAAATACAGTTCTCTGTATCTTGTTCAAAACACAGGACTTGATTCAACAATGAGTAGCTGTAGTTTGAAGCTAGTTTGAAGCTAATATAAAGCATAGTAAGGTTAAGTGAAGTGAGTTACTCTAGAGGCAAACTAGAATAACACACTAGTAAATCAGGCTCAAAGTCACTTTGTTTATTAGATACTCTGTTAGGGTCTCCACTTGATCTTACTTTAGTATCAGCTTGAATCCAGCCAAACTCTGCCTCTCAGAACAGCACGTCCAAAAAGGATAGAAAACCTGGTTTGTAAAAATCTGTTTCCAGATGATCATATATCATGTACTGAGGCATCCAACAATGCTTCAAACTTGTTTCAGCTAAGATAAATTGGGTGAGTGCATCTCACATCTCCTGTTTTCATTTATTCAAAGTGAAAAATCACCTTCAAGGGATAATACCTTATGTCAAACACAAACCAGGGCTGACTTCAAATAATCCAAACACTGATCTAGCTTGTAGCTAAAGCAGGTCAGGGTGTTTTGCATTTTGTTCAAGATCTTCATAACATTCATTTTAACATCAAAGGCAACAAAAGAAATCAACAATGAAAAACTCCAGAAAACATACTATAGTGCTGAATTCCACACCTGTGCTCCTTTTCTGGTGCTCCTCTTGCATTGAAGGGAGAGAGAAAGGAACTGTCAGTGGGTGACTCACTTCAGAGGGGCTCTGGGATATCACCCAGCTGAAGCACCTTCTGCACACCCTTGTTTTCCTTCTCCAGCTATTAAGAAAGTGTACACGGTGACTTCAGACATAGGAGGCTTCACCCAGACAGATCTTTGAGAATCTCTAGGAGAAACACAAGTGAGAGGATTGCTACCAAGCACCCTTCTTGGATTTGCAACAAATAGCAACAGCATGTTTGGAAACAACCTTAAACTAAAGAAGTTTATTCTCCTTTCAGTAACCACACTCCTCTGGGGAGTTTCAGCAAATGTGCATGTCACAGAAGGTGTACATATGTGGGTTTTTTTACTTCAACTTCTGCCCAACACCAACATTTTTGACTGTGTCTGTCAGGAGAATGTGTGCCTGTGCAGAGGTGACCTTGTGGCCACCTCCATAGATGACATCAACAGCAAAGCATCAAGGCATCTCCTTTCCCCAAACCATAGCCAGACAAAATCTCAGATGTAACAAAAGGGAAGGAAAAAAAAAGTTGCATGTCCAGGGAGCATTGGGGTTGGTAGGAAAGAGAAGGAACATGGCAGAAACTACAGTTATGCTGCATGTCCCTGGAAAATTGGAGTAAATAACTGTCTGGTAAAGCTTCAGCTGGAATATTGTGTTCAGTTTTGGACTCCCAGTATGAGATGGATGATAATAAACTGGAGAGAGAGCAGCAGAGAACTGCTAAAATGCTCAGGAGCCTTAAGGCAAAAAGTAGCAGTTGAGAGAACTGAATTGTTTAATCTAGTTTAATCTGATAAAGAAGAGATTAAGATTTAATAATAGTCTGCAACTATTTTTGGGGTATTTACAGAAATTAAACAAGCCAGATTTTTGGTATTGCCAGCTGATAGCAAGGGGGAGCATCCACAGATTGTGGCTGGGATTCATGCCAGAAAAAACTTCCAGCTTTAATGGAGGATAATACAGGGTACTCAGGGAGGTTGTGGAACCTCTGTCCTTGGAGGTTTGTAAGACTTAGCTAGATATAGCCATAACTAACCTGGTAAAATGGCAGTGCTGCTTCAGGAGGTTGGAGATGATGACCTCTAGACATTCCTTCCAGCCAAAATATCTGTCACAAATTATAAATCCTGTTAACTGACAGTGCAACTGCTTCAAAAGGAAATGTGGTTCCTCACAGGGGAGGAAAAAATGTCTCTGCCTGTATGAAAAATGGACTCTCAACCTTCTGAATCTACACAGACCAAATGATGTAAATGCACTTAGAGATGAAAGAGAGCGTTTACTTTTCTGGAAATGTTGTCTTAGCAAGTTTAAGGTCATCAGATTATTTTAAGAGAACAAAAAGGAGCCTCATTAAAAACCAGAATCCTCCGTACTTCCTGCTCAGATTTGGAAGATAAAGCCCCAATCGTAAAAGGTTCATAGAGAAGGGCATTTTCAGACAGCACAATGCCTAATACATATTGGGAGTTAAATATACTTTCAAAGGGATAGCTATTCAGCTGTACAGGCTACTGTTTTGGACATTAGAAAAGATACTTCATGCACTTTAAATATAGATATAGCTCCTATGGTAACTTCCAAAATAACCTAGGAGCCCTGAATTTATTTGTCTGCCACTAGAAAATAGAACTAGAAAAAGTTCTGCAATAAAGTTTGAATCATCTTGTGGCTTCTGCAAAAGCTTGTTTAAAACTACAACCATATATTAAAAAAGGAACAAAAAAAATCATATTTAGCCAGTGAAGATCATGTGACCAAGAAATAAACCTTTCCTCAAAGTATATGAAGTTTCTTGTGCCACTTTTCCTTTTAGATTACTTTAATGAGACAAAGCTGTTGACATTTTTTCAAACCCACTTGATTTCCTGCATTTCCAGCTGTGACCCACAGTCTGTGCTCAGCACTGGTAACACCAGATTGTCCAGAGTTACCATTATATGACCACAAGCAAATGCTTCAAAAACACTTAGGTAAGTGGGGAGGACATAATCTCTTGTATTTCAGAATACGATTTCAAGGATCATCTGGTCCAACCTTTCTTGGCAAAAGCATGGTCTGGATGTGGCAGCCAGTGTTTGACCACTGGATGTTTGCTGTGTGCTGTGGACAGTTTGAAAGCTATAGGATGCAAACAAGCAGCTGCAGCACATGGGGCAGATGAAGCCAGTGGAGGATGGGGAGCAAAAGAGAGCAGGGAGCCTGAAGGCCAGCTGGGCACTTATAACAGGTATGGGAGACTTGTCTAACAAAAGGACTCACAAAATAATCTGCAAGATGCTAGGGAAAATGACACCTTTCCTCTGGTGCCAGATGGGACCATGCAATTTAGGAAGCTGCTCAAAGCTCCACAACAGGAGCAAGAGATAAAAAACAACCTCTCTCCATCAGAAGACCAGAGTATCTCTGTCAGCAATTACCTTGCTCTCATCTGTATTCTGATCAAATCAAGTATTAGACCCTAGACAGCCTTTTGATATTCCTGGCATATTCCCTTCAAGAAGAACGTGCAGGTGGATCTACAACTCTGATGCCTCTGAGCATCTGCATTTAGCATCAGCACAGCTTAGAATGCTCACTCTTATTCACAGCACCAACTAATGGATTCATGCCATCAACAGTAACTGAATATTTCCACATCACTCTAAGAAGTGCAGCTTGGGTATTTCTGAGAATTTTCCTAGAAATGAAAAATAGTGATTTTTATGGAGGGAATTTGTAGTGTTTCTTGTAAAAATGTGGACAAATCATTATTACCATATTGTATCCATTCACTGCAATGGGGTTTGCCGTACACCTGGTGTGACAGAGAAATGGTGGTGCATTCAGGAATTATAGAGTGACCTGTTACATATGCAAACCTAGTCATTTTTCTCTTCTTCACTCTAAGAGGATTATGAAAGCATCTCTGTGACATTATAAAACATTTTAAAAGGATGCTCCTCTGTGTTAGTCTGCAGATTGATTTCACTCTCTCTCCTTAGGTTTCTTTCAGACTCTCTCCTAGTTCATGTTTGATTTATTAAAAAAAAGAACAAACTAAACCAACTAAAAATAATCAGCAGCTGAACAACGCTCGTAGGATGTTCTGCAATAACAAACTAGGACAGACTGGAAAGGAAAGTACTGACACACAGTCATAGTCAAGAATTCACACTTTAAAAATCCAAGAGGATTTTATGCCTGAGCCTTAATAAGGCTATTTACAGATGATGAAACTCTCCTGTCAGCATCCCTTTAAAGTTTCTCAGTATAAACATCAACAATCCTGCTGGACAATTGGCGAGACATTAGGAGGCTTATGGCATGCTGTGCTGTAAAGCTATCTAGTTTTAAAGAGCAAATGACTCATTTAATAGATATGGTTCTGTTGAAAGAACATTCTTCAGAGCTTAGTAAGAAGTTTAAACCACATTAACATTAGAAATCAATAAGCCAAACCACTGTGGACTACTGAGGTCACGGTTAATAAAGAACGACTTCAATCTTATTTTCATATCCTGTTTTTGGTCTAATCACTTGACCTCATTTTAAAATATGGTCTGGATGTAATTCACAGTTCACACAAAGAGACTGATTCTTTTCCTGATTTTACTCTCTTCAGTAATTCCTATTATATTAAGTCTGATTTACACCAGAGGAACTGAATAAATTTTCTGATAATTTTAAAGGAAATCAGCAACCCAGTTTACAGAGCACAGCTCGATTTAATGGTGCCATTTGGACCTTTTCTGGCTACATGATATACAGCTTCTGCTGGCTATGTGACATAAAAATATACAGGAATGAGCCCATTGTTTGCTTTCTCCTTTGAGTGGCAGATCATTGTCCAAGCTGTGTAGACTGCAACTGATGGAATGGCATTTCCCCCTTTGGAAACAAGGTTGCCTCTGGTCTGCATACAGGCTGAAAGCACGCTGAACAGATCTGCACATTAATTAGAGCTTATGCTGAACATCCCCTACTCACACACAAGTATTTCAGCAGTATTTCAAACAGGCCTTGAATTGCTCAAGTATTGAGCCACCCTGAAGTTCCTTGCTAAGCTGTCTGACAGGAAAAGACACAGAAAGAAACATCAAAGAATGTTTGTACCTTTACAAAACCCCACGTGTTTCCTAAAAAATGAAGACATTGCAAGTCTGAAGGAGCTTTTTGTTTTGTGCTTGTTTTTACTGAACCCCCTACTGAGAAGCTCAGTTCTTAGCAAAAAAAGGAAGACCAAGAATCCAGAAGCTGTGGGGCAGAAGAGAGACAGTCAGCCTTGAGCACAAACAGCTTAAAGTTGCACTAGTGCTAGAATATACTTCCAGGAGCTCTGGTATTACACACAGGAGAAACACTGCTCATTGGAAAGAAACACTGTGTCTTGGATTTGGGCAAGGAATATCCATCACCTTGAGTAGAATGTCTATGAAGAGCAGAAGCACAGTACTGACAAGAATGCAGATACCTCAGGTTTCCATCCAAAAAAATCCTTCAGAAAATATTATCTATCAAAGTTATGCCTGAGCTGAAAGCAAGTTACAATTTAGTGGTAACAAGAATCTCAGATGACCAGACTACTATTTGCTACTCGACAGCCCTGGGGTCGTTTATTTATTCTATTATTAACAGCTCTTGTCACTCAATCATACATTTTCATACGTTTCAAAATAGGAACCAAAGACAAAAAGGAATGAGTTTCTAACAGTTTAAATTTGTGTTCAGTATAACCAAGCCCCATAGCTTAAATTCAGTCATAACTATCTGAGTTTTGCAGACCTTCTCCCAGGTTTCTGGTCAGGGCTAATGCATGGGTTTTCTCAATATAAGCTCACAATTGTTTTCTGGGTTCCAAACAGTGGATTTACAAAGCATAAAACAGGTTGTGAAAATTCCCTATTCTTTTAAAGCTCTAGTCTTTGGACATAGAGTCATCAGTCAATATATTACCCATGATTACTACTGCTGCACTTCACATATCCCACTTCTTGACATGGCATGGTTTTGTCTCCTTACCTTCCCATAATCACTCCTCAGAATTATTTTAAACACCTCCAGTTGATGTCTAGACACATGGGCAACTGAATTGGTATCAACAGCATATTCAGTAATTTTAAATTTTTTAAGATTTCATAATGACTTTGGTCAGAAAATGCTCATCTGCTGTTTTTTGGCAGCAGCTCCAGCTGTGTCTGTGTTATTCCACTGTGAATAAATGGCTTCATGGAATGAGACATCTGGGACTCTGCCATGGGAAACCTGGTCTGTGTGAGGGGGATGTGTGGGAGCCAAGCAGGGCACCTGTCAGCTTCCTGGAGCCACCCTTTTGAAGGGGCTTCAGTCCCAGCAGTGAAAGTCTCTGGCCTTAGGAGTGTGACTGCCAGGGAGTCTCACGAATGGGCACACTGGGATGTTTCCTTAACCATGACCACTACTGGAGTAATTCTGTGATGTTGTATAGCAAAGAAGCTTTTAAATAGCCATAGTTAGAGGAGGACAATAAAATATGAAACTAAGGACATAACACAATTTCCCTTGAGAAATGAATAAAATAAATGGGGTTGCAACATGAACAGATTTGAAGCCTTCCAGTGATTTCTAAACTAGAAGGCTATGAACAATTTGGTCTCTTCATTCCATTCCCTGGTCCTGCTATGACCTTTTAAGACAGTGCAACAGCCAGAGATGCTGGTTTTCTGTCTGAAAGGAGAATTAAAATAAAACAAAATAAAACAAATCCTCTCTATTTCACCCCACCTTTTATTTTTAATTGTTTCCCTAGTGAAGGTTTGGGAAATCTGCTAGATACAGTTATTATGGAAATATGTGGACTGGTTGTTTTACCCATCAGTCAAAAATTGCACCAGCCCTGCTTTCTGCTCTGTAGCCATTGTGGAGCTAACACAGCAAAAGGCTTCAGCCCTGCCACGCTATGGCTGGCCAGACCAGGCACCTATTTCAGAACTTCTCCTTCTGCCACTGGATTCTCCATGAGAGAGTTAAAGGCAACATGCTGAAATACAGAAATTAAGGAAATGCAAGGAATCAAAGGAAAAATAGCTGTGTTTACGGAGAGGAGAGCTGAGATCAAGATTTGTATTTGCTTTTGAGTTGAAAGACGTTATAGTCTTTGCTATGGAAGAAAGATGGGATGAAGAATAACTTGACAATAGCTGATGGCTTCAAATTGTACAACACAAATTTCTGACTTTCTGACTTTCTATATTAGAACCAGTCAGCACTGAGCTCAAGAAGTGCTGCAATGACATAATGCACATAGCGAGTCTCTTTTTTTCCATACTGAAAATTGTTTTCCTGAACAACTGCTCCACAATTATCTAGTTTGCATTACAAATATTCTAAACATTTTCCCACATTACTGGATTCTAGACACAAAAAAAGATGAACTATTTTGAGAATTTGTATCGAATAACACACAGAGAACTTAAACAGCTCCTGTATAAAGCTATCACATGCCTAAACCAAATAGAATATCCTCTCAGGAACAAAAAAAACAAACCACAAACTTGAAATTATCCCTTGTGTTTATAACAGTGGCCTCAGAAAAAAACTGTACATAATAAAATGCAGTCCACATTGTGATAAATGTATCAGTAAGGATCCCTCCAATAAAGATATGCATATAAATCTTGATACGTCACTTCTAGGGCAGAAGCAGAACAATTTGTAATTTTGCCATGGTTGGTGTTTTTCCCTCTTGCAGAAGTAAACATCTGCATTGGCTCGTATTTGATTTCGGCACCTCAGAACCGCACAGCATGGCTTGCTGTGCTGGGAGGATTTTGTTGACATTTTAAACACTTCCATATTACTGTTTTAATTCAGATCACATACACATCTTTGAAGTCAATTTCCCAATCACCTCTACTTACTCAGCTTCAGATCATATGGAATGGTCTTAAGAGCACAGAGCCTTCAGACAGAGCCAACTTAACATGATTTCAGCCACTTAAAGGCATCCAGTCATGGAACTGGACAAGGAAGAGCCTGAAAGATCTCCAAAACCTGGGTTTGGAACACCCTGAATTTTCCTAGTACTCCACACTTGTTGCTCATGTAAATGTAGTCTTTGCCTTCATGTGTCTAAACCAGGCATTTTTTGTGAGCACAACACTTCCAAGAGGATTATTCTTAAAATACTCAGTTGATTCAAATATCCAACTAAACATCCTTTACCTGTGCCAAAACAGGTCTCTGATAAATATTGTATTCCCGTGTCATTAAAACACTAACAGCCAGACTAAAAACTTTACCCCGTGGTGAAGGTTAATTAAGGAAGAACCACGTGTTCCCAACACGACTGCTTTTGTCAGCAAAAGAAACAGGAGATCTATAGACAAAGATTTCTGTTGGTTTTGGAAATCAAGTTTTCAGTTGTATGGGAAAAATGGAAAAAATAACTGCTGAAAGTCCTTTTTGTGCACACAGTTATAACTGCTGGTTTTCAATAACTGAGATAAAGAACTAAAATGAATATTGGACTATAAACTCTTATACAAACAGTGTCCCTTCAGAGCCAGCTTACCCTCAAGTTCATTTCGGTTAGCACAGCTTTCCAAAGGGAACAGACCAATCCTCACAGACACGTGTTCACAGACAAATTACCCAAGTTGTTCAGCACTGTTATTTGGCAAGGTCTCCAGCCAGATGGGTTTGCTAATGACTTCTCTAAGGTGCTTAAATCAGAAGCTACTGTAACACATGACTGCCATGTTTAATTATCCTGTTAATACAGCTTAGTGGGTATTGTTTGGTGTGTAAAAGTCAGAGTTTTTGATGAAAAATACAATACAAAATGGTCTTGTAAATTGCAATGTACGGATACCAAAGGCTTGATTATCTGCCCACATACCTTTCCTAAGAGGAGTCTCTCAGAACAATTGTTACAGCAGTGACAGACATTTGTTCCATTTATAAAACATTTCTCAGCCAAAGTGCACGAACAATGGACATGGAATTCTAGTTGCATGAGTTGAATACATTTTATTTTTTAATTATTCAACAATTTTCCATATGTTTGCCTGAATGCATTCAGCAGCCAATAGGAAGCTGAAGGAGATAAAACTATGATCTTGAACTTTTTTTTTTACCCCCCTCAGGGTAACTCAAATGTGCTCATTAGCTTCATTTAATTTTGCAAAGGTGTCCATTTTAGGTGTAGACTTTAAGCTCTGTACTGTACACAAAGCATCTCACATATGCTAGCACTGCAGTCAAATCCTCAATCGCTGGCACAAGAAGATGGCAAGTTATTTCCTGCTACAACTAATGCATAAGCTAATATGAAGTAACTAAACCTCTTTTGAACATTTTCTCCAGGATCATAGGCCACTGGTCAATGCCTATGATCAGCCCAAGGAAGCTTTTGTTCAGACTGGGGAAACCACCTCCTGGGTTCCAGGACAGGATGCACCAAAGAAATTAATGTGATAATGGTGGCAAACCCTCCTCGGTAACAAGGGATCCTGACAGCTCTGAGGGGTTGAAATGTCTCTGGATGGAGAGCCCAGGGACTGAGCTGAACAGAAACATGAGTCGTTACTGCTAACAATGATTACAGATAATACAAGATAAAATATTTCAGGTTTAGATTTTTAACATTTATTAAAAAAGCAGGATGTATGTTCATTTCAAATTAAACAGTTAAAAATGTTAAAGCATACAAACAAATCAATTGTGTACTAGCAGCATCCAATTGTTAGAATTTTCTAGAACTCCTCAGTACAGTCTTGGCAAGCTCAAAATATTACAACTTGCAACCAACTGACCTCACCATAGTGCAGATAAAACAAACTTTATAAAAACGACAATTTAAGGTTAAATAAGCTTAAATAAAGGTGTTAAATACAAGACACTTGATCAAAGCTTCTGTACAAAGATAGACAAATTTGGCATTGTACAACTGATTGGCTGGCTCACACCATACATGATTTTAATAGTTAAGCAGTGTAACTGTTTAGCTGAACATCAACTATACAAAAGTAACTGAAGTTGGGAGTGGGCTAACCCCAGTGAGCCATTTACAAGGCATGTGTATTTTTAGAAAATCAGAACACTGTTTATATTCAGGCACCATTTGTTCCTGCAAATAAATAATCTCTAATGTATCTGCATCCAAACTAGTGTTAAACACGTCAGTGCTAACATTTTATAAACACAGCTCTGTGACTATTCACTATACCTCCATTCTTATTGCTATGACAATGTGGACTGTGGAAATAAAACTACTGTACATACAAAAAAATAGAGCACCTTTTAAACATTAAAGTATATGTCTGGTTATTCTTTTTATCTTACAATACTGAAGCCCAAGCTAATTTAAATTGCTTTAACATCTTCACCAGCGCACCTGAAATGCAGGAACTAAAACCCCAAATATTCCTCTTCAGGCAAGCCCCAGCCAGAGCAAGTTCTAAAAATGTCTAAAATGACACTAAGGATTTTTTACATTCATCTGCACACAAACAATTATCTGCTATTCTCTGCTTTCTTCATATGAATTTAAAGACGGGTTGCCACAGTTCTCTCTCCTTTTCAGATGAATAAAGCTGGACAGAAAATGCAGCAGAAACACCTAAAATGGATTGTGAACACAGTGAAATTATTACCCTGCTAATTCAAAAGATACATTGTTCAAATAAGTACTTTGCAGGGCCCCAGCCATTAAGATTTTTTGTCTATCGTATTAAAAAACCATTCTGTGAATTTCCTCAGTTGAGCGGCTGCTGTTTGAGACTCTTCCTGAAGCCTCATGTTATCTTGTCTCAGGTGCTGTACCTCTGCTTGGAGAACTGCCTTGTCCTGTTTTTCCTGGTTAACAAAGATACAAGTTGAGCAAAGTGAGCAGTTGTGATGACAACATTTACTTTTGTTGTTAATATTTCTATGCATGTCATAACAGCTATATTTTGTTGAGCTCCCAAATTCATTCTGACAACTATTAACTGTAAGTTAATTCCCCAAATATGCTCCAACTACCTTATTCGTTACATGAAAATACTGCAAGCTAAAAAAAACCCTATTTTTTTTTAAAGAAATATCATAAAGATGCTACTTTAATAGAAAAATTAAAGTTTTACACAATTTAACAAACCGAAAAACAAAGAAATATCAAGCATTGAAAGCATAAGAAGCTTTTAGCTATAATAAATCATACGTGAGAGCCCAAGTTGTAAGTAATTGTTTTAAAGCATATATTTAAAGAATAAAAATATCTAATTTCAAAATTTTTCCTGACATGATTTTTCCTTACCAAAAGCAGCCTCATTTCTATTCTCCTGGCATTATCTCCAGCTCAGAATTTTGACAGCAAATGAGGCACAAATCAAGTCCTTGCTACATGACCAAGGTAGCACAAGGCAACAGGGATGACAAAACCAGAATGCCAACTACTTAGCAATGGTGCCCTGTCAAAATCCCTATCCTCTGTTAAATCCAAAGTCCTATAAATGAAGAGGAAGTGTTTCCTTGATTCTGGGTGTGACTATTTTTATGACAGCTGTTCTGGAGTAAAGACCTGTAAAGTACTTAGCCTTGGGCCAATTTCCTCACAGACCCATTCCCACAGAACCCTCTGCACCTCAGCGCTCTGAGCAACCACTGAGCTCTGCTGTCTCGTTTAACTGATGTGCTTCTTTCAAGCCTTTGATGATTCTGTGTACAAATAAAACCACTAAAACTGGGCAGCAGATATGGGGCTAATGGTCTCTTACCTTTCTCAGGTCAGTTTGTAGCTGCCGCAGGATGACTTCCAGTTGGTTTACTTTTCCAGTCAGAGTACTCGGAGCATGTTCCCTGCAAAGTAAACCACTCCCTTCACTATGAGTTAGTGAAAAATATTTTCTTCCCAGCTTTAGGAGACTTACACTTTTAGTAATAGCAAAGGAAGCCAATCAGTTTAGGCACAGTTAAGAAAACAGACAAAACCACCATCAGTAAAAGACTATCACTAGAACATAAATCCAGTCCTGCAATATCTGAAATCCTGCAAATCAGGCAGGAGTAATAATGATTTTAAGAAGGAATGTTTTAGGAATGACTTGCACATACCCTCACAGTGCAAGTCACACTCACTGCTCCACGGTGTGCAGGCACATTTGCTTAACAAGCTGCTTTCTGATAAGGACTGCACTAATCTCATGCAAGATGCAGCTGCAATTACTGCAAACTAAAGGAGCCGTAAAGAGTTCTTTTGTCTGCTGTGCAGCAGTGTCATTTTCAGTAAAGGATAAACGTATGGCTTAATGGAGACAAATATTTTGTTTAAAGGTCAAAACACATAAAATATTGCCACAGGTTAATCAAATACATGACTGAAGGAAAATACTGAGAATAGCTTCTGTTTTCTGAATGACAATGAGCACTGTGGGAGACGATTCCATGTACATTATAGATGCAATTAGCCATCATGTGAGTAATTGTGTCCAAAAGAGAGCAGGTGAAGAGAGGCTTTACACACAAAGCTGAATCAGCTGCTTCATGCAGTTGCACAAATCTGACATGGCTAAAAGGTTTGCCATGGCTAAAAGGGGAACATCTTTAACAGTCTTTTGCAATCCTTATTGATCATTAGCCTGGGGAAAGATATGAACTTAAAAGTCATTACAATAAATGCGCTTTACTATGTAAGCTAGCTAATTTGTGTAAAATTGGTTCAAATTAAAATGCAACAGTCTAACAAGCAAGAAGACTTTTCTCTCCATTTCCCATTCCTACAATTGAAGAGTAAAACTAATCAAAGATGTGTTTTTCTTCTAAAGTGTGGTGGTGGACAGATTATACTGCTGAATCTGTATAAGAAGAATAATCTTTAAATTAACAATACTCCTTAGAGCAGGATAGGTGGAGGGGTGGGGGAGGAATCATTTCTCCCAGAGCACTGAGAAGAATTTGAACAACTGGGTAGTTTGGCATAAATTCTGCAATTCTCTGTTACAGATTCTCTTGATTTACCTCTGTATAAAAGAAAAATTATGGGTTTGCAAATAGTTGCAAGGATAGGATAGACCCTATTCCAAGGTTTGAGACATTTGCTGCTGATCAGGTTATTGCATCCTACAGAGCTGAGCTCCCATTATTAGCTTTATTAAAATGAAAACAGAAACAAATGTAACAAAAATTATTATTGTAAAGGAGGAATACAGTGAGAAATTTGACTATCTGAAACTCTGCATCTAACCTTAATCTGTGTTACCGACCTATTGCAGTGAGAGAGAAGATGATATGAAGAAACAACATTTTTTCAAAACTAAAGAAATTAGAAGTCAAGGGGACAAGTCTGCCACCATACAGCCATGAAACATGCATACAGGCAATTTGACATGCAACATTAAGAGAAAATATTTCCTTTAAATATTTTTGCAAGAAATATGCTTTAATTCTGACATACCCAGCATCCTCAAGAAAATCTTTTCCATCTGGGGGACTCTCATCCAAAGGTAACTCTTGTGCTCCTTCCAAGCCCTGAGCTTGCTGCATATCATTCAAGGTGCAAAAAGACGCTACTCTCTGATCTGTAAAAAAGTAACATAAGGATACCTCTAAACCTGGACAAAATAAAAGGCTATATTACAGCCATTATCCTGGTTCAGTTAGTGAAATGGATGTAGGCTTCTACATCTCAGCTTTGAAGATAAACAGCAGATGTATGTACCAATTAGTTGGCTTCCCCACACCTGCATCCAAAGGCAACCCCAAAGCAATTTTTTATGTCTATCAGCAGTATGACATTTTGTCTGGACCACTTAATGCTGATACGAACAGTAAATTGGTCTTGATGAAATATGCAGAAAACCATTACAGAATTCAGGGCCACAACCAATGACAATAATCCAGGAAAAAGGTCTGCATTTTTTTCCATGAACTTAAAGCCGTCAGATTCCTCAGAAATCTTCACTGTTCATTTTGCACTGCTTTACCGCCTCAAACATTTGCAGAAGCTGATGGTAATCTGCATACTTGAAAACCAATAAATTCACACTATTTTTATCAATTGAGTTTTTATTATAGGTATTACTAAGGCACTCTATTATCTGCATTCAATTTCACTAGAACATAATCTAAGAAGCACAGATGCAATTACCTATGGATATACAGTGTGGTTGCCAAAATACATCAGTCACCACATAATAGAAGTATGCCATGCAGATCATCATTGCACAGAACAGGAGTAAATGATGCATTCATTAGGATTTAATTTGTCTTCTTTAAAAAAAAAAAACAACAACAAAAACCCAACCAAAATCCATATTCTGTGGAGATTGATCTAGCTTATTTCTGCCAAACAAAATCCATGTCTGTAGGCTTGTATGAATTCTGGCGACAACATGCCTGCCTTGCCCTTTCTCCCCTTGCTCTACCACCCCACCAGGCCCAAAGCTTGCATTATCATGCAAACGTGCAAACATAGGAAGTATTAAAAAAAGTTTACAAAAGGCAAAAGTCATCAATCCCAGACCATCACCTAGAAACGGCGTCTGATGACAGAACGGCCCAAATTCTTCATCTGAGTCAAAACCTGGAATAAGATTTAGAATGTTCCTATAAACAAGACAGTCCATCCCCACTGGGGCAGCTGTGGCCCTTGCGGCAGAGCACGCAGTGGGATGTTCCCCGTGCAATTCCTGCTGGCGCTCAATTCCCCGTGCAATTCCCAGCCTGGCCAGGCCATTTCTACACAACACCAACATCGCAGTGAGCGCGAGGCATCACTCCCTGGGTCTGTAACAGCAACACCCAGCACAGTGACACAGCATGGCAACTTGGCAGCACACAGAAAAGGACAATCCTTCAAACCCTCAAGGACACAAACAGTGAATACAGGCCAGATCTCTTCAAACAGGAAGGACAAGTTCTACCAAACAAAAACAGGAAATCACTAGAAAGCTCTTTGTTGGTTTAAAAAATCCCTTCAGCATAGCACAGATCGCCAATTCATTCCATAACACAATGAACAAAAGTTGCATGTCTGATTTTGTCCAATTTCAAAGACTGCAGCACATTTCCTCTGCTTTCAGCCTTAATTTCTGACTACTGATGGATCTCAGCAATATGAACATGACTATTCCACATGTGCTGACAATAAGGTAAGAATAAAATTTTAAACACATAATCAATGACATCATTTGCAGATTTGAAACCCACTAAGATAATTAGATTTACTTTGTACAGATAAATTAAAATTAGTTTCCCAGATCAAACACAGTATTGTCCAGAAACAAGACAGTGTAAACAAGCAGTCTGAAGTGCACAGATGATTATTGATTTCACCTTCATACTATTAACATTTTCATTATAACAACTAATTTTTATAAAGAAAAATTAATTGTATTTCTGGATACGATTCTGTAGACCTAGATTCTGCTTTCTCCAAATTACAGGGACCCCTCCTATTCAATTGAAGCAAAATGTACACACTAAACAGTAGAAAATACATGTAAATCTCAGAGTTCTTATTTTTAACTGAGATGTCCCTGCCAAACTCCAAAGAGAGTCCAACCACAGAAAACTATTTGCAAAAAATATATTGGTTTTTATATTAGAAGTTTAAACAACTGACTTAGCAAGACCAAAGATGAGACAAAAAATAATTTTTAAATTTACAGTATAAGAGTCGTACAGCTGTAACCACTAAGAGTTTGAATCTGGATTTTCATTGTACCAGACCACTAACAGAGGCCAGAAAAAACTCCAGGCAATTTTGGTGTACTGGAAGCAGAAAAGGCTAAAATGAGTAAAGTGCATGAAGCCACTCTTTCATTGTTAAGGTAAAGTCTACCCACAAACATACACTGACATATGCATTGAAGCAAGAAGAGTTACAAATGCATGCCCTAGAAATCACCAAATGTTAACTAAATAGTGTCATTTTTTCTTTTTCTAGCAGTTTAACACACTACTTTGGTTAAAATAATTATCTGTCATGCTAAATGATTCACTTCTTTCTCATGATATTATGTGTAGCATTACATTTAGCTATGAAGATTTTAAATCAAAGTATTAAAATAACATTAATTATAGTAGCACAGATGTTTCTGCAAAGATCAATTTGCATTAAGAAACACTGCATTTTGATTGGCACCAGTAGACATTCATAAAAATCACCTGGAAAAAAATTAGGAGTTGCAACCACCAATTTTAATGAACAGGGTTGAATCAGAAGGACTATCTTGGGCTTTTAATGCTCACAGTATGACTTATCAAACACTAAACAGCTTTTTTAAAGCATAATAAATCCAGTTTGAAATAGAACAAATAGTACAAAGTTATATTAAAGACAATATTTGATATTTTTATTTGTGTCAGTTGTCTTTTATAATTACAGTGGTAGGTATGGACATTCAAAAATGCTTCTCTGTTTTGTCCCCAAAACATGGAAAATATCTAAAATGTTCTAAAAATATCATCAGCAACATAATACACACATTGAAGGCCAGTCCTTTCCTAACTTGAAGATCTATTGGAAGGATAATACAAAAAGAGAACTAAAAATATTAATTCTCTTCTTTTCCCTTAGTCTTTTCTGGGGTTTCTCCTTTTCCAAATCTGGCTTTCCAATTGATTCTAGAAATCCCCATATCTTTGCCTTTACTTAGTTGAGCATGCTTGCTTTCTTTTTGGTTCTTTAACTTCTTTTCCACCCCAACTGCCCTCCTTCTTTTGCTGTACAGTCAAACACAATCCTATCTATTTTTTATTTTTTGCTTCAGGGATGGATCCAAAACATTACAACAGAGTATTTCCATCATGTGAACTGCTCCCTGGTTATGTCTCTCTGCATTTCCCAGTGAAATCAGAGAAGGAAACTGGAAGTAGCCTATCCATGTGTGGCAGAAATGGAAGGATTCTCCATGCTACTGACTGGACTGACGTTAGCATGCCTGCAAAATATCATCTCTGGAGAAATATCAGTGTCTAAACTACGTCTTACAAAGGAAGGCAGTGCAGAGTGTTAAAATAATGCTCCACTGTGTTCCAGCATAGGGGAACTGACCCTCCACAGAGGCAGCTCAAGCAAAAACCCTTCCCTGATGCAGCTTCAGGAGCTTGTGGAGTTAATGCATGCACAGCTCTCCATCACACTGCAAAGACCTGTCTTAGGAATAACAGAAGATTTTCAGAAAAGGCTTCAAGTAAATATTCAGCTTCCCACAAAGGTTCTTGTCAAGCAAATGCAGTGAAAATGAAATCCTGACAAAGTGAAAAGCACTATATACTTTCAATTAAAAACAAAACAAAACAAAAGTAATAGCTTCTTCCACCCTCATGGAGCACAGGCTAAAAGCTGCTGTTCCACACAGGACCAAGGCTTCAGTTGAATAAAAACTAATACTAATCAACAACCTTGTCCACTCTCCATCTGAGGAGAGGAAGAAAGTGAAAAATGAGACTACTGCTCTTGTTACACCCATAAGGAAACTCCAAGTACAGATGACAGCAGCAAAAAACTTGCTACTAAATTTAATTGTTAATCCAACTGATGGCAACAATATAAGCACCTAAAAAGTCTATATCTAACATTAATCAAGATACAATTGCCTCTTAAGACAGAGATGAAAGATCATGAGGCCCACATTAGGAATGTTGAGCTGATCAAATTATACAAATTGGCAACATAATCTGGAGAGATCACAAGAGAAAAACTCTGACCTTGGAATCAGATTGGTAATCCTGATAAACTGATAGTCAGAAAAGAAATTGTACAAAGAAAAAATTGAAATGAAGTCCAGTATCTAGGTTCTAGAAGAGAACACAACTTCACAATCTCAGGCTGGCAAAGCCAAACTAGAGAAAACTGCTAATTTCACAGATTCAGTATTAAAAAATTCGTTTTAGTGATTCTTTCCCCATTGAAAGTGGGGAGGCAGCTGTTTGTTTACTTTTTTTGTTTTTTTTAATATGGTCCTATATGAAATGTGATCCCATTTTCACCCAGATAAAAAAAACAAAAAACAAAGCAGTTTTATATTCAGAAGTGGACAAACTTTAGAATCATCTACTGTCTTTCTCACATTGATGGAATGCAGAACAGCAGTTCCAAGCTATTTTCAAATAGGAAGTTGAAGCAGCTTCTAAGTCAACAACATTAAAATAAATATGGAAACTGCACTGTTAGTTCATATGCAACGCATTCCAGTGATCTTTTAGGACATGCCTATCAGTTATTCTTTTTTAAATGACTTTCAAATTTCAAGACATAAGATGAAGTTGAATAAGGGTTTAAAAATTCCATTCCTTGCAGAAGTTTCTAGTCGCAGCACTATGAATTCAGTTGAAACACTGTATAAATCATCTAACATATACACAGATGTCTCTACTGTAGAGTCCTAAACAGAAAAGAATTATATTCCTGCATACAAAAATAGATTACTATTTACTGTTCAAATTCTTAAAATAATTTTAAAAAAATCAAATAAATAGCTTCTATCTTACAACTCAGACCACCAGTTCTCCAGCATTATCTACAGATACATCTAAGTTATTTACAATTAAAACCCAACAAGTGAATACCCTTCCTCCCTAGGATAGAGCACTGTGGGTTAGCTGTATTGTTCTACTTCTCATTCTCAAATTCAAACGTAATTACGCTTACATAACACTTACCAAAGTGAAATTATTTTAATCATGATACTAGGAAGTAAAAAGAATGAAAATCTATTAGTTTTCAAAGAAAGCTAAAAATACAGGAGCATAGCTGGTACAGAATGATCTTTCACTCAGGTGAACTCAATTTTTATTAGCATTTAAAAATATTCTTCAAGTACAAAGTTAGAGCTAGTCATTTACTGATGCAAACCTTTCTTCAGTACTTTAAGATGTCAGTAACAAACAGCAGGGTGTTCCCTGAGCAATCCAACAGAGGAATGTATGGGAAGAGCTGTCAAGATTCTCAGTGTCACAGTATTTCCTGCCAGATACCACAGCCATGTTTGAGTAGTACGGAATAGTAATGAATGCACGTCAGGTCAAAAAATAATAGAGTTCTTCAAATTCCTTATCATTGCTGTTGGTTTGGGTCTTCACAGTGCCATTTGAATTGGTGCAACAAGCAGTTCTGAAGAGCTTTTGGTCAAAGTGAACTAATCGCTTCACACTTTGGGAAGGAATCAGGAACCAGAAAACTGATTTCCATGGTTCAAAAAAGTTAAAAAAGACCCAAACCACTAACTTCACAGACAGTTTTCACAAAGTTAAGACCTGTATCTTATACAACCATGACTGTGGTAACATTATACTTATTCATAGATTATATTACATTCAGTAATGCAAGCAATACCAGTTAATAAATGTCAGACATTTTAGGACAGCACTAAAAAAACACCTCTCAAACAACAAAACACAAACACTCAACTGTGTATATCTATATAAACACTCAAACCAGCATCTGTTTTCTCTATTTAGACATTAAGTGTAGGTTTAGCTCCCAGAGGTGGATGAGATTTTTTCCCTTGGTTAATGTGGTTCCATAAATTAATAAAGCAAATGTGGTCTACATCCTGCACTCTAAATCCTGTTACTGGAAAATATACTGTACATTTCTCCTGGTCTTAAGGGCTTATGAAAACTGAGAGGGACCACAACACTACTTGGACTACACATGCCAGTTTATAAACACAACACAACAAACTCAGGGAAATGTTACTCCCAGTTTCATTTTAAACATCTAACTTAAATGTTTTGAATCTCTCCTTTAAATACCTGATTTTTCAATTGATTACAGAAGAAACTTAGGCACTAAAGTGGAGGAATTGCATCTAAAATGGAAATGGAAAGTATCATAAGGACCCCAAATTTTCAATGACAATCTTCCACACTGAAAATTGATACTGCCGAAAGAACTAAAGGGCTACAGAGGCAAGCACTGGATTTTTGTAATTCAAAATGTGGCTATACAATATATATTAAAAAAATGTTTAAAAAGTTTGTGTAGTGAACATTGATCTTTATTCAAATTTTCCTGTTACCTTCAAACGCTCGTGCAGCATCTACCAGGTGAGACCAGTCTAGCCCTGTGGCAGTGTCTGGCAGGGGCATCAGGCCAGGATCATTGAATTTGGCTTTATCAGATAAGGACCCATCTGAGAACCAGAATTCATCTAAACAATAAACACAATAATTAGTCTTCCTGTAACAATTATGCACAATTTTGAAACTACTGTAATAATCTGTAAAAAAGGTATAAGCAAAAAGTGCTTATCTTCATTACTCTTGTGTCTGTCTTTTCCTGTTCAATACTCAGTATGGGTGGAACAATTTCTAAATGTTGGCAAAGTAAGATGGGAAGGTTTTAAAGGGCACTTCTTTGGTGCCACTGGACATGGTGTGTCCCTCACATTTTCATATGAACACTGTGTAAGCAGGCAACATCCATTCTAAAGCATAGCATATTAAACCTGAGCACTGAGCAGAAAAGTTGCCAGATATACAAAGTTGTATTTGTGAAGCAACATGAAAGATATTTACATGCAGAGTTTTACTCTGAAACTGAAAATATTCCTGTTCCAGAAGCAATTAAGAAAAACCACCTGCTTTTCTTTTAATGCATTTGTAAATTCTAGCCTATATCCAAATCTCCCTTTCACACTGAAGATATTGCCCTATTAGTTTAACATTTGTAGCCGTGTCTCTGAGGATTTGTAGCTGTGTCTCTGAGGAAGACTTTGGTGAGATTTCAGAGTGAGCTGTAACACACAGATCATACATTAAATGAAATGTATACACTATAAGCTGTTCAAACCAACCTTTCACTTGTGCAGATTTTAGAATGTACCACAAAGATACATTTTAGTAGAGGAGATGCTAATTTCCATAATTTTCTTAAACAGTTCTACATGTTCCTAATTTGTCCATAGCAATCTTCACTCTGATCAATGTGAACATGTTAAAAAGAATACTGAACAGACACACAGAGTTTCTTAAAACTAATCATAAACCAAAATTATTATTTGCTATCACATTTCATCTTAACCATAAAGCCAGCAAAGGAATATAATAATTTTATCACGTAGTATAATCAGGCAAAGAGAATTTTTGCTTCAAACAGATCCACTCCAATTAAACAAAAGGTCAAAATAGTAATTTTCCCCCAAATATTTCAGGAGGAAATTTCCATCTAGTAATTCCAGTAATTTAAACTATAATATGTAAGATGAGTATTTTTTTCCAGGAAAAGACCAAACACAAAAAACAATGAAGGAAGAAATGCATTCATACAAGTGGAAGATACATTATGGTTTAAGGAAATGGCATGCTGTCATTGTCCTGATATTAATGCGTATTTGACTTAAAGATCCTGACCTAAAAATCAACAGAGAGTAGGCTGTTACAAAGCATTCTACTGCACAGAGCAATGATTGAAGCATATGATATGCTCTATTCTTTGCAGAAACCTTGCTTAAAAGGAATACAAAATATGAGGAAAAATAAAGTGAAGAAGGTTTACAATCCTCTGTCAAAAATTAGGAGTCCCTGCAGAAGAGGTTCCCTTTACAGTGAAATTTATCTTGTTCCACACTTTTCTGAAAGATGCAGTATTGTTACATTACACTTGGAAGTGGCTTGACAAAACTCTGTAGAAATGTCCTACTCTCAGTATGTAAAAGTGGATGTTATATGGAATGGAAAATATAATATAGACATATATTCTACTCATATGTCTGTACTAAGATTTTATTTTCAGCTCTGTATAAACATACATAAAGCCCTACCTAAGGCAGCCTTTGTGCAAATACACTGAAAGCTGAAAGTCAGAGCAGTCTCTGAACTTCAGTATATGACTTATTTGTGCAAATACAAATGTTTCATACATCCCTGTTGTGCAAAATACACAGAATACCTTATTTGAAAGACTGGCAAGCCAGCTTTTGGTTCTAGACCAGCAGGCAGGCCCTAAGGGACGGCCCTTGCTTTTGTGTGATCAGCCTAGAGAGGCTGATTGTGAAACCTGTCAGGAAGAAGCCTGCTCCCAGCGCGATTCTGCCAGCTCTCCAAATTAAAGTGTAGGAGTGATATATTCACCAGTAGTCATCCTTCATTATGCATTGTCTCTGTGAGAACCTCAGTTCACCTTAGGGTGGATCCTATTCAGTCCTGCATAAGCTCTGACAGAGCCACTCAACTGCAGAAAGCCTGCCAGAGTAGAGATTTGAATATTGATAGCTCTGAAAATGTGCTCATGCTGATGGCTGAAATTCTAAGTGGAATAACTGAACAGGCATGAGTATGCCACCACAGAATAATTCATTTTCAAGACATAAATTGTGCTCTTCTGCAATGGGGGAGTGAAAAGAGGGGGAAGAAGAAAAAGAATAAAAATACCTAACATGAGCTTTAATGACATAGGCCTCGGTGCCTTTGAATTTCAGAGAATATTGTTTGTATTCCAGGAATGCTCTGGGTGAGATAAATTCTTTCTAGCCTCCTGTATTTGCATTTCTTCCCTGCTCCTCTTACCTTGCTGTTGCCTCACTCTGTGTAGGACTGCCACATCAGCAGCTGTTGCCTGTTTCCCTTTTTGATTTGTGCAAGGGTGGCAAGTGATGCTTAAGCATGCCCACCTCTGTGTCTCCAAGAGGATATGCCTAATCTAGCAGGACACTACTTTACTGTACACAAGATTGACTTTTGAAGCAACTCGATTTCCTTTGAGGAAACATATTCAGTGTTATCTCCAGTTTTAAAGGCTATTTTGTTTGCTGTACTCCTATCGGCAGACAATTACTGATCTTGTAGTTTCTGGTCTTTTCAGTTGTGTCACTTCCTACACTTAGGAATTTTATTTATTTTTATTATTTATGCATAAAAGGATAAAGCATTAGCAAGAGTCCCTGTTTCAACCAAAATTACATGGTCAGTTCAGTTTCTAACACAGCTCCTGAAACTGGTGGTTATTGGTCCCACATACATCCATATTGAAAGAGTAACTAATTATGCAGAAAGAAGAAAGATTCACCTGACTTAACCTATTTTACTTCCAAGAGAATTATCCTGCTTCAGTTGGAACTGCTACTTTTATGCAGAGATTGTAGATCATGAAAAAAACTATCTGCTAAGTACTCCTTGCTTCAAACTAGACATGTCATTTAACAATTCTCTTCAAAGCAGCTGCAGGTGAAGAAATATATCAAATCTCATGCAAATGTAAATCCCACTCTCTGTGGGATGTCTGTTTTTCTTTCCTGCAATCAGTAATTATATCTCTATAGTCCTCTTAAGCAACAACTTCTGCCTGCTAAACCCATCCCTTCTTTAGTATTGCCTAGAGTTGCCCAAAGTCTCCCTTCAAAGATGCCAGCCTGCTCGTAGGCTCTCATGCACAAGTGGTCCTGACAATCATTCTTCCCTTCCCTTATTGAAGACAGTCTTATGTTCTAATAAGGTGAACCATTCACTGTGTGAGAACAGGTAACACCAAACATGTTCTCCTTTGCTTGTGTGAATTCATCAATGGCCTTTATCTGCTTGCTGACAAACTGATTTCCAAACTGCTACCACTGCACATCACCAATATACAGCGATGCTCTTTCATTTTAATATTGCCTCATATCAACAAACTTAGTTTTGGATTGAAGCTAACATGGGTAGTAAAGCAGTTGGAAAATAAGACTTTTATCTATGAACACAGTTGCAGAGACAGTTCCTGCACTTCTGGCAGCCTTTTCCCTATGGCGTGTATAATCTGAGAACTTTCAGAATTTGTCAGTAGCTCACTGTAAAATATTCCCTTCCTTATGACCCTCTTCACTACAACTATCCTGCACCTCGCTCCTTTCCTCACAGCACAGGAACATCCTGCCAGTTTATCACTTAGGGCATTTTCTTTCCCCGTTTTTTTTTTTTGTGGTTTACGGTAAGAGTGGACCACAGTGCCTGCAATGTAAATCAAGATTGTCTCCATGTGTCTCCCTGGGTTCCCAACTGATGTTACTAAAGCAGCTCAGTATCAGTGGTTCTCATTGTTTTATTTCTTTCCTTGCTCATTCACCTGCCATGAATTTGCAAGAAAGGCATTGACTTGTACCTGCAAGTGCCTGCTAGAATCACTCAGTATGAACAGCACTGTCTCAGTCAGGGAATCCTTAATGCCCCCAAGGTAAAATTACAGAGTCCTTACCTACACAAATTCTCCTTTCTGGTTTAAGTTGAGAATAAGGTAAAATTAAGTGAACATTTCTACATTTCTCTACGGTTTGCAATCAACATCACTGGCCTGTCAGACTTTGCAATTCAGGCTTTACTCAAAGCAACTCTTTTTTTCTTGTCTTCCCCAGTGATAACACAATAATTAAGAAGTCCTATAGCTTCCTTTTTCCCATCATCTTCTTGCAGTCAACATTACACACAGATGAAGTTTCTGTTTCTTTATTTGTGTGGTCATCTGTCTCATAATTCTGATTTCTCAGTAAACTGAATGCCTTCAGGGTCACCTATTAGTCTTTGGTTTTGGTGCTACCTTACTTAGCTATTAATCACATTTTTCCTTGCTAGAGGGGCCTCATGAGATTTGGTGCTGCCACAGTACTTCATGCTGGATATTAATGTGCAAGAATATACCTTTCTAAAACTGATTTAGGCCAAAACCATGCTATTTCCACTGATATATATATAAACATTAAATATCAGTAAAATTAAAATGTTTTGAGATCACATACGAAAGACATTACTATGACAGTATATGAATCCTGATATCTGAAACTATAACCTCATGTTAAAATTATAAATGAAAAAGAAACCTCTCACAACACTGCTGTAGAATGTAAATACATTCTAGGCACTGACTATGAAAAACCTTCCTAAGAAGAGCCAAAGTTAGTTTCTCATATGGAGATACTGACTAACCTTATTTTTGAAACATAGGTGGGCAAGCCACGATGTGTTTTTTTTTTTTCAGAGTGTAATCACAGATAACCAATGAAATCTTCCTTGAAACAAACACCACCAAAGATTCTATATAGCTGGCATTGATAAGCACTTTTAAAACACAGAAGCAGAAGCAGAAAATAGAGGTTGCGTATGAAAACAGCATGAATTGCCTTGGATCAGTTTTTGACTGACAGGATACTGATTTCCTGGGTTTTTTTCCCAGTTATATATATGTGTGTATATATAACTTTCTGTATCTAAGAAGCAGCAAGAATGAAATATTAGGTGTCTAAGACAGAGCTAATACAAAAGCCACTAAAATATACTGCTGGAGGAGCAGTATAAAGCTTGGATGTACACAGTTAATTGCCTTGTGCCAATCTCCTGAAGAAAAGCAAGCTGAAGGTCTGATCCCATTGCATGTTTACATGCACAAGAAATGGCTCTAAAATACATGGCCTAGTATAGAGGAAAACAAAAAAAGAAAATGCAATCAGGATGCCTAAGTGTATAAAGCTCCTTCATAGATGACAAAAATCTACTGAATTAATCTCCAGTGAAACAAAATGGATCTCCCTTTGCTATCCGTAAAACAATAAGATCCTCTCGGATTAAATTTATAGTAAAGAGTTTCTGATAGAAGAATATTTTTAGAATGGCAGAAGGTACACCAAGCATGCATTCCCATCTGAGGCAGGAATTTAGCACTCGTTTGAGATACCAATTTAAAATTAACCAGTGCTTAGTGACCAAAACTCAGTCTCGTGGCTGAGGCCACTCTAACTAGAAAAGTGTTTTGTACATTAAGCTTATTTCTCAAAATTAGGAGATGACTGCTAGCTCCTGAAGGACATGATGAATGACAGAACCTTTTTTATTGATGCTTCTTTATATCATCTGGCTGCATTCTCCCTGGACATGGGCCTAAAATGTCCTTAATGTTTTCAAGAAATTCACCCAGAGCTTCTGAACTATGGACTTCAGAGTCCATTTTTTAAATTGCAGTTAGCTGTTATGCAATATTAGAGTAGCTAAAAAAGAGGCTTTTCTTTTCCAGATTGCACATCAACTCTGGGTGTCCACTGTAGGTCAGCCTAAACTAACTGAGAAGCATATATATTTAGCATTTTTGAAGAAAACAATTCACTCTAATTAAGTAAACAAATATAGGTATTTAATCTAAATATACATATCTATCTGTGCAGGTTTGGGAGTTTCATTCAATTTTTTTTTTTTTTTTTTTTTAATTACTACAAACTGCATAGCTCATCCTAGAATTACTGCAAGATAACCAGATAACAAAAGTCTCACTTATGAAAATTTCACAAGTAAAAACCACATTCATAAAACAGCTTTAACTGAGAACCTCAGACTACTCTTCTGCTGCCATTAAAAATGAAAGGTTATTTGTAAAGGTTTTACTAATTTGTTAAAAAAAGTATCAGCAAATTCAATTTGGAAATAGAAGTCAAAGTCAAGATTTATTGCACATTTGCTTTTAAGATGTTACTAAAAAGATAATCTAAACAAAAGCTGTTCCATTTAGCTATTATTTCAAATGTATTTGTGAGTATTTCAATTATTCAAATACACATAAAATAAAAACTAAAAAAAATCCAAAAAAACCAGGCCAGCTTGGCTTAATTAGGTCACCCCTAGAAAATAAAATGATAACTAGAAATATCTTCAGACTAAGTTTTTGCCTATCAGTGGTTTCATGAAAATTCTTTGGGAAGTAAAGTGGATATTGTCTCCAAACATGATACATATGAACTGAACTAATGGCAACCATGAGTATGTACAGCTGAGCAAGTATTATTTCACTAGGATAACTAGAGCAGTGATTTGACATGTCTTAATTTCACCTTAAAAGTAAAACCTCACTTAATACTTGGTGATTGGTTTGAGCTTACTACAAATACTCCAAACTCAGCGATGAGAGCGACAATGACTTACTTCTCAGATTTCCCATTCCAGGAGTCAGGCTCATTCTGGGAGGCAGTGTGCTGTGATATGGTGGAGTAGTGCTGAACAAGATATCATTTGGCAAGGCTTGGTCTATCATTGAACTTCGAGAGCTGGCGTAGGAAGATCCCCTTCGATTGCTACATATGCTTTCATCAGAGAGGGTGCGGTAAAGTGTCCTCCGTGGGGAAAGGTTTCCATAGAATGAAAACTAAAGATAAAAATGAGAACACATATTGCTGGTTGAAGTGATTCATACAACTGTATCCCATCATCAGTTCTTGGGAGTGTTTTTCTGGACAGGCACTCTGGAATACTTGAACTAATACAGAAGATCAGAGATTTCTTCCACCATATCAGATCTACTGGGGCCTCAAAAGAGTTACTGAATTGGATACTCAGATTTCCTCTCAATATTTTGGAACATATAACCATGAATTAATCAGATCATGTGTAGTTTTATTAATTGTGAAATGTTAAATGAAAACTTCACAGCCTTATGACAGCAACACTTTACAGAAATGTATATAAGGTTACCCAACTCTGGCAATATATATGCAAGCCTACACATAGAAATGTTTGATTTTAATTTTAAATGACCACTGTTTAATGTTAAACATTCTGAACTGATATATGCTGCCACATAATTTATTGGATGATAAAAGTGACTTGAGACACTGCATCTCTCTGGATATCACAAAACAGGCTTAGAAAAGAGGATAACAGTTTTCAGTGAAAACTGCTTGTGTATTTCAAAAGGTTACCCAGACCACAACCCAAATATCTACAGTACAACAAGATGCTATTGTATTGTAAAGCTGGACCATACCACTTTGTAAGTAATTTCTCAGCACTGCAAACACAGTTTTCTTTACATCTACAAATCACAGTTAGTGCCTTAATTATTTTACTGGTTTACTACATACAACAATTACATGTTTTCTTTGCAATTAATTGTGTGTTCCATGTTCCCTGTGCAGAACAAATGCTTAAGAGGAATGGCTTTTGCAAACAGTGAATATAGCGTAGAATCTCAGTTATTCAGGAAATTAATTTCTGACTTCACTGTCAAAGGTAACTAGCTCACCATTATCAAGATCACTTCCCTCTATGAAGGCACAGCCACAGACTGTACACTGACAGCTCCTTGGCTGGGGTTCCTTGTGAGTCAGGGCCCACTTGGTCTCACTTACTTAACTTTTGTTTAGGTGCCTCCAAGAGGAAGGGGATAGAAGCCATTTATCTCAGTCACAACCCCTCTCTCCTCGTTGATTCTTATTTAGGCAGCCAGAAACACTGGCAGTTCTTGGAATCTTCAGAAAACCCCTCCAATTATTGTATCAATCATAAATCATAAAAACCTCTAGGACACGACCCACAAAAATTCAAGCATGAATAATGCACACTTAACATACCACATATTATAAAATATATATGACCTGAATTTTAAATTCAACTCTGCACTTACAAGATTCCCATGTGTTACTTTTGTTCAGACATGATGATTATGCTATTTAGCATATTGTATAAACACAGTGGGTTAAGAGAGCATTGAGTTAATATGGAAGTGTGACAATTATCTCAAGTAATTTAATTGCTTTGTTCTTTATTCCACATTAAGCACAGAATTCAGAACCATTTACTGTGGGGAGCAGCAAATTTTAAGATCACTATCCACTTATTGTGAGCTATTAAGCATTACCAACTGTCTTCATACTATAAAGATTAGATCCAGGCTCTCCAGTAGCACTGACAACTACGCTTTCTGAATAGCTGCCACTGATACCTACAGGAAACTGATATGGATTTCTAGCAGAATTATTGGTACAGACTGTTACAGAGGAAAGTGGTCTACTTTTATTCATGTGTTTTAATATCATACAAGATGTACAAATTTAGCCTCTGTCCTGGAAAATGTCACTTTTAACCTTTCAAACTGTAATGAAGTTGCTCAACCTGCACCGACCTCTTGTCAAGCTAAGCAAAGGCATACTTAAACAAATACTGGATTTTATCATCAAACAAACATTTCCCATCCTTGTGGGAAATGATATTTTGGGACTTATGGTCATCCCCATAGAATAAACTTAGCTTGTACAAAACAATACTGCATTCTGTATAGCAATTTTGGGCATACCAGAAACCCATTTCTAAGGTTACTGAAGGACTGAAACACATAGAGCCAAAGAAAGTAGCCAACCTTTCTTCTCCCTTCCTCCATGGAGAGGCTGTCTGGCAGCATCAACTTCAAAAAATCTTCTTTGGACAAGACTTGCTGGCTTTCAACAATAGCATTCCTGACAGAAGTTTGGAGCGGACTCGATGCAGACACAGCATCAATATCATCATACACTCTGTTGAGAAAATGGGTGGTTTTAGCAAGAAATTGGATTTGAAAGGCTGCAATCATCTTCTGTCAAAGTGAAAATTGTTAGAATTATCTCCTGACACAAAACACTGTTTAGAAAAATTTTTTGATCACTTTACCTTTATGAAATTGTTTGTGGGTAAAAAATGAAATTCTGAAACCACTGAGAAATGAAGTTTAGGAATCCTAAAGAAAAATTTAAAAAAGCATTCTTCTAGCTTGCCTCTTTTTTACACACCACACTTCTCTATCAATACAAAAGTTATATTTATTTCAACATTTCCAAAGGTTCACCACAAAACACTTTAACTTTTACTTCCATAACAAATAAAAAAATCAATATTTTATAGTACAATATTGCATCCAGCTTCACAATCTGGCAAAATTACTATGGTCATCACAGCAATGTTTGAAGTGTATTGACAATCAATTACTCAGTGTAAGTATTATTATCAGCAATTTCATAAAGCTATTCAGATAAACAGGTAGTCTTCTTTAATTATCAGCACATAAAAATCTAGTTACAGTCAACAAATGACTGTCAAACTGAATTAACCTTCAGCTCCTTCCAGTGAGAAAGAAGAGACAGCATTTTAACAGGTTTACTCTGAGAACGTAATCAAAGGAACTGGAGATTGTAACTCACAGAGATCACACACTGGAAGCCATTGTTCACTGCCAAGTGCAGCCTTATCAGTGACTGTCTTCAGCAGAGAGAAAAGCTTTGCTATGGTAAACTATCAGTGAATTTTAACCTACAGTGGCACAACATTTAGCAATTGACCTGATATTCATCATCACTGCTAATCAGAGATGCTATTTTATTTCAACATGATTATCCTCAGATATTTCCTCTCTGTGATATAGAGAGCTTTCCTAGAAAGAAAGAGGTGAGCCAATTCTGTATGCCATGGAAAAATCTGAAAGTATTTTTTGACATAGAAAATGTTGTCATTGTCATATTCAAGTAATGGTTCTTGAACAGAGCTATCTCTTGAAGATAATTTTCTAAATTGCCGTTGTTTCAGTCTAAATACCCTGATTCATGATGCAGTTTTATTTTAAGGCTGCCATTCAAAATAAGGAGACATTGTTTCAGTAGTTCATTGATTTAAAAATCCAAAAATTTGTGAAAACCCTGAAATTACCACACTATAATTCAAATACTACTATGACTGAACAATTTATGCAATTAAAATATTGGGGGGGAGAAATGAAATCACCTCTATATTAACACAAAGGAACACAAATAACCAGGACAGGAGGGTACTAACATCTTCTGCCTTTGAAAACTAGGAATTCAAGAGCTTAATGTCAGATTCTTATTTCATAGCATATATACTCTAGCATATATTTTTAAATATTACTCTTGCCATAAATACGCACGCATATGTAAAATTAGGTATTAGATAAAAATAACCCAATCCCATTAAACAAAGAACAATCCAAATTAAACATTTGAAAATCCAGTACTGCATGTCATCAATTTTTTGAGATGGACAGTGGCTGACTATGGTTTATTGAGAAACAGCACCAAATAGCTTGTGCAAAAAAAGAGAGCAGGGACATTATCCACAAGGATGATTTTGAAGCCAGCAGGAATTTCAAGGTTAGTTTTAAATGCCGGATTCAAACATCACTTATCACAGATGCACCATTATGAAAGTATTATCTCTCTATATTTGAAGTACTGAATGTTTTCCTTTAAGTTCAAGCCTTTTCCTTCCACCTAAGCACAACACATTTCTCATGGACTATTCCAGCATCAAGATTCATCAGATACATAAAGGTATGGAAAAAACTCCCGGAACATTTAAAGGCAAAACAGAATTTGTCATTTCTTTCTATCCTATTTTAAAATTTATTTTCACTACCCTACTTCTCCCAACAAAGTAAAACAGAGTGCTTACTCATGACATTCTGAAACCTCAGATTCTTCAGGTGTAGGACTTCCTTCCGATTTTTTCCATCCAATGACATATTTACTCACTGCTCCTTGTCTGTGGTATGGTTTTGAAATCGACCCAGACATCTGCTGACCACTATTCTGCGACACTATATAAACTTTGGAGGTATCTAGGGAGCCACTCTTCTTAGAGCAGTGTGTTGATGGGCTTCCTGAATGATGTGACCCGCTGGAAAAGTGAACGAAACACACAAAAGGAAAAATTAAATACGCTATGCAACAACAAATCAGAAACGCTTTGCCTGGTATGTGGCAATAATTCTCACTGTTAAGTTTCTCTCAAGGTTAAAATCAGTGAAGCAAAATTGGCACAGTCATTTTCTTCTCACCAACTGTGTACACATTAAAGCTCTTTGAGAACAGAATTGTGATGTGTTTCTGAAACAAGCAATGCATGGAATTCAGCTTGCTGAAATGCCAATGCAAACTGATGTGAATAAAAAAAAAAAGCCTAAATTTTATTTATATATATATATATATATTCAATTTGTGTGTGCAATTTTAAGAAAATATGTGCACACACATTTACATAAAGAACTACATAGGGAATTACTCAAATATCTCCCTAATCATAAAACCTATGTGCTTTTCCATTTCAGAATAATTTTGCCAGTTGATGCAAGATTAGGCTGTGCCTTTCAATCAGACACACTAATATTAAATTATCAGCATATTTTACAGAAGTAAATTTCAGTTCAACAAGACAGTCCTCTGGATAATTTTAACATTCCCTTTTATTACAAATAACAGCACTAGTAGGCACTAAGACATATTTTTATTGAAGACTCAGAAACCTATTTCAAATAAACTAAAGCAAACATTTCCTAGAAGAATAAATTTCTTCAGAATAACCAAACAAGACAAATTCACTCATGTCAAGCTTATAAGGAAATCAGTATACAAGGTATTATTTGGTTATTTTCCTGTACTGATTGACACTGAAAACAGGAAAATCAGAGGGAAAGAAGAACAAACAAATTCCTTCTACCCTTTAGAGTAAAAGCCTTAACACACAGACCAAAGCTTCAACTTCAAAGTCACCAGACAATGGGAACTGGAAGATAAAGGCAACCAGCTATAAAAGTGTACTTTCAACAAGCTTTACAAGAGATATACCATGCACATAGCTCACTGGTAACAAAAAGAAAAGCTGAAAGCAAATCATAAATGCAGTTCAACAAGTAAAACTGCAAAGCATACATCAGAACAATGCAAATTAGGGGGGGATGGTATGTGATGCAGTTTCTATGTATGTAAAAACCATCCATTGTCCAATGTTTCTGATTTCCCTCGGCACTAACTCCAAGGCAATTTGTTGCACTGTACTAAAAAACCCAAAAGTAATTGAAATAAGTTCTAGGTGCAAACTTCTCTTTTACTCAGGGATGTTTCCTAATTTTAAAAAACTAAGCAGTTTTCAAGCATCACGTTTAAAGCCTCCATCAGACCTGGGAGGAGGTCTGGCTGTGCTTTCCAGGCAGACTCATCAAAAATTGCTTGAAAACTGCTCACACAGGCATTTGAATACAACACAAAAACATAAAAATCTTTTAATTTCAGCTTCAAAGAAGGGTAAACAGAATAAAAACAACACAAAAGGGTTATCTGCATGCTAACCTATAATCCATGGCCCCGAATTTGTAAGAAGCGTGCCTACCTGGAATGAGAGGAGATTTCACTCAGGTCTCCCATGCTGCCCTCAGCTGTGTGACTGCCGGAGATCGCAGAGGCATAGCTGTGAACAGCATAGATTTTAGCTGGATCGTCGTCCGGCCCGGGAGCCTCCGACGCCTCTGTCCACTGCTCCGTGTGGCAGTGCACCCCAGACCTGCTGCCAGCCAGGTGCAGGGGGGCCAGCAGGGGAGCTGGCATGCAGGGAGCCGTATCGATCCCGCTGTCTGTAGAAGCCCCCTTTATATAGGTTAAGCCGAGCAGCTCGGGATCCATCAGGTCTCCGGAGCCAAAGTGCTTCTCATCGCTGTTGCTGGATGTATTGCTGGATAAGGTGTTGCTGCTGGAGTGGCTTGAACAGCTCTTGTCCCCAATCTTAACAACAAGAAAACAAACCAAAAAAAGACCCCCCTCAAATTAAATAGTAAGAGATCTATTTTCATATAAATTACTGCATTTGTGCCATTCAAAGACCATTTTATTCATTTTTTTTCTTTACAGTATGCTATCATATAACTGCAAAGTATGAAAAGAGCCAATTATACCACCAGTTTCTGTGAAATGAATTGCACAGCTGGCTAGACACATTAAAGGTTGATGTCACTGCAAATAAAAAGGCTCTAGTTCCATCTTCTATCACAAATCTTAAAATCAGAATTGAATTTTCTGATTATAGGACCTGCTTAACATCCATAAAATTGCATTTCTGAACAGTTAAAATAAGCATTTGTTAAAGCTAGAAGCCTTGGTAATTATTTGTTTAAACAAGCTCTACTGAAAATCTGAAAACCACCGAAGACTGAATTATTGTTGGCTTTTTCTCAGAGTGGCTGAAATATGCATTCTCATTGGATCAAATCCAATTGGATGTGTGGCTAGTTAAATTGAAGCCAATTGTGATGAATGTGTACCAGATGAAAGTAACTTAAGTCGAAAGGCCCTAAACTAAGCATGGCTATTGAAGTGGAATAATTACATCAGACTTTTGTGCCAATAAAGTCCAGGGGTTTTGTTATTTACCTTTTAAAATAAATTTTATAGAGAGTTGGATTAACTTATGTCTGTGACAGTAGCCAGAATAAAAGCAGATGGACTTCTACAAGGGCAAATGGACTTCTATTAGGTAGGATATAAATGGGAAGGGTGACTAACTTTTTCATGAGATCCCTCTCCCAGCAGATGCTAGGAGATGCTGTTGCTCACACATAAAATGTAAGTTTACAAACAGTGTAGAGACTCCTACTACATATAGCAGGATTTTCCACATAACAAACATTATCATTATGTAATTTCCATCACTAGACTGCTGAGGATTTTGCCATTACTGAAGACAAGCTACTAAACAAGGTAGACAAGAAAATCTGTTCAGCATTCCCAATGTACAAGCTACATTTTTATAGTGCTTATTGGTAATTACACTCCATGGGTATTTCATGTAAGATGAAAAGCGGTATGGTAAATATAATTTTATTTTCTTTTAAAGGGTAATTAAATACTCCACAGATTAAACAAGCCAGTATAAATGAAGCTGTAAATTCACAGCTGAGTGGAGACTATACTAGTTTTATCTCCTCAGTGCCCCAGACCCAAGCTTTCTTGGAATTCTGAGTTTGTAAACACAGATTAAGCATATTTGATTCAACCCATACCTGGGATAGCATAATCTTTGCCTCCCAAAACACACAGTGGTCTTCACAAATTACTAAAATGTATTTTAAAGATTTATTTCTGTAAGTCCAGAATAGTTTTTTGTTGTTGCTGTTTTGGGGTTTGTTTGCTTTTGGAGCTCCGAATGGCATCCAAGGAAAAGACTTACATGCGAAAGCTTGTTTGGTGACTCCTTGCCACTGCCTTCTTTCTGCAGAGCTCGGTCTTTGTAGGAGCTCAGGACTTTGGTTGATGGTGCATGCCACTTGGCTTCTGCCAAAAATAATGGAGAAAGGCACACGACTCAGCATCAGGTTTCAAACCTGCACACTCCTTGCAATCAGACACAGGTATCTTTGCAGAGTGTGGTAACAGTCCCTGCTTTCACTGGCACATCACGTGCTCCCTGTGAGTCAAACCTCCACACAGGGAGGTGGCTGCATTTCAAGAGGCACTACTGTGCAAAGAACATGTACTTGAAAGATATAGTGGGTTTCATTACCAGAATGTCTAGTTCCTTCCAAAGTTTCCTCTCGTTCTCTGCCTCCTTCACACTCCAGTGAGCCTGAACCTTGGTGATGTTCATGGAGCAAAGGGGACTGGCATCTTTTAATGCAAGCAGAAAATTAAGCTGTTAAGGTTTTTATCCTGTAAGATTAGTTACATGATGAACTATATCACTTTTTACTCTTACAAGCAAGTATTGTGACTTTTTAAAATAATCATCATTCCTAAACATTCCCAAACTCTGCATAGAAATATTTACATGCAATTTTTTCAACAGCATACTGTTATATCTCAAGTGTGAATATGCCAAGACGACAGCGAACTTTAAGAAGAAATGTATTCTTGGGGCTATACACCCAAAGGCTTTTGCAGTGAAGAACCATGGTAATATATGCTTAACCTCTTTGTGATCTAAGCCCCACAGGAATCAATCATAGCTTTGCAGGGTTTCACACTACGAATATGTAAGTTAGTACCAGATCCACGGTTTTGTATTATACTGCAAAAGTTTAAACATCTCACAAAGCAACAAACTAAAACCTAGATTGATGTTAGAAATAACGGTGCTGGAAAAAATGACACAAGATGCATTTTGATGAGTTGAATGCCAAAAAAAAAAGAAAAAAGTTACAGTTTTATTTGAATTATTAGCATCTATTTAGCTGCCAGAGATTTCACTGAGTTACGTAAAATTCCTTGAAGAGTCTGCAAGATACTGCATATATATATCTGCTACACAGAATATCTTATCCACAGTCAATCATGCCAAAGCATTAATAAGCTTCAAGGAGTCAAGCTGATGCTTTCAATATTCACTTTTTTTTTTTTTTCTGAAAAGTAGCTTCTGAAAACCACTTGGCAAGTCTGGAATGCTTTTATATTACTCCATTGTAGATACTGCCATAGCTCAACGTTTTGTAACAGGAGTGTTTTCGGCAGCTGTATATATACAACAAAGTCATAAATTTAAAGTAGTTTAGAACATATGTCTCACATAATAATCTTATAACGTGAGTTATATTTGGGTCATCTCTTATATACAGATAGCTAACTTCTGAAATTTCAATACCAAGGGATTAACAGGGATGCAAAAGGACCATCTATGTACAGCCTTTTAGGGAGAAGGGACCTCTGAAATTCCTACTTTTTTGCGGATATATGCTAGGGAATGGCTGCCATCAAAACATATATAGCAGGACATAAAACCTTCGAAGACCATAAAGATTTTTATTTTTTAAATTAAACACCTTCCTCCTGAAGCAGGAGGAGGAAGTATTATTATTTTATTTTAGTTCTGAGTTACCAGCTGATTTCTGGCCCATTACTGGGAAAATAAAACAGAGAACCATTTTTCATTTACCTGATTTTAAAAATATGATCCTAAAGAGTTAAATTAGGATGACTTTAAAATTGTGTTTGCATGCATGTTGCATCAAATATCAGTAAACCTGTGCATCTTAGAAGATACTAACAGTGTTTGAAAATAAAATCTAAAACAGACATACAAATTTTGCTTATGAAAGAAGATGCATGTGAGCTACTGCAAGATTTAAATAAAAATTTTTAAAATCACTAATACCCGTCATATCCCACTTGCTGTCTCCAGTGGCTGCTCCCGCTGGGTCCTGGGTCACTGGATGAGGACTGGTTGCTTGGAGAACTTCTGTAATGTTGATTTTAGAGTCATTAACAGTGCACTGAGGTATTTGTAGGGTTTTCAGATTTGAACTGGGCTGTGCTTCTTTTATCAAATACATTCATTTTCACAAATAATACAGATGTAGTATGGACACTTAGTTACATTCATTTGGGGAATTTAAAAGGTTTATCTCAGTTTCATAAAACTTTAATGAGAATTTTAAAAGTATAGCATTTATTCACAAATAAAATATTTCCAACTGAATATATAAAAAGGCACAAAAAGAGAAAGACTAAGTACCAAATCCTATTTTCCTTAGATCTGGCTTTAGTCCTGAATAAGTGGGATTACTCAGGAGTCAGAGCAGCTGGATTAGGTCTCTAAATTCATGTGTGTGAAGTTCTCATATTGGATCAGACATTATTGTTATTTCCTTGGCACTTATTCCAATTTTAGAGATAGTAAAATTGGAAGAGGCATTCTAATACTTTTTAAAAATTTATTTAATTAATCCTTTAACATAGAAAAGCAACAACAACAAAAAAAAACATTTTCATGAAGGATATTATTTTGTACTTATTATTTAAACTTTTAAGCTTCATGTCTTAACAATGTCTCTAACCAGTTTTGTTAGATTTCCAGAGAGTTGAAATTTAATGCTTAAATTTGGGTTTCATCACATCTTTTCCTTCACTTCTGTGCATATCATTCCATAATTACAATAGAATTTCCTTCAGCTATCTTAACATTATTTTTAATTCCCTGTGTTTACCTTTTTTTTCTTTTCTCTCCCCCCTTTTCTTTTTCATGTAGAAATGAATGTATGTACTCAGGAAGGAAATGAAGAGGTGTTTTTTCTTTATGCAAACAACTTTCCCAAGAATATGAACTTTTAATAAGCAACTTTACCATTCAGCTTGAAAATTTTAAAGACAGCAGCGATTATATTTTGTTTTTTTAAAGGCATTAGGTGTTATATTTTGTCTAATAGTCAATCTACAATAAATAGTGTAATACCTTATTTTTTAGCATGTCTTTCTCTGAGAAGTATTGACAGGATTGAACCTCTCTCAATTATGTGAAGTAGTCAATAGATTACAGCTAAATTCAGCTCCATGAAGTTATTACCACCAAGAATTATGCATTTCGTGCACAGATTAAGTTATCCAGCACTAAGTAATGGATAAATTATGATCCCATGTGTTTCCACCGTCCAGGCTGATGTTTAGGACATTGTCCCCAAAGCCAGGATATTGCTTTGTGCTGTTCCAAGGCTGAAATATGTCTACCTCCCATTTGCTGGGCAAGTGTGAAGCCTTTAGCCTAGTAAACAATGAGTGGCTACAGAAGGAGAGCCACAGAAATCCCATCAATGACTGCCCCACACAGTTCCTTCACACAAAAATTCCAACCATCTGCTCTCAGGAATGGATTCCAGACTCCAGGTGATAGGATGTATTGCCCACAAGTGTCACTCAGGGGCTAAAGTACACAGAGACTTCTTGGTGCAAAACTCTGAACAGAGAGACCACCTAAAGCTTCGCTTAGGCACATGCTATGAGTAGCTGCCACAGAACCAGCCACTCTGTGAAAACAAGAGTAGAGCTTAAGGACACCCTCCTATTTTTAAGTGACTAAGTAGAGGATTTTCCTTGAACAACTCCAGAATACTTGGATTGCCTTCTCAAAGCATTCAATTCTCGGGAATTGTATTAGGAGCGTAAGCGTTCAGCTCTCAGTTTCTAATTTCACTCCACAGACTGGGCACCTAAATATTATATGTCACAGCAGTTGAATTTTTGCTGCTTAAGTCTCTTACTACATACAGTATACATTTCTTCTACTTCTTCCTCTTTTTATTTCTAAACCAATCAATTTTATTGCTGACTTCACCCTTAGCTCATTTTCAGATCAACTATTAAATCTTCCCTGTTTCATCAACCTGCTTCTCCTGCTTGCACTCTTAAACTGATATGGGGTCTCTGACCCTCTAAAAATCTCTCCACCATTTACCTAGCCTGAGTATACACTTTCACCCTTGCAAGACTACTTCTAAGTACTAATCCACCTTACTTCAAACTCTTCTGTTTTAAGCTCATCTCTCTGCCAAATCATCAACTCTGCCTCTTCCCATGTAGAAAGACCTTGCCAATTAGGTACCTTTCTTTACATGTTTCAAGACCTACATGCCAGAATCCATAATTTTCCTCTCTTTCCATTATTTATACTCTGCATAGTGTCTTCCCCAGAATAGCACTTCTGCACTGCACATGTTTTGCTTAAGTGATGCAGGAATTTCTTCATGATAAGAGTAGACTCAGTCTAAGCATTTTTTTCACATGCTTTGCTGAGTGTTACAAGAAGTGCAGCTTATGCTTGTGAAGTCTTTTTGGAATTGAGTAGCATGTCAGAAAGCTTTCATTTCTTGTCTGTATCGGCATACAGTATGCTTAATAAAGCTTCATAAATTATTAAGTATTTCTAGACATTTGATACATTTCTTTACATTAGATGTTATCGAGAATTTTATTAACAAGACATTAGGAAAAGCTTAAGTTGTATAATAGTATTTAAATGCTTACAAAAATGTACCCCCCAATTTTTCAGGGAGTGGAGAGGAGGGTAGGGTAGAAGGAAACAAATGACCAAATGGTCACACCTGGGAGTCTTCCTTCCCCAGACAATGAAAGAGACATATTTTCAATACTATTTTAATACTATTACTTGTGTACATTTCAATGTAAAAAGTCATTAATTCTTTTGTATTAAATAAAGTAGTCAATGTGGCAATAGAGGCATTTAATGATTTAATCCAGAATTTAAGACTAGTATTTTAGATTTTTGAATCACTCAGATATTTTCAACATACAGTAATTATTTACTTGGAAGTTAGAACTACATCACCCCATAGATATGGGAATAACCTGAAATAATTATAAACAATAAAGGACAGAATTGTGCTCAAGACATATGGTTTTCGTAAATAATTCAAAGGCCAAATGTATTTGCAAATTTTTATCTTTAAAAACGATGTTTCATCTTATGAAGAATTATGATTAAATTAGAACAGAGCTAACATTTAAGGATACCATCCCATCATCTAAGAGGTGTTACATATTCAAATCACAAGCTCTGCTTTGTTTAATTAAAAGCAAAGCAAAACATAAGGGCTGGTAATGTGTTACAGAACCCTTTGAAACTATGCCAATACCTTGGTAGTGAGAGTAAAAAATTAATCTTTAAAGGAATGAGTTAATTTTATTTACATTCAGTATTTGTTTAACTAGTCTTCCAAAAGGTGGGGAACAGGACATTAGTAAGATCCCAAATTTATAAGGCAGTTTCCCACTTCACTGACTGGGGACTACAGGGAAAGGTCAGCTGTCCTCAGCAGTAGGATCCTCAGTGCAGACCATTTCCACCACAAACACCGAAAGTCACTTGTTTCAAGCAGACTGGTCCAGTGAATGGTATTTAATACAACCTCAGAATTAAAAGTACTGTCAAAACTCAACAAAAACAAGACACCGAAGTTGTAGAAAGCAGAGATTTCAAAAGTAATAGACATTAGGAAAATGACAGCCATTAACCAGAGAGCGTATTTATTACCTTGCACCATCTGGCAGCTTTCTATCAAAGGAAGTGCTACGAGGAATGGCTGTCTGAGCCTGCTGGAGAAGCTGCTGGCACTGCAGTCTGTCAGATGTTCCTAGGATTGGAGAGGCACGAGAGAGAGGCTGCCCAGCGGGAGTCGGCACCCGATGCCAAGTGGTATTCCTTCTGAAAGGGGTTTTATACTCACATGGGGTGCCTTCACTGTCAAGTTTGTATTCCACCATGGGTATACGACAAAGTTCTGAACAACCCCTGTGGGACAAATAAAAATTCAGTCTCACAAGAGAGAACAGAGAGAGAAATCTTGCATTTTCAGTCAAAAGTATATACATGTTTTTATTTCAGGTACCCAAAGGTTTTCATACAGCATTTGTACTTTGAACACTTCAAAACTGTCATGCCAAGCAGGTAGAAAACACTTCAAAATAAAAGATTTGCTGTCATGTGCTCAAAGATCTTTGAACTGCCTCCTTGCCCTTCAAAAAAGGGGAACATATTAAACTTTTATAAATTAATCTTCAACTTGAATTTTACATAATAAAAACTTTTAGAGTCATGGCACTTAGAAGTCGTAAAGCACAAAGTTTTTCTAAAATGGCACTGATTTGTTTAAATTTCAGAAACAAGTTTGTTGCTTTGCAGCAAACTAAACGTTTCTAAGCAGGATTGAGAACTCTCCTTTAGAATCCAACCTTGTCCCCACCAAATGACAGAGCACACAGAAAACAACACCAATGATTAATTGGCACCTAAATATTTTCCCCTGTGTTTTTGAAGTGTACTTTCTAATGTCTCTTTTCCCAGGAATTTGTAAACCTGGAAGAGAATTGGGGAAGTGGAAGGAAGATGCAACAGTCTGGCCTACCACCTCTGCTTGAAGTGTGCTTTACAGTACGGTTAAATACTAACAGTATTCACAGACCATGTAAACCCAGGTAAAAGTACTGGTAGCATTCCACAAATGATCCATGTGCCTGTGGGATATTTGCTGCAGACTCCAACTGCACTCAATAATCAAGTGTTACTGTTTCAGAAATTAGTTAATAGAAGCTTCACACACCCTTTAAGTCAACATTGATTATCACTGGATATTTTTTATATTCTCAACATTCCATCTCCATTATTTTTCTGATAGGCAGTGTACTAAATCAGTGTCTATGAAGAGAACACCCTAAATACTTCCAAAGCAATACATTCAGTTTAAGTAAGAAAGTGAAAATTTGCTCCTCTGTCTCAACTACAATTCTGCATTATTCCTTAGCTGAGTTTTGATCACGATTTGCTTTTGTTGGAAAACCAACATTTACCATTTGCAACTAAACTAAGAACACCTAGAGAATGTGCAACAGAGTGTAAAGAGGTTACAGTCTTAATCCTGAAAATATCTTGGCATAAATGACTTAACACAAATGTGCAGTGCAAGTAAATTGCATAAATTCTCACACATTAAATCACTCTGCATTAAAGCTTGTAAATCAACATTCCCAAAGAATATTTTCATTATCTGTTTTCTTGTAAATAGATTAAAAGAAAAAATATTAGACAAAAAGCAAGCTGCCTTATTCAAGGTTGCTGAAGGGAAGACCCAACAGCAACTGTAGCAATTACATTCTATGCACAGTCTGATCCAGCCAAATGTTTCACTCTGCTGAGATTTTTAGTAGCAAATTGGCACATTTATCCTGTAGCACTAAATCTCTATCCCTGGTGGCACTCAAACACATGAAAAAGAACTTAAAAATATAGATTATGAAAGCATTGAGAATGGAGATCAATAGCCAATATAGGGTGGATGACACCTTGATGAAGATGAGCTGAAGAGCTAGCATGTTCCAAAGCAGAACTCAGAATTCCTGGTTTTTCAATGATATTATTTTATCAGAAATATCATTGTGAGATGCACCAATAAAATTTGACATGTTCAACCTCTGCTGACAAATCATAGTTGGATATGCTGGAGGCATCACAGAATTTTGCAATCATGATTTCCTGGTTTGAGCTTCCCTAAGGAGATAAAACCAGCCTAATAATCTCTTCTCACAGACATGTGGCACTACAGAGAAATAACTGTTATAAAATTATTACATCATTTCAGAGGGTCAATTTGGTATATCTCTAGCCTTCCCCTCACCCTGAAATGCCACAGTTATTCAGAACACCACTTCAAACTGCCTCAGTCCCTGTATCGATTTTTAAAACTTTTCTCACTCTTCTGAGACTCGCATATTGGGCTCTTAGAATGACGAACACCATGAAAAAAGGTCAAGTTAAGAGAATTGCACAGAATTGTGCAAACTTTTCTATTGTTGAAGCATATATAGAATCTATTTTTCAGGTGTGATTTTCAACTGCTTATGTTCCAAGATCATTCTTCCCTTTATGCAAGTTCCTGCCTCATTCACTGCCTGCAATGAAGAAAGTGCAGGAGACAACAGCCTCCAGCAATGTAACCATGGTCCTTCTGTTTTTCCTTTTTGTTTTTAAGTATGAAGTTTTACATATGAGACAAACAGATCAAAGAATGCAGAAATGTCATAGCAAGGTTAATAGTAGTTTGGTGCACTGCACAACTTTTCATGTGACCATATATATACAGTTTTCCATTATTTGAAGAAGAAGTAGAACAGTTACGTTGGCTAAAATTTCAATCTGCCTTCTGCTAATTTCTTAGTACTGTTTTACTCCCTTCTTCATTCCTATAGGCTTTAGGCATTAGAAACAAACCACCCCCTCCCCAACTTTTGTTTTAAGATATCTATTTTACTTGGTAAACCAATACCATCCATTTTCATCTTGGTAACTGAGAAAGTTTATAGCATGTAATTGTGATTGTAGCCCTCATTAGATACTCCCCATAAAGTACTCTAAATGCTGTAAAAATAACCATGTGTTTTAAAAGCAAAAGGGACTGTTACTACTATTTAGTTTGACTTAGCTTGCTGACTAATTAACAAATGCATGGTATAATGACAGTAAGCAATAAGCTTTCCCACAATGAGTAAGAACTGAAAATTTTGTAAAATTTTTTTACAAAATTTTGTGTTTGTTTGCATCAGGAAAACATATTCTTCCCACAAATGAAAAGAATAATATATTGAGGGCACAGTTCCCGCAGAAAAAATGCTTACAAAACAACCTTGTTTCAAATCACTATAAAAATTCAACAGTGCTGCTTATGAATTCAAAACAGAGCCCTAGAATGCTTCTTTTAACTGGCTCAAAAAAGAATTTCCATGGTTTCAGATAGCTTCTTTTCTCACATAAGGCTTTTAAATCTTAATTTAAAAGTACCAAACCAATCAACATTTATATGAAAAAATATGCTTCACTGCTTCACAAGCACTGCCTAAAGAACAGATACTGCAGTATATTGAGAGAGGTAAGGTTGTAATTGTAGCTACCTCCTATATCAGGAAGACAGAGAAGGAATTACTTCATGCCTGCAATCCCCACCTCCACTCCCTGCCATGGATCAAACTGTAAGTTATCTTGCATGAAAAAACCCAAAAAACTCAAAAATAAATGCAATTCCCTCTTAAATATGTAATTTGACCTTTATCTAACTTTTACTTATGATTTTACTTATTCCACCAGTGCAAGAATATACATTGACACTGGTATTGAATGATAGCTTTTAAATTTAAATGTTATATATTTCTTTTAAATTCACTTTGAAGGATACATAAGGATAAATCTCTATGGTTTTAAATTTATGTTAAACAAGTATAGGATATCAAATGTCTTTTGCAATTTTATCCAATATAACATTTGGAAAACAGGCTCACACTATTTAACAAGCAAATGAGACCATATCTTAACTACACATCAGAAATTACAGCACTTCCTGCCCTTCACCATAGCTTGGCATTAATTAAATCAATGCTTCAGTATAAAGCACAGACTCCTACTAATACCTTTGGTTCAAGAGCCATATTATCCTATTAAAAATTTGGTTAATAAAACCTACTCTGCAATTAAAGAGAGAATGACTCTATGATACAGCTAGCAGGTCATGACAACATAATAAAATTTAAGAGTCCACTATAAAAATCTGCAATATTCTAATGTTCCTGCAAGGAGCATTATGTTCTGAAAGAATTATCAAGCAGTCCATTAAATTTTTAAAACTACATTAACCAAACCAGTGTTAGTTTCAGAATTCATACAAAGGCTCTGTAATAGGCTCTGTGAAGGGCCTACATAAGGCAGGGAGTCTAGTTAAACTTGGTAAATATCCATCTCCATGGAAAAGACAAGCTGCCATGCACCATGATCAGCATCCTGTCACCTTGATAGCTATACAAAAGCCTTTTTTTCTGCTAAATTCTATGAGTATCACCTACTGGGTACAACTTCAGTACTTGGGCTCCAGCTAGTTACAGATTTCAAGCATGAACAATTTGTTAGGGTATCAAAATAACTAGAATTACAGTTTAACTCCGGTTCAATGTATTGCAAGGAGATGTAGGGATACAGAAGGAAGCACTGGTGTGCATCAGTTTATTACACTGATACCATTTCAATACCAAACATCTAATCCTGCTCAAGAAAGAGTCTTTATCCAGCAGAACAATAACTGCATTCTGCTAACTCAAACTTTGTTTTTGAAAACAATCACTTCTATTAGAGTGCATGTTTGTTCTTACACAGCAGTGCCCAAAGCGACACAACAAGCCTGAGGACTCATTGTGCAATCTATTAAATCCACATAATAAAACACAGATTAATTTTATATAATTATAGGGATTTAACTGGAAAGCAGAATTTAGTAGCTTAGTTTTGCTGAGACTCAGTATGTAGTTAGTTAAGACATACATAGATTTTTCCTTTCCCTAACACTGCAAAGTACCTCCTGGAGGTAGTATCTCAATTCCACTGACTTCCTGTATCAGTTATAGCACAAATCCAAGACACTGCATAATACTGAAATGGTCTAAGAGAAATTTGGTCAAAAAGTCAAGACAAAAATTCCAAGTTCTGACATCTCAGAAATCTATTAACAGTGGTCATACATAATTAATTTTTTTTAAAATATTATATCAATTTTATATTTAAATAATTTTATACCACAATAAATGTATGAGATTGCTTACAGCAACCTCAGACAGGGCTGCTGCCCACCCTATCACTTTGGTTTAAGGGAAGTGATGACTCTCTTACAGTCCCTCCATGGAGCTAAAGAGCTGAAGCTGTCAATCCTTCCTCCTTGAGGATAAACTCATTGTCCCTCTGATCTTTATTACTATTCAGTTTTAAAAAGAACCTTTGTGTTGGTGAGCTGACAAGCAATTCAGAGTCCTCCTAAAGAGCCTCTATATCTCTACTGTTACATGAAAAAGAGAAATACACACAGGAACTAGATGATTCTTAAGGTCCTTTCCAACCCACAACATTCTAGGACTCTAGTATGATTCCATGAATAGAGAGAAGAAAGAAGAAAAGAAAAAAAGAGGAGAAAAAAGAGTCTGGAACTCTTTGCATCTCTCCATAGAGATAAACAGTACTTTGCCAAGCATTTAGGGTTTTTTTTCTGCTCAACTGTAACAACTGTACACATAATTAACTTTAACAATTATAATTAACCTCTACTATAAGTTCATTCATAACTCAGTAAGAAAAGCATCAAAGACTTTATTTGTATGAGAAACACAGTTAAGCATTTTCTCCCATTTTATTTTTTGTTGGGTAGAGAGGATTGACTTTTGCAAGTAGTACAGTTTCCAATTAGTGTAATTCCATTTTCTTAGTGATAGTTCTTCTAGTCATTTCTATAAAACATCAGAATCTAGACATTTCAGGTATTTTCAGCCTTCTTAGATTAGCACCAGGGGTGGTAATTAAAAGGTGTGGTACATCCAAATTCTGCTTTTACAACCAAACATTCAGTTTCAAGTTTTGCTGCTTCAACCTGCCTCAGGTGATGTTAGACTTGGCCTCTTTGTAGATCAGGTGGCTTAATTTATTAAATAAGCAAATAAATATTAGGAATCTGAAGGCCCTATGAACTTTCCCACCAGCTTATGGCAAACACCTCTGTGACAGTAACTGAACTCCACCACACAGTAGCCTCTTCCCCTTCCTAAGAGCATTTTCCAAACATTCTATACTCTGCTGGTTATCTGTTAATTTCAAAGAGCCCCAGAAAGACAATTCTTTCAAAGAAATCATAGTCACTTAAGGGGAAGTATGAGGAATGGAAAAGAAGTCATTACATCTCTTTTATTTGTAAGAAGGAGTTTGCAAGGTTCAAAAGAATAAAATAACCTCAGAAGAACTGCAGCAGTACTTAAAAATGGCCCACAGGCAGTTTCAGTCACTGTTACTAAAGTATTTGTATTTTCAAAACTACCTACAACAGCAGAAAAAGTGTCTCTTGCTTATTCAGACCAACAGTGGAAACTATTGCTTCTACAGCTCTCCTGCTTCTGTTTACAACCAGCCCTGGAAATTTTGCTTAAAATTTTGTTTACTTTCTAAATTTCCTAGAAATTGTTTCTTAATTAATTTCTCAAGCGGTGTCTTTTTTATATAAAATGGTAGTTGAACTAAGAAAAACACATAGGTAAAATATAATAAAAAAGAATCTAGCAAAATCTACAGTTTAAAATAGATTTAGGAGTGCCTGAATTCCTTGATTGGATTTGGCTGATTAAGGATATAGTGTCCTTGAACACTACTATAACACCACCAGCAAAAGCAAATTAGAATGAACATCATTATTCCCCTGTTCAAATGGATACAATCCCAAATCAACAATTCTGAAAGGACAGACCTAGCACAGAAACAAATATGACACAAGAATACTTATTCAGATCTAAAAGCAATGACCAACATATTTGTTCTAATACCGCTTAGTCTCTTAAAGAATTTATGTTTTAAATAGCAATTTCTTCTTCCTATCTAAATATCAGCCCAATGCCACACAAATAATTTTGATTTCTGCACCAATTTGTGCATGATTATTTAATTGCTGAAGCAAACTGAAAACAGCAGGAGCTTTGTCTCAAGTTCATTAATTTTACAGGATAGTAAATGAAAGGCCTTATTCCATGATTGCTTTTGCATATACTACTGTCAAGACTTCAGTAGAAGAATCTACATTAAGTAATGGAAGACATTTATTGAGCCGAATTTTCCTCTGTAATTTCCTAATCACCTTGTAACATTCATTTATAAGCACCTTCAACATTCAAATAGTTTATTTTCATGCTGAAAGAAATGAATACAAGACACTTTGCAGGAAAAAAAATCCTTGTTAATGGTTTACTGCTAATAGTTTATTCTCAGTTGGGTGTACACTTACATTTTGCTGGTTTTCTTTTAAAATTGAAGATTATTTGTGGGCAAGCTAACAGACAAAAAAAATCAGGTCAAGAACTTGATTAAAGATCTCCACTTTGGCTGATGTTTTTTCAAGGGACTGTTTGAGAAACACCCCTGCACATTTGAAACTAATTTTCACTTTAAGGATACAATTCCCAAGATACTCCATGGCAATCACATGTCCAATCTGTGTAAATTCACTTCAGAATTTGATCCCAGCAAGGAACCAGTGCTAGTAAGCAATCCAAAGAGAAATTCCTCATTGCTTTGTATTCATGAAACCCAGCAGACAAAGCTAAGCAGAAACTAGTCTTTCAAGAACTGGAAACCAGCTGATTATCTCAGAAAATGGAAGGTAGGCACTAATAAAATTATACACATTCAGATTTTTTTCATAAAACTCTGGATTTTTTTGGTCTTTTGCTAAAATTATATTTACATTCTTGTAAATGTATTCAAATTTTTAATGCAACTAATCCTTTCAGAAACATAGATGAATGTATTTTTTTATCTATGCACTGTGGGAAAAATCTTAGTGGCTAAACTTGAAACCCTAGATTATGGCATTTAAGTCAAAGAAAAAAACAAACAAAAAAAACCCGAAAGAACAACCTACCAGTATATGCTCTGAGAAACCAGGTTGAAATACAGAAAAGAAGAAAAGCCTACCCAACTGCCAGAAGATCATATACTCTGTAGGATGAGTCAAACTTTCAAGGGACTTATTTCAGCCTCCAAATGTACTTTCCTACATATGTCAGATAGTCTGATGCATCATTTCTTAGCAGAAAACCTCTAAAACCAGCTGTGAATAAAAGCAATAAGTACTGGAGCACAGATGTAAAGCTTTCTCCTGCTTTTTAACCATCATTCTCCTAGACACTTGTAATGTGTAGGTCAAGCATGGATCGACCCCCAGATATGACAAAAAATATCTGTATGTCTGTTGAGTGTTATTTGATAATTATTAGAGCTACTTGATACAAAAAAGCTCCCTCCTGACAAGCTGTCACACCTGCCTTAAATGTTCACCACAGGTATGTGTCACTCACAGAGGATTGATTCTATCCTGTTACAGCCATGCATGGACTCTCCAAGGACAGGGACATTTCTTGTCAGGTGAAGGTGAAATGGATTTTAGTTCTCCAGATACTCCTGTTTTATGTCCAAAACTACTACCTGTAAATTTCTGAGCAATCCTGATAACAAAGTACAAGAGAGACATCAACATATGGAACAAGTCCAGCAAAGGATCAAAGACGATTAAGGGATAAGAACATTTAAAACACAAGGAGAAACTGAAAGTGCTGGTATCATTCAGCCAGGGAAAGAGAAGACTCAGGAGGGATTTTATCAATGTGTATGAAATATCTAGTGGGGGGATTAAGGAAAAGAGATGACAGACTAAGAATTATATCTACTGAATACACAGGAGGCAAGGTGCAAAACTGAAGTGCCGGAAATTCCATTTAGGTACACATATAAACTTTTCTCTCTGAAAGGATGACTGCATATTGAAACTGAAATATTGAATTTTTGAATCTCCATCCCTGGAGATATACAAAACCCAGTGAACATGTCCATGAGCAAACTGCTCTGGCTGACCTTGCTTTGAACAACTCAACAACCTGCAGAGGTCCTTTCCAACCTCAGCTATTCTCTGTTTCTGTGACAAGAACATGCAGAAGTCTAAGAGAACCAATTGAGTAGGAGACAGGGAGACAGATTTGCATAAGTTTTAACTGGTAAGTAGCAGTGATAGCCTATCTTTGCCCCCAAAATTCTGATAATTTATCCCTTTCTTCCCTCTCCTCTTTTCCCTCTTTCATTAATATATTTTACAAACAAAGATCATATTTGTCAAATGAAATTCTCAGACTTGTCATGCAATATCTATAACTGCTTTCTGTCTGCTCTGTTTAGAGTATAAACATTGAGAAAAGGCAAGCTCAAAACCCTACAGAGACTGGACAGTCGAAATCACTGATCATATTTTTGGGGATATACAAAGGAAAATGAGCAGTTTTCTGTGGGAAACTGATAATTGAAAGAGACATTTATTTTATATATACATACTAGAAAGGTGAAGCTAAAAAGAACTTACACATTCTTTAAAAAAATTTTAGAACAGGCACATAGCTTTAAAATAATTTTTCTTAGTAATTAGTCACAATTTAAAAAGTGCTAAAATTTATAAAGAGGATTTTGCAGATTTTTCTCAGTGTGGTAACACTCAGTTCAAACTCCTCCTACATATAGACTTGGGTGCTATGTATCACACTGATCTGGGATTTAAACATTTTATCTCTAGAAAAAGATTTATACCAAAGACAATATAAACAGTTCATACAGTATGTATTTTTCTATCAGGGCCTATAAAATACACATTTTTACCTTCAATATAATGGGATCATCTCATTAGGCTCATATTCTGTAAACAGCTTGGAAATGTATACCAAACAAGTCAGTGAAAATTCATACCCAGAAGCAGATGGTGAGAATAGCAAAGCTAAGCAAAGAGAGGCTTAATTGCAAATTTCTATCCAACTAAGCAAAACGGTGCTATTCTACATTCACAGGCATTTTGTTCAGAAAGGGAGGCATCACGATGCAGGTTGAGGCAGGGGACAGCACTTGTGTGTCATACATCAGGCCAATGACTACTTGGAGAATTGCCACCAATTAAACAGCATTTGTATACAGTTGGCATCGACTTCACAGTGCTGCATGCTACGTAAAATTTTATTGCTTGTTGTCTTGCCAAAAGCAACACATCTAATGTTTTTTCTGTTGAATTAAAAATCAACAAGAGATTTAAAGTTGGCCTGGTACGAGAAGAGAAGTAATTAAATTTACTCTGGTACACTTCTCATTTAGAATGAGCCAAATTAACACTGACTAGACAAGGTGTGTGAGAAATAGTCACACCGTCACAAAGTTTCAAATTTTTCCTACTTCACTGCCTCATGATATTAAAAAATAGAGTAAAATGTCTTTTGTCACCAAAAAAGGAACACTGATGAAAGAAAAATGCATTTCACCCCTGAAAACACTGGTACAGTCACTGTAATGATTGTTATTACAGTCTTTCCCTAAGCATGAGCATATATTTCACGTTGCAATAATATTTCTCTGCTTTAAATGATAAACTCACTGATGTAACTCACCATTTAATGTGAACAAATTAGATATTTGTAAAAAGTGAGTAGAACTCTAAGACTTGGTACCATTTATGTGCAGAATCCAGCAATTCACTATTTTCATTAAATTTCAACATAAAAAAACCCAACCAAACAAATCTCTTCCAGTAGTCAGGATTTGGAGAAATCTCAAAGATAAACAAGGTGCAATTTCGTGAAAAAGTTTCTACATTTTTTAATTCGGCATTAAAATATAAAACTCTCCCGTGGCCGAAAAGAAGTAACATCAGCTTTCAGGACAGCTCAGTCAGGATACACTAAAGTTTACTTCCTACCCTTTTAAAGTCATATAAAAATAAATTTCCTATTAAATTTCTTGCAGGATCTCATTTTATCTTCTATAACAAGTCAATATGGGTGCTGGGGAGAAGATTGCTTTAACCGCCATCAACAATATTATCACCCATCATGGCGGACAACATCCATTTACCGAATAACGAAACAGTCATGGTTTAAGCAGCAGTAGAGAAAAAAACCCCAACAGATACAAATGTTACACTGAGAACTGCTGCTCCTTACCTTCTGGGCGCTCCATCCTCGTGTGGTTGAATAATCACCACTTTTACTGTGACCGACGTGCGTAAAAGGTCGATCATTTGCTCATGCGTCAGAGTTGCCACAGCCACCTTACAGATCTCAACCAGGCGGCTCCCTTGCCGGAGACCTGCTTTCCATGCAAATCCAAAGGGCTCCACGTCTGCCACTATCCCTTCAAAGTTCACGTGGAATCCAAGCTGGCCCAGCCCATTTCTCCGCAGGGTCATTTCCGTGGTTTCACATCCTCTAGTCACTATCTGAGGAAGCACCAGATTGATACACAATTGTCAGAGCACACAAACGTTATAAAGTCACATATGGCTTAAGTATCTTCAATATACTAATAAGAAATTATCTTAACATTTATCTCTGAATGAAGATTTCTGCATTAAATAAAATGAACAAAACATTTTGCGACGCTAAAAATCTTACATCTTCAGGGCAGGCAGCTGACCCACGTCAAGCTCTTCCTCCCTTGCCCAACATTAACACAATGCCATTTATATCTTACTGAAAACTTTACAGCTGGTTTAGTTTCAAACCACAAAGCAAGAAAAATGCTGCCCTGTCAACTACTTTATTCTTTTTTGGCTGACTGCAGGTATGCAGGCGTTTTTCTCAGCATTAAACACTATTAAACCGAAGATATAACATGAGCCAAATTGAGTGAAGTGCCTCAGCTTGTTTTCTTTGAGAAAACAGCAATGAAGGAAATATTTGTTTTCTTTTGCTTCATGGACAGATTCCTAACTACCATCATCTCCAGATGATGATATCACTAAAATGGGATGAGAGTTTCCATGTCACTGGGAAACTTAGAAACAAAAAAATTACTTCCCTCATATTCAATGAAAAGTAACCTTCATTATACAGAGAAGCCAAAATCCTTCAAATTCAGATTTTGCCAAGCAGCTTCATTTCTATAGACTGTGAAACAAGTTCTCAACAGTTTTGCCATGTAAATCACAATCATACAACGCCTGTAACTGGGATACTGCACCACAGTCAGAACAAAACTCTAGCCCACATTACAAAGAAGTTTGAGAGTTACCCCAGGCTTCCCTTTTGCAAGTGTCACAAAACCAGTATGCATTTAGCTTCATTAGTTCAATTAGAACGAAAACTTAACCACTGTGAAACATTATCAAAGATCTCTGTTTGTAGTGTGTATCGAAGATCTCCCATAAATGCTCCACCAAGGCAAATACCTGCCTTTTAGAGATACTTATGTTACAGTACAGATCCAGGGATCTTCCCAAGGTCATGGTACATTAAGAGCAGTTCCACAGCACACCTTACCTTGTTCCACAAAGGTGCTCATGCTGTTTATGGCTGGGTTTAGTGTGCATCACAAAAATAGATGGGAGGCTAGTGTTCTTTACTGTCAGCTGTGCGGGATAGATCTCTGCAAAGGTTGTTTCATGGCTTGAGTTTAATTCAGGAGGCTATTTTGGAAAAGTTACTCTTGCTCTCCCCACTGCCCGCATGAGCCAGAATCTTGGCAGGCTACTTTACTGGTTTATATTGTGCTTTCCACAGCAGAATATCCCAACTTGATTCAGGGGTGCATGGGAGCTCATGAGATTTGGTACCTTAGTAAGTTTTAAAGCACTATTTTCTTTATAGAATATTTTTATATGGATATCTGTCATTCAGCAGAAAAAATTAGAACTTGCGCACACAAGAGTGCCACAAACCCATGGGTTATTTTAACTTTGCTGATCTGGTGTATGCTCATGCTTTTAACTTGTGAGGTAAAGAAATACAATTAGGCCTCATTCATTAAGGGATAATCTTCTGTGAACCGTGAAATACAGAAGATATTGCAAGGATCAGATATACTGAGAACTGTTGCCTGGAAATTTTGATTAATAATCTTTCCAGTTACTTCTGAAGATGTAGGTTTCAAAGTTAAAATATGAAAGTCATTACTGAGATGTCTAAAATGCACTCTGGAGGCTTTGTTTACAATGTCAGATTCTGAGTTTTCATAACAAAAACAAAGCAACTATTTCCTTTGTCATTTTTCAGCTCTGACGTTTTAGTGTAGTTTAGAAACTTTCCTTTTAAAATAGAACTTTCTATTGTGCTTACAACTCTGCATACAGAGTTGAACTATATATTTAGAACTACATAGCATGTATATATAGCATACTGGAAACTTTAATATACTGTTAACCTAGCTCATTTATGACTAAATTTCAATAAGAAAAAAAATCTTTCATAATTTGTGAACTAGATAAATGAAAAGGAAATTTTCAGCTCTTCATTAGCTACACTTCCATCACAAGTTTCTAAAATATACATTTACTCATGCAGTGAAAAGAAGAACATGCTACTACAGTCAGGAGCCCAGCTGAGGGACAGAATTTTATCTTTATTAAGCTACATAACATTCTTTTTTGGGGGCTGACAACTCTTTATCATTACGTCACAATTACAGAATATCTGCAAAATGAATGCACCAGCCAAAGTATACGGATTTCCCCAACTCAGAGCACTCAAAATCTCTTCTTCAAGTAAGTTAAATATTCAAAAGTTAAAAGATAAGAAAGATAAAGGTTCCTGCCTAATACTCATCTGTTCCCAATGGGAAACATTCCAGGAGATCTAGTCCTCCCCAAGTGTATGTTCCCTAAAAGGTGACACTGCCTATTACATAGTAATGTCACATTAAACCTAGCACTGCTCCACTTCAAAACACAGCATTCTGCTGACTTGGCTACAGCTTCACTGATCTTGTGGCCACAAATGAACTAAGAGCTGGCTTTTCTGAATACACTTAAAACAGATGAAGTTAAAAGAGAGAGCTCCCCTAAGCTCCATGAAGAAGGTAACGAGGGGTTTTTTAATATACAGGATACTAGGGAAATTTTGTCAACTCAGATTCTCATCTACAGATCCATTCAGTGTTTTCAATTAATCTTTTATCATCCTGCCATTCTCTGTTATCCACAAGCTCAAAACCATTTCTTTTCCTGCCTTCCAACACAACCCTCCAAGGTAATTTATAGTTTGCTATTCTTTCTGCTTTCTTTAACTAGATATTCTCCCTCACAAATACAAATTCCTCTAGACTTACAACAAGTCACAGCTCTTTTTTCAGTCCCAGACCAATGGTTCAAACTAAAATCATGGTCTCAGCCAGCTTTTTTACACCTTTTCTTAATCTGGATATTCAGATAGGTGTCCTTTTTACCTGCATGATTTAAATCCAGCCAATAAAGTCTAGTTATTCCTTTAACAAGCTCATTTAGTAATTGCAATGTTCTACTCAGTGGTTTTACGAAATGCTTTAACTCATGACTGAAAAAGGGTTAATCATCTGGTCACTGAAGATTGATATTACATCACAGTTTGAGCTTTCATGTTTAGCATCTGCTGGCACATATGGCTGTTAACCTTAGCTGTGTTCTGAGCCACTTGAAAGGTTTTTAAGGTATGCACAGAAAGTGTGGCATCAGTTTTAAATATTTTTTAGTGGTTCTAATGGTTCTGTACCAAATGTATGCAAGGACTGTAGAAAGCATTCAGTGTTATAAAACAACCAGGAAATAACATCAATATGCAGCTTTCAAAAGAGAGGAAGAAGCAGGGGAAAATGAGAAAAAAGATGAGACAAGAAACAGGGACAAAAAATGTTTTAAAACAAGTAATGACAGTTAACTCTTTTAATTAGCATGAAAGTTGGATAGGTAGCAGGGAAAGAAAAGGCAGAGTTCACTGGAATAGATACTTGAAGTTAATATTCAGGTAACCTTAGTAATAACTGATGCTAAATTTGAGGCTTAAAACCAATTTGTCATTATTTAACCCCAAATCTCGCCATAATAAAGAGGAAGTAGCAAAGTAAGTGTAGATAAACATTTCATTCTGTGTTTTTAATTATCAAATCTTAAAGATCTGTCTTCAGCAACATGGATTATTTCCAAGTTTTGGAAAACCAAATAAGTGAAAAATAGCAAAAAAAATTGTCACTGATGACAGTAGAAGTTTTCACTAGAACTTTAAATCTTGTTTTTCATTTGTCTTAAGAAATTTATATTGATCAGTTAACAAGACCTAATGGGAGCACTATTTTCTAGAAGGGAAACATCTGTCTAAGAAAAGTGAAACTGAAGACCTCAGTTGAAAAGGATAATCATGGGCATAAAGAGTTTAAAGACATTCAACTCTTGAAATAGTAATTGTACTTTGCAAGAAAGCTATTATTTAGTGGATGATATTGAGCCATGCTAAATGAGACTACAGTACTAGAGAAGCCCTAAATCATCAGCTGCATTCCAGCTGTTCCAGTGTGAAAACTGTAAGCAAACTGATTTCTTTTCAGTGCCAAGCCTTCTAATAGAAGAAAGCCCTAAGACCATCTAAATAACTTAAATTATGATCAAAGAGTGAAGTGCAACCACGAGATGCATCAGCAGCTTTTACACCTTGGAGTTACTGTCATTTCATCTGGACTGACTGAAATAGTTACAGAACAGCAGTACTGACACAGTCAAGTGTCTGAAAAACTTGATATCCAGTCAACTGTTAAAACTGGCATTAGTTGGTGTACATTTCTTTACTTCCTGCACTTTCTCAGTACAGAGGAACAAATTAGCAGAACTGCTTACATAAATTTTTCCGCTAATATTCTCAGGGATTATTAAAAAAAAGTCTTAAGTATATTTTACACATTAAGATTCCATATATTTTTTCATTAATGATATTTCTACTACAAGGGTATGATTTGAGAAAAGGCTATAGCAAGAGGTGGCAAAAGCTTTTCAGTCCTGATTTCAACACTGGAACCATCCAGGGCCTTGAGCAAGTAATCAGATGAATAGTATCTGAAACCTTACCCCTGAAAAACAGGTTGATAACATTTATCTCACATGCTGTTGTGAAGATTACTATTTGTAATGCTCTCTGAAGACCAAAAACACTCCTGAACTATAAATACAGACCATTTTTAATTATATCTCAAAGGAGATGTAGACAAATAATTGTTCATAAAAAAACCTGGAACTCCAGCTCTGAAACTGTACTTACTTCAAGTCTCTGAACAATTTCTCTGATGTCTTCAGTACAATTATCTGCTGCAGACAGAAGAATACATTCTCCTCTTTCATAAAATATTTTGATACTCATTAATCCAGATGTCCATCCAATAACATCTCTGCAGGAGCAGTTAAACACAACATTTTTTGATTCCTTTTCAATCAACATGATAAACTCATTGGAGATTCCAAGGAGACATTCAATGTCAGCAGACTGGCCAAAATCTCGGGCAATCACATTCCACATAATTGCTCCAACGCTGAATAGATGTGCATCTTTCCTTGGCTTCACTTTTTCCTTCTTTTTTGCCCCCAAAGTAATAAAGCTGAACTTGGCTGAAGTATCCACTGTAGCTGTGGTAACAAAGTTTTCTGCCAGATCTTTCAAGTATTCTTGACGTGTCCTTGTGGCCATGGCTCGAAATTTTTCTGACTTATGTGCTGCATTTTCAGCATTAATGACTTTGGCTAAAAGGAAGTCCCTGAAGACTGCAGACTTGGGGAAAGTTACTCCTTTGGGAATGGGTGGACCAAATGAAGGAACATCTTTTGATCGTGAAACACCGACACTGGAAATAGAAAAAAAAAACCCAACAAAAAATTATTAATTCTCCAAAAAAAAATAAAATCAGATAATAAACAGAACTGTAATCTCTGCAATCCATTTACACAATTAAGTACAGCTTTGACATGCCAATTTGCAGATATTTCAGACACATCAAAGAAAACTGATTGGGTTGTGTGTTTTAGAATGGCTTTCTTCTTTTAAATATATAAAGGACATTATGGAAGTAACTTACTAAAACATTAAAATTAATGCAAGAAATGAGAAAAGTATTTTTTTAAATTATTTTTATGTAAATCTGTCATTTTCAGCTGTCACTCAGTTGCATCATCTTAAAACTATGAAATATAAAAATAGAGACAGAATTAATTTTTATCTTCAAATCATCTTCTACAATGGAGTGTGAATTTGATGAAAAAATATTGGTGTCAAATGTGACTATAATGGTGCATTCTCCTGTTTAAGCTGCCTACTCTATGCTCATAAAATTGGAAAACACAATTCTTGTTCTAGACAGTTGGCAGCAAAATATAAAAAGAAAAACAGGAATATTTCCTAACTGATACAATTACACCTCTGATTGATACATACATAATATATTTCAAATGAAAAATTTTAAAATACTCTACACAGTACATACAAGTACTATTTGTTTGACTGAAATACAGTAAAATTTGGAATGACAGATAGAGTTTAATAGTAAGAAAAATATACCTTAGGAGATGTCATGTATTAATCAACACAAAACAGTTACTGAAATAAAATCAAGTCCTAAAAGATACTTTAAGTTCTCGTAGACAGCTAAATGACAGTAATATGACCCACCCCCATGATGTATTTAATTTCATTCTAAACAATGAATAGATAACATTTATAAATAAACCTGTGTAATTATGCTCCATGTCTTTATCATTATTTGCATAATTACCAATCAATTCACAAATGTGTTTCCACCTTGGTTACCTTGCTAAAATTCATGATGCAGTGACTTAAATGTGAGAATTAAAATCATCTGAAATTTATGATTTTTTTCCATTCTCCAAAAGTCCTTGCTCATGTGCTGAAAGGCTATGACTCACCCTGGTGTCATACTGTCATACTCGAGGATTCATACATGTTAAAGGACCCTCTGAAATACTTTAAATCACTTTTAAAAAAAAAAAAAAAACCAAAAAACAAAATGGAAACGTGGACTACACTTTCTAAATTAATTTCTATTGGTGAGTCTGCAGATCTGATTTTCACTAATTTGTTTTATCCCCATTTTGTAGCCATAAGTCAGCAACACGGAGCTCTGCACACACCCCTTTGAGTCTACAAACTGTGGTCCTTAACACTAGATGTGCTCAAGGGAGACACTGGGGATTCAAACTCATAGCAAGTGCAGAAGGAATTTTAAAATTGAGCACATAATATCTAAAAGAAATACAAAACATCTAGAAAACACAGTGGCATTGCAGTCTTAGTAACAAACTTAAATAGTTTGTTAAACTTAAATAGGCTCTACTCACCTATAACACACATTTTCAGTGCAAGGATTATGCACTTTGACAATGACAAATACATGTTGAAAGTGGGAACGAATATTTTTTGGAGTAAAAGGAAGTGCTCCTGGCTCTTGGAAGACAATGGTAACTATGTCGTTTCCTATATGCCTTTTCCTTAGCAGCTAGACAAGAAACATGCATTGAAAAATTAGTTATTAAAAAAAAAAATTAAAAATCACAAATTAATCATCTTAGGAAAAAAGCAAACAAACATCCAAACCAATACAAATACAGTATAATTTTTCAGAAATAACTTTTAATGCATCGTGGATAATGACACGTAAAGGATACCAGAACTGCAAAAATACAGGGAAAGGAAATTGGACTAAGTTCACAAGAATACTAGTGAATTTTCCCACTAGTTCTCCATAGTTTCTGCTCATTTTTATTTTATTCAATGAGAAAAATGTATTTCTCTTATTCTTAATAATGCATCACTTCAGTAATAAAAAAGTGTTGCATCACTTGACATTTCTCACTATCCAGAAAACTGTACATCTGTCCCCTCTTTACAGTGCAATAATTATAAAAATATTGATAATTTATTAATTTATTAATATTTTTTAAGTTATTAATTATTTATTTTAATGATATTAAAATATAATATTGCATCTATGTTTCAATAAAACTTTCTTTTCATGTCATAATACTATTAAATAGTGTCCTTAATATTATGATTTAATTTAATTAAAAAAATATATTATCATGAGCATCCATCAGAAATATTAACAACTGTATATTCGAGGAACAGAACCAAGACTCACAGAGAAAAAACAGCTACTTAATTAATAATTTGTCCTTTTACTTAGTAGCTTTTATAATCAAAATATATTTAAGGACTATTTTAAAATACCAAAATCATTGTTCTAAGCAAAAATTTAGTAAAAATTGCAACACATATCCACTAATAAGGGACTACTACTCTTCCCAAAAAAACCAACAAAATGACACAGTAAAATGATGCTCCCTTTCCTCATGGAAGAATACTGTAACTTTCAAATTTTTTGTATTAACAAATAAAAAAAGCAGTCTACCAGGTGCAGGTACATTTAAAATATTCACCCAAAGTCTGCCAAATATCTTGCCTTGTCAACTAATAGCATAAAGACACATAAAGCTGTACCTTGGCTCATGCGTAACCAAAAAGGATTTAAGAATAAATTTACTTGAAAACGTTACAGCAAGTAAAAATTTCTCTATCAAGGCGATTTCACAAAACAGAACCTTTCTAATCAGAGTATTTTATTGCATTTTTCCAGTTCCACTAAAAGTTAGTATTTCAGCTACCAGCAATAAAAAGCAAAGCTGCACATGCTAAAGCCTAGAACCCAAAAGTATGTTTCATTATAGTCCTTAACATAAAGGATGACATTCTGAAGGTAGTCGGAAGGGCCATAGCCACAGTTTTTAAGCACTAAGTATTATTTTAATAATAGTACTATTATTTTAAACATAATCAAAACCCCAAACACAGATAAAGAAATAAGACCTCTTATGAAACTTGATAAAAGACACAGGAACAAAAAACAGTATTTGGTTAAGTCATGTGGCTCAGTCAAGTTTTCAGGTTTTTAAGACTAAAATGAAAATAACTGGTTATTTGAGCCATTTAAGGTACACAGACTGCTGCCTACAGAAGCACACTACAAGGAACCGATCACAGAACTAAGTCTGTCAGGTATACTTTAATTTGCTCATCTAGTGAGCCATACAATTAGATCATAGTAGGGCAGCACAAGTTAATGCTTAGAAGTTATTACTATCTCACAAGCTGGAATTTACAACTCAGTTAAATTTGTAAGCAAACTTCCAATTACGAAGTACAAGGTGATTAATTTCTGCCCTTGTTATACCACTAAGTGCCCAATTACTTGTTCTTGCCACAGTGGTTCATACCTATACATTTCCACAGAGTAAATTATAAAAATGAGAATGCAATCCTCTTTAAAGGTGTATTTATTTTTCAAGACAATCATGGTTTTCAAGACAATTTTCTGCTTCTGTAGACCCCTTTAGGAGGTTCTGCTTGCCACCATACGTAGCATAAGCAAGAACAGCATTCACTTAATTGGAGGCAAGTTTTAGAAATATTTGAAATTTTACTAACAAAGACTTTTTAAAAGTATGGCAGTTCCCATATCTTATCCCTAAGATATTTTTCAAGAGTGGAAACCTCTACAAGGCATAAAAATACAAATAGGAACACAGGTTATTTTTAAGAACCTTACCAAGACTGTAGAGATCTTAGTGACTTCTTCAATTTAAAATAAAACCAGTGTAACACTTAAAAATAGTTGTCATGCATCAGTGGTCAGTCAACTTCAACACAATGCAAAAGGCAAAGCACAGTTGTGGCTGTGCACAGAGGATCATAATGCAAAGAATTTCTAAAGGGGGGAGAATTAAACTGGGGTGATCTGGAACATGGAAAGAAGTGCTCTGGATAGGATAAAGGAACAGGAAAAGAATAAAGTACTGAATGGAAAAGAAGGAGGGAACACATACCTCTCTGGGAAATGTGAGATAAGGATAGCATACTGAAAATGAAAAAGGAATTGAAGGAAACCGGAACTCAGCAAAATGATCTAAAAGAAACCCTTTTCTAGTTTCCATTCTATAACCTAGATTTTTCTCCCAACTTTTACCTCCTAGTACGTTTACGTGTTCTTTTCAGGTTCTCAGTTTCCCCTTCCTCTCCCATTTTGAGGTCTGCTTAGGTTTGGGGTTTTTTGAATGTTGCAATTATTTTTTTTAATCTGCCTTTCTAACATACTCTAAAGAATCTCATGCCAATGTTGAGCACAATAGGAATTCTCAACTGGGTGCAGAGATTACAGAGAATTACTTGCACTAAGGAGGCATCATTGTCATGTTAGAACTTGAAAATAAACCTAATAAAGCATGATAGGTAGCCAAAAGGAAATCAGTGACATGTTACGTAAGAATATAAGACACACAAAGGTGAGTCCAGTCAGGAAGATATGTTAGAAAAGCAGAATCTATTAGATTAAAATTATTTGCACCAAATGATAGATACCATACTAATTCTCAGATTTTAGTGACTCAATTCTTAATTTTCAGATATGCATCTCTGAAGGAAAAAAACTGTCTTAAAACTTAGCATTTTAACAGCTTGTGCCCAGCCTTAAAAACCTACTCACTTCTGTAGGATTAATTGCTTTTGTCAAACTGCAAAACAACAAGGAATGCTTGTTGAAATAGCAGTGAGATATACTCTTTTTTCAATAAAATGATGAAGTGTCAAGAGTCAAATAAGAAAAACTCCAAACTTATTTTAGTGCATTTCTAAAATAAGTGGTTTCAAAAGTTTTATTTTTAATTTGTGTTTTTAGTCAATACCAAAACTAGAAATGAGTGGCAAAAGCTCTTTCAACAGATCTGATCAACTGAGTTTGGTATAACCACAGGTGTGACCCAACTATTTGAACAGTAGGTTAAATGCAACAAGCTTATTTCATTATTTGTTTATTTGCATATCTGTTTCATTTTTATGTTTTCATAAAAAACAGGTGAAAACGATTATTTGAACAGATTTATATCAATCAGGTCTGACCACGTGTACACAAGCAGACTGCAAATGTGTGAATGGGAAACTTGCAAGGGAATGATTTGGAAAGGGACATTGCAAAGGTAAAGTTTAAAGGGGAAAGCCTTGAACTGCTTTAAAGAAAAGGCCAGTAAAGGAAAAGGAACTGGCCACACCAGGGCTGGTTGTCTTCTCCATCCTAGGGAAGGAGCAGCTGACTTGAAAGTTCCCAGCCTATGTTGCAGCCAAAACAAAAATTACCTTGCTCTTTGGATCTCCTGCTGGTTCTAAAACTAGAGGGATGTCCTGATCAGGGACCAAGCAGGGCGTAGTTATATCCTGGAAGAAGCAACAAACAGTTCTGGTGCGGCCTATTTTTGGCTCACAGGTATTTGGAACACAAGCAATGCTCAGTGCTTGCTCACTGAAGGTCACCGTCGTAGACTGTGAGGAGTGACTGAATACCTTGCCCAGTCATTACCGAACAAGGGACATAGGGAAAGGATGCAACAACCTCAGCCAGTACATACATAATATGCTAGCAGAAAATCACTGCTGAATGGGGGGCTTCATTCCTAACGTAACCTAACAGGAAATTTACCGTGGTCTCTAACTTCCCCTTACTTGGGTATGCAGTGAGCCAAACCCTGAAGAGACTTCATTATGTATTTTGGAACTAAACAGTAAGAGAGAAAAAAAATAAACAGTTATTATAGACTGTTATATATATATATCTGTTTTGCACATTAAGGCTGGCTAAATTCTAGTAATTTGGGTGCACTTGTCACATTTCATTAAGACAGTGTACATGCTGCGCAAACACTGATAGATCTCATCACCTGAAAAATAATGTGGCATACTGCATGGACTTGGAAAACTGCCACATTATTTTGATCCCATGAATAACAACATAGTGCTTCTGCTAAATATTGAACCTTTTAGAGGGACAATGATGAGAGCTTACTAAAACACTGTGGAAAGCAGTGCTTGTTGCTAGGGAAAACCATGGAGTTAAAATTGAAAGATTTTGCTGTACACAAGAATCAGCACCTGACTATAAAAGACACATAAGGAAATTAAAAGAATGAAAAGAAGGCACAGGAAGAAGTGAAAGGACAGTAAAAGGGGGTGGCTGAGCAACACAGCAGTGAAGTTGACAGACAAACAGCAAAAAACTAATGAAAATAAGTGGATCATGGCAAGAGGATATCCTGCTCTCACAAACAAGGAAAATTCATGAAAGACAACAGAAGTAATAAACTCCAAGTAAGGCCATATTTACTGTCAGTGCCTGTGATTTGCTATGAAAATATTAATTTTATTCTTTTAAGGCAAGCTCATTCAGTGTACTATATCGTCTTAATAGGGTACAGTTTTCCCTATTTACATGTATTTCCAGTCAAAGACTGTTAGACTGATAGCAGACAGAACAACTCCTAGTTACTAAATTAATCCTGTTTTTGTAATAAGATGCAACTGAAAGTTTAGAGAAGCAGAACAATCTGAAATCAGTGATCAAGATCCAATCCCTTGATTACTAGCTATGTCACACTTGAGTGTCTGATGTAGGTGAACATTCTGTCTCCTGAAAGCCACACATTTAGGAAGTGAGTCATCTAAACTTCATGTTATTCATATGGTGAAAAGTTTGTCTTTTGATTCCTAATTTTTAGTTTCTTTAAACCACATCTAAATACTAAGTGTTATGTCTTAACTGTTCACTTGAAACAGCTTTTCAAACTGTTCAGAGCTCTATGATTATTTAAAACACATAACATGATATACTTTTTTCCATTGTTATTTTTATTTATCCCTTCTGAAGAATTTCAGTACTTTTACTTTATCTTTCTCTTGCTGCCTTGACACATCACTTTCTGCTTACCCAAGACCTATTGAAAGGACAGGCATGAAAGATACAATTCCCATATGGTTCAACAATCAATCAGCAAGCATCTTTTGTGTGCTGTTGAAAACCAAAGCAAGATAGCATCCTTATTTCATGCCAACCTTCCACAATGGCTGAAATGATTGCAACTTGCATGGCAAGGCAAGAATATCCCAAAACTAACTAAATGATCAAAGCAACACTTACTTCTGCATACCTGGAAGAACACAGAGTAGTAGCACAGGAAGTTACAAACTACCATCAGTCTGATCTATGAGCAATTCTAGTGCTTTTCTTTTAAGCATTAATACTGATATATTATACCAAATGTGCTTGTGTGTTTTAATTAAGTCACAAGGAATATCTTAGACAGGCAAGACAGAGTAACCTTACTGGTGCACTGCATACTTTGGATGCTGTGCTGGTTTTTAGCCATCCTTAATGCTTTGAAGATATTCTGAATTATTATATAAGCAAAGGGAATTCTCTAGAAATAAGAAAAATACACTGTGATTTTCTCCTTTCACAGACACCTTGAAGGACAGAGTTTAAAATTCTTAATAAGTCCACACATTAATAAACATCTCAAGATCTGTAATACAAGGATTAAGCGGAATAGTTTTAAAAATTTTACTACGTGCATATTTTAATCATAAGACTATTTTCAAGATTCATTCCATTCAATGTTTAAAACATACATAAGATGCGACTTCAGTCCAAACAGAAAATAACTCATTCACCAGAGGCAATATTGCCTTTTAATAATATAATGGAATAGAGTATATGGGATAAGTTCCTGAATTAAAAAGAGAAAAAATCCTACAAGATTTCTAATGTCTTACAATATTTCAAGAAAAATATAATTGAGTCATGCTTCTTTTAAAACAATTCAGTTTTCAACCAATACTATTACAAAATCCCAACACTCAATGTCAAACACAATGTAAAATTACGAGGAAAAGCTCAAAAAACATACCTGTTGCCTGTTACTGGGCATGTATGGAAGCATTGTTGATACATGAAACATTAATTCATAATCTTTATAGGTAGTATAGAGGGAATGAGTTCCTGTTGAATCAGCTGAAAATTAATTTAATCGCAAGATGGTCAGTAAATTAGAACATTTGTACTACTTTTTAGGATACCACTCTGCATGCTGTGATTTAAATCTATTTAAGCAACTTAGATATTTTTTACAGTTGAAGAAAACCAGTTTCCATCAGTTAAAAATCTAATATTTATTTTTGTATTATGACATAGAGGGGTCCTGCAGAAAAAAAAGCCAAAGAGTTTACTGTCTCTGAGACCTAAAAAGCCTAATTTTAAATATATTGGCATATCACAAAAAACCAAAAAACATAGTTACTTGAGTGTAGTTTTATATAACATGTATTTTTATTATTTAAACATTAATAAAGACAATTGATTAAACCTATACTTTACTAAAAGTAAACTTGCTAATTCATATCTAGCATTAAAACACACGTAGCAGATCAGATATTTAAAAAGAAATTATGCATGTGCATAATACATATTTGAAAATTATTAAAATAAATTTAATATATTATATGAATTAACATTTTCTTTTATGTAGAGAGTTCATTAATAGTTAGCATTTTGTGATGTTTACAGTAAATGCATTTTACACTGTAGTCATAAATTAATCCTTTTCATTCTTTTTCTTCAATTTGTACAGACTATTTAAGTACGTACAATGAACCTTTAAAAAGTTTAAGGTTTAACTCTATTGAACTCTGTTGAGCCAAGATAATTACCGATTTTTATTCTCTTTTTCCATGTTCACTTATTTTTTAACTTATTTATCTTATTTTAAGATAATTTTATATTATCTACAGCAATAAATATTCTCCAGCACACTCTTTAACACACTGTTTAAGGTTTTGGAGTTCTGATTTGTTTTGAATAGTAACTATATTCCAAAAAGAAATCAATTTGCCACGTTAGTTCTCCAATTAAAAGTATCTAAAAGTATATAAATATACTTCTTTATCTAGCCCTAAATCTAAAAATATTTGTGAGTATGAAATTAGAAGTACATTCATATAATAACTGGGTGCATCAGATATGTCTGTAAGATAATTGAATTAATTTATTAAACGCAGATTACAGTTGCTTAAGAAATAAAAAGCATCATTTTAACCGAAGTTTGTTACTTAAGTGTTGCTAAAAAAAGGAAACCTTATTGCACTCTTCTATTTCAAAATCTTAGCTGAAAATTTAATTCCACTATAACCTTTCAATGGCATTTTAGAAAGGCAGTTTTGAAGCGACAGAAAGAGAAAATATGTTCCAACAATAAAACTTTTTTTCTCATTTCTAGTAGATTTATACCTCTTAAAACATATACAAAGCAAATTATATAGTATTGATCTGGTAAAATTTCATTTAATTTTCTTACTTCTTTATCCTGGGGTTTGGAACTGGATGCCACTAAAACTGCCACTGAAGAAGGGCAGGAAAGAGTTCACAGTTAATATATTCCACATGTTCTAGACATTTGCACTGGGTCTGGCTTGGATGCAGCTAAAATTCCTCCTAGCAGCCCATATGTGTGTTCTCCGTGTGATCAAAGCAGTGTTGGTAACACCCCGATGTAGCTGCGGCCACACCGTGCCCACACGGCATCCTACCCCGGCAAGTGTGCTGTGGTGGCCAAGGCGTTGGGAGGGGACAGCCAGGACAGCCCTTCCAGTTGACCAGAAACACATCCCATCCCATCTCCTACGACTTGTTACAGAACAAGTTATGCTCTGCAGGAAAATGGGAGCAGGGAGAGATTTTTCGTGGTAGCTGCTGCTCAGAGAGTGGCTGGGCAGCAGTCAGCTAATGGCAGGTGGCGAGCAATTGCCTTTGCATCAGCTCTGCTGTTGCCTGGCTGATGTAGCGGTGGGCTACGTTTTTTTGTTGTTTGGGGGGTTTTTTGTTGTTTGTTTTGGAGTTTTTTGTTTGTTTTGGAAGGTTTGTTTAGGGGTGGATTTTTTTTTTCCTTTCTTCCCTTCACTCATTGAACTCTCAGTCTCGACTCATGAACTGGAGGGTGGGTCAGCACACAGGAGGTGAGAGCTTATTTGCCAGACAGGGCAACCAATCCCTCACAACATTCTACTTTCTCTGTTACATAAGAAATGGACCAATTACTTATCCAAATATTAAATGAACAATTTTTAAAAAGAAACAAATTTTAAAAAGAAAACTTTTTAGAGAAAAAACTCACAGCTAGTCAAGCATTTGAGAATGTAAAAACTTAATAAATTTTACTCCTACAAGAACTAAGCAAGATTTATTACTGAAACATTGTGTCTACCAAAAATATAGCTCCCAGAGACTAACTTAGTACACTTCTCTGAACCTGCAGGCAGTCAGAACAATGTATTATCTGAGTCTAAATATGACACACAGTATATTTATATATGTATTTAAAAACAAGTATAACAAAAATGGGATACTTAAGCCAGTACTTTACATTTAATATAATGCTAAAGACTGTATCTTTCTGAATTCTTAATTCAATTCTGCCTGTTGCAAACTATGAGAACACACTATGACAGGACAATATAGTTAATGGCACACAGACTTGTAAAACATCAAAATCATGTTACTGACTAATACATACACAATGCTGATCAGCAATGTAAGTTCATATTGAAGCACAGCAAATACAGAAACTGAATTTGCTGACAGACCAGCACTTATTTTCATATGTGCAACTTACTAGGTGACATCCAGACATGCTCTGATTGGGAAAAAAAAAAAAAGGAAAACCCAAACACCCCTCATTACTTTCAATTTTTCATCCCTATTTATCAATTAATTCCAGAAGTCTGACATCCACAGCATGTTAATTTGTATTTCTAAAAATTAATTTGCAAAATTATGTTTTTATTATTCTGTACTGAAATAGGATGCAATACTCTCTATAAAGCTTGAATTATTAAAGAAAAACACATGGATTTAAGGAAAAAGGCAGTAACGCTATTGGAAATAAATGTGGTGCTTATTCTAGGTTGACACTATGTTAAAATGAAGTAGATGAATAAATAGATAGCTTTAGATCACAGCTCATATGATCAGCTGTCAAAATCCTGCTGAAACATCATAAAGATAAGAATTAATTTAAGTTAAATTTAAGAGCACTGAAAACAGTGCTAATAAGGAAGTGTATTAATATATCATGGATTTTTTTTTTAACAGCAATAGTTCAGTTCTTATTTTGCTACAAAATCCAACCCATTTGTACAATTAATGTTTTATACTACTGCACTTAGGGAAACTGAAAGACCAGGGGAAATGGCAGTACTAACACAGAGCTGAGGTAGATTAGTAATTATCACATGACAAATGATGACATGCTTACCATGCATGTGTGAGAAACCAGGAAACTTGACTGCTTCTGTGTGTTGGGTAAAAGTAAGCACGTGTGCTTAGCTGAAATAAGGGAAATTACTCCGTATTTTGAATTACATATATTTTTATTGCCTTTGAAAGAATAAGACATTAAAGTGTACCTGGGGAAATATTACTCATGTGGTATGTAGTATGATTTTAACTAAATGAAAACTAATCAAATAAATTGTTTTGATTTCCAGTTCTACTAATGCCACAGAAAAAGTAAATGACCTTTCAGAAAAGGTTTGACACATGCTCTTGCCATATGCTTCATCTTCCTCATTCACCATATAATCTTATTATTCAAAATCCAAAGTCAAGAGCATGAAAAAACAAAACAATTTACAGAAGATCATCTGGATAATTACCCTTCTTCCCATAGCTTGAAACATAACTTACTTTTATTATCTAGCTGAGCCCTGTATTTACTGAATCCTTTTAGCCGTACTCTCTGGCCCAGTAGATCAAGGAACTCCTCAAAAGCTGGTCCTGCCATCTCATTGTTATACATTTCTTCTTCTGTGCTTTGGCCTGATTTGCAGTAAAGGATACCAATCTTATGTTGAAAACTCAGCTGAAATTAAAAATTAAAGAAAAAAAGAAAAGAAAAGTTTATAGAAGCATGGGAAAGTCAATACTAGAATAATTATTAACAGTTAAAATATAACAGTGTTATAATCCCTGACAGAAGGCATCTGAAAGTGAAAAAATTAGTGTTCTGATTTGGGAAATTAAGTCACCACAGAATGAAACCCTCACCCCCCTCAAAAAAAACCCCAAAAACAACCCAAAACACGAAAGACACAAAAGACATCCTCCAACTCTTGAAAGAAAACTGGATTGGCACTACTCAAACACTGATAAAAGCAGTACGAAGACTTTTCACTTTCTTATCTATAAAAGCACACTCTACTTCATGGTACAGTATGAAAAATTTAATTGGCAATATTTGTATATTGGTCTTTTTTCTCAGATTTGAAAGAAGGTGCGTTTCCTGTCCCTCATTTTTACCCTTTAAAGTTCACTGTAGTTCAGTTAAAATAGGCTGTCAGAATAGTGATTTCTGTTATATGCAATCTTCTGCCTTCCTCATGAAAACATGTGCTGTTAAAAACTGTTTGCCATTTTTAAAAGTATACTTAAAACAAGAAATTAGATTGCAGCCAAGTAGTTTTGTTAAACAGATTCTCAGTTACGGAACATTAAACAGAGAAATCACATAAAATGTCACTCAAAAATAAAGTACAAAAGCTATAAAACATTAGGTATAAAGAGAGATCATTACTTCTTGAGCAGACTGTTTTCTTCTTAGCTTTTATGCACACTTAAACTGACAAAGAGGAAACCTCCATGTGGATAGAATAGTCCGATTATTAATTATTTAATCAGTATTATTAATAGTCCTGTAGTCTTATTCTTCTTAACTGACACCTTCTAGAGCTTCACAAACTGACAGAGACCATCAGTCACACCCAATTCAGACATTTATCTGTATCCATGACTCAAATCAACTCTCCAGCTGTGGACCTCTCTTAATCCAATTTCAGGATTAGAGTCCAAAATGCATGTTCTGCAAAGGCTGGATGTGTTTCTGTTAGAGCAAAGGTGACAACAACAGCCTGTTTCCCCTTAGTTGTAAAGAGATAAAGACTTTGTGTAGGGGTGAGCCCTTGTGGAACCTGCTCTGGCAGAACACCAGTAACCAGAGAGCATCTAGGAGTGAAGGACAGGAATAGGGAATAAGGTTTCACCTGGTCAACCTAGAACAGAGAAGAGCTGAAGCTGTAAGTTTGATATGGAATAGGATGGATGACCATCTAAGATAAAAGGGGATTCTGGGTTGTGGATACACTGTAGGAGCTGCCTGAGTCAGACCAATGAAATCTGGAGCAGGGCAGGGTGAAGATACTGGTTTGCTTCTGTCATTTCCTTTTGGGTGGCATTAGGTGCTGTCCCCATCCAGAGTGCTTCCTTGATCCCCATTTTAAAGAGAGTTAGGTATTGAACAGAAGGTTCCAGATTGCACACTGGTGACTACTTTATTCAACAGAAAGCTACCATGAGCAATTCATGGAGGAAACTGCAAGATAACTGGTCATATAAACATCAGATTACAGGAAACAGTGCTCTTACTTGACACAACCCAGCAGAGACCTTAAATGATGATGACCACACCATCACCTCTATACCAGCCCTGTGTCAAATAGTTTAACTTAAACCACAGGGGATTTACATTGATTTCCTTACTTCACACTAGAATTGGCAGGTAGAGAAGCTAAATGCTAAACTGAGCCACCAAAAAATAGGGACAAGACCTAAGAGTAAACAGGCACGTGGGCAAAATATTTGGTCTTAGTCACACTTTTTCATTCTGTGGATGCCAGTCATTCCTACATTTGTTCATGAATATCAATAATATTCCAAACAGGAGTGAAGTATATGCCTATCTTAAAGAACAATCTAATATCTCACAGTTTAAACACTGAGCTAAGAGACACTGAAAATGAGGATCTGAGACTCACCAGCCCAAGACATGAACTACTCCTGGGATTTGACTTTGTGGACAGACAAGCACTGTGAACGCCACACAGTTCTGAACAAAGTCAATACTATTAAAAAAACACTTACTGCTAAACAAGCTGCAAGATCATTTGCAGTAATCTGAACCTCCTGTGCCTGTGCTAGAACCCTTCACAACTACAAAATTAGACCTGAGTAAAAAAACTTGCAGCCAAGATCATGGTGTCTGTGCAAAAACAGAGATCAAGGCACATTTAGAATGTCAGTGCCTAAAAGAGCTTTGGCAGGATCCTCTTATGTCATGCATTCAACTGGCATGAAGAACTACCGGAGTATTTGAAACTGATAAAGTTTGCCAGTTTTGAAATGGAACCACATGCTGATTCAAGTCTTTTTAAGTAAGTAATTGCAGACATGGTTCCAATTTCATTATTTCCCAATTCAGAAATTTTACATTTAGTTATATTTTACACTGAGAACAACTTAATAACATGACAAAAAGGCTTCTAAACCTATTTAGCTACTTGGGTATGTATTGAAGGTGCATAGCAGTCCTTCCTGACTCAAAATGACGTGTTCTTGTCAGAATCACTCACTAATTCACCTTGGCATCTTGTCAAATTTTTGCACAGATTTTTTTATCATGTAACAAAAACTTGTTGACTTTCATCATGTGAAGATTTTAGATTCTTTTCTGTCAAGGAACATCTAGAGATTAGATTCACAATAGCCACAAAATATCACTGCAACCAAACTTAATTTCTTTGGTCTTTTTGAAACCTTATCCTATAGCTTAGAAAGAAGTGAGCATCCCGAGAGTGATGTGAGGGTAACCAAAAAGCACATACAATAACCAACCATTAGCAGAAATTAGAAAGGGAAACTAGGGGGAAGTTGGAGAAAGCTTAAAAAAACAACAGTAACAGATAAAATGTTGACTTTTCTAGTAAATTTGCAGTTGAATTTAATGATGAGCATCATGTGGCTGAAAAAACTGGGAAAAGGAAGTATTTTTATGTATTCAAACTAGGTCAACCATCCCATTTACATCTAGTTTCTACCATCATTTTTAGTGACAAAATTTAGCCACATGTTTCCTCCATAATCCATATTAGATTTCACAGAAAAGTTACCAAAAAGGTAGAGAATGAAATCAAAACATCAAAGTAGTCTTCAGTTGGCTACAGAACTATGCAAACATTTAATAGTCCATTAGACAAAATTCATATCACTCTGGTGACAGTACTAATCTTCTTGATCATAATTCATATTTTTAAATTCATGGTATTTCCACCAGTCATCACCTTCAGTTGCCAAGCATTACTGTTTTTTGTATTTACTTGATTAATAAACTGAAAGCATTAAGTATCTAAGAGGATTAAAACCAAAAATGGATCTCATGCCAATTCTTTGCACAGCTTTCTGTCTGTGTTCAAGTAATTATCTTGTAATAAGCAGTACATAAGATTTATTAATATTACATTTCATCAGGTGACAGCCCATTTAATAATAGGACTGAATTTCAGAACTGACCACACAATAAAAGCAAGTGCTATATACTGCTTTTTCTCAAAACGAGGAGATGATGATTAAAGAATCACTTTGGTCAGTACAGTGGACAATCTCCATTTCCAATAGTTGGGAAATACTGTTAGTGAGTTTGGGAAATATTCAGATCAGATCAAACACAGTCATACTCAAGCACTGAGTACTCAGTACTCAATGCCTTGAACATACTGTCCCTCTAAGAGTGAATATTATTTACTAGGTTAACCCCAACTCACACTGAAGCTCAAACAGCAGAGAGCAAGAGCACCTCAGGAACTCTTAGATTCAGAATTCAGTGCCTCTGATTTCCCTGTATTGTTTTACCAGAAAAACTAACAAATGCAGAAGATAATAACATCCAGCAAAATTAACACCATCCTCAAACACCAATGCAAACAAAAGTACTAAAATTAGCATATAAAAGATAGCTTAACAATCCATCCAAAATAAGCCAATCCCGTTCCTCTGACTACATGTGCTTTGTTTTGAGCAATAGTTAAAGGCACAAGAAAAGACAAAGGAATTCTGGTAGACACCACTGGCGTTAGATGTAATCGCTACATTTGAAACTGAGTTAGCAATAAAAAATTAACTACAGCACAGTCATAATCAACTGATTCGATAATTGGATTGGACTTCAACAGATAGATACTGACTTTCACCTAGAAAGCCAAATCTTCAATTTAAATGGACATTTTTTAAAAACCATGATTTAAAAGCCATAATAAGCGTGTCCTTCACAAAATATTCAGAAACCATAAATTTAAATAATAGCTTTGAATGAAGTAGATTCACCTTTACTGAACCTAATAAACATCACCATTTTCTCAAAATTTAAGCCATTCAAATGTTTTAATGCCATGCAGTTAATTTATTAGTCTCAATCACAATCCCAGTTCTATGACTACAGAAGTATTATATTCTAGTAAGAATACTGCAAGCAGATCATAAAATGGTATTGTAAAAAATAACCATAAATTTTAGATGCAGAGGCTCCAGACACAACACGCTTTTGCCTCCTTACCCACACACAATACTAATAAAGTGTTAGATATATTTTCATTTGCATTCAACATTTGTAAACATTGAAGCACAAATACAGATTGTGAAAATCCCTTCTTACTGATGTTAAAACTTAATAATCCTTCTCTCACTCAGCTGTCAAAAGACAATCTTCATAGACCAATATTTATTTCCTTCAGCTGAAATGTACTTTAAGAAGAACTTGCTTAGAAAAGCAGACCTCACTTTTTCAGTGCAAATAGAGAAGCTTCTCTAAAACCAAGAAACGGAATGGTTTGCATTACAGAGACATGTTAATTTGCACTGTCTGCAAAATACTGAGTAATTTTTTTCTTCTATTTATCTAAGGAATAGTCTTTAAAAAGAAGGCTATGTGCCACATACCCCTTGTTCATCCAGTTTAAGCAGCTGCTCGGGTACTTTGGGTGAGTTGGAAGCCTGTCTCAGGCACTGGATGCTCAGCTCTGGTATTACATACTCCAGCACCTCTTTGAGAGGCAGACCTCTTGCTGTGCCATGACGAGCAGTGGATGGTATAGCATCTTCTAAAATTGCTCCTCTAAGAGTAGTAAGCTGTAGCAAAGGTAAAACACACAGAACATATTTAGCTCTAATACGCTAAACCCTAGAGATAGAACTTCAGGTTTTAGCAAAAGCATGTAAAAAAGAAATGGTAAGAAAAACATCCTCATTTTAATTTATTTTTTTAACCAGTAAAAAAATTACTAAATGACTTTTAAAGAGTAGACAAGCTTTCACTAAGTGACATATACATTTTTTTGCTTAAAGAAATTAATGAAATGTGTAACAATTTATTACAATTACTAAGAATATCCCTTTTCTGGTGAGGGGAAAATATTGAAGGCACCAGTAAAATAGAAATATTTAATTCTGCCATACTACCCTAGCAAACACAGTAGTCAAACATGAGGCTGGACATATGAGATAAGCTATAGCCAATTACAACGTTACTTAACTCATTCACCTATTATTTAATCCATGCTGCTCTATCTTCATTGCACTTGACAAAAAGAGAATAATTTATTAGAACTGGGCCACCTGGATCACCTCTCCACATATACATGGATACCCCTTTCTTAGCTATAAAAAAACACCTAGACTGAAAATAAAAATTATATCTATATCTGGTTTTACATCTGTTTGCAAAAGCACAAGAGCCCAGTGATATCAGGAAATCTAGCTAACACTGATCTATATCCTAACCAAAATAAAAGTTAATAGTCCTAAGGATTCTGAAAATTTACACTTGTTTGCTCCAATAATAACATTGTGTGTTTTCATACGAATCTAAGGTAGTTGCTGTGATAAAGAAATTATTTAGAAAGAGATATTAACTTGCTTGAAATAGAAATTATGAGACTTCACACACAACAACCACAAGCAAATTTTTTTTCAAATAAGACCATTATTTTATGAATATATAAATATTCCTGCAAATCATCCATGTAGAAGTACATAGAAACATGTCATAAAAACATTTTTAAGAAGTATTTTGAAACAAATGGAAAAACCACAAATCATTATACTAGTTTTCATATTTTACAGCTCCTTTTATCCCTACATTTCTTAATTTTTCATTTCTATCCTTAGAAACATAACATCAAGCAGGCTGACCCACACTTATCTTTAATTGTGTTAACATCTGTTCCCCTTCTTGTTCCTTGCAGTTCTCTTCAGCCAACTTACCTACTTCTGGGTGCTCACTCAAAAAGACAAAAATTTTATGCAGTAGAGAAAAGGAAAACTTTGTTCAGGAGCAACTAAATCTACCAACGCTACAGGAAAAATCCTTTCCCATTAAGAGATTTACTTTCAAAGCTAGAAATGTACCCCCAGACAAACAACTAGTATCCTAAGCTCTAAGTCAACTTTTCCATTGCTTTGCAGAATTATGGAATGAACATTACCTCACTTGTCCTGAAAACTATCCGATAGTTGAACTGAGATCCTTCTTTTTCCTTAGCATCCTCAACCTTTTCCCTCCGGATGCTGACTGCTACAGGTCCAAGATTTTCATCTATTCCAAAGTAGTTCTGATGTTCTTTTGCACAGGAATGAATGAAGAGATAAGAGTTAAGTATGAATCTCCTAGAAAATTTTCATCAAATCTCAAAAAAAAAAAATTCTGCAGCAAGAAAAACAGATTCTTTTTAATTGAACAATAAGGTTTGTGAATGCACCAGCTGGTGATCACATAAATCACAAATGCTAATTTTGATGAGCAAAATGGTCACTCATATCACATAAATTACTGCAACTGCTGCTACCATGCAACATTATTTTTCTAGTAGGAACCTAGTTTGGAGAAACTGTATCTACATATAATCTTGACTAAAAGCTAAGTCTTCCAAAAGATTTATTCTTATTCACAACTTCACACTGAAAGCAGAAACTCAGTCTCAACAAGGGAAAACTGAGTCTAGAAACTCCTCAGTGTTTGTTGAATAGTTAAATTCATCCTTGAGGTAGCTGGTCCAGTCTGGGGCAGTACTATCAGCTGAAGAAAAGATCACATTAGAGACCATTTAAAGGAGAGCAGACCCACTCAAATCCATGTAACCAAACAGGCTCCTCTTTACCACCTTTGAAAGGTCACAGTGAGTAGTTAGAGTCACATTTAAAACAGGGAAAGAGGGTCTGAGAAGCCATAGAACAGGCACAATAAATCTTAGTTCCCAGGGAGATTAACGAACCATTCTCATGGAAGACATTTCCAGGCACATGAAGGAAAAAAAGATACTTGGAAACAGCCTGCACAGATTTAAAAGATGCAAATCATGCATGACCAATCCAGTTGCTTTCTGTAGTGATGTGACTGCCTTTATGGATGAGGAAGGAGCAATGAATGTCACCCCCTTGTACTTTAGCAATGCTTTTCACACAGTATCCCATAGTACATCTGTGCAGCTAAACTGAAAAGACACGGTTTGGACACGCAAATTACAAGGTGGATGGAAACCAGCTGGACAGTTGACCTTAAAGGACTGTGATCAGTAATACAAATTACAGTTAGTGGCCAGTTACTAAAATGTTTACCAGAATTTGATAGTGGAAGTGTTATTGTTTAATAGGGTTTTACATTATCTAAATGACGGGATGGAGTGCATCCTCAACAAGTTGTTGTCCATGACGAAGCTCTAAAAGAACAGTTCATGTACTGCAGGTTAGGACTGCAGGTGGGTGCAACAGATGAAGGGGAATAACCAGCAGGCTTTTTACAAACCAGGAATATGTGCACAGGACAGACATGGAAATGCAAAATCCCTGCAGTTTTAACAAAAACAGGCAAGGGCAAAGCCACACAAGTAGAGCCCTACAGCTGTAGGGTGTCTGTGCTTCACCTCCCACTCTCCCCTTCCCCTCAAGGCAGCTACTGCTGAGCTGTGACAGCTGAGCTGCATGTGAAGCAACTCCTAAACCACTTGAAGTTTTCAACCTGACACTTTAAAACAAACTCTCATTTTGACAATCCAAGAAAATTGACTGAAAAAGCCTTATGAAGACCAACACAGACATGCACACAGAACAGAACAAGTTCATACAACAGGCTGGGAACCCACTGCCTCAGGAGCCTCACTGTAGAACAGGGCTGGGGACCCTGTGAGCGGAAGCTGCCCAGCAGCCAGCAGAACCTCCCAGCAGGGAAAGTGGAAAGTAACCCCACTCTGGGTAAGAGCATTGCAGCAGCTCAGGAGAACATCTTTCCTTTCTGTTTGGCTCTTCTGAGGCCACATAAGAAGCAGTGTCAGGTTTTGGACAGAGTGAGACAAGGCCAGCAGACAACAATGAAGACAATTTTAGGGCTGGAGAATGTAACAGATGAGGAAAGGCTAAAAGAAATGGGCTTGTGCAGCTGGAGAAGAGCAGATTAACTCTAGAAATAACTGCTAGATCCCATGAGCTGATGGGAGGTTGTAGAGAAAGGAGAAACAGACTCTTCTCGAAGATACAAAGTGAAAGAACAAGGTGCAAACACCACTCAATGCAGCCTCTGAGTGGGGGGAATCCAACAAAAACAGGTTTCCAAGAGAGACTGTGAAACCTACATCCTTAGATACTGTAAAACAGCTAAATGGAAACAGGTTTTGAGCAACCTATTCAGAACATTTTAAAGGCACTTTAAAGAGAGAATTAGATGGGACGGCCTGCTGAAATGGCTTCCAATCCAATGTATGCTATAATCCCATCTTTTAAATAACAACTAATTGTCTAATTTCTCCTTAAAGATTGTCTGGATTAAAAAAAAAAAAAAACAAACCAATTTTGCTAACATTTTTGAATTAGTCTGATACTTTTTAAAAGTAATGTATTTATAGAAATGTGTAAGGAAGTTTTTTGCTAAATGTCTTTCACTAAGAAGTTATTCGTACTCTTGGAATTAATACAAAAGAATGAAGTCATCTCTACATACAAGACAGTCTTATTTCTCAAATCAAGTTTAAATTAGGTTTCCAGTAGTCTTTCAAAAAATCTATCTAAAAAGTATGTAGGTGGTTCCAATCCATCTCCCAGTGGAAGGAAAATGAGCATCAGCACATTACAACTTTTTTTGGAAGGAACACCTGGAATCAGAGGCACAGGCATTAAATTATCTGCTCATGCTCTCCAACTACATTCCTTTCCCAGCCTGAGAATTCTACCTGCATGGATAATAATATATCTTACGGACTTCCCACTGTTAAATTAAAACTTTAATGGGCAATTTTATCAAATGGAACAGGACTTCACAAAGAAGACAGAGAGAGGTGGAGAGAGAGAGAGAGAAGTTCAGAGGTCAAACACTTCCAGTAGCATATAAACTCCCCACAGCTGCATAGTTCAGGCTTTGAGATGAGGTAAACTCCCTAGCTAGAAGTCTAGAGCTTTCCATTTTTATGTAAATGTCGAAAAGGGTATTACACAGATATTAGATTTCCTGGCTTCAGTATTACTGAGCAGAAAAATGCAAGTGTGTGCAGATACCAACTGATTTCTTGGACAACATGAAAGACACAAACCCAAACACACTATTTATATGCATTAAAAATAAAATAGATAAACCAGTTTCAGAAAAGAAAGGCAAGGAAGATGAACTAAATTGAATAGCACAGCTACTGATATTCTGGGATTTGGGGAAAACAATATGAATTCAAAGTTTTTGGTTTTTTTTTCTTAATTTCAGAAAGTACAAACTCATTAAGCTCATTTAAATGTGTTTATGTGTCTTGGTTTGCAACCTAAGACATTATGTTGGTTTAAAAGAACCAGCTTGGAAGAAAAGAAGAAAGTAAGTGCTATTTCCAGCTGAGATCTAGAGGGATGCTAAAATAATTGTCATTTTTTACTTTTACATTTTGAGGAATAGTTGTCAACTTTTCTTCTAACACAACAGTCTTAATTGTGTAAAACTGAGTTAATACAAATAGCTTGCTAAGCCTGTACATTTCTTTTAAGACATTTTTTCAATCCCACATCAGGTAGACACAGTAACATTAAATAGTTGCAAGCATCCCTCAAATAAAAAGCATGGTAATAATAAACAAGTCTCAAGGAACTATGAGGATAATAGTACAAAAGGAAATGGACAAATCAATGATAATCAAAACAATGAGAAAATAATATATATTCTAGCTTTTACAATTCTCAACTGAAAACTGAGAAGATATATTCAATAAACTTAATGTATTTTACATCAGTTGCATTGGATTTGACCTTAACAATAGTTACAAAGCCTATAAATATGCAGTATAAAACTACAACTCATTTCAGAAAACACTGAATCACAAATCTCATATTTCTTGAAAGGGAATGGAATAATTAGTGCTACACATGCCAGGGTGTTTCTTCCATGCATCTTAAAACAGAAATAAAACTGGTATGCTGACAAGTGCCAATTATAAAACTGTGAAAAAAATCAAATATTCAGAAAGATATTTCTTTTTCATATATATTTTCTTAAAGGCAACAAATCAGTGATAGTATGTATAAGTAACTACATACTAAATTTTTATTTCATCCTTCCACAATGAATTTGGTAAAATTAACTTGCACAACTAAATCTAAAAATCAGCTAGGAGAGTTCACTGTCATGGAAGAGCATCACATAGACCCCATACGAACATAAATGTCAATTTTTCTTTTCCATATGGAAGTTCAAGCCAGCAGCAAGATGTCTTGGTGCCCTATGCAAAATGTCTGGATTATTTCCTCTATCCACAATAAGTTTTGCTTAGGTGAGAACTGCATTCCATTGGAATAATTAATGTGGTGATTTCTTATGTGCTGGATCCCTTAAGATAGTAGATATTAAAAATTAAGATTTTTGTTTCATCAGCTTGTTTGCCCTGATTTGCTGCGTCACAAACCCCATTCAATACAGATTTCTCTCACGTAGCTTCTGTTACAGCTCCATAAAAAGATAATGCCAGCAACAGGCCATGGCTTACATATCATTGTAAAGGTGAGAAGGTAAAAATTTATTACTGGATATTAAATTAATCACATCATATGTACTTTTTAAGAATTCTACCTAGGGAACAATCAGTAACACTTCAAGTTTCCTAGTGTTATACTGTATGGGATAAAACTCTGAGAAACTCAGACACTATTTCAGAACAGAAGTTAATAAAAACTCATTATATTCCCATCAATTTTCCAGAAAGGTCATTAGGTTTGTTTATAATATAGTATTTAAAGTGGCTTTGAGTATGCATGTGCATTTTCTTTTTATAATTTCTCTGATAAGATTTTTCTTCACAGAAGTGTTCTGCACTTCAGCACTTGTAACTCATCTAAGATAAAAGCACTTACAAACAAGTCCTCTTTCATCTGGCTTAATTCTTGTCTCCCCCTTCCTATCCTGCCACAACCTTTGTCTACTGACAGTTTTCCTTTCATTTTTGTGAATGCCAATGTTTTCTTCTCTCCGCCCCTCAAAAAATGTGCCATCCTTTTGTTAAAAGTTTCCCTTCATTCTCTTGCACTCTGACTCCCTCAACATTTTTTATATAATTTACAACCTGTCTACCTTGAAAACCATTTTGAACCTGTGAATTTACTGCCCATTCCTTGCTTAGCTGTGGATCTTTTTCTTCCTCTTCCATCACAGACCCAGATTCTTCTCTTCCTTGCCTTTTAAATAGTTTTTTTACAGCTAATATGTTCTCAGTGTCTATTGTACTGTGAACAACGCTGTACTGGATCCTCTTCCGAGTCCCTTTTAAAGGGTTACAGGAGGAAGGAGTAACAGTACCGTGCTTATTTCCTGATGTTCAAATATAGTTAGAAAGCAGAGAAAGCATGATTTCAAGAAGAACAAGAATAATCAGGCTGTAACAGTATTTTAAAAACAGAAGCAGGCTTTTTTCTTTTAAGAAAAGCAAGAAGATCTAGCTGTAATTCATAATACAGAAAGGACAGAGACAGGTATTTTGGGGTTCTCCCACAAAAGCAGGGATTTCATACACATTGCAGAAGCCAGTACTGAATGCAGACTATCAGAGTTGATCACAAAGTGAAAACAGTTTATCTGAATAATGATTAAAGCCAAGAGAATTACTCTGCTGACAAGAGTATCCTGGAACGTTTGCAGACTGAACACATCCTAAAAGAAAGGGGTATAAGGCTAGGAGAAAGGCATAAAACATCCTTCTTTAAGCTGAAAAACTAAATAACATCAGAAGCTCTCTATTTAAGCAATATGTTCAGGTGCATACAATATGACAGGCCTCAAAACACACTTGAAGGCAGCTGAATCTAGAAGAGAGTCAGAAGCCTCAATAATAAAACTCTCTCTTTTGGAGTCACCTTTTAGGAAATAAATTATTTCCACTCTGAGTTTTCAGTATTTCAATGCATTTAGTGGATGTAAATGGCATTTTTTCCTCCTGCTGATCAAGAAATTTTGGGTTGGAGAAGTTAGCTTACATGTTATTTTATATGAGTTTTCATTAAATGACTTAATGAGCTCAGACAGGTATTGCATAACCATACATAACCCACTGCTTTGCCCCGAGAGAGCAAAAGTAACAGACTTAATTTCAGTCAAGAGTTTCAGGATTCTCTGGAATACCTAGGTCGCTCTATGGAGAAGAAGGAAAACAAAAAAAAACCTTTACCAAACAACTTAAATATAATGCATGGATATGTTGGAACAGTTGCATTAGAAAAATTTACCTTTTCCATAGAAGAACTTGCGGTAATAATATGCTCCAAGATCGATGTGCTCTATGATGTAACGCTTCACTTTCTCTCTGTGAATGGACTGGTTTTCTCTTGGTACTTCCAGTACTGAAACACCAGCATTTGTGCAATGGGAACTCAGAGAGGACTCAAAAGAGCAGCTTTCACCTGAAGAAAAAGATGCTGAATTTGCCCTAGAAAGTGCAATCCGTCTATCTCCTTCCCCACCAGTTTCATTCCTGAAGTAAGGGCAACTCAGTACTAAATCATTGCTTTTCCCATCGCCCTCATCAGCATCTAAATTCTCTTTTGAATTGAGGTCCTCTTTGCTTCCCAAGGGAGATTCACAGTTTCCAGTCTGGCCTGCTGGCATCTGAGTTTGTGACGCAGCTGAAGCCCCAGTGGTGATATTTTTTCTTTTTCCTACATTTACTCTGGTAGCCATTGCTTCATTTATGTTAAACAAAACGCTCTGAACATCATAATGTGCAAAACATTTCTGACAGTTCCAAGAACGAACATTTCTCTCAAGTCTATCATCCAGGTCTGATGAAAACTTAAAAGTCTCGTGCTCGCTTTTAACTGTTCGCAATTTTCTAAAGAGAGATGTTTCTACTGCTTCTGATTTCAGTCTCCTCTTGAAAGATTTCTCCCTGTCTCGACCAATAAGTAGGGCACTATCCATATAATCCAACCCAGAAATCCTGACAAACTCTCCCCTGGAAATCTGTGCAGCAGCATGTAGACTCGGAGAAACCGTAGGATCACAGTGGAAGAACTCAGAAAATCCAAAAGGAGCAAGGGTTTTATGTTCAAAATTTTCCACTCTGTATCCTCTCAGCATTGCAAAAAAATTTTCTCCAGACAAGCCTTGTCTATCAATTGAAGAAGTACTGCCATATTCTCTGTGAAGAGCTGCTCCAGTATTTGGGTTAACAGCATTTTGGTCTAACACATCTTCAGCATCAATATCACTTATTGTCACATCACTGTTGCTTCTCTGCCTGATGGGATGAAGTCCCCTTTGAGGTGAATGAACAAAAAGATCTCCAATTGAATATTTTCCCTCTGTAAATTCCAGTTCTAGCTCTTCTTGCTGTTCATCACTTTGGTCATTTTGTCCATTTGGAAGTACTGAGCCAACACCTTCGTAACTGGCTGGAGGTCTGTTTTCCCAAGCAGCTTTACTCAGCTCCTTAGAGCAATCCTTTTTAGGAGGCCATTCAGATACCCTTGCTCGAACACCCATTTTAGGCACGGCTGGTGTACCATTTGTTTGATTATTTTCAGCTTTGCTAGAGGCATTTGAAGAAACAGGAGGACCCATGCTACCGTTCAAGGCTTTAAGTTTTCTAGCGAAATAATCATCAGATTGCATGCTTCTTGAAGACTCCCTGAACTTGGAGGAAGTTCTGCTAACCTTGTGCTTATCTTCTTGCAAAGACCTTTGATCACTCATGTCCAGTCAGTGGGAGGGGAACCACTACTATTGCATAAATTTACTGTTACATTTGTTATTACATCGTCTTTTATGGGCCAATAAACTGCAATATAAAAATACTGTTACAGCCTTCCCACAGGTGCAGGCAGGGACCTCAGTGTACCATTTTTGCACAACTTCTGTCAGGAGAGCAATCTCAAAACGTTTCTTTCAGTTCAGATGCATTCAGTTCAGTATTAATCCCGACAAATTTCTTAAATCTGTTCATAAGGGGAAAAAAAAAAGAAAAAAGAAGAGTGTTAAAATGTTTATAGCCAATAACAGTAAGTTTCCACTGTTGCTTGTGCATACATAATGCCCCATGAAACTGGATAGACCTAAAGTGACTTGTTTTGCATCGTTTTCTATCCAGCAAATGTAGTAATTCCAATTTTTCATGTGATTCCACAGGATGTGAGCAGCTCAAACCTGCATCTCTCCTGGGCTCCCCAGCACATGCACAAGCAGAATAGCCACAGACAATTCTCTCTGTGTTCCCTGCAATGCTGACAGCAACTTTGACATCTACTCCTTGTCTGATCACTGGGGTTTGTTTGCATAACATCTAAGACACCTTTGTCCCAAACTTTCCTGAAAATGGTTAATGCACATGGGAGTGTTGGGGCAAGATTGGTAGAAAATACAAGTAAAATATGTGGAGCAGATAGGACCTTCTACAGAGAGATGTGTTTTGCCCCATTTAAAAGAACATTTTAAAGATAAGTAATTGTGCCACTATGATTAATTCAGCGAATTAATGTATTTTGTTTCCTTCCCCTTCTCTCTTCCCAAAGGGAGGTTTACTTATATTCCTTTCTTTGGAGTGCAAACCATTATTTAGCTGTGTAAAACAGTTAGAGTTGTTTCTGATATGTTTTATTCCTCTGGTTGGAAATCCAGACTGTTAAGTCAGTTATTGTGATAAAGAATATGCCCTTTTTCTTCTGTAAATAAGAGAAGATGGTAGCTCTATTGATAAGCCTCAACTTGATTACAAAATTGGAACTATTAGGATATAAAAACACTCTTCAATAGTCTTAAGAATGACCATGACTCATGCTGTGAAGATTCATTTCCATCCATTTATCTATTGCATAAAAGCAGATTAAAACAAGAGACAAGATGGAATGCTGCGTACTTCTTCAGATTTTATTCCTTGAACAAAAATGCCAACATCATGATCTTTTGGGATGCTGCAAATAAGGGCAATATGCATTTACCAGAGACTAAAAAGAAGTCAGGTTAAATTAGCATGGAATATGAATTCTCCCTTGATTTCAATGAAGAGATGAGGTAGTAAGAGGAGTTCAGAAGATGAGTGTATTTCTCCTACATTCAATGTATTAAAGATTCCTTGGAGGATGGGGAGGAAGGATGAGACAAGGGCCAAGGGAATAATATAAATTTAAATGTGATGCTTTATTTTTTTCTGCTTGTCAGAAATCAACAGAAATTGTGTTAGATATAGCAAATTTTAGAAGACTTCTGCAGTAAGGAGGTAACAAACACAAGTTATATTTCAGCACTCCCATAATGGCTATGGTTTGTCTGCGACCAGCAGTAGAAACTGCTGACAATTCCAGTAACAATGTATCCCTGAAGCTTACTTGCACTCCATACAAATTCCTTAATGGCCACTGAAGACAATTAAATGGGTTCCTTACAGAAGTCCAAAAGATTATTTAAACAGCTGACATATTCAGAGAAATAGCACTTGAAATGTGATAAGTAGGATTTTTAAACACTGACTTATGAAAACTACACAAAAAGAAAAATATCAGTGAAAGAATCATAGAATGGTTTGGGTTGCAATGAAACTTAAAGATCATCAACTCCCCTGGCATGTACAGGGACACCTTCCACTAGACTAGGCTGCTCAGAGCCACATCCAACCTGGCCTTGAATGCTTCCAGGGATGGGGGATCCACAGCTTCCCTGGACAACCTGTTCCAGTGCCTCAACAACCTCATAATGAAGAATTTCTTCCTAATATCTAATCTCTTTCAATTTAAGACAGTTAATCCTCATCCAGTCACTGTGTGACCTTCCCTTTCCAGCTCTCTTGTAGGTCCCTTTTAGGTACTGGGAGGCCAGAGTTAGGTTTCCTTGGAGCCATCTCTTTTCCAGGCTGAACAGCCCCAACTCTCTCAGCCTTTCCTCACAGGAGATGATCCACTCCTCCCCTGATCATCTTCATGGCCTCCTCTGGACCTACTCCAACAGGTCCATGTCCTTCCTGTGCTGGGACTCCAGAGCTGGATGCAGAGTTCCAGCTGGGGTCTCACCAGAGCAGAGCAGGGGGGCAGAATCCCCTCCCTCCCCTGCTGCCCACACTGCTTTGGATGCAGCCCAAGGATGTGTTTGGCTTCCTGACCTGCAAGGACACATTGCTGGGTCATGTCCAGCTTTTCCTTCGCCAATAACCCAAAGACCTCTTTGCAGGACTGCTCTCAGATATGTCAACATGCTCAACATTTTTGGAGTACAAGTAATACTGCAAAGATGAAAAAGAAGAAAGTTCTTTGCGAATTAACATGAACAGCTGACAGCTTTTTAATCATCTCTTAGACTGTTCTTTATACAATCATAGAGGTGGAAGAAGCCTTTGCTAAATAAAAACTCTGAAGGAAAACTAAACTATCCCAGAAACATCTTTTCTGTTTCTGCCATAATATAGAAGAGTGAGAACACAGTAAGTTTAATTTCACATACTGGGAAAGGTATTTAACTTTGTATTAAAGGTTAATTCAATTTTCTTTGAAATTATGGTGAATTACATCTTCTAGCCTTCCTGCTCTTTCCTACATAAAAACTATTCATAGAAGTAGTTAGTTTATGCATTTTTAAATAAAAAATAATCTCTTAAAAACAGGGAAAAAGTAAGAAAAGGCTATCTTGCAAAAATTCCATTCTTTTCTTCTCTTGTGTTAGCCCTTTATTATCATATGCATTTCTGCAAAAGTAGTGAATTGGACCAGAAGCATAATGAAGCTTGAAATGAAACTAGAGATGAGGTGGTGGGAAGCAGAAGGAAAGAGCAATAGATGGACACTACCACCCCACTTACTTTCAATCCAAATCCACAACACAATTTACTGTTTGGCCTCACAAATATCTGTATTTGTGGAATGCAGCAGAAAGTTTGAAGACCACAGGAAAGCAAGACTTTTTTTTTTCTCTGATGGTGGTGGTAGTTTAAATACTTGATGAAGTACAGCCTGAGTATTTTAAAAGAGGCACAGTATTTTAACAGATAATTCATTTTCTTTGCAGCGCAAAGCTGGCATGACAAGACTAAAGAAACACCTGTTTGGAAACACAGATTGATATTTTATTGGAAACAGTAATGTTTGAAGAAGTGATGCAATATATTGTTGTAAAATTAACATAGTGTTAATTTTTTTTCCCCAATCTGAAACTGGCTGTTTTGAAAAAAAATCTGCCTGTTTTTAACATGACTGACCCTTTCTGTAAATTCCTGTACAGCATGTTCTGGCTGACAGCTGACTTATGCTGATGCATAGCACTACAGCCTCATGTTATCTGTTGTTAAAAATTTTCTCTCACCACAGTAAAAATTCACCAACTCACAAACATTGCACTGATGTTGATACTACTTATTGTAAACCAATTTTTTTTTTGTTGTGGTTGAATTTAATGAACTACTACTTCTACAAAGAACGATGTCAATATGATCATGAGTACCCTTCTCTTCAGACCTGTACAGCTCTTTTGGTCAAGTTCTTCACTTCCCTCTCTTTTCATCTCACCCTAGCATTGAAGAATGGAATCAGTGACAGATAAGGTCAAAAAAGAAAAGCTGGATGCCTACCCTGCTGTTGTGCTCCTGCCAACCCTTCCCACTAAGACTGCTGGATGTTATGCAAATAACTTAAGTTCCTTCCACACAGCTACAAAGACTTCCTTCTGAGCTCAATACAGCAGCTGGTTTGTTAGCTACAGTTACAGTTCTTTAACATGGAACAATTCCAAGTTTCCTGGGGACCTGGATACGTGCCCACAAATGTTCCTGTGCCAGTAGCGGGGCAATGAATAAGAACTGTGCTATTGGACTATCCTGTCAAAAGGAGGTTGTTTGGTAACGCTGCCTCATGTCAGCCTTGATAGATGGAAATGAATTATTTAAGAAGTCTTTCTGTGATCATTTGGTTGATCAAGACTTTGGAAATCTGCCCCTATTATTATGTAATGCTATCATCCTAAAAAAGAATGCATAATTTGGATGAAAGCATTAATCTCTACTATTTATCAAGATGACAATTCTATACACCATGACTCTCAAGCTCTACTAATCTTAAAAAAATGGGAAGTGCAATTTGATAAAACAGGAGTATAGGCAGTAATAATATGCCAAAAGCTGAAGATCCAACATTTAATTTGCATTCAATTGGTTCTACAAAGCCTTTTCTGTGTCTCCCTCCAGTTAGTTTCCAGTCTTCAAAGAAACACATAGTGGGGTAGTGGCTTTATGTATTTCACCAGGACAGCACAGCAGCAGCTAAACAATGGCCACTTCAGGGGAATCTAAAGTTTGCAAGAAAATTCTGCACATGCCTTCAAGTGCAATGAAAAAGAAGAGTGCAAGGGACAAATGAACATGGTTTCTAAGCTGCTTGTATTTTTACAAGTTATAGAAGAGATAACTCACTGAACAAAGTCTGTCATAAAGATCTGTCACAAAACTAGGATGGACACTAGAAAAAAAAATAAGTCATTTTTGAAAAATGATGAAAGAGTAGGAAAAAAGTTTTAATTCAAGTTCCAACTTTTTTTTTTTAAAAAAAAAAAGATTAATTATCAAGTGTTCTTAGATTTACATATTTTAATGTTTCTGTTAAGAGCACCTATTTCTTAATGATTTCTTAATATTCTTAATAGTTCCTAAAAGAACCATCCAATTTTCAAAAGCAAAGTGACAGCTATATCTAGTTTTCAACCAATGCTTTTGTGTGTTTAAGTCAGAGAATTCTGATCACACTAAACAGTGATATCATATCACATGACAGCTGATTATGATGTCACACAGGAGAATTATTACTGCAGATAGTAGTATGAAAAAGAAAAATTAGTTCTTCATGATTTTGCCCTTTTTTTCATGCAAATGTCTTTAGAAAACGATGATATTTAAGTGTAATTGTCTTTAAATAGAATATTTCTTTCAAAGTTTTCCATAGGGCTCAGTGAATATTAAAGAAAAACACTAAACTATAATTGAGCCACTTATTCAGAATGCAGCTGTGGAAAATGGATTGGAAATAATACAATGAACAAATTATGAGCAGAGCTCATGAAAAAAAAAATGGTTCAAATTATGGTACATCAAATTTACAACTAAAGCTATAACTACTACAGTATAAATGGTTACTTCAGATATGCGTATTTCAGATACTTCATTAATATGCAGACATAGAAAAGAGACAGAAGAACATTGGGAAGACCCTCATTTGACAAATGGAAATACAGATGAGCTGCTCTGTAGTGAACATTTGTTGCAAACTTCCTTAGCTATGCTGTGTTTCTTTACATTTATAGTCTCTGTGAGTAAAATTTCACAGGAGAAACTGAAAAAAACCTTTTGTTGAAATAACATAGTTACAGAGATGTATCCACAAACAATCATGGGGAGTGGGAGGGAGGGAAGGAGCTATAGCTAAGAGTGACAACAGCCTACATGATTCTCAGTGTTGGTGTGTAAGACCATCCATTTTCTTAGCAAAACAGTGGAATTGCACTGGTTTTGGACTCGTACAAGACTTTGGGTAAAAAATAAAAATAAAAAACCCCATACTCTTGTTCTTCAAACATAGTTCCCTTCTCCAGCAAAGAGAAAATGGCAGATGAACATAAATATTGAAAAAGAGATGCAGCAGAACTTTCAATTTCACATCTGTTCGGTGCTGTTCAATGAAAGGTGTTTTAAGGGCGAGACCTTTCCAACCATAACTGCTCTCCTTCACCAACAGACTAAGAAAAATCTCATGACCATCTGCAGAAATAATTGTGTAAGATGGAAGAGCAAATAGACCCTATAAAATGTTAGATTTGTTTATCTTATGGTCAAGATCCCACAGCTGCCAACTTACCATGTCCAGAGAAAATATTTTCATAAACCCCATCTTCCAACTGCTAAATGCAAAACTCAATACTGTGCATCAGTTTGGTTGTTTTTAAACACACTGCAACCATTCAGTGAAAAAAACCAACCAACCAACCAAAAAAAGGCCATTACAAAAGATGCACTTTCTTCAGTGTAACTCAGTACACCAAAGAATATCTATCACAAAGTTCCAGCAGCTTCCCTTTAGCTTATCTTTTATTACTTTTCCTGAATATGCGATCCTACAGTTTTTATCTCAATTCATGCTCTGTTTAGTTAAAAAAACCACTGCTTAAGTTTTTCATCAAGCAACCTAGGTTACCTCTCAGTGAACATCAGTGTTTTTTACAGAGCTATTACTGACTATAGCCTTACTTAATTTTAAACCTTCTGTTAGAAATCACCTTCTGTTACTGAAAAATATGTTTAGACAAATTTGTGACTTTCAGCACTGCATTTTCTTAGAATATTAACACCAATATTCTATTCTTCCATTAACACAAGATTTGACAGAGATGCATTAAGGCTAATTTGATTTCCAGAACCAACTGGGTATCCTCCTATTCTCACAGCTCTTATGCAGAGCTCAATTACAAAACTGGAACTGAAGCTGTATCTTATTCAGGTTTAACCACGTAAAGTAACAGAGTTTAAACAACAGCAAAACTTCCACTGACAAACACACTGAGAATCTTTTGAGTTCTTCTAGTTCAGTTCAGTTATTTTTAACTGAAATTATGAAACTTAAAATACAGTAAAAGCCTACAACATAAAATAATTTATGAATTAAAAAGGAAACATTTAAACAGAAAGTCTTAGACCAACTAATTGTTCCAGGAAAGGGTTGAAAAGCTATACATATATACATATATATATTTTTTCATATATATTTAAATATAGATATGTATATATAATTGACCGCTTATTATTCCAAGGGGAGGGGACATGCATCAAACTCCTCATAGATTATTAACTGATAACATTTTTTGACAGTCTTTAACAGCTGCAAATAGAAGTTATTTGACCTGTCAGTCAAATTCTGGTATCAGTGAAAATCAAAAACAATCCCACATATTCCAAACTCTCTTTGTTTCCTTTCATTCTTTTCATTCAAGAACCTAGATGTCAAAGGGCAGGAATAACAAAAAAGAACCCAAGTTATTGTGTATTAAATAATCTGGTTTCTACAGGGAGACTAAAAAGACATCCAGAACACAATTTACATACATTCATCCAGTCTGACATACTAAAACATTTCCCTGCTTTAAAGAATTTAGAGATACTTATGCCTGTTCCTCAAAAACAGTTCACAGTAATTAAAATTTCCTCAGAGATTTATCCTTAAAATACTAGTAAGGCAGAACTTTAATTCTAGTTTCAACTTTGAAAATGAAGAATCTTCAACACATAATGATACAGGTATGTCATAACAAGATTCATACCAAAAAATAGCAGTCAGCAGATAAATACAAATAAATTTTGCATAATACTTTATACATCCAGTGTAGTTTCAGATCTTATAAAGAAGCGAGCAAAAATCTGTTTGCATGATATGTACTTTTCCTCAGCCAGTAGAACCGATTCAGTAACGGAGTTCACATTAGACAAAGCATGAATTATTCTGAAAGGGTAAAGATGACTCATTTTCAGTTATAATACAGAAATACTGCACTGAAGCAAGTTCCACTCAAAAAGCAACAACAAAAAAAATGGTCTTCTCAAGCAAGCTGGGCAACATGTGAAACCTCAGTAGAAACAGTAGTGTCTACAGGCTCAGAAATTGTCAAAAGTCAAATTGTCAAAAGATTGTTGAATTGCCTCTTCCTGCATGAATGTATGTATTCTCATTTAAATTGCATAATCCAAGGCAGGGACTATTCCTTTGTCCACTGTATGGGGATGCCAAACACTGCAATAACCCATTGGGTGAACAAGTGCACCAAGTCTCTGTCAGAGGCAAAGCTTACACAGATAAAGACAGCACTCATGCAGCCTGTTCACATTATTCAGAGACAAAGAAAAGGACAACCAATTGTATGTGCACCTGGATAACATCACCAAAAGAGAAATACAGCACCTGTAAACCGACTAGCTGCAGAGCATACAGAAAGGAGCATATTCAGATTGTGTGTTGAGAAAGGAACATACACGTGCTCCATTTCAAAACAAACTTTTTATCATCAAGTTGTTAATGAACATTTACAAGTATTACAAATGCTGTCTTTTATGCAGTTCTTATAAAATACTGGCAGAAACAAAAAGGAACTCGGTGATTTAGAAGAGTACTGCATTATTTTAAAACAAAGAAAAGAACATATTCTACCTTTTCCCATAATTAGTCACATGAGAAATTATTTCTTCTAGTTCTAGCTCAGCATACAGAATTGAAATTCCAGTTGAAAGGCACCCTGCCCAAGAGCAGGCATAGAGAAAACCAGAGGGAAAAACTGACAAGAAGCAACCCATTTAATATTAAGAAATATCCATTTCATAAAATAAAAAAGTCACACTGTAAGAATTTTTGTCCTCAAAAAATATGACAAATTGCTGCAGATGAAATGATGGGATTGAAAAATTACAAGTAGTTGAATAACACCATAATATCATAATTATCAATCTTCAAAATTTAAAGCTTCATGAGTGGAAACAGATTTCTAACTGAAAAATATACTCAGATAAATTTCTGACAATACACTACAGAAAACAGATGCTTTTGGGATAGGTATGTAAGGTTGCTCCCACATAGTGCATACAATTGCTTTTGATGATTCTGAAAAAAAATAGGAATACTGAAGTTGGCACCACTTTAGCTGTCTGAATGAATGGGTTTTAATTAAAAGTTGTTAGGAAAGTAGAGATGTGCTAACATTTTGACTGTTATTTCATATTCTGAGGTAGAAATTTAGAAGAAGGTTCGAAAGCCACACTGAAGTTGAATAAGGACTCTAATACTGCAAAAGGAGATAGTGTTCAGAAAGAGAAGATTGCAAGCTTTGGTGGTTTTTCAGAGACAGTATGTCATAAAAGTTCATGAGGCAGTTTCACTTTTAGTAAGTCTAGTACAGTGAGGCACAAAATAAAGCTTTTTCATCCACTCAGTGAAAAGATGAAATAAAACATCTATTAAACAGCTGAGGCTGCCTATTCCATGAAGGAGGTTTCAGATGCTGACACTACCCGAGAAAGCTTTTGGAATGTACAAAGCCGTTTTTAGCTGGAACAAGAAAGTTCTTTTACATATTCCATTATAACTGTGTCTCACAGCAAAAAATGCTGTTCAGGATGGAACACTGATTAAGCCTGCCACGCTCACGTCAGCGATGTCAGACCTAAGTACTCACTCAGATTCCATGGAATGACCTTACTAACCCAAACACTCTCACCTCCAGGGATCATCAAACTCCTCCAAACAGCAGACCACTTACAACATAGTGCAACTTCTACCAGAAATATTCATTCCAGTGCGTACAGCTTTTAAAGGCATCTAAGTTTTTGAAGTAGAAAGGAAGAGCCTCCCAAAATCAGTGACACACTCAGTACATCCATCAATGAGTGAGACAGTCAAAGACGGTGTATGGATTTTAGTCACGGGTACACAACGGCTTGAAAACTCACTACTTCATTCCAAAAATCTTCTGCTTTGACATTACCATCAGTGACTTCTATTACCAAATGGGAACCAGCATTCCAAAGGGGTTTTAGAGCTATAAAATGAAAGGACTCTAAATGATAAATGATAAAAGGTTAAACTTTCATTCTGCTCATGTTCATGAGAAATGTGTATGTCATCCAGCAGGTTTCCATACATACATACTTGCAGCAGACCTTGCTAGCTCAAAATAACCAGATTTTTGCATTAAACTGTAAAAAAAAATAAAATATATATATATATTTTATAAGTGATTTTATATATATATTATATATATATAATATCACTTATATATATAAAATATATCATATATATAAGTGATATTATATATATATAATATCACTTATATATATTTTTTATATATATATATATATTTATAAGTGATATTATATATCACTTTTCAAGTGACAATTAGTTGTATAAGACTTTTGGTACCAGGGAATATATGGATATGATACTAATACTCAGTGCCTACAAAATTACAGTATTTTGTTACGTATACTATTTTATCCAATTTCCTGTTGTACATAGAAATTTGAGTGAAAACTGCAGTGATTCAAACAAGATTCAAGAAACTTTGCTAAATGCACATTTTGGTTATATATTGTCTATTGACTATTAAAGATATGTCCATATTCTTCCTGAGTTTTTCTGTAATAATACTATGATGACCCTTGAGTTTGTCTACCAAGGCACCTCAATTTCTTCAGGAGTCTTTCTATTAGAAAGGGTCCAAAAAGCTAACACCATTTCTTCTAACATGTTGCAACATTTGGGCCAAGAGAGAATCAGAAAGTGGATAAATGCTGTTTTAGAAGTTCAAGTTAATTCATTTCTAGAGGAAAAGAAGTGCTTGAGTCCACTTCACTACTAAAGCAAAGAACAATTCTTATAACCTCTCCCACTGCAAAAGTTCACAGCAAGGAAAAACACCCAAAACCACTGTCTATGACTACAGAGAAACACTGCTTGTGACAACTCAAAACATTCTGGTGCTCTAGTTAAGATGTCTTAACTGTTCACTAAGATGTACAGAATCATATTCTAAGGAAAAAAGGAGAAACAAAGCTATTATTTCTCTTTATGTTTTCAAGAAAGTAAAACAGGAAGTAGGTTTTCTGTCATGTCATTTGGCAGTAGAGTGGCTCTGATATCACAGCTCTGAATTATTTTTAATGAAGGAAGTGGTTGATTAAAGTAAAAGAAGTTTTAAAGAAAAAGGAAACATGAGCATGAGTCATTAGGGTTTTTTCATGGAAACTGGTTTAGTCTGGCCTTGATTCTTTATCAGCTGGCAGGAATTGTGAGGTAGTACAAACTGATAATAATACTGGCCAGTTTTAGGAACCTTAGCTTCAAGCTGACTGAGGATCTGCAGTTTCAGATGTCAGCAAGTAATTTCTTGGGTAGTTCTGCATCACCATAGAGCTATAAAATGTCACTTCACATCACCATGCACCAAGATCTGTTTTCAAAACCTGTATTTTGAGAAAAGAGGTTTCACTTATTTCTATCCTTACTCTCTGAAATAAAAGAACAGGAGTTCCATATAGAAACTAAGTATGCTGAAATCTACGGTGGCCATAATGCACTTGATTCATACAGCCTTACTACGTAAAAACAATTTTGTTCTTAATTTTACACAGTAAATTTAGAAAACAGACTTAATAATATTAACAATATACATTAAATATTTTGGCAGTTACCAAGTAACTTGGTAACTTGTGTCCACATGGCATTTCCAAGCATATGCAATTGGGCCTGGACCACCTGGCACTGAACAATTCAGCTTGGGCAAACAAGTGCCTCTCTGAGACAGCCACCCTCTAAGGCTGGTTGTTCCACAGCTTTGTGCAGTAACTCTTCTTTTTTCCAGTGAATAGGATCTTTTTATATAATTCCAGATATAAACAGAAGAACAGTAGCTGGAGTGAGGGAATTGTTAGCAGAATATTGTTCTTCATTTTTCATCAGTCCACTCAAATTTGGCACAGCTTGATAGCAATAAAATGTCACTGCCATCTGTTCAGTGATCATTTGATATCCATCTAGAAACAAATAGCTTTTAAGCTAAAAAACTTGTTCTCAATGAGACTTAAGAGGGCTATAATTGAAAATAATTCTGTTAAAGCTTTATGTCAACTTTATGGAACACCTCCTTCTGCTTCCCCCTTGAATTAAAAAAAACAACAAAACACAAAAATAACCAAACCCACCCCAAACAATAAGACTGTATTATCATTGCTCCACAGCTTTGCTTTCGTTTATGAAGCTAAAGCAAATGCCTGAGAACTTTCTGGAGTTGTCCTGCTGAGAAAATATGCTATATATTTCATTTTAAACAGGAAAAAATGAAAAGCCGTCTTCAAAAATACAGTGTGGAAACACATCTTTCAAATATTCTGAGTCAAGAGAGGCAAGATCTCATTTTTCTAGACTGGAAAGAAGACTCCTTGTTGTGTAAATGTATTTCCCAGGCAAAGTCATCATCATGACTAGGGTTAAGGAATGCAGATATTCAGAGTGGTATTCCTTTATGTGAGAGATACATTAGAGAAAATGTCTATAAGCCTTTCTTGATTCTTAGCTGCAAGCCGCCATAATCATGCCAATATCTTCCTAATTTTACTGTTTTGTGATAAAGAGCTAAAAGGCAAACATTTTTGAAAATGAAGTCTTGCTTTAAGGTGACTTACTGAAATGTTCAAGAATCAGTAATTTACCTTTAAATAGATCTCTGAGCACACTAAGAAATAGCACTATCAGGAACCATGAAAAACATAACTCTGGTCCACTTTTGGGAAGCATGGGGAATGCTAATTTTAAATTCATATTCATCTGGAATGATTTGCTTTTATAGGGCCAATTTTGTTTTAACTTTTGCTTTAAAATTCTCATTACATAACACCCCATCCAATAAATCAGACACTGAATTTTATATTTGATTTATCAAGTTCTGTTCCTTATGTAAATGAAAACGTTCAAATAGGAGGGTATAATTAACTGATCCAAAGTGTTCACACACAAGCATAGTAATGCAGTGTAGGCATTGTAAAAACTCTGCCTCTGAATTCCATTACTGGCTTTGATTTAGCACAAAGTTTTGGGTCAGCCAACAAACTGTATATCATTTATACAGACCACACATTTTTGGAACTGTGTTTTAACTTGCTGTCAGTCCATATCTCCCTCTTTTTGAAAGCATATTTGCATTATAGAAACTACAGATCTATTTCAAAATCCAAATTTAGAGAGGAACAATCACATTTGCTATGTTTCTGACTGTTAGAAAGCTCATATTGGATTACAAAAGAAACTACACATTTGACATATAAACTATCTGAATGGCATTCCCTCCCCTTCCCAATACACAGTCAACTACTTACCAGTAAAATCCATAGATTATTTTCCCCCAAAATACAGATCATTATCAAATAAATAATATTTTCTTTATAACCTAAATAACCTTTATAACTGACTGCATATTTGTCAACAAATTATGAATTGCTTACAAAGGGTCTCAGCTATTCATGTCAACATTATGTATGATCCTTTAAGAAAAATATCCTTACCTAGGGCAATTTATAACGTGACTGGTTTTAAATAATGTTCTACAGAATCTACCCAGCTAGCTTTTTTAAACTCAATAAATGTACATGAGGATAAAAAAAATGTCAATTCTTGAGCGAAAGAACCCAATGCCAAAGTCTCATGAATTGTATTTCAGCACATAGCACCATTACCCAGGCTGTCCGCATTTCAGTGGGAAGGTTTTTTTAAATGCATATTTATATCTCAAAAACAAATAGTATGGGTATAGTTTTCTTTCCATTCAAAGATAGTGTACATCTGCATGCCATGTTTGGTGGATAACACCAGGAATTCCTTGCCTCTCATGATGCGGTTCCGTATTTAATCCATTGTGCTTCTTCACTTCCTCTTTTCTCTATTTCCATATACTTGGCACCATGCATTCACCAAATCCTACCCAGTTAATGCAGTATTTTCCATCTCAATCCATATGCATATCATCCTCCATTCAAGGAGTACAAACAAGACAAGTGAATATGTGTTAGGCTCATGACACCCTTTGGATTGGAATGATGGTGCTCACAGATAACCCTTATTCAGGCATAGCTAGGCAGAATGAAACCAGGCCAATAAAGTAAACTATGATGCTAGGCAAAGTTTAGATGGTAAGGGTTGTTATCAACCCTTAATTGAATTTGTAAGCACTTACAGAGATGGAAAAAGCCAGCAGCTTTGCCAACCACCACTCAAAAGCTCCCACTGCACCTTCTTTGTTTCCACCCCAAACAATTGGTTTCTTCTCACTGACTGATAAAACCACCCGGAATCCAAACCCCTGTTCAAAATCGTCTGTTATCAAGGAGTGATCTGTTTGGTCCTAGCATGTTCAAACTCCTAAATTATCATAAAAAGGAAAATAAACATCCTATATCATTGTCTTCATCAAAGCCCATTTCTTCCTCTTTCATAAATATCCTTTTCTTTGTCCTTTCCAAGGTCTATCAGTCTGACAAAAGTCCAGCTTTCCAACACAGCATTTAAGTTCATCTGACTTTAAAAGCATGTCTTGGCTGTAGCCTTATCCAGAAATACTCACTTTGGATTCTATGTAATTCTGCCATTTTACTACTCATTCCCTCTGAATATTTCGTCATCTTTGATATTACTATTACTCCTCTACTGTCACTTCCTTTATCTCAATATTTTTCCTCCTCCTTAGTATCTTCCTAAAGTATCATCAATCCTTTTTCTCCCAGGACACATCTTTTTGGTATCCAAGTCAGTCAGTTGAGACACTGTACAACAGTACCTGTATTAGTTACCTCGGTCTCCTTTATCCTTCCCAGGAAAGCTATGGGACTCCTTTTTACATGCTCACTATGCTGTATGACTCTTCAAATGCTTCTTTTCCTCTGAATAAGAAGGGTCTGTACCTACATTCAACAGTTAATACCATGTGTTACTCTTAGGTGATAATCCATTCCTCCACCTCCTGTCAAAACCAAGGCAAAACAAATATGTACTTCAATATGTTCTTAATGTCAGTAAATTATCTAGTTCAAACAATAGCCTGGAGAAGATTCCAACGAACAAAATCCTTCAGAAACTACTCTGTCATCAACCCTGTCAATTACAAAAATAAGTAAACAAATAAGATACTAAAGATCACAAATTATGTATTTTTAGTATAGATAAACTAAGACAAGGCCCTACAAAGGAAAACAGAATATATAGTAGCCATTGTGGTCCTATATCATACTTTTTGAAACTAGAATTATTTTTTAGTAATATTTCTCATTTTTCAGCTATTATTTTTAGAGGAAATAGAACAGAATTATATAGCCTTTGCTTTAAAAAACCTAATTAATAAATATCCTCATAAACTCATTAAAGCTACTTGAAAGTGTTAAATGAATATTTGAGTTTAAATACAGGTTGCTACTTAAAAACTTCAAAGATACATATCAAAGCCATGAAAAAACTCCAACAAAGGCAACATGTAAGAGGAAAAAAATCAAAAACACTTGTATCAGGGATACAAGAAATACCTGCCCTTGATCAAAGTATTTCATGAATGGCAGAACCCATCTTGAAGCTGAAATGAAAATGCCAGATTACTTTGCCACATCTTCCTGCAAAACTGTGTGACCATTTTCCGTTAGATTCCAGGGGCTTCATTCTGCTCCCCATCTATGTCTTCAAGATTCACCCTGCTCTTCAGGGTACCAAAGAACACCTGGTCTTGCTATTAAAGACTGAGGCAAAGAAGGCACTGAGTAACTCAGCTTTTTCCTCATCCTTTGTCACTATGCCTCCCCCTACTCCCAACAAAGGCTGGAGAAAGAATGTCAATGTACGAGTTCTTTTTACACTTGGTTCTCAAACAAGTTATAAGTCTTAGGAGTATTTGCTGAATCTCTTAATTTTAAATCAGTTTTAATAAACCCAGTTTTTCAAGCAGATACCAGCAACATTTGTAACTAAGTTAGAAAAAAGCACGTTATAAAACAAACACATGAAAACTGAATTCAATTTGCTGATATTCAATTAATTGTTCCTACATACACAATGACTCTACTTTCAAATGAGATGGGATTCAATGAATGATGCAAACTGCTTTGCACATAAAAAAAAAAGTTGGGTGAAACTGCTATAGTAGCATATTGTGCTTAAGCTAAACAAGACAGGCATTATTTCCATTGAACTCTCCAGAACCCCAGTGCCAGTGTGAAGTAACTGGGGAAAGAGTACACATTAACATAAAAATTCTGAGTCCACTGGAGAAAAGAAGCTTTGTGGAAACTGTAGAACCAAACTACAAATACAGAAAAAATTATCTAATATTGCTACACAGTATAACACAGCAAACATCTTCCTACCCTGAAATACTTGGAGAAGGATATAAATTTGAGTTTGATTTGTTTTGGTACTGATAGGGTTTTGTGTTGGGTCTTTTTGTTTGTGGGTTGGTTGGTTTGCTTTTTTGGGAAGAGGGCTGTTTGATTTTTGTTTTTAGAAAGAAGGTTATTTTATTAATTAAAAAATGAGTACAATTTGTTCAGTATACAGCTTGCCTTCTAAGTAACATTTTAAGCTATGTGTTCCTGTTTTGTTGCAATATCATTTTGATTCCGGTAAGAAATAAGCTCTCACGTCTCTATTTAATACTGGAAAGTAAATTAAATCTTAGTAGAATTAATCTTAGTGGATTTACAAAATGGAACCTCAACAACCAATGTGCCAGTGAAATACTGAAACTACCAAGCAACAGGCTAGTATGAAGTGGGAAGGCATCTAGAGGAAAGTTTGCATCCTCCACTCTCACCAAATACAGAAATACTTAGAACTAAATCATTCACGTAATAGGAAAACAAAAACTAAAAAACTTCACAGCTCTAGCCTATGATCAACATCTAATAATTATAGACAAGACAAGAGAAGCAGATCCTGAGTCTGGGCAATGGACATGTAGGAGGCACTTCACTGGAAATGTTTGCTTCCAGAGAAGGAATGAATTCCACTTGACAGACCACATATGTGGTAAATTGAAATATTTTTTAAAACATGAATCAGTATCAAAACCAGACATATTCTGATTCAATTAACAAGCATATTTTATAACAATTGAATAAAGAAGGTACCATGCTACAGAATATAGCAAGTATGAATGATATACTACAAAGATTCATCCACAGAACACATGCAGACTCTTCTACCCTGCTTTTGTAAAGACATTTTTTATAAGGTGGCACAAACTAAAAGTGCTTGAAAAAACCCCAGCCACTCACCCCCAATGATCATAGAGACAACCTGCAGAGAGGGTATGGGATACCACTAAGGCCTTTTTCCAGAGCCTGTGTCTTTCCAGTGCTATGAAACAAGGAAATTTGACAACATTCTGTAATTTAAACATAAATAGAGAAACATCCTTTACAGTGTTTACACTGTGCTTAGCTCTGCTTCTGCTACCTAGAGAAGACAAATAAAGAAGAGGTTTTAGTAAAATCTCCACTGAGCAGTATACCCAACATAGCTGGGCAGTTTCTGGGCTGAACACTTCAAGGATATACACCATATAAAAAGGACAAAGCATCAAGGTGGCAACAACTGAATCTGAAAAATGGGGGTTGCTGTCTGCGTGCAAATCAGCATGGTTATCAAGGGCTGAAAAGAGGAAGAAAGTGTATTCTAGTCCAAGCTGACACTTAGAAGTCAACAAGAGGAGTAAGAACAACTAAATCTGTCACACAGAAAACCTAAGATGTGTATTAACATTTGAGACACAGAGTTGGAAGAAAGTGGGGAAAATCTTCCTTCCACCTCATCACCCATCCATTGATCATATGGCCAGCACCAAGGGGTTAGAATGAGAAACTGATTTTTCTCACAAAAGAAAGATAAACAAACAAACAAACAAATAAATAACCCAGTTAAGATTTTTTCCACTCAGCACTACAGTAAAAGATGAAAGAACAAACCCCTAAATAATTTCAAATCAACCAGAGGAGTGAAGCATTAAAACTACATTATCCACTTCACTTTGATATTTGCATAGAAAAGAGATGAGGGACCAGGAAACCCAAAGCTTCCAACAATGAAATAATTGCTTTAGTACACAGTTCTAGAAGCTATGCATACAACCTCATAGTACACACAGACACCTAAAACAATGGAGAATTTTTGTTTCCTGTGTGAACTTAGTAACAAAAAAATACAAGGGCAACAGGAATACACACATGGAGGTTCAAGGCAAAAATCATCCTGATTAAACACACTTCCCAACTACAACATAATTTCAGTATGCAGTTTGTCAATTTCTACATTTTCACAATTACTTCTTTAAAGAGACATTCTGCTAGCACAAAAAAAAAAAAAAAACCAAAAAAAAAACTTTTTATCAACGCAAAATGTCAATCCCAACAACTCCTTTTAGTGGTCATAATCCTATGATAGAGTAAATTTCTTTCCTACTTCATCTAGTAATATCATACTACATTAACCTGAAATCTATCATGGTTGCAAACTAACCCATTTGATAAAAACAAAGTATTTCAATCACTTATTTCTCATTTAGGAACGCTGTTTCTAAGTCAAAGTACATCAAAAGCAAAGTAGGAGAGAACCTAATTTTACCTTACTAAATCCAAAAGTACTGTAAATTCTGTCTGTCCTGGAGACAAAGTTAGTCAAAATGCGTTCAGGTGTCATATAATCCACACTCTTTCTCCTGCTCAGACAAAGCTACCAACTGCCAATTATTATCTAATAATTAGTATATATAAAGCAAAAGGGCTGGACTATGCCCTCAGTTTATCTGTCCTTAGAAAATAGTTTTGAATTAAACCGGCAGCCCACTCCAAACTTCAAAATTCTAAAAACAAGATTTCCCAAAGAGAACAAAATAGGCAAAAAAAAACCCCAAAGAAATCTATTTACAGGTGTATCCTAAATTTCAAAAACACACAGGAAGAAATTTTTAAACATTCTGTTCTTAAAAAAAAATAAATCCTACTTTATGGAAAGATGAAAATAGAGCCAAAAATCAAAGCCTCATTCTTTGTATCTGGTTTCTAAAAATGATACAGCAATAACATCAATCCCCAAGTAAGAGAAATTAAGTAAATATCTGTGAATGGTGATTTGGAGCCAACAGAAAAATAAAAAAAGGCGAAGTAGAAATAGTCTAATCTGTCAGTCAACCAAACGTAATTAACTATTATCATAATTTACAATAACAAAGATCACTTTTCTATAATCTCCAAGAGACATATGAGAAAAGGAAGGATGTCACATACTTATGACATGTCTAAACTTCTCCTTTCTTCTAAGGAGTTAGCATATATGTTTAACAAACAGTACACAAAATGGAAATATGTGTTCTCATCTCCATTAGAATCAGCCATTTCAAAAAATGCATACAAATTTAGTTTATGTTTTGGAGAAAATTTTGTTGTTGCAGTGGAGTTTGATCTCCAGCATTTGACAGCATGTAGCCCTACCATTCCTGAACTGTCCAAAGCAGTTAATTTCACTGGTCTTAAATATGACCAAAAAACCTAAAGAAATTTCAGGAATAATGTTTTTCTTTTTTATTTATTTTTAAAATAGGATTTCTTTCCATCCATTTCACCACCTCGTATTTGCAGTAAGATAAAACAGAAGAACTGTACACAAGCAGACACTAGATGAAGTGGAGGATCTGGGAAAAGTTTGTATTCCTCCTTCCCTCTCCTCACAGGCTGCCATGCAAGACGAAGTACACACTCCATTCACATGGAAGAATTTGACAAGGCAGCAAATCAGGTTACTAGGTTAAATGACAGGAGTGAGATGGCAAAACAAAAGAAAAAAAAAAAAAAAGCCTGACAGCTAAGAACTATGAATTATTTGAATGATATTCACAGCAAATGAATAGCTTTTTAGAGAACCAAAAAAGATAATTAGAGTACTTGTGGAGTTTCTATTTCTGAAACTAGATGCTTCCTCGCCTCTTGCCCCCTCCTCCCCCCTCAACTTTGCAAACAGACAGGGCTCAGAGTGTGTTGGTTAATAAGCAGACCAGGTCAGCCTGCAAGAGATTATTTTAAGCTGTCTGCATTTTTTTCAATAGGAGTGGATGTGACAGGCTACCCAAGAGAAGATCAAATATAACAAGAGGTCATCTGTAACATATTATCGATATTTTAAGACTAAAATTTACTGAATGCAAAAACTTAGACCTTGCACAGACAGGGTAAAAAATATTACAGCACAGCTAGTTTCACAAAATTCAAAGCTCTCACAGACTTCTTAGACAATCAATTTTGACCCTGAAAAACGGTTCTAAAACCTCATTAAATCTTTTCCCCTCCTAATTAACTGAGCCTGAAAAATATTCTGATGTCTATTGCCCTGCTACCTAAGCTCACTAGCCAAGGAATCAACGACCTGAGCATTTTCCCTACAACTTGATTAAGAAAGAGCTGCAGGTGACCTTGACTTAATCTTTTAATTAATGGAATTTATCAATACGTTCTAGCTTTTTTTCTGCTCACAAAATACACATCAGTTTCTTCCCTTTCCCTTGTGTTCTCAGAATCACACAGAGTCTTTGAGTTTGGAAGGGACCACTGGAGATTTTCTAACCCAACCCCCCTGCTCTAACTGGGTCAGATAGATTAAATATGACCAAAAAGCCTAAAGAAATTTCAGGAATAATGTTTTTCTTTTTAATTTATTTTTAAAGCATGATTTCTTTCCATCCATTTCACTACCTTATATTTGCAGTAAGGTAAGATTAGCTGCTCATGGCCATGTCCAGTCAGGTTTTAAATATCTTCAAGGATGCAGAATTCACAACCTCTCCTGTAAAACAGTTCCAGAGTGCAAGCACCCTCATAGAAGCCTTTTTTTATGTTCAGATGGAATTTAATGTACTTCAAATTACACTCATGGCCTCTTGTCCTCGGCATCACTGAAAAAAGCCTGGTTCAATCCTCTTTTCACCCTCCCTCCAAGAATCTACAGACTGATGAGATCCTCCTGAGCCTTCTCTAGGCCAAACAGTTCCATCTCACTCAGCATCTGACTGCATGAAAAATGCTCCAGTCCCTTAACCTTCTTTGTGCCCTGCACTGGATGTTCTCCAATATGTCCTTATCTCTCTCATACCGGGAAACCCAGAACTGCATGCAGCATTCCAGGTGTGGCCTCACCAGTGCTGCCACAAGGACACTTTGCTGGCTTGTGTTCTGCTTGCTGTCCTCCCAAATCCCCAAGTCCTTTTCTGCAGTGCTGTTTGCAGATGGCTGACCTCCAGTACGTGCCAGCTCTTGGGGTCATTTCTCCCCAGCTGCAGGAATTGGCATTGTCATTTTACAAAGTAGGAATGTTCTCCTCTGCCCACTCTTCATTTCATCGAGGTCCCTCTGGATGGCAGCCCAACAACCTGGGATATCAAACATTCCTCTTGGTTTTGTATCCTCAGGAAACTTGCTGAAGGTGTGCCCAGTCCCAGCAACAGGGTCACTGAACAAAGACATTAAGCAGTGTTGAACGCAGTGTCAGTCCCTGGGGTGCACCACTGGCCTTCCACTGGAGCTAGTGCTGCTGTGATCACAAACCCTCTAAATCTGGCAGTTCAGACAGCTTTCAGGTTATCTCACTGTCCATCTATCAAGGCCATATCCCCTCATCCACCAAGCCAGCTATTTCATCATAAAAGGTGGGTTAAGTAGGATTTTCCATGCTTCAATTCATGCTTACTACTCCCAGTCATATTCTCATCCTTTATGCATCTAGAAATACTTTCCAGGATCACTTGCTCTATCACCTTCACATGTACAAGCAAGGCTTATCTATCTGTACTTCCCCAGACTCTCCACAGACATAGACTTTCCTCCCATCTTCAGGAGCCTCTCCAAACTGCATGACCTTTTGAAGAAAATCCAGAGTGCCCTCACCCCAACATCAGTCAGCTCCATCAGTATTCATGGGTGTATTCTACCAAGTCCCATGGACTTCTTTATGCTTTGTTTGTTCAAATATCCCTTAATTTCATCACCCTCCACTGAGGGTAAGTCTTCCTTGCTCCACACTGTCTGGGATTCCAGTCTTACTAGCAAAGACTGAAGTGAAAACTGTAGTGAAAACTGTTGAACACTTCAGCCTTTTCTCTGTCTGTTGTCACCAGATCCCCTACCCCAACATCAGTGGGCCCACGTTTTCCTTAGCATCCTTCTACTCCTTATGTACTTGCAATAGGTCTTTGGTTGCCCTTCACATCCTGCACCAGCTCTAATTCCAGAATGGTTCTGGCTCTCCCTGAACCGTTTCCAAATTCTTGATTATTTTTTTCATTTTTTCATTTGCCATGTTGTTCATGTTCTGTTTCTCCAATTTTCTCTGAGAAGTCCCTCCTTCACATACGCATAACTCTTTTTTCCAACTTTCTCACACATCCTGCAGAGTTCTACTACTAACAAGAAACAAGCTCAAAGGACATGTTTTTGACCCATTCTGCAGTTTATCTTCAAAAGCATTCATGTTAATTCTTAATTATTTAAAATATTTTATTATAAATCTTTTTCTGCACAAGCCAGAAACAAAGGATTTCAATTAAGATAATTTACTGTAATCCTTCACTTTTTATAAAACAATAATACACACATCGTTTTACTAAAATAAATTAGATTACATTAATTAAGGAATCAGGCTGGTGTGCATCCTTTCTTCCCCCCCTCCCTCCCAAGAACTTTTTTTCAAAATAAAAATTATTTGTATTTGTTTATTAAGGCATTGGTTATTTTTTCTTACATCTGTTTAGTCAGCACCAGTGGCACATCAGCCTCTTCCTCAAAGAGAAAATAAACACTACTTTTGCTGAGGGCTAGGGAAAGAAAGTTTAATACTAGCTTCTCCCAATTTTTTTTTAATTAGCTGTTTCTTTTCCTTCTAAGACTCATCACTCTCCAGTTCTTGATCCTAACTATCCTACCCAACCTGCCAATATTCCCTTTTTACCCTCTTATTCCCTCTCCAAAACAGCTAACCCAAAATGCACATTACTAAGCTCTTCCATTTTATTAACATGCCTGTTATTTTACCTTGACTTTTATTTTGGAGGACCTCACTAATGCTTTCACAAGTAGTCAACTTGTGCTTCTTACTGTTATTTCTTTATTACTTAGAGTGATACAGCATTTGAAGAGGTGAGAGAGTCTTACTTCTTTCCAAGCTCCAGTAAGATAAATGGAAAGATCCAAACAAACTAATAAATCTTTCTAGAACCGCAGACTTTGTGTAGCACAGGGCAGAGAGATACAACATAGAACAGATATTTTTTTGGCTCACTGCCTTTAGGAATCTAAACAGCCCTCTCCCTGAACTGATCAGTCCTGCCAGATTTATGGCAGTCAGAAGGGAACCAGACTGGGAAGACCAGCTCTGCAGATTGGTATGATTTGTTGAACACAAAACAAACAACCCCATAGCATTACTTGTATTTTGTAGTATGTGACCCAGTAACTTTTAAGAAAAACATTGGTTGACTTACCCTAAGACCTTTCTACTCAGGTGGCAGGTGATAGAACTATTAAGACTATGGGCCATTCCAAAACTGAGGCACATGTGCCTTGAAATATAAAGCAGTTTTATATTTTATTTATACCTAAGCGTTGGGGGTTAGGTGTCCTTATTTTAGTTCTGGCTCACCACACTAAGAATATCCTAATTCTTCTTGCAGAGGAAATAAAGGATAACAATTTGGAGACTGAAAAGGTGTATTTGAGACATCAAACACCATAGTGAATTACTGAATATATTACATTGCTATTGACAAAAACGGCAAAATAGTTATTTTTCACTTACAGGTTAGAGCTAAAATTCCATCATCAATCCCTCATCACATCTGGAGTATTGTGTTCTGTATTCCCCCAATACAAGAATGACATGGAACTACAGGAGCAAATCCAGGGAAGCACCACTAAAATGACTGAGGGACTGAAGCATCTTTCACGTGAGGAATGGCTGAGGGGGCTGGGGCTGTTCATCCTGAAGAAGAGAAAGCTCAGAAGGGATCTCACCAGTGCCTAACTGGGGGCATGAAAGGGAGCCAGACTCTCCTCATGAGTGTTCAGTGTCAGGGAAGAGGGAAGCAAGACAGGAAACGTATGAAACTCCACCTAAACATAGGAAAATACTCTTTGACTGTGAAAGTCAGACAAGAGAACAGGTTGTGGACTTTCTACACTCGAAGATATTTAAAATCCAACTGGCCTTGACCTTGTGCAGGGATGGTTGACTATGTGATCTCAAGAGGGACCTCTCTAGTTCAGCAGTTCTGTGATATGTTTAATATAGTTCAGCTTCTGAAAAAAATTTTCTTTGCACCAAATGCACACCACATTTTCTGTGAAAAAGTTGTATCATGCCATACATATATTATCAGATCAAATTTACTGCTATACATTTTTGTTTGCATTGGTTTCTGAATAAATGATATGTTTATGCCCAAACTACATGGTTCTATCCACGCCCATATCACAACTCTCAACATACACAAACTGTCAACAGATGATGTTTTTCATTAACTCACATAAATACATAAAGCCTTTAGACACCAGGTTATTCCCAGAGCACAAAAAGACTTCCAAAATACCAAACTATAGGATCGGATTGGTTGTCCTAGATACACGTGTCCCTATGAAATATCTATCAAAATTATTAGATATTCTTAAATATCTATAAATTAATTATTAATTAATAAATCATAATGTTTAATTATAAAATTATTAAACATCTATAAAATTATTGAAGTCTCAGTAGCTAGTAGTTCAGCCTATCAGTAACTGGAGGCGAAGAGGGACAGGTTTAGTTTTAAATTTATTTATTATTACGAAAAGGAAACATGCCTCTGGATGCAAAGCTAAGACTAAATGCTGTATTTAGGTTTACTGATTCTACATCTACATCATATATTCCTCCCAATGAAAACATCACCCACAAAGTTGATGATGACTTCAGCAAATGTGATAAGTTTATCACTTGAATCTGACATGCATATATTCTACAGCCTCCAATTTCATTATCTGTTCCTCTGCCTTAACAGTACATCTGCAGTGTAATGTAGGCAGCCATGCAGTTGCAACAGCTGAACAACCTCATGTAAGTAATTCAGATTCCTTTTAAAATAATTGAAATTGTAAACACTTTTCAAACATTCGGTTTTGTGTAACCAATTTTAGAATACGTCTGAAAAAGAAATTTCAAACCTTTTACTTTTTAGTGTTACCATTCTTTAATACATGATTGACTATTTAACTTTGGAGATAAAGCTGCTATCAGTTTTCTACAACTAAAATAATTTCCCTCTTATCTTCCTATATCTGTACTTATGATAAGAAAGAGCAAATAAACTTTTATAGTCTACAAAATTACATATTTCAAAGTCAGGATTATCAAACCTGCTAATCAGTACCACGGCTACCATAACTGTAAACTACATCAAAAGAATTATTTTGACATAAATGTTTTTTCAGGATTATTGAAACCCAAAGAAAAAAAAAAATCAATGTGTATTTAGTTCAGGGGTGAGCACACCATAAGTGTCTTCTCCCATCTTAAACAGCAATATTCCTTGTATTAAATACTTTTCAAATCATGAAAGAAAAGCAATGCAATTTATTAAAGATTAGACATCTATAACCATCATTCTTTTTGGAGCATTATTATATATAACACCTACTACTACTCTAAACCATAGAAAGTGGGCATAATATACAATATATATCTTTCAGCTTCTTCCAGATTTCTTTGAACATCTACTATGCATTGGTTAACTGTACAGTCAAAAGATAAAGCAAGTGCAATACTAGAAGTGGTTAGCACACAATTTTAGACTAGAAATACTTGTGTTCTCTTTTACTACATTAGCATTATTCAAATGAAGATATTATTGACAACACACAATGCAAAATATGCTACAGTATTGTCCTCTCAGTCTATTTCCAAAGCAAAAGCACATTGTCTATATGAAAAGTAGTAGATAAGATTTTCAGATATGTTCTACTCTGCCATTAATAAAGCAGAGCTTCATCAAGCTCAGTAACATAGGAGTCCTGTGATCTTATTCTGTATTACAGAACTGACCATTTATTGAAGAAATGGAGTCTCAGACGAGAAGGGGAAAAAAACCTATTAACCTGATGTGAGCAAAGGGAGCCACTTAAAATCTGATAAACAACAACATCGCTATTGAGCATCCACCTAGTTTAACTGCTGTAGCACATGAAGGGCTGAGGGGCTCAGGTGGCTGGACACAAAGCTCAATCTCTCCTCCTGCATCAAAGCATATGGCAAGCATGGCAAGGAGGATCAATTATTCAGACTGCCCTAAATCGATGATTCTTTGAATAGGTTGACAAAAAGCAGTTATCTTACTTCATACAAATCTCTGAACACATAATAAATTTAAGATAATTTTTTTTAAAATTCTTGTTTCAGAATCTTTTTTGTCCTTGAAACAATATGTAGTTTGAAAAGAAGTTAGAAGTTTTATTGCTTTCAGAAATATGATAGAAACAGATAACTACTATGCTGAATGTCTTCAGATGACAGATTGTGTTCAGCCAACATGAAGTATTTCTAAGCCTGAGCCATACCCCTATAATTAAAACCAATCCAGTTGAACTAGATCAAGGAGTTTGTAGAGATAGGAGGCATAGAATGGTAACTGCAGCTCCCAATTCCTGGTGCAGAAAACATCTATATGTCATGATTTTTGGCAATTGGAGGGATTGTCTACAAGTAGCTAAATTAGAACTTACAAAGTGTTTATTTCTGGTCATAGTAGCTCTTCTCCAGAAGACAACCAAGCTAAGAATTTCCAAATCACCAAAACACTGATTTTATATTTGACTTATCTAATGCATTACAGAACACAATAATCCTTCTGTACAATAACAGCTCTATAATATTGATTGTACCATACCGTTCAACGTTAATGAGAGGCAATCTGCCAAGTTACAGATTCAAAAAAATAGGCTGAGCTTCCTGTGAAGACAGGTTTTGTTCAGTCTGAAGATAGGGGACATCTTGTAGCAGCCTTTCAGTAGGCAAAGGGGGTTACAGGAGTGCCAGAGAGGGACTTTCTACAAGGACATGCAGTGATGGGACAAGGGGAGATGGCTCCAAATCAAAAGAGGGCAGGTCTAGATTGGATACTAAGAAGAAATTCCTTATTGTGAGGGTGGTGAAACACTGGAACAGGTCATCCTGAGAAGTTGTGAAATACCAGGTTGAATGGAGCTACTGGAAAACGTCCTGCCTATGACAGCGAGGTTGGAATGAGATGATCTTAAAGGTCCCTTCCTACCCAAAGCATTCTGTGATTCTTTATTCATTTGTACACCAAGCCATACAAGTTATGTTAGGGTTTTTGAGGGTGCTTTAGGTATCCCAAGGAAATACAGTGTGTGAGATGTCAACATCAAGAAAGACAGCAGCATAGCTGCCTTTTTATTTGAAAGGCAGGGTAGTACAACAAACATAGTAGTACTACAAACATAGCAAAACCATATTTGCCACCAGTTAGAAATTACGCTTACCTTTGACTAGAAGGGTTCACAAAGGATGCCAACTTCAGTCACTTCTTTTCTGATATCAACAAAATGGAGATACCTGCAAGTCAAATGAGAAAGGTTTATTGTTTTTGGTTTTAGGTGAACACGTCCCCTTACGATATTAAGGGGTAAGTAAAAAAACAAACCTGAAATAAACGCTAGTGTAAAATGAAAATCAAGTCATTTCTACATGCAAATAAAATATCAAGAACAACTCCCTGGCACTAAAAATCAGCACAGTTTCATATGTATTTGTTGCAACAGAGAATTTAAAGGTGTCATCTTAGCAAGCTCCTGGCAATAACTGGAAAAAAAGCATTTATAAGGCAAAAGGTCATGAGCCAGAAGGTGCTGAACCAACAGACTGTTCCATTATGGCTCTGTTTCCAAGGTTATGATAAAGGGTCCACAGCTATCCCTACGACTGTACTGTAAAAAGCAAGTAGCATAATAATATTTTCAATTACAAGGATGAGAAAAAGTCATGAAGTTCCATAAAATGTTTTGAGAGAAAAGAGTAGCGAGTAGAGCCAAAAGGCTCTGGGATTCTGTGGGACAACTCACAGCCAAGAAAGCATCTAACACTGCAAAATTTACATTTGACAATTTGATATTTGCTTCTGAATGAAGGTAAATAAAAGCATATGCAAAATAAAAATACTTTAGCTAGGTCTGTCTGATCAACATTAGAGAGAGATAAATATTAAAACTATCAAGTACCAGCAAGGCAATTTGGCTATTTTATATCTGAGCTAGCAAAGTTTCAAAAGGAATTTGTTTTACCATGACCTCAGACGGTAAAATCTGGCTTGAAAATACACAATGTTATATTCATACGGAAAGAAAGGAAAAAGAACACACACACAGAGCAGGAACAGATGTTATTTCCTGTACTAAATCACCACCATAAGGACAAAAATAATTCTAATAGGTATTTTAAAGAATAGTGCATACAATGGAAAAGAACACAAAGCCTCAAAATCCTACGTCAGTTGCATATCTAGGTATTATAGACACCAGTAACATAAACAAACAAAAAGCCTATGCAGATGGAATGCAGGACAGTTCCTCGTTCTAGGTCTAGACAAAATTAGGCAACCACGTAAGTCTACCTTCATCAATATGCTCTCACTAGCCAAAAAAAAAAATCTAGAAACCCAACTCCTGGTGTAGTTACAATCCAAAATTTGAGCAAACACCTTGGCCAGTGCAGTTTTCATGGGAGAGCTAAAAAAAGCCCTAAACTCTATCAGTAGTTGAGCTGACCAGTATGATGAGGTAACTAATCTGTTTGCCAACAGAAGACGCAATTAAAAACCCCCATGATATTAAACAGAAATTCTTCATTCCTAACCTAAAAATTACATCTGATGAAGATAAATTTCACACATAAAACTCACTCCAGTAAAATTTGAAACTAAAGCCATAGTAAATACTGAAAGCCAAAAGTAAAATCATGAGAAGAAAGCAACTGCAAAAATGGAAAACAATTTTTCTTAGAATTGTTTCTTAGAATCTTAGGCTATGGAATCTGGTCCATTTTCCAACAGAAACTGCTTCCATATATAAATATGTTTCCTTCTATAAATAAGGTTATGAGAATATTATAATTATTAGCATTGTCGTTCTCACAAAAAAACCAAACTAATCTTATATTCAAATCACTGGAAAAGCAAGCTTTAAAATATCTGTCTCAAAGACAATTTTTAAATTGTCTGCTTATGGGAGCAGAAAGTGGAATCAATTGATCCTCAGAGTAAAGTAGGATTTAGAGGATTATGTTGCTCTTTTGTGAGGCAGCCAAATGGGAAAACACTAGGCCTTGTCCACGTACTAATTTTTTTCTTTAATCCGAAGTTCTTATACAGAACACTGAATCAGGAATTTAAGAATTGAGAAGAAATAGAATGTTATATAGTCCAAAACTAATTTATTATCTCACCAGTAGTCAAAAGTTTTCTTTATAACATCTTGCCCCTACATTTATAAAGCTCATAAAATTTCGAGTAATGTATGTTCCTTTAAACTCACATAAAGTAAGAAATCACAAATCAGAGATAATGATGCCTATTTTCTTTCATGAACTTCAAAAGTTATATAGTACTGGACATCCTAAAATTGCAGTGCATTAGGTGACTATCACAGATCTGTTTGTCCTGGGCATCTCATGTTTTACTGCTCATGGAGTCACATCTGGGTTGCTTTATTCTCCAGGATGGAATAAAAATGGATTTTATTTGTTGGTGTCTTAACCTTTATGTGAATGTCCACTGCAATTCAAAACCAGTACCTTGTTTCTACAGGAGTTGTCACTAAGGAAGTCAAGTTGGCCAAAGACAAGGCAAAGAAGAGTTCACATCGAAAGATACCTGAAAGGCAGGTAGAAATAATTCCTGCATGGGAAAGTCAATCCTTCTTAGTAGCCCTGTTTGGCAAAAAGTAAGACATTCGTAACTGTGGCCTACCATATACTGCACCTCATTTTCAACTACAAGGAAACTATTTTTCTGCATGAATATATGTATTATTTATGTCCCAATCTTTTAATATTTTCTATTCCTATTTTGTTGTTGTAGGAAAAGCAGAAAGATAGAATAATATCGGTACAAGATCTCTCATTTTCCCTGGACAAGTTTTCTTTCTATACCCAAAAAGTTTTGTCTATTTAGAAGAAATTGATTCCAGAAAAATGGGCAAAGATGCATCATCCTCAGGAAAGCCTAGTTCCAAGCAGCTTCTTAGTACTCCAAAACACTGTACAGAGGGTTACTGCCAAGGTCATCTCCACAGCAAGTTCAGTACGTCCAGAATATCAACCTGACACAGTCAATCTACCCAGTAAGTCTGATGTACCCTGGACACACTCAATTTACAATGCAGGAGCTGTATCTTTGATGGGATACCCAAGGAAAAAAATAAATCCCAAAAAGCTAGCTAACACCTTGTCAAGTCATTTGTTCTAGATTGTGGGAAGCTATTGACATTTTTGTCTTCAACACTCCAAACTTTCAGGGAGAAACTTTACACTCTCCTCTACACCTCGACCAAGTCTTGTTCATGACTGCAGTAGCCCTTTTGGTAATGCCCTGTCTTGAACAAAGAATTAGAAAACTACAGAGAGAAAGCAAACCAGCAGACTGACAATTCTATCCTAGAAAAACACAACCCCAAATACAGGCAGCAAAGGAATCATTATTTTTCTTCTGCTGGGACAAAGACAGGGCACACTCTCCTTTCACCAAGACATGCCAAAAGATACACCACTCTCAGCTGCCTTTTACAAACACAGATGCACATACCCAGGAACACCGAGACATTAGAATTTCTGTGTGAGGAACTGAATCCATCATGCAAGATAAACAACCCCATCATTTCTTTAACAGCTAATACTGCAATTAAAGCTTGTTTTATTTAAGTACCCTTTTTACAAAAAAGGAGATCAGTATCTATTAAGCACACAAGATTCTTTACTTTCTTCTTTCCCATACTTAAAACTGCCTTTTCATGATATTCAAGTACTAGGAATCCTGAACTTAATATATGGAGCAAAAGAAATTACAAAAACTGCTACAATGAATTTCCATTTTCAAGTATGACTTAAGTACAAGAACTGCAGATAAAAGTGATACAGCTAATGACAAGATTTTTCTCTACCTGCTCAATTTTATTGGCAAAGCTATCATCAGTCCTATCATCTCATACACCCAAAGTTTCAAGAAAGCTGTATTATTCCATAATGCTTAGGCAGAGTTTAGAGTTAAATACCTCATCCACAATTCTTACTGGTGATAAAGACTCTTGCTGGTGCTACAGAAGGTAAATGAAAATCGAATAGCTATTCAAAGAAATTAATTTTTTAACACAGGCAAGAATAAGACTGTCTTGTTCACACCAGAATTGTAGTTAATATATTTCATATGCGAAGCAGAACTTTGAAAATATATACACTCTACAAGTACATTGGAAACCATTACTTCCATGAACAATCCAATTATAACACTTGTCGAGCAGAGACAATCGTATTTCAAAGAGACAGATGAAAAACAGATGTGCAAAAGTAACTTGAACATCTATCTAGAAGTACAAGTATCAAAACCACTTGTTTATAAATAAAAGCCATACTGCATAAGCTCTTAGTGTAGTCGCTCTCTGATCTAGTTCTTACAGTGACCACAGGTTACACAAAGGATTTGGGATCAAACCACAGCACTCCATGTCCTAGGTCCTGCTTTGATTTCAGCAACTAAATGGGGGCATCCAGCAATTTATAGGGTCAAGACTGAAGTGATAACGTGTATTTTGACATGCATTTCCTCTGCAAGCACTAAACTCAATTTAACTCCATATAACTTTCCATATTCCCAACACAATAGACTGATCTCTGTAAAGGCTTTTCCTTCCTTTCATATAGAAAATATCCTGTAAATAGCTTATTTCCCACTCTCTAAGTGTCTCCTTTTGTTTACAGGAAGGAAAGGGAACAGAAATCTTGCCATAAAACAGTGAGAGCTAAAAAGTTCTGTTTCACTTCCTACTGTGCAGGTGTTTCATACAAGAAATCTATTTTAATTCTTCATTTCAGGGAGAAAACATGCTGCTTCTTTTTGAAATACAGACTGAGAAATAGAAAACAATAAGGTTAAGGAAGTAGAAGCATGCTTTACTGTGAAACAAAACAAAGATCTACAATAACCATTGCTACAAAACTTGTAAAATCCCTGGCTTTGGACACCACAATTATTTTACACGTTGACTTGTAAACTGGGTTTTCCTTCTAAATCTGTAAGCTCTTTCCTAATTTTTTGCTGCCCAGATAAATGTGTAGAGATCAATGTTCCAGATTGACCAAGAAAAAATAAAATTCATACTCCAAAACAACACAAACAACAATACCAAACTCCTCCCTTATTTGACAAGGTAGTTGATTTTAATACCAATGGTGCCCGCAACCATTACAACGTCAATTTCAAACTCAAAATGGAATTCCCCAGTAACAGATTCTTCTTGAACTGGATATTCTAAACCAAAGCGACAACGACAATGAAAAATAACTTGTGTTGGTTCAAGATGCGTGGCATCTCCGTTTTTACACTTGTTTTTCAGTTTCAGAAACACCAACATCCATCACAGTAGGAATTACATTCATCTCTCTAAGATCTGTAATTCTCTATTGCCCAGTGGTGTGTGGAAAATTCAAATTCTAAAAGAAGTCAAGCACATGAGGGCACTAATCATGTTGTAGGCCACACATCACCCAGTTCAAAAGGAAATGAGGAGAACTTCATTACATAATATCACAGCACACCTATCACAAATGCTGTCACAATATAAAACTATATAAAATATAAAACTATTAACACAAGGTTGTATTTGCCTGTCTGTGGAAGGGACATCTTATTTGATCCAGGCTGGCTGAAACTCACCAGCTACAAATCAGATAAAAGACATTTCCCCATCAGAGTGAACATTGTTCCTAATTCTACATACCAGTCCCTGTTCAGGCAGCAAAGGAGGGATGCCTTCCCAGTGGATGCACTTCCAAACTGTTCTAGCTGAGCAGCACAGGGAACAACATTAATTTATCAGAGAGCACACTGCCCAAACACCCGTTTCATATCTTAAAGCAACAGAAAGCCAGCTGGAAGGATTGGATGGGCCAAGACAGATTGATACTAATCACCACTGTTTCAATCAAAGCACTTCCAGTGAAACATGCAATTACTTGGAGTTTTTTAAAAGCAGCTTTCCATACTTTGTGATCAGCTACCTGGGAAAACGAATTACATCACTGCACTGTGGATACTTAAAGAAAGATTTGCTAATTAAGTACAATTAATTACACAGCAGCACTAATTTGAAAAGCAATATCCATTCATCTTTTGTCTGCTTAAGTCTCAGATTGACTGCTGAGAAGAATTGTTTATAGAACCTGCAATTTTGGATTTCTCTGAGAAAAATAACAAAGAGCACTTGCTAAGAAACACATAAGGTGAACAGTAAATGTACACTACTGACACACTCTCTAATATAAGTAACAGCATAAACAGATCTATCCTTAGGCCATCAGAATTTTCTTACATACACTCAAATGCAACTATAGCTTCATCCTGAATATAACAAAAAAATCAACTAACCCTGCTCAGACCTGGAAGAGTTCTATCACATTTAGAATATAACCCCAAGTAAAGAACATTCTTTATTATGAAAACAGGAAAGGTAAGTTTGAGATAGCTTTATCTTTTGAACTGGCTTTTTAACTGGGAAAGGATCTGTGCTTTAAATCAAAATTGTTTTGTCAGAAATGAACACCCTACAATGCCCATCATTTCCACAGATGTCTTTTCACTTGCAAAAAATCTGCAATTATTATGGAATGTAAGTATCTTTAATAAAAGGTAATAAACATAGAGCTTAATCTTTATCATTAATATTTTCAACATGACACTCCACACACTGCTATCCACAAACATAATGTGAACACCATCTTCATTCCCACCTTTATTTTTCTCCTATGAAACCATGTTCAGCTCCAGGCATCGTTTTCTCTCTTTGCAATACCTCATTTTGACAGCACAGCAAAAGCATGTAATAACCAAGATCACAAAGAAAGCACGAAACAATATCCATCCTGGCACTACCAAATATCACGTTTGGACCACAAATTATAGAAAATACAATAGATGAGAGAAATTAAATAGTATAGCTATTTTCAAGAATAGCTCAACATTTAGCCCTAATATCCTTTTTTTTTTTCTTTTTGGTTGTCTGGTGTTTGTTTGTTTTGTTTGTTTTAATTTTAACTTTGTATTATGCCAGACTTCATCACGGAAGAGATAAAGGGCTTAAATGTGAGTAGTCTGGTATAACCACAGCAAAGCTGAGTACCACACCTCACAATGAAAGAGACAGGGGCACTTCCCTGCATTTTCAGAGTACAGCAGTAAGACATTTGCAGTACTTTTGATACCACCTGATCACAAAAAATTAGAAACCTCATGAAAATAAGTATGCTGAAAATATTAACTATAAAGAAACATTATCAGCCTGGAACTGAAGTTACTAAACAAGGCAGAAGTTATTGACTTTATCCACAAAAAAGCGGATTTAAAAAAAAATCAACTGGATGATGAGGTAGCACCTGACTATTTTAATTAAAGATAAGTGGAACATGGCAACTGACTTATGGCAACAGCTCAAAAGCAGGAAAGATATACAAAAATTACAAGTCGTAAAATGGGTGTGAAAAAACCCTGTAACTAAATCAGTGTTGTAAATGCTATTCACAGAAACAAGATGAATACTTATTTATATTGCTTCTATGGGTCTGCTTCATATTTTATTTATCATTGACATTTGTCTGGGGTGGAAAAAATACTTTTTGTCATTTTTGAGTAGAAAGCAAGATATTAAGTACTATGGAAAAAACCAAAGCATTTCTTTATCAGCTGTTTTCATCAAGCATGAAAAGTAAGATGATTTTCAAATACAATCAGTGGAGAGGTATTTTTTTATTATTATTTTCTCTCAAAAATTAGAGTTTTGTGAATATAATTTATAAATGCCTTAATGTTTGTAGAATATGCTTTTTGACAGTGTCACTTGCTTTTTCAAACACACATATGAGCCACAGTCATTTCAGAATGAGGTAATAAAGGAAAAGGGCTGAAGGATGAACAAAAACCTAATTAGTTTAAGTTTTGGAGTGGCTGAGCAACACTTCTGGAAGTCATGCAGTCCAGTGTTCCGCTCAGAGCAGGACTCTCACCAACACTGGAAATGGTCAGGCATGGCTGGGTCTTACTGAGCCCTCAAGACCTCCAAGGATGGAAAATTCCGCCGCATCTCCAGGCAGCGTGCTCTGGGCCTGCACTGGCCTCCTGGCAGCGTTCTTCCCCACGTCTGACCCAAACACACCACATCAGAGCTTGTGGCCAATCTGGGGACAGTGGAAAAAATTCATCTCCATCGTTTTTTGGAACTACCCTCAAGCAGCTATGGGATACCCCTTAGGTCACTCAGTAGCTGCTGCTTTGTCAGAGTGGGCAAGCCTAGCTCTGCCAGCTTCTCCTGCCAGCTTGTTTGCTCCAAGCAAGGGCCTTCTAACCCTTCTTGGTGCTCTTCAGCGTCTTTCTCAACATCCCTCTTGAAATGCAGGGAACAAAATTAGATTTGTAACATAAATCAAGATCTTGAACATTTCATCCAGCCCTCCTTCTGAAATATCCAGTAATGTAAACCAAGTAGCTTGTAGAATTTTGAAATTAATTTTTCATTCAGTTATAGTCTCATAGTATTTTCCTTATACATGGAATTTACGCATTTGACTGAAAATCATACTAAATATTCCGGAGTCCTCCTTCTTACCTTAACTGAAACAACACTGAAAAGATTGGCAATGCGCAGAACTGCATTTGAATGTCTCTCAGTTCCCTCAGAATGTCAGAGGCAAAAATACTATAACTGGTCATCAAATTAATTCCAAGAACATGAGTCTCATAGTTTACTACCATTGCTTTTTATAGTCAAAACTCTTTATGTGGTGTTTAAGGCCAGATTAAAGACACACAACGCAAAATGAAGAGGAATATACACGGCAAATACACAAAAGAAGAGAAAGAATTAACAGAGATTCTTTCAAGTTCTACCAAGACCTGAGCTTGTGTATGTACACTATAACATACTGTAACAAGAACATTATCCCTCTTAGGTCAAGAGGGCCTAATTTGGAAGAAGCCCAAAACTTCCAGCATCCCAAATAACATTCATCTATATTCACAAATGAACAGGATTTGGTGACAGATTTTTGGGTACGTGTTTATTCTAATGTCACAGAAGTCTTTAAAACAGTTTGCCATTAAATTAAAATCATTTCAGCCATTAAGTGAAGTGGAAAAAACATGGTTTTTTGAAGGCTGTAATACCAGATGTTTCAGGATGTGGTAGCTGCCTCATATTAAAAAAAATGGAAGCCCATTACAGTGTAAATTTTATATAACAACTTCTATTTGAATAAATATTTTTGGGAAGTTGGAATGGGACCACAGATTTTTACATGTTCTAAAAAATTATAAATTAATTCTTCTTTGATTACTTTTGACTAAGGAAACATTTTCTTTAAATTTTAGATTCCCATTGCAACGGGAGTCCAATATACCCACAGTACAGACTAGGTAGGGTATACTCTGTTTGCCTGACCAAAAAAATAAAAAAAATTTTGTTCACCACCCTTTCACTCATCCAAAGTTCCTGAACTGTTACTAAATAATTAATTGATATAACCTGTAGCGGGCAGGAGAGGTTGTTGGTTTTGGTTGGGGTTTTTTGTTTTGTTTTGTTTCTCTTCCTCTCCATCCCCATCTCCCTGATATTGGTGCAGAGAAGTCTCCTTCACAAAGCATTTCAAACGTGGGCAATTACACTTACCACCTCTACTGCTGTTTCCCAGACCTTTGCTCTTTACTGAATGGCAAAACCAAACCTAGCTTAAAACTAGAGCTTAGTCTCTGGTCAGGATTACCTCATTTTGATTCCTTTTCCATTTATGTTTGACAGATACTTTTTCTCTTCTATTACAAAAAAATAAAAAATCACCAGAGACTTTTGACTGCACAAATTTTCCAGCTTAAATTCTTAAGGTCATTGCTCTTGCAGATGAGACTTCAGTGAGTAATTTCAAATATGGCACAGTTTGTATGGTTCTGAACAAAAAACACAGTTTGTATTTCAGACATGCCTAAATTTGCAAGCCTGCCAATCAAACTAGAAGCCTCCCAAAGGCACTACTGCACGGGAAGAGAGATGAGGAGAGGCACAGATAATAGCATGCCTCCTGTAAAACAAAAAATTGCTAAGAACCGGCTTTGTTTGCTGTACCAGAAATATGTGAAAGCAGTGTTTTTCAGGGATTTTTTTAGATTTTAGTGCCTGGAGAGAAGAAAAAAAATTACAACACATCTAAATTATTGAATAATTAGCAGAGATAGCATTTTCACTTCTCCATGTGACACACACAGTAGTTTTTTCTCCTTCAGTAGGACAGATCCTGGGTTTATGCATTTAAAAAGGCCATCTGCTTCTGAACCTACATAGATGCCCTCAACTGTTGAGTAGTTACAGATACTCAGTATTTGAGCAACCAGAGTAATAGCCACCTATGACAGCAGTGAACAACAACAAAAAAAAGTTGGCCAGAAGACAAATCCCCATATTTCTACACACAATTACATGGCTTAGATGTAAGATCAAAGCAATAAAAACAGTGTTAAAAAAGGCATTTACACTCTTAACTTAAAATCCACCAGTTAAGATTTAACAGATTTCAACATGATTCAGAGATGAATGTACATTAATATTTTATACCTAATCTACATCTAAGTAAACCAACAGTAAGCAGATTTTGGACATATTTATTTAAGAACAGCAAAATAAATGAAAATATAAAACTAGGAGCCTACATTCGGATAATAGCAATATATTCAAATTAAGTTTTCTGTAAAAGAAAATAAATTTATATGAGAAGAGCAACTCATTCTCTCAATGTCTGTTTTTTAAGACACAAATTTTAATTTTTTTTTTCCCAAAACATTAATTATAGTAGCTCTCATTTGAGGTTCAAACTCCTAGCCAATGCATAGTAGAGAATACAAATTAAAATAATGAATGCTATGTACCTTGACTGGGACCCAAAAACACACCAAGTTTCTTAGTATCTTTTATACCCAAATGTACAGATATCTAATTTGAGAAAGACCTTTGTGCATTCTGCTACCTAGCAAAAGTTGAGCACAGCTTTGGCACCAGTCCATGCTACATATTCTGCCTCAAAACCAAGTCTCCCTTATTCATCCAGCACATTGGTCTGCTATGATGTGGGCACAGGCTTTTGATCTTGTTAAAAAAAAATCAGTAAATCAGAGGAATCTAACCTAACTTGAGACAAACTTTCACGGCTGTTGCAGTTATAGAAACATATCCTTTATCTCAGCCATTGAATCAAAACTAAACCAAGATAAAACCTTCTACTCTAAGACCTTCTCCTAGGAAGAAGACTGGAGTAAAACAGTGATCTACAACATATTTCAAAACTGAGTTTGCCACCACACAATTTTATCTCAATAAAAATTATATATATATATATATATATATAGTGTGTGTGTATGTATATATTATATATATATATGTATATAAAAATTTTTACCCATTAAGGTTGTAAGATTTATTTCTTGCTAAAAACTGCAATAAAATGAAAGAGTAATAAAAACCTACAGCCAAACAGTACAACATTTCTACCATTCTAGCAATTTAAAAAAAAAAAAAAAATCTAAATCATAAACAACACAGACCAATGATAAAATATCTCGTTCTGCTGACTTATAAATCCAAGATCAACCACAAAAGTCTTACCAGTGCTGTGTTTCAGACTTTTCAGACCTGAGAGTTTTGCTGCTTTTGCCCACTTGGAATAGACAATGAAACAGCCACTCATAGTTATGTCTAATTTCTCTTTGTACATTTCAGATGTGTGCACAGGCACCCAAACATACATGCCCAAGCCATTCACTTCGTTTTGCTTTATTTCTTTTCATGCTCAAGACAACTGTTCAGTTGCAGTATACACACTTTGCCTCTATCACAAATATCCTAAATATCACCCAGCACGTCTTCCCCCTTCCACTAAGGGATAGTATTTCTTGTTTCAATTGTGATTACCATCTATAAGATTTTTAAGCAACTCACACTTTTAAGAAAATTCAGGTAAACAACTGCTTTTTGCAGAAAACTGAAGTATTTTCAAGTTAATCTACCTTTAAGAAGTATAGACAAAAAGAAACAAACAAACAAAAAAGAACATAGGAGACCATCTAATATACTTTGGATATGAAGAGAGCAGAATATTTTCACCTGACAATTTTTTTATCCCATGCCACAAGAGAAAAATAGTATCTAGTATTAATTATTGAAACAAACATACTTTAGAGACTGACCATGAACTTAGAAAACACAGAAAGGTCAGGATTCTAGACCTTGGCACTCTGATGGGACAAATGGTCAATAATTTTGCAGGCATTAGACTCTGCTTTAGATAAAAATCAGACTAAGGCAGTGGGAGTAGGTCCAGGCACAGGCTTTGTCCCCTTTGTACTGAAAGTGACAGCTGAAAAGAATCTGTATCAGCCAAGCAGGGCAGTGACAGTTCTGTACAAAGAGAGACTCACTTTGCAAGTTTTTCATTTCTTCTCGTAAATCCCTCTGTCACAAAAGACAGCATTAAGTTTCAGACACATTTTTTTGTTCTGTGAAGGCCATAAGGTTAAGGCATTCAGAGTAATTACTCACTTGTGGACTACTATAGAAACAGGCCATCATTTTGTTATAAATCACTCACAATATTATAGTGGAAAATTAGTCTTGCGGAAAAAAATATAGGGAAAAGACATACAAAGCAATCTTGATGTTTGCTTAATTTAAATCCCAAATTCAAAAATATTCTATTCAAAATATCAATGATCATAAAATACAGAGCTGCACTCCCATCTGTAATTATCAAAGAACAGTCAAGAAAGAACTGAATGGGATTCTTTGGATACAAGGAAAACAAATCCAAAACCACCATCTAAATTAATTTAATCTAGTGCTCAACAGATAATGAAGAAACTTGATTTATTTTCTTTCAGATGAACAATTATTTTAATCTAGCAAAAATTGAGAGCATTTTGTATAAGTTAAGGTATTCACAATTAATAGTTTCATATTTCCCATCTGTTTTCATTCAATTAGTCACCTCACTCCAAGAGCTCAGGAGCTCAAGAGCACCTTGAAAGCAAAAATATCCACCTATTCTACAGTCTATCAGTTTATAGAGAGAAATTGTTGTTATTAACTTCCCAGAAAACATTGCCTTACACCTTCAAGCCTCTTAAATGAGTGTTATCAACTCTTCTAATAAGATAAGGGCATCTTTATTAACTTAGTTCCTCCATGTACTCGTAGTGTAGAAGTTCTACAAATTGTTCATCTTTGGTTACAAAGACATTAAAACATACCAGTGGCTACAGCAGTCACATAGAAGAGAGGTGAAGCTATTTCTGTCAAGGATAGCAGAGTTATCATTAAATTTATGAACAACTTCCAGAGTATACATACTAACTGTATGTTTCAGTCAAGATGTTAAAATAAGAGAGAAACCCCTGATTCTACATGAGACAAAACCTTTCTGCAAAAGCATTCAATATATTGATGGCATAGAAGCTCAAGAGGCTTTCATTGCCACCATACCAAAACATCACATAATTGATTCATTTTATTATTTCATCCATATCATAAAAGGTGCCAGTCCTACAGGTATTAAATAGGGGGAAAAAAGAAGAAGGACAAGATTTGTATCCTGAAAACTATTTAGGCATTTGAAGTCCATTAAACAAACAACCCCTCTCCAGCCCCCTCCTCCACCACCATCTTTGTGAACCATATACAGACTTTCTGGTCGTCAGAACATCCTGCAATGTTTTTATCTCTTCTAACTGATGAGATAGAAAATCATTTAAGGTCCGAGTTGTTTGAAAGGACAGAACAGTATGTCTGAAAAACATCCTCCACCTACTCCTCTACTCCATTCTTTTAAAATGCACAGCTGGAAGAGAAATTTCGCCAATTTGCCATTGGTCAAGGACACCCGTGGTGTCGGACCGCTCAGGGGCTGAGAGCGCATCCTCTTGGCAGCAGTAAGTGCGAAACCTGATGGGTAGGATGCAAATCTGAGCACACACTTCCCAGCCAGAAGGTGCCCAGGAACTGACAGCCAGCTGTCTTTCAGCAGGAGGTGTGCTCTGTCCCCAGCCTCCAAAGAGATAAACCACACACTGGGCCCCCTTTGGGCACAGTAAACCACCCAGGGTTCCAGTGGGTTATGCAGCTGTACCACAGGCCTATGCTTTTTAAACAAAGAAAAGTCATTTTATTGTTCCACAAGTGGGTAATGGAAAGTCAGTAGAGGGGTGTGGGAGACAGAGCACAAGTGAAGGGCATGAAAACTTTTACTGCAGAATGAAAGACTATGTGGGAGGAGAAAAGTTTTAGAGTAGAAATTATGTCATTGCAGTTTAAGGAAAAAATGCATTCTAAACAGATTTCTTTTTTTTATTTTTATTTTGCCAAAAATGTTGAAGGCCATAAACATTTTATTAGAAGCTCAGATTTTAGGTTTCATAGTATCTCATAACTGCAAGGTTTTATTGTGGTCAGGTTGACTATGAGAATTTTTATATTGTTGCTATAAATCAGCTGGGCTACTGGAAATTAGTTGCAATTTTGTTGAAAGCTACTTTAAAGGATAAAAAAAAGAAAAAGGAAATAAATAGAAAAATACAAAGCAAATATAGCAAGCTGTGTTTTTATTTTGGTGCAAATAACCAAAACACTGGCATGTGATCAAATCTGTGAGTCAAACTACTATAGAAAGCAAAAGCCATAAAAATTGAACACTGAAAAAGTCACCATTACAAGATTGTGACCTGTGATCTTTCCATTAAGGATTTAACAGCCATACTGCCTTCATGAGGAGAAAAGAGAAGACAGGTGAGGGGACAGCCCAAGGAATATGTATTTTTTCCACCTCAAGCTGAACATGAAAAAAACCTGAAAAAAAACTAAAAAGCAAAGTAGGTGCAGTTGATGTAATACTTTTAAACCTGGAGAACAACAGCTCTCAACCACTTTCCTTAATAGTGCATGAGGGGTTTGGGGGGTTTTGTTTATTTTGTTTAAGTACCCTTCCCATTGAGTAACTATGTCTCAGATTACTTAACTCAAGTGAGCCTGACGAAATGAAGACACAATATTTTTATAATTCTGTCCAAGTCATAACAAGTTAGAGAAAATATTTACTTCCTGAATACTGAGAAATAAGTGTTTACTCCACAAACTTTGTTTCATCTTGCTATTTGCTTTCTTCTCAAATATTCACCTTAAATTTTTGTAAAGCACATCAGCTTCAGCAGTGTTCTTTCTAACTTCCATTTCTCAATTAATCTGTCACATTGTGTGTGTAGCATTCAGAACTAGAAACATAGTTTATGTTCAGGTCAATATTTGATTTGAGTTAGTTTCACAACAAATAAATATATTTTACATTTTCTAAAACTTCTCCATCATGTAAACAAAATATTGTTAAATGGAAAGATCAGGAGATTCATTCCAAAAGCTTAGTCCTGCTTTAAAAATAAAATGCCAATGAACAGACTTTTTAAACTCACTAATGAATTATTTAGTTCTGAAGGTTTTAGTTTCTGAAGACACTGATCTGTACCTACCATCAGTCTTAATGCAACAATTTTGAAGATTCATAAGTTTAATATAATTAATGTCTTAATTTCTTTTTTTTTTTTCCCAGAAAATATGGCTTAAAAAGGACATCTCACTGAGCTTTTCCATGTTCTTCCATTTTCAGCAAAATAAAATCTTCAGAAGGCAAGTCCCAACTCTCCCTGCCAATTGACAAGCACTACCTATCAGGGTTATTTCAACTTCAAGGAATTTTACCCTAAAGGAAATTCTTTCCATTCCCTTTCCTGTTTGTTTTGATTATCTCAGCACACATTTGCAACCTCTTTCATACTGAAGCTGAATGTTATACAAACGCCTGAAATTTTAAACACTTAAGAAAATGGATTCTAGAAACCAAAACAGGGATCTGAAGGTCTGGTTCATGCTTTGGTAAACTCAGAAATACTTAAAAGCATAACCATGGTGAAGCTGGATGAGCAAGAGCAGGAATCATCTCAAGCTTCTGATGTTCTGCTGGCTCATGTTTATAGCTAATGAAACTAAGAGGTTAAGGCTGAACATTTCAAAAGGGCAAAGAGAAGACATTTTCAGAACTGAACCATTTTAATTTGTGTTTTTAAATACTCAGACATATCACAGATTTCTTTTTCCCAGCCACATACCCAGCTGGATACCTCTCCAGAGTGGTTTATCACAAGTTTCACCATACTAAAATTAGTAGCCAAAGCGAAAGAAGCAAATACAAATCTAAGTTTGACTTGCTGAGAGCCAATTTCAAATTCACATCCTGCTCTTTAACACTAAAACAATCTTTTGGAAGGGATCCAATGGAATTGCTCAATACAAATTGACATGTTCAAATTCTAGTATTGCTAATCGTGTTTTAAAATTCAGTGACATGGTTAGCAAAGTATATCTGAAGCCAAACCTGAGAGGACATGCTATTGTCTTTAAGCATTTATTTTATTGTTAAGTTCTATAGTTATAAAATATTTAACTGCCAATAGTTTGGGAATTCTTGTCTATGGGTTTAAACAAAGAATATATAACATGAGCCTGTAATACAAAACCATAACGAGTCCTGGAGAAAGATCTTCACAATATTGTAAGAGAGAAATATTTTGTACGAATTCTGTAATATGATCAAGTGGAACCACATTAAGCTAGAATATCAACCAAAATTCTCAATTATCAGAGCAACTGATACCACAAATAAAGTCGTGATATTTCATAGACCAATTCACACTGGAAGCCAAAACAGCACTGCATTCAGATGGACTTCCTTAGGGCTTTTCCCAGTATAGTCTTAAAAAAAATGAACAGGATATAGATTTGACAACCAGTGCTGCCTATTCCAGTTCCTCAGTGTCCTTATGGTGAAATTTATTTGCAGAAATCAGAACCTCACCTGTTTTATACTCTGACCACTATCTCTGCTCCCCCAGCCACATACCCCTGTAAAGGGCCTGGCTATGTGTTCTTGATAACCTCCTAGGTATCACCTTGTGAGGCAGCAATTAAGCAACCCCCTGAGCTTTGTGATGCCCAGGCTGAGCAAAACCATTTCTCTCAGCCTCTCCTGATGTGCTCCAAGCCCCTCATTCTCCTGGCTTTCCACTGAATTAGATTCAATCTACTCAATGTATTTGGGGAACCAAAACTGGATGGGGTGTATCCAAAGTGGTGGCCTAAAGAACGCTGAGTATTGGCAATTCACTGGCTCTGCTCCTGCTTATCCAGCCTAGTATGCTGCTGGCATTTGTCACTGTCAGTGAAGCCAGGTGTGCTGCCTCCTGTGTCAGAATGTGCGGGTCCTTTCCAGTGGAGCTGTCTCCCAGGAAGTCAATCCCCACCCTGTCCTGTGGCAGGAGGTGAGAAGATGCATTTATCCTTGTGGAATGTCACAGGGTTCATCATGGTTCATCATTCCACCAGCATCCCTCAGCTGCAGAGCACTGTCCTCAGATGTGTCAACTACTCCCACAACATGATGTCACATGCAAATTTGATAAGGATATCCTCCTCCAAATCACTGATCAATGCGCTAAACAAAACAGGTCCCAGTACAGTACTCCACTTTTAATTTGTCTCCAGGTGGAATACAAACCATTAAGTGCTATGTTTTGAGCCTGACAATCATGCTAAAAGCCTGGAAAAACTGAAGATAAACAATGGTCCAACTGCCATAAGCAATATTAAATATAATCTGATAGCACTTAGTTTGATTAAGACACAGAAAGGTCCCACGACTACAAATAAGTATATAAAAGATGGTCAGAAACTATTTTAATTACTGCTTAATTAAGGAAAACAAAAACTGAACACAAAACAAAACCAACTCCAGTAGATTCCTTCCTAATAAGGAAAAAAACATAGGACTAAAGAAAAATATGTTTATGTATGAAACATACATAATGAATGGGTTTAAGTTTCAGAAGCCATAAGTATAATCCATGAAAACAAAAACTAATTTCATCACCAAGGAAACCTAAAGTCATTATCCACCTTGTACATAAGTCATGAAATAGGAAAGACTACACACTGTAACAAACAAAGCAATACAGATACCTTCTTAAAATAAGGTTAAACTTATTTATCCATTTAATTGATTAATATTATACCTACAACTGCCACACAAACATTGGTCCCTACTTAGGGGATTTCTAGTTGAGCAAATGTTCACACCCACAGAAGACAACACTTGCTGAGAATGGTTTATATTGTGGAGTTGTCTTTTTCCTTCTTATAACCGGTTGTTAAATCACAGAGCGAAATATTGAATAGATTTTAGATATTTCTTATTATTACTTTTCCCTGCAGTGATTACTGTCACTGCCATAAAGAATACGTACAACTGTACTGAGAGATGCAATTGAGACAGCTGACACAGGAAAAAAAGAAAATCTCTAACTGGCAACTTTAAACACCTCTGACCTACAGGCATACTGGACACTGGAAAATTAGTGGATAGGAATATTGATACTGTTGAGTACAGCCTACATAAGAAAGAGAAAAACATTATTAGTAAGGATCTATTTTATTATTATGTATGTATGTAAGTATTCTACTTTAACACTCAGCCACACAAAGCAAGGGTAGATACTCAATTAACAATTTGTGCATACAAAGACACAGTTTGTACACCCACTGCCAGGCACAAAGGTACACTCCGTACACTGATAGTTTTAACGTAATCTTATCTATGCATCAATTCTTTAAAAAATACAGCAGTAAAATACAAAGTTAAAAACAAAACACTTTTCAAATATAGTACCTATTTGCTGTAGATCAGTACAACAAAAAGAATGGTCACTAATTTTTATTTCCTAAGGAAACAAGGCTTATGCAGTCCTACAGTTCAACACCTCCCTCCACCTCGAGATTTTTGGAGCCTATTTGACTCAGCAGAATCTGACAGATAAAGTTTCAAGGGTAGTTATGCTTCTAGAAACTTCATTTCAAAGGTTAAACAACCACAGAGAAAAAGCATGAAACATTCCAAGTGTGACAGAAGCAGACATTAGCAAAATTACCAAATCTGACAGTCTCACAAACTAATGAAGTAGTGGTTGCCCTTCACTCAGAAATCTCCACCGGCCACAATGATTTCCAGGGATCCAGGTTAAGCAGCCTGGCTCAGAATGTCAGTGAAAGTCTCTGCTCTATCAGTAGAAACTGCATCCTATACAGAAAATACCAGAGCTCAATCAACATTTGAGGTTTTTCAGTGTAGCACTCTGTACAACCACCTGTACAGCTCTTGACCAATTTAGGTCATCTCATCTATCCTGATTCCTTCTGGCAACAAACTGCCCACATTCTACATCTAAAAAGAAGTGGAAATGAGCAAACCTGTTCACACACTTTTACAGATTACACAAATCACTGTATTTACCCCACCTCATCTCACCAACCTCAAAAACAACCTTTTTAAATAGTTTCCTATGCAAACAAGATCGTGTGATTCAAAGACATATACAAAGATACTAAGAAAATTGGGGGGGGGGGGGGGGGTGTGGAAACAGCAGGGGATCTGAGAGGGGGAAGACACCCACCTCTGGAGTACCTGCCTGTTCACAAAAAAATGGTAGCCAGACAAGGGAAAAAACATTTTGAACACTGACAGGTTTATCCCAATAGTTTCTAACTCTGCCAGGCAGCTTCCAGGACTGAATGCAGACACTTATGCATCTCTGCCAAATTATTCTGTGAATGGCTGGTTGTTTCAGTCGTCTGAAAAGGGAATTTGAAATAGAAGGTTATGGTTTTGATAAAAGGATTTTAAGTACCTGGACAACACCTAATTGACTACTACAGCTCAACCCAGATCAAAGAACTTGAATCAAACTAAGGAATCCCTCTACAACAATAATATAAAGGAGGCTATCTAAGTGCCAAAATAAGTCTCATGTTTTGGCATATTTTATGTAATAATAATTTAAAAATCCTCAGCTATTTAAAAGCTTTCTTCATGCGATCTACCCTGCTGAGCATCCAAACAAGTTTCCCACCCCTGCACATTCCAACAATCTAAAAATTATTGCAGTTGAAAATATTTGCACCTCTTGCATACAATGGCCATACTCAGAGACTTTGTAGTCATTTAGTTTGCTGTATTTAACAGCATGCATTCTTTTTCTAATTTACCATGTAACAAGAACAGAACAGTAACTCTTCAAAATGCCAACACCTCCACAGTTACTGTGTGGCTTATCACTGAACACCAACCTCATCCAATGTTTTTGTCAAAGACATCACAAACTCAACCTAACAGAAACCCCCAGTTGATTTCACTTGTTAGCTCCAGTGTCAGACTGTAGCACGCTGACATAACATAGCTTTAAACTAATTCCTACCTTGTCTCAACTCTCATCGCAAGTTCCATACTGTCAAATTTCAAACATGGAAGAGAAAAGAAGATTAATGATAATACTGTGGAGAAAATAGGCCATGGGTTTGTAAATACAATGGGTTGTTTTACATTAGTCCAATGAAGAAAAATTATTCTCACACTGTGTTTGCATTCATCATCAATTAGAATTTTTACACAACAAACCCAGAGCATCCTGCTGAACCCAAATCACAGCTGGCAATCCTGCAGCCCAGTGAGGCAAGGCAGCCACTGCCTTTGTAAAAGCTCCCTCCATTGCTTTAGGGAAACACCAAGAGGAGCAAGAATAATAAGCTGTTGTCCTGACAACCTTACAAAGTAAAGCCAAGGCTTACTTTACTACAGCAGAACACTACAGACAACCTGATCACTGTAAACTGCTCCTAACTCTTCAAGAGCAGCTGGCACTGCTATAAGCAAGACCAGCACAGCAAAATACATATGCTTGCTTACACACTGATGATATGCACATTAGGCATGAGAATGTATGAACAGACACAGCCACACTCTTCTGTTCTTTATTTCCCCTCCACACTTATTTTTCCACTTTGTGTCACACTAGTTATTACAATGAGATTTCATGCTAAAACATACCAAGTATTCATTTTAAGTGTTGAGAAGCCAGAAAAACACTAGAAGCAGAGGAGTACTCTTTTCCTTGAATGCACTTTAGGTATCTAAAAAGTAAGAAATAATGAGTTTTGAACAGAAAGCCACAAATGAGAACAACCAGAGAAGAAGAATGATTAAATAACTTGCAACTCTCAGGTGGGAAAAAAACCCAAACAAACAACTAAACAACAAACCTGGAAAAACCCTGACTGAAATAACCTATCTTTCACAAATACCTTCTTCACAAAATATAGGAAATAGAGCTGCTTTTTTGCAATGACTATTTTGCTAACTATGCAATTTGCAAATAACTACATAATGTCAGTACTTCTTTTTACCACCCCACATTAAAGAGGAAAAAAAACTAGCAAAAATATTATAATGCCATGTGCACTTATAACACATACTTTAGAATGTTTCACTCTGCCCTTACTCACCTTAATTTCCATTTCATTGTCACATCCCTTCAAAATTTATCAGATTTGACTGAAGTGACTGTAAAAATCCCAAATGAAATATAAGGTGGCCCAGAATCTCCTTTCCATCTCATATATATGCAACAAACAAGTGTTAAAAAAACAAAGGCAACTCAAAATAAAACACAAAAGAAATGCCAAACCACTAGAAAAAAATTATAAAGGTATTAAAACACATTTTATTGCATTTAAATTAACCTGCCACAGAATGTCTGATGTTCTCAGGGTACCTTTCCTAATAAAAAACATTTTAAGTATTGTAATTTGTTGTTCCTGTAATTTGTAAAACGGTTCTATCATTTCATCACAGTTTGTATCAGGTTCAAAAAAAAAAGCTGGTTACCCTAAAGGGAAATGGAAGGGCAAATTGATGAGTTTTATGAGATGTTTGGATCTTTAATCTTTTGGGTAGTCTTTGGAGCATAGGTATTCCACAGTATGACTTTTCAGGTGTAAGTTATATGAAAATGATGTGATGGGATTTATGTTAGAGGACACATGACACACATAAATGCAGGCAGGCATTATCACAACCCACAGCCACTATGCCAGTGAGAATTCAGGCAGCCAAGGGAGAGTGGGAGGAAAGAAGAAACAGCAAACAACACAGAAGCATTACACAAATATCTGCAGAGCTGGGTATGCAACTTTGCAGGATCCGGAACAAAAAATAAAGACATTATATAAGAAAAGATTCAAAGTCAATGGCAAAACTCCAAGTCCTGTGCTCAGAATTTTATTTAAGCTGCTGAGGGGGAGGGGCAGCCAGACAACTTCAGCTACTGCCACCTTCCAGCCTCCCAGCTGCTACAAGCCAATTTACTACTGCTCCTCTTGCCTCCTAGATTCCCTCACTTTCAAAAAATAGCGATGGTATCTTTCTACATGACATATCACAGCTTTCTTTTTTTTTTTTTTTTTTTTTTTTACAAAAAAAAAAAAAAAGCAAGCAGCTACAGGTCTATTTCCAAAAAAATACAGAATCCCCAGTTAACAGCACTAAAATAAATGCCTATTTAATTTCAAACATCTACTATTCTTAAAAAGTCTTACAAGCATCAAATCCAATAAAGCTGTTTGCTTGCATGTCCAAAAAGACGGGACAGCAGCTGCTTACATTTATTACACGTTCAGAACATTACCTCCATAAGGATTCTAGACTTTTTTTAAACAAAACCTTTAATTATGTATGCACTGCTCATTATTTAAGAAATTCCAGAAAACCAGAAGAATCCACTTAGAAATCTTGAGTAGCAAACTGCTGATGTAATTACAGTTTCGTGATCCAAACAAGAGCCTACATATCTCCTAGTAAGAACTATGGTGCAAAGTAATCACAATGACATTTCTGCCTACTGCTGTCCTGTCTAACTAAAAAACTAAAAGAGTATCACCAATTATAATAATCCTTTTCAATCTTCTGCTCATTCAATTATGCCTCAAAGTGGCTTTAAATCCAGGTTCAGTGCTTTACTACAAAGGAAGGCAGGTTCTCTCTCATTTACTTCTGTCAGGATAAATCAGATGTTTAATATTAAGTTTTCTCTTTCACAACAAACTAAAAAAAGAGACAGCTATTCATGTGAAATCCTGACAATTCCTAAGAATCTAACCAGCCATATGACATCAGCACTGAATGTCATCAGCAATTAATGTTATTCTTAATGCAATTTATGTAAACAACTAGTGTTTAACAAACAAGCAAACAAACAACTGTGAATCATACTTTCCAATCTACCAAATACAAATTCCCTCATAAATTCTTCTTATTAGATTATTGGATTTTGGTAGACAGTCCTCACACTCTTCTCTAAAAATTCAGGTAGAAAAACCAGGGCTGAAAAAGGCTATCAGGGGCATCCCGACCCTTGACTTCATGACCTGTCCAGATTTATAAAAGGATCAAAATTGTGCTGAAAATAAAGAGATAAACTGAAGTTGGTCTTGACTTTGCAAAAGGTAACATTTCAAAGAACCAGATATAAATTATGTTACCTAATACAAAAAAATTGTTCTCTGAGGACAGAATTGCAACATACAGAAAATAAACAGCCACCTCCACTTCACTGATCCACAACCCAGCTTACCCAAACATTTTAAAATTGCAAAGCATTTTAAACTGCACAGCAAAAATTGCATAGAAAGAGAAAAGAGCATTTGTCAAACCCTGATTTCATTTCAAGCTGTCAAAACAGCTACTGTTGGTAATCTTGGATGACTAACGTGAGAAACTAGATAACCCAGTGCCCCACCCTCCTTCCACAATCTGTAACTTGTATTATCATAATAGCATAGCATTTCTCCTTCTATATTACCAAACTAGATCTCTCAGCAGTAAAAGGCAGGAACCTACTGAAAATATTTTAACATCCAACCATCTAAATATAATCCTAACTCCAGCCAAGGCAAGAAGAAAATACTTCCTCTCTCTTGCAGTTTGGACAGGTGATCTGCGGATAAAGACATTAAGTGCAATGCTGCCCATGCTCAGTATGAAGCTGGAAGTGGAAAAATGAACTGTCTCAGTTCAGTCATAAAAGTCAAAAGCAGGAAAAAAAAAAAAAAAAAAGTATGGTTTTGCCTGTTTGACCACTGCTTGGCTTAGTTACTCATTTGACTCTCTTCATTTGCAAGAGTATTTCACAATGCACTTGAGTAATGGCATGTCATACAAAAAGATGATACTATCTTTCTTTCAGGAAAATGAAATATAAACCTTTAAAAATACTCTGATTTGCATAGTAAGCAAACATGTTTAAATCATCAAGATTTAAAGATTTAAGATTTTTACCAGCTACAAAGAATTGAGATTCTGCTTAGTTCTAAACTTCACATTATAGCCTTGGCAGATATGAATGAAATGATCTTTAATTGATCCAATAGAATTGGTGAAACAGTCTGGCATCCTTACAAGCATTCCTTCTTGTTTCATCTGAGTGCTGCATGACCTGCTAAGGTAACCCACTGGGCATGCAAAACCAAGACAATACATTCAGAGACCTCTCTAAATCTAGCTTTATATGAATGCTACATAAATTATAAATCAACTGTTGTGGACCCTAAGTGATGTTTAAATATCTATAATGCATTAGGGCTCTTGATGATTTAAACATGTTCCATTAATAATAAAAGATATTTCAAAGATCAAATTTGAAAACTGAAGTATTTCAGAGCTACCACCAAAGAAGTGAATGGAGGGCAAATAACACATTCCCACTGACAAAAGGCACAGTTTTGTAAAAACACAAGAAATAGAGTAATGAGGCTTCAAGCCTAGGCATTTCTATATCCAGCAGGCTGTGAAGCATTATGTTCCTGAATCCAACTCCAAAACGTTTCAGTCTAAGGTGGCTAGGTACAGAATCTGGGGAAAAAATAGCTGAACAGACAATATTAATACACTATGGTCCCTTTTAAGGTCCATCAAACTAAGTAACAACTGAGACTGAATTATTTGCTTTTCCCCATTTACAAACATCCTGCGTTTTCCAGCTGCCTTCCTGTATAGCAACATAAATATTATGCAGCGTTACCTTCCAACTAAAGAAACTTTCTTTAGGTATTAGTGACACACATATAAAATAAAGTCTAAAGCAGCAACATGAGCTAATCAAAACAACGAATTATGTCAGCTAGTAAGCAAGCTTCAAACCTGCTCTTGTCTAATCGGTGCACAAGTGACCAGAAGTTAGTTTACTATTCACGTGAAGGGAAAAAAAAAATAGACAAACACAGAAATAGCAGGCTGCAGAGACAGATTACATGCTTTCCTTCCCTGCAGGATAGCTGATATAAGAAAGCCATCTAGTGTTAACTTTCAGAAGTGAAAACTGCGCACAAAAGAGCTCGGGAAATTTTACATGTGCAATTCCCTTTAACTTTGCATTTCTTTTGCATCATAAAAAAAATTAAAATATAACTCGTTTCCTCTGGAAAAGCCAGGCTGAAAGCAAGTATTCAAGCTACCGATGTATTAAAATAATGCAGCAGCAAGTACGAAAGTAGTTTACTGACCTACTTCGTGAACCTTAACAGCCATATCTGAAATTTGCCAGCTTCGGAGTTGCCTTTGTCAAGCCTGCGGAACGCTACTTCCCCATTCGCAGGGGCTCTCACGGCGCAGCCGAGCGCTGCCGCCCAGCACAGAAGGGCTGCGAAGCCACCGGCATAAAATCCGAGGCAAACTTGAGCCGAGCTGGCTGCTGTTCCGAACCGAACGCCAGGTTTGGAGAACGGACCGCCGAACAGCTCTCCGGGTATAACAAGATAACAAAGAGTGCAAAAGGATGCAGCCCGCGCCTTGTACCCAGTAACCATAAAAAAAAGGCGATTTAAATCATTAGGGAAGCTGCACGGGCTGAAGAGCTTTTCCCGCTGCCACCCCAAGCGCCCGGCGGTCCCCGCTGCACCGGCCCCGCTCTAAGCAGCGGCTCTCCCCAGAGATGTCCGATCCGGGCAAAGTTACTCCGCAATTGCCATTATTGTTGGAGTGACACTCGGAGAGGGGAGCGGGGTGCTCGGGCTGCCGCAGCCGGCGGCAGAACCGCCCCGCAGGTGACTGGCGACCCGGCCGACACCCCCGCCGCCCCCGCGGCCATTCCCTACGGGCCGGATCGCATCGCTATTTATAAAGGCGACCTGCGGGAGCGAGGGGCCCCGGCCGCCACACGGTGCCCGCCGCGCCGGGGCGGGGTGGCGGCGGCCGGGGCGAGGACGGGGTGCCGCCGGGGAAGGGGGGCCCGCGGCTCCCCGCCGCTTCCCCCACCCACCCCAGCCCTCCGTCCTCCCGCGGAGCCCGGAGAAGCCGAGCCTCCCTCCCAAAGGCACCTGAGGGAAGAAGGGACGGGTCTGCCCTCACAGCACCCCATTCCCTGAAGTGTTCCCCAGCCCTTCCCGGGAGGGAAGGCACACGGACGCGGTGGCCGCTCCTTACCTGGTGCAGCCGCGGCCGCCGCTGCTGCCCGCGCTCCGGCTGCTCCGGCCGCGGGACCCCCATGCCCCCCCGCGCACACGGGCTCCGCTCCGCTCCGCTCCCGCGGGACACCGGAGCCCTGCACGGAACCGGGGCCGTCCACTGGGGTGCTGCGGGGTGCTGCGGGGTACTGCGGGCTGCCGTGAGCGACGCTGCTCCTCCTCTCGCTCCCCCGCCACCCCTTCCTGGCGCTCCCCCGCGCTCCGCCCGGCGCTGGGTCTGGAGTGCGGCTCCGCCGCCGGACGGGAGGGCGGGGCGGCGGCGGGAGGGCGGGGGCAGCAGCCACACTCACACCCGCGCTCGCCGTGCCCGCACGCCCGCCGCCCCGCCCCGCCCGCCCGCCCCGCCTCCAGCGGCTCCGCCGGCGCGGCCCCGGGGGACCGCCAGCCCCGCATTGGCCACTGGCGCTGTCGCGCCTCCCAAACCCCGCGGCCTGACACCGCCTCCCCCGCCGCCTCTCGCCTCTCGCCCGCCGCGGGAAGGGGTCCCCGGGGCGCCCCGGGACAGGCGGCCGGCTCGGGATCGGAAGCGAGCAACAGGTGGGGTGAGGGACGCTGCGAGGCAGAGCATGGGAGGAGCCGGGAAGGGCAGCGAGGCGAGGAGCGCCGGGTCTCTCAGCTGGCCCGGGCCCCCCAGCTGTTCCTGTGTCCAGCCGAGCGCGGCAGAGCGGCCCGGCCCCTGCCCTTTCCCTTGCCCCTCACTCCGCTTTCAAGACCCTGGACAACGCCGCCCGGCCCGGCCGCTCTCAGCCCCCGCCCTTGCCCCTCTGCCGCCCTCGGGCTCCTGAGACCCCCGGCTCCTGCCGGCGGGAGCTCCCGGGCTGGCGAGCAGCGGGGTGACTGGGACTCTGTGTCATTCTGGAGGCTCTGCACTGCCTCAGCGAAAGTCCGTCTGAGAGCCTCTGGGCTTGCGGCAGGGATGCTGTGTGCGCACCCCTTCAGTGCGTGCTCTTATCCACATCTTGAAACCGGGGAGAATATACCTATAGAGAAGAAACACATAGCAGTGGAGTTCTCGGAATTGCCCTGTGTGCTCTGTCTCCCGTGTACCGCACTTAAGTTTCACATGGGTCAGGAGCATGGAGCTTTCCCTGTCTTCTGCAGCCCTGAACAGGTTCGTTTGCTTGCCAAATAAGCCATGGCTAGGTATCCACATTTCCTCCACCTCCCCCACACGTTCTGGTAAGCAAACCAAAAGCTGTTTTCAGAATTTGAATTTCCCTATTTCTACTCTGCAGGCTAGTTCTGCAAAAAACCATATCTGTATTCACAGGACCCATTTCTACATAGAGCTTGCAAAATAGAAGATGTTATCAGGATTGATGTGGCTGCTCCCATCTGCTCTCCCAAATAATGAGGTCTGCAGTACGAGTGGAATAAAGTCTACTCCTACAGAACCCTACAGAAACAATCCAGGATTCTTTTATGCTTTTCCAGTCCTCTCTTGTTTTCTTTCCCCTCCACCCATACCCACCTCTCATGGGTAAATAACTTTCTGGTTGTGCCAGTTCACTCAGCTATGGCAAGCAGGCTGAATGTTGACATTTACAAGTATTTCACTGCCTAGTAAACTTCTCATTGACAACCTTTTTCTGGAAACAGAGCAGAAGTGGAAAGGAACTGCCACATGTATGCTGAAAATCCAAAGGCCAAATTTTGGGTTATTGCATTTAACTGTTCCTTTAATGCCCATTTTACAACAAAAAAATACGGTCTGCAATCATAAATCCAAGCATAGGTTCATGCAGGCTTATTATAACAAACTTCAAGGTGTAAAGATTAAAAGCACTGGCAAGCATTAGTTAGGGTTTGGATGCCTGCTTGAGTGTTATTGTTTTGGTTAAAAATGATATTTTAGAATGTTATCATTTCTACCCAAAATCACTAGTCCAGTTAAGCAGCAGACTGTCTCTATACTGACATGACCACAGAAATAATATTATTGTCCTAACAAACAGCCTCAGAAAAATGCACCACAAGTGAAAGGAACGGTGTGTTTTTCACTTTGTCCTGTTATAGGCAGTGTCCTTCCTAGAAGGTTCATTCCTATAAAACGGAATGAAATGACAAAATGACAGAAAATATAAGTGGGAACAGAGGGAATCGGGAGAGGTGAGTGTGCAGAGTATGGCAGGCAGCGCTTGTCTCTGATTTCCGTGCTGACCAAGTCCTCAGTGCTAGAGGGCTCTGTCTGCTTGTTCCGACGAGTTCCTCTCTCTCCGAGGACAGACTGCAGCGACTACTGAATTTTCTCTCCTTGTCATTCCTCTCGCACGCCGCACCTCTTGCGCGGAGGGGAAGCTGAACAGGCAGAGCACGGAGGGAAGCTGGATGGGCAGAGCACGGAGGGAAGCTGGACGGGCAGAGCACGGAGGGAAGCTGGATGGGCAGAGCACACAGGGAAGCTGGATGGGCAGCGGCTCTGTCCCCATCCATCCCCCCTGAGCCGCTGCGAGGCTCCGGGAGCGCCGCCGCCGCCACCGCCAGGTGTCCTCTGGCAGCCGCCCCGGGGCCGCGCTCTCGCTCCGCTTTGCTGGACTCGCCCGTGTAGTGCCTGACCCACCTCGGCTGCGGCTGATTTTCCCCTGCCTGCACCCTCAGTGCAGCTAAATGGCTCTTTTATAAGCTTGCCTACATTTCATGTGCAAACTTAGGAAGGGGGTAGCGCACTGTACTAATAGCTGCAATATTTTGTATGCTAAGAACAATATTTGCATATACTTACTCTGCTTTCTTTTAAAGGCTCGTTTTGTGAGACACTTTGGATGCAAATAAACTTCCTCCAATAATATTTCAGTGTTTCACCTACTATCCTAAAGAACACTGCTTAAAAAAATCCTGACATCTTATCTGTAAGTCATGGTATTTCCTTATCCTCTAAAAAAATGCTATTCAGTCCCTACCGACTGCAGGGATTGACTCCTTCCTGTACACAGAGTGCATTCACCCCTCTGCATACTCTCCTGTTTAAAGGGGATTAATCTGGATGTGAGAAATGCTTAGGTGTGTGCTGTGTGATGCCTCTGAGGCTGACATCCACTATTAAAGAGCAAACTGTGGTAATGACTGTGAATTAAAAAAAAAAAAAAGTATTTCTCAGCCGACAGAATGTACTTTGTGATGGAACTGTGATAACTGACTTACTTAACAGGTCTAAACATTTACAGCCAACACACTAAATGGTGTTTAGGTTGCATTCTCGAAAATAATCATTACCTGTATCTTGACAAGATCCAGCACACTGATACATATTAGGGTTTTGCTGTTAGGACAGTCTGGAATCTTGCTGTGATCACTGCTTTGCTTGCCTTTTTTATTTTTTATTTTATAAAAACACCACTTTTTTTTTCTTTCTCTTACTCCTTTTCCTTCTCACTCTCTCACTCCTCCAGTATCATTCCTTTTGCCTTCCAGGCTACCATCTGTGTACCCTCAGAGAGTCAACAAGAGAAGAGGAAGGGCCAGAAACCAGAACACAGGTGAAAATAGGTAAACAGAAGCTTCTTGCAATAATAAAGGAATGTTCCAGCCCTCAAGAGCACAAGAGCAAATGGGGCAAGAGGAATCTCTTGTCCAAACTGAAAACTGGTAAATATACAATTGAAATGGGTGGGAAAAAAGACGACACTGGCTTTCCATTCAGGTTCTAATTCTTGCAGGATGCATGCATTTATTTGAATTGCCTAGTGAAGGACACTCACTTGCCACAAATTTGGGATAAATCACAGCAGGACAGTTCAGCCTTTGGCAATATGGGCCCAGAAGGTATTATAACAACTCAGCTACACAAATAACATGCAAGCAGAAATCAGGCAGGAGACATCCCACAGGCTACAGGTTGATGATGGTTAAGATGGGTGCCAACTTTTTCCTGCAGTACCTTTTCTTCACTTCTCCTGTTCATATTTAACTTCAAAGTCCCCAGCTCAGCCACATGTGAAGCTAATCTTCACACACTGTTAACACAGGGAATTGTTCCAACATCGCCTACTAACTGTTTGTTTCCAGTGATATAAGGACAACTCTAACAACAAAAGTGGAATTTTTTGTTCATTCTTAGGGAAGTGGGTCCGGCTGGGATCCTTGGAAGTGGTGTGGGAGGTGGAAAAGACATCCGGTAGCCACATGACAAGGCTCGTTTTGCTGACACAAGGCACTCAGGAATAGGCAAGCTGAAGAAAGTTTAGGTTTGTTTCCTCAGCCTTGGGCATGAGCCTAGAATCCAGATGAAGTAAGCGCGTGCTGAGCACAAGATTTCACCGAGGCATAAAGATGTCATCTCACTCACAAATCTTTTTGCTGAGGTTGCTCAGTATTTCCTGATGCAGTTAATGAGGTGAGGTGCTTTATTTGGGAATTCTGGCTAAGTCTTTGGAGCAACTTCAACTCCCTCTGGTCAAGCAGAGGGAAGCTGTGAGAGGTAGCAGCAGGGCAGCCCCTGACTTCACATGCTCCCAGTGAATCACCATGCCATCCGCGGGCTGGTCCGAAGGTCAGCACTGGAGGCAAATCCCCAGACTCCACGCTTCCATAGATCCAGCAGCCCTGGAGCCACACTTGTATAGCCTGGTGAACACAAGAGCTCCTATTCCAGTAACCACTACGATTTGGCAGTTTCTTGTACCTCAGAGTAGACTGAGTGGATTTTATTCTTCTAACCCCAAGCTGCCCTTTCATTTGGACATTATGTGGGTGAAACCATGTACTCATGCTCTGTAAAGTGCTTATTTTACATGTTGCTGTTAAAGTGAAAGCAGAGTTTACCACAATACTAATATTTCATCCCAGTGGCTTCCCTAAGATACAAGCAATTCAGTGAAACAAAACATCCTCTATATTCTCCAAAACTCATTTTGAAAGCCCAGATGGCAGAAAATACCATTGGTTTTAATTAGCAATATCCTTCACATAAATCCCCTATTAACCAAAAGAGCATATGATATTTCATTTCACTTCCTCTAGTTTACTTACTACCGCCTCTCTTCTCTGTGGTTTACCAGCAGGAAACCACTGGAGGGGACATACCCAGATAAGATTAAACAACGTAATATTATCATCTTTACTATAATCAGGCTGACAGCTTTTTTTTGCTAGATGCTGAAATGAGATTCACAGCCATTCTGGCTTCCATTCACTGTGGAAAGAAACCATTCTTTTAAGTCCACAATACTTCACTAATTCCTGAACTGTTTCACTTGTGACAGGCCATTTTATTTATTTTTTTTTTAACTGGAATGCACTTCACACAGTAATCCAGGTTCACACTAGTTGAATACAATAGGAATCAAAACAGGGTGTCATGGATGTATCTCCAAGGGTAAGACTGTTTTAGAACAAGGCAAGTGTGGGCACTGCTCTGCTGAGGAGCTTTGGAAAGTCACCAAGTGGCTTCTTTCTAGTGGCAGTGGGACAAGAGTGTGCCTGTCTCTTTATATTGTTACCTCAGCTTTCCCCTCAGGGTCTTTTAATGGACACACAAACTCAAGAGTACAGATGAGAAAAAAGAGGCAGACAGAAGCGGAAAAAATGATTTTTTTTTTTTTTTTTTATTTCACCATGCTGATCTCACTGTACCTTGGATAGTCCCAGTCCAAAGTCTTTATGCCTTGTTATGGTGGGTAGTGTATAAATCCCCTGCAGCAGCATGAGTAGAGTTGCATAAAGCCTGTGGAATTTGCAGCCACTGTGTACATCACTTTTCACTGAGACTGAAGCAATATTAATATGATAACTAACTAATAATGTAACTAATAATAGTTAATAATAACTAATACTAGCTAACATGGATGGTCAGATTCTACTTGCAAAATCTCCCACAGTTTTTTATGGGATCAGTACTGCTCTGCAGTTCTGGCAAAATGCTGCTGTGGTCTTTATCAGAAAACTTCAGTGTCTTGAAAAGACATCTCTAATCCCTTAGCTGTTTCACAGATACTGAGACTGCATTAACTCCCAAGGAATTTCTCCTGCCAGGTAACAGAAAGTTCACCCAGGAAGGGAATCTCCTCACTGTAAATAGGTTGCAACATCCAACTGCTGAGGAGGGAAGGGAGAGGACGAGTAAATTGGCATGACAAGGCATGTGAATGAAGTCAGCCAGGGAGAAAAGACAGTCTAGGCATCAAAAGACAGGCTGCTTCAGCACATCTCCAGGGCAACTTCTGCTGGCAGCTCTCTTAATGTCTGCATCTTAGGTCAGGAAAACTGATAATATGCACTGAAATTCCATTATAATTATCACTGAGTTTAGTTCTTAACATGACCACTCCTCTTCTTTTTTTTTTTTTTTTGTCTTTGCTATTAGTTTGACAAGCATGTCTTCTGGGACTGACATTTTCCAGACTTGGTATTAGCACATGACAAGTTTTGAAAGATGAAAGAAAATCAGCAGAGCAATTAAAGCATGTAAAGATTATTTTCCACATGGCCTGACGAAAACTTTTGCACTTGACACAACTCAAAAAAATCTGAAATTAGAAGCTAAACAAAATTATTAAAAAAAACCCACTTAGCTCTTAACAGAAAAATGTTCAGAGCTAATTTTTTAAGAAGTTGGAAGGTTTTGGTATTTCTTAGTTGGTAGTTTTACTGTGTTAAACTTTCATTTTATGATCCTGTAATGAGATATAATTGGGTGGGTTGGTTCTCAAATGGGATAAAAGATTGTATATATCATACAGATAGATTGTATACATTGTATTTATTATAGACTAGATAATAACTGAGGTAGGGTGAAGAAGAGAAGGCACTATGAATTCACTATTGATCTCACTACACCAAACTAATTTATTTGGGAAAGACTTAAGACAGTGCAGAGAAGTATGGAAAATCCATTGATAGATAGCGAAATTGATCTTTGTTAAGGACATTCTACTGGGAGAAAATTAGTTAATACTTCTTCCATGTTCCAAAAAGTCCTAGACTTTAAAGCTCCAAAGGCCCATTTTTGATAATCTACTCTGACCTCCTGTGTATGACATGTCATTGAACTTCTGTGAATTAATTCTTGTTTCAATTATGTGTCTTCTAGAAAAATTTCCAGTCGTTCTATACATATTCTCACTGAAGGAAAATTCACTGAAGTCCTTGGTATATTGTTTCAATTACTTTCACTGTTAAAAATGTGTGCCTTATTCCTAGCTTGAACTGTCTACCTTTCAGTTAATGTATCTTGTTATACTTTTGTCCACTATACTGAAAAGTTCATTCATGCTGTGTGCTCAGTGCTGATACTTACTGACAGTAACTGTGTTACTCCTCAGTCCCTTCTTTTATAAAGAAAATGGATACAAAAATGAGAGTTTTCTGCTATGATCTGTTTTTCATTTCCTATAATAAGTTTCGTGGTTTTTCTCTGAATTGTTTTCCCTCTGAGCTCGCTCTAAATTCCTGAAATGTAGGAGAATGTAGATGCCATACTGTCAAGAAACCCCAGGGAGATGCCTTCTGCAAGCAAGGATCTTTGTTAAGTTGCTATTGAACCATTTCTGTTACTTTCAAATTGTGCCATTAGAATCTAAGCTCCTATTCCGTCTCACATCTCCCAGTTCTCATTTTAAAGTATTCCATTCAAAACAGCAGAATGACAGGAAACAATCACGACTTATTTTGTGGGCCTATTATATAGCATTGTTCTGCTGACCACCATTTGGAGTGGAAATATAGAATACTTTAATTCACAGGAGGAATCACAAATCTCAGAGAAGTCATTTATACTAGTTGACCAAACTATTTCTAGTGTAATCAAAATGCAGATTCACTTACTCTTGATGGTTCTCACATGGCCCAAAGCTGTATTTAACTCTTTATCTTTGGTGTTATGTGGTAGGTGATGAAGCCTTTCTTGGATCACGTACACATGAAACACATGGTTAATCTGGCCCACATGAGAGAAGCAAAGGTGATTATTCTTGAACCTGGGCCTCCTAAAAACCTCAGAACTTCTACTTTTGTTCAGTGCTATGACATCCACTGATAGCACTGTTTTCTACAGTTTTCTAGAAGAAAACACTTTCTGCCTCTAAAATTCACAAAGGATGCAAACTAAGGATCACAAGAGAATCCATGTTTGCTTTTAATTTGGTGCCAGACACTGCTCATGGTCTTTGGAGAAGGCACCTGCTTCTGCTCACTGAAAACAGCTGGAAAGAATAATAACTTGGGTTTACTTGCTCAAATGCTTGTAGAACCAGGACACACCCTGTACCCACATAGTGTGTCTCCTGGTATTTTTTTAATTGCTGTATCTTGTCTTTCATCTACCCTACAAGCTGTGGGCATTTTTCACAAATTATCTCTTCTTTGTCATCCACAGCTCCATTTTCTTGTTTTGCAGCCTGCTAAATTGGTAACAGTATAGCAGGAAAGAAAGAGTTTCTGACTCATCTGTTGTGAGTCACCTAACAGTTTGGTGAGATTTGTTTTTGTGTTATGACTCTGCACCTGGCACTTGGAGTAGTATAACATTACCTTTATGTTTCTTCTGACACTGCATTAAAACTTGTGAATTCATTGAGCACTCTGCTCAGAAATGAACAGGCAACAGAAGAAACATTGCTAATACCCTCTGGCTTCTTTGTGTTTAAGTTGTAGGTGATTCAGACCTGATTTTCTTCTGCACCAATGAATTATTTGCATTACTCTGACAGCAAGGCTTGGCACACCAGGAGAGGCAGGGCAATGTCAGCTTTGCTCAGATGTGTGTCTGTTCTGGGCAGACTCTCTTTGCAGGGGCAACAACGAGCCTGAGCTTTAAATGTCTGGGGTAGTCAGCCCAAGAGGGAATATTAGAGCAGAGGCTTTATTGCTCAGTCTGCTGTGTCAGTTCTGAGCTACCCACAGCTACACAGGTGGCCAGCACAGTGTGCAAAATGATCCAGTCATGAGGAGACACACACCCTCTGCCAGGCCTAGAAAAGAGGTTCACTGGGCTGGTTGATCCCACTAGTGGGGCACCACAGGGGAATGACAGACACACAAGGCCTTAACTGAGTTGTGCTATTGTCAGTTGTAGCTACTTGATCCTTAACTACTTGGTAATTGAGAAACTTGTCAACAAATCAACTCATTTGGGTTTGGTTTTTTCTTTTCCTCTCGGTTTTATCATTTGCTACTGTTGCTTTTTCCATTTTTTGCTAGAAGCTTATTTAATGTGAATTAAATGAATTAATGTGGATTTGACAGCCTGCCACTGTGGACACTGGAGAACTGGAACAGACAGACAATCACATGACCTTCCTCTTTTGGTGTGACTGAAAGCTCAGTGATGTTGTAGAAATCTTTTTGTTCTCCTCAGTGCATTTTCTATTGGAGTCTTACACCAAGAGTCTGGTAGACAGAAAAGGAAAGAGAAGTAAGGTACACAGCTTTCAGATATCAGATATTATAGGTCTTTTTCCTCTCTTCTCCTCTTTGCATAAAAAATGTCACTAGTTCAGAGCTTGGGTACATCTACAAATCACCATGTGTTTGGTGTAAACCTGGGGAGGCTGCCTGAGTGCCCATGCAGGAGCTGTACCAGACAGCTGTACCTAAAATGAACCCTGCTGAGAAGTTGGTCTGTTCAGTCTGGTAGAGTAACAATCACAGGGTTGGGGTGTTTTGGGGGCACAGAGATCCATGCAGGGCTGTATTTGGTCACATGCATTGCTCAGTGCAAACTTGGTCTAAAGTGTGTCTTTGGATGGCGCCTCAGAACAAAGTAAATATCTCCAACCCCTTTTTTTATGGTTTTTCTGCTTTTACTTCATTTTACAAGTCTGATGCCAATGGAATTAAAAGGTCATTCATCCATTAAATAGATCTGTGAAATGGTAGCATTCACCATGGGTTTTTGCCTGTTTGACTGGTTGGCTGAGAATGTAATTACTTTCAGCATAATAGCCAAAAATTAGCAGGCATGTAGATTGAGTTTCCACTTTTTTCACAGATTTTGTAAATGAAGTAGTGATACTCAGGTAATCTCTTAATTATTGTTACTTTGAAAGGTTGGTATTTTTGTAGATACTATCTTCTAAATTTTGTTGAGCAAGAATGACTATTAGGACACTTCCTCTGGCCTACTTTCCTTTTCACACACAATAAAAAGGGATATTCTGCCTACTCAGAATATCTCCCTCAGTACAGTGAGCTGTACTGCCTCTCACCTGTCAAAACAATGTCACTTCATGGTGATTTACAGAAAAGCTGTAAATTGGCTTTTGTTTTTGCACTGTGCTTTTCACTTTTCCCCAAACAGGAACTCCCATCTCATTTTGCATCTGCTCTTACTGTGGATGGAACCAAGCCCAGATACTGCAGGTGATCACCCGCTCTCTGCGTCAGATTACTCTAACTTGAGAAGGGTTGGGAAAACAGTTCTGAAGGACCACTGTACCACTCGGTAAAGGAACAAAGACAACTAAAAAAAAAAAAAAAAAAAAAAAAAAAGAAAGATGCATTTATTCTGGTTATTTATTTTGGCAGCCTAAAGCTAATTTTAATTACGCCTAATGCTTCATGAAGTGCTGTCTTACAGCCAGTTGAAACAGGCCACTGTTGGAATAATGAAGACATAGTAACATGAGATAATGCTTCTGTGCATTCTCCTAAATCTGTCCTGAGCAGATCCATCTTTCCTTATGCAAACTGAGGCTCCCTCTGGTTAAGTGCTAAATATAGCAAACCAGGTTTAGCTCTGCCATCTCTGGCTACCTCCATGAGCACTGCTCCTTTCACTGGATGCAGGTGCCAACCTGCCTTGCGCTGGTGAAGGAAAGACAGGAGCGTACAGAAAGACAAAAGCACCTTTAGGGGAATGAAGCCTTCTTGCAGAATGGCTTAGCAAACCCCAGCACAGGAGATGTTAATTCTGCAACCTGTCTCTGGCTGTGTGGACTAGTCAGAGTCCTGTGTTTTCAGACAGAAACATACAAAACATGCTCGCCTTCCCCTGTGCTCAGGAAGTTATTACTTAGCTGGCAATGTTTCTCTTTAAATATCACAGCTAGTCCACCCCACACCCATTCCCTGTGAAACTATCAGCAAAGCTTCTCTTCCTGGTGGGAACAGGATCAAGCACAGGACAGAGGTAATGTTTTGAATCTTCAGTGACCCACCCCAAAGTGCAACTTTTTATTTATATATTATGGTCTTCTCTTAAATGGCTACACACATATCTTGCCTGAAGTTGAGGCACAAGAGATCCATGACCAATAGATGATATCCAGGAGCCTCATACATGTTGAGACTGCTCTACCATTGGGTTGCAATGCACTAGCAAAGTAGAAGAGCTGTTTTTATGGAACTATTTAATTAGGAAACCAGAAACATTTTTAGAAGAGTAAAGAGTACTATAAAAGGAAATTGGAATAAGCTTTGTCCTGTGTAAAAATAGGAACTTCAGTTCCACCCCATTCATAAATAGTATTACCAGCATTATTATTTATTATGATAGTATTTGAATGTTTACTTTCACAATTATTCTGTGATGAGTTGGAGCATGTTTTCCCTATTTTACAGGTTGAAACAGCAACAGAAGATAAGGACATATTCAAGTTGACAGTAAATTGCTGACACAGATGAGGACTGAACGCAGGTCTCCCGTGCCTCACCCTGCTTCCTCCCTCTCTAAGGCTGCAGTGCTGGGATTCAGCAGGAGCTGTGCAGAGGGCAGGGCTGGGCCCAGAAAGCTGCAGAGCCATGATGTGCTACCCAGTGAAGTTTCCTATGGGTCTAGGCAGCAGGACCAGTCCTGTGCTGCCTTTTTTTTTTTTTTTTTTTTTAGTTATGTTGTTTTCAGCACCTAAAATAGTTTCTTGAAATTTCTATTTCTATCATAGTGCATCTGTATGAGCAACCTCCGACAGCTCTCTGCCAGCCTCACATCTGTAGGCTCTGGACACTGGAAGATCACCCAGCACTGAGGAACCTCAAGGTGAAGTAAAACCAACATGTGTTGCTTCTCTAACAGTACCTAAACTTTACATCTGACTGACAACAGGTTTCACTACTATAAGATCCCATACAGAATTATTTGGAAAGGCAAGGAGCAGTGACAGAGTTGTTCTAGAGGACAGAATGTGCTGTTGAAACAACAGACAAGACTATCAGAAAATCAAAGAAGAATAGAGAAATGAGAATGGGGAGAGAACAGAATTAAGTGTACTGACTGAGCCTGAAACAAGTTTACATAAGGCTTGATGGTGACACACTTCTTCTTAAGTTAATGTTATGTTAGTATATGTAGGGTAAATTATTACTGACTTGAGGGCATCAAAATCACACTCGTCAGGCTTTAAAAGTAAGAAAGCTACTGTCTGGAAACATCACCTGAAATTAACAGTCAGTTAAGCTGCTTTAGCATAGGCAAACAGGTCAACCTGCTTTGAATTTGTTAAGCAGCAATGCTTTGAAATGGCTGTGGTTGATGCTTTTAAGAGTGATTCACAGATATGCTTTAGAAGCTATGCTTGAGTTAAGAAAGAAAAGGGAACTGCATATTAAATGTATTCCAAAAGAGAGAGCACACCCAAATTTAGCTTCAACTTTTCTTTTTCAGTCATCTGGCAGCAATGGGAAGCCACGGTGGGTACAATCATCTCATGTAGCTTAAGCTGCCCAAAAAAGGAAAAGAAAAGTTAAGAAAAAGCTATGCACTGTATTTTGTCTCTAAAATATTTATAGGCAAAGCACTAATATCTAGCCATCTGCTATGTTGCATCTGATGGTTCCTCCAGGTAAGTAAAATATTTGTTCAATGAACTCAAAAAAAGTTAACTCAAACCCTTTATCAACTCTGATTTGCACCTCTGAATTTCTTGAGATGAACATTGTCTCTTTTGCCAGGAGGATGAAAGGAGTGCAAAATACTGTGTACATGCTACATTTTGTTAAATAAGCCTCACAACCAGCACTGTGGAAAGAGGAAGAGGTACAAAAAAAACCTGTGGATGCAAGCTAATCAAAACTTGTTATTTCAGCAGCTCTCAGCATGAAGGAATGAACTGCAAAAGAGATTTACACTATGACTACTAATTTATCCTCTTTTTATGGTACCTTATGCAGGTTCATAAACTGCAGTTTACCCAGAATATTTATTTTTTTAAAATATTAATAGCAATGAATAAGCATAGATGTATTTGTGTGTGTGTGTGCATGTGTGCTGTCAATTGTTTGAGTTGAAAATTTCAAGAGCAGAGACCTACTAATTAATGCAGAAACCACTTCCAAACTAGTGAAATTTGAGTTCAAAAGGACAACTCAGATGAGAGAACATTAAAAGACTTTTGTTGGAGTGACTGTCAGAGTAGGGGACTGAGCACCAGGGTTCCTCGTCTGCATCGTGGTTAAGGCATCATCTATCCACTCCCTGAGACTGCACAAGGGGGAGGATGCCAACCCACCTCACAGCACTGGCAGCCCTCTGCTCCTCAGACAAAGCCACAAAAGCCATGTTGAAGCCAATGGTTGGCATCAGGGGAAAATCAAGCAACCCAAGTCTGCTATAAAAGATAACAACACAAGGGGAAGATGTGGAAAGCATTGCTAAAATGGTTGGGAATGCTCAAAGTGAAGAAACTGGGTAATTATTGACATAAGGCTTAATTGTCCTGTCATGCTGGTATTATGACAGCAAAACTCTGCTGACTATGAAAGAGTTGCTTCTGATTCAGACTGAACTGAGTGGGAATCATGATGAGAACCATGAGAAAGTCTGAGCTTGATGCTGAGCTTGGTACATCTCTCTGTGTCTGAGTCATGAACTGGCATGAGAATCTGGAATTGGGGCTCCTTGACTCTTCCTCACCCACGCTTCTGACTAGACAAACCAAGCCTGTACTCAAACTGCTCTCTGCAGCAGGACCAGCTGAACCCTTTCTGAGAATATTTGTGATAGAAATACATTTCCTTTATTTTCTGTAGTGCAGAACCAAGGTCAGGGACAATCAGTTTCTTCATCTGTCTCCTTGCTCTTGATGCCTCCCTTGTACCAACACCAGTGCTGGGCAAGCATGTGCAAGTGACCCAGCAGATCGTATTTTCAGGTGAGGCACTTTTCAGTTCCATCTGTTCTCCCATCTGACTCATCATAAATCATATCAATGTTCATTTCACCACAAAAGAGACAGCAGCAGGCACAGGTGGTTAGTGAGGGTTACGAGATGGAACACGACCCCATGGCAGCACAAATGGCAGCACAAATGGCAGTACAGTTTATTTTGGATTAAAGCAACCATTTAAAGCAACATGCTTAGTGAAATGCAAACTTTTTTGTGGTGTTTTATTTTTGTTGTTTGTTTGCTTGTTTTAATTAGCTTTTGAGAGAATGTTTGTGGCTATAGTTTTACTAGTGTCCTAGAGACACTGAGAAATTTTGGCCTTAGGAAGTTCCACGGCAAGGGCGTTGCTTCCTCTCCCCTCCAGGTCAGCTGCTTGTATGGAGCAGCAATAATACATACAAATTCATAGAGCTAGTCAGACAGAAAGTGCCAAATTATATACCTACTGCAAAAAACCTGAACTGATTCCTGTATTTTATAAAGGAGTTTCCTGCAGGAATTTAGTATGAACTATTCTAGTCCTCCGCATCTCTCAATCAACACCACACATTAAATAACACCTATAACAAATGCTATTTCAACTGAAAATTAGCGTGCACTGAACATGTCACATATAAAGACAACTAAGATTTTAATTTTGGCTTTAAAAAGGCAGAAATCCTACGGTTTGTTTATCTTGGCATTGCAGGCACATCCTGAGGCAAATAACCGAAGGATTTCCAAGAGCCAGCTCTTATCTAGACAATATGAAATGGAAGTGTTAATAGCACCAATGTACAGGTGTCAGTGTCACTGCAATAATTGCACTACAAGTCAGAGACTGACACTTCCATAAAAGATAGTGTCAGAACAGTAGAAATCGGGGCTGTGAAATTTTCTTCACTCACGAGAAAGGTCTAAAACAGGTATTCAAATATTCAGCTGGAATTTGCAACTACATTTAAGATGACAATTAAAACTGACCTCTTTTCACTGAAAAAACAATGCATGGAATTGTCATGTCATCATTGACAGGACAGAAATAAAGGGAGTAACTGCAGTAGGCTTATCTGTTCCAGGTGAGAGGTGCTCATGGGGTATGAGACACCAGTTCCAATGGAGGTTAGACTCTTTCTCACTATGGAACAAAGGTATTTCCAATGTTTCAGCTGAAGTTAGTTGGAGACAAACTTTTTTTTTTTTTTTTAATAAAAACATAAATAAATATATTGGTGGTTGCAAAAGAGAAACATTCACATATCTATGTAAAATGCAATCTTATCCAAATGGTATCTTATAACTGTAAAGAGAAGCTCTTTGATTGTTTCCCTTTTTGTTTGTTTTCCTTTTTTAACCTGTGTTGCTTTTATTTCCTCTGATCAGAATTAACCAGAAGGTTTAGGACTTATGTCTGTCTTTAGTAAGTCTTTCACAAAGAACTTAAAGTTTATTTTGTGTGACAGCAAAGAAATTAATTACTCTCTACTTAGAAAAAGTCGGTAGAAATTAGGATCTTAGCCCAACTTGAAGTCAGAAGTAAGTATGTGTGATCATTTGATCTTCTCAAGGCAAAATGGACATGATGGACGAAGATAGATGATTTGTCTGAGCATTTCCCTTGAGCTTTGATGCAAAACTTTGATTTCTTTAGGAAAGTCCTTTGGATTCAGTTCTCTGGCCTCTGCAAAAGGAAATTCATAAACAATGCATTTTCTTCAATATAGAGAAGTAAATAATGGGGGAGATGGGATTATCATACATGAGTAAGATATAAAAAAGTAGACATGTCGTAACTCTCTGCAAATGTACCTGACGAGAGTAGAGGGATTATCTTTACATTCCCTGCTTAATTTTGCTCTCAGGGGTGGCAAACTGTGATGGCATTACAAGAGTTTGTGGGCATGGAGTACAAGCCCAGGGAGTACTTTGTAAGGCCAAATTTTGTGTCTGTGCTCCGGTAACTGCACTGTTCACGCAGACTTGCCAAAAGATGTCATGATGAGGCAAGCAGATTTTTAGCAGATGAAGAAGCAACTTGTGAGAATAAGGAAAAAGAGGGTGGGAAAAAGAGGGAAATAAAGGGGGAAGGTAGGGGAGAAAGGTTGAACAGGGGCCCATTTGCTTCTCAGCACAGTAGAGCATAATGAACTCAGGGAGCCCCTGGCATTGCTTCAACATCCACATGGTCATGGCCCCTGCCTGCCTTTGCTTCTCCCTGCAGCTGCCGGGTGACTAAGGGCCTCTTTCTTAATGGTCTTTATTCCACCCTTAGCTCCTTGCATTATGAAGGGTGAAGACATAGAACAGTTACAGATCCAAGTCCTTACTTAGTATAAAAGCACTGACTTGTGGTATGCCAGCATGAAGGAATTCTTGCCTTCAGAGCACTTTTGAAAAGTTCTTTGCAGCCAGGCGTCCACCTGCAAAGTCTGTTTACGCTACAAAAACTTCAGAACATTTGCAAAGCCCCTAAGTCACTGATGCAAGTCATCAGTGTGCCACTCTATGTATATCACCTCCCAGAAACACTACCAAAAATATAAACTAAATATCTGAGGGGGGTTGCTTTCCTCATTGGTCAGGCAGATGACTTTTTTTCATGTATGTCTCTGGCTGGATGTTCACAAAAATGCAGACAACGCTTACCCCATCACTGTTCCTTCTAATTGAAGATTGCCTGTGGAAAATCTTCATTTAGCTCTCATTCATATAGCTCTCTCATTTAAGAGTCTGAAAGACTTTGAGCACTTCCAAGAATCGAGGGATCCTGTTGTAGTCTAATTGAGTGGGATTGGAACTAATGATAGCTCCATTTTAACTCAGATTTCACCTGTGCAATTAAAGGAACCAGTGCACAGAACTTTGATTAGTGCAGAAATGGGGGAATCAGCCACAGTGTGGTGTGTTTTGAAAGTAGTAAAGGTCATTCTGGCCTCTACAGTGGGGAGCAGATTGATGTTTTGCATGAAGGTGACACCTTCAAAAGCAGCAAATGGAGAGCTGAGAGTGTAACTCCTCACTCCCATGACCTGGCTCTGCACTGGTGAAATAGGATTTATTTCTGGATGCATTTCTAAAATAAGAATTGTTGCTCTTACATTTGAATATATATTAGAAAATAACACTGTGATTGGAAAAAAAACCTCCCTAATGTGCCCCCACACTGCAAATGGCCACTAGATTAGCTTCCAAGGATGCAATTAAATTTCAGCTCCATCTGTCTTATAGCCAAAACTTCAGTCCTGATTCCTAAATTTGAATTTAACATTTTTTTCCCAGTTCTGAATATTGCACTGCAATTCTGCAGATTAAAAAAAAACAACTGCTGTAAACACTAGATTCAGTTTCAAAAAAGAAAGAAAAAAACACAAGTGACAGAGATTTTCACAGGAGTGCAAGCAGATATTCTGTTATTCAGTGTATTTCTATTTGGGATTGTCTATGGATTTTACATATCTCAGCACTTCATAAGGATTAATCAATTTTTCTTTACAAAATCAAGCAATGTAGCCTGGTTGCCTAGGGCCTGTGTGTTCAGATTATCCCTTAGAGCAGTTTCTGCCTTCCTTTTTATTTGTTGTTTTCTGCACCTCAGCTAACTCACAATTTCAGCAGGTTCTAATTGCTACAAACAAATTAACCCTCTGTCAGCACTCCTGTGAGACAGGGCAGAGTTCTTACAAGCAGTCACAGAGACACTGACAACTTTGAGATCAGAGAGACCATCTGTGGCCAAAGCAAGAGTTACTTTTTCTCTCCTGGATCTTGGTCCAGTGCTTTATCCACAGAACTTTGCTACCCCAGTAAATAGTCAACACAGCAATGAAGTGTGGGGAGAGAACAGCATCAAGTCAGCCTCCCTGGTGTTGACTGTGCCAGCACCTCTCAATCAAAGGAGAATGGTATGGATGACCATATGGGCTTACAGATTCTTTTATCCAGCGTCACAGACCCAAAGCAATAAAACTCAGTGTATTTTTACTGCTGCATGCCTATATGAAGCTCTGCCCTAAATAAACTGGTAGTGTCTATCCAACACAAAGTAGATAAGTGGTCAAGATGCAGAAACTGCTGTCACAACTGGTGCTCCTTGTTACTGTCAAATGATCACTTAAGAGGACGGGGGGTGTGCAGATAATTGCAAAGTGGAGACCAAAACCAAAGTGCCAGGACAGAGCATAGAAGCCTGCACCTATGTGGCCAGTGTCACAGCTTTCTGTGCATAAATAAAAGATCACTATCCCAGACCAGGAAGCACAAGCATGAAGTTCACCCCAGCAGAAGGAAAATTGAAGAATTAAACCAAAGAAAGCAAGTCAAAGCTACTGAGTGACAAAACTGAGTGAGCTTTCCAAGAGAACTGCACGCAATGATAGTTAGGCACTAACAATGCAAAAAAGCATTAATTTCTTAAAAATCATTAGTAAACAAATATTCTTTGACTCATAGGGTGCTGCTGTCAAGTCCTCTGTATAGAAAATATCCCACTGATTTGCACACAGCTAAACAGTCACAATTTTGTCTTCCTCTAAGTAGACTATCCCAAACCTGAGCACAAATCTTGAGCCCTCCAGCTTCAACATCTTTTCCTTCTGTGATGCATGCTTTGATTTCTCATGTCCATGCTATTTTATGGTCTCTGCCTTTCCTTCCTTCTAAGCTTTGGCTGTTTTCAAATCGTGTAGAGGAGGCATCATCTATAGCAGAAAAATCTTTAGCTGTCTCATTCATTCCAAACCATTTCAAATGGTTAGTAGTAGTTAAATCAGGATGAGACTCATTGACCTCAACAAAGTTATGACTTATACCAGTTAAAATGCAGTCCTGTTTCTAGACTATCAAATAGTTTCCAAATCAACGTGTCATTTAACATTTCTTACTTCAATTCAAATATTCTGTCGTGGCCTGAAGGATTGCAGTGGTTGAATATTTATTGTGATTTTCATACAGCAATGCCCAAGGGCCTCTACCAGAATCAGAATCCTACTCTTTTTAGTGATTTTAAATATGTGAGAAAAGGAAATGGGTCAGGAAAAGCTTACAATCAAATGAGTAGGCAACACCATTGGGCTTGTTCAAACGAGGGAACTGGGAAGCTTACCAACAGTTCATGCTAAGTTTGAAACATCATTCCAGTTGGTAAAATGGAGTGGAGTAGGAAAAGCTGCCAGCTCTTTTAAGGAATCATATGAACTTACCCAAAAGGCATAACTTTACATTCCAACTCAACTTGAAAACTCATGTGTAAAAAAGATAAATTAGGATCTTCGTTCTCCCTAGAATTGTCCATTAAGTTTCTTTTGAAAAATTTTATAGCAAAATAGTTGTAGCTCCAGATAGGAAATCTTATTGGTGTGAAACATGAGAAACTTTTAAAAGGCAAGTATTTGGATGAGAAAGAGACACAGAGGTTAAGGAATTTGACCTATTCTCTGTCACCTTCCCCTGGCATGGTCAAAGTACCCACCAATATACAGGCCAGTACACACTGACCCTCTTTTTAAAGACGTAAGCTAGAAGGTGCAGACAGCATCAAGAAAATCTTCCACAAAACGGTAATTCTTCTTCAGTTACTTTCCCCTGGATTCTAGGAGCATCTAATACCTCTGTAGCATATTCTCAGGACACAATAAAGCAAGTAGCTGATTTTCCTATACTTAATTTTTAAGTATATTGTAGCTTGATTTATATAAAGGGAAAACAAGGCCATTAAGAATAAAAATAATTAAGCACAAGTGCAACAAGGAGGAATGATGTAAACTGACCTAATAGAGTGATTTTCCTCTCCCTACAATCCTTGCCACTTGCTTGAGATCTATGAACTTGAGGATAAAATAAAACCAAGGGTGCAAAGAGACAGGCTACTGAAAAGAAGAGGAAGAAGACTTAGATCTTTATCTTAGCCTTTGCATACAAAGGGCACAGAATCAATGATCTTATCTGTTATTTTTCATTTTCAAAGGGATCTGCATTTTTGCATCCTTATTATCACCTTCAGGGAATACAATAGTGCAGTGTGGTTACAACAAAGGCTTTGCACAATTTGTTTCAACAGTTTCTTCATAACAGTAGATAAAACTACCTTCTACTTGCTGCTTGCAACAATCTGAAATTACTCTACTTATGATGCAGTATTTTATACACATGAGAGTTAAATAGATTTGGGATCTGAGTGCTTTGTTCCACAGTCTGCTTAAAGGTGGGTAAGTCGTGTCTAAATCAATGAGACATAGGTTCATCAGGTAATTTCAATAAATACCTAGCTTTAAGTCATGCACCTGATTTAAACTGGGGCCTCTTGAAAACATTTTTCCTGTCACCTGCTGGCTGGAGAAAATACAGCAGAAAGACTGGGAAAATTTTAGGGGAGTACTTCATAGCAGATGAACACTGCTACCTTAGTCAGTTGCAGGCATAGAGTAGGGACAAGAGGTGCAGGGGTAACGTTCACCTCCTTTAACTGTAGAGGATTGCAGTGTGGACATGTACACCTCAACTATCCTCCAAGGTCTCTCTCAGTTAATGGACAAGCAGCCTTTTGTGAGTGCAGCTGTGATCAGTCTCATCCTAAGACAGATGGTAGGACAGAGAAAATCATTATGACCCTTAGCCCCCTCATTCACTCCACTTATGAAGGAGCTTATCCCAAAGGCAACCACCTACACTGCAGCTGTCTAACATTAGGTGAGATTAGATCCTCTTTTGCTCCCAGGAGGAAACTCTTACACAAAGGCCTGGAATCACATTTGTATTTTCCATGGAGTAGTTTCAGATCCTACTTTTGCCTCTAGTCACTCATCCTACTTAAGATCCTGCTTCCCGATCCTATGTCATTAAAGATCCCAGAATGTGAGCATGACACTGGCAATGTGTGCTTGCCCATGCTTTCTTTCATTACAGTGACACTACAAACTGTGGCAGCTGAGACCAGATGTGTTCTCAAGGCTCAGTCAGAAATTCTGCAGCTACAAGAAAACTTGGTAAAACATTTAGAAATAAAATGTCTGTCAAATCCAATGAAGTGAAGCATCACTTGTCTGGACCTATACTCTTCAGTAGCAAAAATATAAATCTGTCAATAAGTAAATAAACAAATAAATGGGCAATTGATTCCTATGAGTGACTTATTCCTACTTAAAGCATTTATAGAACTGCTTATTGTATTTTGAGTACATTGTGTCCTGGGCATTCAATTTGCTCAGTTTGGTCAAAACAGCACACTTTGCTTCAGAAATATGAGTCACATCTCAGGTGAAGTAACAATTAATCTAGAGCTGAAAGGAAACTAAACCTTTTTGGGGTTAAGTGCTGCTTTTAAAATACACAATTATCAACCTGGAAGATAAAACTCTGGCTGGCCAAAGACTTCTTAACTGTAAGCTGGGCATCTGTGTCCAGAGATGTCAATACGATTGTGCACGGTGCCTGATGCTAACTGGGGGTATGAATCTTGTCAGATTGGTTCTTAGAAACTCAACCCCAAAAGGATCTGGGCATTCTGGCCCTAGTCTAAAATCGATAGAACTATTCATGTCATCTGTTATTTTCACTGAAGTATAAAGAACCAACAAGTAGGAAAAAAAATCTGTTATTCAAGGCATAGTATGATGTGCTGTGTAGTCAAACAGTAGCTTAACGCCCATCCTTTATATGGTAAACTTTCCTCCTGCAGAATTAAAACTGAACTGTATGAAACTCAGGTGAATAAATGAGATGAGTTGCTATCAAAATGAACCATGTACGACAATGTTTGTTTTTTTTCCCAGAAGAAACTATTAAGCAAGGGTATTGCATCAAGAGTGTGCATTTCAAAAAACACACCCTCGTACTTTTTCTGTATTGACTGAAATTACCATTTTATTCAGTACTCTGGTGAGTGTTTTATGCCATAGCTGAACCAACTTTGTTAAAGTGAAGGCTTTTTTACAGACAACCTAATTTTCTCCTGCCTCGGTGGGAATATTAACTTGCATCCTGCCAATTTTAACATAACTCAGAAGCTTCATCATGTGCAAAACACATGATAATACACAGGTGCACAACTGTATGGATGGTAACTGTGTTTTAAAAAAAAAGAGGTCAAATGTGGTCATGGGAATTTCCTTTAAAACTATATGAGGCATCAGCCATATGCAGTCTTCTGTGACAATTTTATGCTATATCAGAATTTTTCCCATGTCTAAAAAAGTCTGCAGAGTGCAGGAAACATCATGTTCTTTTAGTGCTGAGTGTGATGTTACTCGCAATTTGGTGAATTAAGGCTGATTTGTCAGTTGTATCTAATTTCAACAGCTATTCCCTCGTTCTAAATCTTGAGCTGGCACTTCCTACAAACTGCAAGTATCCTCAGCTCCCCTTTGCATTCTTAGAGCTATCAAGAGTGGGATTCACCAGACCTTAAGGCATCTGTCAACATACATTTACAACTGAGCTAAGCTAAGCTAGGATCTCTTCATAAGCTTTGGAGAGAAATCGATAGTTTTAGGGAATGAGTCATCCAAGTAGTTTTGGATACATGGAAGGAAAACACTTCTTTGACCTTAAAGAGAAGTTAAGGTTACTAACTCAGAGATGCCTACTCAGAGTAGCTCTTTCCTAGCATAATTTATGAACTACAACTATTGATTTCTCATAGCCCTGCACAAGTTGAGATTGATTCCCTAGAAGACAGAATTTACTTTCCTACACACACATGTAAAGTGACATAGATTTAAAGATGATGAGCATCCAATCTATATGACCAATGTCAAACAAGACTATACCCAGTCAAATTAACTAAAAAAAGAAGGTCAGGAAAGGCTTTAATTTTACTGCCTACTATTTCTCCCTCTCCTACTTTGAAGATCCTTCAATATAACTTTCAGGCCCTGCTTCTTTACCTTCTGAAAAAGCTGACATTTCCATAACGTTCAAATGTGCTTTTGCCAAATAACGCTCAGCCTCAAGCAAGAAATGTCAGCAGAAAAATGGCAGCACTTGCAGAAATTAGAAATATTTGGGTGACACCAGAAATCAAAATGAGCACAGGAGTTTCTGCCTCCACTGCTAAAGAACAAGGCAGAACTGTCTCCCTGTGTGCATAGCTAACCTTCACTGAACAACTATGCTCCTAAAGAAAAGTGAGATTTCAAACTGAATGTTCTTCTGGGCTTTTGTCAGTAGCTATTTCACTTTTTCATTTCTCCTTTTTGACAAGGAAAATGTCAGAAATTGTATGCATAAAAACATTCTGGAAGAAACACCCAAAGGCATCAACAGGTTAACTCCAGGATCCCACCGTCGGTTGTGGAACTAATGAAACAAACATCAATTCTTTATATAAATGTCCAATGATGCATCCTGCTGGCTCATGTACCATTCAGAATCACTGCCAAAGGCAATCAATACTGTAAATGTATTTCACAGAAAGAAAAAGAAGATGCAAGCAATGAAAATAGTTAATAAAACAAACAATCTAACTGCTATGTGATGGAGACTGACCTCAGAAGACACTTGCTTCTGAAGCCATGGGGAGACCTGCCAGGTAATAAGAAATAATCAATAACTAGGCAATAAAGCAGTTTCTGCACATTTCAGTGGAGGAACCCAATAGACTAGCACACACAAACCAGTTGCTGTGCAAAAAGCTACTCAATTTCTTCTACCAAAAGGTATGGATGTATTTCCCATTTGCATTTCAATTATTTTCCCTGGATATTCACATATGAAACATGACGCACAGAAACTATTTTTGCAGATTTTGTTTCCTAAGGTCATTCTCTAAAATTCATTTTTCTTTTCCTCCACATTTATCTGCATTTCTGCCTGCAGGGAATCCGAGACCAAGGCATGTACATCTCTATATACTCTAAGTGTAGCTGGCCCTTTTGCTCTGGCGAGTGAGCAATAAGAAAAGGAAAAGAAAGAAATAAAAATAACCTGAAAAACATCCAACTTATTAAACCAGCAAGGACTTTCTGACTGGGACAAGCATACTTCTTGTTTGCACAAATGCATACACGAAGAAGTGCTGCCAGTGCTTTGTGGCTTTATTCCAAACTTACATCGCCATAAAATGAGAGAGAATTCTGGTGCCCAAAATAAAGTTGAACAAAAGTGAAGCAAGCCTGAGGCTCATGTAATGTGCTGGATTGATAGAGTACTGCACTTCAGAGGCAATGTACCAAAGTGTACCAATAATAATCAGCCATCAGCAGGGAATATCCATCAACTTCAAGCTTTTAGGGCCTTGAACTGTATGACTCAGTGATGCACCACAGCTCCATTTAGTTCAGTGAAATTGCTCTGACTTGCGCCATCTTGCAGGTCTGGCCTTTTCTCTTTTATTGCTGATTCCTAAATCAAGGTAGTGAAATCAGCCAAATTCCTAAGGGCAAGCAGGTTTCATATTTATCACTGGTTTCTGAATATGGTTTTAACTGTTTTTGTAAACCTTCTTGCAGTTTGGTCAGCAAGAATCAGTGTGCCTTACTCCTCAAAACAGGCTTGTTCTATACATTGTGGTAATTTTCATTACACATTTGTACAAGGCTTTGGATGTAGGGATATGGTCCTTTACCACACCCCAGAGGAGGAAAACATGCAGGTACCAGCACCCAGTCTTCAAACCACTGTCTGCCAAGGCCTCTGGGCACAGATCAGTGACTGCCACCCGCAGCTCAGGCACCAGAGCACACTGAACTGCACTGACTCCTGCCACTACAGGACAAAGTGCACTGTCCCAAACACCACAGTGACTACAGACAGTACAATTGAAAAAGGAAGGCATCCTTCAGACAAGCATCTTTGCTCTCTCAGTTTAGCTCAATCCACAGTCTTCCCAAGTACAAAAAGTACCTGAAAATGACCAACAGCCAAAGCTCTGGTCATTGAAAGTCAGGAGGAAGTGAAGATCTAAAGATATTCCTCACTATACATTAAAGCACACATTACTTCCAATTGGATTGCTTAAGGAAAAAAAAACCCAAACCATTCTGAATTCTTTGTCAGTGAAGCTTTTGAATGAGGCACAGAAACACTTTTGAGTTGTGCCTATCCTTGAGAGAATGGGATAATAGATGATGAATCTGCAGGTAACTTCTTAGGGGATTTCTCGGCGGGAGAACATCAAGCTGCTGCCAGGGCATCCCATAACTGGGACTGGCAGCTTCAGGGCAAACACTTGTTTATATAACCAGATGTAAAAGTATGACTTGCAAGACTAATTTTCTTAGCATGACCCTCAGCTTGCCATTTTACCCATGGGGTGGCTCTGTATGAACTCAGCTTTGGAAGCACCTACCCTGGAATTATTTTCACTAGGATAATGAGTTAGAATAGTCATTCAGAGTCCACTGGAGACACACAGGTACAGCTTTGACATCATGATAAGTGAAAATCCCAGGCAAGCTAAGGCAGAGTAGTGTCAACGTGGATTCATAAGCAGCCTTGGGATTCCAGTTTCTGAGTCAGGTGTGACTGGAAGCATTGCACTGGTAATGTGCTTCTCAACTGAGGATGAGCTGCAGTCCAGTGACTCACACTGAGAGTATCTGCACTACTATTTGTCTAGCAGGGAATGTTGATAGTTTGTGGGGGGAAAATGGCCTTATTGTAAAGGAGTAAAGTAATGGTACAATAGTAATAATAATTTACTCCTGCAAAGTGCCTCTTATTGTGAAGAATCACTTAACAGATTATATACGTGTATATGTGGGGATCAATCAGTCCCCTCTGCAGGGGACATGGCAACCATTCTGCATCAGCAATGCTGCACAGAAGCATTTTAGAGGAGAAGTGAAGAACAGCGTCTCCAGATACGCACATAGAAAGAGGATGTTGTGCAGAAAAAGCCACTAGGACACATTTATCAATATCTGTATCTTTGAACAGGAAGCTCTCTTCTAATGCCAGGGCAATGCCAGAACAAGGCTTTGTGTGAGCTTTAAAAAACACACAGGACGTGAGAAAAACCTGAGGCACAAAGGAAAACAATAACTACATGCCTGTTAGAGAGATGAGAATGCAGCAGCCTACCCACACTGTTACATTCAGTCTCATCCCCATGGAACTGCACTCACAGAGCCAACCAAAAAGCCCTGCCCTGACAAAATGTGGAGGCGTTGCAGTTTACCTCCTGATCTTACTCCGTTAGATCAGACCACTAAACAAAGGGGGAACCCCGTGTACGAAAATGTGCCTTCCACCTATGCAAGATATCACCCCTCCCTCTCACACTTCCCCCTGGTGCTCAGCAGTGCTGGGCCTCACACAGCCATAAAGAGGTACATCTTCAGCTCACTGACATAGGACAGCTCCTCTGGACTTAGTGATTTTGTCCCGAGTTAGGCCAGCTGAGGATATCATGTTTCAGCTGTCACTCAGCACCAAGGCAGGAGCCCAAGCACGCAGGGTCTCCTCACCCCAAGCAGCCAAGGTGCAGCCTCTGCCCTGCCCAGCCATGCTCTGTCTTCAACTGGAGCCACTCCACTGGGGATCAGGGTCCTCCTGAACCCTCTCAAGAGGTGCCCAGGCTCCTACCTACCTGAAAACCCTTACTTGAGCTTTAGGACTGCTGTGAAAGGGGGTGAGCCCACCTTCCTTCCCACCTCAACACACACCCCACTCCCTCCTCCTCTCTGCCATTTGTAATCATCTGGCTGCAGGGCAACCAAGGGAACAGTCAGAAATAAAATAAAATAAAATAAAATAAAATAAAATAAAATAAAAGAAAAGAAAAGAAAAGAAAATAAAATAAAATAAAATAAAATAAAATAAAATAAAATAAAATAAAATAAAATAAAATAAAATAAAATAAAATAAAATAAAATAAAATAAAATAAAATAAAATAAAATAATAAAATAATAATGTTGTCAACTCCTTTGGTTCCCCAACCCAATGCACAGTGCAGGGGTACTTATGCTGACACAGCGAAGCCTTGGTCACCACACCCTCTGCTTTGCAGCAGATGAGCAAATCCAGCAACTCTTGGTTCAACTCTTAGTCACACCTGAGGAACCTGTGAGGATACAATAAGTGGGTGCAAATCACCACCAGATAGTGGTAAGAGTGCCTCAAGGGAGGGTCATATTTTCATGGCAAACTGCTATTATCTTTCTTCTTTTCACAATAATCATACAGAAATACAAAGCAAGGTTCAAATAACTGGGCTTATTGACTCTGTGTAAGGTGTTAGCTGAACACTTTGCTGCCCTGGATCCTTTCAAATCTCAAAAGGGCCGGGAAACAAGTCCCCATACAATTTAAAAGTCGGTCTATTCCTGACCATTACAAGTAGGCTTTAACATAAGAATTTCTGCAGTTAATGTTTATAAGCAACCTAAAACAAAGGAAAAAAAGCCAGTTGGTCTCTCAGGACAAGGCCAGCCAAGCAAACAGTAGACATCCAGTGTGGGAATTCAAAGACAACCAACAGTGACCTAATTGTTCTCCTATCAAAGTCTCTGGGGGTTTTGCTATTGATCTCCAATATAGCTACCATTTGCATAGGCTGGAATTTAACAGTGGGGAAAAGACCTTTCCTTCACCTTCAGTTTTACAGATTGCCTGTTCCTGTTCATAACTGTGGAGTGCTTTTTTCATGTCAGGTCAAGAACTTTTTAATATAGGAAAGTCATAAATATTCAACCATATCAAATTTTCTCTTGGTTCAGTTTGGAAGCTGGAAGCGAGGCAGGAAAACCATAGACTCAGAAAAAAAATCAGCAAACATTGCAAAGACCCTCTGCAGAAAACCATATGTACTGTCTGATATATATTCTTTACAAAGTGCTGCAAGAAATTTTAATCTGGGAAGATATGAGATGGATTCATGAAATGTCTGACTTTCGAGGCAGAAAAAATAGGTAGGAGCCTAGACTGTGATGTTATAGCAGTCCAGGAAATCCACTGGGACCAAAATCCGAACAGATTACCAGCACAGTTTTATGTCCAACACACTCACACTTATGTATATGAGGCATCACATCCTCAAACCTCCCAGGAAAGTACATTAGATATTCATATAATAGTAATGACTAAAAACTGTCGGCCAGGGTGGGATTTTTAGTTTGTTCCCTGTTGATAGGAATGCCATGCCAGATGGTATATGAAAGAATTCCCCCACAACACGCAAGGGCAAAGCCTACACACCTCAGAAGGACAAGGTGAACAAATGAATGACGTGTGTATCGTATCGTGCCACCCCTCTGTTCGCACAGTACAGCCAGCCACCCACCCACCCAGGAGATATTTTTCAGATGCTATTCAGAATGTCAACAAATGCATGTTTTTTGTAAAAATGTTAATAGTGCCCATGTAAAGGAAACCAAGATGATATTAACGATCCTCTCTGCTCTTGCTTTGACTTTGTTTTCATTTGTTTCATTGAGTTGCCTCACTGTGAGTTGCAGGGTGGCTGAGGATTAAAAGCACACATGATGGATCTCTCAGACTGACCTACCCAGCAGCCTTTGTAGCGAAGGTCACATCTTAAACCATTCCCTTGCTTGTAGTCATGTCAGAGTCAATAAACCTTCATATCTGAATACCAAATGTAGCAGTGCTGGTGGTTTAGATTAAGGAGGGGGGAACACAGGTCAGGCAAAGAGAGTGCTCTATTGGTTTTCTCTGTCACAGTATCTTTGATCAATACAACTAGCATCCCTCATCACCTGTTCCACCACATGAGAATATCCTACCTATCTCAGCAGAATAGCTTGCCTAAAGTCTCTTATAAAAAAAAATTAAATATGATTACTCTCTTGGTATTTTTACAGAACCTTGAAATGGGATATGTTCAGGTCTTTCTTCAAGGTGAGACCTGATCTTTTCAGCCATGAATTTGCAAAGCTAACAAAACAACTCAGACATGTTCATGAGGCCATTTCCAATGTCACCAGGACAGATCATAAATTTCATCGCTTCTGCCAAAACCAGGAGATAAGCACTAGGCTAAATTGCAAAGTCAGCGTAGTCAGCTCAAGGCTGAGCCCGAATGCTTCTGACACTCCTGCACATATGCTGAAGTACACATAGTTAGCCTCTGGCTTTCAAAATTGGCATTTAAGTAGCGAAAATCTGTGTTCCTCTGGGTCTCAAATAAATTTTACTGTGTGGAAAATAGTGTGTGTAAATTATTAGTCCCCAGATTTGGGTAATTAGAGGTCTAGCCAATTTATATCAGCAATTGCAACAACAAACAGAATGCTTCAGCATGCCTTCTGCATCTTTCTGGACCAATTGGTACTTAACAACAGTAAAATTCAAGGTTCGCTGCTGACAAGCCAGTCCTCCTGACTGACAGCCAGAACTTGTGAACTGCCTTCTGTGATTTTTCTGGCAATCCTGTGCACAGGTTGCTTGAAATCTCACCTTTGTGGGAAATTGGGGAAAATGAGGAACTCATAAGTTACTAAGTATTCTCAGACTAATTTTTTTCTGAAGCAACATCTGCTTTTAGGTAATTCCCATCACCCATTCAGAGTAGCTGCCATAGGGATGGGTTCACTGTGGCAAAACAATAACAATTTTGGAAACATTTTAAGTACATTTCAGTGAATTTGGAGTACCCTTCTGTGAATTTTTCCTTAGCTCAGTTGCTAAAGCTTGTTCATAAAAACACCAAGGTTGTGAATTCAGCCATGTACTTAAGTGTTGGACTCAATGATCCTTGTGGGTCCCTTGCAGCTCAGAATATTCTGTGATTTTGATTCTCTGAAAAAAATAGTAAGCTGAGTCTAAAATTCCAGCACAGTGCAGTGTCTGTGTACAAGCTGGGTACACTAGACCTAAAGCAAATGTTGTTGTGGCAAAGCTGAACTCTTCAGTGTCACAGACCTTACAGAGATATTCATGCCAGGGAAAAACTTGTAAAAATTATTCTTTCATTTGTAACATCATACAGGATCCCTTCTGTGCTGGTAGAAATACCAACATAAAATACAGAGCAGCAGCAATCCACACCAGTGGCCATGATGGCCATTCACCTTAACTCCAAACACAGCTCACCTTGACCACACACATCTGCTTTTAATTGCTATTTACTCACAAGACAGTCCATTCACCTCAAAGCTTGGAAAGCCCTGGCAACATGGACCAGTGCTCACTCCTCCATGCGGGCAAAGACACCAATGACATCTAAAGTTACGCCTTCATCTACCTTCAAAAATTACATCTCGTCATGATTTGAATCCATTCCCTCCCATTTACTGGTGTTTTTTGATTTCTTGTGCTCTTCTGAAGGTTTTACCCACCAGCACCATGAAGTTTAGTTAAGCAATTCTACTCCACGAAATAGACAACTTGAACACCATAGAAGTTTGATGTTTTCTGCCATGATTGCAAGAGCTGCATTTAGGGGAAAAAATAAAGGGAAAGAGGAGAAAAAAGAGAAATTAGAACTCCCGAATTGATTCACAAACCAAAAGGATCAAGAATGCTTTGGATTATTTATTCGCAGTTAACGATTTATCCAGCCTTAATTACAGCCGCTAGAACATTTTCCTTGCTGCAATATTAATTATATTTCTTTCATGGCTGCTATTTATATAAGCAGAAGATGAAATATGCAATTAGGTGATCAGATGCTGCAGCGGTGTCACCGATAATTTTTTTTCACAATAGTTATTATCCTCTTAAAACGATGGTAAGGGTTGGGTGTAATTGCTGCCCGTCATTTACCACAAAATTCAGAGAGTTCCAGGGCAGCCCTAATGGAGCCAGTGAGCAGGTCCAAGGCATCCCCTGTCCCACAAGCAAACCCAGGTCTCCCAAAACAAAGACACGTGCAGAACACTTTGCTTATTTGCAAAGGCGTCAGTATCAATTACAAACATGAGAAGGAATAGAGAAGCTGAGGGAAAAGGCTGCCAAGAAACACCAGATCAGAGCCAGGACAATGCAAGGTGCACAGTCCTAAAGAAAACTAAAACAAGGAAACTTCTGCACTTATGTGCTGAGCAGAAAGGGTCTCAACACCACAGGCTAGGGTGCCAACCAGCTGGAATCCCTCTGCCATCAGAAAACCAAGACTCTGGCTTGACAGAGAAAAAGAAACTAAAAGAAACCCTTGATTCCATCACCATTTTCTCTGGCTATGGGAACACTTTATCATGACACTTTATATTTAGCTGAACGCTTGCGTCAGAAAGGATAAAAACAGGAAGAGCACTAATATCTTGATCTTTTATACTGCTCTGTGTATATTGCCTTTTATAGGAGGTAACTTGCTATTTTAATTTTGTAGGCAGTAAAGCTGAAGTGCAAAAGAAAATAAAAATATGCTAAAGCATTACTGCATGATGCAACAGAAGAAATAATATTTCTATTATAGAAGCCACTATAAAATCTATTAAAACAATAAGTTCTTAAAATTACTTTTTATGGCATGCTAAAAAAAGAAAAAAAAAAGAAGAGACAGCATATTCCATAAAATCTTGGAGTAAATTATCTATGTGAAAAGATACATATTAATATTCAACAGAACATATAATGGCATTATATCTGCTTCTTTTACATCTTATATGATTTGTTCCCATAAAGAAAAGAACAGGAAAGTATCCCAGGGCTTCAGTTTTCTTGTAAGTGTGAGAAGGAGGGGATTGCTAGCTGTTTTTTACCCCGTTCTTTCATCAAAAGTCTATTTTGGTAATTTCTGAGAACCTGGCTCCTAAGGTTAGTTGACTGTTTGCACTTTCTGTGTGAAAAATGAGAACAGTACCACAGGTTCAAGGATTTCCTTTTAGAAAGAGAAGTATAAATATAAGAGGATTATCACATTTACTATTTAAAGTCCCAGTGACCTACAGGATTTCTTTCTATAAGTGCTGTTAATTGTCACACTTCTAGGAAACAGTAACATTTAACTAACAGAAAGGAAGCTGGTTTGCTTGTGTTTTGCTCTAACACATAGAATCGAGCCAAGCTAGAAATCTAGTTGTTGCAAGCATGCACATTTTTGAAGGCTGCAGAAAGTAGAATTACTTTGGTCAGAGATTTATTGCTCTGGAGGAGCAGCTGTGAGGCTGAATCTGAGACTGGTGAGAGGGTGCCTTATCCCTTGTCCTTTTGTAAGAAACACCATTTCACAGAGTAATCGTGAGCAGCCAGGTATGAACATCCCACTGGTGGGACCTGCTTATTACCATAATGTCAATCAAAAAATATTTGGTGGCCAAATGTTCCTTTAAAACTTCTCCAAAAGCAAAACTCTGAAAGGGAATCCAGTGATTTGGGACAATTTTTATATAAGTGAAAGCTTAAGTAAATTTTCACAGCGTTTATATCAGCTATTCCATCCCGTTAAGGTGAAACTGTTCATGAGATGCTGAAGTGTTTACATTTACCTGATTATTTTGGCTTTCTATTTAAGATACTAAAGCATTAAATTTAATAAGTGATATTAAACTATTTCAATATAACCAGTATGAGATTATTAAATATTCTCAAACTATTTTTAAAACAGGGATTTCCTATTAAATACTTTTAAAACTTTGCTTCCTATTTAGAGTGTAAGTATTCAAATACTTGAACTTCTACTTTCTAACCAATTTCTGCCAAAGTGCCCTATGGCGCTACCTAATTTTCATTGGTTTTTTCTCCATTCAATAAATAATTCCTACAGCTCACTCAGAGTTTATTGCTGGAAGTATATTTCTGTAGGGAGTTCTTTTTTATGGCCATGACACTCTTCCTTCCAAAATTTCACTTATTGAATTTCTTTTGTTTTCTTAGCTGACATGGGAGAAATATATAGCTTAATATATTTGAGGTAATAAGAGCCCTCACAGAGCTGATGAAGCAGGAGCAGTGGCTGAGGTTGATGGGGAGCAACAATCCCCTTAGAACATGCATGGTGTGGTACCATGGAAATGAGAATGATTTCACTGGATGAAGACGACATTTTTCTTTGACCACTGCTTCCTTCAAAGCAAACTAAACTCCAGACCCTCTCCTCAGAACCATGTGCTACTTTCTAAGGCTGAAACACATGATGGATGGCCCACATTGTTTGAAGACAAAGCTGTTTATAAATATCTTAGCTTCTGACAAAGGGCCTGATCTCACTTATTACAATTTTAGCCCGGCTTTACATTAACTTATGTGAAAGGAGATCTGTAACACATAAACTATGGAGAGTAAAGCTTCTTCCAGAAACATGATCTGCTTCCTGTGTTTAAAAGATATTTATGGTCCCTCTGTAGCAGGCTGGAGTCTGCAGGGATTTTTTTTCCTGAGGAAAGATTGATTTATGGAGCTCTGTTCATGCTGCTATACAGTCACTCCCTCTGCATTTAGGTCTTTACATTTTTACCTTCACCAGCAGGACTTATCAGCAGATGCATGCAGCAAAAGCAGATCACCAGGATGTAGCTGTCACCTGATGACCTCAGGGCACACATTTGTCATGCAAATTTCTGTATCCCATAACACAGACTGTGAACAATACCAGGTATATTGATACAGTACAACCTGCCCTCATTTTAATCAACAAAAGTAATTAATCTATCTTCCCAATTCCTGCTTCTGTACCCTTACAGCTCATTGCCTCCTTGCCCTCCTTTTCAGGCATGACGAGAAATATCCAGTTTCTCAAACATGTACCAGTCAAACCAGACTCATATGTCTGAAAACCAGTGATGAAGGCGGGCTGGAAGATTAGAGAAATGCTGCAGTAGGTCATCCAGAAGAATTGGCTCTGGAGGGGAAAGCAGAGTCCATTAATAACAGACTTGTTTCTTTCCACTTCAGAGCTCTCAAGGTGCAAAGCTTCAGATGTGCAAGAGTTGACAGGCCTGCAGCACTTACAATTAGGGTGTGCAGAGAGGGGCACTTGCCATCAATGAGATGGTTTGTGGAGAAAATTTGCCATTTCAGTCATCTGAAAAAGGGAGCTTAGACAGTTGTCACAGGCTGAAATTGGAGCAAGATGGCAGCTGAATGAGGGCCAGGACACTTGTAGCCAGGTCACCGAGAAGGCTAGAGTTTAGGCATTGGGAGAGGAGTGTCATGGTGATCAGATACCCTGAAAAACAGTGCATCTATAAGGAATGTCCCAAGGGAGCAGCACTGCAGTTGGAAGAGGGGTCAGTATTGCTGAGCCAAAACACAAGACTCCTGAGAAGCCAGAAAAAAAAGGCAGTGGAGCCAAAGCTGAAAAGCAGCAAGATCCACCATGGCCAGATTTACAGAAGTAGGGCAGTCTGGTGAATTTCAAGCCAAAGTCAGGGCTCAGCTCTTCCATGAGTGAGCCTCTGAGCAGCTGCCTACAGAATGTGAAGAGCCCACACAAATCTTGGCGTCCCCACCCACTCCTAGGGAAGCAGAGCTGGGGTTCTGTGAGAGCCAAGGGTACAGGGACAATGCCTGATTAGTATGAGACTGATGGATCTGTTTTTTCTAGTCTGAAACTCATTTATGTTAAGCTAGTGCTTAGCATTTGCCAATTAAAAAAAAAAAAAACCAACAAAAAAAATTAAACAGGCAGAAAATTCACACCTCAGACACAAGCAATATAATGCTACTCAGCTTCCCATCCAAAATCCGAAATCGTAGGATAGTAGGACTCAAAATACTTAGGTAAAACTCACCAATTAACCAGAAATGAGAACACTCATTCAAAACAAACAAACTCTTTAAAAGTGAAATTGCTTTGTTATTGCAAATTATTTTCCTTTTCAGCTCATGGGGAGTTTTTATTCCTTATTTCAGTGTAATAAGAACTTGAATTTTCATTGTGTTATTTTGTTTGTTTGTTTCGGGATGTTTTATCTTTACAATCTCTGCAGGGTCAGTTTATTATATCACCATCCACACTAAGGTTCTGTTAGCTTTGTTGGTCTACAAGTAGTAAAGTTTACTTTACAAGGGAAATCTAGCTTCATCGCGTTGTTTCAGAAATATTTACAAAAGATGGCTTTATTTAAGTCAGCTGTCTAGTGAGAAAGCAAAGGAAAATAAAATATCTGTATTTCTACCATTGTTTCATCTACAAACCTGGAGAGACTTAATAGTTATTTTCCCCATTATTTCTTACTTTAGCAAAAGCTATCCTCATAAAACCCACCTCTATGACTGCTTTTAAATAAACTACACCATATCAAGAATTAAAAACCCATCTCTTGAATTGGTTTGGAGCACAGACCTGACTTACATCTACTCAACAATGCTTATTTCATGCTTACTTACTCATACTTCAATGCTTACACATCTTGAAAGTATACATCCTGTCTCAGGGAAAACAAACTGCAAAAGACTAGATGTTGATTTTATCCATGCTAAAAGTTAATATAATATGCATGGTAACTGTATATACAAAAGGATTTCCTACAGAAATGTGGACTTATTTTACTACAGGAGGAAAATAAGTGAGCATTGTTAGAGCAGCCAGTGTGAGAAACATAGACTAACAATGTCCTTGGCGCTGAAATCTCACTGGTGTAGAGCTGATTCACTTCTGATTTACATTAGTGGCAATTCAAACTGGTTGTGACTTTCTGGTTAATGTGATGGTAAAACTCCCTCTCTAGTCACTGATTCAAAGTGTTTCCCTCAAGGCAACTGTGACAGAGTGATGATTTCAAGAAGGCTGTTATCATTACGGCTCTGTCACTGGCCATAGAACAAAATGAGCCCCAGAAATCTGAACTATTCTTTAAACTAGTGCTATGTAGAACGGGAGAGAAACTCTGAAGAAAAGAAAATAGAAGGCCTTGCATCTTGACACAACTGTTTTCTGAAAATAATAGAGAATAAAAATAGGACCATATAAAATCCAACCTCTCCACTGGTCTATGTAATTCAGACAGTTTTCTTAACTGTCTTTCTACCTCTTGTATTGCACACTGGTGAATCACTTCCTGCACTCTTGCTACACACTCTTTAGTAATGATGACGTAAACTACTCCTGTAAATGACAGAAAAAAAATCTTTCTTTTGACAAAGAAGTTGAAGTCTTCATGGAAAAAGAAAAACTCTGATTATGTGGCACCTGCAGCTATGGCAACCTTCCCGAATGATTATTTAATAAAGTGCAGAACAGTGGTAAACCTCTATAGCAGCCTGCCCAAATCAAATAGATTTTCAGCACAGAACAACACGTACCTAAAACTCTGCAAACTGATGTGAGATTGCAGCAGTGAGCAAAATCAGAGCAATGTGTCACAAGCAATCACACGTTCTGGCCAGTCTTCCAGAAGACAAGCAGACATTTTATCTCTCAAGCAGGCAAAAGTAATGAAAGGGCTTAATCCACTCATTCTGTTCTCAACAGCAGGGCCCAATTCTAGCATAATATCACAAATACCATCTGTTTCACATTGGCAGTAAGTCATTCATCAGCATTTAAGCCACCATAAATTCATCAACCTGCAACACACCTGAGGGAAAACCCAAAACTGGAAAAGCAGGAATATTGGTGAACCAGATAAAGATGCAGTGACAGCTCAGGTTAGGAAAAGTCCTGGGCCCCAGTATCAGGACCCCTCCTTTTAAATGTGTGCTACCAGAACTCATCCAAATCACACAGGCACGCATATGTAAACCATGTAAAAATCTTAGACCCTTTCCAAGACCTCTTTCCTCTGTATCAAAGGAAAATATGATCTCTTCAGGCTTTGTTCAGCCTTAATGACTCTATGACTGCATGGTGTCAGTTTTTGCCACTTCCTTTGCTATCTATTGCACTGGGATAAGCAAAACTGGGCACAAACTATAGTCCACTGCCTGTAGGCAGCACACGGCACCTCTGGCAGGGCAAGCATCCACTGCTGCCTGCCAGATTCCCTGGAGACCTTCAACCAAAGCAGCAGGCACTGCTCTTGGTGCCAGGGCTTGACATAACTTTAGCCTTTACTTCTGCTGATACGAGGAAGCTGTCCAGATGCTGGAGATGAAAGGCAACGAACACACGGGCATTACAGCACTTTCTGTCCTTAACAAGCACTTATGAAGGCAGCGTGGCTGCACCATGGCTGTCTTTGGAGACAACTAGGTTTAGTGTCAGATGTATAAAGCAGCCTAAATATTACTTTACTGGGGATAATATCAGGTACTTCTATATGAGACTGCTAGTCTTAACTCACAGCAGTCAGATTGATCATTTACATTCCAGGAATGTACCACAACCCCTGCTCCAATACATGTCCTACAGTTCCTCCTTTTACAGTGACAGTTCCCAGGACTGTCACTGTAAATTTAATTTACACATTAAATTTTCATTTTATTAAATTGCATTAAATTTTACACATTAAATCACTGTAAATTTTAATTTAGCACATGAATGCTGTGCTAAAATTAAACTATATGTTCTCAAGGAAGCAATGGTTTAAATTCATTAAAAACATTTCAATTACCTAATTTTCTGATTTCTTTCAAATGTTTCCTATGTAGCTGACACAAAGTGCACTGTGGCTGACTCCAATCACAAACCCAGCTGTGAGCCAGTTAGGACTGACCTCCAACTTCCTCTGCTTCACCCTCCCCATCCAGAAAGCAGCAGGCAGCCTGGCCTGCAAACACCACCCAAGTGCACGGCAGGGTACAGCACAGTGATGAATTGCAACCCTATCCCAGAAAATTAGGCCTCAATATATCAGCAAATGCTTTTAGAAACATTGTATCTATCATCTGCACTCCTCACAGTTAATTTTTATAGGAACCCAAACATGGTGCTACTGAATGAAAGTCTTCAAAGGTTTGTTTTACTTCAGAGCTTTGTCTGCCCTCTTCCTCTGCCACAGAAAACCTAACATTTCCTCATACATTTGTCATTCTCGAGCAAAAATGCACATTCGGTGCACTCAGAATATTTGATTTAGAATTCATATGTATAAAAATTAACTGAAACACCATTTGCTTTTATTGCTTTTTTTAGTATAAGAAAAAAATTCTGCTATTAGGCAGAATAGCAAAGGGTTAAAAAGAGCATTCCACAGATGCTACGATGCCATTTCTTTGGCTCAAACAGCGATCTTTGGGCTTTTTCTGTTGGGGTGAGATAAATTTCAGACTTCCTAGGACATCTAAGCCACACCTGATGCAGGGTTTCTAGGACACCAGTAGGATACTGTTAGAACATTTCAAAGATTGCAAATAGCTGAATTGTTTCACAAATCTTGTTTCTTCCAGTGAAGAAAAGTAGGCAGTCTCCTAGCTGTAAAAGTCTCTGCTAACTATCCCAGCAGACTCCATATCCAACACCTCTCTCCCTCTGCTTCATTTTAAAGACAATTTTACACTAGGGACAGAAGAATATTTCCTTCACTGCCAAGTTTGTTTGTGTGTTCAAAAACCTTGAAACCCCTCAGGTCATATGATTTAGTTCTGAGTGGCCACTGAGGTCTTCACCTTCAGAAGAAAATTAAAAACCTTAGCAACCTCAAATAGATAATCGATTATAAATGTACTTTCCCAGATTTATGGATGCATGTGAAAGAGCTCTGATGAGTTTTGGATGCCTCAATGTAAAACAGGCCAGGCCACTTAGAAATTAAGACATTTGCCAAAACTAAAGCGTGTTCCAGTATAATGAGCAGTAGCCTCATATATCCAGCTATTTTTACTATTAAAAAAGCTCTGTTGAAGCTGAGGGCAAATGTTTAATTTTCATAAGCTGATGGCTCCTGGATCTGAAACTCACTTATTCATACTAATTAATATTTCTCAGGCTAAGAGTATATTACTAACAACAACAATGTCAATGTAACCATGTGTAACAACTAACAAACCAATTTCAGTGAAGTGTTTATAATGATGGATGGTTACCAGTTTTAAAATAGTTGTCATACTTTCTTATATCTGTAGTTAGGAGGTATCTTCTCAGGCTTCTTGACTAATTTAACAAAACACAGACCCTACTAGAGCTGCCCAGAGTCTCTGCACAGACAGTAGAGCAAAGGAGCACTTTCAGGGCACCATGTTCCTGTCCTAATATGAATGCCAGGACAGGACAAAAAACCTGGCAAAGAGCCATAAAAGAGACTATTTCTTCCCTCAACAATAACAGAGCGTGCAGAGTGATCAGCCTAGCCCACAGAGACTGGAAACTTTCACATGCAGCAAGGAGACTCCCGCTGGGAGTGCCTGCTTCCTTTGTTTTCGTAATGGTCCCAGGTGCTACAACAGGGAAGATACACAAGCAGAAGGCCAAGGGCTTGGCCTAGATTATCTGAGACATGTTAAAGAAGCACCACTCTTCACATACATTTTCTTCTTTTTGAAAAGGAGAAAGTGTGTGTCATTACTTTTTAAATGTACGTTCTTTCCCATTACACTCAACCACACTGACGAGGACAGCCAAGGGTGAGCAATTACCTTGAAATACAGGCGGACATCCTGCAGGCAAGGCCAGGATGTTTGTAAACAGGAAAACAACTTTGATTTATGCTGTTCAGGAGAAATGCCGTTGTCTTTATTACTGGAAATACAGCTCTTCGTAAAGTCAAAATTTCTGTGGGTAAAAGTAATTTTTCACTTTTTCATTAGACACAGAAATGAAATGCCTTTGAATCATGTCAGCCTTGATAGAAATGTCTCAGATGAATTTGTGGAGTGTCAGCTCAACACCAAGCTGTGTCCACTTGAATTGCTGCAGTGCTGCACACAGGACTGCAGAACAACATAAGCATTCTCTGGGGGGAGCTTTCTCCTGCTGCCCCTTTGGCCGAAACATTACACAGAGATGGGCAGTGCATGGCTGTGGTGTGGTCAAGTAGGTTCAATTCAATCAAAATACTCAGACTGGGGAGAAACATGGAAAGCAGAGAAGCTCAAAGAAGAGTCCCACAGGAATCATATTCTCAGCTTCCTGGACACATTGAAGCTAAAAAACCAACCAAACAAAAGGCATAAAAGAAGCGTTTTATTTCAGTTAAACAACTGGTACAACTAAATGTGAGACTGGAAAGACTTCCCTGAACTGTCTCAGCTTCTCAAGTCATGGAGAAGAAAAATCAGAAGTATCAGAGTTTTTCACAGGATGAGACCCCTGGTCTTATGCCCACCCACAAGAATGACCTCAGGTTTTCTGCATTTAAGATGATATGGATAGGAAGTGAAAAAAGGAGATTTTTCTTTCTCAGTATTAGTATTTCAACCTTTCAATGGTTCAGGAAGAATGGTCAATTGATAGACATTCAGAGGCAGCTTTTTCGAAATAAAAATAGCTGACTTTTTTTTTTAGATTAAAAATTATATTTAGCAGAAAATAAAGGAGAATGTCCTGCAATATGTATTTCTGGGAGTTATAATTATAGTTCATCTCTCTTCAAAATAAATTAAATCCATGATTAACAATGCTTTTGCTAAGAACCAAAATGGTATTTAGACCATCCTATGCCGCAAACCCCTTTCTTATCTTGTGTACATTTCTAAAGATGAGACTCTTTCACATGTGAAAGATTCCTTGCAGGACACATGTTTATAACTGAAGTGACAATGAGAAGTTGATGATATTTGTGTTAATTTAACAAATAGTGTAAAATCCTTTAACAGCAATTCTCTTTAATTATAAAATAAGAACATATTTTTCCTTTGATTTTGAAACAGCACAAATAGAGCTGTTTAAAATTGATGCTTCAGGCAGTCTCACACATTCCCTGATCACCTTAACATTTTATGTACGGGTGCCATGCACATTTATTTGCACTACATGCCCAAGGGTGAAAGTATGGTGCAGGCTGCCCAATTAGAGTTATCAAATATTTATGCAGATTTATAACTCGTCTGGATACCCTTTAAGTGATCCAATGCAAGAAACAAAAAGAGTGTGGAGAAAACAATATGCACAGTACAAAGATGATCCATATGCAACAGTTGCTGGGAACTTTATTCAAATAATACTACCCACCTTCTGCTTTTTTAAACCCGGGCTGTCAAAGAAATGGTGTTGCTGAAAAATAATGCAAGTAGCAGATCCTGGATTTCTGCCTCAATTCATTCCTTTCTGAACATCTATATTCTTAAGTGACAATACTCTCCTTCTAATTCCTGCTGTTGCGACTTGATAAAGTGATTGCACATACAGAGACAAGGTATTTTAAGATGTACTGCCTTGATCATAGGTAACTTCATATGTCTTTCCAAAGGGCAATAGGTTTCCCCCTCTGGGATCTAAAGTCAGACATAGCTATTTCCAGATAATTTACGAAACTATTTTATAGTCTCAGGTTCCCAAATTAAGGTGTAATGAGGTGGAGGAGATCTATGTGCTATCACAGCTTTTCATGATAACTAACCTTCAAAGAAGTGTTAGATAAAATGGTCAGATATGTACCTTACCTGCATTGTCTCTGGGATCTATCCCCAACTCCCCATGTCTGGAAGAAAGCAATGGGCAAATTACTTGTAAAACTTATTCAATGGCAGAAATTAATGTCTGGCTAAGGGGCTTTCAAGGGACACCTCATCATGTAGTGGCTTGCAGCTTGGGATCTGCAGACATGGGGCATGCAAAGTATCTTCCAAAGGTGATCACAGGAAAAGGTTAAGGAAAACAAGGCTATTAATGAGAGTCTTACGTACCCCAATACATCGACTGGAAGATGTGTCTGGGCCACTAAATCAGACTTAAGAGCCCTCAGTCTACTCTGAGTCAGTGTGTAGAACAGTTCCATCTTATACAGTAAAGCAGAAGGCTTGCCTCGAAAAGAATTAGAAAAACCTGACATTTAATTACGTTTGTTTCTAACACATTCTCTGAAATAACACTGATCTCATCTTTCAGATTGCATACCATTCATTGCACTGTCATCTTGCTGCTGTTTTCATTTCAGAATTAACTGTGCAAATTTACTCTTTGTCACGAGAAGCAATGAATGTTTAATTTTGGTGTATGGCTGTGAAGGTCAAGATTTTCACATAAGTGATAGCCACACATCCTTTTGGCCTTGCACAGATAAGTCTGTAATCAGTAGCTAGACTTCTTTGTAACTACTATGTCTGCCATAATCTTCGATATTTCAACACCCACTTTATTTTGTAAAAGGCACAGGGACTGATCACTGGCTATATTTTAAAACCTTCCAGACTCCCATCAACTGAAAACATTTTCTGGGCTCTCTGCATACATGATTGAATTCTGCATCCCACCCATACATCCCTTTAATTTTTGCTTACTCATTTTCAAGGTCATTGCCCACCTGGTTGTCTGTAAGCAAATACAAAAGCCTAAGGACACAGTGGCTCTGGGAGTTACCACCCCTGAGAAGCTGTGTTTGAGCGGGCTCTTTGCACCCCTCAGAGCAGACTAGTTGGTGTGATCAGGCCAGAGGGGCAAAGCTCTGCTTGGGACCATCTCAGATGCAGCTGGATGGAGCAAGGGACTGGTAAGGGATAGAAACCTTCTTCCACATCACCCCTATTTCCTTTCTCTCTCATGGGGAGCAGAATGGGAATCGTTCTCTCTACTGATAACTAACAAGCCCAAGGTATCACTGAACAAGTATCATACCCAGCTCTGGTGTAACCCACTTGTAATTGCTTCAGCTCGGGTTGCACCAAAACTGGCTCTCATATACATCCATAGGACTTGTGCCTGAGAGTCAGAACTGAAGTGCCACACGCATCTTTTGGAAGAATCAACACTTGCCAGAGTATCCAGAAATGTGTTTCTCTGCCAGAAGTTATACAGCACCACGTTGAACCAAAAATTCCTTGTTGCTATGGTTGCCACTTGCTCTAAATCTTTTTACTCCTCCTTGCTGAAAAGCAGCAAAGGAGAATAAAAACATATACAACAATTGTAATTGCCTGGTGCATATTTTAACATTCCTCCTTGGTGGCTGCTTTAAATTATGCAGTAATATTGCTGGCATGTTTCTTCACTCCCTCTTCCCTAAGAGGATACATTTTACAGTGGTGAAATTGGACACTGGGTGTAAGAATCACACATTTGAATAATTTTTTCAGGAGTAGATGTGTCACACGCAATGTATTACAACTCAGGCTGTAAAAATTAAGTGGCATTTGCATTCATTAAGCATACATGAAATTTAATTCCATTAGGTCCAGCAGCATTAAGGTCTGTCTGTTGCTGCTGATGTTACAGCTTAAGGACATTATACCTTCTGGCTAGATTCTATTTCATAACCTAATAAAGCCAGGATTTACATCCTGGCTTGATGCCTTTGTAAATCCAGCTCAGTGAACATACAACATGAAAGCTGTCGATGTAAATTATTTATATTCATCATTGTCCAAAATATTAATTTATAAAAAAGGCTTAACAGATTAAGAAAACTATAGGCACCATGCCCACTGCAGAACTAATTTAAAAGACAACAATATGATTTTTTCAAGACAAATCTCACATCTAATCTTCCCACTTTTTTACAGATACCATTCAGAAGAACTGTGAACATTTCAATGAGGCCATTTAAAGAATCAAAAGCTTACATTACATTTCAGTAAACTTCCCAGAAATTTTGATCAGCATAATCTCCCAGGAAAATCAGGGATACTTTACCTTTTAGATTTTTGACATTCTTCGCTGACATAAAAATTAGGTAAAGGAAGGCAAAATATGAAAATATTTGAATTGCAGCTCTTATAATTTGCTCTGTTGAAATAATATTTTGGATTCAGTACTAACCCAAACATAGAAAATAAACTTATGAGGACAAATCATTTTGGTCTACATGAAGTTTCATAGAAGACATCGTGACTGAGAACACAAGACTGCCCTCCTTACTACTCCCAAATAAAATCTATCATTAAAAAGCATGAATGGAAATTTTATTGGTAATTAATGTGAGATGAATATAGGTGCTGGTGTAAGTTTTCATTAACAGTCCTTACCTCCCAACTATCAAATTAACTAGGGTTCATGAAGTAAAAGCTCTTACCTTCCAGTCTTTGATTTCTTCTCTGATTGTTAATAGCACCTTCAGGCTAGTCCTCATGGTCAAAGTACCAGCAAAATGTTTACTTCTAATGATCTGAACAACAAGCCTATTTCCATGGAGATGTGAGAAACAGGAATTGTTTACTTAATTATGCCTTATTTTCCTGTAAGTAACTTTCCAGTGGTCTGAGACGTTAATTTTTTCAGAAATCAAAGTGTTTGACTGTATCTACAACCTCATTTCAATGGCATAAATGTTTACCACAGGCAAGAGATGATATTTTTTTCCTTTTCAAGGACATTTTGCAGGAAAAAAAATTGAAAGCATGCTAAGTGTATAAACTGTATTTGCATATAGTTTATTTATATATATATATAAAATTATAAATTTAAATTACACCTATGGCAGCTATACTTCCATTTCAAAACTATTGTGTCATCTCCTAAACAAAACATGTCTCAAGCTACCAAAATAGTCTTTGAAATTCTTCAGATCTAAGTCACTAAGCTTTCTCCATAGCTAATGGAGAGAGGTAAGAACCCTCAGAAAACAAATTTTTTCTTAAAATAGGTGTCTTAGATAAAGGACCTAAGCCATTTTGGAGTTTTCCCTCTAGGCAAGTATGCACTGGACAGCTTAGATGAGTAACTCTTAGAAAGCTCAACTTAACTGAGATGTCACTTGTTATCTGCTTTAACTGGAATCCACTTTGAGAGCACAGTCTCAGCAATATGTTTTCTATTATTTTACTGCAATTTTAGGGGAAGAAGCTAAGAAGCTATATATCTCTATTTATGAGCAAACATAAACTATTTCATCCACAAGAAAAAAACACACAGGGGATGACTTAGCAACAATTGGTCCAGACTGTATTATATCCAACTCCAGGAAAAGGCTGTAATGTAAAGTTTCAGGCCTACTAAGGAAGAAACTAAATAAATTTTTATGAAGTCCAAAAAAATTGGTATTTCATTTTCTCTTTTCTGTTTGTCATGTTTTCACATTGGTGTCTGTCTGGAACTTGACAGACCACAAAATATGGATCTATTTTTCTGATACTTAAATCTGGAGAAATGCTGTGATCAGATGCTTTCCACAGAAGTGATACAAAATGTGCAGAAAAAGCCCTTCAGGGAAAGCTGATTTTGCTCCTGTCTACAGCTCCTCTGCACACTTTATCTGCATCAGCTCATCCTGACCTTTTCTCCACAGTAGTCTGTGTCACACCTGCGTAAAAACATTCACCTCGGTGCAGTGACTCAGCTGAGAGACATTTTGGGCCAAGGTGGTAGTGGAGAGGAAGGTGATTTTTCACGGGTGCTCACTGCTCAACTTACTTACGAAGCTGCCCCTCATTTACAGAGTGCACTTACCTTTCTCCTTCCCTCTCTAGCCCAGCACAGAGCTCCTGTCTGCAGCGAATGAAGCATGTCTTATGTAAATCACTTCCCACTGGAGTCACTCATTATTACTGTAGACAGCCTTAAAGAGAGAAACCCATGGCATTTACCAGCAAAAACTGTTAATGAAAATGTCATTAAGTAAGTCAATTTGCAAGTCAAAAAATGGCCTATTTATCTTTTCTCTTTTCCTGTCTTCCACACTTCTGCATCTCTGGGTACATTTCACTCTAGTCAATCTTTTTTAGCACTAAGTTACAGCTTTCTCTGGAGAGAGGCACCCCTTTCGGCAAACGGGTCATATTTGAGAGGAAATGCCACTTAAACATTGTGAAAATGTGTCAGAAGCACACCAAGTAGGTATGGGACTAAACAGCAAGGCCACAGAAGAGGAGACTACAATCACTGGCTGGCTGTAGTGAGGCAATTTCCAGCAGCACTGACCTGGAAAGTACAGTGTAGCCCCTGCTTTGCTCTGCATTTTGTAGAGCTCATGACTGAGTCTCTCACTTAGAACTTGCAAGGTCCTCATGTTTGTAATTCATGTTGTTCACTGGACTATCCTTCTGGTCACATGTACATCCTTAGGATCTACTCTGCTGATTCAAAAAGCCTAATCCAACAATTCTGTTAAAAATTTCCCTACTTCTTCAGACCATTTATATCTCATCATAATGGACTGTATTAACCCAAAGCAACTGTCTGATAAACCAACCCAGACCGGGAATAGTGTCCCTTTTTAATTTATTTCCTAGGGCTTTCCATTTCCACATCTGAATGCTGAGGGTTTTCCTTTGGAAAAATCAAGTATTGATATCAGGGAGAGGTCACCCTTGATTGGTGCACATGGCCCACATTCCTAAGTTATAAAGGAATTCACCTTTCTCCATAATTCTGAGGGCTATCAGGATCTGCATTGTATAAACGTGTTTATATTAAGCCCAAAAATTGTGTGGATAAAGTCAGTATTTTTTATTAAAACATCTACCAAAATTATAAAAATATCTAAGAGTTTAGGTGAACAGAATGTGATGGCGGCTTTTGTGCTTTCCCTTCTGACCTGAAAGAGTTATGGGCCTGAACATAAACCATAAACACAGGATCATAGAAGGGTTGAGGTTGGAAGGGACCTCTGGAGGTCACCTAGTTCAAAGCCCCTGCTCAGGAAGGGCCATCTAAAACTGATTGCCAAGGATCATGTCCAGATGGCTTTTGAATATCGTCAAGCATGGAGACTCCACTACCTCCCTGGGTAATCTGTGCCAGTGCTCAGTCATTCCCACATTAAAAAATGTTTCCTGACGTTCAGACAGAAACTCTTGTTTAAATTTACTGTTTAAAGTGTTCATTGACCCTTATTTGTGGTCAGTACACACCATCCTGGTTGGACAGTACATTCCTTTTCACATCAACTTGGAAACAGATTCAGACTTTTACACTTTTGTATTAAAGCCCAGCTGTAGCCAAAGGGAAAATTACGAATCTGTTTTTTCTCAGCATAGAGCAGCAATTCAACATGATGGCAAAAGAAAGAACTATCATTTCCCCGTTTTGCAAAGAAGCGGAGGCACAGAGAGACTGCTACCAGCCTAAACCTGTTCCTCCTTCCCTGTTACTGTATTTGGCAAGAAGAAGGAAAGAGTACTGAAAATATTCACACCAGGCAATAATAGACAGCCAGCGATGGGCAGGGAAGAGCAAAGCAAAACTGCTTCTTGCTGAAGTGTTAAGAAATAGATGAAAGTCCAACAGACAGACAAAATGTAACCAGCATTTCAGGACACTGCTCCTTTTGCTTTTGAAACTTGCGCCCAGTTTGGCAACTGGCCCAGGGGAAGGCCACCGGCACATCCTGACTGCTGTGGGTTGCCTGTGGGACAGAGAGCTGTGCGATAGCCATAGTGATTTGCCATGGACTGTCCCTGTATCCAGCTGCTATTTATTGTGCAGGACACATATAACATTTTCTCCTGGTGGATGTACTTCACTGTTATGCCTGATCAAAAGTGTTGCCTTGGAGCAATCTTAGATTGAGAGAACCCCAAGCTGTTTTATAAGCAAGAAGTGACCCCAAGGTGACACTTGAGAGGAATACTTGTAAAGGGTACTCATCTCTCTTGTGTCCCTGGCTACTTCAGAAGCTCACAAACAAAGCTCAGCTCTGCTAGCTAGTAGTCAGAAGGGGAAAGGACCCTTACACCCTTGTTCATGTTGTATCAGCACTTCCTAAGTAGAAAACTAACTAAAAATGCTGACTCTAGTCATGACCACTAGAGTTTTGAGTAAAGATAGCTAAGGAAAAGATTTATTTTAAGGACATTTAAGTAAAGAGAAAAACATGTAAGCTAGTGAGCTCACTCTTTCTCAAACCCAAGAAGAAACCAACAGCACAGAAATGACACTTCAGGTGTGACCTCAAGGCACAAAATAGTTAGTTACATACAGAACAGTCATATATCCATGAACACATGCAGACAATTCCCCTAAGCAATGCAAGCTGCAGTCCCCCAAGGATTTTCCTTCAGCCCCAGGGAAATGCCAAGGTATGGAGCAGAGATGCCTGAGCTAGCTTCAGAGCCAGCAAAAGCACAAGGAGCACAGCATCTGCCAAAACACCTGGCTGACACAATCCAAGCACACGTCTCCCAGTCACAGGACTGAGGCACCATGCCATCTCTGCACTACCTTGCTGCTGTTCAGCCCAGAGACAACCTTAGTGTGGGGAGAATACTCTCCCCTTGAATCCTCTGCTTGAAGGCAGTCCTTCTGCAATATCCTTCTGGTCAGCACTGCTGAGACCACGCTTTCTTGCTCCTTGATTCAATCTGCCTACATCCTCACTGTTCCACTTAAACTGATTTTCTCCCCACTGGTACAGTATCCACAAGCAGACAGACAGATTAAATTCTCTTCATGCTTTCTCTTGCTAGGCTTATTCATAAAAGTAAGACTCAAGCAGCATCCTACAGCCCTCAGTCAGCTCTGCATCAAAATCAGGAGCACAAACCCTGATAATGGGCTGCAGCCAGCAGCCAAGAACGGGTTAAATGAGTCTTTCAGGCAAAATGAAAAATACCACATCTCAGTAACTGAGATAGGATTTGTCTTGGACAAAAAAACTTGGGATGGGGCTGCCAGTGTAATTTATGTCCTCAGTCTGACAAAGAGTTGAAGGGAAGGATTTTTTTAAAGATTCATCAACCTTTCTCGTTTGTTTAAGAGCTGGGAAATCCCAGAAAGGAGTCCTCTGAGCAGACCTCTGCTGAGGGCAGAGGAAAGCTCTTGGGGGAGAAAACAAGTGGGGTAGTTTGCTTAGGAGCAAAAAGAGCTACACTTTTGCAGATGGCATGCATTTTCTCCTTTCCCAACCAGCTCAGCTGAAGAATTCCTGGTGTGTGTTGTGCCAGAGGTCATCACAGACACTAGAACAGCCTCTCTGCTTTTACAGTTGATGCAATTTTTCATCTACTCACATGAATCCCAGTAAAGACAACAAAATTACCCTTTGTAATCAGCCAGCCCAAATGCTTCTACAGCATCAAATACTCTATTAGATTTCTCTTAATTCTTTATTAGAAAGGGGAGAAAATAGCTATTTTCCCTCATTTTTCATCTATACAGAAGTGTACATTTCTCATGCTTTTGAAATTTTATTTCTTCTTACAGAAGAAAATTTATTTCTTCTTACAGTGCACAAGGGTCTTGTGTTCCAAAGCCCTCTGAAAAGCTAATGTATCAAAAATGTATATCAAATACTAGCAAGCCATATAAAATGGACCACCCTGAAAAAGAAGGGTATTTAGAAATCTACCAAAGTACTTTTCAGTCTAAAATACAGTAAAATTAATTTAATTTTTCTGAAAACTTTGAAAGCCCAATATTTTCAAAGAAATAATTTGTAAAGTTTTTCAATTAAATGTTTCTTTCATCAGAAAAAGTGGCAAGTGACCGAAACAAGTATGCATTCTGCAGGCAAACATAACAGCATTGCCAAAACTTTTGTCAGAAAAGATTTTTCATCTCTAGGATGTGATTTATGATCAAAACCCAAGAGCAGCTTAGAAGCAACAATAGCCTAAAGTCCTGGGCTCTCACAGGCCTGAACTTAGGACCTCTGTGTACTAGGCAGGTACTGTAAATCACCAAGCTATCAACTAGTTACCAAAACCAGCCTCTTATTTTCACAGGTTGGCACCATTCCATTTAGCATTAAAAAAAATCAAAAAACAAAACCAAACCAAACCAAAACAACAAAACACAAACTATTTTGAAGGATATCCTTAATATTTCTGTGGTCAGAGAATGTTTCTGGAATGTGGGAAGCTGGCAGTGTTGAATCTTTTTTGCCTGATATGAGCTGAATAATGAACTGTTGGCTGTGCTAAGTGAGGAGATTTCTTTTTTTTTTTTTTTTTTTTTTTTTTTTTTCCATATAGAAGGAACTTGGTTTCAGCCTCGTGTGGAACAAAAACAGGCTTGGGGATTTTTTAAACCTCAAAGTTGTGTACAACTAGAAAATCCTCTCTCACCCAGTTATCAGAGATGACTCACCCCTGTGAGATGGCCATAATTTTTCTTTTGGAACACTCAATAGCTTCCAGGTGAGCAGCAGCGCAGCACATAATGGACATGTCCTGAACTGGAGGGACTTCTAAATCAAGCCCAGACTAAATGAAGCTTCTTGTAGATTGGGCAGAGAGATACATTTTTAACATGGACATAGAGGGAGAGCAGTATGAGCTGAGAAGTTACAGGGTTTGTACTCAAGTCTTTTTACCAGGGCTTTTCTGCTTCATGCGCAAGCAGGATCCAGATTCAGGAACAAGGCAAGTTGTTGTTTTTTTTCAAAGCAGCCTGCTGTGGATATGGGCAATGAAATGAACATTTGTTGCAGAGCAAACACACAGTTTTGCAACTGGAGTGAATCTAGGTCCCATTTTAGCTTTAAATCAACGTTGGGATATAACAGTTCATTCTAGTCCAGTGCCCATGCTTTCACCTTACCACAGGTTAACCGGGGGCCATCACACAACCAGCTATTGTTTCATGTAACCTACAGTAAAACTACCTGTCTGGATCACTGCACACTTATATATCAATAACAGGACATGATTTAGGAGTCCTTGGTCCTGCTGTTTCAGATATGAAACTGCAATGAAGCATATCCAGCATGCCAAAAGCTGCTCTTAGGGCCAGGATTTGGGAAAAGTGGCATTTACCCAGAAGATCTGAGCTTCACATATCCAAACCAGCTGTTTCTGAGTTGTGCTATTGCAAATACAGTCTGCATACATACATATGTGCACATCCAGCTAAGTGAATTGGGAACAACTGCCTGCAGCCTGGAATTTTTACCTGTGAGCATCCCAAGATGGCTCAAGAGATGAGCAAAAGAAGCAGGTTCCCTTCCACAGCTCATGGGCACCAAGGTATATGTGCAGTCCAGTTTGCTGTGGTTTCCCTCTAGCGCAGAGCTGAAGGACTGTGTAGCATTAAATTTCTCATAACTTCCCAGATGATCTGAAATCTCTTCCTTCTCCTTAAGCCCAGGGGAAACTCTCCCCCCCTTCTCCTGCCCAGGCCCCTGAGCAAGATGCCTATGGTCAAGGCTCAGGTCCCATCATCTCCATGAGGGAAATGTCGCTTTAATTGCAACCACTCAGCAGGCGTAAGGGCACTTCATGACTGGATATGTATTGCCACTCCTCTCCCTCCACTCTTTTATACCTTTTACATCTTTTCTGAAGCAGTTGAAGAATGAAAAAAAAAAAAAAAAAAGACGCCAGTAACTTTATTAAAACTATATTAAAACTATCTGCTTCACCTGTAGCAGGAGTATATTCTACTGAGGATGTATTCCCTTTGCAGATTAAAAGTCAGCTGCACAATTCTGTAGGACTGAATAAAACCAAGTCCCCTTCAAGCAAAAATGTACCTGGGTGTCTAGGGATCTCCTGAAAATCTCCAGCTTATCACAGTACTGAACTAGGCAGACAGCTGAGAGAACACACAATGAAAGTAGATGCTAATCTTCCTTTCCCAGTCAGTGCCCACCTACATCAGTCCCACAGAAGAGCATGTATCTTGTCCTAGCCTTTCTCCAGCAATTACTTACCCTTTCCTTGAAGACCTCAAATGGCTGAAGGCACATACCATCCCTTTGAAAAGCTAGTGAAAGTTGCCCTTCCCTTTTCATTCATCCAAAATAATAGTTAGATTGGCTCCCAAAAACACAAACTAAGATTTTTCTTCTGAAAACTTCTAAATAACTCTTAAGACCTAGGAGTTGACCAGAAATCCTCTGGGATATGAACGGTGCTGCCTTTATTTCAGGTGTGCTGGCTGAAAGCTGACACATACAGACAGCAAATGTGAAATAATACAACTGTGATAATCTGCACATACTGTTTAGCTTGTGGCCATTGTCAGAGTAGATAAAGTTCTCATGTCCCATTTGGAGAGACAGGTAAATAGATTTAACTTAAAATATGAATATCAAGCACCTATAACATTTCCTGTATGACAGATTGTATGTGGTTGTGCATATGTGTATGACAGACAGTGTTAGAATATTTTAAACACTAAACTGCTGCATCCAGTGATTGGTAAATTAAATAGTCATTCATCAGTTACCATAGTGATGCAGATGAAATCACAGCGAACAAAGAAGGAATGGGGTGGGACAGACAGACACACACAGAACAAATGCTGACAGAGACACAGCCCTGCATTGATTTTTGTTAATATACTTCTATTTATTAAATTTCCCTAGCTGCAGGATCTTCTTCTATATTCATTGCTGTTTCACTTGCCTGCAAAGGAAAGTGACACATGCTCCGATACAGCCTCATAGAGTCAAATCCTGAGCTGGAGCAAATTGGTGTAGTTCTACTGATGTTGGCAGAGAGCATCCAGTATACAACAGCTGGGGAATCTGGCAAAAAAAGAGCACTTAATTCTCTTTATCTTCTGCAGCAACTAAATACTATGACATCCTCTTCTACTTTATAACTTCTTACAGCAGGGCTCTCCGGTAAAACAGAGGGAAGCTGGCATTCCCAAAGCCAGCTGGCAGGTTTAGGCGTGCAACTGTCACTGATTTCAGCTCTACAGCTCAGCCCTGAGAAGCTCATCAATAATCCCTTTGCTGCTGGTAAGAGACACAGCATGGGGTTAAGAACATCATAGAATCATAGAATGGTTTGACTTGGATATTACCCTAAACATCATCTAGTTCCAACACTCCTGCTGTGGGCAGGGACACCTTTCCACTAGACCAGGTTGCTCAGAGCTCCACCCATCCTGTCCTTAAACTCTTCCCAGGAGAGGGTATCCACAGCTTCTCTGTTCCAGGTTGGGTTTAAGATGTGCCACTTTTCCCAGGCCCTGAGTATTCCTGCTCACAGGTAGCACTGCACTCAGGTGCACTTCCTGCAGCAGCCATGGAGGAAAGCTGAAGCATCTGTATCTGTAGGAGGCAAAATGAGAGAGAGAGAGAAAAATGACTGTTCCCTCCTTTGGGTCACAAACATGTCCACAGTCAACTGCCTGACAACACTGCTATGTGAGCAGCCTTCTGAAAGGCCCATTAAAACTTCTCAGTTTACTTTTGCACATGTGTTTGGGTAGAAAAAGTGAGCCAATCGATTGAAACTGTGCTGAGGCTAATGTCAACATCTGGGCTAGAGGACAGGGTCTTCCCCAAATCAGGACAAACTGCTCCAGCCCTGCTCTTTGACATAAATCCCCTCGTGCCAGCCAGTGACAGTAGGCACAGAGCACCTGAGTAGATGAGCACCTGGCCTGCTACCCTGCACAGGAGAGCAGCAGTGAATGGCAGTTCACACTGAAACACCAACACCAGCACCTGATGTGGCTACAAATCTCTTGGGTTACTCCACCATCACTTATTTGTTGGTGATGTCCTATGACAGACGAATGGGGCTGATGACTGGGACAGTAACAGCTCATATGAAGTAAACACAAGGACACATATCAGAAATGGAGTGGCCTTAGAACAAATGTCCACCACATCCTGAGTTTGCTGCTCAAAGTTTGTTGGTGTCTTGTCCAAAGCCAGTGTAAATGTCCCTAAAACTGTAACTAGAGTCAGCTTCTGGCTAGTGATTCTCAACAAAGTCCATGTAGAATGGGTGACCTACTGCAACCCTTCTTAAGAAGTCAAATATATCTCCCACAAACAGAAATATTATGTAGATGGTCTAAGGAAAATCATTAATATCTTTAGGCAGAGATGAAAGTAGGAAGCTGGGCAGTATTGTGCCCAGAAGTCTGCCTGCAGTCCATGCTCACAACACCTCAGTACTTCTACCCTAAATGACCTTCAGTGACTACTACATCAGCTATTACTAACCATTAGGGCCAAATAAACACATTGTGAGAATGAAGCTGGGCATCTTCCTCTGAGCTCCATTGTCTAGATCCCCACAGTGAGATCAGGCGTTCTCCAAAATGTAGAAAGGAAGGAAGGAAGACAGGTTGAGATCCGTTCTCTCAGGTCTTATTCAGTGCTGTAAGGAAGAAAAGCCACAGAAGCATAAAGGAAGCCCCAAAATAACCAGTGGCTATCCCTACTACCAATGGTGTAAGAAGCAGCCACAAGTACCCTCATCAGCCCCCAGCAGGCACTTGCAGACAAGCCCCAAGCCCGAGGTGTGGGATTCTGCACAGTTCAACAAAGGCTGCTGGAGTACAACTGAGGAAAGGACACTATTTTCTACCATCATGAGCTAGACGTTGAGAGCAAAGCAGTCTTGTGGCACTTTGGATTCAACCCCTGTTCTTACTCTATTAGCCTAAGACATTTGCTCAGTAATATCTTAAATCCCTCAGCATCACATAGATTTCATTTAAAGACCCAGTGTTCTCTAGCTCCTTAGGTAAGATACTAAATCTGCTTAGACATCTTGAATACAGTAAACAGTCACCATCTTTACACAGCAACTGTTTTGATGGGGTCTTATCTGGAGGTAAAATAATCAGTATTAAGCTTTTTCCCGCTCCAATGAAAAAAATAACCATTACAACATCATGAGCTGCTAGAAGATAAAAGATTATGTTTACAAATCCTATTTTTTGGTACATTTTAAATTATTGTAAAGATTTTATATACAGTCACAGTCCTGTGGCAGGCCCTTTGCAGCCCAGTCTAAAGTCTGCATTTTTTTACTTTCTGCTATATGTGTAAGTGGCTAACAGCCTCAAAACTACCTCTTTGCATTCACAACACTCTGAAAAGCACAAAACCCTGAAAACATGGTTTGTCTCCTCTCTCGCTTCCACAAGTACTTACTGGCAGTAGCACTGCTAAATACAAGAGGAAAGAAGTATCTCTTCTTCAGCCGCTCTGGCCATGCTGCTCTTCAGACACCATTTCTCACTGGGGATATGGCCTTTTTCTAGGACTCCCACCTCTGACAAAAAATCCTCCTTCCCCCACAGCAATTGAGCAGCAGCAGATCAAGTGGCTCCCCATTTCCCTTTGGAGTAAAGCAAGTGCCTCTCCACAGCCAGACTCCATCCATAGGACTTGCTGTTCTCCTCAGGCACCATCAAAGCTGGTGTTGTGGACATTCCTCCTGCTTTGCAATGTGTCCTGTGTTCTAACCCTGTTGAGCTGGTGAATGGAAGCACGTGTGGGGAGCACCCTGACCTTGTTACGGTTAATGATACAAGCACAGAAAGCATGTTTTACACACACACGGATTATAATAATTTTTTGAGAGAACAACACAAGCCACACATTACAAATCGGTCTTCTGTGTGCTTCAGCAAGGCTGTTGTCACCATACTGTCCAGGTAGCACATGATCTCTGATCCTGGGGGATGCAATGCTTTCCACAGAGACTCTCTGTACATAGCTGTTGAACACACATAAGACCAACACAGCCTCTCCAGCTGACCACAAACCCTAAGGCACTGCTGGCTGCCCCCCTGCAGCTTTGCAGCATTCAGGGAAGGGAGCAAAGTGGTTTCAGCACTGCATATGTCTTGCCTTTGACTTCCCAGCCAAATGGTGAGCTACTGATTGCAGGTGTTTGGTAGCAAGAGACCTTCACGTGAACCAAGTCAGGCATTAACTGCTGTAGCACTGTGTGCTGAGGAAGCACAGAAAATAAAAAGTGACTAAAACAAGAGATTTCTCTTGTTCCCATTCAAAACCCAAGGAAGGAGAGGGTAGGGCACTTCTTGACATCTTTACTTGTTAGTCCTGTTTCTGGATCTTTTTAGTAGCGGTCATGACTTTTTAATGGTTTTTTGTGATGAAAGCCTTTGACAAGAGCATGTGTCACAGAAAGTGCAGTGGTGAACCATGGCTTTCATATATATGTTAACCAGCCTTTATAGCATTACAGAGCCTGGGTGACAGAAAAGTAATTCACTTAAGCTGCAGCAAAATACATGAATTCTGTACAATACATCAGAAGGCAGAGGAGCATGGATCCAAAAGGTGAACAGCCATGGAACAGCCAGCTCTGTGGTCCCACAGCACCCAGTTAAGATGGAAATGCCTCTGTTTGAAACACATGGGACACATGCTCCTGGAGACACTGCTGCTGGGACAGCTGTGTTGGGAAAGCATGCTGTGAAGAAAAGCCTTTCCAGCCAGACAAGTGTTTATGTACAGCTTAATGCTAAAGTGAGAATTTGGGACAGCTTGGGGCACTGAAAAATATCGAGTTTCTGCTGCAGATAGCCAGATCTGCCCACACACAAAATTCACTCAGAGACATATACAAAGTGTACTTTCCTACCCTTCTGATAACATCCTTCCCCCTGCCCCCTCCCCCTCCATGTAAGAGGAATCTCTGACTGGTATAAATCTGCCTTTGAATGAACCTCATGCCTCTAAACTCCACAGGAGCTGTTTTGAAAATCTTTCTTAAAAAGTCCTGGTTTTCACCAAGATAAGAGTTGTCTTATTTGAAAATGATGATAGACTTGGTATCTCTCCACATTTGCAGTCTCTAAGAAGAGCTACTGAATAAATGAAAGTATTCTGCCTTAGTTTTTTTAGTTCTATAGTGTTTAGTTTAGTTTCTACAGTGGCTTAAAAAAGAATCATCTACTCCAACATGGAATTTTGAGATCAACAGAATAGAATAATATAAAATCAAACATTTCTGAATAAAGCCATTTATTTGACTTCTATTTCTAGGACTCAATTAGGGTAACATAATTTGTAAAATGATGAACAGGTAATCAAATTGCAATCAGCAAATCTTCTTAAGAAAAAATAAAAGAAGACTGAGAGAAAAGATTTAAACAACAAGCATTACAGATAGGAGAAGAAAAGCAAATTCACATCTACAGCCCCATGGGAAAATGTAGATGTAATCAATTCAGGGTAAAATTTAATTAAAACACTGAGCAACGGAATGGGGGACAAAGCACAGGTATATAGGAAATCTTTGAGAACAGGAAATCTTCTGTGAGAACACAATAAAGTCATTATTATTATTCTACTCATACAGCTGTAAGTAATCTGTACACATGCATCATACCACTAATGGGGAGAAAAATAATTTTGTCCCACTACCCAAGCAACTCCCAGCTTAGAGGTGTTAAAAGAGAATAACAACTTCTTGATAACTTTCCAAATATTTCTGTGCCTCTCCCCAAAATAGTAGCTGGTTTATCAGTTCTGCTTTATTTAAATCTTAACTCTTCAGTGTTCTGGCTGCCACATACTTTTGCTAGAAAACAACCTAGAAATTATAATAATAGTTAAAAAAGAGGGAGAAAGACAATGGACACTCAAGGTTTTCTTTAACTAAACCTGCTATTGAGCTCCATGGAAAGAAAAGCGATTCAGTAAAGCACATAATTCATTATTAAAGACAACCATGTAACTCAAAAGGAACATTAAGTTAATGTACAGTACAAATAGCAAGCTATGTAAAACTACATCAACTCTTATATACCAATTACAATCTTAAGATTTTACAGCTCTCATAGAAAACACTTGGGAAATACCAGCCATTGAAAGATAGTATGAGGAAAAGACATGAACCATAACAAAAATGGAAAATAGTTTGATGTAATCCAGAAACTGTTATATTTGATTTGAAAAGCATGCAAAAATCAAGCATAAAATGCCAAGAAATAAATTACTTAAACCCTTCATTACAATCACAGATTATATACTGTAATTCATTCATTGGACTCTTTCTGCCAGGACACTGCAGCACATGATGGTCCAGATCCTCAGCCAGTGAGAGCTGTTACAAACCTGTGACTCAGCTCAAATGCTGGCACTGCACACAGGAATGCTGAGAGTGGACCAAACAGCACATAAACAGCCCTACACCAAAACTGTGTGGAGCAGGTACAAAAGGAACGTGGCAGGTGGGACAGACACTTCTGACCATCTGAAAAGAGCACATGGCACTTTTGAGGCCATGCTCCAAGTTCAGAGGACAGCCAGACAAAAAAATATAGTGTCTCAAATTTTCACCTGAGCAGAGAACATCTTGTCAGGAGCGTAAATGTACATTTTGTCACTTGTAGTAGGGAGAGTGAAAATATGCAGGAAGATTTTCACAAGGCTGGTTGGTTCTGCCAACTGTGTGAGGTCACTCACAGCATGCCATTCTCCGGGGACTCTTCCAGTGTAGAAACAAGTACAGCCAGTGGTCTCAGGCCTCTACACAGCGTACTTCTGTGGTCACTGCCCAAAATATAAATAGCTGCTATCCATCACTACCACTCCTGCAGTGGTATGACTTCCCTATTCTTGCCTGGTATGTCTGTGCCTTTACAGAGGCCTCCAAATCACATTGTAGCATACAGTTGCAGAAGGAGGGAATTTGTGGATGAAAACTATCCCTGCCCACATCAAATCCATCTTCCAGATAAATAAAGAGCTGCCTCAAGAGTAATCACCAATATTTTCAGATAAACTAGAAAAAAAATAAATCCTAACCCTAATTTCAAAACAGCTTTGGTGCTGTACACTTTTAATTCCTGCACATATATCAGAGTTCTGCACTTCTATGATTAAAACTGGACTGAGCCCTCATTGTACAAGGACAGGGAGCTTGGTGATGGGCTGGGGGCAAACCTTTCTGCTGGGTAGTGAGAAAACTGTCAGAAGGAGGAAGTAAAGGTGGAAAACAAAGAGACATCTATTTCCCTAAACTCTCAGAGAGTTCCATGCTGTCCTTGAAACACTAGGAGATAAAACATTTCAGGCAGAGAGTTAGATTTTTAAGTTGGGAGTGTTCCTTCAAAACTCTGTGTTATAATGATAATGAAGTGTCTCCTGTTTGTGTTTTCTTGACAAAGGCTTCCAACATTCAGAAGGGAAATGAGAGAATTTGTAGAAGACAGATGAAAATGTCTCTCACTGATAGATGCAAGGAAGGTATTATTCTGTCTTGTTAAAATGGCCTCTATAAAATGTTCATTGCCCATCAACTGATGTATTAATTATTGATGGGGAAAACCAGCAGTCAGCACTGCACCCAGCTTGACTGAGGGCAGGCAAACATCCTGGCTTGTAACACCAAATGCAGAAAGTGCCTGATTCACAGGAAGCTATCCCAAATGCAAAATCATTTTTAAGGGGAAATTTCTACATGAAAGGATTACACTTGTAAGAATAAATCCCGCTGCTCTCTCATTCCCACTTTCTCTGAGTAAATGTGTATACTAAAGGGATTTTACTTCAGCTGAAATGGTGTATCACATTAGCATGCTTTTTAAGCTTTTATTCTAACTTTTAGGGAAACACAAGTAAAAAGTTAAAAACAATTAAAAAAAAAAAAGAACAGCAAAAACTCTAACAGTTAACAAGAATTCTCTTATAAAGCAGAGGAAATACATATACAATGTAAATACATAAAATATTTGCTGGAAGCTAGCTGGAATTATGGATGTGGTGGAAAACGCACCATCAGATTTTGCTTAAAATCAGATTACAGTTCAGTGTGTTATGGGTTGTGTGTTACAGAAATCTCTTAAGAATTCAAGCCTGTATGTAAAAAACTCGTGACACCAGCTAAGTGTTAGAAATTTCACCAGTGTGGCAAGAAATTCAGCTGAATAAAGAGTTGAGGTGGGTAAGTTGAGGTGGGTAAGTTGAGGTGTGTGTGCTGGATAACCAGCGCACACTGCCCAAACTGAGATGTGTTCTGAAGTTCACTCCCAAAGATGACACTGGGCATGGTGTTTTTTCCAACCTTGAAACTCCTTCTATCGATTTTCTTCTTCCATTTAAAGAAATCACTAACCTACCACATTTCAAAGGAAAGGGTCCATCCTGCAAAAACTCCTGTTTCTCTGCTGCTGCTTTTTCCTGGGTCTCAGTAGGGGTGCAGCTACACACTTGAATGGGTATACAGCAGGCCAGCACAGTGCTCACCCACTGTAGACACAAAATCCCGGCAGGCAGGCAGGCAGGCAGGCTGGTCTTACTGCTAACAGCCACTGCAGAATAAAAGACTCTAAAGTTCTAATGAAAGCCCTGCTGAAGAAGCCAAAGAACTTTTCAGACCCTATTAGAAAGTAATCTGTAATCAGATGTATAATTACACATCAGGGTTCCCTTAAGAACTCCTACCAACCTCTGGCCTTCCTGTCCTTCTCTTCACCCTAAAATCTTTCTTTTTTTTCCTTTCTCTTTTCTTCTTTCCCTACACAAACTGTGCTCTTGGCCCTTTGAGTAGATTTACAAGATCTACTCCTGACCTACTTTTCCATTGTTAGTCCTGCAGCTCTTGTCAAGAAACTTGGCAGAACCAAAAGGTTTAGTGGCAAAGCAGCGAAGTCCCCTAATGAGCTACACCAGTGAGCAAACCTTCCCTAGCCTCATCCTGCCCTTGTTTCAGTTCCTTTGTTATTCAGGTCAGGAGCAAACTCTCAAAGAAAGAAGCCTGATCTCCTTCATGGAGTAAAGACTCCGGAACTAAGCTCTTGAATTTAACCAGAATGGCGGTCCAAAGAGGACCCTAGGAGCAAGCAAGGACATTTTTAACTTTTAGGGAGGAAACCAAACTCATTTTTCTCATTTGAAGACTTACTGCTTTGAGTAGAAATGTCTGATTTGGAGTAGCTCTCTTAGAAGCTGATAACATGACAAAACATAACAATAAATGCGAAGATACAAATACAGTCAAGGACAAGGGAAAAAAAAAGACCAAAATGCGGCTATTTTGGAAAGAGGTAACAAAGAAAGTGACAAGGATAATGTGTAGTTTTGGATTTTCTTCTACTTGTTTACTTTTTGAATCTGGTAGAATTTTGTTGCTTTTCACTCTTTCAGCTCTCAGCTGTTCTCCATCCATGCAAGATAACCCATACATCAGGTGCACACATGTGCATATACAGCTTTCCTGGGACTCTGATAGGCCTGTACACAAGCACAAAGATTCCAGCCCATCAGCCAGCAGGCAGAATTTGCAGCTTGATTAATATGTTTCACCCTTGATGAAAAGGTCCTTTACAAAGCTCCACTGATCTCTACCATTCCTAACTAATAGAGGGAGGAAAAAGAAACCGAAAGGAATTTTAACAAGAGAAGTCAGCTCATGCTCTTGTTTTACAGGGTTTTACAGGGTATTATACTAGACATGGAAATCTTTTGCAACTTAAAAAGCAGTTAAACAGGAAGCATAACCAACACCAACACTTCTCACACTGGGGAAGCTTCAGCTCCAGAACTGGAGCTCTCTAGCCTTCACACATCCCTTTACAGCATCAAGGCTCTAGAAGGTGCAACCACTGGCACAATAAAAATAAAGGTTTTGGTTGTCTGAATGTTTCCAGGCTCCCTAGTATTCTTGCTAGGTTACTAGGTTAACTTTAGGTACTTTTCTGGAAGGAGAAGCCATTTATTGTGAACTGTACAGCACAGTTTATTTTCTTCATGCAAACACAGAGTATGTGCAAGTGGCTAAAGCTATTGCTGTAAAAGTTAAAGTATATTTTCAGCCACAGTATGAGTAGCGTCACTGACATCATAACCATCTCTTGGTACCTAAATTATACTGTTAGGTATTTTGACCCTTGACACAAAAGGGGCACCTGTCAGTGACACACAGAATTTTTGGCCAGAAGGGTCTTTTATGATAATTTAGCTTGCTCTCCTGAACAGTGCTGGCAATGTCCATTCATCCTTTCAAAAATACCAGCAGAGGAACCAATTAATTTTGTTTGTGATAGAAGTGATTGTTTGCAGAACGGCACCTCTCAACTACTACGGACTTCAGCAGCCTGCCTTCTCTGGGGCCAAGCCCTTCAAGCCCTTCTTTCTCTGGTGCCAAAAAAAGTTTTTGGATACAAGTGATGGAACTACAGAGATAGACAAAAACCTGGGAACAACAGCTGAAAATGTCTGTAGGTAATTACTGGCTCCCTGTGTGATCCAACATGTTAGTGACTAAAAATCATAGCCAACATGTTTTCTCTTAGCTGGCTCTAAGTACCTGCAAACTGTGATTTCCTATTCTAGTAATAACACATATTCATGGAGCTGTTAAGCTGATAGCATCTTTTATTTAAGCTAATATTGTCTCCTTTTTGTGACTTCAGAGGAGTTTCCAACACACCTCACCACATCTATACAAATATCCTGCCACAAATTATATTGATGATATATTATCCATCTTGCAGATCAGATAAGATCACAGCACACTGTTTAAAGATCTGCCTTTGTACAGTGACTGTGCCAATCTGCAGTACATTGCAAAGCAAAGCCTTTGTTTATTAAAGAAAAAATAACCTCCTACTGAAGATCTTTTGTACACACAAAATCATAGGAGTAAAATTAGAGCAGGACAGTTTGATAATTAAGACTGGCATTTTTCTTAAACAATTTACTTTTGCCTGATCCCCTTTATCTTTTTTTCACAGAAATTTAAGACAGAGGATTTTACTTCATGTTGGGTCAGTTAAGGGCATAAATACAGTCACTGAGAGATGCAAGGTTCATCAGTGTTCCTTGAAGTATCAGCATCCATCAGCTGTCTGTGCTTGTTTGCATGCACAGGGCTGAGCTAATCACCAGATTTGGAACTGGGAAGCAACCCCCTTTCAGATTAGCTCTACAGGGACTGCTGGGCTTTGTTTATCTTTCTCTGCAGCACAGTGCGGGGTCCAGAAGCATCTGCAAATGTCACCCAGCAAATCTCCTGCTAGTCGGGAGGACTTAGAAGTGCCCTTGATCTCTCCTGTTCTCCTCCTGTGACACAATTATTGTGGCATTTTGTCTTCCAGCACAGACTTGGAGTCTGTTGTGAGAAGCCTGGAAATGTACAGCATCCTGGGGTGATATGAGCTACAGAGCACATGACTGCGCATCTGCAGCTTGCCTTTCTGCATTTGGAAAGGCACTGACTGGACAACTTGGGTGGTGCCATCCAGTACTATGTCTTCAGTTTATCTCTGTGGCTGATCCCTTGCTCTGGAAAGACTGCCATGGAGAGACCTCTGCAGAGAATTGTGGATGCAGTCCTAAATTCACATAACTAACCCTGAGCTATTGGCTATGGGTTCATTTATAGCGTAACACGTGAAAACAGAATATTTTGGGGTTCATCTCTATTCATCTCTATGTTCAGCCTGCATTTGGTCAAGCAAGCTCCATTGAAATAGCAGTAACATTTCAGGCTCCATCTCTAACTCTCAGCATCAATGTACTTGGTTTTGCTTTATACTCTGGTTGTGAAAAATACTCTTAAAATCTCGTGCAAGAAAAATAAAGGGACTGACCACTCTGTTTGTCTGCCAGCCTCACCAAAGATCAAAGTGTAGAGCTCAAAATCACCCCTCTCTATGGCAGGTATTTAACCAAGGCAGCTGAACACGTCTTGGCTCCTATACAGCCAACATACACAGGAGGCTACTCAGAGAGGCAGTCTGCTAATCTGAAGACCTGGCACTTCTGGAAGAGCCTCTCATCCCTTTCAGCAGAGGGCCAATGTGGCCAGGTTGCCTCCACTCTAAGCAGGATGAATGCAGGCCTCAGGGCAGAGATGAACAAATGGGGTAGATGTGCAAATGAGAGGAGCAGAGAGGGAAATGAAAGCTACCGCAAAGTTGAAATCTGTTTTGTGCAGTGTTTTCCACACACAGATTAGAGGTGAAGGGGTTTCAGTCTGTTCACCTATTGCTAAGAATTACACACAGCCATCTCCTCTCTTCTTGTCCCACCTCAGCCAGGCACTCCCATGACATTACAGGTCACAGCACCACCTGCCCGATGCATTCAGTAGGCGGCTTTTTCCTGTTCAAGATCAGCCTACAGAAGCAGAGCTGAGTTTTCAGAAGGTGTCTTACCCACTGCCTGCTTGCAGTGATACAGACAGCTTTCAACAGAAGTGAGAAGGTATTGGGGGAAGGAATCTTCCTCTGAGAATTTCCAGTGTTAAGGCCTTCATGAAAGATGTCATTATAAGAAAATGAATGAATGCATTTGTCAGCCTCTGGGAGGTCTCAGAGTGGCTTCTATTTTTATCTCTTCTTACCCCTTGAAGGAACTGAGAACTAATATTTGTGATGCCTCACTGAGGATATTAATGTTTTTAAAAGCTGCTATTCCTTCCATGGCAGGAAAGAGAGTAACCTCTTTGGGTTTTTCACTGGTTTGCCTCTTTAAATGAAATTTTGGTGACTGTGTTTCTAGTAAGATGCGTCTGCACAACCATCCAAAACTATTCTCATCTATTTATCTGGTACTGAATCTCAACAAATCTGAATGATGTATGATCAGCTAGTACAGGTGCAAAATAAACTTGTTTTTCCTTTCTGGAAGTATTTTTGCTATGCTATGCACTCCTGTTTAGTCTGAACTTACAGAGCCCAGAGAACACAGGTTCAAGTAAAATCATGATATGTGTTTACTGAAGCTAAAAGGCTGAGTGGAAAAAAAATAAAAAAATTAAAAGGATGCTTTCAGAACAGAAAAATCTCACGGGTAACTGTTATATTGATACTAAACCCTCTGACTGTAACGATCGGCCTGCCTGGAGCAGAACCATTTTTATTTATAGTCAGCACAGTGAAAAATCATTAGTCCAGTTATCAGTATATTCATGCCTTGAACAAGTGTCTGCAAATATAAGAAGGCTTTTTGAAAAACCTTCACCCACTACTGCAAGACTGGATGAGACTTATCTAAAAGACTGTTGATGGTGCATTTGATGAAGCAGACGGGTCACTGCTGAGCACACATTATTACCTTGCCAGAGGCTGGGTCTATTGTCAGAGCAATATTTTCGGCCTCCACTGGCCCAAACAGCAAATGATGTTTGTCCAAACAGTGTGGAAATCAGGACTGGAGATCCCATCAAAAGGGGATGGCAAAAGAGCTCGTTTCATAAGGTTATATTCTATGGAGCAAGGATTTCATATATATCTTCATTCATTGCATTTCGAATTTCACTCTTCACATTAAACCATTACCAGCCTAGTCCCATGTTCACTGTCTCAGGACTTAGCACGGAGAAGAGGACAAGTTATTACATCCCTCAGTGACCTAGCACAGAAACAGAGCAGGCCTGTATTTTTCAGAACTTTTTCTTCTTGATTATTTCCCCTGCAAAATTAAAATAAGCAATTTAAAGGCAAATTTAAATTAGCATACTGAGGACAGTTTATTATTTATGAGATGGAAATCAGGATCTTGGATGACTGAACTCATTAAAGACTCTTTGGAACAGTTCCCATGTATTTCTTCCATGGTACCCACATAACAAATAATTCACACAGTAATTAATGCCACGTCTTCCCAAACAATACATGCTTCCGACAGGAACTGCTCAAATAGGAAATGCAAGAAACTGCACTAAAATAGCAATAAGCTTAAAATACCTACCAGCAAAATCAGGAAGTTTTGTGTTAGGGCAATACAGATGCTTTAGCCGAACTTACTGCGCCAAAGACATCCCTGAATTAGCTCACAAAAGGTCAGTGGAGCTAACAAGGAGGGAGTTTGGCCAGCCAGGCCTCTGCACTGGCACAGCTTTTGTCTGACCTTGTGTCAGAGGCTTACAACAAACAGCACTCTGCCATCCTGCCACACAGGCTACACAGCGTAGCACAAGAGAAACAAGTCTGTTTTCCTCCCTAGCTGTAGCCCACAGGGCTATTTGCATTGCAGTGAATTAAATACTTCTCCAGCGTTGTGACTACCTGTAAAAAGCCCCTACAGGCACAGCTACACCCTGCAACGGAGCGCAGCACTGGGATCCCCAGCCGGAGCCAGCTGAGGAAGCGGCAGCGGTGCAGCTGTGTCAGCACAGCGCCGTGCCCGGACCAGCCCTTTCAGGAGCTGAGGAAATAATTAACTCGGGCAGGCTGCCACATTTTCAGTGCCTCAGAGCCCTGCATGGCAACAGGGGAAACCTCGCCGATGCACCGGCCTCTCAGTGGCTCCCCTTATGCTGCAGTGCCACTTCTGAAACGCGGGACAGAGCTGGGCGGGACCTGCAGTAAGGAATTGCTCGCTTCCAGCTGCTCCTCGCTGCTCGTCAAGGGCTGGTGGCCTCACCACTGTGCTGTGGTACTGCATTTTAGGGGCAAGCGAAACAATCCAGATGACAGCCACTTGCCATCGCTCCCCAGGGAAAGGGGCCTGGGGGGGTGGGAAGGGATGCTGTGTTCTAAGCAAATCAGATATTTGTTCTCTCCCGGGGGGTACTAATTCACTCAGCCCCTCTGTGAAACACTGGTCATGTCTTCTAAGAGGAATTCAAGCACAGAGGAACTAAATCTTCCCAAGGAGATCTATGTCAAAAGAGAAAACTGAAGCTAGAGCTACAGATTCCCACATTTATCACCCTAAAATACAGTTTATTCTTGCTTTCTTACCAATAAAGCTATGTAATGGGCCATGATTTTTCCCTGTCCACACATTTAAGTTTCACATCACAGCCACTACCATGATGAGAAAGAGTCAGCAAGTTACAGACATTACAAGGACACCAGTGGGAAGTACTCCACACTTGCTGCCTTGCAGAGCAAGAGTAAGGACAGAAGCTAGAAGGATGAAGCATGAGGGAGGAACACCACTGTTGAGATCCCTGGAACATGTTAGCCATGAAAAGGACATCACCTTTTGACTGGAAATCCCACTGTCAGGCAAGCCAGGGACAAACATTCACGACAGAGCCATCTCTCTCACAATCCACCTTACTGGAACCATGGGATTTCCATCATGTCTTCTTGAAAAACAAGAAGGGAGATAAAAAATACAAGGCTTATTGGTTCTTCTTTCTGCAACCTCAACAAGCAGCTTCATAAATCAAATTCACTAAGGGGAAATGAATTTTTCTGCCCCCTTCCTATCAGTCACAGGCACCTGGGTATAACTCAGCCTCATGCACATTCCGTGAGGAGGATCTGGTCCAGCTCTGCACAGCAACATGCCTGTCCCTTTTGATTTTGCCCTCTCTAAAGGAGAGCTCTCAAAACAGTCAAATTGGTTTTAAGTTGTTTTCAGAGGGAAAAAGGGAAACATCAGAGGTCAAAAATGCACAGTGAATTAAACAGCTGTACTGCAAAAAAAAAAGAACCTCTGAAAAAACATGCTTTACAATGGTAATTATGACAGATTAAACAATGAGTGTCATCAGTGTGATGGTACAAAGCACACAGTACTGTTTCCTACTCAAATATTTGCCGACATCTCTGATTTTTTATTTTAATGAAATCTCATCTAACTATTGAATTGACTTTAAGAACCATCCTGAGGCTCACAAGAGCTTTCCCTGTCAGAAGCGCTGTCAGATATTTGAACTGCAATTTGCCCCCAATGGTTCCCAGCTTGAGCTAGAGAAATGCTGTAAACATATCCTTTTAGGAGGTGATGAGTCTGAAAAGTCACTGCCTGCAAAGACAATGTCTCTGAGAGGAGCTGAGGACCTCTCTGGCTGTAGAGTTACAACAGGGAGTTTAAGGATCCCCACACCTTGACAAAAAATTTGCTGCAGGTTTGCTGTGCTTCTCAAACAGTGCTGTGCTCTGTTATGTGATTAAGCTGTCCTCTTTGGATGGCTAAGCACCTGGAATCCTCTCCTCATTCCCTACATATGTGCATGACAAGCATGGGCTACAACCATGAAGCCAAGGGAAATAAATCAAATCCTTCTGAGGACTTTTGAGAGTTTCACAGCTATTGGATGGGAAGTAACACAGTTTAAACAATGATACATTAATTAATTACAAATGACAGCATGTGAACCCATGGAATTTCTGTTAATAACAACTGAGTTTGTGATGGTTTATATAAAATAAGGAATGGATAGAAAAGCCTTCATGTACTAATAACACCCAGATATTTAAGGAAATTGGCTTTGAATGTTGCTGGGCATTATACAAAGAATATTCAATGAGCTGAATCCTGAGGTTGACCCTTCACTATTGTTTTGTTTTAAGCAAAATGTCTATTTGCTTTAATAAGAACTCTTTTCAAATAAAGGAGATCACCTCAGATGTGACCCTTATAGGTGTCTCACTGTCATGTTCAATATAGTTGTCTGAACTCCTGTATTTGAGACAACCTGCTTCCTGTTGGCTCTGACAGTATTTGGCAGATTTTTCCTTGTTACCTTTAGGTGTCTACTTGGACTGAGTTTTGCTGCATCTAAGAAAGATGGTGATGACTGTTCAGTACAGAAGGAGAAGCTGTGCTTTGCCGCATTCCCATTAAACCCTGAAGAAAACTTGGAATCAGAAGAAAACCTGGCATAGGTTGTATTTCTAACCTGGCTGTGAAAACCACGTGCATCTCAAAGGCCAAACATTTCCCTCACCAATCCTGTGTGCCACCCCTGCTGACTTGGAAGAAGTGGCTCTGCCATAAGCCCCCAACTCCCACCACTGAAAAAGTAAAATACTAAGGAAAGCAATGAAATCATTAAAAAGACAGGAAACAGACGGGTGTTTGCCAAATGGAGAAGGGCCACATGACTAGGCAAAGAATGTTTATTTTAGCACTCCCAAAGTCTGCTAAAGATAGTAGAGAGTGAAAATAAACGTGAGAGCTATCACACTGAAGTAAGAGGAGTTCACAAGCATCTTTAGGGTAGCAAGACAAGGGAGGAATTTTGGAGCTGTATGTCTGAGTAGGTTCTGTACCAGCTGCTCTGACCACCCAGTGGGGCACTTTGTGGACAGGAGGGTACACACTGAAAAGTGGGGCAAAGCCACAGTATCCTTCATTTTTGATGGATAACAAAATGCCTGTGCCAATAATACCGTTGTAACCATTCCTAGACTGCTCCATACATCCCTAGATCTGTGCCAGCACAAAATTAAGGATCTTGAAGTAGAATCTGGACACAGAAAACATCAAAGTTCCCAGCAAGACACAATATACCAAAACATGCGCTAACAGCAATTTCTGAACAGCTTTCTTATTTGACCTTACTCCTTCTCAAAACTTCTTCTAGATTCTTCAAGAAAGAAACCTAAGTAAATTGCAAAATACTCAAATGCTTTGCTCATGTATTTTATAAATTTCCGTATTTTTTCTGAACTGATGAAGAGAGTTATCAAAGACTGCCATGCTAATTCCTGAATTTCTTTCTGTTTATTGCCCTTTCACAAGTGGCTGACTCAACAGATAACTGAGAAAAGACTAAATAAGTTTTCTCTGGGTGGCATTTTAAGCTGGAGTATTTTAAGAACTGCTATTATGTTGCAGCTGAATATTCCAGCAGACTGTCTGACTCCTTTCTGAATCAGAGTGCCACCAGGCTAAATATTTGCACAAATTCCATGCATTGCCCTGTACATTCTGCACAGAGAAGAACAATTTTATATGCAGGTAAAGAGTGGCTCTTCATTCCAGCATTTGATCTCTAAAAAAATGCAATCTTTACAACAACACCAGAATAGGCAGATTCAATTATGAATATAACAAAATCCATGCTTTCTCAAGATTTTTTTTTAAGTGTCATATGTCTCAATCCATAAACAGATGTACAATTGTATAGAAAGATTTCTTTGTGATCAGAGATAGATAAATGCGAAATTGTACAGGAATTAAGGGCAAAAAAAAGACATTTCAAAGCCTTCCAAAGATAGATTTGAACCAAAGTTGTTGCTGCTAATGATACCAGTTGTCTGGGTAGGAATTTTTTGAGACAGAAAGTTGGTACTTCAAACATACAAACAAGGTCAGTGAAAGATTTTCACTGAATCAGCAAAATTCCTCAGTCTTCCAGTCTTGAAGAAAAAAGCCAGAAAAATTGAAGTCTATTTATAAGAAAGGAGGACTGAGAAGAAGCAGAGCTATTTTAAAAAGATTACTAAATGTAACTAATGTAGATCCAAATATGTACCTGTGGTATTTGGAGTGGTAGAGGTAATGAAACTTGGCTCCATAACCCTACTTCCACAGCATGACTGTTTTCTAAACCATTCTTCAGTGATATGCAATCTAAAGAGGTCTTATCACAAGTCTCCTTTAAATGGTGGTTAGTAGAAACTAAGACTATTGGGAAGAAAACCACCTTTTTTTCTCCTAACTTGCAACTCAAAACCAAAATGTCGTTTTCTGTATATTTTTAAGAGAAATAGCCCTCATGACCAGATGATTGACTTAATAAAACACACCAACTGGAACAAACTTAAAATTCCTTACTCCTTTCTATTTAAATAATTTTTCACTAACTTGCTGACTGATCTTACACTGCTTATTAATACCTATGGTTTTCACAAGTATTCAGTACTTTTTATTTATATTGTCTGTGCAGAACAAAATACAGTAATTGTCTGATTTTCACTCTGAAAACTTCAGAGTACAGAGGCTCAGCATCTTAAAACAAGAATATCCTCCATAATTCACTCCCTACCTCCAGCTGGAGTTACCATGCAGAAAGATGCATCTTCCTCTACAAAGATTGGAAGTTTCAAATATAAGAGAATAGAAATCATGGATTAAACCTCATAGTCACAATAATGTCTATCTACAAAATGGGAAAAATTCTGATCCATTGTCCCTCTGGGCAACCCCAAGAGTGACTATTTAACCACTGTGAAATCTCTGTCAACAGAGATTTCTGTAACAGGAAGCCTTTCTTCTGCCATTTTTCCTTTTTGGAGAATGTCTCCTACACTTTCAGGCCCTCCTGATGTGGGAACTGGTTGGAGGAAAAGGAAACACCAGGAAAGAAGATGACAAATGGCAGGACATGGAGGCTATAGTGAAACAGACTGGCCATTTGTCTTGTCTGCCACAATGCCAGTACAATGCCACATGTGAACACTGGCAGCCTTGACGGCAGAGGACGTGTAGCTGTTAGACTCACGTGCTTAGAAGAGTGGCAGTGGAGGAACTGACAACTCAACTACATAATTCTTAAGTCCTGATCTCAACACAGAAGTCAAATTCCTTAACTCTGTTCTCAGACGTAACAGGTAATGAAAGGTGCCATTCAAATAAGAGACATGACCAACAGTGAAGAGTTGGATTCTTTGATCACCTCCTGTTTGTTGGTCTCTACTTTTCTAAAAAATTGCAAATTGACAGCTGAAGAAAAGTGGAAAAAAAATGAGGAAATAACCAGAAAGAGAGAGGGGATTGATCTTCCTTTTAGTTACTTTCCTGCTGGTAAAAGGTGAGGTTGCACTGTAATTTTAACCCAACACTCTCAGTTTAGGAGACATTGTTTGAGTCAACTTACTAATTAAAGAAAACAACACAATTTTCTTCCTATCTCAGCAAATATTCGTTGTGCCTGTGGCAAGGAGACTGTGGTGTAAGGGAAGGACAGCCAGAGAGGGAAGGGCACTCTCTTTGCCAGGCAGGAGGCTGAGGAGTGAAATTCTTCACAAATGTGCTCACTTCAGCTCCCACTTTACATGCAGACAGGAGAGAAAATATGAGTTTATCAATGTATATCCAAGATACTGTGGAGAGACTCTTCAGTATACAGCCCTTGACACAGACGCCCATGCTTCTCTTGGAGCAGAAACAGGCTGCAACTATCGACAGGACAAAAGGACACAGTCTTAATCTGTGCCAAGAGAGGCTTAGATGGACATTAGTAAGAATTCCTTCACAGAAGGGGTGATTAGATATTGGGATGGGCTGGCCAGGGGGCTGATGGAGTCACCATCCCTGAAGTGTTTAAGGCATGACGGGACATGGCACTGAGTGCCACAATCTGGTTGATAACGGTGGTTTGGTCAAAGATTGGACTTCATGATCTCAGAAGTCTTTTCCAACCCAATTCATTCGGTCATTCTGTGAAGGTGTGAACAGTTCAAGGTCCCTCAATGCCTCCACAAACACCTCCTGCAGCCTGATGGAGCACAGGCCCCATCCCGCGTCTGCTCCTGTCCCTGGAAAACAACAGTGGTCACCACACGACCAAGGTGTTCAGAGCCGAGGGCAGGGACACGACGGCTGCTGCCACAACACACCTGGCGCTTGTGAGCAGATACCAGGGAGCACCTGGGGCTGTGACCGCTGCCCCCGACCCAGCCACCAGGGCAGGCGGCCAACCCGGTTGTTGGAGGCCCTCGGCCCGCCGGCGGGGCGCGGTGCCGAGCACCCCTCAGGGCCCGCGCCAGGCGGCGGCTCCCGGATGCGCCGCACGGGCAGCCGTGCTGCCGCGCGACTCTCGCGAGAGAGCGGCCCGCCTCGCCTGCACCCCCGCACATCCTCGGGCCTCTCGCGAGAGCGGGCCCCGCTGGCCGGCATGGAGGGGCTGTTCGCGCTGGAGCTGCTGGTGGAGGCGCTGCGGATGGCGGAGTCGGGGCCCGCGGAGCTCCCAGAGCCCGCGGAACACCCGGCCGTGGCGCTGCGCCTCTTGGACTTCCCTACCCTCGTGCTGCGCCCCGCCGCTTCCGCGCCGCCTCTGCGGCCGGGGCAGCTCTTTCCCTTCGGGCGCGGCAAGCGCTGCTTGTTCCGCTGGCGCCCGGACACGCTTTTCGCCGCGCTCCGCCGCCGCCCGCTCCGCGCCCTGCTCCTGGCGCTGCCCGCCGGGCTCGCCTCGGGACCCCCCCGTCTCCTCGGCAGCTGCGCCGTGTCCCTGGCCCCCGCCGCCGAGCTGCTGCAGCGGCCCGGGGCGCCCTCCTCCTGCGGCCGCCGCGGCCGCTTCGCTCTGCGGGACACCGCGGGCCGCCCCGTCGGGGAGCTGGTCCTGAGCTACCGCCTCAGCAGCCTGGCTGAGGCCAGTCCCGCCAGCCCCCGCACTGCCACACCGCCTGCCAGCACCCCTGAACCGCGAGACGACGAGGAGGAGGAGAAGGAAGAGGAGGAGGAGGAAGAGGAGAGTGAGCAGCTGGAAGGCAATGTCTTTTGCCCTCCGCTGCTCTACTACAGCCGTGAGCCGGCTGAGCCTCAGCGGAAGCCAGCAGCAATGGGGCAGTGGGAGCATGTCGAGCCCCAGAAACCGCAGCAGAAGGACAAGGGCCACAGCCCACCACGTCCCAGTGCTGGGCCCTCGCTGCTGCACCCCGCCAGCCAGGGACATCTCCACAACACCCTGGTGCAGCTGCCGCTACTCAGTGCCTTGCTGGCGGAGCTGTCGGTGCTCACACGCAGCGCTGTGCCTGCTGCTGCTGCTGCTGCTGCTGTCCATCCCCATCTTGCCTGGCCCTACCAAGTCCCGGAGAATGGGGATGCGGCCTCACGGTCCCCCAGTCGTTCCACTGCCGTCAAGCCTGCAGAGACACCTGTGGAGCCTGGCCGGAGCAGTGAAGTCACGAGCCCTCAGTTTAAACAGGGCTGTCATAAGGCCATCTCCCCAGGGTCTTCAGGGGCTGGGGGCAGACCCAAGAAAGCTGTGTCCCAGGGACAGCCAGCCTGTGAAAGGAACTGCAAAGTTAAGGAGAATAGACCTCCCAGAAAGAAATTGTTATATGGGCTGACAAATACACTGAGGCTACGACTGCAGCAGACCAACCCGGATAAGCTGATAATTCATGAAAGGAGGGAGCAGTACAGAAAAAAGCAAATTGAGATGCTGAGAGAGAGAAGCCCCTTATCCAAGAGAAAGCTGGTCAGAAATACTGAAGAACAGCATATGGTGTCTTGCAGGCATTGTAGCACGGGAGGCAGATCAAAGCGGAATAATCAGTTGGATAAAACTGTTCAGACTTCGTTAGAAAACAGTGCTCTCTCTGAGCCAATTTCTGTTGCAGGAGATGTGTCCCCTGGCCTGCAGAAACAATCTATTGCAAGTCTATCCAGGAACAATTCAACTGCAAGTGAGGAACGTCCTTACAAAATAACTACAGCCCCCTTACCAGAGGAAATTGTGTTAAAATCTGCTCATCAGGAAAAGTATGCAAAAGCCCAAGTCCCAGCAGCATTCCCATCGGATGCTAATGCAAAAGGAAGTTACAATGATGCAATACAGTTAATCCATCGTAAAACCATGGAGCCTGATGATGTCTCTGTTGTAAGTGGTCATAAACTAAGCCCCAGCAGGAGTGTTGAAAACAACTCTGAATTCATATACTCTGATGACTTCGTTGCTAGTCTGGAGAACACAGTTTATTCAGAAGATTTCACCAGTGCTGAGTGTACAGGCAGAGACTCGAAACTTCATGACAGCAGTCCTGAACCTCTGTGGCTTGAAAGACTAAAGCAAGATAGGTCAGATACAGAGCCAGAATCCAGCAGGTCCAGAATTTCAAAGACAAGTCAAAGAGCTCAAAGTACTTCAGATCTTGTGCCAGTTCCTTCAGCTTCATCTCCAGTCCAGTCTTTGAGGAGAAACTGTGACTTTAAAACCAGCACAGGAACTAGTGCTGAATCTGCTGATTCACTTAACCTTGCTGAGATGGAGGCATCATTATTAGATGAAGAGCAGAAAGCCCAAGAGATGAGTAAGGAAGAGAACAGGGGTGATCAACATATTAAAGAAATATCTACACTGAGAAGCAAACAAGTTAAATCTGATACTGATCTGAATATAGGAAAGGGGCAGACCTCTACAGGACAAAAGCAGTCAGTAACTCAAGTTAGCTCTTACTTGCCATCTAACATGTCTGATCTTGAACTTAGTGTCCTGGAAAACAGCATGTCAGACAAAGAAGATGATTTTCTGGAAAAACTACATGGTCCTAATGAGTACAAAGACATCAGTGAACTTGTAATAAACAAGCTCCCAGGATATACAATGTAATTTTAAGTTTTAAGATACAATATTTAAACTTTGAAAATCCTGTTACATTTAGTTGCACTATGTGCAAGCTAATTTAAGATTTTATCATGCACATTTATTATATCAGTGAATTTAGTTATGAGATTTTAAAAATAAACTACTGTTTGAATCTCTAACAAACGGTGTCTACAGCCTGACTTCAGTGTCATTATCTTAACCCAAAAGTAATCCAAACAGCATATGAAACATAATTTACTGTCAAAGGAGAAATTAAGACAGAAGCAGCAAAAGCAGTCATTACCCACAAAAGTAGTCCAGGCTAGAAGTAATAACATGCTACCAGAACAGCCAAGTACAAAATTAATTCCTGACCAAACAGAAGGTTTTATTCCTCCTGAAAAGTTCCAAGCTTTCCTTTCATTAGAAATAGTTACTTAAAACATACAGTCACAGCCAGTAGCAACACAGAATTTTATCAGCTAGTTGGTATGTTTGTTTCCCTTTTCCATCACTAAATACAGTGACTTGAACAGGATGAGCCCTTCTACAGTTTCTTAGGTTTCATTTAAGTCAGATTTTCAAAATTTATTATAGAATAGTGTAAGAATTATTTGTGATAGTAAATCTATGGAATCTGGGAAAGCTTTAAGAGGTGGATGGAAGTTACTTGACCTTGAAGACTAAGGGTGTACAAGGAGTAGGGAAGAGCACAGTAAATCTTCAATGCTTCACAACTCCCTGATTGCATTCTCTGACTCTGGGGAAAGAGGTGGGGTCAGCACCCACAGTCCAGAAGCTTGGAACAAGCAAGCTTATTATGTCATGATATAAAGATGCAAGGTAATGAGAAACTTCCCATGTCTCCTTTGCCATTAAGACAGTTGCACTGATGTTTGCTTTTGATTTCAGGTTTGCTTTTAATGGCTTCCAGTTTGATCATTGAACTTAATGTCTTCTGTTTAACTGCAGAGGTTTTTCTAGAGTCCATATGCCAATTACAAAATTTAGAGATGTTTTTTGACTTGAATTCTTGCTTTAGTTTTTCATCTCATGTATCCTCCTTTCCCTTCTCTTTGAGTAGTTCATCTCCTCTGTCAGCTTTACATTCTGAACTATTTCGTCAATTAAGACAGTTATCCGCAGGGTTAAATAACAGATTTATCCACTCCTCTTTTCTTTATAACATACAATCTGACTTTGTCATTTCTCACTGTAATTTTCCATATACTTTACTGCAAGAGCCTGTGTTTACCTTTTAACATCTTGGAGGAGTCTTTTTTCCTTTCCCTCCTATTATGTGTTTGTTTTGTAGCAATGACATTACTTCTCCTATTTAAAGCATGAACTTTTGTGAGGATTGCTGGAGTATCTAGTGTTGACTTCTTAAAACACCACTATTAATATTTTTAATCTAAAGGTAAACAGCTGAAATTACCTATATACCAAAGGAATCTCTGGCCAGAACAATTCCTAAATCTTGTTTAGGGTGTCTTTCATTGGCTACAATATTTTTTTCCTTTTTCTTCCAATACCATTGACTTTTTTGATACACATGGACTCAGATTGTCATTTATACATGGCAATTATTCTGATTTTATTGATGGAGTAATCTCTTGCACTTCTCATGAGCAGAACTGTCATTAAAATACATTGCTGACCAACCATTTTTACAATGTGGCTATTTAAATGAGTTGCTAAAGCTACAAATGAGCAATTTGAAGGACATTATTTAAGAAAATTTTATTTTAAAAGTAAAAGTTTATTTTCAACTCCAAGTGGGTTGAAACTCAAGGGCAAATTTCCAGCATTTTTCTATCCCCTATTCCATCTTCACTTTTCAATTTCCGGAAGCAAATATGGCAGGAGCAATATTTCTTTTGTTTAAATAATGAAACTAATCTCTTTTCAGCTAATTTTATTTGGAATAAAATTTCTAATGTTTACTGTGTAATAGCATTTATAATTTTATCAGGAGAACAATGAAAATGACAAATAAAACATACTAGGAAGACAATAGGAGACACTGCACTAGAACAAAACTGCAGCATCATGTTTGCATGGCATAGCTTGTGTTTGTCATTTCAAATATATACTCCAGGTACTGATTATTGCATGGAGAGGTTAGCAGAAAGTTTCTACCCCCAGGGATAATAGTCTTTTCAGATATTCCTATCTTGCTGTAAGAGTAAAGGAATTTTTACTTAACATTCAAACATCAACTCTCAGTCAACAAAAATGGAAAAGAACTTTATTATTGAAAACTCATACACCAATATATTGGCAAGAAATAGCTGCTAATGACAAGAGGATTCTATGCCAACAGAACAAAACAGAGATATTTACTACGAAATATAAAATATTTTTAAATGGCCGCAGCAAACCCCCTTTTGTACAATTTCTGTAATAATCTACACCTACATTATTCTAGCTAGCCAGTTTTTTCATTATAACTTACATCCTCTACCCCTGTTCCCAAGTAGTTAAGATCAGGGGTTTAATAAGAGATTTCTCTAATGGAGGTATTACACCATTCTTTCGAAAAGATGTAATTTCTAAACTGCAAGGGCTGAATTGCATGGATGATGTTTATGCAGGGGATATGACAATATGCTGGGAGAAGCAAACAATAGTAGCATCTACACTGCAATTCTTGCACAGCTGTCCCAGAAGTAACAAATGCTTAAGAATACATGGTCTCATCGACTCATTACATCTAAAAATTTCCTTGTGGCACAATTTAACAGGAAATTATAGGTACTTCAAGTTTTATATTGTTGTAAACTTTAAACTTTACTACAGCGAAATGAAAAGGTGAGAATTACTTAAACTTACAGATCCTCACTAAAAAAAACCACCTAACTTGTTACTTTAGACTTGTTACTTTAGCAAGATTGCTTTAGATCTTTTAAATTATGATGTTTTAGAAATAAGTTAGATGGGTGTTCAAAAACACAGTTTCATTGCTTAAGGGTGGTTAAGGCTACCCAAATAAAATTGAACTTCATGTTTTACAACATGATCCAAAACAAGAAATAAACTCTTAGATCTACACATTAATTCAGATTTTATGACTGTTGCTATAGCTGTTTTTTAAAGTTATTTCAGCATTTTATTTATTAAAGTAAATTTAGATAGCCACTATGTAACTGATGATGCAATGGGAAGAGCAGGATACCAAATACTAATAGTTTCTGGCACTCTTCCCCTTCTATTGTAATATTTTCCTGCTGCTAAGTACTTCTTACAAGTTTTATTACTTGATGCCCAAAAACAGTGCTAAGAAGTCCCAGCCAGGTAGGTTTCCTCCACTTCATTTTTTTATTCCTCAGTACTTTGATTGGATGACACAGTTTTTTTTCCGTGATTTCTCTGATGGCAGTTCCTACGATCTATTTTACTACTTGTAATCCCTTCATCAGTTTGGAAATCCTTTCGCTCAGTTTTCTGAAATTCCATCCAGCCTTGGTAACTGTGCGATTGAACTTTTGACTCGTTCTTAGTACTCTGCTTTTTCTAGGTCCCAGTATTTGCCTAATATCATAATAATTTTGTTTGTTCTTGTAAGTGCTGCTCAGAGTTAAATGCTAGTCATTATTTAGAAATCTCTGTGACTTTGCTTTCCTTCTCTCAGCATTTGTCACCAGCATCTACTTTGCTACTTGCTCATCTTTGATCGTCTTAAAAGAAGTCAAATCATTGAATCCTATATTTACATCCTTAAAAGGTTTTGTTGACCTTCACCAGCTGCTCTAACACAACTCACTCAGAGCTGTAGAATGACCATCCAGGACCGTGAACATTTGCCCATAGTTATCATTTACTGTGGCAGACATCAGGCTCCTCTACCTCTACCAAACTCTGCCTTTAATCCTTTTCTGAAGTTTTTATTTCCAAATTAACTTTTCTTTTCAGATGACTGAGGCCATCTCTGTGACAACAGATGTTGCCTTTAATTTAACATGCATTTAGAACTAATGGCAATCACATCTGCTATAGTTAATGTTTGCTACCAGATATGCTTGAATTTTCCATCCTCTCTTTTAGTCAGTATACTGCTCAATTTTAATTTCAGTTTTGTTCACATTGAGGTTCTTCCCTCATGTTTAATCCCTTGTATGCACACAGTTCTGTTATGTTGAACTCACTCAGACAAGCTGCAATTTCACTTTTTCTTGTTTGGCATTGACATTCACCTGCATTAAACTGTTTTTGCTTTGGTTTGGCTTCGTGATTTAACTTGTCTGAATTTTATATGGCAATTGTAATGTAAACCTCCCCTTACTTTACAGAATTGCTTGCATATTCCCAGAAGCGTATTCAGTGTTCTCTATTGTTTTCTAGAGGATAAATTTGAGTGTCTCATGCTGGAGAAAACAGTATTAATCTTCAATTCTGCAGAGACCTCTGCAAGTGATTCATTTACCAATTGTTTAAAATAACATGGCTTGGTAGAGGAAGTGATTAAATAATATCTAAGATACATATCACTCCTAACTAAATGAACATTTAAAGATTGATTCAGGTACAGAGAATAAAAAACCCCAAAGCAAAACAAACCCACCTTCCCTCCTGAAACAACACAAAACACCCATAAAACTAAAATGTTAAAACACTTTCAGATGTCTATTATATATTTTTATTCTAATCATAGACATTTTACAAACATTGTGGGTATTAGCCTAAAAATTTCTTTCATGCCTTCATGTTCTCTATGTATTCATTAACAGAAGGTAGCAGGTTTTTAAAATGAAATAGAGGTATTTATATTGTCAAATCCCCTGAAATTCCATGAGAATTAGTCACCTCAAAAATGGCTGCAGAATGGAAACATATGCAGAGGACTCTAACTGTATTATCACTTGGAATGCAAAAGTGTTTTTGAAAGAAGATAAGTCATGCTTCAACAAATATTTTCAGAGGCATTTGGAAAGTTTAGTGGTATCATGATTGAAAGAAACTCCCTTGGTGTCAAGGATATCCCAGCCCTTTTTCTCTTGTCTTTAACTGTTGGCGGATTTAGTATTTTTCCTGTCCCTTATACTTACATAGAGAGTACTTAACCTTTGACTCTTCCCTAAATTTCCATGTCAACATGATGGAAATACCCATCCTGGATATCCAGAATCTTATTTCAGAGGCATCTCCCCCTGCCTGCCCTGTTATGCCTTTCATCTTGATGCCTTGCCTGTACTGGTTTCTCATCACATATTTCATGCCATCTTTGGAATTCATCTTGCCCTGCTTATCATTCAGAAAAACTAACACTTCTCAGACACTTTCACTGTTTTCTTCTCATCTTTGATATCAAACCAAAGTTCTTACCATTGTCTGCTGAGCTCTGCATAGTTTATGTCCTTCCTGCCTCTATGAACCTTTTTCCTTCTCTTCACCCATTTCTGTGTAACTATTTTCATCCATTAAAAAAAAAAAAAGGAAATTGCTGTACATCTGTGTTTTCTTCCTTCACCCCTGATCATCATCTCTGGGTACCTGTATTGCCTAGAGTTCTTGTCCACAGGAACAAGCCAGACATAAAAGTTTGGATAGAAACCATTGGATCATGTCTGATCTTCTCTACATTGCAATCCTTAACATTTTGTATGCTTACTCCTGACAGCTGGTGTCAACACTAGGATAAGACTAAGGTAATGATCAAAATTTAATGGCATATGTAGTTAAGGAAACTCCTTGTCAAACCTTGCTAACATCAAACACAGTATGAGAGAAGCTCTGATCTACCATGGGATGCAGTTTTAATTTTCTTATGGATAACTCTAAGAAGACTCAGCAATAGAATTACTGTGTGTATGAAAATCTGTTAACAGCCTTTTGATGGTTGCAGGTCTCTCATCACCTGCTGCTTCTGCAGTGTTACTCTACAGTCCTCCAAACATTGTGTGGCTTTATTTGTAAAGTGGAATACATGTATTTGGTTTCTTCAAAACAACCTTCAACAGGGTTCAGGATCCTTCAACAAAAAGGCAAGAACCCAAATTCAGGGTACTTCAGTACATTTCCTACATACCCATTTTTAATAACAAAATATTGGAGCATATTCACAATTATCAAAATCTTTTATCAACATGAGATCTGGTTCATTTTCAATGAGAGCAGCAGATTTGCTAACCTGATGCTTCCCTGGTATTCATCACTGCTACAACACAAATTTTTAATTGTATTCTTTTATCAAATTTTTAGCTGTTGATGAAATTCTGTTAGATTAAACACATGCCATGTGCATTTAGTTTGGCTTGATACAGTCAAGGTCTGCATCAAGGAGAGCACTAATTGCAACAGAGTCCTAACTGAAATCTGCTTTTTGTTTTTCTGAAATCTTATAGCAGCACAGTTGTCAGCATCCCTTGTCAGCTACTGATCACATTTATATGTCCAGAATATACGTCCAGAAAAGTGAGTCATGGCCAAACTTAGAGAAGTGTGTCAAGATGAGGGCTAAGTTCCAGATATTCCTCTGAAATTTTCTTTGCTTCTTTTGCCAGCAAAAGAAGCAAAGCTTCTTTTTAAAATGGAACTGAATTTTTTTTTTTCCCCAGCCTCTATGAGATTTCTAACACACAAAAGGGAAGACAAAACTAATTTTCTAGGAACTGTCCCTATCTTCTTAAATACACATCCAACCTAGACACAGGAAAGTTATTCAAGGAATGTTTACAGAAACCATTCGAGAAATATTTCCAAGCACTTTCCCATTCCACTTAACATCCCAAATAATTTGAGAACAGTGTCCTTCACTGTACTTACTACTTCCACTTCTGATCTCAATAGGAAGAACTGTGAAGATACACATTTTGTTTTGGTTTGAGTTTAGCAATAGTGTAGATCCCAGCAGTCCTGCTTTTACTGGAGCCATTTCACACAGGCCTGCCAACAGTTCTGCAACTGGAGTAAACCCCAAAGTTGTGGATCAGATGTACAGCAGAAAGCAAACTAAAGCTGTACTGATGCAAGAGTAACAAAAGTTTGATCCCTGCACTCCAGGTCAAAGAAAGTATGTGTTTCTGGAACAGCTCCACGGGCCTTACATTTTGACCCACGGGACATTAAAATGAAGACAGACAATAAAAGGAAGGATGAAGTAAGTTTTATAGGGATGAGTCCCTCTTGGATGGAAACATTTGCTTCTCTCTTAGCTAACTTAAGCATCTCAACTGGTGTCTCAGCATCCTGATTGTACAAAGAAGAATGTGTCTCTTAAGAAAATATGAATAAAAATTACTAATATATCAGAAATGACATTTTGACTATTCCTGCACAACACACCACAACTTGCTGATCATTTCTGTCTTTTCAGTCTGGGAGTTGTTCTGGATAAAAACAACCAGTACACACAGAAACACACATATCACCACATACCCTTTGATAGCTCAATTTAAGACAACAGAGTAAGCAAAAACAACCAAAGCAAAAAGGAAAGCCCTGCCACTCAGAGTTCAAAAATTGCTATAAAGTCTCCAGTGGTGACAGGAATTCCTTGTTCTTTCTTTTTTATTTATTTTCCTGATAGCATTGGGGAATATCAGCAAGAGTTTCAGGCACATCTAGAGGTTAAGTGCAAAAAATGTTTCTTGAAGCAAATGTATCAGCTCAGAAACCTCCTGTCCCCACTCAAGGAAGTGGCCAGGAAATCCATCAATCACCATATCATCTATTATTACACTCTATTTTCCAAAAGCTGTCTTTGTGATTGTCTTCAGTTCCTGTGTCTGAGAGGGCAGCTGGTTTCAGTATCATACTTGTAACTCCTGAAGAGACCAAAATAATTTTGTCCATTTCTGCATGATAGCTCCCTCTTGCCATTTACTCAGAGCAGCCCAGATGTCTGCCCTTACAAGAATCTTCTGCAACCACTTTTTCTTCTCCTCCTTCATTGCCCCACATACAGTCACAGAACCAGCTACAAGAAAAAAAGCTAACCTACCACTTCTTCAAGTGCACGACCAAAAGGGAAAAGAGCTCCGAGGACACAAGGAGGGAAGCAGGGTGCAATCCATGCCTGCAACTATATGAGGCTTTAGTGATCATCAGCCCTTTCTGCCAAGGATAGGCCTGGAGCTCATGACACACACTTCTAAGCCCAGCACAGTGAGTGTATTTCCAGGCCCAAAAGGTCCTAAGCAAGAGTTCCAGAAGTATGGAGTGTATTGATGCACATCCTCTCAGTGTGTATCCTTTCTTACCTTTCATAAACCTGCTATACCCAGCAGATTTCCTTCATTTGTTTGTCCTGCTAATATCTACTCTGACTTCCCAGTTTGGGTATCCTATCCCATATTGTGGAAAGCATTTGCCTCAGGACAATTGTTACTTATATTACACATACTGATATGATGAGACAGTGTGACTTGAATTACCACCCTGACTGGATTATAGTTTTTACAATCTCTGAAATTCTGATTTTTTAATAAGGACCCACTAGTTTATTGCAGTTAAAAAGTTGTTTGGGTCTCATGGAAATTTATTACTTTACATGGATTAATACTGAAGTGATTCTTTTTACATTATTTAAACACAAAGATATGCGTATTAAACATTTGCAAAGTACACACAGCAATTGTCCCAGTAACATTAGCACAAACATCGTTCTGCTGCAATCCAGCACAAAATATGTGGACATAACTATTAGGAACCATCTGGTGACCTGGCACTTGCTGGTACAGGCATGAAATTTTAATTAAGTTTTATTATCAGGAAGTGTTAGTGACAGCTCCCACTTGAAACCTTAGAGCCAGTAAACTGTCCACATAAAGAGAAGGATGTCACCCAGTTAATGGGTTGGATCACACTGCTTGATTGCATACTTTGTAAGTAATGTGTTCCTTCCCCATGTTCTTCAGCATAAATTGCTTGTGCAGTTGGAATTTTAAGAAGAGCTGACCATACGGCAGGTAAATTAGGAATCACACTGCAATTTACTAAGAACAAGGCAATACAATAGATGAGTCACTCATTCCCCAGGTTTGGCATGCCAGGATTGCATCTTGTGCAAGATAAGAGCTCAAAGGAAAGAATGTATTGTAACAATAAGACTATTCCAGCTACCACTGCACCTGCATTTGGGTTTACCTGGAGCTGTGAAACAAAGCTCAGAAGTGTAAGAAAACTTCTCTCCTGCCCCAGCACTTACCTTACTATCAGACAGTGATTCATTCAGCTGTTGGTCTTCAGGGTCTCAAAATAGCAGCCCATGAGCACCAGATGAACAAGCCCTACATTTCCTGTCTTCTCTCAAACATTGGTAACTATTACTGCTATCTTTAACATTTAGTATATAACACTACCAGTCTATCAAAAAAATGTCACCTCATCAAAAAATGGTTCATCTTTTCTACATTACAATTGAGTTATAATTCTACTTCCACTAAAGGCATTGGCTCTGCAGGTACTGACCCATGAAAGTTATTAAAGATCTCAGTTTTGCAGTCAATAAATCAGTTTGCGATTCAATCACGAGCACCCGGAGAAGGTCTGTTCTGATTCTACCATCTCCAGTTGTCTAAACCAGAATCAGAATTTGCAAATAGGAAAATTAAATCCAGATTGTGACCCTTTGCACTTTGGGTTAATCCAAGAAAATTCCAGAGATCCACACTGCTGAAGAGAGTTACAGTTTCAATCTATGGAGAATTTCTCCAGTGCACTTTCACAAATATGCAGATTTTGACTTTGCAACATTAACCTTGAAGTGTCCATCAGTTTAAAAAGTAGAGGATTTCTCTGCATTCATTTTTAAAGCTTCAGCAATTCTCTTTTAGCAAAAGTGACTGCATAGACAGAAATCACTGCCATCCTCTGCACAACCAAACAATCACAGCCTTTAGATTAAGCTTCATTGCACAAATATAATGCTGGTTAGTGTTTATATTTATGCTTTTGGGGCATTTCATGTTAAATAATGTATTTTTCACTCAAAATTATTTCTTTTAGGCCCGATGTTTAGTAAGGCAGCAAGCTCTGTACAAACAGAAACTACTGTCAATGTTGAAAAACCTTAACATAAATTGACTCTACTCCTAAATTCAAGCAAACATCAGAAGCATAATCCTTTTCTCAGAGTAAGCTCTGCTTGGAAACTAAATGGCCAAAGTGCTCCCAAGGGCAGCAATTAGTATTTTAGCCAGTGGATTCATTTGAAGAGACTTGTAAATTTAATGAATTCCCCAGTAGTCAATCCATCATAGTCACTAATATGCTGGCAATCTTGCTACTGATAATGTTGCCAATACATTATAAGCCCTCATTTATTGCCTTAAATTTTAATTCAACGAATTCTGCATATGAACTCTTCTCAGACAGTGATACTTTGTGCTAATGCAATCATAGATGGGCCCTCTGGGAGCATAACAGCACTGAACTCGGCACACTTGGCAGGACATCACTGGGAAGGCAGAATATTTCTCACCCGAGATTTTTTATCTCTTACCTCCCTAATACTTGTGCCTCTAAACTAAAATATAATTAGATCCACCCTTTATGGGCTTCATTTTATGGATTGGAGAAAAGCACAGGGGAGAGGTCTGAGTGAAAACTAAGGCTCCCTATAAATTCAGCCAGCTTTTAGACATGAATATGGAAGTGCTGAATTCAGCAATGACTGAACTACAGAACTACAGGCAATAGTGCTTGAAGAAATTCAGAATTCATCTAACCCACCCCCTTGCCCTAAGGCAAAAATCAACTTGTAACTATACACATCCAGACACATTTTTGTCTAGCTCTTTTTTAGAAAAAAAGAAAAACTCTGTCCATCTCTTGGGTGCCAAATTGGTAAGAGAGATTATGCATCATCCCCAGGCAGCATGTTCCTGTGCTTAATTATCCTGGATGTTAAAAGGTTTTTCCAGGGTCAAACCTCAGTACCCTTTGATACAATTTAAGTCCCATGTTTTCCTTCTTATATGCCATAGACAAAGAGACCAATTTTTCCCCTTCTTGTTTAAGAGAGCTTTCTGCATATTTAGGACTTGTCTTTCTTCTTGTTTTTTCTCTGGACCAAGCAACCACATCTCTTTCAGTCTTCTTTCACAGGCCACTGGTTGCTCGTGTTGCTTTCCAATAAGTGCCTTACACATCTTCCTTGGGATACAGTATCCTAAGCTATACACTGACACTCCAGTGGAAGTTTCTCTAGGACCTTGCAGAGCTTTCAGTCTCTCCCTGTTTACTATTATCTCCAAGTATAATACCCATGCTCCCTCTTCTACCAATTAATTTCTAATGAAAAGATTGAGTATGCCCAGAGTCATGTCAGACCCTTACAATGCCTCACTACTGCTTACCATCATTTGATCAGTGACCCACGGAGAACTATGCACTAAGAGCACAAAACCAGCCACATGAAAAATTTCACATCCAGAGTGTGTTTCCCCAGCTTATCTGCAGGAATGTGACAGCATTCTAATGTCAGGGCTTCTGACATGTATTGATTGTCCCCATCAAAACAGCCTGTCTATAAGGTCATAGAAAAAAAAATTATTAGTCTGATATCATTTTTTCTTGACAAATCCATGATATTATTTCTTTCCTTGTCAATTTTCAAGCACTAATACAATGTTTATGTGATTATCTGTTACAGAATTTTCCCTCGCCGATTTCCAAAGGGAAATAGGATACATGCAGGTAATTGGTAGTAAGGACATAATGTCCAGAAAAACAAATGGTGAGTAAGGGAACAAAACATACCTCAGTGGCTTATGTCTATAAGCAACCAAAGCTTTAATAGAATAAAGTGCAGCTGAATGGAAAAAAAAAACACCAAACCTTTAAGTGAGATTAAAATCCTTTATGTTTCTTACTCATCTTTAGTCATTGTTAAAGGAAGACTTACCAGAACACACAAACACTTAATAATGATAACATTAAACCATAGCAGTATGATCAGACCCCTTCAAATCCCTGAACAACTTTGCCTTAACAGGATAACTTAACTGCTATCAAACTACACTAACAAGACATGCAATTCAAGAGGCTCTAAAAAGAAGTAAATAAAGTTGCATTTCCACTAAATAGAAAATGGATTTCTATGTAGGCTGCAAATGACTTACGGTATTTCTTACCATCAGTGTTTAGGAAGAAATTTCCTTGCAGATGTAATCAGGAAGAGCATCAAGCACCAGCTCTTGCTGACAACAGAAGAGCTAAAATCAGACAGGAATTTGAATGCTTATGGGGACATAGTACTTGGGCTGCATCAAAAATAAGAAACTAAGCAGGCCCAGAGCACAGACCTGTACCCTGGTACATGTACAGCCATGCTGTTTAACAGCCTGCAGCTCACCAGCTGCGCTTTAGTTGCACCCAGCAGCTCTATCCCACATGAGCAGGCTTGGGCTGGGGGAGAGCATGGGCTGGGGCCAGCTCCCAGGAAACCAGCTTAAGACATAAGACACACATAAGACTGTCCATGTCTAGAAGAAAAAGAATGTAAAGATGTTGACATGATCATGACTCTTCCACTTGATGAAGTTGAAGGGCTGGAAGGCAAACACAGCCTGCTGTATTTACTATTAGATATGTAGCCTTGGAGACCAGACTGGAAAGAGAAAAGGTTTCACAAAGTGGTGTAAAGCACCCTACTGAGAATCTGGGACAAGCTCAGAGCATGTACCTACCCAGTCCCTCAGTGTCATCTCAATGCTTCCAGGTTTAGCCTGGAAGTAGCTTGCTCTCTGCTCACCACATCAAAAGGCTGGGCTAGGCATCCAAGGATTCATATAGAAAGGGAAAAGGACTGAAATCCCTACAGGCCTTGCCCACAGATCCTAGTGCATGCCTGTGTAGAGCAGCACACCTCCCTTTTTTTTCCCATTCAAGAACTGCATTTTCCTCTTCACATTATGGCAAGTTCCAGTCCACAATCTAGAAGAGATTGGTATAAACCTGTTTTCCCTATGGAAGGGCATAATCTCAAAGTTAACTTTTATCCCCAAAGGACAGGGCCCCCAAATCCTGGCTTTTGTGGTAGACTCTTGAATGTAGCTGGAAGGGCAGCGCTTCACATGAACTTCAAAAGTAAAGCAGAAATGTTTATGCTTACAAATTCCACTGTCTCCACTCTTTACCTCTTTTTGGATCTGAGACCTCCAGAATTCCTCTTCATTCCATCTAGTAGAACCAATTCACTTAATCATTGAATTGAACCTCCCTCTGCTATTTATTTTCATTTGTGTATCCCTTGATTACCTTTTACCTTCTTACCAACATTTAAGCATTCTCTTTTCAAGGCTGTACAAGCTCTTTCACAGCTGGACTCAGATTATATTTTCCCTACATAAAAAGCTCCAACATCCTTTCCTTCTTTAATTTTTAAAACTGTTTGATTCAAGACACTGTGTCACACACTTCATGCAAAAGACAGCTTTGCAAAACTTTTGAGGTTTTCATTCATTCATTTTGACCATTCAGTTGGCATTTTCAAGACTAGAAAAAAAATTTAAGAACACTTTCAGTGTATTGTTACCTGAAAAACTACTGTGTATTGAGCACCAGTGTGAATAAAGCTGAACAACAGCTTGATCAAAATCAAAAGTTAGATTTTATGTCTCAGCAAACACTGGTGGAATCTATAAAAACTAAAAGAAGATTCTTTAGAGTGCAAGAAGAGAGTACTTCAAGATTTTTTTTTTAAATAAATGAACATTTAAGCAATAATATTGTTAAGAAAAGCATATGGCATACAACAGATGGACTGACATTTGCATTTCAGTAAAGAAAGAGAGCTTTAAAAGTTAGGAACTTTAAAACCAGTAGCAGAATTTGCAAAGCTAGAACAGAGCTACAGCATGCCTTCCTTCATTGCTTATGCATCACTCCATCTTTAGTGGGCTTAATAAATAATTTTGAGCCTTGTATTCATAGTGAATTTTTGAAAAATCTGTCAAATAGATACTTAACTTTTGTATTTAGAATTAATTTTGCTTTAACCATCCAAAATGTATCCTTTAAATACACACTTAAACGTGAAATGATTGGAGTAAGAACTGCAATTTTTCACTTTAAATTTGCCACACAACAATTTCAGCCCATTCCTACTTCACAAGGGAAAAAGACAGCAGCACCTGTAAATGTATTTTGCGATTCAGTTTAATTTCACTGTTCATGAATAATCTTTAGATGTGATACAAGAGCTTATTATGCTTTTTCTTAATACTTCCCTTATAGAGGGCTATTCCATAGTGACTGGGTTAGTGCAGAATATATTTGTGTAATATGCTCTTTTTTCTATGGCACATCATGAGATTAACTTTTGACTCTAAACTTGGTTTCTCTTCTCGAAAGAATGAAGTACAATGAGCCAAATCTAAAGCAGATTCGCTCAGATGATTTGGGATTTCAGTAACTATTGCTTTAGGCATGGATATAGACTTTATAATTCAGTTCCTATTACACTGTTCAGGCTTGAATCTACTACAGGAAAAGTGAATTTTTAACTTGTAAACAAAAAATAAAAAAATTCTTTACTAAGTCAGATTTCTCAAACTGTTGGACTGGAGGCTTCTTGGCAACAACAAGAGTTTTGCCTTCTGTGTTACTCTCCCTTTGGCAAAAAGAGACAGGTTGCCTGCTTTTACAGAGTGGAGATACATTCATTTGATGTTGACTCTTAGCTGGAACCTATCTGATTTAACAACTGAAGCAATTTTGAATTCCAGGAGCAAGTCCTTACTTAGGGCAAGCAAGAAGGTGGGGAGATGCAGATTTGCAACAATATGGAGAATCTCACTAATGCAGCTAATAAGCATATTTCTCAAGTCAGCTATTGTTAGATTAATTTCTTTTGGATGCACCACATTTAAAGGTGTTAGGCCTCAGAGCATACAAATTCAAGAGTAAGAAGCTGTAAATTATAAAACAGATTTCCCTTCAATAGAGGACAAACTGGAGAAGTTATCACAGAGCCAGAGCACAATAAAGCCTGTCTTTCAAAGATAAGCTGAAAAGACCTTTCCACTGGGAACTAACCACTTAGTTAAATAATGATAAACCAAGTTTTAAAAGCTGTTTTATCTAGGGCTTTATAAAAGTAGACTGCACTGGGTGTAACTAAAGGTCCAGTAAAAACTCTTAAGAAAATGTCACATGTACATTAGCCCTTCCTCAGTGTACTTGCACCCTTTGCTGGATGCATTGGCCCACTGACGCAATCTTGACAACATGCTGATGATCCCTGCAGTGCTAAAGTAATCATTTCAGCCAGCTGCACCCCAGACACCCTTGTTCCATCCTTTTATCCTGTGGGAAAGCACTAATGGGATTCTCTCAGATCCTTCTGACTTTATTTTCAAAGGGTCTGTGGTGGAAACACAGCCCTTCATGCAAAGGGAAGATGGCAAAAGCAAAGGATAATTAACAACACACATTTTAGTTTTACTTTTGGAAGAGAAATCAGATCAGGCTAACTACATCTGAAGCACTGGAGATATTTTCAGGCTGACCTGATGGTTGAGATACCTCAGATCAACTAAGAAGGCTTGTAAGTTTGAATCAGGTTCCTTTAAATTATAGTCATTGTTCCCACCAATTGACACAAACCATTAGTCAGTCTTTACTTCCAGCACTACTGTGGTGAACTTTGGGTCTTGAGATGAATGCTAGATTAACACAAAGGTTGGGAGGCTGTGAGTAGCATCCTTTTCTGCTTTCTGGGCTGATCAAGAACGGCAGTCAGTCCATCTCTTGGGTGCTAAAAGCCTTGGGCGCTCAGTTAATGTTATTCTTCTGAATGACTGATTCTTTTCCTAAGCTCCTGCAATGGCGGTGATGTACAAGCCAAAGGGAAAGTTGTTTCTCCACAAGCTCAGTTGAACATGCTCTTTTTAAAGCAAGAGGAGCTCATTTATATGGATGAGCTGAGCAAATGAAAAGATGGAGTTACTGACAGAGTGCTAGGAGAGCTCTGGTTTTGGAATAGCTGGGGCAACATGAAGGCTCAGTGATCAGGCACCTCCATCCCTATCTTCCCATAATGCCCTCACCTAATATTAAGTTGTGAAAGGCTGTGAAACACTGCACAACTACCTGAAGAGGAAAAGAGATCACTAGCCCATTAAAATCATCTATAGTTTAGCACTGGTTCTACAAATAGGCAGAATATACAGCTTCTGCCATTCTCTTTTAGTCCCCTGAGAGTCCCTTTCCACAAAAAGACATTTATTTTTACCTTAGATATCTCTGAGTTCAGAAACAATACAAGTTATTTGTCACCGTCAAGTTTTTGACTTCTTCCTCTTCATAACAGATATTTAATAATAAATATTCATTTATTGACCTAGAAAATCTGACTTTTTTCAGGTTTTTTTACTCATGGCAACCCAATCAAATACTGCGTTTTCATCTGCATATTCTCCACCTCAAATTCCCATCCTCCTCTAAAAATACTACAGGAGACAATAGTAATAATACAAAAGTAGTCTCAAAAATAATCCAAACCCTTGAGTAACAAATCAAGGCTGAAGGGCTATTGTGGGAAAGGTGTTCCATGAGGTGTTCCATGAGGAACCAAAACCAGGTGATGAGATAAAGCTCTTGGTCAAATGTCTCACATGGTTACTGAGTCATAAGGGTTTAATTCTTAAATCTGGGAAAAAAACTTTCATAGAGAATTTAGTCTTCAGGTAAGCAAAGCAGCAGAAACCATACAGTAATCATTTTTTTCAAACCCAACCAAGTAGCTGTGAGAGATCAGCTCCAGTCTAATTCCCTTAATTCTCCTCTAGTTCTCTTGGTACACAGGAATAAATAGCCTAAGACCTACAGAAATGTCCACCGAATCTCCACTCCAGTGGCCCATCATTCTACATTCAATCACAGCAGTGACTTCTTCCCTGGACACCACAGGGACAAACTAGGATATGGGCTTACCTCAACAGGGTCATGGAGACCAGCACTGATGCAACATGACTACAGCAGGGACTGACAACCCCAAGGATTTAAAAGAGGCTCTGGATCATGAGCAGGGTGGTCCCAGGTAAGACTTATCAGGGCCACTAAGACCTGTGGGTGCTTCCAGGCCTACACCAATCTTCTTCCATATACTGTTATCCAGTAGAAAATAGATCTTCCTACTGAAGAAATAGCTGGTGTAAAATTCAGAGCCACACTTTGGTGTAGTTTTCCTATGCCTTTCAAAATGAGCTTAAGAGTCTCAGGTGTTTAGCCCAATCCACACAGCTCTTGCCAGCACAAGACACCCTCAGTCATGTGATGGGGTGCAGATGTAGATACTTCTTCGTCATCCAAATCTACCTGCGGCTGCATTGACTCCTGGTCTTCCCTTGCCAGGACACAAATCCCCCTTAATTCCTCCCCTGTTGCCCAGGATAGAATATGATGTGGCACATCAGCTACAGGCACTTATAAATATACAACAGTGCTGACCCTTGTAATAGCCTGTCTGCAGATTAACACTCTGCTTCATCCCCACAGCATTTGGCATACTTTATCAAGTTCTTCTTTTTTTCCATAGCTTCCCACAAACCCAAGCAAGGGAACAGTAGTGACAGTAGCCATTTGCCTTCTCATGGCACAGGGGGGTTTCCTGCAAATACAGTTTACCTAAATGCCATCTGCTCTCCCACACAGTTCAGGAATGTTTTTCTTGGGTAAGGAGTTATCCTGGATCTAGTTTATGTAACCTTCTGAGGCATGTTAAGCCCAATGCCTAATTGTTTTCAGGATGAATAAACATTGTTTAGACAATCAGGATCTAAAATGATGTGTCCTAAAGTCTAATTGTGGTTAATTATAAAAAGGAGTAAAAAAAAAAAAGAATCTCTTGTTTTCTTCTTTGCCTCTGACTGAACTCTCCCAGTTTATTTGTGCTAGCTCTCTTGTTTATAGACAGCGTGGATCTCACACTGGGCTGTGCCGAGATGCATTAATGGTTTCAAAGCACTCTGTTCCTCTGTGCACTCCTCACCCTTGCTACAAGAGTATTATTAATCACCTACAAGTCCCATATGTCTCCAAGCTGAAAAGCCCATCAGTCCCTCCAGAAGCATCTTCCTAAAGCCTCATGAGTGAGCCTGCCTGTACCTTCCCCTGCTGACCCCAGAGCATGTACAAATTGTGCTGACTTTCCAAAAGAAATGACTGCAGGTGCCTCATTCTTTGTTTATTCTGGCAAGGCTGAAAATAGCAACTGCTAACAAATATTTTGCCCTTCACAAGGCTTCTCACAGAGATGCAGCTGTTATCCCATCTACTAAAAGTGCCAAACCTAAGGGTAAAACAGACACTTAATTTGGTTAGGATAAGTGTCAAAAAGGTGACTATCTAAAATTAGTACCCATAATGCTGTGTGGGCTCAGATCCTCACACCAAATTCTCACTTGTGTGGTAGGGAAAAATTATTTCCAGCATTTTGTTTCCTATACTTGTGTCTTATGGATTGATGGCTCTATTTAATCACCAAAAGCAGCAAGTAAGAGGAATAAACATGACTTTGCTGAGGTGGACAGACACCTGGGACATGACATTAAGCATTCAGAGAATATATCACCAAATATTTCTGTATTTAAAAACCTCCCAGGGCAAGGTGCATCCCTGAGGAGACCACTGCAGATTTTACAGTGAGACAATTATGTTAAGAAGAGTTCTGGGATTTTTGTCTGCATCCTGTGAAAATCTACACAACAAATGGTGAAACCTGAGACACCTGTTCCCCAGTAAGCTTTAGCACCCCAACACAAGGAATTTCCTGTAATTAGGGACACAGTAGTTAGTGCCAAATTTGCAAGGCACAAATTCAGGTCTGATTCAGTTATTAATATACATTTCAAAATATACTGGGCTTTGGACAAATAGCCCCCAAAGTGAGATAAGCAATTTTATTTTCTGAGCCTTTACCAACCATACTAAAAGGAAAAGCTGTTCAAACATATTGCCATTTTTATGAAATAACCATTAAAATAATTGCACACAATTTGTTTTGGAAATTGAGCCCCATATGAGAGCTTCACCAAGGAACTTCTGTCTTGCAGCTCTTCTGCAGCAGAGTGTACAGGAAAAGTTCCAAAAGAGACTAAGGAAAAGGTCAAATAAGAACGTTTATAATGGCTTAGTTTGAAGTATCACAAAGCTTCAGGTACAATCCTTAAATCCATTTTTACAACATCCCATCGTCCTTTTTTATATATATTTAAGAAGAGAGCCACGGGCCTTATGACTTCTTTTTTCCATTATGCCAGCTCTGAAGGTTTGAAAGCTTGCCTCAAAAGTTTAGGAGGACAAGCAGGGCAGCATGTCAAGATTATGTTTTTCTGCTCAGGCATATGAAAGTATTTTTAAAATGATGGGGTACTATAGCCTGGTTAAGAGGCAAAAGGGGTTAAGCCTGATTTAAAACACTTGAGGCTAAACTATGTTTAATATTTTAACAGAAATTGCCTTCCTGGGATTTCATACAGGCTATGTCAGTTATATCTGTAGTTTCCCGTAAGCACACGACACATACACACAACACTGCAGTTAAAACTAAATACAGTGAATCCTTGCACCAATCCTTAGAAGAACAAATGTAAAGAAGACTACAACCTGAAGTTCTGAGTTGCTAAAATATCTTTTTAATGGCTTTGACTATTATTGCATAGATAGAAGACTAGAAAACTAAGCACTTATATAAAATAAGAAAAGACACCTCAATGTTCATCTCTGACTTTTAACTGTCATCCTGTTTTTCTTGAATTTGCAGACTTCTGTGCCCCACTGTTGCTCAGGAAATGCTTATTGTAATAAGAATGGAAATATTCCCCTGCAACTGCCACATGCAGTGTAAGGAAATAAAAGAAATCGCCTTCTTTTCTCTGGATAGATTCCAGCCTCTGTACATTTTTATAGTTAAAACAACAATAAACATTCAGGTCCCTCAATAAAATGAATCATTAAAATCCCACAGTTTCTCCTCTCTCACCAGGGGAAGAAAATCAGTCTGAAAATAGGCATTGTTATGGAAGATCCCTGGGTAAGTATAGTAGCTTCTCACCCAGATAATTTTTTGTAAATGCACAGGGCCATGGTTCTTAATTTTCCACAAAAAGCATGCAGTAGAAAATGTGTGGACAAGCAGCCAGGATCTAGGGCCATGTATTACAGAAGTATAATATGCATCACACTTTTTGTAACCATCATCATCAAGGAGGGCTGGAAGAAGCTGTGGCTCAGAGTTCCCTCACACCAAAAGCAACACCTGTGGGCTGCTCTGTGGACTTAGTCAATACTGAATGACAGCTCATGGATAGGAGCTGTCTAGCCCAGTTTCTATTGCTGTTGCAGTAGCAACCCACACGTGTTCTAGTTGCTCTAGCTTATTCTCTTTGTTTCACAATGTTGTGATTCATGCCTGGATGGTATCCAGAGTTCCCACTTGTAAGGGAGCCCAAAATAATGAGCAAGAGCTGTTTCAGGGGTGCTTGACTGAACTGGTTGGGTTCACTCAAACAGTTCTGTTTCAGGGCTCCAAGCAGGTCTGTGCTGAGCACTCAGGGAGGGATAACTTTGTTGCTTCATGAAACTCCGACAGTTGCAAAGGCTTCTGCACCCCAGGACACACTGGATCTGATGTTGTAACCCCTCAGAGAGTTAGGAAGGACACATCTGTTTCACTTTTCAAGGACATACCCTGAAGAAATCACCATGTCATAGAATTTGAGAATTTCAATATCAAACAATAACTCAAAACCACTTATATTTACTTCCGTCAAAGTGTGGGGGGCTAGAAAAACAGTAAAGAAAGCCTTTGAATGTTTTCAATACAGTAATTACTGCTAAATCTTGTCTGTAAAATATACATTGCTAAGGTCAACTGACAGCTTTAGTCACAAACCTTACTGAGTCTTTTCCCAAAATCATATCAAATTTCAGACTTCTCAGTGAGAACAACTGAACTTTGCCTGATACCTAGCTTTTGGCACATCTACTGAAGAGCTATTTAGATGAGATTTTTATTTAGATGCAAATAATCACTCTTTCAAGAGAAAAGGTAACAAGTATAATCATTCATGTTGCTAAAGTACAGAAGGGGCTGGAGTTACACTGGGGAGCAGTCTGACCCACCATCTTCCATCTTTAAATTAATTACATGAGGAAATTTACCATTTTTATATTTTACTGTTACAGGTCATTAAATACCAGTGTAATTGCTGCTCTGTTTCCTTTCTGGAACATGAATTCTAATTAATAGTATTGTAGTAAGTTAATGTAATATGGTAATGACTTGAGAATAGCTTAACTGTTGTCATTATAGAGCACCTGCAGATGTTCAGCCAATTGGCTCATTCATTATCTGACCATTCTCATGTATCCATACACTGTGAAAACATCGCCTGCAGGAAGGACGATGAAGTATTTCCAGCATTACTACTGGAAAAAGCTTGGCTTTTTCCAAGAGTGAAATGTCTAAGGGGAAAGGAGGAGTTGGGGCTATATAGTAGAAGGTTTTTATGACATCACTAACATTTTAGGAAATTGAACTATCTCTCAATGTCTGTAACCAGAACATCCTGTCCTATACTGCCTTCCACCTGTGAGTATTGTAATTGTTTAAATTCAGCCTCACAATGGAAATGCCCACAAGCTCTGTGTAAGTTAAGACTGGACCAATTCTCCGTCATTTCAAGCAAATTTGCATGTGGACATGATTGAGAATTACCAGATGGCACTGGTTTTGCTCCACTTAGTGGTGCTTATCTAGATATAAACAATTGTTTCTAGAGACCTAAAAGGGGGAAAATTGACAAATACACTTTAAAATGTCAATCCCTATCATCAAGAAACCTTTTTTTTTAAGGTATTACAGCAGTGTAAGGGTATTTGATCTACTGGCCTGCCATTTTTTCCAGTATTTGCCTTCCTAAAGATTGGCATTTTCTTTTGAAGGTCTGTATACCTTCACACATAGCCTGGAATGAAAAAAATCAATAAAAATGAAAGACATAATCTTCATGTAAATAAAATACTATTTCCAATATGGAAGTAAGGAAGCAGAGGCAAACAGAGTGAAGAGACTTTCCACAGTCACTTCAGTTAGAAATAACATCAGTAGCAAGCTAGAATCAAAGAAAAAATGGAGGTACGGAGCTTGTCTCATGCAGCATTCCACTCCCTGCAGGGACACCTTCAAAGGGATTGCACGTTGCTCAGATGCTTGTCCAGTCAAGCAAGGTTGACTGGTCTCCAAGGATGGAGACCCTTTCCCTTCCCCTTCCCTGTACAACGTGTCCCCATGCTGCATACCTCCACTGTGAAATTTTTGTCTCTGTATCAAGCCACTGTTTGTCACTGCAGTGTGTGACTGATGCCACTGTGTGCCTGTCACTGTGCACCTCTGGGAAGAGCCTGGCTCCATCTCCTCACCCCTTCTAGCTGCAAGCAGCAAGTAGATCTCCCTGAGTTTCCTCCAGGCTTAACAAAGTCCCTTCATCTCACCATGCACTCAAATTGTTTCCATTCAGAAGCGAGCGTGCTTTTATTCTTGGCTAGAGATTTACAGGTTTGCTTGTCCTTGTTTCCACATCAGGGTTGGTAGCTTTTCAGGACTGGCATTCAAGACTGTACTCTGCTTTCCTAAATTAGAGACTCTGTGTGCTGGTAGCAAGCCAGCAGGAGATGTTTCCTTTTCGGTGGGTGACAGTGCCAATCAATCTACAAGGAGTACCAGGCATCTGTGTGAATGTGTGGCTCCTGGCAAGTGTAGGTCCTGGGGCTCCTTCATTCCCAAATGTCGTCTTTCCCAAAATGCTGCAGGCCCCAACTCTTTTCTCTGCTTGGAAACTTGCCTGCAGTTAGTGCTGCCTGAGCTGCCTCGGTCATAAGGACTGAAATAGATGTAACCTTGTTTCCAAAGCATGCTGCAGTTACGTAAAGCTTAAAAGGACTGTTCATCTCTTTGTGAAAGGCAATGGGAGTTCTTTACAATTTATTCAGGTTCTCGCTCTGCAAGTTAAAACTTAAAATGTTAATAGAGGCTCTACCCTGACAGCCTTTAAATGAGAAGGAGGACAGATGACCTTTGTGGCATCTGCTCTAGGTTTCTGTAGCACAAGAAACATTACAGCACCATTTTTGGGAGAGAAGAGACGAATTTCTGGCAAAGGAGCACAACTGAGTGAAACAAGCTGCATATGCCTTGCAACATCCTTTCCTCAGTAGCAGAGATCTGATTTTGCTCTTAGATTTATTAAAATACAGTAAAGTAACAGCAGAATCTCACAAAGAATGGACCCTTAATTCACAGTAAGATAAATGTGCCCTTTATTCTGCTTCAGTATAGATCATCCTTATCTATATATTTGACATCCAGGTTCACTAAGTCCAGGGACCATTGTGCAGCAGAACTATAAAAGGACGTTCATTCTGATTTAGTTTTGTAATTAATCTGAGGCTGTTGGATCTAATTCAAGGCCATCTCAGTGTCTAACTTTTTAGAAGAGTTGTTCCTATTTTATACCAGCATGTGTTAAAGAAAATATTGGCCTCTTTTCCTGGAGCTGGACTTGTGCAATGCTTACATGTAAAAATAATCCCACTGAGACCCCCCTAGCTGCTTTCATTGCAAAAAGCCAAATGTTCCTATCTACAGCAAGAAAAGGAGCAAAGGGCTCTGCGAACTGGAAGAAAGGACAAGACAAAAAACACAGATGAGATGGGAAAGAGCTTTGCCCCATATTCCTGGTAAGTTTGCAGATTTCTTCCATATTTACACTGCAGTTTGAAATCTGTTCAGAAAAGCCAGCCAGCAGCCAGCCAGCCCTGGAAAAAGAATTTTTTCTTTAACAACCAGCATGTTTTTTAGTTAAAGTTAATGTTTCTTGCAGCAATGTCACCAGCACGTAGGTGCAGCTGCAATTACCCACTGCAGCACAGAGCAGCAGCAAAGCAGCTCTGGCAGGCAGGATTTTTAAGGGCAGGGTTACCACTCCTTGGAACAGTGAGCAAAAGCAAACCAGTGCCACCGCCATGATGGACTCCCACAGCCCTCTGGCTGGAACAGAGCCCTTGAGAGCTTGTGCCAGGCTCCAGGTCTGTGGGGAGGTGAAGCTGAAGTCTGCTGAACAGCTGCAGTACAGACTGCGTGCCCTGGCCTTTCCTTTCTTGCTGCTGGGAAGTCTCAGGTTTGCAGCATGCACAGGCTCCATAACACTCATGCTATCACAAACCTCTTCTCACTCCAGGAAAGTGCTTTGGGTTTATGTCAGTATGCAGAGCATTTCAGATAGCTTCTCCTTTCTACAAAAGTAGAAAGGTAGGAGGCATTTCACCAAGACGAGCAGGAACTAGCACAGAAGCAGAGAAATTACTCCTCACAGTTTCACAGGTGCTAAAGTCTGACTAGCTTTTGGCTGACAGCTAGGGAAAAAATGAGAGAGATCTGCTTTCTTTGCCCCCTTTTGCTCTTAGGAAAGATTTTGAAAGAGCTAACTTCAATAAGACCAGAAAATGGGAGAAAAGAGACAAGGGAAGTAGAATAGAGATGACCCCAAAGTGAACTGTTCACTCTCTCCTCTGTGATTCATTCCAACTCACCCACTTGACCTGCACACAACTCCTTCCAGAAAGGGGGGAGTGGGGGGTGAAAAATATCTTCTAGGGATATTAGCATGGTGCAAATAATGCCAAGGGTGTGGGTTCGATTCCCATATGGGCAGTTCACTTAAGAGTGGGACTCAATGATCCCTGTGGGTCTCTCCCAACTACAAATATCCTGTGCTTCTGTGATTTTTCTCTGAATAGTGAATGCTCAGTCATCTACAGTTTTCTCCCTCACTGTGACAGAGATTGCACTCCAGAATGGAAGCAGGACACCTGTCATGGTGAACAGGGGAAGTTATCAGCTACTGAAACAAATGGTGTAAAAAAACCCAAACAAACAAACAAAAAAACCCAACAACAACAATAAAAAAGAGAGAATCTGACAGATCAGACATAAACACAAGAGTCATTATTTCTCTGGGAAAAACTACCTGTGTTCTGTCTGCTATCTCAGTAATGTCTGAACTTCCTCAAAAGCAAAGGAGTGTTAGTATGCAACCAAGAAAAGAAGTAAGAACAAAACAGTGAAGTTTCGTGTGACCAAAATTGGAAACTCAGACTTTTGTGCAAACACAAAGTACTGACAAGTCCTTTGCAACTGCCCTGTTTTTGCCATCAGCCCTTCAGTGTGCTCTGTCCTGTGTCACCAGTACCTAGCTGGCCATGAAGGGTGTCAGGCTCACAGCCAGCCAGAGGACCTCCACTGTACTGGCCTTTACAGAATTGGCTGGAGCTGGAATGCATAAAAGTGGAACTACTTTTCTTTTTTCATTTGGAAAATAACCCTCTCCCTTTTCTGGATCTGGAAAGAGAAAAAGGTAAAATAAAGTCTGGATCATAAGGATAACAAATTGTCAGCTCCAGTGAATTATTGCTCTCATTAATGTCCTTATTTTTACTTAATGATGCATCTCAAAGAAACTACTAGGTGGTCACATTACTTTCTGTTAGTGCATATTAGTGCATGGTAAAAGGTAGGGAAGATCTAACCAGTCTTCCTTAAATTTTGAATTTGGAAAACCTTGCAATACTCTGAGCTTCTATATTCAAGTTGTAACATTTATTGTTCCTTACTATATTTTGCTCCATCTTAATACAGTTCTGCAGCAGTCAGCAAAGAGTCTATTCTGAGTTCTTCCCAGTTACAAATTTTCCAAAGGAAATTCATTTTCCAGGGTCATTTTAAATATATATATTTCAAGCTGCTTGCAGATACTTTTCTTTGAACTTGTTTCAATCTTTGTTCTCCAGCAGCCAACCCACTTGCAAAGAGTATTTCCAAGGCTTGTTATTCACATGCAAGATCCCGGCAACACTACAGAACTCACTGAAGATGTGAATGGTATGGAATCACTTCCCCAGCAGACTGATCCTGCCTCCATAAACTTGCCATTAAAGGTAATTACCTACATCCCCCACCTAGAAGTCTGTACATAGAGGGAACACTAACTTTGAAGGCTCTCCATTTTATTCTCTGGGACTATTTGAGCAATTCCTATTTGCAGCAACACTGAAGTGGCTATGGAAAGATATGCACATAGCTTAAGTAATTGATCAAGAAATAAGGCTACTTTTTTTTTTCATTCTCCAGTTAATACTCAGACACCTCTAGGTATGAAAATACAGTTAACCCTTAGGATTTAGAATTGTACTGCAGATGCTGCATGTACACGTGCCACAGATTCAGCTAAAAATGCTTTAGCTGCTGGACCACAATGTCATATTAAGCACATGTCAGTTCTTGAACCACTGCTCAACCCTCAGACAGGCCATTTCTTTTTCTAACCATGATAACTATGGGTAGTGAGTGATCCAAGAAGAGAGCAGAAAGCACTGCATCCTGGCAGTGAGAAAAGCTAAACCTGTTCATTCCATGGCTGAATCTGTCCCTTTCTGCTATCAGCCAAGGGTGACAGATGAAACATTGTGTTAACCTGATGTAATTAAAAGATAGACCTAGCGGGAGACAGTACAAGCAACAGCTGTCAAAACATAATTCAGGCACAACATTTAAGCATCTCTTATCAGTGTTTATTCATTCATAGGTTGGACTAATAGAGAAGAGCCTGAGAACAGCTGCAAATGCATGTCTGTACTTAGGAAGACAAGCGGTCCTCGCAGGTTTCTCACGGAGCTGTGCAACACTGGTGCTGATTGTTAACACACCAGCTCAGTACTTTGTATCTAAGACTAGCTCTAGACAGTGTTTTATATTTGCAGTGTCACACATCACAGAAGTGGATCCCAATGATTCTTTGCTCAGCAGTCCTGTTTCTCCACCTCAGTGATAACCAATGGACTTCACTCAGCAGAAGTTGTCCCTTTGGATATCTTCAGCTTAGACCATTTCTGGCTTGACAGTGCTGCCTTTGTAGTTAAATACAAATACTACAAATGAGGAGTGTTTGGCTAGATTTTACTCTTTGTAGCAGGGATGGTCAGGAAAACCACTGCCCTGTCTTACAGTGGTGGATTGGGTGACTACTTGGCTGCCTTCAATTGGCAGCAGCATTCATCCCAGTTCTTCAAGCTCAGTTTCTTAAGGAGAACTGTAGGATTCAATCCAAATTGAAAATGAGTCTTCCACACTTCAGTCTGAGGAACAAATTCTAGTGTCTGAGCCATTTCTCTGGCTCCAGTCGCAGGGAATGCTTCCAAGTACCCTACACAGCCCAATACGTGCTCCCCTTGCAGACCACACGTGACTCAGCAACACAGGTTTGCCATCCCTGTTACAGTTCCACTCTGTCACAAAGAGGCCAAAAGTTACCCTTAGATGGATGAAGCTAAATGTCATACTAAACTACAGAAATACATTCAAAGAAATTTCTAAAACTTCTTCTTTGTGAAATGTTGTTAAGGCAAGGTCTGAATTACTGCATCCATTTTTGATAGCCCACTTGAAGGAAGAGATCTAGAGAACAGCAGGTTATGATCAAAGGAATGGGGGAGATTTAATCTGGAAAGGAGAAGGCAGAGGGAAAACTGTAAGCTTCATGTACATAAAATGCTACTGTAAAGCAGGGAACTCTTCCCAATGCCTGTTGCAACAGAACAGAATTAATGGCTTTGATTGCAAAAGGGAGATGTGAATTTGACATAATGAAAGCTTTCCAGTGTGAAGGTTAGTTTAGCACTCAAAGACTGCATGTGGAAAATGTGGAATCTCCATCTGTGGAGGTTTTTAAGAAGAGATTAGACAATTACCTGGTCAGAGAAGTTAAGGATTCAAGAAGCTCTCACAGTATCTATTTATCCTATATTTACAGTCCTAGAAAAGATTTTTTGGGTTTTCTAGTGGCAAGTGTCTGCTTCAGACTCCTGCTGGCAGGGAAGACATTCAAGAAAAGTGATAGGTAAAATGCCTCAAGATGGATGTTTCTACATTTGCTTGCATACTACTGTAATGACTGAAACTCCCCAAACTTTAGTGTGTTAACCCACCGAAACAGTACTTTTTTTGTTTCAAAATGTGTGGGGCCGTAAGTGGAAGAAGTTATAGATGTTAGGCATCATGAAACCTCAATCCTAGAAGCTCCTGAGTGGTTTGCCTTTTGATTTTATGATCACAGTAAGGTTTAGATACACACACATAAATATGAAATAGAAGGAATTAATTATATGCTTTTATAACACAAAAACTTAATCTGAGCACACAGGATGCACTCATAATGATCTCATTTCCACAAGCCTCACTCATGCAGGTAATCCCCTGAAACCTGAAGGTACATAACCCACGAAGAAACAGCACTGCTCATCAAAACAAGAGTCAGGACTATGACATTTGCAAGGCTAAGGCACCAGCTCGTACCAGTAAGCTACTACTCTAGCATGACATCCTTGTAACTACTGGCTGCTGGAAAAAGGAAGGTGCTATCTGGAATGAAAATCAGAGATTAGGCAAAATTTATTTTGCTGCTGCCAATGAAATCACCAACACGGGAGGCCACATTTTAAAAAAGAACATGTGTCAATATGCGGATATGCACGTGTTATCTTTTAAGGCTGGGTGTTCCCCACTGCTCTATGTAATTTAAAGATCTGCTGCCATCAATAACTTGTGTATCCAGTCTTGTGTTCCGTTGTTACATCTTACTGTTCTTATTTTCAAGGATGCTTTCACGTTTTTAAATGCATTTTTGTAAGGGAAATCCCTGCTGTACTTTTCTGGTAGGGCTTTGTTTTCTTCTGAACTTTTGACCTAACTATAAATGGATTTTAGGTTACAATATTTAATACATGTATCAAGACAAGGTCTCATCTGAAAATTCCTCATCATTCCTTTCCCACACCTCCTCCCCTAAGCTTCACACTACATTTTGGGATTTCAATTTTTTTACCTGACATTACAAAGTGAGTCACTCTTTGGAAACTCTTCCTGCAGCGAAAAAGGAGTTTCAGTGATAGTCTGACATGCGTTCACAAAGCACAGTCCAAAAGCATCTCTGTTTTATGACTCCCATTTGCCCATGCAACACACAGTTCAATACACATCATATGCTCAGCAAGGGATCTTCTGATGTCAAAGTGTAATTCCCACTGTGGGCATTAAATGAAATTAGCAGGTGGCAAGAAGTTCAAAGCAAATGAGAGATTCTTGATGGTACAATACGTGGTTAAGCTGCAAAACATTTTAGCAGGAATAGGTGTAAAAGTGTGCATATATTCAAAACTGGAAAACTGACAATGAAAATCTGTCAAGGACTCCTGAATACGAAGTTACCAGCATTGTCTTTAGGGAGTACCTGAGCCAGAAATTCCTGGATTTTGGGGGAGTATTCTGTGGTGGGATCATTACAGGCTTGCTGTGTTCTTATATTCCTCTCCAGGCTTCCCCAGATGGCTCTCACCAGTAAAAGGATAATGATTAAATGAACCTTTCTCCTGCCTTTGGGCAGCTCTCTTTCTTACACAGAAATGCTTGTAGGTGATAGAAGGTGGACTCTGCCCCATTTGTTCCCATTTCATGCACTCAGATTAGTCTCAGCTGCAAAGTGGACAATATAATGCAGGCCCCAGCAAATCCCAGGTACAGAGCACAGGATCTGCTCCTTGCCAAGAGCGCAGCCTCACACGTGCTTGCAGCACAGAGACACGTAGCTCGGAGTGCTCCACAGTGCATCCAGCCAGCCTCAAGGGCAATGGCTGTGCTGAGTGGCTCCATCTGGCATGGAATCATAGAACCTTAGCTGTGGGGCTGGGACCATAAAGGTTAGCTAGTTCCAACCCTCCTGTCCTCACTTTGGGGTTGGAACTATGCACTACTGTGCATGGGGAGGCCTTGGAGCAGCAAGGACTCACATTGCAGCAGGACATTGCACTGCACATTGCAGTGGGAGGTATCTTGGCAGGGAACATTGCTCAGGAAAGACATAGAGCAGTCAAAGGCATGCTCCCAGCTGTAGCCTAACACGTGTCCCCACCTCATCATCTCAACAGTGTGACTGTTCTGAAACCCTTTAGGTCCAGAATCTGTGCCACAGTTTCTCCTGAAAGTAATGCAGGCACACATAATTCGTGATATCACATCTTAAGCTTGACATACTTTCAAAAAACACTCAAAACACAAACAAAAATACACCCCCTTGTAATAGAAATTGTCCTATTGTTAAAGCTGAGGCTTTTAAAATCTGTAGTCCTGGGTATTTTGCCCTTGTTCTAGAAGTACTGTGATTCCTACTGACACCAGCCAGCCACATCCCTTAATTCAAAGTCATGCACAGACCATACATGGTGGGTAGCAAGAACCAAGAGAAGGAAACCACCAAACCATTCCTTCAGTGAGCTGCAATGGGCCTGCTTCACACAGTGTAACTGTAAACAGGGAGACAGGTCTCTCCAGACCTGTTTAAAACACAGTACAGAGATTAAATAGCTGCATACCCTGCTGCCTACCCTTTTTTTTTTTGCTCTTCTGCCTTCTCTCTTATACAACGAACACTGTGGAACAAAAAGCGCACCCAAAGTAAACATCACTCAGACCAAGAGTCAGACATTGGAGAGTTGAAAGTGAAGCTCCCAAACTCACAAGAAAACACCTACCAGAGCTCTCTTCAAGAGTGTTATTGGGATGATTACTTTTGCCTTAGCCGAAAATGAAGGAAACTAACAGTTACAAGTAGCCCAGTCCTGAGATGAGGGACAACCTGATCCCCATCAGTGGGTCTATGCTGCATCACTTCCTCAGATCAGCAGTGGAGAGCAAGCACCCACTCCATAAGCATTTAATGGCTCTTACTAGAGAATATATATAAGCCCCAAATTAATAACTCAAGAGATGGAAGTCAGTGAAAACAGTTAATGCAAGCCTCCGTGATGTAAGTTGCCTCTACTACATTAGGGGAATTAATTAGTCATATTATTTTGGGGATACTGTGTTGGGTTGTGTTCAGCCTCAGAGCTCTAAGCCCTCATCAAAATATGCTATTTGGAAAAAACAATTTCAAACTATTTCCTAAGGAACAAACTCTTATTTGTGCATATTTGCCCAAACAGATTTAAAATTAATTCCCAAGTCTTTGCAAACTTCACACAATTCATCAATTTCTCATGATCAGTCTGGGGAGGTGCAGAGGAGGCTCATGGTACTTTCATGTTTTCTCATTAAAAAACACCCATTGGTACATTAATAAGACAAGAGCATCTCAGCAGGACATGCAGCTATGTGACATTTCAAGCCTTTTGAAGAAAATGCACAGAAAGGAAATGAACCCCAGCAGCTACAGCCAGCAAGACAACAAGTAAATGAGCTTTTCGTGTGGAGAACAAAGAGATAGGGTGCTAGGAATGGATGAAGTGAAGATACGACAGAAGAGAGGAGATCATTCTGCCTGAGAGCCTCATTAGTATCAACAGACTGGAAAGAATAAAAGACTTCAGAGGTCAAGCTGTCCTGATGTGTCCGTCTCACTTAGGCTAGGATAAAAGACACTCAAAAACCACTGTTTCGTTCATTTCTGTGTATCACACCCACTACTGAGCCCCACTCTAAAAGGACTAAACAAACTGTTTACATTTATTGAGTGTATGTATTACACGTTGTTTATTTTTAAAGTTTTAGCTTCAGAGTAGCCCTGGAGGGTAAGACAAAGATGGAGTAAACCCTGTCTCATGGCAGGATTCTAGAAACTAGTATTCCTTGTATTTTTTTTATCTTGATTTTTTTGCAGACATGCCGCTCTATTTTGGCCTACCCATCTACATGTAATTATCCTTCCCTTCTTTCAAACAAACTTTGTCCAAAACCACACAAACCATGCCCACACAGCTATCAGCAGTAAATCCTTCCCTTTGATGCCACTGCCATATTGACCAGCACTTCTCCACTGGGAGCAGCTGTTAAGCCCCATCAGACTGTGAGAGTGAAAAGCATCTGCAAATATTGGCTACAATTCTAGATACTGACTCACCTGCTCTAGAGCATGAGCAGCTGCTGGCAGTAAAAGCAAATAAATGCATGCTTTCCAGAAATATTTCCTAGTAGTGAAAAATTGGTTTTAAAATATAGATTCAGCTCTTCAAGACTGCCTCTTTATAAACCCCCCGGTTTGAGAAACACAAGTTTAGTGTGTACCTGGGCAAATGCATTCCACACCTTGCTGAACCTCCTTCACCTTTATTCCAAGGGTATCTCCCTCCAGCAGATGGAAAGCAGAAGCCTTTTATGTATTCACTTCAATAGTTTTCACTTATTCCCATGTGCTTGGCAGCCATCCTTCTAAGTAGCCTCAATATTTTGTTAACATACTGGATTTATCAATCCCATTTTACAGTTTGTTGAACTTAATCTCTAACCCTTCTCTTTGGCCAAGAAATTAAACTTTTACAGTCAAAGGTAGAGAAACATCTTAATGTCTCGTATTTTCCACCATATGCCCCCAGGCCTTTTAGATATATTTGCATATTTTTGGCATATAACTTTTTTGGGTAGTGTCCATAAAACACATCATATTTTTGTGTTTGTTTTTTTTTTTTTTAAACCTTGCATTCCTTCCATGTAGGAGTAAAATACTCTCAGAGACTGCCACATAACCAAAGCTTCCAATTTTTTGTATTGTTTGGGAAACTCAAGAAACCGGATAGTTCCTGTTTTAGCTGCCTTAGAAATATTGAAGTACAACGGTACAACATACATTTCCAAAATATTCTCCTTCTGATCTAAAAACATCCACATTTAGTTTCTAACAAGGGACATGCTTGCATGCCTTGGTCAAATTGCCTTCATATTTTTTTAAAAGTTAAAAAAATGCTTCAATTAATGTTAAAAAGGTTTCAGTACTACAGTCTTATAAAAAATACCTCAATAAACAAATTTCAATATATGTGGATGCATTTTTTTTAAACAAAGGAAAACAGAAAGTGAAATTGCTGAAACTTGCCATAAAAACAAAATAAAACAAAAAAAAAACCACCAAAAATCCACCCCAAACCTCAACCAAAAAAAACCCCAACAAACAAACAAAAAAACCCCAACCACACACACACAAAACCCCAAAATAAACAAAAAACCCAAACAAAATCCCCCTGCACTATTAAAGGTAAAAATACAGAAATTTTCATTAAAAGAGCTGGTTTTCACCTCAAAGAAAATTCCTACATAGTTTTGGGACTTGTAACTCTTTATGGTTGTTTGCTTTTCATAAAAATCAAGAATCTTCATAAGGAAAATAAGCAATTCCCTGACCAGTTCTTTGAGGCACCTTGGATTATCTGCCCATATTTGTCACATACAAGAAAATAATAAAGATACCCCACAGGTAACTTCTTACACAGTGACTGTAATATTAGTAGGCAGATGCAAATAACTAATTTATGAGCTGGTATTTATTGTCTTTTCAAAGGGATTAGGCATGTGTATGTGAAGTAATGGAACTTACTAGCCTTAAGGAACCTTTTAGCACCCCCAGCCCAAAGCACAGGACTCATGTCCAGAAAACACAAAGACAGCTAAAAGAAAAAAAGTACATGGATGGGAGGCATTTGGAAAAAGTATTCCTGTATCAAAGTTAAGTTGGAAGAAAATAAATACTGGCTTTTATTTTGGTATGACATTAAGAAACAAATGTGATTTTTAATACGAAGTGCTTCAAGTTAACCCTTTGGTATTAAATGTAAAATAAACTTCAGTAAGAACTCACACAAATCCAGTATTATATTTGCAATAGTGCTGACAGCCATCAGAGAAGCAGTTTATAGTATGTTGGGTTAGTAGACAAGAGTTACAGATAACAAAGGAAATGTATTTCCAGAAAACTATAACCTGCAAAAAGAATTGTTTAGGTCATATGTAAACTTGTTTTCCTTATACACACCATCAGAAAATACTATTTCTCGTGCTAGCTCATAGAGAAGAAGTATTCACATTTTTTTTTCCTCAGTTACATTAATCAGGTAATAAATATGTTAGTAATAATGTTCTTCTTAAAAAATTCTGATTCGCTGCATTGTCACCAGAAATTCTGTATAGATACCAAACGTCATTGGTTTTGATGAGTAATCAGTCTAAAAAGTCCACTAAATTATTTTTTTTCCATTAAAAAGTAAGTGACTTTTGGGGTAGTTTAAGGACAGTCTGTTTCTACTCTAAGGTACAATATGAGCAGCCTCCACACCTCTGATTAAGGGCAATAAGTGCTTCTACTCCTAAGCAGAGAGACTGAATGAAGAAATTGCCTACTAGGGTGCCAGGCTGTGGAGGAACTTCTAGTAGGTCTGACATTTAAACTAACACTTCCAAACTGTTTCCCATCTAGATCTGAATGGCACTATTTGGATAATAAATTGGAATCCAAACCACACCTGTTGTCCTTCCAGTAGTCTGAACTGTTTATAATAACCCCCTTCAGGTACTGAAAGCAGACATCACTTCCTACAAGAAGCCACACCAAATACACATTATTCAAATATCCATGAATTATCCTTGTAGCAGTTTGAAATGACTGCAGGAAAAAGTCCAGAGAAGAGATATAATGAAGCTGGTTAAAAACATGGAAGACAAACACTGCACAACACCACACAACCAGCTCTAGAGAGCAGCATCTCTGGGAGGAGCTCTATCATGTTGAACCTACAAGCTGAAATAGTAGCTGGCCTAGAGATAACACATCGAACAGCAAGAAGAAAAACATGGCACCAAATTATACTGGTCTCAACTGCTGTGTGCTGAGAGTACTCAGCCTCCCTCTAAACCACACTCTTCTAAAGAAATATTTTATTACTATTTCCCTATTTTTCTCTTTATTCTTTAACCATTGACATATGGGAAGTTTAAACTATCCACTGCCAGTTTCAAGAGGCATCTAGTTTACTTTTTAGTCAGGCTTTCTATGTGTATTCTGTGTATGTCCTCTACATATATTTTTAAAACCTTGGACAATTTAAACAAAATTTGATATAGATGCTAACAAATAAAACATAAAACACTTACCACTGGGTAAGTGAAGAAGACCACCAAGAGTGTGGTGTAATACTGTTTTTTTCCTAAGTGTACTCTTGCTGTCTAAAATGGCACAAGTCTGTCCCCCAGTTTTTGCTTTTACTTAAATAGTATCTTCCCTGAATGAAGGGACAGGAAATATTTCCTAACAATCTATAAAACCCTGTTCTTCAAAAGCTTGCTAGTGCATTAAAAAATGAACCCTAAGTGGTCGGTGTTATATGAATTTGCAGATCTCCAAAGCACAATACAGTGAATCAGTATGTACCATGTGACAGTGTGACACAGACCCCACAATTGTGGAAAACTCAGAAAGTATTGTTGCAACTTTCTGACAGCTGCTTTCATATGCAAGGATTTGTTGTCTACAGACACAGAGGAGCAAGATAAAAATCCACTTCCTTCAGAGACTTAAGACAGTGAGAACAAGTTAATGTAAATCCTCTGTACCAGAATAGGGAAGATAAGTTTTTGAAATATTTAAACTAATTTGTAGGCCGCTGTGGATAACACAAACTGGTTTGGGGACAATCAGTCTCTATTAATGGGAGTCAACTCACAGCCAAGAAGAGCTGGCTGTGTGTAGTGCTCTGTGGTACTGGCCTTTGAGGAACACTGATGAAAGGCTGGGGACAAACCATTGTGCTATGGATGCTAAAAAGAAGGGGAGGGAGAGTTCTGAAGAGCTAATGTTTTGGTTTAGGAGCCCTGACAGGTCACAAGCAATACTGTTGCTTTAACTTGTGGTTTCTATAATAAAATCAGACCTCTCAAGGTAGTCAGGCCACATGTCCACAATCCACATTAGGAGCCAAGGGCAGGCCTCACATGCTCTATCCAATGCAGTAAGGTCAGCAGTGCAAGATACCTTCCTGCAACTTGGAGCCTTGTTGCAATACAAAGACTGTGCTGTTTCTCCCTTCTGGATCTATAATTGGACAAATCTAGAGCAAATAATACCAAGTCAGGTCGTTTATAGCTTTGCCATCTCTATTGCAATTGTAGAGGTGCATTCCCCAAAAACTGCTCAGTTCACAGACAGGATCAGCCCAGGACTGAATAGTAGAGAGAGAAGAGCAGGACTGTCAAGCACAGAAGACACCAGCCTTAAACCTCAGCCAGGACCATGGGAAGCCAGAGTCACAAGTAACTTAGAAACTAAGTCACTACATCCATGAAGCTGAATGGATGATTTTCTCCCCTGCATCACAGAATCCTCTTGAGTCAGAAGGGACCCACAAGGAACATCAAGCCCAGCTCTTAAGTGAATGGCTGAACCTGCAACCCTGGCATTATTAGCACCATGCTCTAATCAACAGAGCTGATCTCAGGGTCTGCACAATCACCTTAGTCTTGAAACATGACTAATGTGAACTAAACCACACTGAACAGGACTGTATTAAAAAGAAGGAGAGGAGTCTCTTTGAGGCTCTTTCTCTGAGCCCATTCATTCCAAATGTTAAAAGGGAAAAAGTGACTTCTTTTACTGCACCCCTCTCTTGTGTGATTCTGGGCAGCCTGGGGAAGTTATCACACAGCTTTGAGAATTAATACATTTTCCTGTGTTGGGGGCTTTACCAGAAGCAATTTCCTCCAAACCAAACTGACTGAAAAAACACTGGTTTTACAACCCAAACAAACAAAAACCTTGCTGTGATGAGCCACCAGCAAGTTAGTCCAGAAACCACAATATTAAAAGATTTATGCTACGATAGTGACTCATAAAAGTAGGAGAGATTACTCTGACAGGGACAAAAGTGTTTAGCTAAAATTACAGATAATAAAATCACTCCCTTCAGAGGTATTTTTTCTATGAGATGGAACAGATGCAACTAAAGCTGCTACAATAATGGATGATTTGTTATCTATGGATGACAATTTCAGCCAGGTCAGGTTCAAGCTGCTTCTGGATCCTACCAGAATTTTTCTGTGCCCAGTGAATTGGTGGGAGGCTTTCTTGTGGATGGCATCTTCAGCACAGCAGGCAGAAATGATATGAGAGCACAAGGCAAAACAAGACAGTGGAGAGGGGAGGGAGAGGGGCAAAGAAAGGAGGAGTAGGATAGAAAACAATAGTCTCTATGAGACACATTTCATCTTGCAAAATTAAACTTGATTTTTATTTTCCTGGAGCTCCCTTTTGCATTGTTGAGAACACAGTATCACGGAATATTTTGAGTTAGAAGAGACCCACAAGAATCATTGAGTTCAACTCCTGGTCCTGCACAGGACAGCCCCAAGACTAACACCATGCGACCAAGACTATTATCCAAACTCTTCTTGAATTTTGTCAGGCTTGGTGTTGTGACAAAGCACTTGACTACTTACTTGGGGAGCCTCTTCCAGTGCCCAACCACCCTCTTGGTAAAGAACCTTTTTCTAATATCCAACACAACTTCAGGCCGTTCCCTCAGGTCCTGCCCCTGGTCACCACAGAGAAGAGATCAGTGTTTGCCCCTCCACTTCCCCTCAGGAGGAAGCTGTAACTGCACTGAGGTCTCTCTGAATACTACAGAAATGCTGAACAACCTTTCCCAAATTAGCAGCAGCAAATGCTTTCACAGCTGTACACACAGTTTAAGAGATTTGGATTTGATCTCCAATCTGTTACATTACAAGTAGCATGGCAGTATTCAGTGGAATTTGCAGGACTCTCCACAAGGGCTAAGAAACAGTCCAGAGAATCACTCTGAAGTGTTGCTGAAAACCAGTAGCAAGAACTTGGTCATGTGCCAGGTCTCACTGGAGATCCAGTGAGGACATAGGTGATCAGGATGGTCAGAGACCACTCCAAAAAACGTAATGATGCTTTGAGAGATGAACCACAATGAGGGAGAGTGTTTCTGTTCCTTCCAACACAGTGGAAGTATTCCAGGAATCTGCAGTTTTTAAGGTGATTTGTATTTTCAGTAAAACGGAACCTTGGCATTTTCTGTAGACTAGAAATGTACATCAACTACAAGTAAGTTTAAAACAGAAAAAACTCATCTAGCCAGAGCAGACATTCTCACACAACAATTCACGAGTTACCTTAATAAGCTGCAGTCAAAACTAATTGTATGGAGAAGTGCACAATCAGATTTAAGGTCTTGGAAGTGATGGAAAATCCATCATGACTGCTACAACCCAGGAGCTAATTACCATCCCATTAGAAATTCTGGCACTCTATTTCTAATATGAATTGGTCCAATTCCCCTATTACAGCTCATTAAAACTGCCATACTACAAATCTTCCTGTGTGTATTAAGATTGATAAATCACCTCAAGTCACCTCAATGTGTAAATTTGAGAGCTTACCTTTTATTCTGGGACACTTAATGAGTTTTCTACTCCACTTTTCTCTTGTCTCTTCCCCCCTAAGTGTATTAACACCAGCACAGGATAAGGAACCAGTAACAAGCTGTATAATGGTGGAATGTGCTTTTCTATCCCTGCTCTGAATTCCTTCTGCTACACTGCCCACAAGGACTGTGATAGCTACTCAGCCTCAGCATAAAACTAGGAGTGCATGTTCAACCAACTACCCCTCAGCCCCTGGCCCTTCCCTGCTATTTCTGAAGCTTTATTTCTCAAGATGCAGCCCACACTATGTAAGTGGGATCGATGTCTTTGTGCCTCTGAAACACACAGGCTTTCATTTTTCATGTGCAAATGCTCCTAGTTTATAATGCAGTACCTTCTCCATTTATTTTATTCCACCAATTTTATCATCTCCAAACTTCCATGCAATGCTTTGTATTTTCTTCATTCTACAGAGTGAAACTAATTCTGTAGATGAGAGAATTACTTAATCTTCCTTAACCTCAAAAAACTGCAAGAAAGGCTGGTACATTTTCAGTACAAAAGATGGCCAGCAGCATAAAAGAAATCAGGGTTGCTGTTGATGGACATGCCACAGTTCCACCAAGGTATCAAACACAGGCAAAGGGCTATTCCTCTATTCCTTCTTCATAGCTCATTTCAATTTATTTTGTTTTAAAGAAACAACTCAAGCCTTACAGTTCTTCTTTAACTGAGGACACTGCCAAAAGTGAAATTTGGTGGCTACAATACAATAAGCATACAAAATTCATAGCTAATTTTAATTATAAAGAGCTTAATTTTGGAGCTATGTATGCCTTCGTATTTATATGCATATCATATGCTTTCATGTAGGACCATAGGATATCTAGGAAAGAAGTAAGAGGAGAAAAATTACTATCACATTTATTAAGAACTATGCCCCAAACCAGCTTTTTTATAAATACAGACTTTTCAAAATCTCATGAGCTTTTAAAAAAAGAGGAATGTTACTATTTCTAATAGGCTTTTGTTGTGGTTGTGTTTTGCTTGTTTCTTTTAACACCATTTAGCAAATCCTTTTGACACAAAGTTCCTCAGGAAAGTCAGAATTGTTCTTCTACTACATCTGTATTTTTATGATAGGAAAATACAAAGAAATGTATAGAATTTATTGTCTGGCTGCCACTATTTTAAGTGTATCTTGCCACCAGTCCTCTCTTTCAAACTATGTTCTGCAGCACATGAAGAAGACTGGAGGAGTAGAAAGAAAGAAACTGATTACCCTGAACAAAAAGTTTCACTGATTTGCACTTCCCTCAATTTGAATGTTTCAAGCAGATTATTTTTATAAAGGCTGCTTTTCTCCAGATAATTATTTTCCTTACACACGTCTTAAATAATTCTTCTCCAGAGTCAAGAACAACACTCTCTTTTCTAGACAGTTCTAGACATTTTGTTAACAACTCAGACAGTCTGTTATCACGATCCTCCAAAACTGGACAAATACTGTAGCTCCTGGTGACTCACTGCTTTCCAGTTTTCCTAGGCACTCCAGTGTATGTTCACATTCAACACACTCCTACACTGGTGCGGCTTCAATGCAGAGTAAGAGGCAGCAGAGGTGATCCCTACTGTTTGACCCTAAGTGCCCTAAGTGTGTCAGACTGGCAATGGCAAGGAGAGACAGAAATTGGGATACAATCTTGGAGGTTCTCTGTCTGCCTAAATCTGCCCCTCCATCTCACTGGACAAAATATACAGAAGAGAGGTTCTTACAATCCTACATGAATAAAAGGCAAGGTATAGAAGATGATTTCCTGCCATCCTGTCAGAACACAAACTTTCTGTTCAGTTTCTCTCCAGAGGTTGTATTCTGTCTCTTATTTTTGGTTTTAATTATGCTGTAAAATGCATAGTCTATTACCAGGCATAAGGAAGCAATTTTAAAACTGATTCTGTGTGAAAAGAAGAACAAAGAGAAAGCAAAGAAACCAACTTTTCACACACCGTAATTATTCCAGAATTCCACATACATCCAGTGCACCATAAACCGCAATTGTGGGATATGCCATAATTCACGGCTTTTTAAATTTCTAAGCACAGGAAATTCTCTCTCCTTGTACCCTGTCCTCTCCTTGCCTTGCTTCTACTCTTGGCTGGGAGAAGCAATTCAACATAAGAATTATCAAAGGAATAAGAAGTCAGAGTTCAGTGGTTTCTACATGATAATCGGTGCCTCACACTTGCTAGAAACTAAGATGAGAGGATTAAAAAAAAAACCAAATCCATAGTTTTGAAGTAGTAAGTAGCTCAGAAAAAGTTGCTTTGTGAAGAAAGCAAATCATTTAGAAAGTTGTTCCCATGGGTTTTATTGCATGTTTTTGGGTTCAGTACCTTACTGAGGAACCTTTATGATGAGCAAGTCAATGTCTACAACAAACAGGAAGATACATCTAAAACTTCAGGTACAAAATTAAAGATTGCATTTTTCAGTAAGAATAATACAGCAATCCAGCAAGTTTTAACAGTGCAAGTGGTGAAAGACTGCTTACATTAAGTGGCATTGTGCTTGTGCACTATACATAACCTCTGCAACTGTTTAAGTATGTGCAATACTTAGGGATTATTCTGGCAAAACAGCAAAAGCCTCAGTAACACCTACAGACTCCTTTTTAATTCCTCTTGATGTCCATAAAAGTAAATTGAATAATGAGCAGTGTTCGCCATGCTGTGATCTCTGCTGGATTCAGTCCAATTTATATGTCATTGTGAATTAGTGACACACTGTAACAGTAATTTTCAGTGTATGATAAAGATAAAACACAACATGTAATTTGTTGACTCAGTCTCAAAAAACAATTAATCTTCTTAAATGCTGTTTGCTTTGGAGAAAAAGTAACAAGGAAAAAGAATAACGTCATGATGAAGTTATTCAAGTATTAGTGTCACCATTATGGAAAAAAGTGGTCAAAATATATTGTCTAATGCTCACATTTGCGTGCAAGTGCACTTAGAGCCATGAAACTTGACAAAGTAGAGACACTGTTACAAGGTTAAAAAAAATGCTATACATTCAAGGAAATAATTTATAATCTGTACCGGTGGCTCCGTCCTGACCTGCAAACCTCTGACTCCATACACTGAATGTCTCAGATGAAAAAATAAGACTCCTCATTACAAAATGAGCTTTCCTTATACTGACCTGGATAACCAAGAAAGATTTAAAATAACTCATTATCCCAGGAAAAAGAAGGGACTGAATTTAATATGACTTGAGTGAGGAGAGAAAAATGGAAGAGTGGCCTATGGATGTTGAGTGCAGTTTGTTCATTGTTTTGAGCGTCGGTGTTTACATTGTTCACATTGGGAAGTGGGGTAGATCTAAGAAGATCCAAACTCTACATGCTGAGAACTGCTAAGAATATGACATACAGAGTGGACAGCACTGAAGTTGTTTCCATTTTATTTCACTCAATTACATGATATAGCTATCTGTGTTCTTTCCCTTTAATGTTCCTTTTCCACTTCAAGTAAAACCCTCCAGCATTTTGAGCAGTAATACCCCTATGAAGATAATTGTATTCAGCATATTAGGAAAGTCTTCTCCTACTGACAAGATAATCTTCATCAAATCAAACTGTTTTTATGGATTCCACAAGCCAAATAGGATGTCATATTGAAGTCAGACTTCTTAAGGGGAGCAGAGACCTTTCAATCTACCAGTATTTTCATCATGATTCACCATAGAGAAGCAACTTGAGCCACACACTGCAAACAAGAGTTAAATTAATTTGGGGATTTACTTAGACTGGTAAAGAATATTTTTTAAACTGTAAACAGACATCTGTTTTGATGCTGACAACCATTCATTAGCCTTGGTGTTTGCCAGCATAGTGCAGCAGATGTTATTTTCTTGTTATATATTTTCATAAGATGCGGTCATTGTTTAAGCTATGTTCTAACAAGGACTCAGAATTAAATTGAACTAGTTAAATTAAAAATGGAATGTTATTCTCCAATGTAAATTAATTACAATGACACATTGAAGTGAGAAGAAATAATTCATGTTCTGCAAATAGCTGCAAAATGGTTGCAATGTTAACCTTTGGCTGATCTTTATGCACAAGTGGAAATAAGAATATACTGAAAATACTGGTTATTTTGTCTCTGAGAATTGTCTTATAATATAGATGTGTGGATAAATAAGATATATTTGACACAAGCACACACATCTGTGCACATATAAACACAGTCAGGTATTTAAATTTTGGATTTTTGTCCAAGCCAATATATTTAGTGGGAAAGAACAAACTAATTTGAATAACCAGAAAATGTCTGGCTTTTCTCTGTCACTCTAAAGTGATATCAGTCCAGATTCAGACAGCTTCCAATTTCTGTTCTGATACAACAAATGATGAGATGTTATTGAGAAATTTATCATCATGTTCTTTCATTTTAACAGTGCAGAATGGTAAACCTATGTAAGACTTCTCTAGATCTGACTGGTTCATCTGATAACAATCTGAAGTGCTGGATGCTCATTTGGAGTGAATTTTAAATCCCTGAAGGTTCACCTATCACCAGCTTATAGACTGCAGGAACAAGAAGACTACTTACTTTTTATTTTGTTTTTCTTATCTTTCTTTTTTTCCCCCTGAATTGGCTACTTGTGAAAGGTCCAAAGTCAGTGTAACTGGAGACTAGACAGGATAAAAAGATATTCTCTTTATCAGCAGAAAAACTGCCTTACCTCCTCTCAACACAACTTCAGTCTGAAACTTAAAACCAGCTGCCACATTCTGACTATAAACATGTCTTTCATCAGTGTGCATTTAATAGAAACTTTGTGGCCCAGTTTGAGACTCCTTCTTCAGCATTCAAGGAACACAAAACACAAAAAGAATTCTACAGCTAAGGACAAGACAAAGCTTGTAGGTCAATGTAACCTATTTTATTAGATAAGAGATACAGCTTTTTTGAAAAACTCGAATAAGCTTTCAGACATGCAATCCCTTCTTGGGGTATGAAATACATAATAGAAGCAGTCTATTTAAGAACTATGTAACAACCAGGAAACCTGAGAACTGTGACAATTACAAGAAATCATCACAAGACCATTGAAGACACTAAATTGTTCTATTTGAAATTGAGGCAAGATAATGGCAGCAACCAAGTTAATCATGACATCTCTTTCCTAAGAGACCACAAAGACTCTGCTATTAGCCCTACAGTAAAAAAGCACATGACTAAAAGCTGGTTCATGTTCCAGGCTGTGTAACTATGCTATTCTGTTTCTATCTGTAAAACTGTAGTATCGATTTTCTACCTGTTCCACCATACCAGGCTCACCTCAATTAGATTAATCTGCGTAAACCACATCTAGAACTTCAAAGGGAAGTGCTGTAAAATACAAAGGATTGTATAATGAATAGCACTTGAAAGAAAAGCAAAAAGAACATACATTGATAAGCCCCAAACAATATCCACAATTATCCGACCATCAGATTTTGCCTCCAGCCAGAGTTCTGAACAAAACTTAGGAAGAAAACAATGGAAACAGAAATCATAGATGACATAATGGGAATGGACCTGAACACCATTTCATTTGCTGAACCACAAGATCTGAGCAAGTACAGGTAGAAGGGGAGAGAGCACACTTGTAGTCTAAAGAGCTCCTTCCTTCCGAGGCCAGAAACCCTATCAGCCTGTTTGGAGGACACAGGGGCTCAGACTTGCAAGCTCAGGGGCAGCAGCAAGCCTGCTATCTCACACTGATGGCATGTAACTGCAATCACCCAGAGTTTCCAGCCCTTGATGCAGGAAGCTTGAGTGTAAGGTAAAGCCCATCTTTTGTTTGGATTGTAGTTGCCAGGAAGGAATGACTTCACAGCAGCATTAATTATGAGGCAGGAAGGAACAACAAAAAAAATCCGCAAGAATAAAAGTTAAAAAAATGCAGAAGAGGGCAATAGGAGTCAAGAGACAACTGAACTTAGCAGAAGGACAACATGCAGGATATATATGTGTGTGTGTGTCTGTGTCAGTGTCTGTGCACTACTAGCACTTCCCATAAGACATAGCTATTTGCCAGAACTTGGATTACTATTGATCATGATAACTAACTTGAGACTTCAGTGACTGATATTCTCAGAGAACATACAGTATTGCTGCTCACTAGGCATGACGCTTAAATGTCATTCCATCCCTTGAGGAATTACATGCCAAACTTAAGATGTAAATTAGTTTAAATAGTGATATATTCTTTGTATGCTGCTTTGATTGATACAGGTATGATAATAGCTAATAGCACCTACTGTAAAAGGTGCTGGGACCAGTTTGTGCTGAAGAATTGTTACTTGTGGGAGCCAGGATTTTCAGTTTATTCACTTTCAATAAAATTCCATAACATTAGGATTAAACAGCAGGAAAAGCACTGAAGAACTAGCACTACCAGCAAGGAAAGAGTGTCAGAAGTATATTTAAGACTCTCCAAGCAGCATTCAGGTTTTTATAGCAGTTGTGATAATCATCTCACACTTATGGAGAATCTTTCATCCAGAAGGATTCATTTATGGGCTTTGTGCATACCATGGGAAAAAGTGTCCTCTCTTTTGCCAACTTACAGTGGGAAAAGCTGTTTACACCTCTGGAGGAAAATGTGCTATAAGAATTGCCACATCCCAAACAAAATAGATTAGGACAGGCAATGCTAAGTGCCACAACAGTTAAGCACAAAACATAGTGGGGAATTTGAAGAAACAGAACATAAATAATCAAAATCATGTTCTACTCAGGATGCTGAAACTAATGGAGTAACTTCGAAAACGTATCATGGTATCAGTCATCCAACTTGCCTTTAAATTCCCATTGGGCCTTTTGGCTCTTCCTTAGTTTCTCTCAATGTATACTCATACAGGCTGCTCCCTAAAACATTAGCAACCATTAAGCTGAACTTGACAGTGCTGTTTCCAGGTAAATTACATAAAAAAGTTGGTAACTGCTAGCTTTTTAATGCTACCCAATGTAAAACAAGAAAGATTTTAAGTTAAATAACATGAACAAAAGGCATTTATAGAATAACATTTGTATTTTAAATGCACTTGGATAATTCTCACTAGGTTCGACTACCCTCTTTAACTCGTGTCTTGGTCCCATCAGCCTTACTTACATAAGCTGTTTTTTCCCAGAAAGGTGGAAAAGAACAGGACTGCCCATCGAGATAACAGAAGCAAACTCAGGACTTCCAATGAGTCCTGAAAAGAAAGAAGAAGAAAAAAAAAGGTAATATGAAAATTATGCACCACCACACCAACCAATCAACCAACCAACCAACCTACCCTACCTACCTACCTACCTACCTATAAAGGTGCTGCCCTTCAGTTCAAGTTGGGAACTCAGGAAAAGAACACAGAAAGAATGGTTCTTGCTATTCATTCAGCACAACTCTAGATCTATGTTTTCATTTGTTGGTAAAGAGATTTATGACTGAGGGGTAAAAGGGTATCTTAATGACGCTGCCCTTGGCCACACCGGAGCTCCGGGCTAGCTCTATGGTGCCACTCTGGCAAGGGCAGTCGCCAGGAGTGGGGAACTGCAGAGGAAAGGCAATCCCACTGCAGAACCTTCAGAGCACCGAATCCTGCCAGGCTCTGCCAAATCAGGCATCGTGGGTGATGGCAAAAGGAAGGAGGAGACTCACTCGGCTGTACTTCCCAGGAACAGGTTTATTCGGGAGAGGGGATGAGCACAAGGGTCTGGGCTGGCAGAAATCAGGACTGAAGAGAGCCCAGAGCACCTCTGTGCACTGGGTTTTATCTCAGGGGCGGGCACAGTCCAGGGTCCAATGGGAGCTCACAGAGGGAGGGGTAAGGGGAGGAGGTTACAATGTCAGGGACCAATGGGAATACAAAGAAGGTGGGAATACAACATAACAACCAATAGTGTTTTGAGGAAGGGATGATATACATGGAAGGAGCTGGAAGGAGAGGTGGGGTTTATGATGATGGATGGGGAGATGGGGCAGGGTAAAGGCAATTGACGAGGAACCTTCAGGAAAACAGGGAGGGGTTTACATAACAGACAACGGGGCTAAACCAATACAATCAACAGGGGGAAACAAGAACGTACTAACAAGTTTTAACAAATTCTTAACAAAATTAAATAAACAAACTATAACATCTTAATGAGCCTTAACTGTTTCCCTCACATCCTTGTTTTCTTCCTCTCATGATATCCCTAATTAAGAAAGGTACGTTTGTCACACGATCTCCCATTAACTCAACAAGTCAGATCAGTCAGCTCTCCTTTCGACACCAAAATGCTGAGGTGATCTTTAGATGTTTCTTTCCAAAATTTAATTTCCAACAATTAGACTTAATTTAAGGTTAACACTGATTTCCTCCCTTATGGAATAGCAAAAATAATAAATGGAGAGAAGTTTCCTAGCACAAAAGAAGGTATTATCAAATTAAATGAAAAGGAAGGAGCCTTCTACCACCCCTGGGAACAGGACATTGCTGGTTCATGAACACATTACAGTGGCAAGGCTGAATACAAACCTGAGGGCTTGCAGAATGATGGCCAACCTCTGACACAAGGTCATGAGGCAGAGATCCACCCTTTATTACATTTTAAATGTGAAATGCATTGCCTTGCTAAATCTACTCACTTGGTGTTGATCCACTTGCTTCACTCATGAAAGATTTTTACTTGAAAAACATCTAAGCTACAAATGGACTCCAAATATCAGTCAGGCAGACAAATCACATATTACAAACAGTAAATAACAAGCTTTTCTTCTGGGAAGAAAACAAATCATCAGTTCCTGGCAAGGAGGAAAATCACTGTTTCCAGCAACCAAGACTTCAGAACAACAATCTAAACTGATGAATCAGAATTCATAATGACACAAACAGAATTATACACAGCCCTCTACAAGGGTTTATAGGAGAAATTAAACTTAACTACATTACCAGTAACATGACAAATGCAGCTACACTAAAAAACACGATAAAAAAATGGTAACTAAAGAAAATTATAACCAAGAAGATGGTTTTATCATTTAAAAAAATGAATTTCATCCATCTGATTGCTCAAATTACATTTTTCCCACTAATATTGAGCTGAATTGGCTATTCAGAATGTCAATACCATTAACTGCTAATGCTGAAATAGGGTTTTGTTTTTTCACATCAAGCAATACATGATTGACAACCATGCCAGAGATTGTATAGATTTTAGCACAGGAGAGACTGTTTGTTTACTCTCTGTGACTTTCCTCTTTGTGGCAGAGCAAAAACATAGGTGGCACTAGGAGGAATTTATTCAGCAGGCAAATTTCTTTCCCATGTTCTTTTCTTGGTAGAAAGAGAAGAAATAGAAAAATAACTACCAGAGGCTTAATATTCTTGGGAAAATGTTATAATAAGTGCAGGGGTACAGGATGTCCTTTTTAACACCACAGGTGAGGAAGAGGATGGAACAAGAGAAATGTACAAGCATTATTTTGATAGTGACACAAATATAAGTACACATAGTATCAGATTAGTAGAATGGTGTCCAGTTTCTAGAACAGACAAAGACATAAAAAGATTTACTGGCTGAAATCCAAAGCTAGAAAAATCTTACCAGAAAGAGAAATGCAAATTTTAAATGAAGGTAATAAACTACTGGGCTATTTTATTGAAATGTGGTGGTAGATTCCTCAGCATCCCCCTTGGACCCTCAAATGACCACAATGCATTAGACTTCACACAGAATAAATGGTTACTATTTCCTGGCATCTGATATAACACAGATATGAGTACATATCCATAATAGTCTCTGCTGACCCTGAATGATCAAAAGCTTTAATCCAAATAACTGAATAACTATTTATGGCAGTTATTTATGTAGCTTTCTGACAGCTTCATTTTTGCTGATTAGTATTTTACTGGACAATAAAATCTAATTTGAAGTAATTTCAAGGTATCACTAGTGTGAATAAGGCTAGAAAAATTGGAAACTTCCTATTTTAGGGCAATTAATTTTTGTAGTTATGCTGTCTCTCCATTTTTTCAGACTTAATAACTTTTGACAGTAATAACTAATTTAAAAAACAAATGGGATACTAAGTGTCTGAGAAATTAAATTCTTGAAGATGATGGACCAGGCATATAACTTACTTTTCCTCATTGTCTGCAAGAATTAATCTATTGACATATCCATGTCTGGAGACTTACTCCAGGAATTTGGTGTTTGATCCTGGCAAGAAACCAGTCATATTTCACAGATCTAGATTTTATTCGAATTTATGGAAATAGATAATCTGAATGAAAAAGCTTGTTTGGGTTTCCACCAGGACTTTGAAAGGCCACTCACCTAAGGCCTTTGAAGAGCCAAACTGCCATGGAATAATCTTACTATGGAAAAATAATTGCATAAAATACAAGAAAGAAAATGTAGGAGCAAATGGACATTTTTCATAATTATGAGGTTCATTCACCATATGTCCATCTGCACCCACACTAAGGGCTGTTTTAATCAACTTCATCACAAATTATATAGAGAAGAATAGACAGCAAAGTCACACAGACTGCAACTGATGCTAAATTATTCAGAATAGAAGAAAAGCTGAATAGCAAATTACAGATTAACAGAATTGTTAAGGTTGGAACAGACATTTAAGGTCAAGTCCAACCATCAAGCTAGCACCACCACCATGTTCACCATTAAAACATGTCCTCTAATGCCATAACTATGTTTCTTGAATGTGATGGCTCCACCACTTCCCTGGGCAGTCTGTTCCAATGCTTGACAACTCTTTTTGTGAAGAAATTTTTCCTAATAGCCAATGCAAACTTCCCTTAGTGCAGCTTGAGGCAATTTCCTCCTGTTCTATCACTTGTTACTTGGGAGAAGACACCAACCCCCACCTGGCCATCCAGCCAAATCTTCTACCCACCAAAGAGTACACCCATCCACACCCTCCATGGGAAGCCACTTTCTCCATGAGAATGCTGTGGAAGACAGGATCAAAGGCTTTACTGAAGCCTAGGTAGACAACATCCACAGCCTCCCCTCCATCCAATAAGTGGGTCACCTGCTCACAGGAGTAGATCAGCTTGGTCAAGTAGGACCTGCCTTTCATAAACGCATGCTGGCTGGACCTGATCCTCTGGCTGTCCTGTTCATGTTGCATGAAATGGATCTGGATGAATCCATACTGTGTGTATGTATGTGTATGTGTGTGTGTGTATAAATATATAAATATTGCTGGTTTTAGGCAAGACAGGGTTAATTTTTGCAGCAGCCAAGAGGGATATGGCTGAGGGGTCATGGCCAGGACCCTGTTATTCTATAACACCTTACCTCATTGCTGGCCACAGGAAAGGAACTCTCCTGTTCTTCTGGGGAGAAGGGGCTCCTTCCTGTTGAAAAAAATGTGGTGGGGGAAGCTCTCCCATATTGTTCATTGTCCTGGGGTCTGTGGTGAGCATTTCTGCATGTGAAGCATTCTCTCTTTCTGCATTCTTTTGCTATTGCTGCTGTTACTGTTCATTTTCTTATCTCACTGCGGTTTCCAGTAAAGTGTTCTTATCTCAGTGCATGACCTTTGTCTTTTGTGCCTCCAATCCTCACCTCCATCCTGCTGCAGCGAGAAATTGAGGGGGACATGAGGGAGTGAGAGAGAGCAGCAGGGTGGTTCGGAGAGTCTCAGTGGGAGCAGTGAATTGGGGAGTGCCATTCCTAAGCCAGGAGAATATACATTCAGGTGTGCACATTTTCTGTTAAAGGGCTTTCACACTGATCAGCCAGGGAGGGGAACAGGGTGAATCCACGGCTATTGTTTATGCTGTGCTTTCTGTTGTGTTGATCTGCATGGACAATCACTTGTGTATGTACTGGGTACCCTGTGTGTGGCTGTGTGTCTGCTGGGAATGCGTGCTCAGTCTCACTTCTGGCTGAATGAGGAAATGTGGAGCTAGAGCAAACTTTCCTCTCACAAGCTACCAGACTCAGCAACCACTAACAGCCTACATGATCATTCCAAATTTGCCCTCTTCCACAGAGGTGCCAAAGACATGAAGGCCTTACTGAAACATCCTTACACTTGTCCATCAGTGTACTGCAGGGCTCACCACCGCATCCTTTAGGTATAAAAGCTGTTACCCAAAAAAGGAGCATCTCTGAGGAGTAGAAATCTGAAAATTATATTCTTCTAAATACATATATATCTACAGCTTATCAAATTGGCTTAGCTTTTCCTTGTATTCTCTCAGCCCCAGTGGGAGATTATTTGCTTCACTTTCTCATGATTTTTTGAATTCACTTCATCCTATGGTGTCTCTGAACTGTCTTGTAGGAACTACTGCCTAATGCACTCTTTAGTAAAGCAGTTTCTACTCTGTCAACTGTCACTCAAAGTAGTATAGAAATTCACTTATGTTCCTGCCTATTGGGATCAACAACCATGAGAATGACATTTGCTTAACAAAACTGTTACACCTTAAAAAACAGCAATGAAAAATTTAGCAATACAATTAAATTTATTTTTGCAATGTTCTTCCTCAATTACAGAGTATTCCATTGATATCTGACAGAATTCAGTTGAAATCTGAAATTTTCAGGTCAGTATCCATGTCAAAATAACATTATCACAGTAAACCTGGTTTTATCATCCCATAACAAACCAAATTGCATTTTTTTCAAAGTGAATGCAACTTTCTATTTCTTGTAAAAATGTAAGAATACCATACAAAGTGTCATGCAGTTTCAGGGAGAATCTCATCTTTTTCATGAAGTAGGAGGTGGGAGACTAGAAGAGCAAACCAGCAAGATGTTTCATTGAGAATGGAAACAATGAAACCTGATTTCCTATGGATTTGTGCTACGGATTGAGATTTACACAACTTCTCTCCTGCCTAATAAGGTTCTGATTTTATGCTGCATAATTCATTAAAAGGGCCTTCTTCTTACATTCAGACATGTACATTTTAAAAAATGTACAGCAACTTACTGGATTTTTTTACGTTTTCCCCTCTGTCTGCAATTGCCCAGAAGGCTCAACATGCTGTACTGGGAAAGACAGAGGACTACATTCTTTGAATGTTGGTTGCTCTCTGTTGCTTACAATAGTAAATTCAATTTCACAAATACTCCCCAACTACCATACATTTACTTATAACATTTGATATATTTATTTCTATTATTTATTTCTATTTTCAGGAAATCCTTTCAGGAATTCTGTTTTGGGGGACACAACCATTGATGGAATGTACATAAAGGATTTCTACTGCATGACCCACACATAAAAAGCTCTATAGGTAAATCTCGGATTGAAAGAGGACCACAGTTTCCATCTAGAGGAAGCTCTGCGTGTAACTAATGGCTTATCTCTCTGGGAAGTTGAAGATTAAAGACGGTCAGGCTGTAGATGCTCTATGCTTTCTCTCAGACACCTGCTGATGCCATGATTGCTCCACAGGCCAAAGGAAAGTCAACTCTGAAATACCATCACTAATATGATTAGATGGCCAGTGGTATACAGCCAGACCCTCTATCTGTGAGCAGGAGAATTCTCTGCAGGGGAGAACAAGGAACTCTCTAATACAAAGTGTTATTTTTTTTAAAAGCATACTTCCCTATCTTGATGCAAGAAAAATGCTGTACCAACTTGAGCTACTGTGACTCAAGAAGACAAGTTATATTGGAGAGAAAGAAAAGGGTTCCAACTTAACCATTCTCTCTTCTGTGAGGACAAAAAGTCCAAAACACCAGATAAACCAAGGGCTGAAACTGTAACAAGGTACTGTGCCTACCTTGAGGCAGAGTGCTGAAATGTAAACTCCTGCCTACTGAAGCAGGTCAGAGATGGTAGATTACGCTCTCATTCCTTCCAGCTTCTACTCTAGGGAATACCATAAATATCATAAATGGCCTCTTTTCTTAGTCACTGGTCTGGAAATGTGCAGTTAATTAATTTTACCCCATTCAACATAAAGGTCTAGGACTCTATCCAATTTTTTTTTTTTTTTTGGTCAACATTCAGCAATAAATGCAGGCTTCCCCAGGCTTAGCTAACAGTTCATAGCAATGATTGGCAGATACTTCCAAGGTCTCCACAGATCATCCAGAATCACAGCCTGCCCCTGGAACTGCACAGGGGGTCTTTTTGTAAATACTTCTTTCATGGCCTTGCCCAGTCACACAATTTAATTCAGCATGAATTGAATTTTACTCGTCCTCGAGTATAGGTACTTGGTTATGAAAATATTTTGAACTAGGAACTTTTTAGGAATAAATTACTACTAATTAAGTTACTGGAAGAGGAAAAGCTGGGTTCTTCTCTCCTCATCCTGGAAGGAATAAAACCCACTTACCTATTTTTTTTAGAGTTATCTACACTGCTAAGGTATGTGCCCTTTCTACTTATTTCAGCTAACCATCTCCAAGCAAGAATGCAAAAATCCCAGGATCAGGAAAGCACACAGGCTGACTCCAAACACTGCTGATTCCAGCACACAGCTACAGAGAAGGCAACTTGTGCCCTGCAACTCGTGCTTCTTGAACAACCTACATCTTCTATGCAGCCACTGATTATAGAATAAATATATCAAAGGGAACAAACTTAAATAGTAAATCTTGGGTAAAATCTGCATAAAAATTCCAGTTAATGTAGCAAACATAAAGTCCTCTTAACAGCAAAACTACAAAAACAAAACTGGCATAACTACTTCATGGCTTTCATGCTTTTAAATGACTTCAACCTAGGCAGAGCATTCAGAAAGAGAAAACATTTTATAGCAGAAATTACAATGGAAACCAAAGTGAAATTCTAACTAATTTAAGCCCTGGAGCTGCAACTACTTTGCTTACACATCTCTTTGCAAGAGAAAGGTCTTAACTGCACAGTGAAATAACTCTGAGAGTCCTGTGATCTGGAAATGGGATGAAAGAGTTCTTAGAATACCAGAAAACAAGGGTTCTGTCAAACAGTAGTGGTAGCTTTAAAATTCTCCACACACACTTCTGAAAAAGAAAGGGTTGATTTGTAAAACCTAGTAAAACTCAACATGGGACAAAACGACATTGTCTGGGTCTCTTTATGTGGCCTGCCTGGGAGACCAGCCAACAGACTGGTTTAGTTTAAAATTATACAGAAAGCCTACCTGTAAAATCAATCATGGTAAGCTCTGCACAGGAAGTTCAGGGCAAGGGTGAAGTGGCCAGTTGTCAAGTGTTGTTTTTGTGTTAATAGTCCATTCAAATATGCAGCTCTTCTCTGCAGTTCTCTCTTTATATTAAGGATGCCTGACAAACACCCACAAGAAGCTGTAAGTAAACATCACAATTCCACTGATCCTAAAAAGCCACCAGAACAAAGTACTGGAATGTAAACTATGAAAATGCAGTTTTCATTTCAGATGACAAGGGAAACTGTCTTTGTTACTTCTTGACCCTCTGACCTCCCAAGAGTCATGCCAGAGCTGTCAAGTTTTTTTTTAATTAAGTATTTAAACATAAAACATGTTCCACATGTAGTCATTCCTTCTAAGATATAAAAGAACACAACAAAGAGTGACCATGTGTGATGTAAACATCAAAAATATTTTATTCAATTTATGGAAATACCCATCTACTGTGAAGTGCACTCTACCTGCTGATGTGCACATTTTATCTGGCTGACAAGGATACTCATTATCTTTATGAAAATGACAAATAACCTTTAACTCCTTGAGAAATTACTGAAAATGAAAGCCTGACAAAGATGGGCTGAAGTGATCGATTCTAGTGAGGCAAACAGAAATTGGAATGTATCCCTTCCATAGCCCAGTATTTTTGGGTAACCATTTAGGTGCTTATGGCCAGGCAGGAATCAGTATTTCTTGGTGTCAAGGCCTCACTTTACCCTGACAGAAGCCTGTGCACCACAGTCCTCCACACAAAAATCTTTTTCCCTGCTCCCTTACTGCTCCCCATCAGGAAAGTCTAAACAAATAAGGAGGCCACATGCATATGGCATTTTGGGATGCAGATATCTATCAGCATATTTATTAACTCTGCCAGACATTTCTCAATTTGCTTAGGTTTTTAACAATTCCCTGGCTGTATATCAACCCCCCTAGCTGATTTGCTTTCTGCATCGAGGTATCAGACAAACCATTCATTTTTAATTTGCTTGTTTGCTACACCCTGGAATACATTGCTTACTTGAAACAGGTAAAAAGCTCTAGGGAGAGTTTATATCTCTGCATTTGTAGACCCCATCTGGAGAACTGTGTACAGTTCTGGTGTCCCCACCATAAGAAGAACATAGAACTGTTGGAGCAAGTCCAGAAGAGGCCACAAAGTTAGTAAAGTGACTGGAACACCTTCCCTGTTGAGGCAGGCTGAAAAAGTTGTGTCTGCTCAGCTTGGAGAAGTTCGTGTGGAGACCTTCAGCAACCTTCCATGATCTGAAGGGGGATACAGTGATGCCAGAGAGGGACTTTGTCAGGAATGTAGTGATAGGACAAGGAGTAACATGTATCAACTGAAAAAGGGAAAGTTTAGGTTAGATATTAGAAAGAATTGTTTCACTGTGAGGGTGGCGAGTCACTGGAACAGGTTGCCCAGGATGGCTGTGGATGTCCCAGCTCTGGCAGTGTTCAGGGCCAGGCTGGATGAGCCCTTGAGCAACCTGGTCTAGAGGGAGGTGTCCCTGTAGCAGGCTTGGGACTGATCTTTAAGCTCTATTCCCACACTTTAACATTCTATTATTGTATTAACATACTCAGACATACGACAGGTTAAGCTAACTGGATAAAAAAGACGCTGGCCCTCAACTAGGAAACCAATCGCTTTTTATCCCTCTTCCCTAACCTTAAGACGGGTCCATCCTCTGGTAAACACCACGGCAGCGGTCTCCGCCTGGCCCCGCCTCCGAGGCGGCCTCAGGCCGGGCAGGCCCGCCGCGCCCGAGGCCTCGGGGGGCAGGGCCCGCTCGGGAAGGAGCGGGAGCGGGGCCCGGCCAGGGGCGGAGCTGGGGCGGAGCGCGGCCATGTCCAAGCACGTGTTTCTCACGGGACCCCCAGGTAATGGGGGCGGGAGGAGCCCGGGGAGACGGGCGGGGCGGTGGCGCGGCCGAGGGGGTGCCCTGACGTACGGCCTGGCCTGGCCTAGCCTGGCCTCGCTTGGCTTGGCCCGGCCCGGCCCGTGAGGCGCTTAGAGCCGGGGGAAGGCAGCTGCTGCCGGGCCCTGGGCTCTGAGGAAGCCCCGGGAGCGCCTCCAGCTGCAGCAGGGCCCGGCACTGTCCGAGATTCCGTGGCTGCGGTCCCGGAGCTTCCTCCCCCGTATCGAGGTCAGAGCTGTGGGACTACTTAGTTTGTTTGTTCCAGGTTGTCAGGAAAATTAATCCACAAACATCAGAGGTTTATGTCCAAAAAGGAGACAGAGGAGTCCTTTTACTTTATTTGAATAAAGGGAGAGGCCATGGGCATTCCCCTGGGGTCTCTCAAATTTTTGGAGCCTCCTTTTATCCTAATTCCCGGCCGCTTGTCCCTTCTCTCTTTGGTCCCCATAGGCTGAGATACTTGACAGGTACGGACTACCCGGAACGCCTGATACCTGGGATACCTTCCCCCCCTCCCAATGCATAATCCCTTCTTAATTCTTAACTTTTGTGGAATTCATGGCGGTCTTTCAGTGCCTCTTTGATCTTTTAGTGGAATCCATCCCATTATTTCTGTTGTCTCTCGCTGATAGCTGCATCTTATCAGCAGACCCAGAGCTTGTTTGTAAAGACAAACCTGTCATTCCTCTCACAGGTGAAATGCCACTTCACCTCTCCATCCAGTCCTCCAAAGCATGAACTTTTCCAGGTGCTTCTGTCCTGGAGTTCAGTGTTGGGGGAAAAAAAAAACCCAACACTTCCTGGACAACTAATACTGCTTCAGTATAAACTGCAGCGATAAAGATAAATAATTTCTTAGAGCTCATCTTTCCCGTAACTTAATTGTAGTGATTTAGCACTTCCAGCCTCAGTGAAGTGCAGGTGTAGGTAATAATTGGATGGGCAGGCCTTGATTGAAGCAGTGGAGTAATTTGTCATGGTAAGGGAATCTGATTATTGTGGAGGCTGAGTGGGACATAGTATGAGGGTCAGACTCTGCGGTTGATAAAGACATTACCCAGTTATTATGATTCCATAGCTTTCCTTTGTGGTGTGAGAGTAAAGCAGTGGGCCTAATTCTCCTTTTTGTGAACCTCTTGCAGATGCCTGTCTTGACTGGAATTAATTTTAAATGCTGCTGTTAGGCTGAGATAGGAATACATTCCACCCACTTCACAGTGGCTTTCCAACCACTTGAATAAAGGCAGCCTTTCAGGAGATGCAGAGGTTAGGACTGCTTAGATCTTGTCTTTCTTCATTTATCTGAAATTTGATGTACTGTTTTGATGAGCTAAATGTCTAACTTCAAGCTTTCTTAAACTTGGTTTGAATTACTCTAGCTTGTTTGGCAGTTTACTGCATGAATGTAAACAGAGATAGCAAATCCACTTAGCAAAATTAGTATAAATTCACTTACAGGGTACAAGGCCTTGAAAAGATGTTAGTTACTGAAGGTGCCACATTTGTCATTTTTTTGTTATTCAACTTCCAGGAAGCCCGCTTCTTGAAATTTGGAAAGTTTGTTTAAGCATTTGACTAAATGCTTTTGAAGCTACAGAATATTTTGTCACTAGTATTGACTGTTAGGAAAGCAGTTCCTAAATCTGCTTAAAGTCTAAATTAGAAGTTTGGTGTGTGCATCTTGAAATTGTTTCTGTGGGAATCTTTGGGTATCTCACATTTGGTCTGTGTCCCTCATCTCCAGCAATTTGAAGGTTTATTCTTCAGGATTATTTTCTATCATCTGAATTTTTTAGAGCAGTGATTAAAAATGAAGTGATAGCACCAAATTTTGTGAGAAGCAATAAAGGTGAGTTTAAAAGGAGATCGCTGAGAAATATACTTGTACAGTGGCACATGGGGGAAAACTGAAAGGATGTCTGGAACATGGCCAGTGTTCACATTGTAAAAGGCGCATCAGACTGCGAGATGCCAGGTGGTGAGAGTTTTAAGGACCTGTCTTAGAGTAAAAAAAAAATTTATAGAGTCAGAAGATAATTCATGTACAAATGGGCTTGAGGTTCAAAGGAGTATCAGCTATGAGGCCAGACCAGGTTGCTTACGGCTTTATCCAGTCATGTCTTGAAGACATTAAAGTATGTGAGGATTGCAGAGTCTCTCTGGGCCACCTAATTCATGGCTTCACTGGCCTCACAATAAACAAGCTTTTCTCTGTATCTAGACAAAATGTCCCTTGATTCAGTTATCAGAAGAAACATTTTTCAGTTGTTGGAACTTTGTAAGGACTTGGTATCTGACGGACATTGAGTGTCATTCTGATTTCTAGGACATCAGTGGAAGAAGTGTGTGATTTGTGTCAGTTAGGCATCTGGTAATAGCAGTGAACTTTGACCTTTTGATCTAAAAACAGGGTGAATTTAGCTCTGACCTTAGAAGTACTGAATATCAGTGGTAGAAAGGGAGATTCGTCAGTCAGTCTTCCGGCGAGCTTGGATATCAGTTTTGTATCACCGTGCCTTGTGGTAAGTTTTGTGGCCTGCTCATGCATCATCTAAGCTAGCAAATTCATTGGTAGCCTGGGATATTTGTACCATTCTGTTGAGAAACTTTATAGTGTCAGTACAGGATGAACTTTAAAAGATGCTTCTGTTCTTTCCTACCATGTAGAAAAAGTAATTTGCAACCTTCAAAAGTAATCAATGTTCCCGCTGAACTGAATCATTACTGCGGCTTTTAAAAAAAATGGGCTTTTAGTGCAGAAGAAGATTAATGCTGTGTGCTTTTTTTTCCCTTCTTTATTTTTAGGGGTTGGAAAGACTACTTTGATCCAGAAAGTCACTCAAGCTCTAAAATCCTCAGGTGTTCCCATTGATGGATTTTACACACAGGAAGTTAGAGAAGGTGGCAGGAGAACAGGATTTGATGTTGTCACTCTGTCTGGAAACCGAGGACCTTTATCTAGAGTCAGGTACTAAAGTTTTAATAACTGTAAGCAGCTTACTGTTTTATGTGTCTGTTCCAATCCTTTGGCGTGCTAAATGCTCCTCCAGAAGGTGATTTCCAGCATACATGGCTTTCGTGGTCAAGTTCTTTGCTTGGTTTTTGTGTCCTGGCTGATATCTGTATAGTATATGTAGGCAGTGTCTCTGTTGCGCAGTGAAATATTGAAAATGTGCTGGGCAGGGGTGTTTTATCTTGCTGGCTATTTTATACCAGATAGAGAAGGCACTGCTGAGCCTTTTACTGTGAGGCCAGGTCCCTTTGGGATGCAGCTAAGTAGCTTATTGTGGGCAGGGAGGAAGATTTTTGTGTTTCCATTAGCCGATTTATGGAGACAGAAGTGGAAAATGAAAAGGGAAATTGCATATAGCATTGTTTTAAAGAACATTTGTCTGGTATGCAAAACTCACCTGTGAATTTTAAGAAAGAAAGGGTTTCAGAGCCCCAGAGAGGGGGCTCTGAAGTGCAGAGTGCCTCACAGTGTCGCCCGATTCACTAGACTTAGATTTTCATACTTAGTGCAAAACTTAGTCTATGTCCAGTGTGACCTTAGCACCTCATTCACACAGAGTTGATGTTAAAATAATTTTCACTCTTCTAATGGAGGTGCAGCTAGCACAGTGTGGTACAGCACATGCAAAGTGAGTATTTTTCTAAGATTAAGGGTTTTGTAGCCCATACTGAGATGATACTGCTATGATGCTGTCTGTAGTGTCACATTACAAAATTCAAAGATCTGAACTGCAGACAAGAGTTTTGATTTCAGTGTAAATATACCTGCTGACTTTTAAATGGCATTGTCCTTCAATACACTGTTGAAATTTGAGCTTGCATAGTTGTGAAGGATGCATATTTATTATCTGACAACAAGCTGTCTGCAGTATGACTTACTGCATGGTTTAGAATTTCTTTCCCTTTTTAAGAAGGAGTTAAGGGGATTTGATTTATTTGGATAACTTCTTATAAACTCACTTGAAATGACTGCAATGGATTCTCACTAAACTCAGTACTTTGAAGGAATTAATTATCTCTTTTTCAGTCCCAGTTCTGGTTCTTCTGCTTCAAGACGTGAATACCGGGTTGGACAATATGTTGTAGACCTTGTCTCATTTGAGCAGTTGGTTCTACCTATGCTGAGAAATGTGAGTATTCTATGAAAGCTGCTGATAAATGTATGCTTCAGTGTTATTTGAAAGCCCTTCTACAGAGCTTAGTTTTTGGTACTAATTAATGGCCTGTTTCTTGGGTATTGCTAGTTCTGATTGACTTCAGGGTCAGGAGGCTGGAGGGGAAAATCTGGCTTGTTCTCTTGTCATTATTATGGTGTTGGAGAGCTTGTAGTCCTGTGAACAGGACCTTCTTGACCTGAAGAGGCAGCAGGTAGGAAATTTCTTCCTACTTCACTGTCTCATACTGGAAATACACAAAGTGGCTTACCACAGAGAGCTGGATGGAATCAGTGGGTCTAAGAAAAAGGATTTTGCTGCTGCTTCTCTTTACAGACTTTTTTCCCCCTCTTCCTCTGAGTCCCGTCTTCTTACAGTTGAAGCATTTGTTTCTTGAATCCAGTGAGTATTTTTTGATTACCATTGTATAAATACCTGCAGACTGATAATACCAGCCTGATTATTTGGGATTTAGCCTGCTGCACAAGGAGTGCTCTGGCTGTGATAAGAATTCCCACACAATCCTTTTGCTAATATTCTGTCACTGCTTTCTCTCTTCTCCTTCCTCTCTCTCACTCCAACCTTTCCCTTCTCCAAAATTAAACAAGAACAGATTTGATTTTGGCAATAACATACCAAAAACAGTGTGCAGCAGCTGCTGAACTGTACTACTAAAAAAATCCTGTTGTGATTTTTCTACACTGCCAAAGCTCAAGGGGACAAGAAGAAGGGATTTCTTGGTGAACTTAAAACAAAAAATCCCAAAATAGTGCAAGGAGCAAAAATGAGATCTTGTTTTTGTCAAAGAACATTGAAGTCTGAGAGTAGGAAAGCAAGGATGTTGGGGCAAGGGAGAAGGAAAATAATACAGGGACAATTTTTATTTGTTAAATTTCACTGTAACCATATTTATGATGTTAGCAAATAGACAGTTCATTAAAAAAATACTTAATTAGGTCAGTGGTGTACTTGAAATCCTTTTACCACTGAAATCCAGGAGAGATCTTCCTAGAAAAGTGTTAGCAGTGTTGAATTTTTTCCATTACTTACGTAGCTTTGTGCAAGTACAAGAAGGTGAAGAGAAGAACTGGGCCTAGCAGAGTCGCACAGTGCATGTGCCTGTGCTCATAGGAAATGCTGTTTATCTGTTTTGTGGGGATGTGGTCACACATGAAGATGGCCCAAAAGGGAAGAGGAGAGTGAGGAAGATCAGAGAACTGAAACAAGGAGAGACAAATAAAGATTGAGGGCAGGAGAGTCATAGGTATGCTCTGGTTTGATGAGGGAGCAGCGCAGAATGGGCACATGCCCACTTAGACTTGAGGACAAATTCAGGTCTTAAGGCTTTGTTCACTCCAGTGAGAATGGGAAAGATCCTGCAGTGGAAGATCTCTGTGGTTCTGCAAACTTTATCAGGCAGGACTGATAGTTTTCTTAGTTTTTTTCAAAACAAAATACTCTCTTCCTCAATATGTGACCTAGTGACTAGTATTGGCTTTTTGGCTCACTGATCTATGAAAGGATTTTTAGATAAAACAGCTACTCAGTAGGGACTTAGCTTGAAAAGATTTTAGGATGCATGTTATACAGTTCTTTCACTTTCCCAGAAGCAAATATTTTGCCTTCACAAGGGGAGATGTTTTGCTATTTTTTCTCTTTTCTTCAGTTGCTGTGTAATATGGCTTGTATTGGTACATATTCATGGATTTATATTGGTTTTGAATTGAGTTGATTTTCTCCTCATTTCTATAAATAATGGAGTACAGTCTAGTCACTTTTGCCAAAATAGGGTAGGCAGTGCAGTTGAAGAGCTCCTCTGCTTTGTGAGCTGCCTTTTCCTCAGTGGCAATCACCCTTGTTTTCTCCTGGACTTCCCTGCTGCTCCAGCCACCTGCAGCACAGCACTGTTTGGCACAGCATTTGCTTCATGAAAAAAACAAACAAATGTGGTTAACTGTGTCTCTCCTACTATCCAGTGGCTAGGGCTATAGAATAAGGTATATGTCAGTATGTATCTGGTCTAATGTGAGAGAGGCTTGCAGATAGCCTAGTTGTTATCCAGACAGCTTTGAAGACAGCCAGTAGCTCTAAGTGAAATGCTCCATCAGCCCAACTACAAGAGGAGAAACTTCCAAATCTAGATTTAATGGAGGTCTTCCTTTTTTAGATACCTGTTTCGTGTGACTACTGATCACGTAATTAAATGTAATCACTAAATGCATAATTTAATGGGAGGAGTAGAATTTTTAAAAATTGCTGACCCTCAGAATGATTAGAGCTGCTCATAGGCAAAGTGCAGTTCTTAGTTGTCAAGTAGCTCATATGGGACCATTGTGAGAATTTTGCTTCAAAGGAAATCTGATATTAATGATATTTCCTATTGTAGTTGGTATTATACTGTATGGTTGTTTCCATCCTTCTGAAAATCTGTCCTAAAAAAAAAATTACAGATTTTTAAGTCTGTCATTTACCAGCAGTAGCTTTGACTTCCCGCTTTCCCCAGTATTACAGTTGAATTTGTTTCTTTTGGAGGTATTTCTTTTGTCAGCATAGAGATTACTTCTGTTGCTTGTTCTAAGTTTTGCTGTTTACAGTCTCTTGATGCACTTTTCCGCAGGTAAATCAGGATGGTGACACAGAGAAAAGAATTTGTGTCATAGATGAGATTGGTAAAATGGAACTCTTCAGCCAGGCTTTCATTCAAGCTGTTCGTCAAACGCTGGCTGGCTCGGGGACTGTGGTGCTTGGAACTATTCCAATACCTAAGGGAAAGCCACTGGATCTTGTTGAAGAAATAAGAAGTAGGAAAGATGTTAGAGTGTTCAATGTGAGTAATATTTAATATTCTTAAAGAGCCTTCTGTTCTAGGTTACTGGTTTATATTTGGCTCTGTTTAAAAACTGTTACTGCCAATTGATATCTGTGGGTAGCTTGCATTAAATAAGTTTTTTAGTTTCCATTTTATTCTTAATGGGCAGGTGTTCACCTTATTAAAAAAAAATCTCATTTGGCACTTACTGTAGCAGTCTTACACAGCTGGCTTTGCTTCTGAGGGGCTGCAGAAGTAATGCTATAGTTGTTTTAAAAGGTTTCTTTGCTGTAGTATTATTGCTGTATAGGTATTCATTATTCCTAAGAGTTAAATCTTTTAAGGTACAGTCAGATTTTTAAGCTTTTTTGATTTTTTTCCAGACTGGCTTGAAGAAATATTACCAGTAGTCATATTCAAGGAACAAATAAAAGGAAAAAAGGCAGCAGTGGAGTTTGCAGGAATGATTTATAGAAGAAGGACAGTTATAAATGGAGTGTACTTTCTCTGGAGTCAGTGAACCAGTTTTGGAATTCGTTATGTTGCTTTTACAGACATAATTTTCATGTTATTAGGGCCTCAAAGTACATTCCTGATCAGTTACAGGGCGGTTCTCAAAAGCTTAACCACAGCAAAACACAGCCTGTTCCTAGGAGTGCACGTGTGAGGTTTCTGTAACCATCAGTAACTGTCCTCGATGCTTCACAAAAACAAAGGCACCTCTCACTCCTTTGATTTATGTTGGTTCCTATTCAAAGCTGGCTTAAAAACCTGCAATGCTGAAGGTTCCTCAGCTTTCCTTTAACTGAGGGTCCCATCATCATCTTCAATTTCTGATTTTAAATTAAATGCTGATTTAATTAAATGCTAAAACAACAGTAGGAGAAAAGATGAGACTATTCCTTTCCTTGCATAAGCATTCAACTCCATTCCTTTCAGAGATAAACCTCCAGGTTTTCCATTACCAAGCTGATGTGTGTTTGTAGTCAGGCTATTGAACAGAAATACATGTAGAGGTGAATTTTTTAGGAGTTGCTTTACAGGGGCAGGGCTGGGGAAGAGGGGATGGAGAAGCCTTGCTGGAAGAACCAGTCATTCAGTGCTTAAGGCTGCAGTCATGGCAGGACAGTGGTGTGTGCATTTGGTCCTCTCATGAGAGGAAACGGGACTAGAAGGCAGCATTTGGCTTTTCATGGAAGTTTTTGAGGCTTCTACTGTCTCTTTTTATCAGGTCATATTCAGAGGGCATGGGCTACTCAGCCTTGGGTTTTCAGCTGTATCAGTCTGCTGATAAATCTTTCTCTCAAGTACTGACTCCAGCCAGCAAAAGTCTTTCTGTAAATTTCAATGGAGCAGTGTTTTCTCTAGCTAAAAGATCTTTACTAAAACAATGACCCATCCTGTTCACACTGCTGAGATTAGGACATGCAGGTTTCTTTAATTAAATAGAGATCTCTGGTGAATCCATTAACCAGAAGCATGGATGTGAAACGTGTGAAAGCCTGCAGTCATTTCTGGGTGTCACAGACCTGGTAAGCTGAAGTCTTGTGCAGCACAGCATCTGTCTTTCTTGTTCCAGTGACACACTACATGCTTTTTCCCAGCTGCTTAAAATGTGTGCATAAGCAGGGGTAGAACCTGCCCGTGGGGAATCAGAGGTGTTAGTAGCTGAAGTGGATACTGGGTCACCAGCTGTGTTCAAGGGCTGTGGCATGGGGAAACCTGGAGTGCCCAAATAGCCCACAGCCAGTAATTTCTTATTAACTTGGATGGTGCCTGGAAGTGTACAGAAATAGGTTGCTACCTTCCAAAAGCATTCTGACTGCTTTGTCACTTAATGTGGAGTTAGGCTGCATTCAGATAGCTCATCTCAGTTTTTTCGTCCTGCTCAGAGTGTCACAAGGACAGTTCTGATGAGAGAGCAGCTGTTTGGTGTTTCACAGTCCCTCCTGTCTTGAAAGCATATTTTGTTGGTGTAAGTGGGCCCAGATGCCATAAAAGGAATTCACCATTTGGTCCCCAGTGTTTAATTTATATGTTTAGGGCACTTAACGATAGAAGCTCTGATATTTAACACATTCGTTTCTGTTGTTGCCCAGTTCCATTTGCTGAGAACTAAACTTTCCAGTGAAACTACAGAGGCTCTTTCAGCACTGCCTGCGTCTGCATAGGTTTTGCAGACATGGTGACATGAATAGGATCATGTTATCCTTAGCAGGTGGCAGATACTAATTTTCTCCCATTTTCCCATCTATTAATTTTGCTTGCATGAAACCCGTTAGTGAAATATGGTTGCATATGCCTGTTAAGAAAGAAAATAGTTAAATGGATAGGGAGAAGAAAAGGTTCCATTTGAACAGATTGGTTCACGAGTGGTTTCCCTGATGGTATTTTAACAGTTAGAGGAAGAAAGCTTTTGTCCTCTATAGTTGCCTGCTTGGAGTCTAGGTGGCAATTTCCTCCATTACATAAATGCTTAATATAAGCAGCATCTACAGTTATTTTCTACTCCTTTCTCAAAACACACCCATCTGTTTGTACATTCCGTACAGATACTGGGAGATTTGTTCTCTCTGGGAAAGCTGCCTGCACAGAATGTCTCCAGATCTTAAGAGGAGGCTTATATCTATCAAACAGCCTTTGTAAAACAGTTGTGAAAATTTCCTAGCACTTGGTGCTTTCTCTCTGCTGCTCTCACTGGACTGCTGGCATATACGTATGGAAAAAGGATAGATAAAAAGTAGAATTGTTTTTGTTGGCTGTGAGACAGTGGGAAAAGCTATTAAATGTGCAGAAGGTCCTCTGAAAGTCAGGATATCAGTACACTTGCTGTGAGATTTAGAGTTTGGCTCATCTGTGCTGCGTATTGTTTACCTTGGGGTCCCAATAGCCTTACTGAAGAGCATTCTTTGTTGTCTTGCTCTCTTTGTTTTTGTGGGGTTTTCTGTTTATCTTGTAAAGCTTGGACTGATTCTCAATAAAAACAGTGACATTTTCAGATAGATCTTCCTTTTCATTGCTCTCCCCCTGCTTTCTTTTTCAGCGTCACTTTTTCATTAGTCCTGTGTTGATCTGCTGTCTTGAATTCAGTGGTAGGTGAGACCGCTGTCTCTAGGTTTTACAGTGTTGGTTTTCAGCTCTTGGATAGGATGTGTGTGACTGTAAATAGTGGTAAGCTCCTAGGGTCAAATTCCTCAGAACTGTCAGCTATTCAACAACAATAACAACAATAATAATACTTTCTCCTGTTCATTATTGACTGTAGCACTGGAAGGGATACAAACTCTTGTGCTTACATCCTAAATGCAGATATAGGGAGTGCAATGGAACCTTGGTAGAGAGTTTTATGCTGTGCATGGTGTTGAGTCTCTTTCCTCATCAAACAGCTTTTCTACTACTTTGTATGAATGCCCTTAGTTATTTTTTCAGCTCATGTATCTTTGTCTGATTTCTTCCTGCCCTCTCTGCAGGGATCTGAACAGTGGGGAAAATTTCTTAGACTTTTAAAATGAAGCTTTTGCTGATGCTTCACAGTTGCTTGTTACTGCTTTACAACCCCAGTCACCTCCCCAGGTTTTGTTTGAGTGAGTAATGCATGGCACTGTGGGTCACGGGGCTCTGGATCAGGACCCAGTCTGTCAGGAAGGGATAATTTACACATACACAGAGCCCCCAGCTCTGTGCCTCTGGGAGCTGAGCTGACTAGTAAGCACCAGCACTTGCTTGGCCGTTTACAGTCATCTGTATTCACATATGCTGGACTTTAAAGCCCAGCATTCCCCTGGACTGGTCAGCCAAAGGCGTATCTCAGTGTGCTACAGAACACCCCAGCTTTCTCAAATAGTTTTATTTCTTTTCCAAAGTGTTTCTGTCTTGCAGCAATAAGGTTTCTCAGAGTACAGAGTTATACTGCTAAGACTGTTATATTTTTTTCTTTGCAGATGTTTTTGACTAGGTCTGTCATCTTAATAAATACAACCCTTTCAACCCATTACAACCTAATGAAGGCATAAGAACTGCACTTTATAGCAGGAAAGTTAAATTTGGTAGTTGAAAAGGATTTCTAGTAATGACAAAAGTACATGCTGGTTCTTTGAGTGATTCTTGTTAGTTACTCAAGTCCTGAATAATACTGCAAAATACCACGGGTAATTAAATCAAAAGATCACTAAATATTCAATTGCGGCTTTTGTGGGTTTAGCATACTGTGTTCTCAGTAGCAGAAGAAGGCAGGTGTTTGACACTCCACATTCCTGTACTGAAAAAGAAATTCACTGGAATTTCTGCTTTGATTGTTTTTGAAGTAAACACTGGTATAGAAGCTATTAATGAAATGACATCAGTTTTAATTTCTCTTTCTCTAGGTTAGTAAGGAAAACAGAAACAGCATTTTGCAAGACATCTTGGCAGCTGTGGAATCCTGCAGAAAATGAAGACCTTTTCTGTCCTGTAAACACTAAAGCTTTCATTTCAACAAAACAGTAGAACATTTTGTGGATGGTTTAGAGTCTGTCCTTCCTGCTTTAGCCCCCTGGAGGCTTTACTGGAGCCTTCAAAGTAAGCAGGGTAAAGCTGGTAATAAAATGGGATAGGAGGATTGTAATTTATTCAGTTCACTGAATTAAAAAAAAATTGAACAGATGTGTAGCTAACATCCAGTTCTAATCTGGGTATTTGGAAGTTAGGTGGTCAACTCAGATCTGAGTTACTTCATGTGAAAACAATTAACTGTAAAATCTGTTTGAGATCTTAGTCTTTCTGAGTGTGTTTGGACTGTACTGCCTACAGGCCAATTCAATATCTGCAACATAGCCCTTATACAACAGAGCAGAACCCTGTCCAAAATGAGTCCTGCCTGGTTTATGTAGGAATGTTTAGCTGTTGGTGACCCAGCTGAGGTGTGTTCAAGTGTGTTTCAGCATGGGTGCAGACAAAGCAGCAGGTAGCGGGAATAAGCAGATGTGCTCTCCTCCTTCCCCCAGAAGTCTGCAGTTGCAGTGTGAGAAGGGTTATCCAGAGTTTCATGTAAACTTCCTGTAGTCATGAGTGATATTTACAGATTTCAATTTTGGGAGGAAAAATAGCCAAATCTACCCTCTCTTACATGGCCCAGACACTAATTGATAAGAGGACTGCATTTTGAATTAATTTTCAATTTTCTGGTGGCAATCCTCTCCCACACCCCCTTACAAATAATAGATATAAAAATCTTCCATCAAATCTTGCGGTTTTTTGTGATTGACTTAATACTGCATTTGTTTGCATTAATTTTACAATCTGTTATGTTTATTGATACTTAATGTTTGTTTGGGTCTTTTTCCGTGTTCAATTCTGTACATGATAAATGGTGAATTAAGAAGTGTTTGAGAGTATTAGACAATTGCTTCCCTGTGAGGAGTGCAAATGTGTTCAGCAAAAGTGCTGCCAGTTAATCAGTTTTGCATGTTGTGAAAACAGAATTCCCTCCCAGGTTCATTGTAAAATCTACAGTCATCTCTGGCTGAAGAAAGTTGCTAAAAATTCAGTTGTTTCTTAACTTTTTTTTCTGTTCAGTTCAAGGACTGTTAAAATGAGCAAACTATTTAAAGGCATCTTCAAGTATCATTTTATTGATTTATTTCTGTAAAACTGACACCCAGAGTTGTATAGGGCTGGCTGGGGACAGGTATTTTTACACACACCTGCAAACACCTCCTGGGAGCATGAAGAAAATGTCCTTTTTCTCTCCTGTATGCTGAACAGGTGTCTGGTACAAGCATTGCACCTCCACAGGTGGTAGGAGGTGCATGCCCTGTTAAAAGATGCCATGGCCTCACTGCCTTGTTAGGATTACCTGTCTGCCCAAATCCATTTGGATGGTAGTACTGTCTTCATCATATTTGGGAAAAAGAAAACTCCTCTTAGAGTTTCCACTTGACAATGTACAGCTCCTGGCTGCTTTTTGCAAAATAAGGTTGTGTCCTAAAGACACACTAATCCCTTAACTACTTTAGGCATTCTACTCAGACAAAATACCTTTTTAGATGTGGAGGACTTGGGACCAAAGTAAACTTTGTTAGGGCTGTATGCCATAGGTTTTTGAACAGAAACCTCTCTGCACCTAAGTGTTGGGTGCCCTCCTGTTCCAATGTTAAGTCTCTTAAGCTGTAAAATATGCTGCAAAAGAATAGCTCTCAATGATTAAAGAGCTACCCAAAACCTAGCACAGTTTTAGTGGGACTGCTGTCGAGTCTTAAATGAGGACTGACCTTTAAAGCTAAATAAAAATTGGAGAGATTTGATGCTTCTCTAGTAGAGGCCAAGGAGGGTAGTTCTGTTAGGAGTCAGTCTTCTGAATTCTGGTTCAGCCAGTATTGCTGGGAGATCACTTGAAGTGGTGTTTATTCCTCATAAAATTAGGTATATTGTCCTGCATGTAGTGCCATGGTGCCTACTGTAGTCCCATCATTTAGTAGAATGTGGGGGAAAAAATCCAAGCAATTACAAGAAGTTTGGAGAACTTTAAATCAGTGCTTATAATATTTTTAATCCATTGTCTCATGGTTCAAGGAAGACCTTTTGTACCATGGTTAGATAGCCACTAGAAAATGCAGGTGGATTTTTCCTTCTCTGGAGCTGTGAGTGAAATATCAGCCCTTTTAAACTAATGCATATTTTTGCTACTGCCATCAGTGTTTCTTGTTTCCTGCTACCTGTCTCAAGACTGGTGTCATTAATTTTTGGTCCTTTTTTTAAAGCCTGTTTTCTCTCTGAGCTAGAGTGTTTTTCAAGAGAAATAAAGAGAGATTCTGTGATCTGTGTTCAGCAGGAGAATGTAGATGACCTTAACAGTCATGTCTGGCCTTTAAATCTCAGATGGTCCTGAAGATACGATTTGCCTGCATCCAATATACATTGAGTGAGTGAGAAAGTTGTATTTCCAACTGCATGTAAGTTTTTATGACAACCTGTGTTTACTTTAAAGGTAAAAATTTATTGTCTGGTCTTGCACTAGTGAAATACTTGCAAGGCCTTGAGAGCACTCTAACAGCAAATGGAGCGTTCACAATTCCCCTGGTGGGCCAATTTTATTAATAGAATGCATTTGGTGGAAAGCACCTCCGATGTACCAGCTAGATTCCAGATGACAACATTAGTGCACCTGCAGGTTTTAATTGGTACAAAAAAAGGGAGAATGTGAGGTACCAATTACTGTCTCAAATCCTGAGAATCAAGGACATTTTTGGCAACAAGTCTTGCAATTCCAGCATAAAATTGCACACAGCGTGGAATAAACAGGGCCTGCATTATTTATTATGCATTAAGCAATTTTTGACTCTTAAAACTGAGTGAGAGAGGTGAATCTTTCATACTGGACCTGCTGCAAAGTTAATTACAAGTAATATGTCTGTGTTGCAGATTTGAGGATGTACAAGCACTAGTGAAATCTGGTAATTAAATACCAGCTCCTAATCCAGGGACTAATCTGAATATGGCAATAATTGTGTGTTTTAAAAAAATGCATTGAAGAGAAGATGATTATTACATGCTGGAGAATCTCACTGGTAATTCTAATCTTCTATAACGAGCTGCACAAAATTCAGCTAATCTTTAACTTAAATTTTCTAGTAAGAGAAAAGCCATCAGTTGGTGGGCTGGAGACGAATGCAGATGACTTTTCTTGCCTTATTCGAATAAACAGTTTTTATAAAAAGCTGTGAATGACATCACAGAGTCCTAAGAACTTAATAGTATCAGAATGTCATTCATATATATTGAAAATATCTGGTCATCATGTCAAGGGAAAAAGATTAACATGAGTAAGTCCTTTTCATTGAGATTTGTCTTCAGTGAAGTGAGACTTTGCAACAAGAACTTCAGTTTCTCACAGAGAAGTTGCATGACACTACAAAATGGAGGGAACAGCCAGCACCTCTGGTTTTTATTTTTGGATGAACAGGAATGAACTTTGCAGATTGTCCATCACTGGTTCCTACTTGTTTGCTGTGGTGGGAAACAGCTGGGCTGAAGGCCAGTCTGGGGCATGCCAGTGTTCCTGGTGGATGCGAGCAGTTCAGCAGCCTGTGCTTGGCTTTAGTAAAAAGTTACCGAAAGTCTTTTTGCCAGATCTCCAGGCCATGGTTCACCATTACAAGTGTAGCAACTGGCTTTTACTATATGATGTAAACAAGAGTCTATTTGGAAAAGGAAACTTTAGGAAAACAAAACGTGAGGGGAGTAAGTATCCCATGCTCAGTGCAAAGGCTGAAGTACTGTGTTTGTGTTTACCATATTATCCTCTCTCCTGTAACCTGCTGTATTGTTCGTATTCCTCTCTGGATGCTGAGACAGTGTGGATAAAATCACTCCTAGTGTTTCTTTTCAGCAGTGGTGATGTTATCTGAGGTTAAGCTAGGGGGAGGCAGAGAAGGCCTCTATCTCTTCATCCCTTCTGACTTTTCTATGAAAGAACTGCATGTACAAATGATTTTGTGGATTAAGAACTTGATTTCTTCAAAGGATGCATTCAGCCTGCTAACAAGGTGGGAACGTCACTATTTTCATGTTGTAAAGACAAAAACATTCTGGACTGGCTGAATAAGTAAGTGGCCTTTGCAGCTTAGCATAAGCTGAGAAATCAAGCATAGCACCTGATGCAAAAAACCCTGATGGAACTCTTGATAAAAAGTCCTTACATGGTGGTGGTGCCATCCTTCCTGCATCACAGCTGTAGCAAGAGATCAGACATGCAGGCAAACTGTTAAGCCTGAGCAACTTTAGGGCCAAGTTTTGACAGTGTTCGGCATTGTGAAACCCATCAGCAGGGTCACAGATGACATAAAAGCAATGAAAATAACATTTGCTTTTAATTTAAAGGCCAAAACCTGCCCCAAAAGCAGCATACTTCCATCTTGCAACTGAGGCACCTGTGTGAGGTTAAATATCAAGCTGTTTTTCAGGAATTAAAGGTATGACTCAAAGCCTTCAGGTGCATGTAGGCACTGGTGCGGAGGGCTCATGTGCCTTTTGGTGTTATGCAGAGCTTTTTGGAGCAACTTACTGTTCAGATTAGGCCTTGTGTAAAGATTAGGTTCCTGTTTATTAGCTTGGTGTGCATCGGAGCCCTAAATGCACCTTCACAAGCAGAGTTAACTGGGTGTATCTCCACCTTACGCAGAAATGGGGGAAGTCTAAGATGTGTTTAATTGATACAACCTCATGCCTAGTTGCAGGTTTCATTTCTAACCGTTATGTCAGATTATTCTGTAGGATTGGCTCATATTTAAAACTGTTGCATATAGCAGTAGTCTTACTACTATAACATCAGACTATCTCCAAAACTGTGGAGGAATGTAACATGGGAGAGTCTGTGGTAATTTTTTTTTTTTTTATCTGTGTTACGCTTGTTTGTGGTCACTCTTGGGTTTCTTCAGCCCACTATGCTACAAAAAGCAACTTCAAGGTAAAATAAAAACTGTGTAAGACATGGCTACAAAAAAAGAACTGATTTTTGAATCTTACCTTGACTCCTGTTTTGCTGTGCTTGCTTGCTGTGACTCCACAAAGGCCTTAGAACATGCCCTTTCCAGCAGCCACCCTGTGCAGCAGGAGTCTGGACTTCATGGCACAACTGCTGTCCCCAAGGAGTTATGCTCCAGGGGAAAGTGCCTTGGACTAAGTCAGGAACTGTAAGGTGACTGCATTACTTTAGGATGCAGAACCAGAGGCCATGGAGATGGTGGAGTCTTGCAGAAGATGTGGTGCTGTCACTGGGGCCTCAATCTGTGCTAAGCAAATACAGCTTGCTGCTGAAGGAATTTGTGCAGTCATTCCCCAGTCTGGTTTAGTATGCTTGAATTGGATACACAGAATAATTTAGGTTGATTTGGACTACTAGAATTACTTATTTTCGATGGAAATTGATTCAGACTTAAAGATGTGAAAATTGGAGGCCTAATTGATGCTAGGTGAATACGGGAAAATTCTTGGTGCTTTCCTGAACCACCTGTATGCCCTGCCTCCATGCAGGAGGACAAAGCAGTTATGGTTTACCCTGTGGACTGTCATGCAAAAGCCCCCAAAGCAGAAAAGGGGCTGGTGGCTGTTAGTAGGAGTCTTAACTGTACAACCTCCATCCTTCATTTGAAGGATGCTTTGAAGTGCTTCATAATGAAGCACTTGAACAGTGAACATGTGAACCATGAACAGTGTGGTGGGACAAGAGTCATCATCTGCTGGAACTGGTCGGAAGGAAGCAGCTGAATTCAATTTCCTCTTCCACATCTCACCTGGATGCTAGAGGAGACATTAGTAGGGCCTGAACTGCACTGATGACCATCTGTCTAGACGGCTGTATATGAATACTCTGCTTTTGTCTTTGTGAACATGAGCAGAATTTTTCATCGGTTGTGCTAAGCTTTATTGATAATCAAATCATCAAGATCTGAAGTAGACTAAAAAGGAATAGGTTTCTTAATTTTATAAGACAGAAAGCAAGTGAAAACAATTGCAAATAGAAGACCCACAAAACATACTTGGATCATTTTATTTTCACTCAGTCTTACTTGGTTCTACTATTCAGATCTGAAGTGTGGCACAGTAGGAAGCTCAGAATGCAACTGAGTATTGCCTAACAGTAATGAGACTTAGCTACAGCGTCTTTTGTTAAATCTTGTTAATTGGGACAAGACAGCCTGGCTGCACATCATTGTGTTGAGATTTAGAAACAATCTGTGGTAGTTACAGTAAAGAGGAACAGCAAGACACTGATAGCTGCAATTTTTTTAATTGAAAAAAAACCACACGCGTGTTTGTTTAGACTCTATAGTAGAGGAAGGATTTGATGTAGCCTTTTGGGTTTCCAAGTAGTCATGCATTCCTGTAAATCAGCGTTTCTCAAACCTTGTGAAGGCATGGCCTCCCTTTTTGTATCATCTGTCTTTATTGGCAGCAGCTCAGTTTTCTCTGGGGGAGGGAAATCAGAAGGCTTTGTAATTACTGGCTAAAAGTGTTTATGGACAGTGAGCTGTGTCCAGCAATTAAAGGTATTTAGCTGTTCCCTTCCAAACACAAACACTTCCAGACAGTAATTACAGCCTGCTTTGTACTTTTCTGTCCTTGAGGAGGATTCCCCATGGCCCTTTTGCGACTCCTAAGGGTACTCTTGCTTAGAATTTGAGAAGCACTGCTGTAAACCAAACAGGAGCACGAGATAATACCTAATTTATGCAAAGCTGCTTTGCAAATAAGGTGCACCATATGCTTTGAAGACTTCCCATGCACTGGATACTTTCTTTTCTTACACTTGGCTTTTGTTAATTGGTGTAGCGTGGCTCGTTCACACAGTATTTCAGTATGGCTGCATGCAGTATATCAGTCTGAGATGCTGTGTTGCTATTCAGCATTAGCACCTGCATAACACGTCAAAAAAAAAAAGAGATTTGCTGTTGGAAAAAATAATCAGATTTAGCTCTAGTGTTACAGGACACTGTACTGTCCTTTTATGTATCCATTGCTTCTGTTCTTAGTTGCCTTTTGCTATATGTTATATACCAAATTTCAATTAGTTTGCATGCAATCAGCTCTTTAGTTATGGCAGGAAAGAGATGTCTTTTGTGTGCTTTTCACTGAGTTGTATTAACATTTCCTACTGTATTCATTTGTGATTCTAACCATTCCAGGGGAAGGAACATTAAACAGGTTGTATTCATTGTTCTAGGATTTACAAGAACCTGAGATGAAGTGGCACTGTGTGTTTTTTAGGATATCTTCCAACCCAAACCATGCCAAGGCCATTAGCTGAAGAACATCCGCCCTGTAATATTCTTGTGTAGAAATTAGAAAAATAAACATTTGAAGGTTGCTTATTACATTTGAAAGAACCTAAACCCATGTGCGGCTTCCTGACCTAACTCTGTCTGTATTTAATGCTAAGAAGCGCGTGGCCCTTGTGCTAGGAATGCTCCTCACTGCTCCTCAGACAGGCTCTGCTGAGAAGCGGTGTCTTCCAGGGCCATATCTTCTTGGCTGGCCCTTCTGCACTCCAGGTTCCGACTCATGAATAGTGCATGGGCTGGACCCGCCTCCCGCTGGGGTCTTGGTTCTGTAGCATCTGTTGCTTCACAGGTCTCAGCGGCTTGCTGGAAAGTAAGAAAGAAAAAGTCAACTAGTTTAGGAAACTTCTAAGTAACACTTCAGCTATTTTTTGAAGTGACAGGTGAAAAAAGTTTAAAAATTGACGTAGGGATGTCATTCTGTGAAACTCCATGGGATTCTTAAACATGCATTATTCACAAGGGAGTTCTGAAGAGGTACTTGTCACACTTTGTGTAACGCATAAATTTGGAAGGAAAAGCAGACCAGGAGCTGGAGGTTTAGTACCACAGATGTACATGTATAGAGAACTGTAAAAGAATTTGGATTGAAAAGGACTTCTGGAGGTCATCCAGTCCAAACTGCTGCTTCAAGCAGGGCTGACTTCTAAGTTGTTAAATCAGGTTGCTCTGGAGCTTGCTTTATACACCACATTTTAAATCCAACTTACAAAGAAACCTTTTCATCAAAACTGGAATGCAATTATCAGTCTGAAAACGTTAAGCGCAGTGCCGCCCCACTGTAAGGAGTCCATTAGGATAAAAGCATTCCAGAACTTTGCTGTGTGAACGTTGAAATGAAACGCTTGCTCTTTACCACTTTCAATCAAACGGGCACCTGGACTCCAAGCAGTCACTTTGGCCAGGATTCACCTCATCTAAACATCACCATGTGGTCTTGCTGTGTCATTTAGGCTACCAATGGTTGGCAGAGAGATACAAGTCTCTCAGGGGAGAATTTCCTCCTGATAACTCCAAGGATGAAGTGGATGAAGGCCTCTTCACTGAAAACAGAAGCCTCAACAACAACCTGCTGAGATATCATGCCCAAATTTATGTAGCTACCTAAAAGTTGGACAAGGTGAATTCTACCATTAGTACTCAGTATCACAGACTGGCTGAGCTCTTGCGATTTAAGCCATGAACTCCTGGGAGTTGGAATTGTGCCTTCTCATTGGATACATTCAGCTGTATGTGTAGTAATATTAATACTTCATACAGTAACAAAACAGCATTGGACCTATATGAGTAACATTCAGTTGACTCCTGTTGAAGTTCATGGTGAAACTCTAGGGAACTGTACCACACATGGTATTTTTGGGTTGAGAGCAAAATATACACAGGCCAAGGACCTCTTCTAACATGAGGTTTGGAGAACTCTTTGGAAACTAGGGAAGTTATACACAGTTCAGAAGGACAGTAACAGAAAAGTGCTTGGGACTTCTATCCACAATCTTTCACTGTCACCACATTGGTTTCCATTTTGATAGGCCAAATGCAAAATTTGTCTAATTATGTTGTTTAACTGCAGTCACCTTTTATTTCTAGTCCATCTTTACATGTTTCTCCTTTCTGGTGCTGAGGTCAATTTTCAAAATTCAGGACAGCAATGGATGGCAACCAAAGTTAAATAAATATACTTAAGTAAACAATAAAATAGTAACTCTACAATGTGAATTGAATTTTTCAGGAAAGCTAGGAATAAAACTGTGACTATATTGGGAAGAAGGCTGAAAGTTTTTTGAGTGTAGTGTTTTGCTGTTAGAAAATGTTTAATCACAGGGCATGCTGGTTTCCTTTAGTACAGGATTCCTTTGACTAACTTTCAGCAACAAGGTTTCGGGTCTTAGATTGAGTTTCATTCTGGTCAGAGAGAGGGACAACAAATGCACTATTCAGGGGAAACTGTTCCTTTTCCTACAGATAAAATAATTTTAAGTCCTGCATAGAACTTAAAGCAAGCAAAGAAGGAGCTATTTAGTCTGCTATGAAGGTACTCATCTCCTGGGCTGCAGAAAATGGAGACTTAAGTCCCTGTTTTGAAAGAAAAGGAAAAGCGACTTTGCCCCAGTTTGCATTTTCAGGTGTGTGCATAACAGCTCCCCCATCAGTTACTCACAAACACTCTCACAAACACACTAATACTAAACAACCTCATTGTGATGCAGCAAAATAAAAAAAAAAAAACAAACAAAATCCCAATACTGTTTTGGGAAAAAATTTCTGACCACTGAGAAGGAAATCACCCAGCGGTGGTGAGGACAGTTAAGAAGTAGACAGGCAAGCAGAATGGGCCTGACACTCTCAGTACTGCTGTTTTAGCTTCAGCCTTACCCGAGCTGCCTGGCTTGCTGCTCTGGCAGACGGCCCCATGGCGATGTTCATGCTGCTGGATGACTGCGTGTCACTCGTGTTGCCTCCGTCGGCAGCCGAGAGCCCAGAAATCACCAAAGCACTTGAAAAACTTCTCTTGCCGAATAACAGGCTGAGAGTTGAGCTGGTGGAGGAGGCCAGGCTGGACCTGAGCATTGCTGCAGCTCGGTCCTGCACAGTCAGCTGGCCAGCAACAGGAACAGCAGGGGACTGAGAAAACACAGATGTTGCCGAGTTGTGGAATGATAGCTGACTACTAGAAAGCCCTTGGGCAATTTCGTGGGCAGATGTAGATGTTTGGATGAAAGGCTGGCGGCTTTCTACAATTGGTCCAGAGTGACTTGAAGCAGGGGGCCTTTGGTTTAAAGCAGTGTGTGCCTGGACAGACTGACTCCTGGGTTTTCTCCTGCCTTCAAAAGAAAGATTAATATATTTAAGTAAGTGGCATTCTGATGAACTCCATGCTATGGACAGTGTCCCATGTGTACATATTACTGTTGGCATATTATCACTGGTTTTATTAGCATAAGAACTCCAAGAATAGCAAAATGAACTTAGTAGTAATGAACTACTAAGCCTAGGTTTCTTTCTGTGTTTTCCACTACAGGTGTTCTGAGTTTTGGTCAAAATAGCTCTAGAGGTAGTGCACTGAGTCAAAAGACAGGGAAATGAGAAGAGACCCCAAGCAAAGCACTCTAATCACAGGCTCACAGCTGTTCTGCTACGTACAGTTTAATCAGCCCAGTGAATGATTGAGCATAGTGTTGCTGTAACTCTGCTTCTCTTTGACATCCACACTAATGGAATGTTGAAGATCCACCTTAAATGGCTTGGTATAGTTTAATGCAACAATAAAACCAAAAACCTATAAGTTAAAACAATGGCACATTTAAAAGAATTATTCCTGCGTACTGGGAGAGAGAATTTGAAAATTCAGCCAAGTGGAAGAATACAGTGTTCTGAAGTGGAAGAATACAGCCAGAAAACAGTTTTTAAGACTAACAGTAAACTCCGATTTCCAAGAGAGACATTTACAGTACATCACAGACTTGAAAATATGTGAATGCTTTTAGGTAGGATATGCTGTTGGAGGTCTGAATGAGACTCACATAAAGCTCTTGTCCCTTTCTGAGAAGCATCTCAATGCAGCCACTACTGGATTAGAAACTAGATTAGATAAGAAACTAGAAACTAGAATTAGATAAGCTATTCTGACATGCCTAGACAAATCCTTCCTGTACAAACAGATCCCCATATTTAATATTTATATCAACACCTTCTGTCAGTCAAGCAAAAATTTTCTGTATTTCTTATGCATGTGCATTTAAATAGCCATAGTATGAAAAATAAATCAGAAGATACTGGCCAGTGAACCCATCAGAGGCCTGCTTGTACCCAGGCATTCTGCCATGAGTTGGTGTGTGCTACAGGCCTCAGCAGAGCTCACTGTTTCTGTAGACAGGCTCTAACCCAGGCTTACACAGCAAATACCCAATCACAAGAGTGCCTGCTTGGATTTTTTGCTCTCCAGGAAACTCCAAACATTAACATAAAGCTGGCATTTTGGTTTCCTAGCTATAGCTGTGGGGTGGGGAGTTGATGCCAGGAAATCTGTTGAGACCCATCAACACAGAAACAAGTTTTTTTGGCAGGCGTTTCCAGGCTGTTGGTATTTTTTTTTCTTTTTTTGCTTTGGTTTTCCCCAACACCCGAGCTCCTCTAAATACTGAAATTTTGCTGGCATAAAGGAATATAAATCTCACACTATCTTCTAAAAACATGACTGTTGAATTCATGCAGGTTCCAGCAATGCACAATTTCATGTCCAAGCCATTTACATTATATGACTGAAACATGCTGTTTTACATCCACAGACCTGCTTTTCAGAGGCTGGTATCATTATCCCCATTTTTCAAATGCTGAAGCAAAGAGAATTTAGGTAACTTGGCACAGAGTCAGATGAGCAGAGCTGGGCTACAACCTAACTGGAATTCACTGAAACCTAGTTGGTTTGGCAAGCACCGGACACTTTCACACCTCATTTACAATGTATCTTTAGCTCTACTTATACTCCAAACAATAAAAAAATAATTTTCCTAAGTAATAGGAGCCCCAAGATCTCTGCTGGAGAATGATGGGACAGACACACATGGCTCTTGGAAGCTCCCAGACAACGCTCTCAGGCACAGGTTGTGATTCTTGGGGTGGTCCTTGCAGAGCCAGGAGTTGGACTTTGATGGTCCCCTCCAGCTCAGAATATTCTGTGACTCCTTGGCCCCCGTGTACTTCTCTGCCAGTGTCCTCTGTCCTTCACGTGCTGTGATGGGCGCCAGGCCTGGCTGCCGTATCCATGGCTGTGCGTATGTCTGGCCTCCGCAGGGATTCAGGTCCTTCAAACCCTGGGGTTCTGCTTAAGTGCTTTGGTTTCTACATCTGATGGCTATTTCAATAGGTTACCTTTCTTAAATGAAAAGAAAGGACTGGGATTAAGAACAGAGGGGCTGTGGTGTGTTAGTTTGCGTTGTGGCTAATGTGGCCAAACATCTGTGATTTAAATTAGGAAGCTGACCCCTGTCCAAAAGTATTCTATATTCATCCCAAGTGCAGTGGTTGGAGCATTGGGCAGGAGACCACCCACATCTATGCCTAAAAAAACTCCATCCCTGAAAACACTTAGAAAAACAGAAGCTGTTCTATAAACTGCATCATGAAATAAGGACACGCTGGGGGAGAGCCCCACATGTTTCCAGTGCTCCTGATCTTGATTGCACTTTTATACAGAGCTTTCATTGCATTTTGCAGACTCAGTGGTACCAGGCTGAAAAACGCAATATGAAATATGAAAAAGTTAAATGCACTTGATGCACAGATTATGAATCCAGAAAGCATTGCTATGATTATCTAGTCTGGTGTCCTATATAGCATGGGCCATAGAACTTCCCAGAATTAATTCCTGTGTGGTTTTATTAATTGCTACTGTGATTTTTAAAAATGCATTCAGCATCTCCAGTCATGGAGAATCCACCTTAACTCTCAGTCTCTTGTTTCACTGTTTATTTACTTTCTGAATATTAAAAATGTGCTCTTGATTTCAAATCTGAAATTGTTGGATTTTGTTACATCCAAGTCTGCTCACACCAATGGTTTTTGGTCACTTTTCATTGCCCTGGTAAATACTTACAGACTATGATCAAGGCATCTCTTACAATACCAATTGCTTGAAAGTGCTTTATCTTTCAATACAGGATGTATTTCCCAGAGTTCTGATCCTGTTTTGGCTCTTCTTTGAAGTGCTTGCAAACTAAAAACGTCCTTCAATTAGGGCACTAGGACTTTATGTGGCAGGACAACAATGTTACAATTTTTAACAGGCATAGCGTAAGTTCTTTTCCAGTGCTGTGGTATTGCCTTAGCGTCCTGGTACTTCTTGAAGATTGACCAGAACTTGTTTTTTTAACCAGCCCTCTTAAAACCCTTCTTGAATGAGTCATTTGGCTTTGCTCAATTAAACATATAGCTTTGATAGCTGTTCTTTCATGTTTTTCAGTAGCTGTTAGGATGTTTCATGATCAGATCAGAGAAATAGATTATCTGTCTTTTTTCCCAATATAAACCAGACATTTCATTTCTACATATTGCATATTGGCAACTCTGCCTTTCTATAGTGATAGATCAAGACCACTGCTAGGATTTTGCTTCTAAACACTCTTTAAAAATAAACAGCCACAAGCCCACTTTTATCTTTTTGCCCCTAATGGCCAAAAAATTCTCCTTCATTCTTTACAGTATCTCAGGAGTGAATACAGATGCCATTTGCTACCATTTCCTTGCATTTGTGCATCTCTTCATTTTACCAAGAGCCAGGTTGCTTTTCTTATCTAAGTGTGACTTTCTTTCTTGATTATGGTTTTCTGGGCACCCAATCAATATATTCTTTTAAACAACTCACAATTAACTTACTTTATTGCATGGTATGCTCAGGATCATTATATCACAATTAAGTTCGCTACTCTGATTACTGTTGTGTCAAGTTATGAATATGCACATGAGGATTCCTCTAACACTAGACACAATTAAAAGCTGCAGTTATTTTATTCTTACAATGTGATTTATATTCAGGGCAGGATTTATCCCAGTCCTGCCCATTATCTTTAATGATAGGTCAAAATGATCTAAGAGGAAACAAACAAGTGTCAAACCCCTCAAGTTCTCTGCTTTAATTTATACAGTAATACCACAGACTTGTTGAAATGTAGAGTTAGTTTGCTTTACATTACAAGTCCTGATTCCACAGTGATAGATCTCACAGTGACCCACTGGCAAACTTAGAATGTTGGTTTGAGTTGGAAGGGACCCTAGAGCTTGTCTGGTTTCAGCCTCCCTGGTTTGGACACAGACACCTATTACTAGATTAGGTTGCTCAAAGCCCCATCCAACCCAGCCTTGAATACTTGCAGGAATGGGACATCTACAGCTTCTCTGGGCAACATGTCCCAGTGCCTCACTACCCTCACAGTACAGATTATTTCCTAATATCCAGTTAAACCCCTAGACCCTCTTTTGGTTTGAAGCCATTCCCCCTTGTTCACTCCATGTTCTTGTAAAAAGTCACTTTCCATCTTGTGAACTCCCTTCACGTACTGGAAAGTTGCAATCAGCAAACCAAAGCCTTCTCTTCTCCAGGCTGAACAAACCCAATTCTCTTTGCCTTTCCTCATATGTAATCTATATATGTATATATAAATCTATATATGTAATATAGTATCCCTTCTCTGGACCTGCTCCAATGAGTTGGTGTCCTTCCTGTGCTGGTACCCCTGATCTGGATGCAGTGTTCCAGCTGGGGTCTCACCAGAGCAGAAGGACAGAATCCCCTCCCTGGCCCTCCTGCCCACACTGCTTTGGATGCAGCCCAGGACATGTTTGGTTTCTGGGCTGGGAGTGCCCGTGGCTGGGTCATGTCCAGCCTCATCCACCTGCACCCCCAGGTCCTTCTCCTCAGGGCTGCTCTCCATCTGTTCATCCCCAGCCTGTGTTGATACTGGAGATTCCCTGACGCAGGTGCAGCACCTTGCACTTGTTAAACTGCATGAAATTCCCATGGGCCCACTTCATGAGCTTGTGCAGCTCCTTCTGGATGGCATTCCATCCTTCAGGTGTGTCAACTGCGCCACTCAGCCTAGTGTCATCTGTGCTGAGGGTGCACTTGATCCCTTTGTCTGTCATTAATGAAGGTATTAAATAACAGTGGTCCCAGTATGGATCCTCAAGGGACACCATCAGGACTCTGAGCCATTGACTGCTACCCTGTGGATGTGACTGTCCAAACAGTTGCTTATCCTTATCCTTATTACTTATCATACATTTCCAACGTAAAGGCCACTAGTTCTACCTTGTGAATATGTCTGAAGCACTTTAGAATCCATAATTTGAGAAGGGCTCAGCTGTTGACAGAATGATTGGCAATGTTTAATTTTCTCTTGCTAACTGCTATATAGACATAAGAAGCTATTTTCCATTTGTTTGTTCTCCACATGCACTGATGAGCAGCCAAACCAATTCCTCAAATAAATTGTCATGGTCCTTCCAAGATAATTAAGATTTTTGCATGCTTTCATTCTGCTGTTCCCAGTCAACAATAAGCAGAGGTTCACTGTGGTCCAGGCTCCCTGCATCATATGTGTACACCCCCTCCCATCTGCATTTCTAATTCTGGCATTCTTAGTGGCACCTGCTAGGCCAAAAATTACCCATCATGGACTTGGACAGTGGAACCTTTGGTGAATCCCTTTTGTGTTACACCCTCCCAGTAAACACCTGAAACAATATCAGAAAGCCATCCCCTACATGTTCTTGGTCATCAGGAGAGACAAACTGCACTCTCTTTCTAAAATTAGTTTGGGGACCCCCCCAAAAGCATCTGCCCATGTGATCTCCCAGGAGAAGACTGCAGAGAAAGGCAAGTAAATCATGCAAATACCTGCCCGCTGGTGAACCTCTTGAGATGAAGTTTGCAGCTGAGGGGTTCCGTCCCTGGTAGGCTGTGAGCTACTGCTCTGGCTTGAATTCCCTGTGGAATTGTTGCTGGATGAAGACCCCCCTCCACTATCCACCTCTTCAACATTGCCTCTCTCGTGGTGAGCTGCTGCGTGGCAGTCCTTTCGCATTCTGTTTGCAGGAACACATAGGGTCAGCCACTTGTCGCACATGAAAATTTGTGTCACCAGTGTTAGGGGCCCTCAAAGAATGTTGTCTCTCACACCACTGCAGGTCTTCTGACATTTTATGAGATGGCAAAGATGATGGTGTGATAAGCTTACTTGGAGCAAAACTGTATATGACACAAGCCAATTGTATATGACCCTTGTCTGTGTTTAGTGGCTTTGGAACCCTGAAATACCTTAGGGCTCTTTATCTAATGTTACAGTGGTCTCCCAGGATTAACTTCTGTGCGAGGTAACCAAGTAGCAGTGAAGAGAAATGGGCTGGAGAGAGCTCAGAGGGATGGGCTGCATGGTGGGAAACCAGCCTGTTAATCCCTTAGATATAATACTGGCATTTTAACACAAGTCTTGGTATGCGAGCTGGCTCCCATCGTGTCTCCATGGTGCCCTGCCTCTCCTCAGCTACAGTGGCAACAGGGCAGGGAATGAGGCAAGGGAGCTATTGCTGTGTGAAAAGTGCAAGGAGGAATGGGAGCTGCAGTGTCAGGTATCGATCATGCGTAGCTAGGGGAAGTCAGGCAGTTTTGGTGAATAGCAAGTACATTTTTAAGTGTGTTTTGGTCAAGAACAGTAACTTGGGGATGAATATCTAACTACCAAAGCTTCAGAGCATAAGTCACCAAAATCCACCAGCACATTTACTCATGTTCAGAGTTACAGAGTGACAGAAAAGATACCCTTATTTAGATGCATGAACAGTAAAATTCCATGGAATAAGGGAAGTATCTGTAGTGCTGCGTTATTTGAATGACTCTTCTTGAACATGTAGAAAGCTTTGTCATGAATGAGGCAATGGATTTCCTTTCTGTTCTATTTGCTGCACTATTTTGTTATATTCTGCGTTACTTTCAATTAATTTTTCTACCCATAGATAACAATAATTACTCTCTTTAAACAGAAAATACAGTGAAACTGAGACAGCAGGGACTCTTATCAGCATAGCCAAAATTCAACACCTACCTTAACCACTTGGATTTGAACCACTTTTTAATGTTGTCCAAACTGACAGGTCCCCCCCAAATGTTCCTCAGTTGGCTGTGTGTCCCAAGGTACGAGGTGGTTAAGGGGGAAACATACATTGGATATCCCAGTGGCTGATCACATGAAGAATTAATTAAGTTCCGCAACACCTGTTTATTGTTCTGGATGCTTCCTCTCTCTGGGTTACGATTGCGCAAGAAAATCAGTTCCTGCTGCTGGCCAGCCCAAAGCCCTCTGACACACTCCTTGTTGACCTGCAGGTGGGTTAAAAACATGCAGATAGTGCAAAAACATTTTCTACTCAGGATGCAGAAGTATAGGATCTAAGTAGAACGGCAGTGGCTGAGTGTGCAAACACATCATGTCTTAGCACCAACAGCTTTTCGTGAACTTTTGCAGTTACTCCCTGCTAAAGCCTGGAATGATATTTCAGAGACACAAATGTGGGTGGCAAAATGGAAATCAACTGAAGTGAGCTCTTTTGGCCTCCAGTCCCTACTTAAAAACTACAATTAACTTCTCCTTTCAGTCACATTGCTCAGAAACAGTACTAGTTACCACAGCCCTAAATTACTGCAATATTAGAAAGATGGCATGTTTACCTTGATCACCTTGAAGCTCAGATAGCTTTTGTGGAGCATGATAACTTTATATTCATCTGCTCCTTCATCTACCACATGTCTCAGAGTCAGCAGCTCCTCCCGGTTGGACAGGACTGCGCTGCGCCAGGCTGGGTCCCCTTCATGGCAAATCACAACCTTTTCTTCAAAGGATTGGATCGCTTCGTACAAAACTGCTGGGTCCTCGTACTCATCTGGGCATGTGAACTGGTCCTGGTATTGAAGAGGTCAGGTACATTTGTGAAAACACAAAAAAATACTGACAGGAAACAAAATACTGGCTTCCAAACAGTTTCCAGCTGGCCCCCTCCAAGTGACTTGACACTTGATAAAGAGTGTCTTTTGGGAGGTTCATTTAACAGTAATATAGAAAGGTACAATTTCAGTTTTATTGTAACCTGTTCTGATCTCATGACTACACTGGACAAACACACTTGCAGAATACCACCTTATCCTTTTCTTTTTGTTTTTAAATGAAGTGTGAAACTATGGAAGGCTGAGCTTTTGGGTAAATTGGAGAGAGATACCACCTAGGGCAGTGCACAGTTCTTGTGGAAATTCTTATTCACAAAACCCCACCAACAACAGCACATACTGGGAATCCATCAGAAAATACTACCACTATCAAATCACAATACTGAAACTTCATCCAGCAGCACCATGGCCAGCGAAAACATTGTAAAATTGTTGTGCCAAAGAATCAGATATGAATTCACAGCAGTTCAGTAACATCCAGAACAATTATAAATATCATTCATGATAAAAGTATATGATACTAAATAATAATGTGCCAGAGCAAGAACGAAATCAATTCCAAGATATACAGGGCCTGACCTGAAATTAGCAGTGAAATCAGTATAATCAATGTATTCCCTTTCAATCTAGAAACCACCTTTATAGTATCCACACAAGTAAAATATGTAAAGATTTTCTGCTTTTTTTGATGAAAAATGCAGGGTCAGGCTCTGTGGTTTCATATGGGCAGCTGGGGGTTCAGAAAAGAAAATCAAGTGAATGCAAAATAAATAAATGCCAAACTCTTCCATCTTAGTGAAGGATGTTTCTTAGAATAAGGTAGCAAGTACTCCATTTCCCTCTTTTTTTTTTTTTTCCCCTCCTTTGGACAGTTGCTAAGGTACCCTGTGCTTTCCTAAGAAACCAGACACAATAGTAAATGCTAAAAATAAATACATAAATAAATACCCTACCTGGTGTAGCTTTAGAGACATTCGGATTGCTGGGGCAACAACCTTATGCAACAGATCCATGTCTGCAAAGACCCACTCATCTTTTGCTGCTATCCGGAAGTCTCCTTTAAATAGTGCATGGAGCCCATAAAGAAAAGAGTCCAAGCTGTAAGACAAAGGCAGCAGTCACCCCCAGAAGTCATTCCTGTCTCTCCAAGCCAGATCTGTCAGTCACCACCTCGTGCTGAGCTGTGCAGCGGCTGGTGACCCTCTGGCCCAGGGGGAGTGCCTGCAGTGGGTGTAAAGCAGAGGTCACATCTTGTTTCTCTAACAAAAAAACATTCCTTGGGAGAGGCAGTTTTCCTTCTGCATGCTCTGTACATGACTGGTCACGAGATGCACCCAGAATAAAGGATGTCCTCGGGATGGGTGACTGGGTCACAGGGTGCCTCAGGGTGTTGCTTCTCTGCAGCTGTGCCAGAGAGACCAGGTCAGAGTGCCAGCTGCACTCCCCACTCCCCGTGCAGCCAGCAGAAGTTGCTTCCTTATCTGAAAGTTTATTGATCAGTCCTGTTAGCACTTCTCCTTTTAAGTGAAAAATAATTAAAAAAAAAAACCTTTCAGGAAATCTAAGACCTTTCTCACGACATTCAAACCTAAATGTGAGCGTTAAAGCAGATGCACTGAGAATACTGAATTTCAGAACTGTTCAGCAAACCAGGTGAGAGCAGGAAGCAACCAACAGGTGCTTCCTACTGAAACAATGAGCCCCAAAGCAAATACACACGGGGTTTCTTTTTTCTAACGTAAGAAACTACATGTAGGCTGTTCTGCCTGGCCTTGCATGATGGTTTACCTGGACCTGCAATATAAGCACAAGGTAAAAGCTACAAAATCAGGTAGTTGTTAAAAGATGGTTGTGTGAGGACTTTGTGAATGGAAACAACCAGCCTTCAGCTCCGATCTGCACCCTGAATTACAAGATTCCCATGCTACTGTCACTTGTATAATGCTTGTAGGTGACTGCTGTGCCAATGTTGCTCTGAAGAAGTGATCTCAAAATTGAGGAAAACAGACCCATCTATTAAAAACAGGCATAACTTGCAAACCCACAGGACATGGTTTCATCTACCTGTTAAGATTTTACTCACTCTTAAAATAGTTGATCTTTTAGATTGTAAAGACTCTGGGGAGAAACTGTATTAAGATGTTAGCAGTTTTTATTACTGCCCAGTCTTTCTCTAGAGAATACGTAATATTTTCACATAATTGAGCTTCCTTAATTATTTTATAAAAAAGAAAAATATCTTTTCAATATATTCTCTTCTCTGAGAGAGGAAGGAGAGACTGGGAAATCCCTGGCCAACTTCAGCTCAAAGGCATTCTAATTTTGCTCTCGGTGAGTAGTCTGTCTTAGAAATTTAAGTGGAAATACATATGTTGTTACCAGAGAAACAGCTGGATACTGATTTTCTCCATGAAAGTATCATGTAATACAAATCAACTAACCTGTGGGACCAAAACTAGCCAGAAAGGCAGGGCTGTTCTCACTACTGGGAACATAAGGAGTACAGAGAAACTTTTATGAGTTCTTAACTGATTTGCATTTATTAGTACTACGGTACATATTAAAACATGCCTATGACAGGCACACTCAGATCTTCAAAACATTCAAGCACTGATTTCAGTGGGAGTTATTATATGTCCTTAAGGAGTGGGTCCTGGTCCCCACTGACTTTCAATCCATCATCTCCACAGTTCAGAAAATGATAATATATTCAAACCCTGCTTAATAGCTAGGAAAGCCCTAAAATAATCCAGCTGGGAGGGTGGGGGGAGAACAGTGAGTGCACCCAGCATGGTAAAATATGTGACTATTGCCTGCTTTGAAAAGGCTACACATCACAAAGGCAAGTGAAGGAAGGCTCCTTTCACTTGCCCACCCACCAGACAACATTAGTACACACAGCTGAATCCTTCCCTGGGGAAAAAAACCCTTCCGTACCTAAATATTTTTCCCGGGATGAAATTTTAAAAGCTACCTTGAACTCTGCATCTAATGATGATCTGTAGTATAGTTTCTCCCCACATAACACCCCCTGTATTTGCTCTGAAAAGTTGGCTGGGACAAAGGGAGAAGTAGGCAGGAAAGAGAACTGGATTTTACATCTTAGCAGGCTCTCAGAGCCAAATCTGAACACCAGAGCAGACAGAGAGTTTGCATTCACATCAAAGTGTTTTATGGGCATCAGCACCAGCTAAACAGGCTGCTGTGAACAGTAGGATGTGCAGAAGGCACAGCCATGCAAACCGCAGCCGAGCATCAGCAGAGGGAGTGGGGAGGAAGCACCTACAGCTCTCCCTGGGGTTAGGGGAGGCTCATCCATTTGTCATCCCTCTGCATAATAAGTTCTCTAACTTGGGATTTTTAAGAACAAACATGACTGCTACAAGGAGCAAATCAGTGGTGGCAGTAGTTGTGAGAGGCTGAGAGTCAATTATTTTATGTATAGCATTTTCCACCAGAGTGGTCTGGAGGAGATTGTAGTCACAAAACCATGGGCATCTTTTATTCTCCTGACAACTGTAATGAGGCTTTTGGGTACATTCTGCCTATAATGTGACACTATCTCAAGCCATTACTTCTGCAACATGCAGCCTCCTTAATCCATATAAGGTACAGCTCTCGTTATTCTTCCCATTGTTATGCTCTCTCCTGAAGACACTAATGAGATTATTACGAAGCTGTAAAAGTCAAACCACTTTGATCTCAGGCCTGACTCAGCCACTTTGATCTCAGGCCTCACTCAAGGTTGTTGCTGCTTTCTTGGCCCACTTTTAACATACCTCAATTAGTAATCTGCTGTAGTTACAGGCTGGTTCAAAATATTTAAAAAAACAAGTTAAGGTAAAATTACATGTCAAAGAAACAACATTAATCTGTAAGAGACATAACTACTGTATCTGGCAACATTTCAAACCCTCTGAGCTAGCAACCTGAAGAACTGCTCTCAAAACTGCAAGCTACTTTAGAACAAGACTGGTAGGTCCATGGGAACCATCAGCCTCTTGAAGGTGCAGAAAAGAGGGGATTAAGTAGTGCCACAAACACCAGAGGGAGGGCAACAGTGCCAAAGCAAATACTCCCTCCTACTGCACTCCTTATGCTGCTCCGAGAGCTGAAACTAAAAGCATTTAGTGCCAGCCTGAAAACAGTGTGGATGCAGAATAATGAGCTGGTGAATCTCTCTTTGTGTATTTTGCGTTTGCAGACCTTCTCCAATGTTAACTGTAGGTTTATTTAAAGAATAAAGGAACAGGCATGTCTGTGAGCTAGTAATGACCTGAATGTCATAGTTCACCTGAAGTATTTTCAGTGGTAGCCCTTCTAATTGGATATTTTAGATGACAGTGGTTGTGAGCAGAGTCAAACTTTTCTGCCCTGCTCAGCTCTGGCAGACATCAAGCTGCACTGTTCGCCTGAACTCCCACCAGCAGGAGCCCTGTGGTGCCATGGCCCGTGCCCTCTATGACTTCCCCTTCCCTCAGATGCTGGGCAGTGCAGTGGGGTCACCAGGTGGGAAGGGACAAGTGGGGCCAGCTTCTTCCCTGGGTTTCAGAGTGAGCAGCAGATCCTCCAGGCAGAGGCATTCCTTGAAACAACCCTTTGTTCAAACTGAGCTTGAGGAACCTGAGCAGCCAATCTTGGTAGTGTTGGAAGTATCTGATGAGAGATGCTTTATCAAGAGATTTTTGTATTTTTCTAATTTTGAATTTTTTTACTAAATATTTCTTTACTAGTAGCTTTAGTGGCTGAATAGAATTATTCTGTAATTTTTTCCAACAAATACACAACTAAACATATCACTCACATTTGAATAAATGAATGTCATGTCATTCTTCAAATTACATTTTGTGCAGGATGCCTCCTAATGACAGTTTAAAAGAGCGAGTGATTTGCATTGCAATGTTCTGCCTCCTTAATGAATTCATTTATTGTGTAATCTAGTATTAATGTTAGGTTTCTACTGACATTTACATGAACAAGGTACAATGAATAATTATTTACATACATTATATAAGAGCATTTAAAATCTTGGTTTACACAGTGACATTCGCTGATTAATAGATTAGACAAAATCATGTGTAAATGAGTGCAAATTGATAGTTTGCATACACAATGTAAACTTGACTCTCAACTCTGCAGTGCACAGCCCACGGTAGCATTACCTTTGCTCCACTGTGCAGCAGCTGGATGACTGTCACTCCTCCCAAGACACAGCAAGGACTAGACTCAATCCAGAGAAAGTTTCCCACTACCTGCACAGTCATCTCTGAGAACGAAACATGAACTTCAGAGCACGGCAGATTTTTGGCTGGTTTGCTTCCACTGAACATCGGAAATGCTTCATACACAGAAGACTTCAGTACCTACCTGGCCCTTACATCTCATACTCATCCCGAAAGCTCTAGCAGTGTTGTAGACAAGATGCTCCCCAGAAAGAATTAATAGAAAGTCCTGAGATGATGTTCAAGGTAAATTCTCAGTGCTTACCAGAGTAATCTAAATCTGTACTTTTGTAATCCAACATTTGAGCATGACAAAACATGTTAGGAGCCCTGACCTCTGACAAAATGACCCACACCCCAACAGCCAGAGTCATGGAATAGCCTGGGTTGGAAGGGACCTTAAAAATCATCTAGTTCCAACCTCCTACATGTGGTACATCCCCCTCTCATGCACACATCTGGCTGTGGGACTGTCTGCTCTGACCATTCCTGAGGAAATTAAAGCCCTCTTCAGCATTAGTAGGCTCCAAAAGGTCCCCAGAATATCATGGCACCTTTTCAAAGAAAAGGACTGTGAAGCATCATTCAAGGAAATGTTCCTCTGACTTCTGAGCACCTTAAGTACCTCTCCTCCATCTGACTGAATGCAGACCTGCAGCAGTCTGAGAGCTGGGGGCAAGGACCAGCAGAAACACTCAAGATCGCCATCGGTGAGAGCTGCTGTGCTCTGCCAGAGACAGATAGAGGAGTGCCTGGAGACAGTTCTTGTGAGCATCTCCTTCTGGCCTCATCAGCATTGCACACATTGGACAGTCTCCTTCCCCTGGCATGCTGTATAATTGTATTCCCACTGGAGTCTCATTGACTGACTGCTCACTTGTGTTTAAACAAGTTGGGCAGATCTGTTGGAAGCAATAAACACTGTAAGTAGGGTGAGACCTGCCCTTAATGCTCAAGTGAAAGTATTTGGGGGATTTCTGTTGATAAATGTCTTGATGTCAGGAGGGTAGGGTATCCACCTTGCTCCTCAGTTAGTAATTTCTACTAAATTGGTTTTGTCAGTTAAGATATATACATTCTGAAAGACAAGAAGAAATGTAATTTACCAAGATAAATTCATGTTTTGTAGCTGCAGCAGGTTATAACTTCAACTGTGCTACTCAGATTCCTTTTCTATTTCTCCAGGTCCTTCTGACAGTGGAAATGCATTAAAAGTAATTTAACCAGGTGGGGAAGTGACACAGTTTTTCCACAGTGAAACTTTTCCAGGGAAAGCTTTTGTGAAGTAGCATTGGAAAAGATACCGAGAGAAGCTTCCACTTGGTGCCTTTTATGTCACAAAATACATTTTTAAAATACAATGATTTGATACTGCCCTAGAACACTTGCTTAATAAAATGAAAACCAGGACTTAATTGAAGATTATATAGAACAGATTAAAAAAAAAGTGACAGAGCTGTGCACCTCAGATGACTACCCCAGTTTTTGCCTTTCTGCAGACCTTCCCTCCCCAAGAAAAGTATTTTTAAATATGGAGAGTCCACTTATCTAAAAAGAGGAAGTAATTCGGTTCATTGGTATTTGTCAGATTTTCAAAAGACATGGTTTAGCTGACTCCTGAAATTATTATTAAGATCTTTATAGCACACTATACAAATAATTATCCTCAGCATTCATACTTTCCATGTTAAGTTTTGGAAAGTCTCTGATAATATTATCCCTTTGCACTAGCTACTAACCATGTAAGCCAATACAAATAGGGGACATTGTTACTGTATCTGTATCAGAGCCAAAGCATTGTAATGAAGATTTTTAGATCCAGTGGAAAGTGCATGCAATGTGATGACAGTTTTAGGAAGCTTTTGTGTTATTTTTAGATGAATTCCTAATATCGCTGTGACCCATCTATTGCAGGCCCAGATCAAAATTCACTTTAATCTTTTCTCAAACAAATATCATAAATACATATAAACTTTCATATCATGCCCCTGAACTCTAAAATTTGGATCATAAAAAAAATAGCACAATTTAAAAATACCAATGACTTACCTAACATCACACTAATTTGAGTGAATAGAAATGGAGAAGAAATGCAGCAGAGAAGAAAACTACTACAGGAAGGGAATGTGCAAAGAGCAGTAGAAAAGAGATGACAAAAGTCACTTTAGAAAGCGGAAATCAGCAGCACAACAAGAAATAAGCCATGTGAGCCATAAACATTTTGCATGAAGACATAAAACAAAATGTTATAAATGGCTCAACAGATAACAAAGCTAGGATGAATATTTAAAAGGACTGTTTTATAACAAAATGCATTCAAAATCACACATGCTGTCCTTGTTTGCTTGTTAGTAAGACAAATCCTCTCTAAGGACCATGTTGACAGAGGTCTAGGTAGTTTTGTTCACCATTCTGTGCCAACATAGCAAGGTCACTCAGACACTGTATTTATTCAGCTTCTCCATTGTTACTAAATTCCTGTGCACATAGAGAGTTCAAATAAATCTAATGAAAACCTAAAATTATATGGGAAGTTAAACTCCATTAAAATAATCATTATTTCATTAATAAAATGTTTCATCTGTAGCACAGTGTAAATTAAACTGTATAATACCCAAACAATTCAGAACTTCCAGTGAAAATGGAAGAATCCCTAATGAAAATATAAGATGAAGAGCATATTTAGAAACAATCTCAATGAAGCATATTTAAATTAACCAGACTTCCTAGGAAGAAGTGTTTTGAATTAATGAACAAATGAGCAAGGTAGATGCTCTGAGAACAGACAAAGCTGCAGCCTCAGGAGATAAGAGGTTCTCCCTTCCTTAGCTGTCAGAATGAAGTGGCACAATGAACAGGAATACACCCCTGAGGAGTACAGAGGAGAACCCTTTATACATTTATTATTATTTAGCTAACTACAACTCAGATGACAGCAGTTTCTTCCTCTTCTGGAGATTTCTTCCTCCTGGAATGCCAGAGGAAGGACAGCATTCCAATAGCCAGGCATGAGTGAACACAGGCAATAACCATTGGTATCCATTATTTCAATCAAAAATTCTACTTTGTCCTATAAAATAAGGACTGTTAATTAGTTATTTAGCCAACCAAAAAGAAAAAGATGACCAAGAATGACAAAAAAACCCCCAACATTTTATGGAGGAATGAGACTTCACCTTGATCTAATCTTCTCTTGAGATCCTACGTCATGTGGAAAAAGACAAACAGGTCTTTATTTTACATGAGGAAAAAGGATTCCTAAAGATTACCTGATGGCCATATTGTGAGATGCAGTTCCCAAAGCTCTCCGACCCAGTATACACAAGGCAAAGGAAAGCGTCACTAGAGGAGAATCCTCATCACTGTCCAGGTGCTACAAAGTTGTAAGATGAAGATGTTACAATACGTGAAAACATCACATTTAAAAGCACCACAATGCTACAAATGGTGACATTCATAACATTTGCGTGTAGCTGGACCTACACACCAAAACATTCTTTGCCATTAAACAGACCAAGAAGGAAGACCATCACCATCAGAGGATTTTTGCAAAACCCAAGTTTGCTTTGCCCACTGGCTAGAAACAGAACATTTCATTCTCTGCTAGTGAGATCCCAAGGAAAGGGAGCTTTGGTGGTGGTGGTCTTTTATGTGTGGGGTTTAAGTTTGCTTCCACTCCTCCCAGATCTGACATTCTAAACTGGAGGAGGTTCCTTATTGTTGGGAGACACTGCAATTGGAGACAGCCAAAACCCTTTTCCATGGAACACAGTTCCCATGAAACCTTACCACAGATTCTAGAAGTACAATCTCTTTGGAAAAGTTTGGAGGCACACATTTTCAGTGAATAACAATATCTGACTAAATGGTTGATGACACTGACAGCCCATTTTAATAAGCAGTCAGAACATCTCATTTATGTTTACTAGCTCAGGAGAGGTTTTTTAATGAAATTTTCACAAAGAAAACTCTGCTACCAAGCAGGAGGAAAAAACTGGAACAACTCCTCATGCAAGTTAATCTTCAGGAGGGTACAGATTATTATTTCAGTCCACGCAATGAGTGATTTCTTAGAGCTTTCTTTGAGTCTAAAACTGAAGCGAATTATAATGGAGAATGCAGCTCCTTCTGTAAAATATAATGATTTTCTGGGTTACATGTACAGTGAACTTTATTTTTTTAATCCCACCTCCTACATGTACTTTGCTTTTCTACAGTCAGTGAACTAAAAAACAAAGGTAAAATACGTAACAAAAAGATAAATGTGTGTGTGGCACCAGTGCAGGCATTAATTTGCCTTTTGAAATCTAACTTACATGTTTCAAGTCTATTGGCATCCCTAAATCTATTATTGAATTTGAAAATCTAGAGAACAAGTGGAAAGGCATCAATTAACAGTGGCTTTCCCCGCACCCCGCAATTCTTTGTGTCAGAACTTGGGAGCTGAGACATGGAGATGAGAAAGAAAAGAAGTGAAGTATTCCCAGTAGGAGGAGATGGTGGGATGGTGGGAAAGGGCTCAGAAGACAATTCAATAAAAACAATATCAATATAATGATACACAGGGGAACTGGTGGAACGGTACTCAGCATTAGAGACATGAGAAGGAACAAAAGTGGAGCAGAAACATTCGGTGATGTTTCAAGAAAGATTCAGTGATGTTACACCAACTAATGGGATGTGCAGTCTGTGATCCTGAATGGGAAAATGCACAAATACAGCACATCATGGCCAGGAAGGAGACACTTCTCCACTTTTGCCACTATCAGCAATAATCAGAAAATTAGATCGAGGCAATATGCTTGTTTCAAACTATACTCTCCCTCTGGGCTATTTTGAGTATTCCCTGGAAATGGAAGAAGTGCATTTCTGACAAACAACTCCTGACCATCAGTAATCTTAGAGGCTCAGAGCATGCAAGTGCACAGCTGCACATCTGCCCTTGACCTTCCAGAGCTGCAACTGGTTTCACATGGCTCTGTGGTGTGGTTCATGTTTAGTCACGAGCTCTCAGAGGTGATCTGTGCCAGCAGGGAGTGCGCCATGCACTCCCCCACCATCCTGCAGCTCTACACAAATACAAGCAAATGTCTGAAAAGGATACACAGACATCTGGCAAAGGTACCAATCACTGGCAACACTGAAGGAACTCTAATGCTGTGATGACTTTCTCTGATTGGAGCCTTCTCTAGCAGTATTTCTGTGAGCACTTGATATATCCGTGCTTTCTAGAGCTGACAAAGTTAATGTTGTTGGAAATTTGCACAGTAAAGAATTGGTTCTGTATTCAAAGACTAATGCTCCTTAAGATCCCAGTTTTTGCACATGGGTAGCTTCCAAAATATGTTTTTTCCATTCCATAGAACATGTTTTCCTTTTATGTTAAAGCTGAAAGCTTTTATGAAATAAATTTTGTTCTACTAATCCTGAGCAAGTAAAAGAGTAGCCATGCACCATTTCACTCATATGCCAGGAATTAAAACTGATACCACTATTAAAAAAAGAAAAAAGAAGACTCATACCTCCACCCTTTTCCTGGCACAGAACTGAATCCAGTCCAGATAAACACTGCAGAAGCTAGCTCTTGTTATTCCTTGGAGACACGGAACGTAATCTTCATCTATGTTAACGTTAAACATCGCAAGGTCACGTTCAATATAATGCCACTTTGCATAAGGCTGAAGTATCTTTTGGATGGATTCGTCTTTTATCCAGTCAAGGATTTTGGGAGAACTTGCTGTAAAGTATATTATACTCTGTTGACAAAAAGTGCAAACGTTAGTCACTCTGAACTCTGATCAAAGCAGACATATTTTTACACAGAAGAGAATAAGCCAAATAGGACCCTATTAAGAACTGTAGTAGTGTATCTGTTTCTTACATTTTACTCCTTAGCATCATTATTACTTCACAAAAGTGTTCAAGTTAGAAAGATGATAATAATTGATAATGGTAGCTAACAACAGAAAAAGAAGTAGTATTTTTAATATCCTTCTGCCTTCCAGGAAAATCAACACAATGATAGGAATAGAGAGTTCCAGCACTCAAACATGTCAATACTAGAGGGCTCTATAGAGTCTATCACCAAGAAGGTAATATCAATAATAGCTTAGGCATATTTTGAAAAAACAGTAGTAGATGGTCACATCCTCAAAACAGGGCTCTTTTTTCCTCAGTGGACTTACTGTTTTCTTGGGATGATGCTTTCCTAATTTTTATTAGCCACAAAGATGAGACCTGACAGATGTGTATGACACAAATCCATTATTTGTCAATGCAGCAGGTAAAGAATAATCGATTTTTTCTTACATGTCAGGTTAAAAAGCTGATAACTGATATAACTGAGTTGCTTTTAAAGCACTGAGGAGGGAGCAGCATTCAACTGTGACTCTTTTACCAAGTACATAAAAGCTAGAAAGCAGCAACACACGTATCTCATATCTCTGCCTGAGTTTCTAAGCTTTTCTAACCGCTCTGTCTGGACACATTAAAATAATAATAAATAAAAAAGTAATTAAAAAAATTCTATCCAAACACAACTTAGAGCATATTTTCAAAAGAATATGAAACTCAAGAAGTTCCAGTGTGTTCCATCAGCAGGAAAGCCCCATTATAATGTTTTATAATATTAATTTAGAGTAGGATTCCAAAGCAAATGAGAGGCAAGTATGATTCATGACTGAAGATGATGTAGTTCCACGTGACCTAGTCAATGGAAATAGTACTAAGTAAATGTATAAAATTAAAATATAATGGATTACAAAGGACAGAAGCGCTACCAGCCCTTTTAAAAACCCCAGATCCCTCCACAGTTCTTCTTTCAAATCATACAAAATAATTACAAAAAGTAAGAGGAGAATCAAGCTTCAGAGGAAAAAGACTAGTCAGACAGCTAGAGACAGGATGGACCTTCATTTAATGGCATGAGGAGAAGAATACACTCCTTAGAAAGGATTCATGCAGAAACAGTAGAAGCTGAAAACACAGCACTCAGTGAATACACAGATTTTTTGAATACTAGAAGATGTTTAATTAAGAATATATTGAGAAGAGATGGAAAAGGCACAAGGGAAAAAAAATCACAGTAGTTGGGCAGAAAATGATTTCAAAGTATATGCAGAAGGGCTACAGGAGCTGACCCACTTTATTTGTGGGGAATAAAAATCCTTTCATAATAAGAAATTTATGCCTTTCTAGGCTGTCAATGAAACTGCAAATGAAATAAATATGATTTCAGAATAAGATGCTCAGTGCCACTCATTGTTTAAAAGAGCAATACAATAATTATTATTGAAGGACAGAAGAACTAAAACAAAGCAAACATTTTCTTTGTTGATTTTTGAGATAGAGTTTGCTTTTTTTTATTATCCTCATCTGTGTTTACAAAGAAACTGATTCAGCTGGGAAAGAAATCAGACTGGCAATCAGACACAGAAAGAACAAAATCTTCTGTCACCTAATTAAATTCTGCTCTTGGTAACTCTTACAAGATATGTTTTGTGCAAAAGTACATCCTCAGCTATATAGCATTTCTGAAACAATATGGTAAATATTTACAACATTGGAGAAAAAACCAAAACCACTCCAAATGCTCAATGCAATGGGAGTTCAGTTCCTGCGGAAACTCCAGCCTAAGTGTTTTTTGAGTTGGTGTTTTATGTGACCTGAATACTGCCTTATGTATAGTTCTTACAATTACTTTCACACCATTAAAAAGAAAGTGTTAAGGACTTTTAAAATGTTCACAGTGAAACTGCACAGGGTCATGATCTAGATTCCCCCAGAAGAAAGACCTGGGGAGGGAATGAATTCTCACCTCTGTCTCTGATACTGTTTACTTAGAGGCATGCATTAAATAAACAGGAAAAAAGCTGATCTAATACAAAATCTTCTAATCTAATAAAATCTTCTCCTTCCAAGGCTGTACTAAAGATTTTACCAAATCTTTTTAAAGCCCCTGTTTATGGAAAAAACTAATTACTTTAAAAATACAAGGAGAAAATATCCAGATAACTTTCTTTTGAGAAGTGACATTCTAGAAAACGGATTTCCTGAGTGCACCCTTCCTTCACTAAAGGGAGCCCAGGCTAATACTGAAGGTGCCAACAGGTTATTATTAACTTCTGTTCACCCTTCCCTAAAAAGAGAAGTAGATTACACAGATCAACAGCCTGAGAATGAAGAGCAACCTTCCTGAGAATGAAACTCTGTGAGTGCACTACAATAATACCTGCTCAACTAAATCCAAGAAGAAGAGATTTGATTTTCATGCTTTCAGAGACATCAGTAGCACACATGAACTCTGCACAGAGTGGAGATGGGGCCACAGCATTTAACCCAGTCCCTCCTACTCAAATCAGATCAACTAACCAACCACACCTGTATCACATGAGATGAAAGTTTGTCTAAGCCATCTATGTCAGCTGCTTCTCAGGTGTGTCCAGAATCAGAAGCTCTAAACTGCCTTTCAGCTCAGTTTCACATCCCATGTGGTGAACCTCACACTTCCTGCAAGTCCTCCATATATTAATTCATTTTAAGGCACAAAAACAGTTTCAGTTCATAAAGCAAAATTCTTCACTGCTTTAAACTAATAAGATGCTGATTTGATTTCAGCTTAGACTGGGATTTTTTTCAGTCTCATTCCCCCTCAAAAGCTGAGTCATTTGCCAGCTTGCATTAGTTTATGTTCCAGTTATTCAGGTTACCTTTTAAAGTAAAGCAAAACAATTGTAGCAACACACTCATTAAAGAAGAGTTATTTTTTTGTTTTGGTTTGGTTTTTTTTTTAGCTTAGTTACATTGCTTCAAAACAATTTATAGCCACAAACCCCACTTCTAAAATGAAAAAAATCATGCTCACATGCAGCTTTATTTCTAATTAGTTGATTAAACAAAGCAGGTTGGTTACCAGGCACTACTGCCTGCAAAATTATTTATGAAATCCCAGAAGTTATCAACTACATGATCAAAGCAGCTTTGTAAGGCAATGAGCTTGTTTTTACTACATTGGTTCATTTGCAAAAAATGGTGATTAACTTATTTACAACAGGTCTCTCTCTGAAGTTGACAGATTTTACAATTGCAGAGATGTAAGTAGAAAGATGTCAGGGATGGTTTGGATCTCTAGCAACTGGCTTCATGGCAGTGCCAGTGGCATAGAAAGCAGCACTTGGCTCTTGCTGTTTCACTAGAAGACTATAAAGCTCAACAAATTCTCCATTTGCTGGACTGTGAATTGTTCTGGCAGAAGATGAAGGTGTCTTGCTAGACTATACAGTTCAATTATTTTGACAAATTCGTATCTGTGTGGTTATTGTGATTTTAATAGCAATTCAAATATAGAAATGGTGTAAATGAACTACTGTCTAATCAATGGAATAAACCAACTTCAAATCTGTTGTGTTATACATGTAAAAGAGAAGGTAAGAAGGGGGTTTGCACTACTAAAAGGTACATTTGAGAAACAGCTCTTCAGAAGTTTCCCAAGAACTTTATGCTTGTTAATATCTTTCTTTTCCAGAAAAAAAAAGAGAGAAACAGTGGAAAGGCCAAGGCAAGAAGAAATACCAGACTGTTAGTGATGTGTTGTAAGAACGTAAGAACATAAGCAAGAAGACTTTGTCTGACTTTATCACTACAGGATGGTAACTCACCTTCTTGATCTCCACTGAAGCTTGCCTGCCATTTTGTGTACTAAGTGTAAGTGATCAGAATTAAATTTAGCAAAGGGAAACGTTAATTAATTTTCCCTGTCCCAGTGGAAGGTGTCTCTGCCATAGGAGGAGGGTTGGAACTGGATGATTTTAAGATCAAACCAAATGATTCTACAGTTCTATGATCTAACATCAAGTCAGTCTGACTACCAGACTGTGGTGCAGATGGATAAACATAAAGCAGAAGACTTCAAATGCTCTTTCTTCTATAGACAAACAGCATTCTATCTGACAAACCTGCCTAGGAACAAAGTGCACTACACCAAAGAGGTTACCTTGATATAGTATCTGATAAGGATTCTGCGCAGATCGAACACTTGCAGCATTGTGGCAGCGTTGTTGTCGATGATGCTGTATCCTTCCAGGATGTACTGGGTTCGTGTGATCTCCCACGTCAGCCAGCGCAGGTTAAAGGCTGCATTACAGGACAGCAGGTGAGGCAAGTGCCCAGGCTTGCAGCAGCAGCAGCCTTCGTTGTCCTCATCTCCTTCTGTTATAGCTTCCACTTCTCTCTGCTGGCAGTATGTCCCTTGGCAGAGAGAAAAAGAGAGTGTGCTGCCAGTTATTGGGGGAGGAGGAAACAAAGGACGTCTTGCAAGCTCACATTCAAAGTATGTTTGAAGGTTGTATGCACTTAGCAAAAATGTGAAAGAACGAGCTACAGCAACAAACTCGACATGCTAAGTGAGCCATGAGCAGCAGCAAAGAAAGGGCTGTACATTACTCATTTAATACTGTCACCTATAAAAGCCAAAAGGGTCTGATCTAATGTTCTAGTTCTAATGGGTTCTGAGCTGAGCTAAACTACAGACCACAGCTTCTGCCTTCATAAAAACTCGCCAGGAAGCAACACTAAAGAGTCTTGCTCCATAACGCACATTAGGCAAATTGATCCAAGTCTCAGGCTGCTTATTCAACTAACATACTGGACCCAAAGAAAGATTTTAGTATGTCAGAGCACTTGTAAAATCTGGTTTTAGCAAACTATCTTGGAAAGCAGATTCCAAAAATAACATCTACTGGGTTGTTCTTTCTCCCACTGGAGTAAAAGCTACTCTGGATCAAACATCTCTAATGAACAGCACTAGTGGCAGTACATCACAAGAACAGAACAACTTTCTAATTAGTCTATTACACAGGCTTTAGATCAAAGTAGAGCAAATTTTTCTAAAAAGGATATGTTACCTCAGAAGGAAGTAATGAGGCAGATACAGAAGCAATAATGCAGACTCTGCATTTTCAGCCTGGGCTGTGCACACTAGATGGTCAAGCCAAGCTCTTGTGGATTTGAAATCTATGAATGTAGTTTCTATACCATGTAAGGCACTACTAATAAAAACTGAGACAGACACCCATTTGCTCCTCCCAGTATTTTCCAAATATGTAAGTTTTATGCTCTTGATGTATGCTTCTTTTTAAAATTTACTCTCCATAGGCTGTTGCAGAACTTACTCCCCACTGAGTTTGTACATAAACCATCTTTCAAGGGCATCTCCTATGATGCAAGTTATACATCTTTCACAGGCCTTCTGCCAGAGGTTCAGTATCGCCCCACAGACTGCTGACTCCATCAACTTCTAAACAGACTCGACAGGAGAGGAAGATGTGAGATACTGCATTGCAGACCAACAGCTCCATCCCCACCAGGACCAACAGACCTGTTGTGTCACTGTAAATGGGCGAAGAATTTGGCTGTGTTCATCACCTGATTGTTGAGCCAGGAAAGAACATGGTGCCAGCTTCAATTCCCTGCAGTCTGCCAGCACCCTAAAAGAGAGACTGGAGCAGGGCAGCATCCCAAAGGCCTTTCTGTGGAGCATGATGACAACTGCTGTGCCCTCATCTGTCTGTTCCAGTCTCATCACAGCTCTCTGGTCAACAACCTGTGACCTTCAGTTTGTATCAACAGAAGTAGCATCTAGAATATCCCTTTCTCCTCACTAAGAAAAACCTTTCAAAATACAACAAAATAACAAAATATGGGTTATCGCTTTTTTTTTTTTTTTTTTTGCCTGTGCATCTGCTAAAATGTGTGCAGCAAGCAAAACATACAAGTAATAAAGAATAGAAAAACTGGAAAGAAATGTGTGAGAAAAAACCGGATTGTAGCCCTCAGAGATGGAGGAAATATATTCAGTATATTCCAGTGTTTTCTGTTCAGTTTGCCATGAATGGAAATTTACACTGTGAACCCAGTGTTGCTCACACACTGATATGCATTCTTCCTTAGACCTCAGGGATATGAAATACAATATGAAAAATTATTAAAGTCTTCAGATAAGCATCTTGCCTTTCAATACTGCCAAGTAAAAACCATGACCTATTAGGCTGGCATTTCCAGCTGGACTGGACATGAACTGGACTGCTTCTGCTTCATATTTCACAGATTTCTACATGAATTAACACTTACTGCTCAACAGCAAAAAAGCCCAAGAAATGCTCTGGGTCAGCAGATGCTTCTGTGAAATCCAGTCAGAAGACATCGTACTCAAACTGAATTAGGGAAAACATTCCTTTGTACATTGCTTGAAAAGAGTAAAACAAATGCTCCATGCTGGTGCTGTTACTATTGCTGTTATGTCTATTTTTGAAAGTTTAAAGGTCTTTCAGTATTACACTGAATTTAAGAGAAGATACATCTTCATCGCAGGTGCAAAATTAAGTATTTCCAAATGTTTGCAAGTGATGAAAAATGAAAAACACAATGAACATCTGTTCCTGATTGTGCTACAACAGGATTTAAAGATGCCTTTGCTCAGTCTATGTAACTATTCATATAAAATATATAAAAATAAAATATAAACATAAATTATAAATAATAAATATAAAATAATAAGAAAATAAAATAAAGAAATACAAAAATGTATTTTTAATGGAAATATAAAATTTTATTTCTATAGAAGGCTTTACTCTCTGTACTACCTCTTTCCATAAATGCCAAATATTATTAGTGCAGTTTCTGTAATTACTAGTTTGCTTAGGGGACGTATTTTGTAACATACAGGCCCAAGGAGGCCAGTAAGGCAAAGAAAAGGTGAATTCCAGAGACCCTCAATGTTTAAAGAAAATTGTCATCACATGCATAACAAACAGAAGATGATGCCAGAACATTATTTACATTCTTAGCTAATTCTACAGGTTCAAATGCCTCCAAGGTGTCTTTGCTAGGCAATTTTAATCAGCTAAAATTATACTACAGGGGGTGCAATCAATGTTGAACTTGAGGAGCAAGAGTCATTCTAAGAGGAACTGTGTTATTACAAAAGCTATGGGGAACAGCCAAAGGAGTTCATGTGGTTGTTTTATGGATTTATTCCAAAGAATGAAACCAGGGCTGTGCTCTTCAACGTCTGGCAAACATGCACTTGATTAACAAAAGCTGTTTGATGGACTTGGGCACCACCAGCTTGGGGATTTGGTGTCTTCACTGCTTGCTGAGCCTCTGGGGTATCCCTCTTTAAAGGTGTAACCTGAGCCATGGCTGGTGCTCTGACAAAACACCAAATCCTCATTCCTGGCTGATTAGTATTTCCAAACATCTAGAGAAAGGACTCAAGTCCACAAAGACAACATTCAGGCTTGATGCTCAAGTACATGTTGGTTCCCTCCCAATTCCTGCAGTCAGTTCTAGAACAACTGCCAGTAATTTCCTCTCATCTTTAATGGAGCCTTTAGTGCATTTAGTCCTTAATGCACTGGCTGGACTTCAATGCCAGATTGGCATTTTACTGTAAAATTTCATTTACCAGAGCATACATCAATCCTCTTTGGTTCATTACTCCAGACACTGGTACCACAGAGACTAAGAGCATGTGCTCAGCTTTATGCATAGAGCCAAAAGGGACAGGACACAGTAAATGAAGTCAAGCATTTGTGTTTGTCTTCTACAGAAGGCTGGACTTTTTTGTATGTACTATAAGCTGATGATTTAAATGACAATTTTTATATTGCTTCTCAAAAAATTAGCAAGTTCAAGCAACTCTGAGAGAATTATTCATAAAACCAAAGAGCAGGGAACAGAACGTGCACTTCACTTCTGCAGTATAATTAAGTGTAGTACCATTAAATATTAAAATACAGGAAAATGTTTTCACTGGTAATTAGTTATTTCAAAATCTGAGGGAAAACATATTTTTTTTTCATTTCTTCCTGCAGTAGGAGGAAAATAATCTCGTGCACTTCACTCAAGTTTAGTCATTCACTCTGACCCTTGCTAATATAGATGTGACCAATTCATTTGTAAAATATCTAACACTGGAGGGTTGCCAAAAAACCAGCAATGTAAAAAACATGTGCCAGCTGAACAAAGCAAGGTCAGCCTCTGTGAACTCAGGAGAAAGCCAGGGTGAGAACTTGGAGCTCTTTGTATTTTCCTGACACATCAGGATTTGAGGACAGACTTGTGCTTTGCCAGAATGATTTGACCTAAATGGAAATGAGAAAAATGAAATTGAAGACTAATCTTGCTTCAAGAGGATAAAATACACTGAACTGAATGATCACCCAGCCTTCTAGAATTAAAGGCTGAAACCATAGTGTGCTTTTGAATTCAATTTTGAAAACTCAGGTTGTGAAAAGATCTGAGGGGCCAGAAAGAAAAGCCCATGACACAACCACATACCAGAAGTATTCTAGGAGCAGTTTTAATTTCCATAAAACACTTCAGTTTAACAACACATCCAGAATAGAGTCTGATTATTGTGGCTGAAGGTAGCAACAGCTTGAGCACTGAGGATTGCTGACAAATAAGCAGCCAGGGTACATCAAAAGGGCTCATGCCCAGGGTAACTTCTTTCCTAAGCCATGCAGAGGTCTCTTCACAGATGACTCCACAAAAATGCCTGGTTGCCCACCATTTGTTTGCCAAAATCAAGCACAGAAATGTCTTACAAATAAATGCATTACAGTAGAATTATCTGGCTCTGCTTCAACAAGTTTATGCTACAAATCCAAGCATCCCCAAATTCTGATGGAAAAGGCTCCTTCTCAACCAGCATTTTTCTTTTCTGCTCAGGATAGCAGTTTAAAAAACTCTAAGTTATCACACAAAAAAAGCACAGTGGGCATAATTGCAGCCATTGGGAGGCCATCCTCTACTGAAACACACATCAGACATGGTTCTAGAAACAGAAAAAACCAAATACTTCAGAGGAGTGAATTGAGCTCACAAATGGAAAGTCATGAAACTCAGAATTAGACTCATTGTGGAAATCTGCAACTTTTCTTCAATCCTTCCTGCTCTTTTGCTTGTGGAACCAGTTCCACCAAATAAAGAACAGTAATTTATAGGTTCTGATAGTCTCAGCTTTTTTCAAAGCAAAATTTCAGGACTTAAAAAACAGTATCAATTCCTCAAACATCAAAGCTGTTAGGTATAAAATTGTGGTTTGGCTTTCAGCTGCTTCAGGTGCTTGTATGTCTGAAAAACACTGGTTTTCAAACCAGATCAGATGCTGTAGTACCAGGCATCCCCCTCTCCTCAGAAACCTTTCCTTTTCTTGGCCCATGGGGACACAATAAGAAAGGTCACGTGGAGGTAGCATTCTCCAAAGATGTTTGTTGTTAAACTTGCAGCTATGAAATACCACAAAATCTTCTCATGTCACATCTTTTGCAGTGAAATGCAAGATGCAACATTTTGGTTTTGGCAGAGATATTTTCTCAGTAAAAAGGCTGCACTGCACTTAACATTTTCCTTCTTTTCAGAAGTCTTCTCCAGTGCACCCATAAATACACATAAAATTGTGAAAGGACAAAAAAGGAAAAAAGACACCAAATATTTATTCTATTATGTGCTACAGAAGCTATTCTAAGCCTATTTGAAATTTATAGATGGCTTCCACTGTTGGAGCATCATTATACACCTAAAAAGGGTTATACATCACAGATTTCTCGTGTTTAACATAAAGTATCCCCTTCCCTGTTTCATGCTATTCTTCCCAATTAAATCACCAAGACTGAAGAAACTCCTTTGCATCCTTTCTATCCATGCTTCTAGTACTTCCAAGAATTGTGTCTCTCAGTCTTTGTTCTTTCCCACAAACACTGCACTTTTGGTTTTTAACCTTCTCTCCCAAGAGATGTGTCAAAAAAATGCTGTTTTTCTCTGAACTCTTTGTAATTTATCAATACCTTTTAATGTTCTGGTACGTGTTGAACACACCTCAAGTGTGGTCTCTGGAAAAACATGAACATGGGCACTTTTATTTCCCAACAGCAAGAGGTGATTTGTAAAAAAAAAAATAAAAGTTGCAACCACTCTTTGAATAAAGAATCATTCTTCCCAGAGCTACGGAGCCTTCAGACACAAAAATCAAACACAAATAAATATTCCTTACACTGGTAATGTACTTGCTGCTGTAATAAAACTATGCACCAAACACATGCTGCAGAAATGAGTAACTGTCCTTATTAGACATCACTACCGTGCCTGGAGCACACAGCCTGGACTGGCTGCTTTCATACACCATTCTGCGTGGGAAATAAGCTAGCTAGCACAGAGAGAGCCCCACAGGCAATCCCATCCTGCTGCCACAGCTGCCTGCCACTGTGTACAGCTACATCTGTGTCTGCCCTGCAATTCTTGCCTTGATCAAGCTAATGAAGTTCCAAGTGAAGCATGAATACTGCACGTGCAACATGCAGTAACAAAAAATCATGGCAGAGATTTAGAAGTTCATTAAATGACTGAAGAATACAGTGCAGGAGTTAGAAAACTGCTCCTGAAGACTTCAGCAACACCATCAGTAAGCAGTTTCTACGCATCTAATGCTTAAATGAATATTCTCCAAAAGACATTTTGTAGACACACAGACTAAACAGGAAAACATTTTAAATCTCCCTTGTTCTACAGGGAACTCGTGAGAGGGAGATATTTTGACATTGCTTCTGCTTGTTCCCTGACTGTGGGTTTTCCCATCTCTTCCTTTCAAATTAAATGACATGTTATGTATTTCTTCTGGCAGGCTGCGTTTAGCATTCCGCTGTGGTCTAACACACACAGCAGAGTTAAGCAACTGAAGGGCTCAATTCCCTCACACCACTGTGCAGCTCCTTGGAAATGTTCTCCTGGTTTCAGCTCATTTCTACCTTCTCTTTGCTGTCCATAAAGGAGGAGCTGGGCATTTCCTGTCAATGCCGGGAGGTCTTGAGCCTCCCCTCTGCTTTGCACTCAGGATGAATGACACAGTGGAGGCACATCCCTTCTCTGTCCATAGAATGTGAGAGTGAAAAACTAATTTGTCCAAGGTGTTTATGAATAGGACTAAAGACAGATGAAAGGAATCCCAGATTTGCTGACTCGCTTCTTTCAGTCTGCTCAGTCTGTGACATAACCTTCCTATGCTGCCTGCAGGCGTTTGGTTGGGTTTGTTTTTTCATTTAAAAGCTGAGACAAATGCTTCTATTACAAACAGTTGGAAAGGTGTCTGGATCAGTCACAATGCCAAATCTCAGTTAGGATGGACTGCAAACTGGGGAGGCAGCAAGTACCTCCTGCTACAGTACACTTAAATTCAGAAGGCTCTGTGACCTCTTCTTAGGGCACTACCAGTATTGCCAGCACAGACCTTCAGCTACCACAACGAGAAACGCGTAGGAAAATCCAGAGCTCTACAATGCAAATATTGCTTTTGGTTTAGTCATAAACAGAAAACAGTCACAGAGAACACTCTTGTGATTCACTCATTTCCAAAGCAAACACAGATTTCCTATTTAAGTAACAGCAGATTTTTGGGGCCCTCAATTAAAATTACTTCCTTGAAATTGAAGTGAAGCAGCCAAAGCTCAGAAATTACAGATTGCAAGTTCCTCCTCTAGTCCTTTTCTCCCCCTTATGGGAAACCATTCTGTACAATGAAAGGAATTAGGGTCTCCTGTAAAAAACAGTGCATGACTGGACAGCTAAAAATAGGAATGCAGGATGCCCAAAGCAAAATCTGGTGCTTAATAACTGTCACTTGACTTTGTAAACCATCAGCTTCTTCCAGGGCAGTTCCACACACCCTCTCACTTCCGCAGAAAAAATTCCTACTGTATTCAGTATTCAGGCTGCATTCACCAGCCCTTTGCAAGATTTGAAATGGGGGAGAATGTGCTCAATCCACACAGGAGATGTCTCTCAGTGCTATTTGGTGGAAGCCTGCTCCACCTTCCTGCCCCTGCAGGCAGCAATACTGTTCAAGGGAAGGAGCAAAGAATGCTTTCCAAGGCAGAATTTCAGTCTCAGCTTTCACACAACTTCCTTTGAATAGCCTTGATTCATTCCCTTGTGAACTTCTGTATTCAGGTCAGCCCCTCTGGCTCCCTTTACTCAGACTAGTGCCTGGGCACCCCATGGCCTGCAGCCCCACCAGAGCAGCTCAGCTCCTTGTTGGCAGAAGGACCAAACCACATACAGGAAAGGCACAGTTCTGCAGCATATTTTATCTAAAGCACAGCAGCCTTCATGGGTTACCTGGAGATACAAACAACCCTCTGGTGTCAGCACATCACCCCAGGAAGTCTCCACTGGGCATACAGCAGATTATCTGCTCACATTTTGGTGTCCATGAGGCTTTTGTTATAATCTGCATCAGGCAGATCCAAGCATCCTTATCTGGCTTGTGCTTGGTTCCCCTCTGGGTGCCTTTGCTTCTCCTAGTCCATCCTTAAGCCGGCTTTTAATCCATGTAATTTCTCTGGCACTCATTCTGCAGTCCAGTGGCGTTCAGCTCTCACATGGCATAGCAAATGTTACATCTTTGAGCTGGTTTGGTCTCAGGTGAATTCCTTTATTCAACCCTACATGGCTTCTCTGTTCCAGGCCAAACAATAGAATAGCAAGACACACTCCTAGTTTCTGTTCCCATAACAACTCCTCTACCAAATACTCTGAAAACCAGAGAAAACTTCCTTACATACCATGTCTGTGAGGGCACAGAATAACCACAAATTTTGTCTTATTCTTGGAATAGGATTATCCAGTGGGTTCAGAGAAGAGAGGGAGTCCATTTTTCTCCTATTTCCAACTACTTCTACCTCTAGTATTGAGCAGTCTCTCCCCGCAGTGATACTCTGAGGGTGAGGAGGCAGAGGGAACTAGATTTGTACTGAGGATGAGATCATCTAGATGAAACCACCATTTCCCCACTCCTCCCCACTTCCAGTAACTAGTGTTACTTTCCAGTTCAATTTGCTGCAGCTCTATTGGTCCAGGCCCATCAAAGCCTCAGGTAAGAAAGAGGTGCAGCTTTGCAGGATGCCAGCCTCCCCCTGAGGAGTGCAAGAAAGACTGGGAAAGAGGATATTCCTCCTGAGAACTCAGCTGGCTCCCAACAGCAGTCTATGAAAGACATAAGAGGCTGTGGGGCTCAGCCTCAGCTGAATTTTAAGACCTGCTGCAACTGGCAGACATGCTGGATCTATTCACAAAGTAAAACAGTATTAACTACAGTTAATTAACACTGAACAGCATTAGGCAATCTGTATGGAAAGGTCAATTTTCAGAGACATTTAATTACTTAAACCGTGATTTTAGGGAATACAGAAATGTCTCAACAGGTGGCACACTGCAATATTTGAGCTCTGCTCTCAGATCCAAGTGCCAAATGGCACTTGCTGGCTGTGAACGATCCTGGCTCAAAGTCAAAGAAAGTCTTCCCAAACCACTTTGCAACAGAACTATCCAGTTGTTCCCCATTCAACTTCCAGTTCATTATGCCTGTCTGCTAGGCCCTTGATCTTTTTATACAGCTAGCATGTGGCTTGAGCATCCTCATATACTTTCATCTGTTTCCAATATTTACTTTACTTCTACTGCCTGGAGATGGTGATGATAGAGAGGGACCCAGCAGTAAGGGGAAACTGCACAAAAAAAAAAAAAAAAAAAGAAAAAGAAAAAACACCTCACAAAACTCCTGTCATTTCAGTGAGAAGGAGATTTCTTTCTTCTGTTTGTTTCAAATCCCACATTGAACTATTTTAACAAAAAAGGATGATCAGCAAAGATAAATTTGGGAAGTTAGACTGCAAGTACCTATCCCTGACACAGCAGCACCACTGCTCACCTTGGGGACACCCAAGAAGCAGATGAGTGCAAGAATACTTGCGTACATCTCTTGGAAGTTGTAGTAAGCCTCAGTAGCACACATGCATGACCATGTATTCCTCACCAATCTTCATAAACAACATGAAATTATAAGGCTGATAAACAAATTATCTTTCTTCCATTCCAGTTGTTTTTCCTCCCAATTTGCATTTGCTCTGAATAGGGATCTGATGAGGTACTACAATACCAAGCTGTTTCAGACATTTACTGTTTCCTTTCCACATAACTTTGCTGAAGACACAAGAGTGTTATCTTCATCCCCACTACATAGGAAGGAAAGTGAACATGAAGCATTCACCACAACCTGTTCAACATCCTACATGGAGTCTGTCACAGAGTCAAGACTTGAGCCCACACATGTTATTTCCTAGTCTAATCCTCCCACACTTAAGTGCATTCAAAGAGCCAGTCTGTCGCTTATTTTCTCACACTCAACCTTGTTGAAAAGTCACCTTGATTACACTCTACTGTTCCAGTGTGACAGAGACCATCTCAGCATCAGCTTCTTGCATGGTTTGACACAGGATATTTTCCATGGAAGGAGTTTTATTCTGGTTTTGTTTTTTGGTTTCTTGGGGTTTTTTTTGTTTCCCAAATTCAAGGTTTTTTGGGTTGAACAATTTTAAGAACAACTCCAATTTTCATAGTTATGGAGGAAAATAAATAATCTGAAAAAATAACTGAGTATTACTCAAAAGATCTGTGACCCAAGCAAACCACTCAACAAACCTTCTTTCTGAAAGTCTTTTGATACTGCAGAACATGGTTCCAAATTTCTTAACATCTAGATTTCAAATCAACATTAATATAATGATACAAAGAAGTACCAAGCTTTCAGAAAGACAAGTATCTGTAGAAAGAGAAAGGTCCTCAAACTCTACGTCCTACTATAGAGTTGTGATAAGATTAAAAAGACAGGCAGGATTTATTGCTGGTTTTGTGGTTATTTAAATCATCACGGATCCTTACCTCGAAATTCGAGCCCTCTGAGCTGAAAGGTGACCAGGCCATTTCCAATTTCGATCAAGTGCACAAAGGCATTTAAATAATCTGATGCCAGAATAAAACAGTCTCCTGTGTTGTAGTTTCCCCAGCGGCCCAGGATCAAATCTCCACAAAGAGACTCCTGCAGAGATCTTGTCAAATGCTCATAAAAAATGGAGTTCAGATTATTGTCATCATTTCCTACAAACAGAGCAGCATACATTTGTAAAATAAAAAACTATATAAAGCCATTCTCCATAAAATTTTATGTTCTTTTTCATTCCTGCTTAAATCTCTTTCCTCTAGCTAGATGATATCTTCCTGATACTTTATACAATCTACATTTCCTAGGTAGCCCTTCAATGAATCAGGTAAGTATGAACAATATTGTAAATAAAAGATCACATTACTGCTAGCACATATTTCAGACTCAATCAAATAACCTCCATGATTCACAACAGTAAGAATTTCTTGGCTCCACTAAAAGTCTCTGCAATGCTAAGTTAATGTCTACATACTATCTTAATCTAAAGAAACAAAAAATCATTATTACTTCAGAACATATGCTTAAATTTGAACATTTTTTCTGAGATTTTTAAATACTTTGGTTGCGCAGCAACCAATAATTTTGTTGGGATTTTTTTTCTTTTAGTCCTCCAGGAATTTTTACAAGGCTCTGTCCATGAAGAATATATGCTTGACATGAGAACTGCTTTCCTTTTCTGCAGTGCATCAGTGTCCCACCTTCAATACTCTCAAAATGCTGGTGCACAAATACATGTACAAACCAACATCTTGTAGGTGTATTTGTATGCATGGGAGTGTATGTGGATACGGACGTACGGGCAGTCATGCATTTTTATGTTTGTGCATATTTAGGAGGAGATCTAACATGGAGGTGAAAAAACCCAGAAGATGAGGCTTGCAGAGGCTATGCCTTTCCTACAAATTCCTCCTTGATACCAGAGGAGGAGAGGGCCTGTAACTACACTGCTTTTTGTGCCCGTAGCCATTACGCACCCAGCCCTGGTAGGTCTGTCTGTGTGTGCCCACGTCCATGCAGACACACTCACCTGTGCACCTTCTGGAGTGTATTGGGTCAGAATTTAAGCAAGTCAAAAAATAAGTCTTTTAAGCACATGCACTAAAGGAATGCTTTTCTTGAGCTACAGGGTTTAAAACAAAATTCACTTAATAGCATATATAACAACGGTAAAAGTCATTGCTATCAGATGACAAAATGTCCTTGGGAAAAATCTTAGCTCCTTGCTTTAAATGATAAATAATTAAAAAGCACCATTCATGCTTCAAACTACTAATACCTCTCTTGCCTTCTTGGACAGCCTGGATTTAACCAACTTCTGCTTGACGATGAGTATTTGTTCATGTTTATTTGTTCATGTTACTGATGTAATGGATAAGGATAAAAAGGGTATGAGGGGTAAACCAGCAATAATTAAAATGTAAATTTCTAACTCTACAATACAACCCCAGCCATCTATGTGGCAAGATAAAATTGCCCTCAGAACACTAAAGTGAAAAAACCCATATATTAAACCTTGGCCTCTCTCACTGGGACCGGATTTTGGCATGTGACACTGGTATCAGCTCCCCTGCAAAAAGAGCTCTGTCCCACCAGGCACTGAAGAGTGCCAGCTGATGCAGCACATGTTCTCTGTGTCCACTGATGTGCCAAAAACTGCACCCAGTTCCCAGTCTCACAAGAACCACTCAGTGTGGCCTGGGAAGCTGCTTTCCATGGCCATGGTGCTCATTTAATACACTGACACTCAGCGGAACAGCCCACCATCTTTCCTACCTCTTCTTAGTTGGAAGTTTCCCAACTTCCCTTCTATCCCCTCTCAAAAAGGTTACTCTCCAGGGAAGAAGAGACACTTTTCAGCCCAAACAGTGGCAGGGGTTTTCAAGTTAGGGGTTTTCAAGTTAGGGGTTACCACCACTAACTTGCTGCTTTTTCTCCAAAACCTTTCCCTGCCCTCAGCTGACCTCTGAGTCCAGCTACGGTGCCTGCTACATATTCCACACAAACTCCAGGGTTATGATTAACCAAGCAATCGGCAGCCCAGCAGCTCTCTGTCTGATCAGCTACACATAACTGAGGAGTGAATTTACTCATCGGGTCACACGACTTAAACTGGTGCTCTGCTACATTTAAAATGCTCTGGCTTGTACACACAACATTTAAACCCTTTGCATCTCTTCAGCTTCCCCAGCAAAGCCTCACCAGTGTAAATACATCACATTCTGCAAGTGAAGCAAGACACCCAAACTCCCAGGCCATACCTGCATCTTTTTCGATCTGAATTGCCAGTCTGGTGTTGGAATGGTCCGATCTTTTGGTGCTGGAAATAAAAACATGTTTACAGCCAATTCTTCTTTTTAGATAAACAATTCTCACAATAAACACTTTTTTTTTTGTTTAACATGTCTCTTCATTTTGCATTTATATAATTAGGCAGTTCACAATAACCCATTCATCAGGCATATAGTTATTTCAGGTCAGTGTTGCTATTGATATTGTAGCTTATCAGCACACTTTCTGCCCATTTCCCTTCTTGTGGGACACAGTCCATTCAGAATTTGGAATCTGACACAATGCTATGTCCTTAACTAATTGAACTGGCTCCAGAAACAGATCAGCCAGGTGCCACCAAAACAACGAATAGAAAGAATATTTAATCAGTCTTTCTTTCCTTCTAAGCCTTAAGGGAAACAGCTGGACCCAAGAAGTTTTCTTTGGGTAAAAACATTTCTGTGGGTGTGTACCATCTATGGAAAAACAACAATACAAAAATACTTTACTTAGTTTCATACTTAGCTAGGCAGCAACAGGAGAGTCCTTGGTCATTCTTATTGCTTGAAAAAGAGTAAATTAGAGGGCCTTACTTCATACAGGCACTAACCCTGTCACCCTTATGAATGGCACATTCCCTATTCACTATTTTCACTGTAACAGTGGAATATAAACAACACAGGAAAAATGATTACAAAAGAGAAAGCAACTAAAAGGGTAGATTGGATTGAGCTTTTATTACTACCTGTAACAAAAGATACTATTAAAGTTGTAAAATAAGGAATGGGTAAATCGCTGCAGGCCAGCATGTGTTAAACAGAAGAGAATGATGGTTGTGGTGAGCAGGGATATTCAACACCAAGTCCAAAGCACCTCCCAAGCACCCAGGGGTACTTGGGGTAAAAGTGGAACTCTGGCTAATAAAAATGCTATAGTAAACATCAATTTCCCTGAAATACTGCTCTGGCATGGGTATATAAGGATTTCAGGACACTTCATTGAGAATATTGCCTCAAAAGTTTCCCCTCAATCACTAGCCTTAACAGAAGACCTAGCTATTGTTGGAGTCCCGAGCACAGAAAATGTCCCTTTATCTGTGCTGACAGGCTCAGGCAGTCAAGAGAACACTGGGTTTAACTTAAGACCACGGAGAAGGCTTCTAAAACTGAGTGGAGAAGCTGGGAATGTGGATGTGTGAGTTAGATAGAATTATATTAAGTCACTGGGTGAAAAATAGAGTTTAGAGTTTGAGATGTAGTGAATAAGAGACAAGATGGAGGCAATCCATCTTGGGCAATGGTTTGTCTTTGCCTTTCTTCCCTCTTCTTCATGGATTTTAGTAATATTTTGTGATTAAGTGAAAAAGTCCACAGTGCAGAACACGGGGGTTTGGTTATTGGGTTAAAAGTAAAAATAAATTAGTTGGTATTTCATAATTGGATAGTTTATACTTAAAAGGCCTTGTGGACAGAGCCTGAAGTTGCCATTTGTAGCTTCTAGGTTAGTGTGTAGAAGAACTTACAATCTGTAAAAATGTAATACACATAAGGTAAAATAAACATCCTCAGTCCGAATATGAAAATCGTCTCTCTGCTCATCAATCCTGATCCAGGGGAAAAGAACTGAACACTTCTACAGTTGGTGCCTCGTATGACACACTTTTACATTTGGTGCCCTAGAGACTTTTACAATCTATCTAATATGTAAATATGATCTCTCATTCCTCGGAAAATAAGATTAAAGCAAAACCAGGAGAAAGCCCAAACAACAGCCAGCATAAGGTTACGTGTGACAGTGGCAAGGACCTCATCTGTACAAAGGCCTGCAAGCACAGGGGAGAAGAGCCACACCACCACCTTCCCTGGCATGGGATCCAAGGGAGACACCCAGGTGTGGCCCTCACCAAGTCCTTGGTGGAACTGCAGTGAGACTGGCACGGCTGGGTGGGACTGGCTGGGGTCTGGCTCATGGTGTGGGGAGCACAGGGCCCAGAGGAGATTTTCAGCAGGCTGGAGATTGACCAGTCAGCCTCCACAGCCTGAATTTAACTACTCACTGTAAAAAACCTGCAGACGTGCCCCAAGGAAGATGGCACCAAAGAGGGATCAGTTATAAGGGAGGCTTTCAAACAGCTTAAATAACACTGAAAAAGGATGGTATAAAGATAATGCTGTCTTTGAAACACAGCAGAGACTCGGTACCAGTTTCCAGGATTCTGTGTGTAAGTTGATGCTGAATCCAACTGGGAGAAGGATGCCACTGATGTGTTACAAAGTCTTTTCATCTACTCCCTACAGCCTCTCCAAAAAAGTTGTGGAAAGCTGACCAACAGAAACATTGCACACAGGTTTCTATGTAGTAGACAGAAGAGAAATAGATTTGCTTTAGTTCTATTTCCTACCAAAAGCAACTGATTTTTTTCCTTAAAAAGGCACATTCTCTACTTTGCAAAAAGTATGACTGAGAAACTAAGAGTCTTAATTAAAATTATTTGTAATTAATATTAGTGTATTATCTACATAGATTAACATTTTATTTGAGCTATTATTTATCTTCCTGCTTCTGATTGGCTCAGTTCATTGTAACTGCAATTATAATTTCCTATTCAACAGAAAATGGCAATGGGGGGAAGGGCCTTCTAAGCAGTTCAGAACATAAAGAACCATTTCTCTTTAAAAAGGTTGTCAGAATTCCTCCACCCTGATACATATCCACCTGCATATGCAAGAGTAAGCATAAACATTAGGTTGTGGAATTCAATCAATTTCCTATTCTCAGCTGAGAAGTACTGCTGATTTCCAAATGCCTATGTTTTAACATTATGAGACGCTTTATTAACTTTCAGTCCCTCTGAAATCAGTGTGGTAGTGTAAGGTAAAAGTTAATACTATTCTTTACCCCTGTTTTTTACCATTTCTGTTCTGGAGGCATACTGAGACCCATAAAATCAACCAATACTTCAGAAAATTCTAATCTATAATAAACAGGAATCCTTTTGCCCAGCATGCAGTTCTGAGTCTATTTCTTCCCCATCCCCCCCTTATTTTTTGCTTTGACAGAAAGATGCATGAAACAATCAGGGAAAATCACAAGTGCTTTGGGACACTGCAAGACGGATGATGCAGCCTGACTGGGAAAAAGGGAAGGAAATAGAACAGCTCCCACAAACAAAAAAAAACCCAACAAAACAAAACCAGGCTCCATTAAGGCTTTGTTTAAGCAGCTAAAACATGGGCCTTGGGACATGAGACAAGAATTTACCTTTTCAGACAATACTAGAAAAACTCAAATCTTTATACAGCTATTATAGGGTATAATTTTATTTCATTTTTTTTAAGACCAAGGGTAATATAGACAGTTTATAAAGTAAACTTCGGTGCTGAAATTCAGCTCAGTCAAAAAAATGCAGTCAGGTAGTCAATTCTGGATTTTAAAAGACTTCTACAATTATTAGTAACCAAAGCTGTGTTTGTATCTTCTTGAAGGCAATGGGGAATTTGCATTGGATTAATCTATAATCCACTACACCTAACAATCAAACCAGAAACACCTTTACTCAACCAGGACCTCTCACTGTGAACTTTTGGGATTAGTAGGTGATTTGGGCTTTCCTCCAGTGGCCTCTTACTTTATATTTGATTATTACCATTCATCCAATGTGATAATTAACTCAGTAATTGAATTTCTTCCTGAATTGCATTATTCTATGCAAACCAAGTACAGTTCCTCCAGCAATTGCCCTAGAGAAAAAGTGATTGTGTTGGACTGTCTTCAGCTAAGTCCTCAGCAATTTAAAGCCAACATCCTGCTTAGTTCCTGAAATATCTATTTCATGCTCTTTTAATCCCCCATTTACATGGACACTGAGATAACTCACTGGTTTGTGTGGCACTATTCATGTCACTAAAACTATTGCTTCCCTTTGAAAAAAAATTAATTTCCTATATTCTCTTTCCCAAACATACTGCCTGGAAAGATTTTCTCCTCCCACTTCAGTTTTCCAGTTTCCTTAGAAAGCGAGAAAAAAGGCTGAGGTGGATTAGGGTAGTCTGGAGAATACAGAGAGTATACTGGGAATCAGGTAAATTGAGGAAAAGAAATAAATCATTGCTATTTTGATGCTAAATAAATCATTATTTCCAAAAGATTAAAATAAAATTCCAGCTGTTCTACCTGCCTTGCTGCTGCTGATTTTTACCCTAAAACACAAATTCAAGATTTCCAGGATTCCTACTGTGTAGAAGAGGATCTCTGCTTTGAAAGAGAACAAACCAAAGAAAAGCAGTTTCCCTCTGGGAGATGCAGAGATGCCTTTCTAGGGTCAATCCAAAGTTTTTCTTTGTCTGTGTCCAATGAATTTTAATCCAGTCTTCAATGACATCTAACAGGCAAATTTAAAAGGGAGAAACTTTACTGTGCTGCAGCCCTATGATTATTCATGGGAATCTGGAAAAAAATCTTCAGTATTTTCATGTGAATGCCTAATGCTGCTGGCTCTATAAACAAAGGCTTAGCATTAAAAACACAGTAGCAGTTGCCTACAATGAGAGGGAGAAGGAAAATGACATGGCAGAATAAGCAGGCACACATCAGTATTTGAAGGATACCAGAGGTAAAAAGGAAGGTATTAATTGGAAGGGGAAGGATACTGAAGTAGTTTGGAATCAATTTCATCTAAAAGACAGAATGATTTCAGTGTGGTTTTAACAGCCAAGGCTGACAGCCCCTTCATGCGTGACCCTGCCCACGTTTTCTGGGTGGCTGCATGGAAGAATCAAGTTGGGTTTAACTCACGTGAAGAAAGAGGGATCTCTTAAAAATGAAAGCAATTTCTCCTTCCTGATCACTCACTCCTACTTTTATTTTTTATGCTTTCTTCCTCCTCTCCTTCCCTGACTGGGCCATTGTTTCATCTAATAACAATAAAAAGTGGCTTTGATTGCACACTAGAAAACTGGGGGAGGGCTAAGCTATAAAAAGTCCCAGTTATTAAAAGACAGCACTGTTGAAGCATCCTTTTAAAACACAGAAAGGTCTTATTATCCATAATGCTTCCTTAGAGTTCTTAGAGTCTCTTTACTTCCTTAAAAAGGTTTTTATACCTGATTTTGAGGCTTCTTAGGTTTGTTAGTGTTTCTTTGTGGTTTGTTTTTTGGAGGTTTTGGGTTGGGTTTTTTGTTGCTGATTTTGTTTAAGCGGGTGTTAAAACCACAGTCATCTGCTGAGATGACTCAGCATGTTTATTTGGCATATTCCAACACCTGCCTGGAAGTTTCTGTACTTCTGCAGCAAGGGGGATGAAAATGTGAGGTGTGAACACAAGAACAAAAGCTGAATGCCCAGACATAGGTTAGACAGCCCACCTAAGTGCCCTGACATTCAAAGATTTAGCTGGGGAATTCACCTCTTACTTGTAAGCCAGGTGATTTAAACATCTGTGTACTTCAAAATATTCACTAATGCTTTACTGAAATGTCATCAATGTTCCTGCTTTTGTCTTATTTATTTTTTTCCCCTTGTCGAAGTATGCTTTTTCTTTTAAAAGACATTTAATTATTGTCTTCAGATTATTTTTTACTACGCAATAGAAAAAGCTTTATAAGTGGAAAGATTATGCAACTGCACAGAGATTTTTTTGTGTGCACTCTTGAGGATGTAAAAAAGGTCAGGATCCTGATGTTCCTCTAAGAATGAGGCTTCACACAGGACTCTGCTTCACAGCTGGACCTCACTGCTGCACTTGAAAGAAATGCTTTTAATTTAAAAGCAACTGTGTTAATGACATTACACAAAACCAGGTATCTGGAACAGTACATATGAGTGTTATTCTTCTGTTGTTCCCATCATGAGCCAACACAAACATTACAGGAAAGGTACGACACAGTGCCCAGCCCTGGGCAAAGAGCTCCTCAGTACTGATTCACCTGGGCTCTGCACTGATGGGCCTATGAGTGAAGCAGGAAAAGCCTGAGAAACTGCAAGGAGCTGCAGAGTAGAAATATCCTGGTGTTTTCACCAGACAGAGTGAGAACAGACAGGGGAGAAAAACAAAAACCAAAACAAATGTTGGGAACTGCTTCAGCAAATGAGGCCAAGATGTTTTTCTCCTCTACTCTACACAAAGAGAGAAACATTGTTTAAACATCATAAAAGGAAGAAAGGATAACAAGGCATTTCAGAATTCATTCTTGATATTCTTTACTGGTGATAACAAAGTGTTTTCATGCTTTTTCAGTGCGCAATATTAAAATAGTATATATTTAAGGTATTTTCTCACTTTTGGACTCAATGTGGCTGCTTAATAATAAAATTAGAAGGTAGAGATGGCAAGGAAGTATGAGGAAACACAAGACTAAGACAAAGACTGGTCTTCCAAAGAAAGCCTATATCAGAAATACTAGTTTAGTTTTCTACAGGGTTTTCTATATTTCTCACCAAAAGATGAAAGGAGGCAAAAGAGAAGTTAACCAAGCCATTCCAATGCTGCAAATGTGCAAATGCAGCATTAGTGACACTACACTGAAGAACAACAAAAATCTTACTGCTACTGTGCAGTTGTACAAAATCTAATCTAAAAGAGGGATAACTTTCAGTACCTCTGTTTGTTTTTTTTTTTTACTGCAAGGACTGTTGAGAATGTTAATAATTTACAGCATTCATCTTGGTATCCTCTACAGTACTCTTCAGACTGAAAACATCTCTGATATTTTGAGAGCAAACACTGCTAGTCAAAGGACTTTTGAAAAAAAAAAAAAAAAAAAAATCCTACTAGCTTTCATCCAGTATTTACCTAGTCCCAACCAGCACAAAGTTCAGTTCACTGAGGCAATTCTCAGTGACAATGGTGAGACAATTCTGCATTTTGCACTATCTCAGAAAGAAGAGATGGTTTACATTTTGCTCTTATAAGCACCAAGGCAAGCTGGGTCCAGCACATACCTTTGTACATCAGGAGACAACCAAGACCCAAGCATGCTGTAGCATGAACTGTTCCCTGCTGCTACCTGTGCACAATGTGTCTTATCACCTCCATTAGAATGGTTACACTTGCTGAACATCTCCTCCTGGATCTCAGCTTTACCAGTTTCCACATTTTGACAAAAGTGGCTTGAATAAGCATTTCCTTGAATGCAAGGTTCAGGTTTAGTACTCCAAGCCTCAGGTTGCCTCTAAATGTTTGATTCAGTTAAATCCAACACAGGATATGATCTGCATTTTCCAAGTGAATGGATGAACACTTGCTGAGAACACTTATTCTTATGGAAATTCAGACAACTCATTTCATGGGGTTTCCGATATTCAACATGACAGAAATTTTATGAGTCAACTTGATCTCATTAGATTTACATAATTTGGAAGCTGATGATTAGATGAACAGCATTATAAATCTTTAGTGCAACTGTATATCCACATATGCCTTTAAAACTTTACATGTGCCCTATTTTTGATGGGAGTCCCTTATTGTCTGTGTTGCTGCCTTCCTTTCCAAATATATATTTAAAAGCCCTTTCATCTATCATGGTCATGATTTCTTCTCCTTTGTAGTTCTGAGTTCCTGCTTGCCCATGTCTGTTGGGTTACCCACTCAGATATTTCATTGCATGCCTTTTCCTTTCTGCCCACCCACCCCTTTCCCTTTCCATTTATGCCACTTACTGTTTTGATCTCTACTTGTGCTCCTCCTGATCTCAGCATGCATTCCCTTTCTGATGTCTCCCTTCTGTCTTTACTCTGTCCTCTTAGAATGATTCAGTGAATTGGAGTTGTGAATGCATCTTTAACTCGGCAGGGAACTACAGAGCACTGAATCAGAATACATTCCCAATTAATTATCACACATATGGCTCCTATTCAATTAGCCTCAATTTGTTTTATTGACTGCCAGGGGCAAAAATTTGAGAAGAGATGTTACCAGTTAAAGAGATACTGCCAAACAGTTAAACTACATCTTTGAATTTTATATAGCCTCCCTTGAGCATAAAACTCCAGGCAACTCAGAAAACACTTTTTTAATACCACACCTACCTGATTAAAGGTGCCTGGTTTTCCTTGCCCATCTTGTCTCACGTTTTCCCAGTTCAGTGTGACTGCACACATGGAGTCACGTGATGAGGTGAGGACTGGGGTGGAGAGGAGGTGTGCACAGCTCTGTGCTACAGCAGGTAGACAAAGGGGCACACATGGTCACTTGCTCTAGAGGAGATCACAGCTCAAGACTCTGAAGGGAAGGTAGTTTCTAGCAAGGCTTCTTTTAGCCTGGGCTGTACCTGAAGCAACACCTCCACACCTGAATGTTGTGGCTTGGTCACTCTGCAAAGCTCTACATGGAAAGGAATCAAAGACTCCCAAACCAGGCAAGAGTTGCAGGTACGAGCCCCTGGGAAGTACTGGTGATGTGCAAGATAGAGAGTGGTTACACACTACAACAGGGAGCAGACAGGGAAGGGTCTTGAGAAGACAGTCAGATAAATAAGTCTAATGAGTAACATGTAATTTCAGAGAGCTCATGAAGAACGAAGGCTGAAGCACACACAGAGATGTTCTTTGTTCTTCAAACATTTTGGTTTTCTCTATTCTCTCCCCCAGTGTCAGATCCGTGGCCACAAACAGCCCTGGAGAACAGGGCAAAGACCAGTTTATTATAATCATTGTTTAAAGAGAGGAGCATGTTTTTCATGCAAAAAAAATCACCTCTATTGGGAAATCTGCCAATCTAAAGAGAAATGAAAGAAAAATGGCAGCAGCTTGCTAATATTTCAGCTTTTTCATGGCTGCCAGCCAGGGAACTGCCACCTACAACTGCATCAATGCCATACTTAAGGATACCAAGTCAGGTCTAAGCATCTCTCAGTACAGGCTGTAGTCTACCAGTACAGGCTGGATTCTCACAGATCTAAGCACCTTTGAAATTTCCAAAAAGACTCTCACAAATTCTACATGCTTTGTAAATAAGATTGGCACGCCCTTCTGATTTGGAGGCAAAACCCCAAAAATTAAGGCAAAAACCTGTTCATTCATTGGTCCTATTTGTTTTGACTTGTAAGTCCCATGTGCTAATAAGCACCCATTTCAGGTTCAGCTGCACACTGATACTTATTTATACTATTTACACTGTTTTGAAGAGTTCTAAATCAACTCAACTCTCAATAAAAGCCTGGAGGAACCCTGAGGCCAACTCAGTGAAGACCTCTCTTAGAAGAACCACAGTCACCAAAGGGATCAGCATTCATCAATGAGTAATTGATGTGAACAAAGGCACTAGAACCTCAGTTCATTTTAGAGCAAACAGAAATACAGTGTTTCTTTCGGGTCAGTTCATAAAAACAGTATAGAAATAAAGGCAGCCAGAGAGAAACACAAAAATTTGCAGAGACATCAGTTTGGAAGAAACTAAAATAATAGCAATGAACAGTAAAACTAAAGGCTACAATGTGGCTTTCAGACCAGGTAGCTGGAAAGTTTGAAGCCTAAGTAGGTTCGAACCCTAAGTAGGCCAGTGACAGTAGTTAGAACATAACATATGAGATGATATTTGATTAAATAAGGCAAACACTATCTCCTGTCAATTACGGGAAAAAAGGGAAATAATGCTGAAGTTATGCTATTCACTATAAATCAAAGTCCAAGCCATTACTAACTATAAACATCTGCTGCAGCTGTTTCTCTGGAAACATCACTACTAAGGAGGTCTAAAAACATGTGAAAAAATCAAACAACATGGCAAGAAAAAGACTAAGAAAAAAAGAAATCCAGTCCTAAAAGGAACAGCTTGAAAGGTCTGAGTATGCAGATCCCAAACAAGGCCCGTGGACAGTTATGGGTGAATGACATTTTGTGTTTGGAGCAGGGGTTTTAACAGCTGTAACAGATGAGGAGGCTCACAGGGAAACCAGAGGCACCAGAGTGTGTTAAAAACAAGCATTTGAAAGTGGAAGGCCTGTTATTTTATGGGGAAAAAGGGAGGGAGCAGACAGGTACTTTTCACAGCTCCTTTTCCCACACATGTGCATAATGTGGGGTCAATCAGAATTATGTGTATACTGGGAAAACTCTTCCCATTCCACCTGCAGGCTGTCTGAGATGGGTAGGTTAAGTGAGCTGGCAGGAAAAAAGAAGAAAAAGCCATCTGCACTACATCTGAGGCAGGGCAGGTTTTCCTTGCCCTCCATTCCCAGCTGTATTAACCCTACAGGTGGTTATTTTCCAGACCACAATGACTGGAACAATAACCCAGTGATACACTTTTTAAAAAGACGGAGCAAAGAAAGGCTTGCTCACATAGTCCCAAACATAGAGAGGCATCCTGTAATGCCAGACTGAGATAACTGGCAATTTAATCACAGCCTCTTTAGAGACACCTAATTAATTCAGTTACACCACACTGTAATTCATTCAAGGCGCTTCAAAGCAAATGCAAGCTGTGCCTTACCCAAAAATAGGCACTGAACCAGAAGAATAGAAACAGGAAGGTGCAGGAGAGACAAGCAGCTTGTAAACAGTGAAATCTCCAGATTCCTGGTGGCAGTTTGCTGTTTGTGGGGACAAGTCACAGCTGCAGCAGAGAACAAACATGCTGTTCCACGTGATCCACCTCTCAGACCCACTGGGGAATAAAAGTAAACTTTCTATTCTGTTCTGTCATTGTCGTATCCAAGATACAAAGGAAGATAAGAGGAAGGGAGGCAAAAGACAGAGTCAGGCTGCAGCGTAACAAAGTAGTCAAAAAAACCCCCAAAAGCTAAGGAATTGAACAATAGCATTTGGACAAACACTTCATGCTTTAAAGTGCCTATACATTAAACAAGATTTATTGCTATTTCCTTTTCTCTCTCTGACATCTACAGCCTAATCATTCCAACAGCTGTGAAAATAGGGACGAAAAGAACTGTCTTCAAACTGGGAAGCAGGACCCAGGCCAATGGCTGGACAAAACCAGTCACAGCAAACTTTCCTTTGTAAAAACACAAACCCAAAAATAACAGAGAGAGAGAGAGAAAGAAAAATTCTCATAGTCGAACTCCCACAAGGTAACCAGCTCATGAGCAGCAGCCCAGCTTCTCATTTTACACCCCTCTCTCCAACAAAAAAGGCAGCAAAAGCTGCAAAACTGTGATTGCAAGAGTTCTTCTTTCTCCTTCACCTTCCTTACTGCCTGATTTTTTCTTCTTCTTAGTCACCCTTCCTTTTCCTCTCTGAAGGATCCCTGACCTCAGTGATGTATTGGTGTGGTAGACTCTGCCTGCAGTGAGTACCAAAGAGCATACTAAAAACAAACAGCATCTGCAGATTGCAGGGAAGAACACCCATGCTCTGCACACACCACAAGAGCCCAAACAGGCACAGCATGAGTCCTGAATTTTGAAGAGCCTGTTTGGAATTTCACAGTTTGCTTACTATCAAAATGAATCCCATTTGCTTTTTTTACCCACTTGAGTCCTTCAGCTCCTTGAAAAACAAACAAGGCACCATTTTAATTCTCTGAGACCTTCAGCTGCAGCTTGCATCATCTAGAATGGAAGAAGCTCAGCCAGAGAAACCAGAGGATTCAAACTCCTCTTTAGCCAGCAGAAAAAGTGGACTAAAAGAAACTGGGAAATACAAGATTCATGTGTGTGCACATGGAAAACACCAGGAAGGGACAACCAAACCAACACTTTAAGGAACAGAGGGATCAGTTGCTCAGCACTCAGACTACTGGCTTAGTAGCCCTGTTCTATTAATGAACATGTTACTCTGTACTTGATAAAGTTCAGAGTTTCAATTTTAGATTCACTCTACCAAAAATGAACTGGATTTTTTTTTTCCCTCATCTAATTTCAGGCTGTTGGCCCAAACGAGATGCAAAAATAAATCTTCCTTAAGTGAGACAATAATGAAGTTTGCTTGACAACAGAGAAGTGTGCAAATACTGATTACAATCAGTATAGAAATGACAATCTAAGAAAGCCATCTAATTTATGACTTGAAAGAAAAACAATTTTGATACATAAGACTGCTTGTCAAAATTTTTTTCAATTCAGTTTTTCAATTAAGAGATTAAATTATTTTTAAAAAAATAACCCTGTAACTGACAATATCTAACTTCATGTAAATGTAAATTAATAATTTGTAGCTAATGTGTGATAATTTAACGTAGTCATCAATACAGCAAGGAAGTGTTTGAAAATGAGTACGTGAAACAGGCAAAAAAAAAAAAGCCATATAAAGTATATTGAAGATAGCTTTCCCCTGGACAAAGTTCCTATCAACAAGCAATGAGTACGGAAACAGCAAAAAAAAATAATCTTCACAAGCTTCTGCTTTGTATGAACTCATCTCAGACAACACTGCAGTGAACCTGTGACTTTCCACAAATACCCTGAGCTGAACTTGGGGAAACTGTCAATGCACTCCAGAACAGAAATCTGTACAGAAACTTCCCCATCTGTCTGTTCTGTTTTGTCTTATATAACCTTTAACTTCTGGCTGTAAGGAACTGCAGCCCAAAGACAGGCAGATGTGCAGAGCCAGAACAACCTTCCATTCCAGCTCAAGTTCCTGATCCTATCTTACTCCACAGCTCAAAAAGAAAGCAATTATGCTATCCCTTTGAATTTTTACATGTTGGAAGGTCAAAATTCAAAGCAGTAAGGCAAGGCCCATTCAGTTCGTTCAATTATTTGAAGTATTTTTTAGAAAACTTCCTCATTCTTAATACAAATTACTCCCCTTTGTTGCCTTTTTCTGTCTTTTCACAGTATGCTTTTAATAAACCAGGAGTTTTTCTGTCCAGCTCTCACTCATTCTGGTTAGTTCCTCATGTCACATGGAAGTCAGGCAAAGGAGAATCAGAAGAACTAGAGACAAAATTAATACAAATTTAGGAGGACTCATTCCATGTACATATTCTGAGATGCCACAGGTTCAGGCAAAGACTTATTTCACTTTGATGAGAACCTGAACCTTCTACAAGGCTGTTTTCTACTTCTGAAAGGTTTTTGAGAGGCAAGGTTGTGGTTTTTGTTGTAAATGAGGTCATAGAAGATACACTAGAATTTCTAACAAGCAACAAAGCACAATTTTTACAAAGAATAACGTAAGCCTTCTGGTTGAAGACAAAGTTGTAGTTGCTGCTTATTTTGAAATGACAAGCAGTGGTGAATTAAAGTATTAAAAGGGTTTGGCTTTTTGCACTTGAGGTTTTACAGTTTATGGATAAAATAATTACTTTGCTTTGCAAAACTATTACCATCAAGTTCTTCACTTCCCTAAGCAGGAATCACAGATGGTCACTACTGATGAAAACAAGTCACTCATACATCCTTGTTAAAGTATTAAGTACCAACCATTTTTGATACTTCCAGTGAATATCTCCTGTTCATTTTGTATCAAAAGATTAGACAAACCAAAAGAAAATATAAATGACTCCCTCTATTTCCACTGGCAATAACCTGAAGACTTGACACTAACTGAACTATATGGCAGTGATGTGCCTTCAACAGAGGCTGGTTTTCTAACTGGTACCTAGAAAAGGAACCACATGCCTTCAAAATGCTCTGGTTGAAGTAAAATGTAGCAGATGTTAAAATCCTCACTTTCTGCCTCTCCATAACTGCCCTCCACTTCCCTCCCTTGAAAGAACAAAACTGCTGACCCAGTAAAAAAGATGTGAGAATTTTGTTAAGACCTAGTCCCAGTGTACAAAACTGAGCTCCCCTCAAAAGGTTTCCACAAATCTCATCACATTCTGAAATGAATACAAAGCCTCTTTATACAACTCAGCTTTGTCTGACTGATTTCTTTATAGATGAGTATATATTCACCCACCGACACAAATCAAAATGCAACAAAATAAAACTCTTCAAACTAAGATACACCAGCATCACTAACACATTGAGGTGTGGTAAGGGTACAGCGCTCCTCCCTGGTGAGACCCAGCCCTGACTTGGCCAATGCAATTTTCCCTTTCAGCCTCATATCACAGTTCTGCAGCTGCAGAGTTACCTGCTGCATCCCACAGGGTAGCATTTAATCAGCCTAGTTAGTATAAAATGTATTTATGAAGTCTGACTGCTAGTGCCAAAGGCTTCACACATTTAGTTGCTAGCACTAGCTATCTAGACAAAAAAGGCTGACCATGGGAGTTTTACTGCTATTTTCTTTTTCACAGCTTTGTTACTGTGTGTCTGTACAACAAATGCAACATGACGCCTCATCTGTAACACACTGATAATTGCTTAAATACATTTTCAGAAACAGCCAAATAACTACAAAAGAGTAGAACACCAGAAACAAGACTGAAAGATTAACCTTTCATGCCCTAATTTAAGGATTACCTTTGGAAACAAAAATACCACCAGAAATGAAACTAGTGAGAGCAAAACTTTTACAAATAACAAGGGTAGAAATTTTTAAATAGTCTTACTTGTAGTTTTTCTCCCAGAACTTGATTGGTCGTGCATACGATGCGATGAAGATGACACTACCCAGAAATGGACTCAGTGGTGTAGAAAAGACTGAAGTGGCCAGAGTTTGAAAAAAAAGCATAGCAGAGTCTGAAAATTGCAAGTTAAGGTAACACGGAAAGGGAGGAAGGCAGGCAGTGCTAAATATCACCCATTACCAGCGTGTAAGAGCATGTGGCTCTTCAATGCTACGGTTTTATTATCGGGGTGACCCCGTCTAATCTCTGCCCAAGGATAGATCCTAAGCATAGGCAGTGCAGTAAGTGACCTTTTCCAGCTACCTAAGGTACCTTCTGTAACACAAAAGTGCCTTCCCAGCGTCTGACACAGAGCTTAAAACACACACATACAAGGAAAAAACCAATCTCTCAGAAATTATTTGTTCTCCATACTGGAGTCTTGCTTTCACTGTCTCCAGTGTTCCATTCTGTGCGTTTCTGCTTGTTTTGGAATGACCTGGTATGTGGAGAAATTGTGCCTCTATACTCCAACCTGCTGGTTCAAAGTCATGCTTTCACATTGATTCTTACTGAGAATTTACTATTCCATGCTGACTGAAAGCTAAAGAATGCTCAGCATTTCACACTTTTTGAAACATATAAGAAATGAGAAGGTGAGGACAGGGGAATAGTGAGTATCACACATAAACATCATAATGAATGCCTGAATCCATAGTTTACTTTAAATGTAACATCGTATTTCAGGCTGCTGGAAAGCAAGTTAGGAGATGGATAAAGATACTTAAAAACATGCAAGTTATGAAGAACATAATTAAATAAATGTCAGCAAATAAAATGTTAGGCCTAAATTCTTCATTAAATCACACCACATCCATGAAATTTAAAGAAAAATACTTTCAAACTGGCATAAGAGACCACTTGCCACTCCTTTACACCTCTCTTGGGAGGTAGGTGCAAAGTAAAGAAGCAATGAACTAAAGGAACCACCATCAATGGACAATGATCAAGCACATCTCAAACTAAATTTCAAGTAAAATCACCCAATAACCAGAGTGTTTTAGCTTACCCTATTATAGCAATATACTTACTGTATGTGTGTCTCACAATCCCTGAGACTTCACAAAAAGCCCTCTTTAACAAAAGTAGCATCATTCTTGGTACAGCATTTCCATAAAAGTGCTAGCTAGCCATGCTTTCAGAGCCATTTGCAAAATCTAGAAACAAATATTTGCCAACAGATACCTTTCAAATCTCTAAACCTTACTGAAAGACAGTGGTCTGGAACGGTGTCTTAGTGCATTAGAGAGATTGAAAAAATGAGTTGCCCTTACAGTTTGAAATTTTAAAAAGTGACAGAGAGCACAGAGCAGAAAACAAGTGCATCAAAAAAGTTAAACTGTCACATTACAGTGCAGTCATACCAAGCACTGGCTGTGAGAGATGAACAAGTATTTACAAGTGTCAGATAAGGGAAGGAGGCATGGGAGCTGAAGAGAGGAAAAGAGAACAAAGAGGACAGATAAGGGCAGCAAACCAAGTTTCTAAAGTTGGTACTAATATAATGATTGATTTAAAAATTGCCACCATCATGAGCCAAGACATTTCACACACCACTGTGAACTGTTTGTGTCTTAGACATAATCAGTGGCAATGGGGGGCTTCTTTCACAAAAGACATAATTCTCTGCTAAATGGACAGAAGACATTACCAATTTGATTTGTGAAAAGTGATTTTAACTGCTTCATATCTGCAAGCTTGTCATGAGAGCAAGTAACAGCATCTGACTCTCATATATTATCTAATGCATGCAGAGGGCAATTATCTGTCACAGGGGTATTTTTATTTGAGGATATCAAATTTGTTTGTATTAGGTCATTATTTATTTACTTTAAATACCAATGTTTTAATTATGTCTAAGTAAAAAAGAAGTGTCAAAAACTTACAGGCATACCTTCCTACACTATGACCCAAGCCAGGTTTCCTGTGTACCATCTTTGTTAGGCTACACTGTCTAGAAGCAGAACTTGTTTCTTTGTGAATAATGGATTTTCTTTCTAACATGGTCAAAATCAAATTTTGAGAACAAAAATCCCAAAGCTAAAAACTCTTCAACATTAAATAAAACATTGTCTCTGAGGATTAATCCTTGCAATTTAACAATCTGTTTAAATTCAAACCAACTTCAAAATAAGTACGTGAGACTGACATTTTGAAAATCTTTCATCCCCTTCTTCTAACACAAAACTTTGCAGTAAGGCCAGCTCAAATCCTCTGTTACTCAAAACCCACATTTTTACTTGCATTTACTAAAGGTGCCTTCCAGGCACACAGTCACTTAGAGGTTGGGAAAACTGACTGTCACAGGGTTCTGTTTTCTGATAGAAAGCACCCTGAAACAACCAAAGCAGAAACTCTCCTAAACAGGATTATCTCAACTACAAACTTTTTTTACCTCCCATTTCACTGTGTCCTTTTTAGGTAAAATCGGCCTTGGAACTACAAACTATACTGACTTTCTCAATGGGCTGATACTTATAAATGAGTAACCTCGTCTTACCCACTTAAATGTCAGGCAGTGAAGTTGCAGATCTTTCCTCAAGTCTGAAGCACATTCCTGTTCCTGATCTCTTAGGATTAAGAGGGACTTTGAAGGGTCAACTAGTCCATCTAGCAGCCACAAGCAGGATCAGCTAAACTTATGACTCCTGATAGACATTGAACTAAAATCCTGAAGATTTCTAGTGGTGGAGACTCTACAACCACCACCAGGCAAAGCTCCACACGTGTTGCCCTTCATGCTGCACTCAAAGGCATTATAGCATGCTGAGCTACTCATATCACTGAGCTCTGCTGCAAAGTTCACCCAGGCACTTGAAAATTTAAAAATTTACATCCTGTTTGCAGAACTGATCGAAGCAATTAAGAACCACAAATAATTAACTCTGTAAAGAAATGGCAGGTTTAGTACCTCTGTAAACTGCAACATGCATTCATCATTACTGTTTGCAGGGTTATGATAACAACAAATAAAAGTACTGTGCGAAGAGGCAGAGTTATTGCTGTTGTGGGAATATTAACTTCAGCATTTAACCAGTATCTTAATTGCAGCACTGCCTTAGAAGACAGATTTCCATTTACAAAGCATACTATAAATATAAATAATAAAAAGTTTGGTAGATCACTTTAGCAATAATTCTGTAAACAAACGAAACTGTGGTTTAATTACTTTCCATTTTGCGAAATTTAATTGGTAATTTTATCAAGAGCACAGTTATCACTAAACAAAATATTTGAGACCAAAGGGAAACTTGTTGAAATATAATCTTAGTTCTTAAATGTTTTGCTAAATAAATCCACATACACTTCTCCAACAGAAATGAAAATATTTTTTGTTGTGAAATTCTGGAAGGATTTGCTACAAATAACCTAAAACTCTTAGGACAGATCACTGCTTTTATAATGCTTTCCTTCTATAAGGAAACAATCTAAAACTTCCCCTCTGGGAGTTATTCTGTGTGCACTTGCCTCTCTCTGAGGCTTCCATTTATTCTTCCCATCTAGAAACATAACCATTGTTATACTCAACATTGCTTGCGTTGCACAGCAAAGAACAGATGGAAGAAATCGCTCGAGGGAAAAAAACCCAACCCTGTGGGACGAAAGGACAAAGACTTTCGCGTGTATATCTAATAAACAGTGCAAAGTAAACTCATCAGTAGGTCTGAACTAAAACCACTGTGTCAACTCTTCTTCTACAACTTTGGTTAGCAGGGAAGGAAGAAATTAAAAGTTAGTATCTGGTAACACCTTAGATGTCAATAAAGTTAAATCCGTTCACTTAAAATGTTTTTTTTGGTGGGTTTTTTTTTCTGTATTCAATCAAGTTTCTAATTGAATTTGAATTTAAATTGAATAATTTTTGTTCTATAAATTCAATATATATTTTTTAACCCTACAGACAGGTCATTTGGAGGTCATTTACTCCCCATATCCACAAACCAGGAGACAGCCCTGGAACAGGCACCAAAACAGACTGTTTCTGAAGGACTGCTTTGGTGCTGATGATCCAATATTTTTTACTCATAAAACAGAGTGGAAAGGTTAAAAAGAAGAATATTTCTCAGCACCCCAATGAAAAATTCACATTAAAAGGTAAAAGCCTAGCTGCTTCTGAAATGGAAAACAAAAAAATCAGGACAGTTGCAGAAAAAATTGGCACACTGAAATGAATTTATATCTGACATACCAACTAGAAACAACTGAGAAAGAAACTAATATTTGAGAGCTCAGTCAGCCATAAGCCCAGCAATATGTCTGTCACAACATTTCTTTCTGGATGCACCAAAACTCGGTGCTGAGGACTGGGAAAGCAAATGATCTGTAGAATGTGGCTGGGTGGGAATAAACACACCAGCCTGAGTCAGAGTTCAGTTTCGCAGTTTCAGATCCTATGCAGCCAAAATAAGAAAAAAGAAAAAAAGAAAAAAAAAAGCAAAAAAAAACCGCCTATGTTTCTCAGAAGATGTTCCAAAATTTTCAAATTTTAAAGTACATTATCTAAAAATTTAAAATCTCATTCAAACACTGTAAATAAATTGTATACATGAAGAGGAACTTAAGAATAAAGACAAACAAATTTATGAAGGATATGAGGTATTGCAAAGAGCTGAGCGAAAACGTGGAACGATGAGCCCCAGGCAATCTGCCAGGGAGCAATGTATGTCATGATGAACTGCAACTTCTGCAGTAGGTCCCACAGCTGAAAAAAAAGGGAAAGAAAGAAAAACATGGTCACTTTTTAGGCACTGAGATAATTTCAAAACTAGTATCTGAAAGAAACACTTAAATGTTCCCTGGAATAAACATGAGATAAGTTATATTGTATTATTAGCTTTCATAGATATTAATGTCTTACTTCAGTAAGGCCCCAAAATATATTCTTCATTCAAAATTCAAACTTGCAATGAGGTACATTTTTGACCACCATAATGAGGTAGTTCCCAGATTACCTTTCAGAAGTATGTCTACTCTAATTAGAAAGTGGGAAAACAGATTCTGATATTCACTGACTATATATGACCACAAGTCAGACAGAGGAGAGGAGACTCCAGAAGAAATTGGATCCAGTGAACAGAGAAAGTTCAATGTGTGATGTGCGGCTACGCACACAGAAATCAGACTTATTTCTCAAGAACACAACATTCTCATTTGTTGACTCAATGGGAGAAGCTATCACAATGTAAGCATATGCACGGCATTATCATTAATTGTAGCTGCATTTTCAATACCATTGTATCATAAAAATGTTGCATAAATATGAGCTTTTATTGTTGTGCAGTACAAACTGAAAAACACAATGAACTTACTTTTGCTTCCTGTAAAATATGCTTGGTGCTGCAACTAGCAGTTTCCGATTCAAGAATGACGTGTACTTATTCCCTGGAATACATTTTTCTCCCCTCATCATTTCTCTTGGCATTAGGCCAAAACAGATCTTATGTCTCATCTACTGCAGAGTGGGTTCCTGACAAACTGTCAGGAGAGATTTGGCCATCAATAGACATTAGTGCTCAACACACACAGAAGCTGACAGTGAAACAGGAGTATATACAGCATTTCATGCCCATATAGCAAATATATGTTGAATTTCTTGGAGTAATTTTTTTTATCTGAGTTAGTGAAAAGCAAGACTTTGCCAACATCCTGAAAGACATTGAGACTGAATCAACACTTGTACATTAAAATGCTTCCAGGGAATGTTCTCAAGCACTGATATTATGCATATTTTTAAACTGTTAGAAAGGCATCTGGAAAGGTTCTGGTCTGGCCCAGCTAACACTCTTCCAAACGATCTCCAGGAATCCTTTTGAATGAAAACCCTCCATGGTTCATTTCCAGGTGGCAACTCCATATCTCCACCTTGCTTACAGACTGGGAGAGCTCCTTAGCACAGACACAAGCTTCTCCATTAATTAATTCTCCATTAATTAATGACAGCCAGCCTTGGGGACAGAGCACGGCTCTGGGCACACTGCATGTACGAGTATGCTGACACTCAGAGAGGACACACCTCTCACCCCTCCTTAAGCCACCACCCTCAAAGTCCCACTTGGCCATCTGTATCCACAGTGGCAATGCATTTACTGGATGTTTCACTGATCTTCTCCACGGACTGTAGTAAATAATTGCATATTAAATGTGAGGGAAGTAAGAATCACTTGTAGCATTGACCTGTTTTGGTCTTTGTGCTACAAAACTATCAGACAGCAGCTGCTAACATGGTATAACCAGTGTCATGCTAGATCCAGTTAGAACTAATAAATCTTCCAGTTGAGATGCAAGCAGTGATTCGCATACTTTCTTTGCTTTGGCATGACTCAAACTAGGAGCAATACGCAAACTATAGATTAAACTTACTTTGCACGGATATACTATTTAAAACCACCAAAGCCCTGACAATGCAGAGAACAAACAGAACCAAGCAATCCCCTCAACGCAGAGAGAAGAGTTACCCCTACTTAGTTTGAGAAACTTGTATCATACTAGCTTTGTCTTCTACATGTGATTTGCAGACTGCAGCACTAAAGTAGGCAAGTAAAACAGAACTGAAACTCAAATGGACATTTATTTATTTGAATCTTATTTAGCAGGTTGTGGGGTAGCTTTGTTTTGCTTAATTTCTATTTATCTGAGACATCACAATGAACAGCTGGAAGAAAAATTTTATCTGCAAAAAGATTTAAGTGAAGGGCAGGAAAAAGCTAATGATTTGGATTCGAAACCTCAAAAACTCAAAACTGCAGCTCAACCCTGCAAAGTTCTGCCAGTTACAGATTGAAATCACAAAGCCATAAATCACCCCAGCTGCACTCAAAGCACAGAATTCATCAAAAGGTTTTCAAACCTTAAATAAAATTCAGGTTTTGCGTTTTCTAGGAAAGCAAATCCAGGAGGACACCCTTCTGGCTCCTTGTTCCAATACATAACTTTTAGTTGTTCTTTAATATTTACACCTTGCAAAACTTGGCCAATGGAGCCCAAGTTCCCTGTTGAATCTAACATGTCCTACTGTTTCTGCATTCACCACTGCTTGAACTTGCTGTTGTTTCTTTCAACACTTGCCTCTCAGCTAACACTTCCACAAGACAGGCAAAGGAGCTCATTTCCATTCACAAGAGCATGAAGCAAGAACACTTTAGTGAACCTCTCTTGGTTTTCGAAAGCCTTACAACACCACACTTAAAAGCCTGGAAATGTGTGATTTTCAAGCTACTGCTTTCATTAAGAGTTGTCAAGTGCCTCTATTACCTCTTAAATCCCTCCTTCCAGGGCATGTTCTGCAAAATGCCTTCAGGGTAATACGCCATTAGCATTTTACATCTCTAACTATAATTGCTAAAGGTGATGTCATCTATCAACTACAACACTGAGATTAGGAAAGGAGGACTTGGCTTTACATTTTCTCTTTTCCATTTCTCTAGAACAATCTCAGAAACTGTTTCCCCTTGTCAGTTTTATTCAATTTGCAATATGGTTCCTCCTATATGTGATAGGGGAACTCACAGAGCTTTTCTCACAGAAAGAAACTGAAGCTTCTAAAAACTGTCTTTATAAATAGGGGAAGCTGAGCCATTCTCTTATTTCAACTACAGCTAGCTGCATTTCAACCTTCAGTAATCTGAAGACATGAGCTAAAGAGGAAAACTTTCATCTTTTTTAAATTGTCAGAAACAATACAGAACAAATTAGAAAGAGAGAGAAAAGGCAAAGCCCATCTGGAGCTGAATCTGTTGAGGAAAGTAAAAGGCAACAGAAAGGACTTCTGAAGGTGTACTGACAGCAACACAAAGACTGGAAAAAAAATCACATGGCCCAAGTACTCAATGCCTTCCTTGCCTTGGTCTTTAGTGGTGATGCTTCAAGTCAGAGGCCCCTGAGACCGGTGAGGAAGTGTGGCAAAACTGAGACACCAGACACAGCAAAGGATTAGTTAAGGGCACATGAAACCAGACCAGAAAAAAACCCACTTCCATGGGACCTCATGGGACACCTCAGCCCTTCTGTGGTTCTGTGAAACACAAATTATCCCCAGCAGAGTTTTGTTTGAATGAGGGAGGGTGAGGTGTTAACAATGCTAGATACAAAGAGGGAACCTTCCCATCTAAAGTCAAGGTGAAAAAAAATAGTCTCTGATGAATTTTAACCCTCTTTTTATAACCGTTTCCTTATATATATATATCTATATATATATATATATATATATGCACACAAAGGATTAATTTTTATTTAAGACTCCTGCATCCCAGTTTAGAACGATTTATAAAAAAATATTTGTATTAAGCCTTATTAGATCTTCAATGTTTTCTACAGTTCAATAAGCAGAAACTATTTATAATATATAATGCTATATTATTTAGGGGGCAAAAGAGTTCTAATATTCTGAGATATCTTTATGCATGTGACAGTTTCACACAGTCAACCGTTTTTAAAGTCTTTGATAAACACTTTAAATTAACAGCATGTTCATTGAATTTAAACCAGTACATTCCCACTACCATCAAGTAAAAGCGCAGAACATGCATCCATCTTTCGTGTTTATTTTATGTAGACACACATTTTATCTTAATCATCCTTAAGTCTTCTATGAGTTCTGAAAGCTCTACAGACTTCTGGCACACCAATGAGTAATAAACAAAGCAAAGGCAAAGATTTATCTTCGCAGGATTTTCTTTAAATCAGGTTATTCTTACTTAACTAAATTTAAGTACCATTACAAATGAAGGTAATGGAAATTAGTTAACACACATGAAAAAGAGAAGATTTATGGAGTCTGAAACATCACTAAAATGATATGTCCTTTTCTCAGTTTGGTAGACTTTAATAAACTAGGCAGAGGTTAACACCTGAATTTATATGACTCAGTGTGAGATGGAGACTGCAATGCTCTCAGCTTTTGGCAGCCCTTCTATGTCTTTGGCATCTGTTGGGATTCTGTGTGGGCAGACTTCTTGGCAACTCTGGGACTAAATAATGCATAAACATTAACATTTTCTTGCTAAGTTGGAATTTTTCTATGTGTTAAAAAAACTGTGTATGTATATATACAAATAAGTTTTAAACAAAAATAATGGTCATATATATATAGCTACATGTTCTATATACAAAAATTAAAGTGCAGGAAAAAATTATTTCCCAGTTTGAACAGGTATTTCTTTATATTCCTCTTTAGATCCTGAGAACTTGAGATGATTTGAACTGAGACTCTGAGAGGAGTACTTACTTTTTCATGTTAAGCTAATTCTGATCAAGTGGAAACTCCAGCTTTCAGAATTAAATTCTAATAATTACTGGTATATTTTTATTTTCTTTTTGATACATCAATAAAAATTAATATACATCAAGAGGAAAAAGTTTTAAGTATGTATGTGTTTAAGGATATCAAATTAAACTTGGTGGAATAATTTTACTTTTGTTCATGGATTTGCTTTGCAAATCACTGACATTTGGATTTTTATTTAATACCATTTTAAAAAAACTTCACCTATGAAATCCTGCAAAACAAGATCTACTGGAAATACTAAAGGTTTGTAATGCTTATGTCTTAAGTCATTGTGACATTCTATTGGTGTGTTTGGACAGCTGTGTTTGAACCTACAAAAAATACTTTCCAGGATGTCTTTATCTGCATATGCTTACAGACATTTGAAGCCTTTATACTGTGGGCTTCAAAATCATTGTCTAATGCAATACACACAAGAGGATCAAAATATAATCACTTCAAGTCTGTGATATCAAACCTTGGAGGAAAGAATACATTCCTCAAACACAAGATTCAGCACTTAACACTGACACTGTACAAAACACGCATGCTTTAAGCAGTTTGAGTAGCAAGCCTTGAAAGCCTTATGATTGAAGTTAAATGTTAACCAGATGTAATTATGATAAGGATTATGACAATGAGATGATGATAAAACCTAACAGAGCCCTGGGTCTGCTCATGGCAGATGCTGCTTCTTCCTACATTGTCAGCTGATAGCAAGAGCCCAGGGAAGGAACCTGTGGCACTGTAAAAAACAGACTCACATATATCCCAAGGTGGGCAAAAAGGACAAGATCAGAGCTCATCAGCTTAATATGAAGAGGGTCAGACAAGCAAAATAAATCAGTGCAGCTCGGAGTGCACTCATCAGCTGCACTGCTTCAAGCATTTTCAGGAATACCTTCATAGGTATAGATTCTGCCAACATTGCAGATTCTTCCAAGAAATTTTCTTTTTGAAAGGATTGGGCCCATGAAAAACTCCTGTAGCTGAACAAAGCCAAGTGAAAGGTCCTGCACCTGGGTTGGGGCAATCCCAGGCATAGAAACAGGTTGCTCAGAGAATGGTTAGAGAGCAGCCCTGAGGAGAAGGACCTGGGGGTGCAGGTGGATGAGGCTGGACATGACCCAGCCATGGGCACTCCCAGCCCAGAGAGCCAAACATGTCCTGGGCTGCATCCAAAGGAGTGTGGGCAGGAGGGCCAGGGAGGGGATTCTGTCCTTCTGCTCTGCCCTGCTTAGACAACACCTGGAGCACTGCATCCAGCTCTGGGGGCTGACATGACCCATTAGAGTGGGTCCAGAGGATGGTAAAGAAGAAGGTCAGAGGAATGGAGTGTCTCTCCTATGAAGAAAAGGCTGAGAAAATTTGGGTTCTTTAGCCTGGCTAAGAAAAGGCTCCAGGAAGACTTCATAGCAGCCTTCCAGTACCTAAAGGAGACCTACAAGAGAGCTGAAAAAAGGGGCTTCTTATAGGGGCCTGAAGTGATAGGAGAAGGGGAAAGGTTTTTAACTAAAAGAGATTTAGCTAAAGCATTAGGATGAAATTCTTCACTAGGAGGGTGATGAGGCACTGAATCAGATTGCCTGGAGAAGCTGTGGATGTCCCATCCATGGAAGTGTTCAAGGTTGGGCTAGATGGGGCTTTAGGCAACAAGATCTGGTAGGCGTCCCTGCCCATAGCAGAGGAGTTGGAAATCAATGACATTTTAAGTCCCTTCCAACCCAAGCCATTCTATCATTCTGTGGTGAAAGTGGACATAGGAAAAACCACCAAGCTTGCACTGAAGTACTCCAGGTTTCTCTCTCAGTGCCTGCATCAACACAGACAGAACAGGCCTCTATCAGCACAAATGCACATGAACAGAGACCTCAGTGCATACTGAACCATACTGACCCAGGGAGTGGGTGTACATCTCCCTGAACCCCCTTGCAATGGACTTGCTCCATCCTAGAGAAAATAAAAAACACCAAAAAAAAGGACAGAGAAAATGTAATTTGGGAATAGTGTAATGAATGAAGTCTGACAAAGAGGTCAGTGACAGAAGGCCGAATGAAAAATCAATTAAACCATTCCTCCAATACTAAGAGGAAACATGAACTGTGTAGTGCCCAAGAGAGTTAAGGAGTCTATGGAAAATACCACTGGGATTATCCTGTCAAATATCAGATGTAGCCCTGGGTATTTTACTCAGCAGAAAGTGTCTTAAAAGGGTTTATATGCCAGATATCAAAAGTTGAGGAAACAGCTGTGAACCAAGAGGGTACGGATGATTAAGACATTGGATTTCAGTATGCACAAATGGCAAGGAATGGATTAAAATATGAATTAATGACTTAGAGCCAGAAGCTTTGAAGTGAAACATCAGATTTAGAGAAGGATGAAAAATCAGAAGAGGAAAGGAAAAAGAGTGAGGCTGTTGACTTATAAGTAGCACCTAAATCAATGAGACATGCCAACTAACCAAGAGTTTTATTGCCACAAAGGCAATAAAAAGATCCAATAGGTTAATTACTAGACTTCAACAAAGCACCAAGAAGGTCAATGCACTTGGCAGCACTTTCTCATAAAATGAAGGAAAACAAGATGACACACATAATTTCTTTCCTGTCCAAGGGAGTGTGTTGCGGATGTTGAAAGTTAAGCCTGATCAGCACAGGTTTGCCGGGTTGTTACAAACTGGCTGTGTTAGCTGGATCTACTTTGACAAAGATCATCCTTCATAAACGTGTGGTCTTGGATACTATGCCAGAAAGAAGTATACAGAAAGAGAAATATTCTTATAAAAATGTGAATTCCTTATTAGCTGGAAAATGTATTCTGGGAAAGAAGAAAAAGTATCAAACAGGGAAATTGTATATTTAAGTGATCTCAGCAGGAATAAGTGTACTTAGGCAAATAGATTCAGTGTTAATGAAGGCAAATTTAACAAGCTCTGCATCTTTGATTATTTTGCCTTATGCATGAAGACAAATTCAGAACCCTCAGAAGACTTGATGATAAGAAAATATAAGGTGATTTCATATTTTTGTATTGCTAATTAGTTCATCCACACACACAAATTAGGAGGCCATTAAACTACCTGACAGTAACATAGAAGACAGTGAAAGAGGTAAGAAGTTGTAGGCCTATACATTAGAAGGTTAACGGCACTTGAGTTTATCATACTCATTCAGATCCATGTGGTAGATGAGTGTGCAAGCTAAGGGTGGCTCACTCTTCAGGGCTTAAAGGAAGCTGCACAGATTTGTCAAAAATTCATATTCCAAAGTACAAGTATAATTCCTCAGTTGTGCTGTAGAGATGAAAGAATTGCTGGTAAGAGCCAGTTTAGCAGCATGCTCCCAGGAGTGAAGAGACTGGCAAGAACCTCCCACTAGGCTTTTGTAGTAGCCAAGAGCATACTACAGCCAGGAGCATCCACAGCCACACTACCAAGTTTTTTTACTGTCTTTACTCCTCCAGCTCAACATCAGCTCTCCTTGAGGTTCCAAAAGCAGTTCAGGGAGATATTATGACTCCTTTCCACCAGCAAAATTTAGAGGATGCCTGCGGCACTGGATGAAACGGAAAACTGCGTTTTTAACAGAGCACAGCAAAAGAGCTGGGGACGAGTCTTGCCCTGAGCATCCTTGCCTCAGGATGCTCAGCACTCAGCCAGTTCCAAACTGATATCCCTGCTGTTTGAATGATTTGCATTTGCTTCTACTTCACACTTAAATACAGGCTCATTCTTGAGCAGCTACTCCAAACATCCTTCGAAAGCATCTCACACATCTGCCACGGCAGGCAGTGCTGGGTACGTTACTCCCTTACTTTTTGTTTGTTTTTATCACACTGAAGAAAAATGGACTGGATGAGCTATAACATCACTTAACCATCCATATGCTCTTCCTCTCACTGCTTTTGCATGTGTTAGAGCTTTTCCTCAGTTAGATATTGTGTCAGTAGACAGCAAAAGGATGCAAGAAAGGCCCATCTTTTCATCAGTTCCAAATAAACTATTCAAACCATTTAACATTTCCACTTTTTTTTTTTTTTTTTTTTTACTCTATTACAAGAAAGAGTCTCAGATTTTTTCCTAATGTTAAAAGTCTAGGAAAAAAATCTCCTAAGTCCTATTAGATATTCCATCTTTGCTATGCCTGTAAAGAATATATTCTCAGTTTTTTGTGGGTTTCTATTTTCACTTAATATGAACAATCATATTAACCTTTGCACTGACATTATCTCCTAAAACATCTAGGGAGAACAACTGGCCCATTTGAAAAGCTTACATGAAGTCATGTAGACCAAGACTGTCTTGATTATCTGGTCTGACTTCCTGCAGAGTATACATCAGAGCACTACACCCACACATTTTGAATGAGCAACCAGATACTTTTAAAAGGCCATCCAGCTCTGATTTAAAGATTATGACAACAGGAGTTTTGGACAGAAGAATCCCTTGTAGTCAAGGACACAATTTGGTCTCACTACATGGAAAGTCTTAGTTTAAGAGAGATGGAGAAGTCCTGTTTCACTTGAATTGAAAGCTGCAATCATTCTCAAAAACAAGTCAGAAAAATCTTCCTAAATGTTTATCTTGCTGCCTTCCCAGGGCAATTTGAAATGCAAAATAGTACACTCTGCATATGCCTAAATCAACACTTAGTGTTTTTGCATTCTGTGAATTGTCAAAATGTAAACAACTAATCATTTTTTAAAAATAATTGAATTAACTGTGTCCAATTAGTAAGTCATATGATATTAAAAAATTGTAAAAAATTCTCAGGGATAGAACTGAATAGACTCTCTTGCTCTCTGTATTACCTCAGTGTGGGTGTTTTGGCTAAGAGAAATGAAAATCTGTGAGCAGCAATTCAGACTTCCATGTCCCAGCTTGCTCAGGGAGCAGTGTGCTCATTTGGAGTTTCTGATTTGACTAAATTACATTAAATCAACAGCACAATGGGGAAAACAAGGGAAGCACAATCAGTGAACTATTTAGAAATACTCTACAAAACATTATTAGCAAAGTTTTATTCCATATTATCTGCATCAAGAGTGACTAGTGCATTTGTGAATGCTTGTTGAATTTAGAGATTCTTTCTTCCCCACTGCTTGGTAGAAGAAAAAAATATTACCACCGTGTTTTGAAAGCATGCAAAGCTTTTTGTGGGCTAAGCTTGCTTAAAAATTGTCATCACTATGACTAAGATACGGTGCTTCTAGTGTTCCCTAATTAAGAGTGTGGCAAACTGACATTTTCAATGTGCAAACAGAAATCAGTCATGACTGTGTAATAAACTCTGCATAGATAAAGGTGGCGTTAATAGACAGTATTTCAGATTTTGTTTGTATTTTAAAAAATAAGTGCAAACATAAAAATGACTGAAATACAGACAGAATCTGTGAAGACTCATAAAGCTTTTGGGAACAAAGGTGGATGCAGCTTGCTTAGGGCCTTATAGTGTGAAATAAACACACATCATCTTTATCCTCAAGTGATCATATCCTTCACTGATGTTCCACAATGCTGAGCTAATTAAAGCTCAAACCTTAATTAGGGTAAAGAAAACTTATGCCCTTTATGATATGAAATTAAAAGGAATTTAATTGCTATCATCTGCAATGCTATTTTTCATACTGGATCTAATGATCATTGTGAAACTGTGCATGTGCTTTTGTAATATAAATAATTCAACCGTTTGACTCAGAATTTTTAAATGGAACAAGGACAATTCCACTTGCTGAACTAATGACCTGCAAAATTTCAGATATTGTTAGATATGAAGATGGAAGCAATTCTAAAATTACATTTTCAAAACATGTCTGCAGTACAGCTTTTAGTCTAGTAGAGCAGTAGTTATTTTAGAAAATTTCTCTGCTTAATTTAGTAAGTGTCCTTCGTTATCTCATTCTCATTGCTAACACCAGTCTTTCTACTGTGAACAGTAGCTTCAATCTACCCAAGTAAAAAAGTAAAAAAACTGTAAAAAATCCTACTGAAATGACTTTATATCTCTTTCTTACAAAAGCATGCAATAATTCACAGCAGTATTTTGTGATATGCTCATGATGTCAACATTTTAAAAAGAATTAACAAATAGTGGAACTATCAATTCTGGCATGCTAATTTTTTGATTCTGTAAAGAGGTTTTTAGAGAATGACTTTTAGGACTAAGTAAACCATCACTCAGACATGGGACTTCCACTGATGTACATCAGTGATAAACTTCTCTGGAGACAGAAATTTATCCCTTTCTCTAGGGAATGTGGTAATGGAAACAAATACTGAAAACTGGCATAATGCTAGTAAACTTTGCATCACTTTTGCTGGTTATCTTTCACTCTAAGCTAAAGGCTTAAGAAGTTACTCTAGTCCTGTTTTAGGATCAGAGAATGGTGGAGGGGGATCTTGTTAAAACAGAGGTTTGGTTCATCTCTTTTACTCCTCTTCTTCTGCCCTTCCTCCCCAGCCCTTGCCTTCTCACCCCAGCAGAGAGAAAGCAGAACAACAGTTCTGAGGGTGAAGGCTTGAAGCAGGAGAAGCTTCTGCTGGAGTGTGTTCCAAGAGTTCAGAAAAAAGTGTGAGCTCAAGTTACCTTACCAAATTGTGATTCCTCCTTTCCCATCCTCCCTTACAGCAGCACAGAAATAAACCAGGAAAAGCATTTAATTTCTCTTTCACTCTTTCCCTAAATTACTGGGAACTCCTAATGTAACACAAATTAACTGGGCTTAAGACATAAGAAGCTTGAAATGTCCAGGTGGGCATGGACAGCAGTATGAGCTGATACTCCTCGTGTAGAAAGGCTAAGTATCTCCACAGCACAAGCAGCAATCAATATGGAACCACGTCTTTCTTGTCTCAAAAACTAAGGGATGCTACCTGGGTCATACCCACACATATAGTAGGAATATTTTAGAAAAAAGAAACTAAGCAAAGAAGCCTGAGCAAAAAAACTCAAACAAAACAAAGAACAACAAAACCAAACACCTCACCAGAGTTACCCCGGACAAATACTTTCAAATCTTCAGTACTTTCCCATGTTTTCTCAAGGTATTAGTTAAGCCTAATTCTTTTGGCTTGGATTCCAAACAAAGACAGGGTTTGACCTGTCTGATGCAGAAAGGCTTTGGTAATTTTAAAATAAACTCAACTGGAGCACACTTCAAGAGTTAACAATGTAATAGAGAGGAAGGAGCACTGAGGTTAAGGTTAAGGGCAGCACCACAAGGATAACAGGCTGAAAATAGGAAAAGAAAAATGTTAAGGCTGACATTAGGAAAACATTTATTATCATGAGGGTGATTAGATAATGGAATAATTTCCCAAAGGAAGTTGTTGAGTCAACCACTAGAGGCATTCAAAGGAAACCGAGATAAAAACACCAGGCGATTGATCTGGAGAGCAGTCCTGCACTAATGACCCAAGAGGCTCTTTCAAACTCATTGAGGATTCTCCCCTTGAAAACAACAATTCTGAAACTTATATAGCAACATGTGAACAAAAAGTAGATGAAAAACATTTCACAAAGCCAGAAAAAACACTTAATCAAAGCCTTTTTTTCAATTTAACGTATTTTTTTCCTCTATAGGACCAATAATCTGAGTCTATACATTAATTACTTCTAAGAACTCCTAACACACATTGATTAGCCAGATGACACTGAGAAGATACATTTTCCAAAGAAATTACAGGAGCTGTGAAACTTGCCTTATGAAACACAATGGACATCATGAAGAAATCCAGCAAGAAATTTTCTGAAATGTCTCTGTAGTCAAATCGGAAGAAGATCACAGTAAAGCTCAAAGTAACAAATTGATTAATAGGATTACAGAATGAGGAGCGGAGGAGCTTCATCCCAGCAACCGTTATCAGGATAATGTCACAGCTGTAAGAAAAACAGAGAGAAAAACCCAATCAAGTCATAAGCCATTAAATTAAGAAGCTCTTAAACACAAATATCTGTACCGGATGTATTTGAGATTCCTATGCATATTTAAATCTACATATCTTATTTATTAAAGTGATATAGAAGTAATAACAGAAATCACCACATTTATTTTACTTATGTGAAATTTTGTATTTTTCCCTTATCATTATGACACATTTTTAAGTTGTAAAAAAACCCGAACTCTGTACTAAAAAGAGTAGTAATGACTACTAAAACCCAAGAATCTAGACCAAACATTTTTGCATCCCTCTTAAAATAAAATTTCTGTCCAGAAAAACACCTTGGCACTTTCATTAATACATTACTGTAATTTGAAAAAAAACAAACCTTAAACTAATTTATTTTTTTAATTACAAGAAATTTCACTTAATGACAGAATTTATAATTTTACTTGTAATTTAATTATGCACTGCCAAAATTCTGGATAGAAAGCCTATAGATGTGAAGCATTTGAAATTCTTACCACTGTTCTTGATCAGAAAGTTGACTATTCCATATGATAATTCATCAGATGAAAAGAAATTGTGTGGCACCTATGTCTTCTAAGACATGGAGACTTCAGTGGTTAATGAGTGAGAAAGTAAGCCAGGTATTTGCAAAATGCATAGAAGGTTCTCCTTCATCCTGCTGCTAAGCAGGAGAATACCTGCTGCCATGACTGACACTTGGCAGGCTAGAAAACTCTCAACAGGTTTTCACCATCCTAGCAAGATTCTTATTTTCCAGGCTGATTTTATTTTATGTGGCATTTATTCATTACTGTGTATCTCCTGTAATGCAAATGCACTTTATTTTGGGTGCTGGTCATTCTAAAGGATCAGCAGGGCATTACTGTTGGAATGAAATGCCAAGCTGACCTTATTTTCCACTTTGTCAAAGCTGTTCTTTTCAATTTGCCCCACATTTCTGAATGGAAAAATCTAATGACTAAGCTAATTAGATTCTGCAGCCACCAGAAGCCATCCCAGCATATACTACATGAACTAGCTGTACATCTCATTCTTCAGAAAGAAGAAAATTCTTGCAACATGGAGAATTTTCACATGGAAACTTACAGATTATTGAGCAAAAGGAAGATTTTTTTGTCACTGTGCCTGCTACCATGATGAAACTTTCACCAAAAAAAAAATCATACTTTACAAAATAATGCATTCAGAGATAATGGAAAATAATTTGCTCATTATTCCTTCCTCCTTAAAAATACTGCCACACAAGTTGCTTTTCCTGGGGCCTTAATTCCTGGGAAAAAATATAAGGGAGCATGAGAAGGGGGGCTGATTTCCAGTGCCTCCTTGTCAGGTAACAGGGCCAGGCACTGTCAGCATGAGTCCTGTTAATAACCAGCACATCAGGGTCTGGAAAGCTCAAGCAAACTTCTGACTATAAAGGAGCTGTTCTGCCTCCTCAAGAAGCACACTGCTGCAGTCGTTTAAATCACTAAGCAAGGTGAAGCTTCTTTAAAAGATAAATTCAATTTGAGGGAAACTCTGACATCAAATCACACAAAATGTACCACCTCAGATGCTTTCAGACAGAGTGGGAGAGTGTCTTCCCTTCCCTACAGCATGATGGGGTCTGATCCTTGGGTGGTCACTAGCTAAGGAATGTTCCAGCAACAGAAAACAGGGATTTATGCATTAAAGCACAGCAGGTACAACCCTCAGTAGCACTGTATATGGAAGTAGCAAGGAGAATCCAGGATCCCTCATGGGTTTACAGAGTTAGCCCCTGAGCTAACTCTGTAAACCCGTGAGGGTTAACAGAGTTAGTTAAGAGGTAGGATCTGAAGATGAGTGCTTTGTGTGTGGCATTTGGATGACAGCTGTAAGGAGAATGTATTAAAGAGAAGTGCCAGAGGAAAAGGGAGTTTCATGGATAGACCAGAGTTACAAGGAAAAGGAGAAAGCAGGTTTTACACAGGTGATCACACAGACACAAGGGGGATGGGGAAGGAAAGGACTGCTGTGGTATTCCCCCACAGGCCAAACAATCAGAGACAGACAAATGTAATTACTTTCTTTAATCTCAAGACTTCTGGGGGTCTGACTCATTTCTTCTGAACACTTGAGGGAGGTGATACTTTAAAGTGTAATCTAGCTTGGAGGAACGACTATGTAAAAATAGCACCTTCCTAACCCTACATATTTGCTCCGTGCATGTATTCAGTCACGTCTGCTAGCTAGTAAAAAATGGCATTCTGACTACTTTTAATTCTCTCAGCCTTGCAGAACTAAATAGAGAGAGGAGGGTGGCTTCAGTGTCACCCTGGACAATACACCTGAACTCTTGAAGCACCGGTAGTAGCATCTTCCAAGTACCTGGGGGTAAAAAAAGGTCAGTGGAGATACAGAGGTTATCAATGAGTGACTGACAAGAGTCTTTCTGGAAAAGTAGTTGTCTGTGGGAAACAAGCAGAAAACTTGACTAATGCCCTAGTCCAAGTTTCAACCCCTAAAAGCAGAGGCTGACCTTTCCTTGTAGTTGTGTAGTTCCTAAAGCTGTGTTGCTATTCAAGAGAGAGAAATAATTAAATTAACACGTAATTTTTACATCAAAGTTCTTTTATCTGATATTTAAAATTAAAAATCAGAATTATTATGGATACTGAGGAAGTCCTCCCCACTTCCCAGCATTTTTTCTTGTCACTGGAACATTCCAAGGCTGTTTCTTTGTTTTATCATCTGCATCACTGTCATTCTGATAAAAAGACTGCAGAAACTCTGCTCACTGGGGATACTGCAGTCACTAAGCCTGCTGAATATCTGCAGTAGGCAAGTCACTGACTAAAAAACTTACCATAAAAGGCTGTCTGCAAGGATCATACTGTGAGACCATGGATCAGCACCACCAGTTCTGCTTAATATCTAAGACATCAGACTTCATCAAAACTTGTACCCCACCTTTCTCAAACCACTCTTAATGCAGGACTACCCACCTTTCTACACTGTTTAATATTTTACTCAGCCTTTAAAGACTTGTGTGGTGAAGCTTCTGATAACTCCTTTGGGAGGCTACGGCATAGTGTTAAAAATCCTCAGTTAGGAAATGTTTCCTGATATCCAGCCTAGATTTCTCATTTTCATCTGATTAATTCTAGTTACCCCACTGAGTTTATGCCCATCAAACACCTGCAGCCTGGTATAGTGTGTCTTGCCTTTAATTGACATTTAGACCTTCCATATACATCTATATATAGCTCTTTAATCTTTTAATTTCACTCTGTCTCACTGGAGACATATTTTAGTGTGCTGAGGTAGTTTTGCATTTTTCTTGCAGCAAAACCAATTATTATTGTATTTTGAACTAATATGCATGAAAGCAAACTGCAACGAGATTACAGGCTTATTTAAAAACAAATTCCATTTCTCAGATTTCAGTCTAAAACCAAATATTCTACTAATCACATGCTCTGAGTTATAATCTACTTACTGTGTACCAAGCTTCTTGTATTTACTAATTGAGAAAGCATCAATGGTGAGTGCATTCAGTATTATAGCTGGATATAAAATGTATTTCTCAAAGCACTGTAGCCACACATAAAGCCTTTCAAACCACATCAAATGAGCAGCATCTGAAATGGAAATTCAGATAACAGTTTGTGTCATCAAATCATCAGCATTTTTTTGCACTGGAGTACCACAGAAGACACTAATTAGCTCACATTAATACATAGAATCAACCAACTAATTTATGAAACAATGGAATTCATAATTCTTTGGCAATAGAGAAATGATTTTATTCTCTGAGTTTAGAGAGTATCTGTTTTGCTGCTTATAACTGCATTCCTGAGACAATAAAAGATAGTACATGCTAGATGGTAGTTTTTATATCATCCAGTTCTTCAGTCAGTATATTAAATAGTACTCTCAGTGGATGTAATGACCCCAGAGAGGCCATCTCCAGCTCTGGCACTGTCCTTCCTAATCACTTAGGAAACCTCTTTTGAGCTCTGTGCCTCTACTTACCCATCTTATAGTAGCAAAACAAACTATTCATTAGACTGTACCTCACTGATAAATGAAACACCCCTTGAGATCTAAAGACTGAAGAATTATCAGGAGCTAGAAACTATAATAGATGTTTCCTAAAACACTTAGACAATGTGAGAAGCATCACATCTCACATCATTCCTCTCTAAGGAATAGCCTTTTTCTGCAGTAGCCTTCACTAACAATACCACAGTGCTTAATAGGAGTATTAAGCAAGAACAGAATGCTCTGTGCAATTCAACTGCTATGAGAACTTAGGTGAACTGAGTGCAGAAACACTTGTGTACAGACAAAAACAATGCCTTTTTCCTCAAAGCTCAGCTAGACAAGGTTATTGGAAAAACAGTGAACACAAAAAGGCAGACCTTGGTATTAACTCAGAAATAAAAATGCCAGATACTGAATAGCCAATAATCATCCCTGCAAAATAAAAACAATTATATGTAGACAGCCCCTCTTCCATATACACCTTTTCAATGACAGTAAAGAAGACATGATGAGTCAATGGATTTCTGTGTTCTACAGGCATAGCTGTATATTGCATAGGCTAAGAGAAAAATCTAAAAGCAATCCTAAATTAGGTTGAAGTCATAATTTGCCAGTACCTTAAGCTAAAGCAATGCTCTTGAAAAATCCCCCTTCAGAAAATATAATTAAATTCAGTTTCTTGCTATAATGTAAAAATATTTCCTCTTCATTACCGAAAGGCCACCTCCTGAAAGTTCATACACACAGCAAAATGTCCATTTTGTAACCTAGCTGTTCTTCTCCATCCCTCTCTCTTCCTCCTCCCCCTGAGCTCAAGAGCTTCAGCCATGTCTAAAGCTGAGCTCAGTGTAAGAGCTTAAGCTTCAGTAAAGAGATAAGAATATCACACAAACCAAACAGAAGGTAGGTGCAGAAGCAGAGTGAGGTCTGTTCAGACAATAGAGACAGAAAAAAGAGCTCACATTCAGAGGGGCCCCAGGGAAAGACGTGGATGATTTGAAAATGGCTTACACAAACCTGTGGGGTATAAAAGCAGTAGGGGGGAGGAAGGAGAAGGCAAAATAACCTACTGTATCAGGGTTTCTTTCTCATTTAGTCCTGCACCAGTTTTTACACATCTATTGTACCATAAGCTCATACATCTTGACCTAAGCCTTTCATCCTGCAGCCAGCCAAGACAATGGCAATAACTGAGTTATCTCACAGGGGCATCACAAAAACTCGTCTGATAATTATCCAGAGTCTATGCAGCAAAGCCAGGAACAAGCCTGTGGAACTGTCACTGTCAAACAGTTGTTAGTCTGATTGGAAGCAGTCATTTGTCTTTCAATAGCACTACCCTTGTCAAAAAAAAAGGATTAAAATTAAAATCTATGCAGTAAAAACTCCTTACAGACATCATATTTTGTGTATTTGTCCTTTCACTGTCCGCACCTGACAATTACAGGGTACTACTGTCCTTTTTCCAAGTTTCTCTTTCTGTACAAACAGGGAACATTTTAATGTTTAGTTCCTACATTTTTATACAGGACAAAAGAAAGAACACAGCCTGTCAGACATATCTATCAAAGGGATTACCTTTTCCACAGTCTGTCTCATCTCAGACATGATAAAAAACCTCTGCAGATGCCTAAGGGCCTGAAATATATATATATTTTTTTATTTTATTTTTTTTTTTACTCTTGTTTTCTAACACACAACACCAGCTACATTGCAATAATACTTAGAAACCAAAGTACTGGAATGGACCATATATAAATGAGTACTGTAAAAGAAGAAAAAAAAGCCTGTTCCCCACAGTGAGCAGCATGAGAAATGCAGCTGGATCTCAAAACAGAAGGAAATCCATCTGTGGAAATCAGTCCAGCAGGTCTCTACCTTCAACCTTTTCAAATGCTGAGTCACTGCATTTAGGAAAACAATGTTTTCTGACAAATGAAGACAGACTTAATCAGGACAAGGCAGAGAAATCCTACAGTGGTCTTTTATGATTAAGTGCTGAAACAAACAGTGCAATTGGGTATTTATCAGAATTACTAGTTATCAGGGATAGGAAGTCCTGGACACTGTTTTCAGCTGGGCATGGTGCTTAATAGTACTTGTATTTCTATTATACCTACCTTGGCATATTGCAGTGAAAGTTATAAGGCAACCTTCAATCAAGTCTCTTGGGTACTTTTTTTCATACCCAACCCTTGTATGGAAAGTAATTGTTGTGAAACACATATTTTTTTTTAAAATAAAAACTATTTAAATCCTTAATGTTTGGTTTTCCTGGGAGTGATCTAAACTCTTTTGTGGTCTAGTTGAAGAACAGACTAAAGTCCCTCAACAGACTGTTCTGCAAATGCTGCCTTCAAACACTTCAGAAACATATATTGAGAATTATTAAGGCGTGGGATCCATCAAGAAATGACAAGCAAGCTTTTAGCTGGTAGCAAAGGCAAGAAGAGAGCTGGGGTGGAAGGGGGAAGCTTTGCTTTTCAAAGCACACTGCCTGCTTCAGAAATAACTCTGTCAGAACAGGAAGTCAGATCTTGACATACTAAAATATTGACTGATATTCACATGCATCAAGGCACTACACACTGAAGCCAGCAGACATCAGCAAGAATAAATCTCAAAGATAATTTCAGTTCTTTTCAGTTCTCATGTTTTCTACAAAAGTGTTACAATTGAAATTCAAACCCTTAAAGTTCACTACATTTGCTGATATGTCAGAAAGTAGAAAAATCTGCCTCAATTTCATCAATCTTTTAAGTTTTTTAATTATGTAGAATACCAATGTATTAGACATGAACTATACCATGTCAAGCAACAAGTAAAAGTACTGTAATGCAACACAAAAGGCAGATCAGACAGTGGCTCATGAAAGATCACATAGAGGCTGTGAAATGATTAAGGGACAGGAACACTCAACATAGAAGGAGAAACAGTGCTGGGATTGCTTAACTTGGAGAAGAAAAAGCCTTGGGGGCATCTTATTAATGCCTGATTGGCAGCATTTTTGGGGTATAAATACCTGATGGGGGAAGGTAATGTTGATGGATGCTGGTGTTAATTTTTCATGAACAGGACAGGACTGCCGGGTGACACATCACAAGCTTTTATTTGGGCACCAGTCTCAGTTACAAATACAGGAGATGACAAAAGCTCACGTCTGCCACGAGCAGCTTTGTTACTGAACATTTTAAAGGCTTTTCAGCCAATAGCATATTGCTAAAGCTTACAGACAATTGTTCTAGTCAGTCACTAAAAGCACACACACACCTGCTTCAAACAACACTTGCTTCTTTGCTTTCTATTAACAATACACAATACCCTGTTATTTAGCTTAAAATTTTCTATCTTGGTAAGCATATTTTTCTGCAGCCTTAAGGTCTCTTAGCCAAGCCTAAAAACTCAGCTATTGTTTCATGTTCTTGCATATTGTATTATTTTATCTTCTTTATTTTCAGGCTTTGCAGCTGCAGCTAGCTCTAAGTTCTCTGCTTTTTCTTTTCTGAGGCCTATTTTCACACCTTCTGAAAGTCTTCTTACCTTTACTGTTTCCCACAATGGAGCCACTCTGTTCTCAGCAGTGGCCAGTGACAGGACAAAAGGAAATGGGTGCAAATTGAAAATCCATTTAAACAAAAAAATAGCCACCAAAACCCACAAAAATAAAAAAGCAAGGAAAAAAACCAAAAAAAAACCTAAAAAAACACCCAAACATCACAATTTAAAGAAACCTTTCTTACTGTAAGGATGACTGACTGCTATTACAGAATGTCCAGAAAGGTTTTAGAGTCTCCATGCCTGAAAATATTAAAAACTGGATACAGCCCTGAGCACTCTGCTCTAGCTGACCCTGCTCAGCATCACACCAGACATCTCCAGATCTGTCTGCCTGGCCTCAGCCCATCTGGGCAGTGGCCTGAGAAGACAATTCCTACAGGTTCACAGATCTGCTGGTGATGAGGTGTAAAAATTAAAATGATATGTGCGCTACTCAAAAGTAAAAGGATAATTTATTGCCACAGCCCTATTACTTCTGGATTTTTTAAATTTATTTTTTTGTTCTTCAAACCAGGGCAAGCTGGAAGTCACTGTATCTACCATTTAGAAAAGACTTATTACAAACCTCTCACTTCCCGCTGCTGGTGCTCTTTGCTTTTGAGTATGGGGTGGGAGATCCACAGCCAGGGGTGATGCTTGCGGAGCTGAGGAAGGATGTAATGTGTTACAAATCCCACTGTCCACGCTAAAGCAAACAGGACAATGCTGAGAAATGGCTGGGCCAAAGCAGGAAAAAAGGAAACATAGTTAAAATTTGCATACAACATCTATATATTTTTTTCTTTTTTTAAAGCATTTTTTGACAGTTTCTATAATTGTATTTTTGTGCCATTCATTTTTATTCCTATGTTCAAATTCTTGACTCTAGGTGAATATGGATTTTGAAATGTGTGTTTTGCACACAAAATTAATCAATTTTTTTCCTCTGTGATTGAAGGAAAAAAGGCAAAATGTCAGGCTTATTCATTCTGTCCTCTATGTTCCATATTGTAAGAGCTGTGGAGGTTTAAGCAAAGAGATGTCAAATAAGTAACACTGAAATTAATACAAATACCCAGAAACTAACTGCTCTGCAGATATGATAATGTTATCATGACTAGTAAATACATTTTCACTAACTTCTCTTCCCACAGTGTCTATTCTTTCCAGTTAAAGACCCCTGTGGTTTTGCACAGGAGACATAATACCTTAGGGGGGGATAAAAAAAGATAGATACACACCCTTAATGACAGGAACACAGTACTGGCACTGACAGCAAATGACAGAACAGCAGCTGCTGTGCAGACAATGAGATCCGATTTCAAGATTTCTTTCTGTGAAAATAATTATTTTACACAAAATTAGTAAGGCAACACTATTTTAACCAAAGTAAATTACTCTCTTCTCAATTACTTACCCTCTGCATTGCGATAAAGCTAATCAGCCCTCCCTAATACAAAAGTATTTTCTCCACTCTGCTTTGGGAAATTATTTCTCCACATGCCAGGTTTGCTGAAGTAATCACATTTAAATTCTTCGTGCCTAATTTTGAATTATATTTTTAAATAACAAAATTGTAATATCAGAGAAATGAAAGCAATACATTTTAATACTGAATCTGATTCTTCTTGAGGAGTGCAACTCTTTTCCATTATGACTTTCTTATTTTTGGGAATCAAAATTCAGGTTCCATTTCCTATTTTCAAGAACTAATATTTCTTATTCCCTTTCTCTTGCAATACTGAAAAAAGTCATGCTTCTCCGTAATGTCTTCTAAGACACAACATTAATACATTTATTATGTTCTAAATATTATGACATATCCCAGTCTCTGATTTTCTTTATTGGAAGTAAAATTGCAGCAAAATTTTCTGGATTTTAGACAAGGCTTTTTTCCAGTGTCACTGAATGATAATGAAAGACCATGTCTGCCTTTATGTAAAGATCTGTAACTATGGTAGGAGTAACTCTGTTTCTAAAGATTGGAAATATCACTGTCTTTACAGCACATTTTTCTTGTTATTAAAATGTCATTCTCGGTAAACAAATAAACAAGATAGCTTGTGATCTGTGTGGTCTTCTGAATTGTACTTCAGAGGTCACCCAAATGCTTTTGTGAGTAAATGAAAATCTTGTCTTAGATTTATGAGAAGGGCATTTAGGTTCAGCACTCAATGCTGCTGCTAAGTTACCAAATGAGAAACTATTTGCAGCTCTTGATTTAGAAGCAGACTTATGCTTTAATTCAAAGATACCTTGAAACAACATGTGAAAAGCAACACTTTTGTTAGAACCAGTGGTTCATCTGACTTCCTGGTGGTGCAATTTAGGTAAGCTTAATGTATCTCATCAGAGAAAAAGAAAGAAAACTAAAATAATGATGGTACGGCAGACCTACAAATAAAGGAGATAAAAAGAAAGCAAGCAGAACAAGTGAAGAACAGAAGGGCTGCGAATTACCGGGGAAGCAACCTCTATATTTAGGCTGCCTATCACTCCCTGTTATGAAAGATGCTTCTCAGTAAAAGGTCACCAGCATCAGCACTTCCACTTACTGCAGCAGGACTAAAAAGCCTTCAGGCTCTGAAAGTACTTTTGTTTTGTCCCAGGAAACTCCAATATGGCTTAGCTGAAATCTCAAGCGACCACCACGGTCTTTGCCCTTCCCAGGCTGCTCAGGAGCATGTACATACCTCCAAAAAAGAGGTGATCCCTCCACTCTGAGATCTATCCTTCCCTGGACAGCCCTGTACTCTGCATGGGCTACATGTGCTGGGAAGGTATGGGAGCAGAGTTAGGTCTTTGTAACGCCTCCTGACCATCTTTTCAAAGCACAGCCCTGCTAACCTCGCCCCTTGGCTGTTGTGTTCAACAGAAGAACATGAGGGAGCTCACAGGAAAAGCCTTCTCTTCCCTGACTAAACCTTTGCTCCCTGCCTGGCCCCACAGGTCTTCCCTGTTAAGTTCTCTCTATCCATTTCTCTCACAACTTTCTCTTACTAGCAAGTAGCAGTACTGAAAAAACACGTTGTAATAAAAATGAGTAACAAAATTATTATCATGCAATGGAGATGATGTTTTTAACCTTTCCAGATATTTTTAAAGATATTGCATACAAAATCTATGTGAAACAGCAGTATCTGAGAAAATTAAGCAGTGTCAAATTTATATGGCACTATTTCAGCCCTTTTGTGAATACACAGCATGAAAAGTCTTGATCAAGTATAATTTTCTGCACAGCTGAATTCAACCACTCAATAATCTAAAACAACCTTCTAAGAACAACAAACACGCTCCAATCACATTCACAAGCTCTTCTGTACAGCCTAAAAGGCTTAATATAGACTGATTTCTCTCACAGTCAGATGACTGGAGAAGCTGACACTTTAAAAAACATGTAAAATATTAGGAATATAGCTGTAAAATCAGCAGAGGTGATAGCGAGGCATATTTCGGGGAGAGGTGGTATCCTAACTTGCCATTCTGGGCCAGATCACCAAAGAGAATCTTTTCAAACATTACATTACATTCAGAAGGGAACATATTACACAAATTATATTACACAGGACTTGTATTTCCCATCTTTATTTTGCAAAGAATGATATCCTTTTTACAGCGCTCTCATCCCTTTTGAGAATCCTATACAGAAAAAGGCCTATGTTTTTAAGGAAATTATTATTATTCAAATATTCAACTCCAAATTTGACAATTGCTTTCCATTTCTGGCAATATTGAAAGTGTTTAAAGGGTCATATAGGCCCAGGCTTGCTCTTCTGCCCTTGAGCTGAACTGTTTCAAAATGTAAATATACTGCTCAGCTGCTGACTTGCACAACGGTCCCCACAGGAGCTCCCTCTTCATGTGGCCCACACTTTCAAGATTCTCACAAAATTCAGGCTTTTTTCCTTCTAAAACAAAGCTGAGCAGTGGTTGCTTCTGTTCTGTGTCACTGCACAGGGCACAGGGTCCCCCAGGAAATGGCAGTGTTCTCTCTGGATGAGAGGGACTCACTGCTACTCTACAGGAGAAATACTAGGGCATCTACCTGCTGGGGGTGGCTCTGCAGCTTCTGGCCTTCCTGTGGAAGGCAGCTAGCTCCTGAAAAGCACATGCCTACATTGGACCTAAGTGGCTAAAACAGATTTTTGTATGTCATTCCCATGGCCAGGAACTTTGGAGTTGAATACTGAATTGCTCTATGGTATGATGCTTGAGCCCTTCATTGCTGTATTCATAGTTCAAATCCCTCCTGTGAGAGACAGTCACTTATAGCTCAGACTGAAAGCCATTCTACACTCTCCATTTTACACTCAAGGGAAAAAAAAATCCCAAACCAATATGGCTACCTTTGAGGATTACACAAGCAGAATATATTAGACTGGCACTTTTTTTTTGTTTTAATTATTATCACAGAATCATAGAATTGTTTATGTGGGAAAGATGTTTAAATCACCAAATCCAACCATTATTTTCAATTAGATTTTTTGAGCTTTGCACAAATCCTTTTATTAGCTGTCTAAATGTTTGTACTAAAAACCAGGAAGGAGCCTTGAGTTTGAATGTAACACATCATCACCCTCAGGCCACTGCTTAATCTAGTAATCAGCCATGTGGATGCCTACAGAAATTAATTATAATGGTAGGAAGCTCCATTCTCAAAGTTGAATGGTCAATTATCAATCACAGCTGCTTCATAATTCAGGCTTCCGAAGCTGGCAATTCTTACACAGCTATTCAAGGAAAAGAAAAGGGTAAAAGTCATGCAACTAAACATTAGGATGCTGTATTTATTAACATCCTAACATCAATGCAAAGCCATCCAGAAAACAATACATTAAGTTTCAATATTAACCTTGTTTGCTTTCAGCTCCTTGAGAAAGCAATTTGGTTCTGTATGCCTCTGGCTTTCTGATTAAAATGGATCTTATTTAAATGGTGTTATGTAGACCATGTGTCACCAAGGCAAGGCTGGCTTGTGTTGCATCCTGCCATCTCTTGCCACTGACAGGGGTTAGGAATACTCTCCTCACAGAGAAGCACTTCAAGAAAACATGAGCTAACATCATGAAATCTCTTCTGAATACTGATATATTGTTTCAACCAGCTTCTGAACCATTTGAAGATCCCCTTACAAAACTTCTGGAAATTATTTTAAATTGGCTTTGAAGAGTCAGCTGAATCCTACATCCTAAACATGTCTGCTATTGCTGAAGCAAGTCAGAAGGGACTATGGCTTGTTTGTGCTCCTTGAACTCGATGCATGTGCATTTTCTCCTGCCTCAGTTCTTCCCTACTTGCCCTATTAGCACTGCATTGCTGAGATAGCAGTGGGAGTCTCCTTGGTGTTTAACTGAGACAGAGGTACCAGGTAACACAGGGGTTCGACAAACAGCCCACATTAATCAGAAATTGCCCTCTCTTTCTTCAGCTAATTTCTTCAAAATTAGCACTGCTAATTGACATCGTAAGCAAATACTTTTGCTTACAGTTTTTATACAGATTGAAGGAAGCCCAGACAGTGAGGAAAAAAAAAAAAATGAAGGCAAAGAACTAGCAAGCTCCAGCAACACTGAAGGAAAGCAGCCTCTGCCTAATAGCAGCAGCAGCATGGAATATCAAATGTACAGAGCAAAAAAGTGCCAATTCCCTAATCCAGGTATTTTCTGGAGTGCCAGGAAGCCCACTTAATTAATCCTAAAAGTGTGACAAAATGTGACAGGAATGAAACACTGTGAAGAGAAGAACTGAAGTCCTGTGTCTGGCAAATCCCAGTGCAGTTATCCCTATATTTCTGCATCTTCCACCCCATTGGCTCAAGGGTCCGAGTGCAGCTGCACAGTGTTAGTGTAAGACAGAAGATCCCTGTCATTGTCACTGATATAAAAATTGTTCATCTGCAGAATTACTCCATTTTGAAAATACAGCCAGGATCTTAGATGTAGATTTTTTCCACTATTTTTGGGTTTTGTTTTTAATATATTAAAGCCTTGCTCAAGGTTTTCCTCTGTGCTGCGAAATGAAACCAGTTATGGGGACAGCTGCAGTAACTGCTTGAATCCCCAGGCTGGGCTCCATCTGCAGAACAGATGAGATCAGACTCTGTACTCCTCCAAGAAAAGCACTATCAGCAAAAGACAGAACTACAGGAGCATGAGAAGCTTTCCATTACATCTGCCATACAGTCCCTCTATACAAGAATGGAATGTCAATGAACCATGGCAATGACCTACACACCACAAATACCACAGAATACAGCAAAATTCTAACAAAAATACTTTGCTTTTTTACTCTGTTTCTAGATGCACATTCATATTCCAGTATCAACTGTTGCAAACAGCTTAGTTTGCAAGAAACTGTACAAGCAACAAGAAACAGCCATATCACTCAATCTTATGTAGGCCCTGTTAGAGGACCAAGTCTAAAATAACATTATACATGGTAAAAATGACAATCTAAGCAGTAGCTTAGAAAAGCAGAAAACATTGGTAGTGTGGGATAAATGCATATGCTGAATGTAGGCTGTGTAACGCCTCACAAAATGCCTAAGAAATGATTCAAGATGTACATGAGAGATGCATCCCTTTGAAGGAACATCTGGAGGCCAGTAGGAACTATGGACTCCCAGCTCATGTCCAAGGGTCAAAAAAGGCAGTCTATCTTCCAGAGACTCTCTGAATGCTCTTGGATTTCAGAGAGAATTCAGAAGTTTAGGAATAGCTGCCTAGGTTGCAAATGCTTGGATGCAGGCGCTGGGGATGTGGTCAAGAGGAAGAGCTGTCTGACAGCCAGGAAGCAGGACAGTTCACATGACTAATAAATGTCAAACACCCCTTAGCATTTCTGGAAACTTGATGATCTTCCCACATAAATGCCTTATAAGATCAACCTCCCTTGGGTAACAGCAAAAATTTTTTTTTTAATATAAAAAGACAAAAAGGAAGATGGGTCACTTTGCAGTGTTTATGCTGAAGTGAGAAATAAGCTGACACAAACTTAGAGCTTCTGCCAGACAGTAGTAAATAAACAGCCTGCCAAGCAAAGAAGAGACGATGAGATGGCAATGCTTGGCACCAGGCATGTACCTCCCTCTCCCATACTATCCCAGTTTCGTGTGCTTCTTCCACCCCTAGGTGCCAAGTCTGACAGTGTTCTCCACTTGGCTCAGCTGGGGTGGAGGGCACACAGTCAAGAGTATTTCCTGGCACAGAAAAGGCATTTCTGAAAAACAGGTGGCCCTAGCCATAGAAAAATAAAGAAAAAGGGCTGTTTTAAACACATGTAATTCTGTGGACTGAATCCTGTTCCTCTCCAGTGCAGAGAGTTTGGCAGGACTGATCATCTGTTTGAATGGTTGTTGAACAATCCAGCCTACCTTGGACACACCAGATTGTCAGGCTGTAACTCTGTGCATAGAACCTGCATCAGTTCTCTCTGTACTAGGATGAGAGAAGTCCCTCTCCCCAAGCTCTAAGAGTGAATTTCCCATGAACTATATTAAAGAATCAACGTGGCAGAGCCCTTCAAAGGAGCCCTTCAGAAAGGAAAATGACATGTATCCCCCTTCCCACTGCTGGCCTCACCATAAAGATCATCTATCTGTGCCTTTAGTAACTTAAATTGCAAAATGACAATATTTACAAGGTTCCTCAGTGGGCAAAATAGATAAGAGAGAGAGAGTGCTTTGGACAGAAAGTAATGAAAGAAAAGGCTTTACCACTGATTCTCTCATTTTTTCTGGGAGTGGATCTTCTGATGAATCTTCAAATCGTTGGCGTAGATTATGAGGGACATATTTACACTGAATAAGGGACCTGTTTAAAAAAAAATTCCTAGTTAGGATACTTCTGAACATGTGCAACAGATATTCCTAAATATTCCTTGAATATTCCTGAAGGACAGAGGAGGAAGAACAGCCTCAGAGTTCTTTCTTCATGCAAACATTAGCATTCTTATCTCTGTACAGCTGGGGATTGACACAAACCAGCTCTACCTGCGATCAGGACAGAAATTCCTCATCAGAATCCTGAGGAATCTCAACAGCGCAATCCATGTGACTCAGTCATTTTGAGGAATGAGCAGAGAGGGTACTCTTACATTTATGACTCTTATTTCTGTTTCAGCTAAGCTGAAACCAATGAGAGCTCTTTAGACCCATGTTAAAATGGGCAAGGAAGTACAAACTGTATGTTCATTTTCTTTTCTAGATCTATGTACTACCTCCTCATCCATCTTGAATTTTATGCCATAGGCCATACCTTAAACACTTTTTCCAATCTCCTTAACTTATTTAAAAGAAGTTCAGAGCAGTTTAAAGAAAAAAAAATCTTAAATCTCTTTTTTTAAAGATTACACATTTTTACAGTTGCACAATAAACATTTGATGTTGTTGTACATGTGTTCTTAATTTTTAGATTTTTAACAACCATTTCAGTTGCTGAAGATAAAACTGAGCTGTCTGTGAAGCAGAATTCCAGATGGCATGGTGATACTGGCTGCACAAAACCCACTTGCTTGCTCAGCCCCACAGCCATAGGTGTAATTGCCCAGCTGCTTGCTGACCTCCACAGTCCCTATAACAGCCATATATCACAGTTTCCTCACTGGGAAATTCACATTTTCTGCCCCCGAGGAATGGATCTATTGGGTCTCTCACACATCCTCATCATGCAGATCACAATGTTGGGACTTCTTCCCTTAATCCCCCTTGTTTGCAATGTCAGCTCCTAGCATACACTTCCTTTCCTCAGTTACCTCTAACAAACTGTGTCAGAGAAGAAAATAAAAGATGGAACCTCAAGCTGAGAAGCATAACCTACTGTAGGAATCCTCGGCAAGAGCTGGAATTCAGCCATCTTCCCAGCACGTTAAATGTCCCTTCTCCTGGCCCCAGTGCTACCCAATGCACATTCTGCAACTCTAGTCACCTGAACCCCCCTCAGCTACATCACTGTCCTCCAACCTGCCAAGCACACAACCTCCCAGAGGGGAAAATCTGCTTCAGAGATTTTGGATAGCGCTGCTTAAAGAGCACCAGCCCTGCTGGTGATCTGACTGCAGCACTTCATTCATATACATGACCGATACCAACCATGCAGACATGGCGAGGAATTTCACCTCCCCACAGTACTTTCAGGAAGCAACCCCTGTGGTTATGAAACCCTGGCTGTGTGCTGTACAATCAGCAAACAACATTTACAGGCAACTTACATCAGCACAGATGGGTCGCTGCTTTGTCTGCTGAGGTGATAAGAAAGTGCAACTAGCAGACCACAGAAAGCAGAGAACAGTGCTGGAATGTGCTGTGCATCCCAGGGTTCCTGAGAGGATGACAGAAAGCAAAGTTAGGAATGCAGAATTTAAAAATCCAAAGTAGGTTGAGACATGCATCATACATGCAATGTTACATGCACAACATCTAAATCTGTACACCATCTACCACAGACTGAAAATCCTTTTTCATATCAAAGTTTATTACTGTGAAAAAAACCCAGCAATTAAAGGTATGTTTTGTGGTCATACTATGCAACTCCCCTATAATCAGCAATTAGATAGGAAAATACATGAAAGGCAGCTTTTCTTTCCTCTTAAATAAAACATAAGAGGAAAATTCTCATTAAAACGAGATCTGAGTGAAATCAACTGCAGTGTATTTATCTACATGCTAAATTGATATGCAGTTACTTAACCTGTAGCCAGACTGCACTTAAGAAATGACAATATCACGTAGCTCAGGCAGTGGGGTTTCTTTCAGACATATTTCTGCTGCCTTGTGCATTACACCCCGGCCCTGCCTGGATGCTAACACAGCGGAGAGGGAGAGCACTCGCCACCGTGTGTGACATCCCTGAAAAGGGAAACAAGAGATGACTGACACACTTGCCTACACACTCTGGACAAAACTGAGATGAGAAACTCTCTCCAGGTGACTCAAACAGCTAAAACTGGCTAGAAAGAATAAGAGAAGGAATTTAAAGCTTAAGGAACTTTTATCAAGATTAGCTTTATCTGCGAAGTCATCAGGTACAAATTAGGGATCCTAAGACATACTGGTAGCCCTATCTGTGAGGAATACAGATTTCATCTGTGAAGGACACAGGAACGTGGAGCAAATCCATAGCCATTTCACACACTGGTTGTACTCCTTGCCTCCACATAACTTCTACCTGACCTACCAAGCGTGAACTCACCAGATCCTGGCATCAGAGCACCTTCTGGACGGGTTTTAGAAGCAATGCTTGTAGGATCTGTGAAACTTTAGGCTAGTGCAAACAAGACTTTTTCTACATGGTTATCTCTTGCTTTAAAAACTCAACAGTTAGTACAGGACCGATATTTTCAGAGGATAAACTAGGTTTATTAGCCTTATTTTGCTCAGTTACATGCATGATTTCTTAGCATATTAGGAAACATTCAGTTTTTTTCAGGTGCAATGAATACTGAAGACAAACTAATTTTCTTTTAAGTGTCAAACATCTAATCCATTGCAGCATGGAATTTTGCAAATTAACTCTGAAATTCTTGTTATCCTAATAGTAGTACCAAAAAAATGAAATTTTAATTCCAAGAACTATCTTCCCCTCGTCATACTACTGAACATCACAAAGATGAAAGACAGAAGAGCCAAGTTCTATCAAACAATCCTACCCAAAACAGCAATTATAAACAGAAGAGATATTCACATGCTATTATTGAAAGAATTCAAACCATTTATTTGACAATTTAAACTTTACCATACAATCCTACTCTGCGTTTCATTGTTCCCAGTTTTGGGGCCAAATATATTTTGGGTTAGCTTTTCCCGTGCTTAGTCTCATGTCATACTCAGTTCATATTCTTCAAAACACTGAAGAAAATCAACTGAAGCCAAAATGTTTTGAAAATGTCTGAATCATAGCCTGTCCAAACATCCTTTGCATTTTCAGGGCAATACAACTGTGTACAGATCCTCCCAGCAGCTTATAAAGCATGACTGTCCCTTTGCCCTGAAACTACTTTTAAAAACAAAATACTATCAAGAGTTGGGCAATATTCCTGATACTGAAATTTATCAGTAGCCAGTTTGAAAAATCATTCCACCCTCTTTCTACTATAAAGCTGTACACAGCTGAATCCCCACATTAATGTCTCAGGAATTCTATTTCCATATTTTCTGCATATTACACATAGCCTCTGTGTGGCCTGTGTTACAGATCCAAACTGTCACTGCTCCCTCAAAACTCAGCGATCAGGGAGCCAGGAAAGCAGGTAAGACAGGCATCTATTTGCTATGTGCAATATTTGCTATGTGCCTAGAGAACAGGATTTTCCAGAAAAATGCTACATAATGTTGTAGAAAAGATGAAAATGAAGAAAGGAATCATTTCTCCAATATCAGTGTGATGTACCCTCTTACATTTTGTCATTTTCCACCCCCACTAATGATGCCTGGTAGCTCTAAATTAAAAAAAAAAATAAAGAAAGAAAAAAACCCAGTGTAGTTGATAATTGAACAATGATTCTTCTCAGTGGGAAAACAGGAATGACAGGTTTTACTCTTGGAAGCTGGTATTATCTGTCATACTAGACAGGGACTTTCACTTCCTAGTTTACCTCACTGGGTTGAGGTGGCATGTAGTGTTTTCATATACGGTTTTGGCTTCAATGCAGACACTCACGTAGTCATTTTTAAAATAAGTGAAACAGACTTACAGGGTTAAGGATGAAAGGCATGAGTTACAACAGACCCAGTGGTGGGAGTGGGGGTGTTCCATTCCAACCACAGAATTGCGTAATCCCAAAACAATCCACTAAAGTGGGAGATAAAGACGACTTTGAACTTATGAGCCTTTTCCCCCTGCTAGAGGTGGGAAGGCAAATGAATTTTTAAAAAGTAGTGTTAGTAGTTTTCTGTCCTACATTATTTATCCTTTTTACTTCTTTCTCCTCCTAAAAAAGTGTGCATGTAGCACACTTATCTTTCAAAGATATGTTCAAATAAGTCATATGTTCTACTCCAGAGACAAAAAGTGCTCTGAACAGAGAGCCAATTACGCTAAGTAGAAAATCTTGTTACTTTTTCTGTTTGTTTTTTTTTAAATTTCAGGGTATTCCTCTCAACTCAGAGATGACTTTGCAGATTCGTGCAGTGACAGCACCATTGAAGGTGAAGATGTTGGCACAGTGGCTGGCTTTTTAAATATGGAGACAAACTCCAGATGGTCTTCACACACCTGGTTTTCCATTCTCATGATTTCATCACTATTTACAGAGTCAGAGAATGGATTGGGTTGGAATGGACCTTTAAAAGTCACGTAGTCCCTCATGCAATTCAATCAAACTTTCTTGGGTCTTTCTCCTTACCTCCACACCCCTGCTTCATCATGGATCTGTGCCATTGCTCACATATCAAGCAACAAGCAGGAAGGGCTGACAGTCAACCATTCCGCACGTGTGATGGTTAAGATGGAAATAAATATTGTCATCCTATTTCTGAACATCTAAACACTGACTTTCTGAAAGAGATTGTAAAAAGGACCCCTCTTCACCCCCAAAATAGTAAGAACTTGTTCTCTACAAGGCTAACTATAAGCTTAACACCATATTACCATGGATACTCCTTTTCAGTGAACACCAACAAGCAAAATATGTGAATTAATGAGCCTCAAGTTACACAGATTAAAGACAGATTCTAGGAAGAGATGCCCACCAGTCTTATCTTCCCATCATCCATGGAAAACAGAGCATTACTTTCCCAGTTGATCTTCAAAAACTTGACAAGTGGTAAGTTACCAGAAACCGGTATCACTGCCCACTCCAAGTAACATTGGCCCTCTTTCTCTGAAATTGCTACTATCTTGGACTGTATTTTCACTGCTGAAATTCAAAACCCACAAGGGCTGGACTGATACAGAGGTGTCCATGTGTGTCCACACACGCCACATTACACAAGGGGATCGCAGTCTGTGACTGGAATCCCTTGGCTAAAAAGCAAGATGAGCAGCAGCTTCAGGCAGGAAGAATGGATACTCATATTTCACATAATGGTGAGTTTATCCTAAAGAAATAGTGTAGATTTCTACATTCCTGTACAGTGAGAGCAACCCTGGGCCATGTTGGATTCTACAGGCATAATTTCTTTTTTCTATCTGGAAAATAACTTCTTATTCACAGAAAACTAAGACCATAACCACTGAAGTTATGTATACAGTGCAAGACCTGACTATGGCTGTAGACTTCACTTGCTGAAAGACATGGTATCTAGCAATACTCTCCAAAATTAACACCCCTAACAGCTCTTGCTTGAATCTCAGGGGTCTCTAAATTGGAAAAGAATTGCCTCCAAAACCTCCAAAAGGACTGAGAGTATTCTGTGCAGCAGAAATAAAGCTGTCCAATAATACTATATTTCTATTTTGGGTCATTCAGGAATTCTGTCTATATATATGAGCCCCTTCACTGCTGTCTAGAAATTTATTTGGGCAGCCTTAGCAGACTGAGGGAGATGTATGCTTGCAACTCTTTTCTACCATCAAACTCCCGGACAAATATTGCAAAATTATTAGTACACAGATGAAAACTGCATCACTGAAGACAGGAAGTAAGAAGTACTGTTATTCTGATTAATGAGTTTCAAACTCATTAAACAAACCAAACTACATCAATGTGAGCTGAGAACAGTTTAAAATCCACACAGAATTTTTAGTAACTGTCCATTGAAGCACTAAGTAAGCCACCAGAAAGTACTTTCTTCAGGTATGAGACAACAGAAAGTATGTAACTTACATTTTAAAAAATATACATTTGCACAGAGCTGGAAAAAGCTGGTATGCCACATATGAATACATTCACATCAGTTTAATTTTTACCCAAGTCCAAAAATCTGATTTTTTTTTTCTTTTCCAGGCTGATTAAGATAAACTGCAAGTTCCATAAAAAAACCCAAAACTCTCTGGATGACAAGTAATTAACTGGTTCTGGATACGTTTCAAATCCAAACCAACTGATATGAACAGAAGGCAGAAGACAAGGTCTGACTGCTTCCAGAAACAGTCAGGGATGTGCTCTTCTGCCCATGGCAAAACTCTGGGACAATGGAATGCTAAAGACTGATATCAGAATAGCTAAATTCCAGATCAAATATTTGTAGAAAGAGGGCATATCTGCCTTTTTTTTTTAAACATCTCTTAAATATTTGGACACAGACCACAAAACAGATGGAGCAAGACACAAAAATCTGAAATTCTAGTCAAGTGAAAAAGATGGCACAGAAATTCCCATGTCTCCAATCTGATGGATGTAATATCTGAAAAATAAAAACACTTCCTTCTGGAAAAAGAGAAAACCCTTTCGTATCTCAAAGCTAAGGTAGCTATTAGAGCTGCCAATTTCTGTTCAAAATTACAGGATTGAAGATGAGATCAAAAATAAAGCCAGGCTGAAGTAAACTCAGGTATTGCTAAACTAAGCTCATTTACCCAAGAGCTTCAAAAAAAGTAGTGAGCTGAAAAATTGCTGCTATTGGATGTAAGAATCCAAGGCATGACCAAAAGAACTGATAAAACCATGCTTAGGATTTAGAGCTTTGTATCAAGCAAAAGTAAATGAAAGTTCATAGAGGATCTGGAAAGAACTGGAATAAAGAGTGTTGATATCATTAAACAGAGATCTGGGAGATAAAGAAAGTTCAAAGCAAGCAGAAGAAGCTCAGGTTTTTGCACTTCAGAATTGAAGACATTTACCTGTGTACTAGCCTGAAACCAGGTTTACAGTATTGTTATATGCAAGGATGGATAAGCAGCTGGTGTCTATCACTCATGATACTAATGTATCATGGGGAAAGATTTATAAAGAGATGCTCTACAGCACCCCAAAGCTGTAACCAAATCACCTTTGCATCACTGGGAAAGCACAACAGAAATCTATCCATGTGACTTCACATCATCACCACAGGGAACAACATCTGCACCAGCCAGGGCAGACAGAGACTTGTAAACCTGTTCTACTCACAATATGCTGCTTTCACTGACAGCAGTGATAAATACTGTCCTGCCCATCAGTCCTCAAGGCCTCCAACACACAGACAGAGACCAGTTATTTTGTGCTCATAGCTTTTATGGAGAAATTATCTGTTGTAATTTCAGATGCAATACTCTGTACTTCCTACTGTGAACAATTTTGGGTTTCTTTTTTATGTGACAGCTTTACAGAAGATGAAAACTGATCATCCCAGCAGTAGCACCACGAGAGGAGGTCCTGACAAGCTGCAGACCCACAGCTCCTCCACACCAATATCAAGCAAGGGCAAAGCTGCTTAGGAGCCTTATGAGGATGGGAGCCCCATTTCCTGGGACAGCAGCTGGGACCCGTTTGCTTCCCAGTCACCTCTGAACAACACATTCCTTTCTCTCCTCCAAGGATCCAAGTCACACAGCGTACACACAGGTATCACCATCTTGCAGACAGTTTGTGCCTGCCCTGGTGACAGTCTGTCCCTTATTCTAGTTGTGTGAAAGTGCACATTTGGCCACATAACAAACACCCCAGGTCTGCCAGGTGAGCAGTGTACAGCCACTCCCCAGAACATGTCATGTGCTCTGATCAAGGCCTGTGATGGGACATGACAGAAGCCTGACGCCTGACCCAACCCGCACCCTCACCGTTCACACAGGACTACAGATCTGTCCATCTGTTTTTAGGTGCAATATGCATTTTAGCCATGAGAGAGAAATATTCCTGGTCATGCAATGGCAAAGGCACTGCAAGGTCACTCAGAAACAGTGACAGGCCAGATGAACTTGTCAGACATGCCAAACATTGTCTGCAGGTCACAGGATGAATGCTCAACTGAGAATACTGTATAATGACTTTCCTAAGGCAACTTACCTGAATGAAAATCCATGTTCTCACAGATATACTAAGTTAAACTGTTAAGTTAAACTTACTTAGATATAAGTTAAATGATACATCTATACCACAGCTGCTTTTTCATAAAGGCTCTTAGACGGTCTTGTACAACATAATTCAACAGCAAAATCAATCTGGACAAGGCACAGGACTCCAGCACAGGCCTGTTAGTCTCAGTTTTCAGAGCTTATATTCACATCCTGAAAGTTACCTTGAGTACTTACACTGTTCTGTGGACACATCCTAAAACAATTCCTACTTCCTAATTTTCTAAAACTGAAGTCCTAGAGCAAACAATTAATCACTGTGAATTTGCTATTCTAAATGAATTTCAAAATCTGAGCACAACTAAATCAAACTATTGTATGTATATATAGCTTATGCTCTAAAAAAGAACAAGAAAAATTCACTTAAGAACACAGATTTATTATATTTTTTTATTTTAATAAAAAAGAAAATTAATATTGTAAATTAATTATTCTTCCAATTAACTTCTTCAGGAGTAATATATTTCCGTTCAGAATAATTAATGTACACAGAGAAAGGAGTCAGACTATTTCATCCTGCAAGATTATAACTAGAACACAAGAACCACTTAAGGAAGGAGAGAATCAAGCCTGATACCACTGGAATGTTCTTCTGGCTGGGCATTTGATGTGAGCAATTGTTCACCAGTAAAAAGCACAAAATCACTTAGAGATCCATTCTCCTCTGCAATTTATTTCAGGAAATAGAACTCTGGTAGTTACACCTGCTGAGCTATAAGATGTTCTGCCAATAAACAGAATTGACATTTGAGGATGCTACATTTCAGCCAAAAAAATACGCTTTGCAACCCAGAAGTCCTCTACCAAATGGAATTCATCATATTTCCCTACCCTGAAAAATTTTGATTATGTTGATTTTTTATTTTTTTGACCTCCATAAATATTGAAAATTTTGTGATGTTGTTTTTGGCAAACTCACCAAAAGTTAACAGAATAAAATAAGGATAAAAAATAAATAACAGCTATAAAGTGCAAGTATGAAAAAGATGTTCCTTCTAGCTTAAAGAAAACCATGTTACCACTGTTGTACAAAAAAAGACTACAGCATTTTCTCAATTTCTAGAGTACCAAAAGTTAAAATCTTCACTTAAGATCATAAATTGCTGCTCACTACTTATCAAAACAGTTCAAGTTACTTACAGGTGTATTAGATCACCTATTCAGGATCAGATTAAGCCTATTTCTACTCTTCCTCCATCAGCCGAATAATCATTGTCTTGCAACACTACAGAATTCAGTTCAAAATAAAAATCTCTGGACCCGACTGAAGAACAAGGAGGTTTAACACAAGTGCTTATTTCATAACTTCTAGAAGAAAAAATGTATGAAATTTCAAGCACCCCAGTAGACTGATTATGAGCTGAAGCAAGAGGAATCATCTTTACATGCTTTAAATTAACTTTCTCAGAAGTGCCTTTACAAGAACAGTGCCATTAAAATTCAAATTAACTCTAACTTCTGTGTGAATAGAAAGTCTAAACTTAATATTAGTAATTTACAACAGATATCTTGTAAATCTTTCACAGCACTCAACTTCAGGGTAGCATTAAAAGCATATTTCTAAGCAGTTTGAAGCCTAATCCACAAGGAGATTGCTTATCTACAAAGCCACCTGCATGCTGTAATTTAAAGTATTATGCTGAGAAAAGAGTGTGTAAACTATTTTAAGTGGATTTTTTTCCTACTGTTTACAAAGAACATTTTTGAAGTATCCATAACATAATTTCCCTACTCTACCCTCAACTAGTGAATCACCTCTGCTAATCTTAGGAAGAAAAAAGAAAAAAAAAAAAAAAAAGAAAAAAAAAATCCTTCCCCAGGTATTTTCCTGTTTAACAGTAGTTTAGCTCCTGCCTTCCATGTCGCTCTTTTCATTTTTATCACTGTTTCTCATCCCAGTTACCCATTTTCTCCCTCTGTTCATGCTTAAGGAGAGCCTCCTTCCCTAGCTGCCAGTTTCTGAATGATTAATATAGCCAGAGAACAGTAGTAGGGGTACTGGCTACTTCTGCAAGAAACTGCCCAAGCAGCAGTTAAACTTTGTAGTATCAATCACACAGCTGGGTCAGGTCTAACACATACAACTGATAAACTGGGTGAGCCAGGTGACAGGAGATTCCCTGGCAGAACACCACATGTTCAAAGACATTTAATTTCAAGTGTCTTAACAAAGCAGCTGAGATGCTGTAATTTATTTTGTAAGGACTCAAGTCACCAAATGTGTTTAACACATTTCACCTTACTATTGGGAATGGTTAAGAACACACAGCCAGCTCTGATCGTCTGCAAGTAACCATTAAGGCATTATAATTGTCCTTCTTTGATCTAAGGCTCCTGTTCAAAATGTCAAGCAAAAAATTGTTGGAAACCACTACAGAAATGCTGATGTTCCTAAAAGAATTCCCTTAAAGGAACACCTGACTGCCCCTCTCATCTGTGTAAATTGCCAGCCTGGACACTGATGTGATACATCCTTGGCAGCTGCAGAACCTCATATTGGGTTCTCCATGTGGACCGTGCATGTGCCACCACAAAGCTTCTTCTGACATGTGCCTACAAGATGTCAAGGGCAGCTTGTCAACCACAGCACATCCTGCTGCACCCCTGCATGGACACTGACAGCATCCAACCCTCAATGAAACACTGCCAAAAGGCTGTCCCTTATAGGATAAATTTTCTTACAAGTCTAACATGAAATTCTGGTCTTGCTGTGTTCACTGGGAATTTTACAGTCAATCTGAAAGCAGACAAAATTTCACTGCCATTTTTTAAATGTCCCAGGCAGTGCATAGGCACTACACACTAAAATAAAAATTTTTAAAAAAGTTTAAAAAAGCTTTAGATTGAATATTGCTCAAAACTGGGCATCACTGCTAAGGGAACCAGTCCTATGCCAGCATGGAGAGCTGTGGCACAGCTGCATCCTGAGCACCATACACAACTGACTCTCCGCATCTGAAGTTAACAGCAGAGCAAGAGAAGGCACAGAGTAGGGTGACTAACAGCTACCTCTGGGAAAGCAGCTGCTTTACAGGGAGACATGAGAAAGGCAGGCACTCCTCAGTTTAAAGAGATGGCTGAGGAAGGTATATTTGATGCCTGCAAAACTGTAAAGGTAGCAGACAAAAATAATGCAGACCAAGTTTTCGAAAATCCTACAATACTAGGCATCAGGAAGACATGGTGAAATTAGCAGGTCAGCTTAAAACCAATGAAGGACAGCACTGCTTTGCACAGAGCACAGTGAACATCTAGAATTTGTTGGCACAAAGCTGTGGAGTCAGAGGACCAGCACATTCAGGAGGGGACTTGACAAATTCATAGACAAGTCCACAGACACCAAATGATAAAAGCACACTCTCCAATATCCCTAGTGTAACAATTGTGGAATATTAGGGAAAGAAGTGGCAAACCCAGTCATCTGGCTTGCATTAAATTCCTGAATTGCATTTCCCTGTGGAAATTACAGACACATTACTTACTTAGATACTCCACTGGTCCCCTCAACATTTAAATTCTTAGACATATTGTTATAAAGGAACAGCAAAAACCCCACTAGGAATTATGCGCAAATCTGGCCTGGCTATGCAGGTCAAGAGACTGCAGCTTTTCAAGTCAAGGCTGCTGTTTATGTTTGTAGAGAAAATCCAGTGGATCATTTCAGACTGATACATATAAGAGGCAAATAATCACAGGTATTAGACACACATTTATTTCAGAATTTCTGCTACAGTTTTGGTCTATTTCAGTGTAACTAACATGCAGAAACTGAAGCATGGCTTGCAATCCTTATCTTGATAAGCAACAACACTATAGGACCTAACAATGCTAGTCTCCCTAGATTACATCAATTTCCAGTTCAAAATTTTGAATTGTTCCAGTGCTGCTTTTCTGGCTTACCTTCACTGCACTGAAGCAGAAGGCATATAGGACAATCAGAACAACAAAGCTTCGGGAAATGCTGTACAGTGCAGATACGAACCCAGCAGCAGCTGAAACAGAGACATGTTTTAAGTGGGAAGGAAGAGGAACTTTGTTTCTGACCCAAACTAAGATGATAGTGTAGATGCATCTCAATCTTCCCTGCTACTTAAGTTATAATGAAAAACAAAAAAACAACCCACTACCAACAAAAAATCTTGATGCTTCATCTCCCAAGGGCCTTCTTTAATCTCTGACTGAAATAACACAAAGAAAATTATCATACATCAAATATCTTGTCAATCTGCCTTTCTCTGGAAGAATGCAAACTTTTTTTTCTTCATGTTAACAAAAAAAGAAAGTTAAAGGTTCTCTTTCTCAATAAATATAGTAAAAATTCACATCACACATGCCAGGAAAGAGCTCTTTGATATCAACCATAATCTGCAAACTAGTTTTGAAAAGTTGTATACAACTTTTCAAAAGCAAAACGAAATCTAATCAAGTGGGCCTTATAAAAATTCACCCCACTGTTAGATGAATAGAATTAGCTGTTTGAGCTTTAACATGCACTGTGCTATATACCATGCAGTAATATATTCTAATTTGAGGTTATAAACCCAGAAGAGGACAGCTCAAGCTGCAGATGGCTACTTACCAGAACCACCAAAAAGCAACATATCTATTTGTTCCAAAAGATATATGCAGAAGGTATTGATTTGAGGGAAAAGTCCAAGAAGAGAAATTGCAGGAAAGCAATATAAAAACACTAAGAAGAAAAAAAAAAAAAAGTATTTTAGAACATGGTCACACATCCAATGTACAGAAAATAAAGAAATATGCATGACAGCAGAATAAGAAATTGTTGCAATAAATTCTGAAGATTATTCAAGTAAACATACCTTAACCTTAGCAGCAATGATTACACTTCCTCATGTATTCAAAATAAATAATGCCCATTTTACACATAAGAAACTAAAGCTCAGAGTTAAACCTTAAGATTGATTTTGGATAAAAACAGTGACAGAAAAATTACATTACATAGCCTCCTTACTGCTTCTCAAATACTTTCAAGATTATATTTGTTCTTTTCAAAGTAGAAAATTTTTAATTTGCAGACTTTGGAATTTCTTCCTTGAATCTGAGATGGTTCAAGAACAGCTATAATAATTCAAAATAAACAAAAAAAAATAAAAATCAGTGACTGAGATCTGAAATATCTTGGCTATCGTAATATCCTGCCTCTCCCATCAATCAAAAGCAGACACTTACAGCAGTCTCCAAACATGGTAGAAAAGCTATGGTGAAGCTTCCCCAGAATATTCCGCCAGCAACTAGCAGAGTGGACTTTAACTTCGCAGTAGTGAAAGAACATTAGAAACAGGAAAGAAACTCAGGGGTAAAACCCAGTCTTACAGCTTTACATACCCTCTTTCTGAATAGAAATGCTAATTTAAATACCCATTTTAATGGCTGCCTCATAGGCAAGGAAAAACAGGAGTCATAATTCAAGTAATCATGCCACTAGTCTTAAGTCCTCCAGCAGTTCACCTCCAGCAGTCTTCCTTCCCGCTAATTCACTCTCAGCTCCACCACAGAAAATGCTAAGCAAGGCTTCTAGCAAAGCACCTAAATACACACTTGACCGTAGTGTAAACGTTCAAGAATACACACACATATTTAATCATATTCTTACTGCTTCACTGTACTAGTACCACAGTGTTCTGCATGGCAGAGAGAGGTGTGTGTCAGCCACTATCCCTTGTAAGCAAAGATGTCTTTGTTACTTTAGATCCTAGGAAAACTGCAGTTTCCTCCTATTCATTCTCATAAAAAGCAAATTAAAAGTACAACTTATTCCCCATTCCCCCAGTCAGATTTTTGAGAAGGAAACAAAAGGATTTGTGTTCTTTCCTGAACGCTAATTTCACATCTGCGAGCTCATCTGACTAAGGCATCTTGCACTAAAAGGGAACAATACACCAAGTTTGATCTGACAGCTTTTATCTTCACTGTATTATACGTTACTGCTATCTAACACTGTAAATCTTGCTGAGAAAGTCCAACACAGGAAAGAAAATGACATGCTCAAATGTTAAACACAGACAGCACTCACTTAAGTATACTTGGATTCACAATGCCCCTTCAACACTGCTTCCCGTACAAATTATCCTTATGTAAGAAAACACAGAAATGTTCTCTTCTCAATTTTTTACAAACAAATGCCAACATTAAATTATTCTTCTTCTATTACTCTGCACACTTCTAGATATTCCACCAAGTCATGCCAAGCCAAGCAAGGACCACTCTTGAAGACAGGCAAAATGGCATGAAAGAAAACTGCTCAGCAGGCCATGTGGTCCCACCATGGATTAACTATCCCAAAAACACACTGCTGAAATCCTCAGGAGATATTGTTCCTTCTGCAAAGGATTTGCAGAACTGCCAGAACTCATCTTAGACTACTGACTTACAGCCCAAATGATTGCTTTTGCTGTAGCAACCTCAGAAAAAGTGGAAAAAGAGCAGTGGAAGGAAGGATGAGATTAAAGAGTTGACAGTACACCAAGACATAGAGACAAATGTAAACAAGGAGGGAAAAGTTAGCTGACTATAAAACTGTCCTCACCTCACCCACTCCCTATTAATACCTTGAACAACCCTGGCAACTTCTTTAGCTAAGGCATCTTAGTTTATCTTATCCTGCACCAAGGAGCACACCGGAGAGGAAAATAAACAGTTGTCACCTACAAAAGGATTGAATTTAGAAGCAGCAGCTCCCCTTGTGGGAAGCAGTCAATAAAGGTAACTGATTAATCTTTTGAAAGTGCATTATGAACTCTTCTTTAAGCATCACACATTTTCATACAGACCCACAACACCTTAAAAGCTGGATCACTAAGAGATCGTTATGTGAACTACTCCATTTAACACTGCAGTTTGCCTCTAAACAAGCACATATCACATAAACGTGATATGTGGGAAACATATGATATGAGAGGGAAACACAGATTATAACTTTGGAAAATTTCTGTCTTTTGAGCAATATGGAATGGCAACATCATGCATTGCAAACATTTTAGACATTTAGAAAAAGATTATTTAAAAAAAATTATATCTGAGTAGTATTATATTTTTTTGTTTTGTTTTTTTTCACAAGGAAAATAAAAAGCATTATTTCAGTGAGAAATAGTATTTTTGTTCTTCCACTCCTGAACATGGGAGAACTTAACATTCATAGGTTTTCTTCCCTTGACAGAAGCTCAGACACTGTTAAAAGGGGCAGGCAGAGGACTCAGTATCACAAAATTTTGCCACTTCCCAATTCTTAAGTCTTCTAAGATGTCTGCCAAATAATTTCACTTACCTGTTGAATGTTTAAATGGTTTCATCACAAGAACTGTCATATATAAAATGCATAACTATTTTTGTCACTAACCACACCTGTAGTTCCCAGTGAATGAGGTTGGTTGTCTGTGCCCTTACTTGCAATTGATATGTTAATCCAGCAAAAATATTAACTGAAATAAGGAATTCAAGATGAAAATCACAGTCAGATCTAAAGTCATGAACCCCCAACTAATAGAAATATAAATCAATAGCAGAATCATCACCAATTTAAAATAAAACAGAATGAGACGACAAGTAGATTGAAAATAAATGAACGTGTTAAAAACCATGTTTCATAAGTAATTAGGTTACACATCTAACAAATCTGCAATTATTTTCTTTTATGACCCTATTTCAAGAGTTTTATCAGAGTATGATATGCGGCATCACACTAGCTCTTTGGTATGTTCTATGATTCACATGACTTTTGCTTTCTTTCGTAATAAACACCTTAAATAAAAGACTTTTTCTTTTTTTGGTATTTGCAATGCACAGTCAAAAATCCCTTGATTTCCAAACATATCACTTCCAAATACCAAAATAAAGTCTGAATAAATTATGATTAAAACGTAAACTAAAAAGTCACCCTATTATGACAGACCAATTAAAAATACCTAGCAAACAGGAAAAATTGCAAAACGGTAGTAAGACTTTATTGGTATTCAGAGGCACCAACTTCCCCCATTATTTTATAGCCCAGAACAAATACTTCTACACCTCCACTACCTAAGAGAATCGACATTAAAAGTGCAGCAAGATGCCACAGGATGCCAGCCTGCCGTGGCTTACAGGGGTCACTGCACTGTGAACAACTGCAAGGACTCACAGCAGCCAGAAGTTAGGACTCCCATAGAGACAAAGCAAGGAATAGCCAAAGCACGGCACCAAACATCACTTGAACCAATACACCTTGGCAAAACAAGAGCAGGGGAAAAGCAAAGAGAAAGGGTTTCTCCTCTCTTTCCCGTTTAACGCGTGCCAGCTGGCGAGGTGAGCCTGTATTTCCTCTCTCCCCCACCCCCTCCTGCTTCAAGAACATGCTCTGCCATCTCTTTTGAGACCAGCCAAAATTAACACATTTATACCCACACTTTGTTTTCTTATGCTGGTTGCTATAGTTTTTCATTTATCTCTATCCCAAGTGTCATCTACAATTCTTGCTGAATTATTTATCAGCATTTTTACTGCTCACCTTTGACAGAAAGAGAAAATAAGATGTAAAGAGAAACTTAAATGAGACCAAAGGAAAGTAATGAAAAAAAAGCTAATTAAAATAAGTGAGATGCAGCTCTTCATATTCCCCTGTTTCTGGTGAGAAGAACTGGGAGCCATAGTACCCACATTAAGGACCAGGAGGCTTTCCTAAAAATAGTATGCCTTTCAGGCAGTAAGTCTGACCTGAGAATAGCAAAAAGCAAGTACAACAGTCACAGGTGAACAAAGACCTCGAAGGTTATACACTATACCATAAAGCCAGTTTTCTACTATTACAGTAGGTTCTCCCAGTTCTAAATTCACAAACCAACAGGCCATCTTTGGTATACTACAACACAGCTTTCTGGGAAATTTTCACAACTTTTATAGTAAACATCACACTTCCTACTTTGTACCTTAACAGTCTTGCATTATTCATGGGAGTCCAGTCCAGCACTTGTATCTGTGGCTGAGCTAGTGTAACATCACAGCTATAGACTGTAAGTGTGGTGTGCAACAGGAAGAAGTGTCCTGACAGCATAGGGTAATGTCAACTGTGGCCACGCCAAATTAGTGCCAAGGGATTATCAGATCTGTCTTGAGGCAATATCTGAATGTCCTCAGCAACCTCAGAACATGATTCTAGAAGGAAACAGGTTGAAAGAGCTACTGCAAAGTGGCTGCTCCACACTAACTGGTCACATGGACAGTATGATTAAACTAAACCAAGATAAAGCACTTTCTTCATGATCAGAAGATTGATGTTCATCTGAGGAACTGGCATGGATTAGCTTCCAGGCATTAAATTTAAAACTCAAGTTATTCTGCAGTAACTGCTCCACACAGACAAGCCGTTACAAAGATTAACTGCGTTTCACAGATGATGATTTTTGCTAATAACATCAGTGACTTTTAGTTTTCTATGGAGACATTTCTATGAGCCTCATTTCATTAAGAATTCCTTTTGCATGAGGGAAGGTTGCCAGCCTCCCCTCGCCCCATCTTAAGTCATTCCAAATGTTTCTATCAATTTGACTTTGAGTTGTGCCTCCATAACTTGCGTTTGATTACCAGCATGGGAAAACACATACTCACACTTAATTCCCTTTTGCAGTCCTTGGAAAAATATTGACTCACCTATTACATGGTCTCTGGCTGACTGGAGAGATCTGGGTGAGAAGAGCTTCAGGCCATACATTGTATAAACAGGAGGATTTGTGTCTTTAGATCCAGCATCTAGCAGCAAAATAAGGCCACACAATATACAAAAATATACAGGTCTGCTGTAGATTATGATTTTATTGTGTCCCTGGAAGAAGAAAAACCAAAAAGTTAGTATTTTAAAGTAAGAATTTTCATTCTTCTCGTGCATGCACTGCATTAATATGGAGAGAGGGTCATGGGTCAGACAAAATATTTTAATGACTTATACATAATAATTACTAATAAAAATGTTACAGGGTATTTTATCTTCTCCAGAGGAGATTTTCAAAAGGCACAATGAGCAGTTAAGACTGACTCCAGCAATCATTTATGCTTTTGAAAACCTACCCTTCTGGACCTTTCAAAACTTACTAATTCTAGGAGTCATCACCTTCTGTGAAGAAATAAACTTCAATCTGTATGAATTGTTCTTTTCAGTAGAAAAATAATTTTTCTCTATTTCTTTTATTTTAATGAACATCAGCTTCAGGTGGCTTGACTTTTTTTTTACTTTATGAAATATAAACTTAATTTAATTTTTAATTGAATCCTGGGAAGAAAAAATATGAAGAAAAAATATAATAGAGCACATCCCCAGTACAGTGTGAGGCATGGGGATAGATTTTTCTTCACCAATTTAACTTTTTTGTTTCTTTGAACCACTTGACAACAAATCAGCATACTTTCTGAAGGGGGTGACACTCATCAGCAGTTTCTGATCTGCTTCTCATGAAGCACTTTTAAATGGTGATCCAAAGGAATTAGGATGTGGAAGGAATCTCATCTGACGTCTTTCACACACATCTCTCACACAATTGATTCCCACTAATCCTGTGGGAACACTGTTGTGTGGCTGCAGGCCAGGGAAACTAATAGACACTAAAGAAGAGCCTTAATAGTTCTCCTGGTAGCAAGCTTAAGGGTAACTAAGCCATTTTAAACATGGATGAGTCACAAGACTCCTTGAATGTGAAAAGTCAGGAGCAAAGTGACAAGAATCCAAGCCTGCCTTCCATAAAGCTGCTGTGCAACTGCTCTAATTTGAGAAACGTAATTTAAGTGAGTATAATAAAAGATCATGTCTTTCTTTGAGTCTACTTACTGACTTGAAACTGTGGCTGTGTTTGTTTGGCTGCCAGCCAAGCTCGTATGTTAAGATTGCTATTAACTGATCTGTACTCTCTTTTGGGATCAATCAGTTAACAAGGTGGCAGATTACAGGGAACTGGTGGGCTTACATCGTGCCTCACATCTATGGAATATGAATTAAGTCAGGGACACAAATCCTTGCTGTTTAATCAATTTCAATTTTACTACTGCTTTTTTTTTTTTTTTTTTAATAGGACACATGTCCACAAAATAATCTGTGGAGAATTATAAAGATAAAACTTTTAAGAAGAAAAATAATTTAAACTATTACTTTCTGGCCTTTTTTAAACTTCAGTTCATTTAATAAAATATGAGCTGTGCCTTATGAAAAGAAACCAATAAATATGCACTAAACAATTGCTTAATGTTTTATATCCCAACATTCACTCCAGACCAAAGTCTTTTTTAATGTGATGTTACATTGTCACACCTCTTGAGCTATGGAAGCCAGTTTTATCTTTGCATGGTGATTATTTGAAGGCAGCTGGGTAAGACAGGGTTGATGACCACGAGCCCAGAGGTTTAACTCCACACACCTTGCAGTTCCATGCAGAACACTGACATAATCAGGATTACAGTGTATATTTAACTCTTACTTCTAAAGTAGTTTACAGTGCACTGGGTGAAGAACTGGCTGAAGGGCGGGCAGAGCTCAAAGGGCTGCGGTGAAAAGGGCCACATCTGGCTGGAGACTCATCAGCAGTGAAGTTCCTCAGGGCTCAGTTCTAGAGCCAGTTCTGCTCAACAGATTATCAATGATCTGCATGTAGGAACTGAATGGACCATTTAGCAAGTTTGCTGAAGACATCAACCCTGGAGGTGCTGTTGACTCTGTTGAGGGTCAGGAGGCTTTGCAGAGGGAACTAGATAGACTGGAACACTGGGCAGTGACTAACAAGATGCAACGCTAGGTCCTGCTCCTAGGATGGAGTAATGCTGGGCAAAAGTGTAAATTGTGAGAGGTGTGGCTGATAAGCAGCCCTGCAGAAAGGGACCTGCGGGTGCTGCTTACCAGCAGGCTCAATGTGAGTCTGCTGTGAGTGCCAAGAGGGGAAAACTGCACCTGGGGTGCATCAAACACAGCAACATGAGCTGGTCAAGAGGTGCTTATCCTGCTGTACTCAGCACTGGTGCAGCCCCACCTGGAGTGATGTGTGTTTTGGGCCTCACAATTTAAAAAGGATGTGAAGGACCCTGAAGGCATCCAAAGGACAGCAACAAAGCTGGTGAAATGGCTGGAAGGAATGTCCCATAAGGAGCAGTCAAGGACTTCAGGCTTGTGTAGTTTGGAGAGGACAAGGCTGAGGGGCAGCCTCATTGCTCCCTACAGGTCCCTGAGGAGGGGAAGTGGAGAAGGTGGTGCTGATCTCCTGTCCCATCCAGTGACAGGATGTGTGGGAATGGCTCTAAGTAGCACCAGGCAGGGGTATTTCTTTTGAAAAGGTGGTCAAACACAGGAACAGGCTTCCTAGAGAGGTGGTTCATGCCCCAGGCCTGTCAGTGCTGAGAAGGGGCGTTTGGACAATGCTCTTAACAACTTGTTTTGACTTTTGGTCAGCCCTGAAGTGGTCAGGCAGTGGCACTGGATAATCATTGTAGGCCACTTCTATCTTAGTTAGAATAGACTAATTCAATCACTTCACCATGCTAACTACAGTAATGCCACTTATGATTGAGGAAGCAGATTCCAGAGGTTTTCTGAAAGCTGCAAAATGTGAATAAATACTACCTTCCCTGTTTTTCAGGTGGTGGTGGGTAATGAGACAGAATCATGAAATCTTTCTAGAATCTTACCAACAGAAGCAAAGCAATGTGCCAGAAATGCATTCAGAAGAGCGGTGTTTGCCCAGCTCTTGCACTACTAGGGATGTGTTCAAGCTGAATGAGATTCCAAGAGCACGGCAAATACTCCAGTCCCCACATCTGGGGAACATGCAACACAACACAAGAAAGAGGAGCTGCTGCAAACATTAGTGTGATATTTCACTGTCATTTAGATGCTTCATGTGAGGGGCATTATTTGGGGCAGGACTGGTTTGAGGGCAACTGTGGACAAATTCCAGGAAAGAGAGGATCACTTCCCAAAAGTCACAGCCAGGGGATAGACATTACATTCCATTTTTTAAGGTTTTAGAAACAAACAAATAGAACAATAGGAGCAAAGCCCTTCTGTACATGCCTCTGACAGACAAAGCTAGGCAGCCCTTCACCCAAATGGGCATGTGGCAGCACAACCTGTTTAATGAGGTATTTTAGATATTAAGGGCTCATTTTGTTAAGCACTAGGCAAGCTCACCAAATTTTGACATGCAAAACTGATTTAGTCTTGGTGAAATGACTCTGCTCTGCATTCTTGTTTAGAAGAATCTAACCAGTGAAGCAGAATTCCTTTTACGTTTTGTATCTCATTTGTTAAATAAGCCTTTTTTTCCTTCACTGATAAAAAATTCAGTGAAAGTTTTTCCTTTCCCAAAGTCTGCTAAAAAAGTCACTATTTTCATGTCCATGTTTCTCATTAATGCGTTTCAGATAAATATTCACATCTTACCAACACAGCAGTGATGCATCTCACATTTCTATAAAAATATTAAAACTTTCAACAAAGAATAATTTCACAAACACTTCAATTTACTAAAACAGTAGTTTTGACTGCAAAGCATTTTGATGGGAATTTTTTTTTTGTTTGTGGGTGCACACATGTAAGAGGAGAAAGACAAAGCTTTTTTATGTAAAGAAATGTACCTCTGCTCAGTTCTACAGAAAAGCTTACAGAAACAAATTAAAAATACTTCGTAAGTGCCTTATGGGATGTAAGAAACTGCCTACAGTAGCTACAAAACTGAGTTAGCTACGTGCTTTGGCACATAAGAGGACTGAGACAATAAATTTATGCAAGAGATTCTCTAAATCTTGTTAAGAGCACAACTGTACTCTTTCAAGCTCAAATGCCTTTGTAAGCCCAAGGTAGATTCTGAACTATACGGGTGTCTTATGAGATACTTAGAGACATGAGATCCTTCTATAGAGCCATTTACTAAATGTAAAACCTTACTTAAGCTTTTTCTAAAACCTTTGAATGCACATGACAAGGATCTCTTGGATCTCTGAATTTTAATACCCTGCAGTCACCAGTAGGTTGATTGTATCAGTTCACTAACAGCAAAATATAACACACTTTGGAATGGACTTGATTTTCTTCTCTCCACCACTCCAGTGAGGAGGCTGTTACCAAATTTCACCATCCCAGAACCATGTACCCCTGTGTAAACAGCAGCTAAATGTCACCAACTCCCAATGGACTAGAACTGGAAAGGCTAAAGCTTCAGCTGACAGGAAAATCAGACTCTCATCTTATAGCAGGCACCAGTACTAAACCTGCAGCAACAATAAATGCCAGCTCTTCCTCAACAGCAGCAAATGAATACATTGGCACTCAGGAGGAGTTTGGAACAAAAGCTTACAGCATCTCTAGGTACTGTGCTTTCTGAGATCACTGGATGCTATTTTAAAGCACTCTTTCAAAATGCTGCAGGCTAGAGATGACAAAGTCACTAAGTCTCACCAAACAGTAATAAATTCTGCAGGTGAGATAGGGAAGAAGTTTGGAACCTCTTTGGCAGCCATGGATAACGTAAGGCATTAGCAGCTACTCCTGGATCCATGAATAGAACTTAATTCACTGTGCAGATCTGAGGCTCATGATGGTTTGTTTCACACTCAAAAAAATCTCATCTGCATTTTCATTCATGGGTGTGGTAGAGATCATTATTTAATAACTCTGCTGTTCTGCATTCTTATATTAACATCAAGAGATGTTATACTGTTTAATTTTAATACAGGCACATGAATTATGAAACAGTACATGGAGTATCTCTTCTTAGCTTCTCATTGTCCTATTTCTGAGGTGCTTAGTAGCTCAAGCAAGCCTTTACAAATACCTATTGTGTTAAAAAGCTATAATGTAGAAATTGCTAATCTTCTATTTTAGCATGACAACACCTCCACCTTTAAAACCCTTAGTGGAAAAACTTCCTAAATTTTATTTCTATTGGAGTTTGTATAGTGCATCAATAAATTTGCAAGAGAGTATCCCTAGTAAAGTTATAGGAAAGAAACGGAATATGGGAATATGCCTATTGTTACTTTGTTCCACTGCTGCATGACTTACACAATACAATACAGCAAATAACACTTGTAATAGTACTGTGAGAACCTGAAATTCAGACCTGGACTCTGCACAAAAAAATGTTCTGTTTAAACACTAACTTGTGTTTAATACTATAAAAAAAATATGGGCTGGATAGGTTCATAATGAAGTTTTGATTAAACTGTTTGCCGCCCACTTTAAAGAAATGTCCACATTACTAATGTCTCATTAAGTACAAACTATTTGATTAGAGTTCACATTATTATATCTAGACAGATGCCAGTTGAGCTTACAAATTATATTACTTTACTTACAAGAACCCCCAGCTTTTCACTACGACTAAAGACTATTACTTTAATGTATTGAAAATATTACCCTACAATGGGTAAGCTGCTGTTTATAACCTTTCTCTACCTTTTATGCAGACAGGTATCTCTTATGAATGCATTACAACCAAAACCACCATACCTTCGCCCCTTAATAATTGGCAAGGAAAAGAAACTGAGAATCTTCTGAAATCTATCTAGTGAAGTGTGCAGCATACATACATAAATAACATCAATTTCAAGTTCAGCCTGTATTTCTAGCCTCTAAACTGACAAAAATAATTGCTCCCTGCCAAAGAGAACTGATCCAGCAGACCTAAAGTTATCAACGTGTCATTTTTGAAACCTGAGGGAAGAGCGGGTATCCTCAAAAATATTCAAAGAGCTAAATAAGAAACATAAGCAACTAGCACCCAGTGTAACAGAAAGGAAAAGGCATTATGGCCACTGAAACGTCTTCCAAGACTCACAAATCACAAATGCTGAGACACCATGATAGGTGGAGTGGTAAGGTTGAAGTTGTAGGGTGATGCCCCTAGAAGAGTCCTATAACAAGGACAAACTTGTGTAAAGAACTGGTTCTCTGAAAGGTGGCTGGCACCATTAGAGTTCAATTTCTTAGATATACACAACTGAAAAAAAAAAAAGCAATCAGCAAGGATCCTTACATCCTGCATTCACTCAAAGATTTGGCCATTTCTTCAGGATACAAGCACAGAAACTGTGACCATATTGTAACAAAGGGAAAACACCTGTGCTGTTTGATGAGCTAATAATACTTTTAATACATAAATCTTCAGTAGCAGATTTTAAAAAATAAAACATCAATCCCAATCTCATAGAAAAAAAAAGAAAAAATCCCAACTGAACAACAAATGAGCTGCTAGTCTGGAAGTTCTGCTCTTTTCTGTCTATTTCTAAAGGAGAGCAAAGAAAAGGTTTGTATGATGTCACAGGATCAAACATCGGCAAGATAGTCCAGACGAATTTTTTACTGCACATATTAACTTAAAGAAAAAACAATTTTCTAATAGCAGTGATAAATTCAAATAGCTTTAAAATATTAAAACTAATACAAAGTCTTGAAATCACAGATGTCTTTTTTACAAATTAGATAGAAGAGCAAATGACTAAAGCCTGTCTCTCCTTGAACAGCCAGCTGTTTCACAGCACACAAGTAGTAATAGAGGAGATAGACTTGTTTTACTGACTGAGACTTACATGTATTGGTGAAGCAGGATCAGGCTGAACACTCTAAAAACAAAACAGAAAAAAAGAGGTTTGCTTACAGGATTTTTCCTTTGTAGAAGTTAGAAGATAATTCAGCAATTGGCTATGAACTTGAGTCCTACCTTGAGGAGAGAATACTGGCAGCTGGCCATTACGAGACAGAACAACAGAACCCAAATGTCTTTACAGAAACCTTGGTTCAGAGTCAGGAATCCAAGAAGCGAAACAAGAACTACTAGAAGGACAGCAAACACATTTTCCTTTATATCTTCTGTCCTATGTGAATAAAAATGTTGGAGAAGTACAAATATTTATAGATTCATTAGAGCAAGGAAGATCCATTTGTAGCTGGTATGAACCGTCAGTGCTGCAGCTATCAGAATTCACTGGACCCCATGGCTACATTTCCATGTTCAACAGTATTTCACTCCCATGCCATAAACCTTATCCAAAAAGATAGCTAAAACGTACAGGAAAAAAAGCCATATGCACTGCAGTCTAATATCCCTCCCCACCTCACTTCCCAATTAGAATTCCACAATGGAGATGATTTGAATGCAGAAAAGTGTATACTTAAAAAGCATAAATAAACACAAAAAAACCATAAAAAAACCAACACATGAACAGCTACAAATAAAATCAAACATTCAAACACTTTTAAATGAGGAAATAAGGCATTCCATTAATGAAAAATATACATCTGACAGCAAAGAACTGGATGAAAGACCAAATTTGTCATCTGATGTTTTATTTGTTTTATCTGTTCTGTTAGAACGTGGAAGCTGAGATAAAAAACAGTGTTAATATTCAGGATGTAACAAAAGAGCTTATTAGCAGAAAAGATTTCCATGCAATTGAAACACAGAGATAAGACACCACAGATAAGTAAATATCTGGTCTGGACTTAAAGCTCCCTGACATGTAGCTTGATTTCTGCATCAGGTAAAACTGCCATCTGAAACTTCTGCTGTGGAGCCCATGTTAACCAATATGGCACAACACCCCCAACCAAGAAGCAGAGACAAACTTGAACTGGAACAGAGGCAGCAGCTCAAAAATCTTCACCTGAATACCATTCTATAAATAATTTTCTTTTTTTTAAGATTGGTGTACTTGGTTTACAATACCCTGGGACCCTTCTACTTCTGATTTTCTCATCAGAAATCACTGGATCTATAACATCTGTGAGTCAAATTACAGACTAGTCTACAAGCCTGGTACTCACATGAATCAAAGTCTCTACCTGAAGAAAAAGGGTAGCAAGAACCACTGAAACCAACCCTGAACTTCAGCTTAAAGCAAAACCACATCTATCTATTCAACCTGAATTCCCTTTCTCTAGTGGTCAGCATAGCTTTACAGACATGTAAAGCCACCCACTAAAACACTACATAGAGCAGCTTTAAAAAAAAAGCTTACCTGTCCAACAATGCCAACAAGGTAAGACGATCATACCAGACTTTAATCCACTTGCCAGGGAATATAACAAATCTGTAAAACTGCCTGTTCAGCTTCCGTTGTGCTGAAGAACATGAAGAATCCTCAGGGTCCTGGCTGGGTTGCTATAAAAACAAACCAGAAATGCACAAAACTCTCTCACACTCTCACACAGCTGCCAGCAAAACAGGTGTTGAAAAGGCCAAATTTACATGAAGTGTCAGATATTGTTTTGTTTTGGGTTTTTTTTTTACCAAAAGGGCTAGTGGGAGCATATTAGCATATTTATTTTCTTAATTTTAAATTAGAAACAAAAATATCACACCAGCTTAATTGTTACAGATGAGCAGAAGCTATATTAATCATGGAGCTCAATAGTGAAATACACTTTAAAAAGTAATACTAAACATTCATTTAAAAAGTAATTATTTTTTAGTCCAGATCCAGTACCTGTCTAAAGTTCCTTTTTGAAGATTTTCCCATGTATCAAGTTAATTAGAGCACAACACAAAAACACGACAGGACAAATCCTTCTTTTTAAATAAAAAATAAATAAATAAATAGGCCTTAAGGCCTAGAGGTGTGACAGATCAAGTTTTCTTCCAGAACACAGCTTTGTTTATCTTTCCTGAGATGCTTTTAATACCACATCAGGTGTGCCTCCTCAAGAGCAGCAAGAGGAGGAAAAAAAATTGCAAACAAGCACAAATACTATAAACAGCACTAATTTAAGAGTCTCTAATCTTAACATCATAATCATAAATCCACCCTTTTAAGTATTGCTTTTGCCAGATTCTAAGCCTTTTTTCAACTCTTCTCTACAACTCTCCTCCAACTATCTGCAGACCATCAGCCAAGCCTGCAAAGCTAGACAACAGATGAAAAAAATCTCAGCAAAGCAGTGATTTCTTTCCAAGGTATACCATTACTGATGTGATGGATGGGGGGAAATCACTTATTTTTCTTTCAAGAAGAAGAATTTGAGATTTCAAATCACTGTAAAGTCCAGTGGTTTTCAACCTCCCCCTAGGCAGCCTTTTCCCCGCCCCTCCTTAAAGATAATTAATCAACAAATATACCTATTATGGAACTCTAGGCAATGTCTACATTAGACTTATTTATTTTAGATTAACTTTCCTAGTCAGGGAAGGGGATTTCTGCATGAAGTAATTGATCATCAAATTATAACTGTTAGCAAAGCAGTTTCTTAAACAACCTGGCCACCTCTACAAAGGAATTGGTGGTTTTTTTTCTCAGAATATTGGAATAATTTCTAATCTTTGCTTTCCAGGAAAAATAATTTTACACAGAGGTTACACATGACAATGTATTACTGCTCATCAGCTGGAAAACAACTCGTTGTTATCCTCAGTCTGCTGGGAAACATGAGATGAAGCAGGCTAGCATAAGCTCTGGAGAAATTCAAGTTTAGGCATTTTATCTTGTGCCTCCAATTGACTAAAAGTGTACAGCCATGCAGGGCCAGGGAGCTCAACTGCTAGTAGTGCAGGAAGATCCCTCATATTTCTGAGCATTGAGACATGCAAGGGGATGCTGGGATATTTGGCATTCTTTCCTTTATTAATAATTTTGAGCAATTTAAAAGCCATGAGATCAACTGCAATCTTTTCACTATGCTGACTTTAAAATCTGAAAGTAGTTTATGCAGTTCAAATTTTAATATTTTTATTACTACTTTAAAAAGCAACTTAAACATGGGGTTGGGGCATTTTTAAAGAAAAAAACATGTATTAAGATATTACAGTTGCTAATACTGGCACAGTTTTGTTTCTCTTGGGTCCTATTACCCACCAGAAAGTAAAGTGAAACTCAGTCCGCTGCAGTCATTAACTTCACACATCTAATGTAGATTGCTTGCCATAACTAGACAAAAAAAATCAAAACAGTGGCAGAGAGTTCACTAAAAACACCTGAGGATCTGATCACTGACTCCCCAGAAGAGCCTAACACGCCTTTAGCTGAGTGCATAAGTGAACATTTTGACTCCTGAGGAGCTGTAACCTTTGGATGAAATCCTCTGTCTGAGTCTTGTGAGTGCAGTGCTTGGGCGGGAGTCAGAATTTTGAGCTGGATTTGGGAAACTCTCTGACTAGCCCTGAGCAAGTCACTCAAGTCTAACTGTTTATCCTACCCAAAAGGGGCTTATAAAAATTCACTTTATAAATTTATATGGTGTCAGTGACAGCCTGAAGCCCTAGCTCCATTGAAATCAATGACAATGCTTTTCCTGATTTATGTAGGCTCAAGTGTTTCATGTTTAAGAAAAAAAAAAATCAGAAACCAGGACATTCTGAAATTACTGCCTGGCCTGGCTACAAATTTGCTATGTGACCTTGAGGAGCAGTCTTCCTAAAAGAGAAAGAAGAAATTACAGTTGTTCTTTAATTTACAGGCAGTTTACAAGACTATAAATATCTGGAAAACATCTGAGCCTTTAGACGGAAGACACTGTCCAAATATCAGAGACACTATTTGGGACAATTTACTGATTTTTAGTTTAAAATAGTTCCTTCATAGAAGCTGCTTCTAGCTGAACGTTCCTGTGTGAAATCTAAGATGAAGGCAATTAACTGTCATTTTACTGTTTTTCATAAATACCAAACTAGAATTTGCCATGGTAGAGGGAAAGTCAAAGTTATTATAAAAGGAATTGTAAAAAAGATCATAGCCCTAAGTCACACACCCCAAACACTGTAAAGTTCATGTCCACATAAGACTATGCAAATTGAAGTCTGAGGGCCTTTTTCTTTTACTAACTGCATTGAGGAGGTGGCTTCAACATTCCACAGCAAACATTCAGAGGTCTGGTTGCCCAATTCAGAAAAGTGAAACCAGACATGAGGTTTTATGACAGCAATGAATCTGGAATAAACACTTCATATTATTAAAATCTGGTGGTATGTCTAAAATCCTAACAGCTGTGTCCTCCTCCAAATGAAATATGATGGAACATAGAAGATGAGCTTTTTTGGTGATGGAGTCTTTAAGTACTTCCCTAGGACACTACTCAGTGTCACAGCTGAGTTGCATCCATCAACATAAAACTTATGTTCTCCCACACGAGCAATACCAGGAAAAGCAGTATAGCAAAATCAACAAAATTATCTCAGGGACAAGCCTGTAGCATTTGTTTATTGAGCAGGTCACCAAGATGCTAGAAACTCATGTTGTACCCGTGGGTTTTCTGAAAGGGTCCTTCTGGCCACCATCAGTAGGAGCTGCTGCTGAAGCGCGCTGGCTGCTTGATCCCCAGAAGATGGTTCTTGGCTCTCTGAAGTGGTAGTACTGGAGGAGCTGAACTGTATTTCACTGTGCACAGAGGACAGGAAAGACAGAGATTGTTTTAAGCACTAATATTTTCCTAACAATTCTGAAACATTACAGAACAAAGCCTGTAATTACACTACTGGTTGGCTCATAAGACTTGGGAACCTTCCACCCTCATATCTGAAATCTAGCGCAGATCCACAAAACACCCAAATTCAGATATACTTGATTTACTACATCTACCACAGAGAAACAGATACTTCTGTATCACAGCTTTTCTCAGTCTGAGATGAACACCCTCAAGGAATCACACTTCAGAAATGCCTTTTCCTGTCCATTGACAATTTAAGTTTAGAGATGCACATCTACAAAGCAAAACAGATACTGCAGAGATCCCAAAATAGCTTCCAATGAGCTCACTTAGGTATCAAGCTAGTCTGATTTCACCTGCACTGAATTTGGTGAGTACTGATTTACCCTGCTGAGAATTCAGGCTACAAGAACTACCTTCTGCCCTAGCAAGATAATAATACGTGAGCTAATTCACATAAGGCTAGTTCAGATATCCCCTGTACCGAGTGTAAACTCATCCTGGGAGGGCCCTGATAAAAACAATATTTATTGCTTTTCCTCACATTTACTGGTTTTTGTTGTAGGTACACCTGAACACTTGCAAAAATCTGCATTTAGAGCAGCAGTGTTGTTTGGGTTGAAGAAATGGTGCTACCATGACATGACTGACTGGGTTTTAGAGACAATTTTATTGAAATTAAATAATTGTTACTTGGGGAAGAGATCTATTTTGAATACTTCTTTGTAGTTCTTTTCCAAATGGGATTTATACATCAGGTGGTCTGCTCCAAGCTCATTGCCCCACAGCCTCCAAATACCTGCCTTGGGCTCTTAATACTTATATCTACATGAGGTGAAAGCACCTAAGTGCTCATGCAAGGTAGTCAATATTTGTTGTTCTTATTTTGCATAAAGACAAGCAGGAAGAAACTAGAGCAATCTGCCTGCAGTCAGCCAGGAAGCTGATGGCAGTGCAAAGATTAAAACCCTCCTCTTGCATACCCAACATTTGCCCCAAAGTCACCTTATTAATTTCAGTTAACTCTCCTTGCTATTGGTCACCAATTCCCAAAGGCTGCTATGTAACTCTTGTTATTGTTAAAGCTTTAAAATTATGGCTGTCCTGCAAATAACTGGCTGCTAACTCAGCTGCAGTGCTTAGCATTGTTCTGGAACATAGTTCAGTGTCTGGATTAATTAAAAGAAGGGCTGAAGTGTCGCACCAACAGTTTGAAATGCACACACTTTCTCCTCCCCTCCAGGATTTACTAGTTCTGCCTGGACCAAGAGGAACACAGTCAGCCTTGGGATGTCAGCAGAGGAGCTATCCTGCCTTTGGTTTCTGAGACAGGTAGTTTATGTTTTCAAAAATGTTTCGAAAAATGATTGTTATCAGGCTTGAATTCCAGAACTGATATTCACCATCTGCCACTCCAGCAGAACTCTCAGCTAAGCAGAAATGAGAGCACCCCAATGACCCTAATGGCTTCCTCTGCACTCCACATTCCTCCTACTACAGACAGCAGCATGATCCACTCCAGAGTCAGAAAAACTGTCATGCTCCCTTTGGATAGTACTAGCAAATGAGAACATGGTCCAACACAACCCACTTGATGTCCCAGCCACAAGACAGCCCTCTGTAATAACCATCTCCTTTGTCAGCAGTTATTAACAAAACAGTACAGAAGGGATGGGCACTCATCCAAGATCCTGGATCACAAACAGAAGATTTAAGCAGGAAGAAAGCAGAGGAAGCCTTGAGGAATGTCTCCCAGGAGTGAGATTCCCACAGATACGGACTACAGAGCAACCTTGTCCAGTCAGAAGGAAGGCAAGGGATTTTTTGTTTGTTTCCTCAGGATGAGCTGTCCTGTCCCATGTCAGTGTGGGTGCAACCCTCAGTCTCCCTGTTCACAGCAGGAAAAAGGCAAATTTAGCCCAGGCTTTGCAGGAACACTAGCCTGAGAATTCCTGCCCAAAAGGTGACTCAACAAAAGAGCAGGGGAATAAAACAGTGGTTGCTCATGCATTCCTAAACCAAGAGTCAATCTTCACTAAATTTCTGCATCTTTATCTGTCTGTCTACAAAAACCAAAAGTATTTTGAGATCGAACCACATCTTTAATCCCACATTCACCAAAAATGGAAATGGCAGAAGGACAGATGGATGGAACAGAATACAAGGGGAGTCTATCAGTTCTCAGAAATCAAAAATTTTATAAGGCCTCTTCCAAGAATAAACTTAGGAGATCAAATCATCTCCCACCAGACTTGAAGTAAACCAAAAAGCCAAGAGCGCCCATGGTCTGTTTTGTGTTTACATTAACAATCCATAGCTCTGCCTATCAGCAAGTGGCAGAGGAGACCACAAGTAGCCAGGACACTAATTGTGGGGAAGAGGCAGAAACTCTATAAGCCTGCAAAAGCAATTAAAGCAGATAAATTGGAAAGGCAGAGCTAGCAAAGCAACAATTCCAAAATCAGAATGTCATCTGGCAGTCATCAGCCTCATTTCTATACGTCTTCTTATTCTCTCTTCATCTTCCTATTCTCTCCTTATCTTCCATTTCCTTCAGCTCCTGTTTGCTGTTTTTGTCTTCCTTATCCCTATTTTCCACACAACCTCCTTCTGACATTCACCCCCAAAGATGAGTTGCTTGTACAGCTACTTAGAAACTGTACATCTCATCTGATGACATTGCTATCACACTGACAGCAAACACCAATAAGAAATGCAATGATGGTGTTTGTGTTTTTGTAAGCCTATAAACTAGATTCTATAAATTTATTACCATATATAAATAGGAGCAAACACTCTCTAATCATAAAATCATTATAATGGAGCTGATCGCAGTATAACACAGAATCTTGCTAAACACAAAATCTGTTCATTTGCAGAATCAAATTAATATTATCAAGATCTATCACAGTAAACTGCACTGCTAATGTAAGCAAAGGTATAATTGAACTAAATTTTGAATAATGAATTATTAACTAAAAATATCTTTGATAAACATATAACCTACGCAGACCAAATTCAAAAGCAACATAGCACCCTCTACTGATTACTGGGTATAAAACCAGGAATCTTTTTCTGGCTCATAATCCCATTTTATAAGAACAATCAGTAAGCATAAGGTAGTGGAGCTATCATATAACACACAGAATGTTTCAGTATAACCACACAATGCTGGAAAAATCTTCCTTCTCTCTGTTTAGCCTGTTACCTTATATCCCGACAATTTGGCCTGAGCCATTCACACATAACCCAGCCTAAATTGTCCCCTTTGTTAGGATTAGCTAGCCATGGATCCCTCTCAAGGTAAGTTCATTATACAGGCACACCACAAAGAATTCCCTGTTAATAAAGCTGTTTTGCAGGTCTTGATTAAATTTCACTTTAACCTGCACATTGGAGAAAAGACAGGTTCTGACATGTTTAAAAACAGAAAGATCCCACTGGATTGTCTAAGATAGCTGTCTGGGTCACAATAGAGTTTACAGGGCGTAATAAATATCCATAGAAATAATAAATAATATAGCTGAAAGCTATGTCTAATGCTGCCTAAAATACTGCCCTTAGGTGATGGTAAGCAGCTACGGCTGTGAAGAGCCAGAAGGCAGCTCAGAGTTGGAAACGTCTCCTCCTGCACATCCAACAAGCAGTCGCTTCTGGGGTACTGGCCTGAAGTGCATCCAAAAGGACTGAACTGAGACCTCCACAACGTGGTTGTATAAGACCCAGCCAGTGCAGACAACACAGCAGGAACTCAAGATACCCAGAAATCAAAAATCTTTTACTAGTAAGTGTTGTGCTCTTTCAAAACGGTATGTTTGTGGCTCAAATGTAGCTGCCTGAACTGATGTTGCTCATTAGGTCTCCACTAGAAAGCTGCCAGCACAAATCTGGCCAGAGTACTGCACAGTTCAAGACTGACATTAAAGCCACTAAAGTTGATTCTTTTAAGAAAATGATAGCTTATAGTTCCCAAATAACAAGACTTACACCAAAAAGCAACTCAGAGCACGTAAGAAGACTGAAATATGCCAGTGATAGCTGCCTTAGCAGTGGATAATTATGTGACAAATCCAATACAAGAAACAGAAAAAAAGAGAAAGCACTCTTCACTTTTTTGGTAAGATGTTAACAGTGTCATAAAGTGTAAAATTAAGTCAGAATGTGCACCTTAACTTTCTTCAGTGCTATCTGATGCTATCAGATGTAAAAAAGATGAAATCTCTCTTAGATCTTGTTCATATTTTGCTTGTTGAACAAATGTATATTTATACACATTTTACTATAGGATTTGGGAACAATTTTTGGCATTTGTTTTAACTAGCAAAAATAACACCCCTAACAACAAGGCAGGATATCTGAGTTTACACAATGGGAAAGCTGGATATAGTGAGAGTCTGACATAATAGGATAAATAGGAAAGATATCAGATGACTGTTGCAGTAGACTGCAAAACAAGCAGTGGCACATATTAAGTTAGCTACTGCAGACGGACAGAAAGTCCTTGTAAAGTATGTTCCCAAAGGCACTGTGGTCAATATGAAGGCAGAAAGTAATGAATGCCTTCCTACTCAAATGTAAAGAATGGGGTCCATTCAGTACACTCATACTTCCAAGTATTCAGATACTTTTATTTTGCTAATAAGCATGTAAACTGATAATTTGCAAGCTTATTACATTTCAAAGCAAAGATAGATGTACTAAAAACTTGAAAAACAAACAGTATGTGTTAGCTAATAAACTAGAGGATGCATTTTGAGAAGATGCAGCTTCATAGGAATTAATGCATTAATAACTTCCACAGTTGTGCTATCTCCAAAATACTTAATACATTCCTTTTATCTCTCCTTATGGAAGGGCAGGGGATGGAAGAGAAGCCAGTCTCAACACATGAAGCACTCCAAAAGCTTCTAGTCCTGCGCAGGATTTTGCTGCCATCATGTGGCAGCATGATCCCCTCTCACCTCTGAATCTCACTGTTGAAAACACTCGCGTCCCTGCCCAGAGTTCAGTGAAAGAAGGGCTAAAAACCCCTACACAAATAAAGGAAAGGATTTTAACTGGCCAAGCTTAACACAAGGGCTTCCTCCTTCCCCTTGCAATCCATCAGGAAATTCCTGCTGAATTTGTCAAGAGTAGTTTTCAGAAAGATCCATGGCTTCCTTACAACACAAACATTACCATTTTCAGTGTACACTTCCAGCTCATTTCTGTGTTCAAGCAGCTCTGTGCCCAGGGGAGCAGCTCATCTGAAATCACTGAATCCCAAAGAGGATTCTGTAATATTTGTCGCATCCATTTCAAAACATGCTCAGCTGCAGAACTGCACAACATGACAAGCAGCATTAAGAAATCTTTAAGATTCAGCAGCTCATTACAAGAGCAGTGGGGGATTGTGTTATTTGGGTCACCTTGCTGAGAAATACAAAGATATTTTAGTGACACACTTTTGTGTCACATTCTAAAACAACATTTTGAAACACCAAAAACCAAAAAAATTTACTCTCTTCTATGAGAAATAACCTCAAAGGCTCAGGGAATTCTCCAGCAGTGAACATACTAAATATTAGTGGATTCATGAAGGAGACATATAGTACCACAAGGCATTTAGATAGACTTTCATATAGTATAACGCACTCAAGCAGCTTATTCTGGTATGAGAATGTAAATCAAATAAGTTAGTTCATTGATCTGACATTCTCTCTTTTGCCCAGGGCCAGAAACATCAGCACTCTATAGCTGTACTGACAGGTACCTTAAATTATTTTTTTAGTACTTGTTAGCCACTAGTTTGCTGCAAATATTTTTTAAAACTTTTGGCCCAGATGATACCAAAAATAAAATTATTCTCAAAACAAACAACGACAACAAAAAAATCTAAGCAACTGTTTTAAATGGAGGTCTCTATCTGTATTGCAAAACATTTTAGCTGTAATACAGCTTTTTAGAAGCCTGGTTTCAGAGCCAGAGCCTCATCCGAAAAAAGTGAGGAGTTCAAAGTATCAAGTGCTCAGACAGAACATGCAAAGTGCAATATGAATGTATGATTGTACTAGTATGGTTGAACCACATGTAGTAATGAAACATACATGAATATAATTTTATCCTACAAAAAATGATACTAAAAAGTTTACCAGTACTTTAAAAGATACATGACCAAGAAAGCATGATAAGGCTCAAACTGGAATAATTCTTTTTTTAAAGGTATAGAGCAAGTTGGATTTTATATATAATTGATTTCAAATGAAAGTTCAAGTGTCACATTGCAAGATCTGCACCTAAGATACAGGTACTTTTGCTAAGATCTGGGTAATCCTTTCTGTTTGCACTGGTTTTGATTAAATTTTCTTAGATAATTTTAATAAGGTAGAGTTAATTTTCTTAATAGTAGCTGGCATGGAATTATGTTTTGGATTTGTGTTGGAAATGGTGTTGATAACACAGGTATGTTTTAGCTGTTTCTGAGCAGCCTTTACAGAGAGCCCCAAGGGCTTTTTCTGCTTCTCAGAGCACCCCATCAGTGAGGAGGCTAGGGGTGCAGAAGCAGCTGAGAGGAGGCAAAACCAGGACAGCTGATCCCGACTGAGCAGAGGGACAGTCCCTACAATATGGCACTCAGCATATAAATCTAAGTGAAGAAAGAGGAAAGGAGTGATGGAGTTTGTCTCCCAAAGTCACCAAGACTCAGGGCAAGCAGGTGTTCTGCTCAGCCACCTCCAGGAAAGCCAGGCTCCAATCACATGTCTCAATGACCCATTTCAGAATAGATTCAAATGGTCTTTTTGTACTAATTTCTAACATAATCCATGAGCTGGGAATAGAGTTTATACTTTTGTCAAAGCCTGTCACAGAGCAATTTATGGCTAGAGGTGAACTTGGCAGAGTAATGGGAGCATCAAATTTAGATGCAATTAGCTCAGCAGGGAACCCATTCCACTGGGACTGCTGGCAAGAGGTGTTGCTGGCAAGCCAACAGACAAAAGTGGGGTCAGGGCAATTACACTGACAACAACTGGGGACTTGATTAGTTCTGCCAATGTTTAAATAATTTACCAAACTCAGTGATAAGAATCACCCACCAAAGTGGGGATTATGATGGAAAAGGAATTATCTACTTTTGGTGATAATTACAACATAAAAACCTCCTCAAGGTTTAAGTTGGCTAGGTCTTCAAATATTTTAAAAGCTGGACTGCTAGACAAGTGAGAGACAATTTGGCAAGAACCAAGTACAGAGACAATCTGAAAAAAATTCTAATTCTCAGTAACCTTTAATAGAATCAAGGGATAATTTTGGAAATTATTAATAAGACAGTGTTTATACTACATTTAAGAAGCTCTGAAAATTTCCCAGGACAAGGACTGCAGGTACAGGTAATATTAGAACAGCTACTACAGTTGAAAAAGCCAACAATAAAACTAAAAAAACAAAAACAAAGATAAAAAGTAGAAACTGATGGAATATATATTAATATTGATAAACTGGAGAATACTCCAAAGATCATCTCACAACACTGCAGAGCCAAAAAGAGGTGATTGACCATTGATATTTGACAAGACAAAGTCTAACTCCCTTTAACAGTATTGCCTGCAATGTCAAGGAGTCTCTGAAGGAAGAAATCAAAGACTCCTTCAGATCTGGACATCTGCTTTCTCTGGCACATTGCAATCCATTGTTGTCCATCCAGCCCTTCCTAAGCCAATGAAAGGCAGGAAGCACATAAAAACAAAGAAGCAAAATAAAAACATAACACATCCTCACTTCTGCGACAGTGACGTTGTTAACATTTTGAACTATTTGTGAGAAATAAATTTCAAACATTACACCAAGAAGGTAAAATGTTTATGGGCCATAGGAATCCTACTTTAATTTCAGTTCCTAATAATCCGATGTGAAATGCTTAAGCCTACAGAGAAGACAATACAGGACTCAACAGACAGAAATAGAAAGTTATAACTTGAATTGATGATCATAAAACATTAGTTAGTCTGCCTCAAGGCTTTCTTTAGGAACTTTTTTGAGTAATACTTAAACATCTTCATTTCTGCATAACAGTATTAAAAAATAGTTAAGTTACACCTATGGCAAATTCATAAGGCAATTACCTTACTCTTGACAAACTAGCCACAGTTCATACCCTCCCCAGTCAAAATTCCTTCTTCTTTCACAACTGCAGCATTACCCAGAAGCATCACAGCTCCTAGACACCAGCAACAGGTCCGCTGCCTCTCCCAACAACACCCACAAAGGAAGAGGCCTCTTGTCATCCTTTGTCCTGGGTTAATTATTCTCATAAAGAAGCACATCAGGGCACAGTCCATTCAAATCCACACGGTTATTCCACTTGCTCAACTCAGTTTGACATTTTCCCCTTAGGAGCAGCTTAATCTTAACAGTATAAAGCAAGCACGACTGGTGATAAGGGTTTTAAGAGCTCATACACATCTACTGCAAATCTTTGTATTGTTCTCTATGCTTATTCTGAATTCTGAAATCTGGGCTCCACAAGACCAAAAATCTACCCCCTCCTATAAAAGGAGGATGACACCTCTTTTGGCTAGGTATTAATTTTCTCCTGCATCTCTTGACTCATGAAATCTAATTTGGATAGCTCATTAATGAATTCAGACAGCAGGCCTAAAGCTATTGGTTGTTTCTGCACCATTTCAATTGCTCATGAAGGCATACTGTCAAAATCATTGTCTTCTCCTTAGTTAACTTTTTCATGGGCTGGTAGTTAAGTCATGTTCATTTGAGAGGTGCTTTCCGTGTCTCTTCTCTAATATCCTTCCATAACAGCAGCATCTCCTGTTGCTATGGACTACTCTTATGATGAACATCTCCACCAGAGAGGGCTTACTCTCAAGGGAATAATTTTTGTCAAGGACTCTCTACAGACAGAGACACAGGAGAGATTAAGTGAAACACTCACTGATTACATCCTGTGCTTTATTTTATCCTGTTTGCCTTTTTCTTCACTAATAACCTTTCCTTCACTGATCATTTGGTTTATCTATAGCAATAAAGTAACCTGACACAACTGATGAGCAAGGCTGCAGGTGGGGACAGGGGAGAGGGAAAGATGCATCATTCCTGTACTGTCCTTAAAGCACGTTTGCTCCTCCATTTTCTGTATGCTGTAGGTGCTCCATATTGTCTAAATGCAAAACTACTTGACAGTGAACATCTGAAGAAAAAACAAAAACCCCTTCCTTCCTGTGCTACCCTTCAATCTACTCACAGATGGTAGAAACTGCCCACTGAACAAACAGCTCTCACAAATCTCTCTGGCTTAGACATTTCAAGCAGCCCCTGCAAAAACCAGCTTAAGCATACTTCAAGCTTCTTTGTCCCCTTTCCTTATTTTTCATATTAAGTTCTGCTTTGCACTTTCCTTCATGCTGCTCTCTTCTTGGAAAAGCTCATGTTCTGGCTTCCCATGGACTCCCACAAAGAAACAGTCCTGGGAACCCCAATCCTCTTTGCTGATCTGTTATACTCCCTGATCTAACTATCACTGAGACTTCCAGCAAAGGTACTCATCTTAAGAAGTTACATGCATGTAAATGCCCGTAAAGAATATCTAACTTGCTTTTGTTAACAGGGTTGAGCAAACCCCTTAAAAATAAACCTCATCACTTAAGGTCTGCAAACCACAACTGAAAAATAGCACTTCAGGAAAACAGAGGTGTCACATATGCATCTAGCAAAGGCAGATTCAGCATGACTTCTTAAAAGAGAAGGAAGATAGTCTTCCTTTGATTAAAAACAAATTAACTGCTAAAAGTCAGGGGACAGAAAACTATTTCTGAATTTAGGACAGATACAAGCTCATAGTTATAGGAAGGGGGAACAGAAGAGTATTCTGTGCAAGGTGAAACAAAGAGAGTTGCAAGAAATAAATAGAACCAAAGCAAAAGGTTTGATTTTTTTAGGTCAAAACTGAACTCTACCAAGACAAGAGGAGGTTTGTGCAGCTGAAGACAGACAGAACATTTCTACTACTCATTTTTTTTCTTATTTTTTAACTCTTTGATACTGACAAATAAAAGCATTATTCTCATATCTCTCATAATAGCATTCTATCTAAAATGCTAACGCTGTTTTAAACATGGCCCCAGGTTTTTCAAAAGTCTCCACTGAAAACCAAACACTTGAAGAACAATATTTGCTATTAAAAAAGGACCATTCTCACTCCTTCACTCAACTTCTCCAAATGCTGTAAAACAGTATGAAAACCAAAATTATTTCATTAAAATACCTATGAATAGCTAAAACTCTTTCTACAGATATGCAAACAACAGATCACATGGAAGAGTGTGGAAACCACAGCAATATAGACAGGATTTGTATGGATCACTCCAAGAAGAATTTTTTGAAAAAAGAAAATTGTTTGGATACCTCATCAGAGCAGCAAATTATCATTAGAGTTAATGCAGAGTGAAAGGCTCTGCTGCTAAAATCAGTCAGTGACTGATACTGACACAGCACTAAAAATTTTCAAAGAATGCAACAGGTATGGGAAGCAAACCAGACAAAGTTGATAGAACAGTGCCACTTACTTTGTTTATAATTTTATTTACAATAGCTACACTTGACTGTGGCTATTTAATTACAGAAAGCAGTTAAAGCCAAGTGGATAGTTCTGATTTTCATTTTCACTTTTTCTTTCCTATGTTCTTATAAAGCTGTCACTGTTTTAGCAGAAAGCAAAAAAATTTTCATGCTTTGATTTCTCTAGAAAAGGTTAGCACATTTATTCACCACTACTCCCCTTCACATGCATCTTTCACAGCTATAGTTTCATAGTTTCCAGCAAATGAAAACTTTCAACATTTCTAAAAATAGGGGCTTACTTACTGAGCATTTGACATACAATCACAATTTGATAGCTGATGTCTAAAATTTCCTTCCTTCTGACAGCCAGCTTTTAAATAGCAGGATCTAATTTCCCCTTTAAAAAATACAGAGAAAAAAAATGTCAGTTCAGTGATGCAATCATTTGTGTACACAAGAAATTCATAAAATACGCACTTTAGGTCAGGCATATTTATAAATATATATTTTTCAGTTGGTGCTCATTTTGGATTTTAGAAAGCAAATTAACATTTGAATAACTTAAAACCTGAGACAAATCAAAACATAGGAGTCACAGCAAAAATTTAAAAGGCATGTAAATTAAGCACAAAATACATCAATTAATCTAAATTCACCTTAAAATGTGAAATCAGATTTTCCTCTTTCCATTCACAAAGGTGAGGTCAGGAGGTACAAAGCAGCAAAAAGTTCTGCTGGAAGTGCAGCCACAGCTCCTCCCTGTTTGCAGAGGCAGCACAAAGCCAAGGGTGGATGCTGGCTGACCCAGAGGCTGCGTCACCTGCCCCACTGGCAGCTGCTGCCCTTCTGCCCCCAGCACAGCAGCGGCTGCAGGCTGCCAGCAGAGCCAGGAGGAACAGGCAGAAAACCAAAGTACCTCCAGGGTCACAGACCCAGTACCATGAGCATTCACTCCATGCTGGTTTTGAAGGCAACTTTAAAGGAAAATAGGGCTTTTGGGACAGCTGTCTTTGAGAGGTATGAGCCAGCACCTCACAAGGCACTACACAGGGCTCAAACCCATCCTACAGCTGCAGACTCTGAGAATAGCTTCAGAGCAGTAGCATCCCAAGTATATGCATGGGACAAGACTTAGGTCACTCATAATTTTTTTTTTAAAGCAGTAGCAATCACAACTCCAAATGACAGCAAGCACCACCATATCAAGAGGCCAGTAATAACCAGCTGAAGAACAAAACTGTAAAAAGGAGTCATATTTTGCCCAGTCAGGTCAGTGCAAGACTTCTAGTCAGGCAGAAAATGCCAGGGGTTCTTCTGAAGGGACAGAAGTTGTCTTCTGGCCTAGCCAGCATCTTTTGAGGATGATGTTTGGAAGATAAACTTCAGGCACTGTGTAAGGTTCAGGTCTGTGATGGTCATTGGTGGATTTGGAAAACTCTATTGCTCATCTGACTTTAAATTACTAAGCCCCTTTTTTTCCACACACACAGAAAAACATGCAACCAGTAACAGACAAGAGGAATATCCTTCCAGGACATCTGAAGTGTTTAGAAATTTCCTCATGCATTGCAATTATCCCAACTAGATAAACTCACCGTTTTCATCTATGAACACATGCATTGCATCCACGGAGAGCTCATCTTGCACAGACGCCTCAGGTCCACTTATTACTTGCAAGACAGAACTGTCTTGCTGAGAAGTTACCCGGTAGATTATCTGCCTTTGCCTGCTGCCCTGGTAACTTGACACAAAAATGTTTCAAAACTACTATGAGGAACTTTTTTCTTGTTCTCAATAAAACAAAAAGAAAGAGAGGTTAATTAAAAGTTTATGTCATTTCTACTCAGTGAAACAAAACAGCTTACATCATATCTTTGAAGTACAAAATTGTAAAGTAAACTGGCCTTACAGTGCTGCAAATTTGGCAGACTCTGGTAGCACCGGACTAGTACTAGCACGATCTTGGCTTTGTACATCTGATCTTTCCTGTTTAGGAAGTTGCTCACAGTGCTTTTCTGTTCCCACCATTTCTTCTTTTCTCTCCGTCATCTGGCTATCTGGAAAACAGGGCAGTGAAGTGGAGCCACTCTCCACAGATGACTTTCAAGAGTTTCATTCATTAACTACTGAACAAGAGCACCTAAAAATGAAAATCTACAACGCTGCAGGATTTGCCAGCTTTATGGAAAGCACTACCATTACTTAAAACAATACAACCATAAATCTGTTTGAGAAGGTACTCTAACCATCATGAATGGACTGTTTCAAGAACACATTGTGTGAAGTAGAGGACAACAAGAGAGGATTTCTGCTTTGCTTCCCCTATTGTTTCAGAGGGAAGCAATCTGTTCCTAATCTAGAATGGTAAGAGGCTGCTTTCCTGAGGGCTGTAATTTGTTCTCAAACTGTGTATGCTGGCAGTGGAAAAGCAGAAGCATTGGCCCATTCCCCTTTTACAAAACGGAAAGCAGCACCTTTAAAGAAAATAGAGCTCTTGGACAGGAAAGCAGATAGCTGCCTAATCCCTCCTCCCCATGGGCCACACACCTGGTACAGGACAAAGGGCAAACTGTCACAACATATTATCCAATGTTTGGAAAATACAGAACTATAGATTTAAAAATACACATTAAGTATTTGTCCAATTTCTACTGCTTTGAGTACCACTTATATTTATAGTACCTCTCTACACATGCACGTCATTTATTCATGTATATATATGTCTACAACATATATATGGTGAATAGTGAAACATTTTTCAACAGTGCTTTGTTTATAAACCAAAACCAAACCAAAAAAATTACCTGCTGGGTTTTAAAGTTCAACTAAGACAGTGATTTCATCAGCACCCTGTGCAGTCACACAATTAAATGCTTTAAATGAAAGAAGGGGGTGCTTGTTGGAGATGCCTCAGTAAGTCCTGTAGCTTTTTGCACCAGGCAAAGTGTATTGAAACATACTTAACCATACTTCTTACAATACCTGCTGTTTAAACACCTCAGATCAAGGAAAAAAACAGAAATTTCACCCCACTGAAAATTCCATATCTTAAGCCATATTTCTCACCAATATAATTACAATCATAACCTGCAAGAATCACCAGTCAAGAAACAATGGTGTCAAATCTAAGTTGGTCTAAGGATAAAACAGAATGAAGGCTTGTAAAGAGACGTTTTACCTTTTATAAGGTCAGCTGATAAAACTGAAAAAAGTAAACAAGCTTTTGCATTTGCTGACCTTTCAGATCACCTGTCTCATTTTCTTCAAACTGTATTAGCCAATCTACAAACACATTATTTCTATAAACTAACCTACCTTCATGAGCTAAAACATCTCTACACTAGTTTCAAGTCACAGGACAAAGCCCCCTCACACCCTAAAGCCTGTCCTATAAATACAATGAAACGAGCACAAGTTTGGTGTAGGAAAATACTTCGTTGTGCATGGAGGCAAAATTTAATAGGTCTTCCAGGTCTATTTTATTCTATCGTGGGGGTGGGGAAAGGCAGTTAGGGGAAGCGACAACCATTTTTTCCTTTCCTAGTCAAAGATTTAAACTCCAGTTTAAGCAGAAACTGTGTCATTACTGAAGCACCCCCTTAATGATGTAACCATACCTGTGGGCGGTGATGGAGCCACAGATACCTAATCAAAATGACCTTCCTAAAGGCTTGGGATGTTCAAGCTGTAAGAACAATTGATAGAGATCAGAAACTGTGGTTTAAATAACCTAATTGGTCCCATAGTGCCCCAAACTAGCTTTAGGGCTGGAACAATTAAAAAGATTTTTTAAAATCTGATTATCTAGTGGTTTCAGAATGTGCTTTTCTCTTTTCCATTCCAAGCCACAAGCCTTCCAGACTTCTTTTTCCTGCTGTGGTAAAGAGTCATAATAACAAAAACCTAAACATACTGCTTCTTACAGTCTTGATATGCCAATCAGACTACAACATAGTGATGAGTACTTCCAGCACTGGAAAAGTGGGCCATGATGGCTTTGTGACTGACTTTCAAAATTATTACTCATCTTTTTCCAGATGACTTACACCTTCAGTATTTAAATGAAGATAGAGGTGTCTAGACTAGGAGTGCCCTGCCAGAGTACGCAATCCAACCTACTCTACGTCACCAAACGCTCCTTGCATGGAAATTGTGCTGGCAAAGCTCAAACACCAGGAAAAACCTTTCCCAGGTGCAAGAGGGCACCATGGCAGTGTCCCTGGGCCATTTACCCTTATCCACTGCTCCACACGTCTCCAGATTGTGCACAGCTGGGCTCACAGTAGTATCAAGATCAGACCTAGGCTCTGCAATAGTCACATAATTTATCTGGAAATTATATGCCACATGACTCAGACATGTGAAGTGCAACTATCAGGACTCATGGCCAAATCAGTCTTGGGGCAAGGTGATTCAGAAGAGTCCTGCATAAACAGTCAAGTTTTGATCTGCACACCATTTTCATATTTTGATAGAGCACAAGACACAAGCTTAAGTTATTGTAGTAAAATAATTATGAAAAGGAACAATTCTTATATGTCCCATACATAAGATACTTTCAGTAAACATTTTTTCTGCACTAAAGACTTTTAACTGCATATCAACATTACAAGTATACCAACCCAGTGCTGAAAAATGAACTCCTACTTTAAAAGCAGATACAGTACCATAATTTCTTTTGCCATGTAACTTTTTCACTTCTAGAACAGATTTTAAGCATCCCAGATCATCTTTATAGACAAACCCTTGCTTTTCCTTAGGACAAGGCTGCAAACAATTTTACAGCTGAAATGAAACAGCCTTTGTACATGTATCAATCCAGTGAATCTGGAGGAGGGCCACCAAGATCATCAGAGGGATGGAACCTCTCTCCTGCAAAAAAAGGGTGGGAGAGCTGTCTGAGATTTCAGCTTAGAGAAAGCTCCAGGGAGATCCAATTGCAGCCTTTCAGTACCTGAACAGGGACCACAAGAAATCTGAAGAGGTGCACTTTTGAATGTGTAATGATAGAACAAGGAGGAATGTCTTCAAACTGAAAGAGGACAGGTTTAGATTGGATATTTGAAAGAAATTCTTCACTGTGAGGGTGGTGAGGAACTGGTACAGCTTGCCCTGAGAAGCTACGGATGCCTCATTCCTGGAAGTGTTCAAGGCCAGGTTGGATGGGGCTCTGAGCAACCTGGTCCAGTGGAAGGTGTCCCTGCCCAAGGCAGGGGAGAAGTCTGGACAGGTTTTTTAACCTTTTTTATTAAGGTCCCTTCCAACCTAAACCATTCTTTCATTCTGTGATACAATAATCACAATAACCAACTACCAGTGTATCTCAACCTTAAAGTTGCTTTATTATTAGATAATTAGAATGAACTTTTTATTATTCTGTAACTTTGCTCCAAAACATTTTTACTATTTGTGGCCCCTTACCAGTCTTCCAAACTTTCCTCCTCATCTTTTATTTACATATCCCTATCCTAAGCTTCACAGCTCGCTCCTGTAAAACAAAATGCCACTGCTGTCATAACTTCAAACACCATCTGGTTTGAAAGCTGGGCAAGCAGAATTAAGCTAATTAAGTCTGTCTCTCTTCTGTTCATTAATTGCTTTGCTACAGAATCCACTTCAACAACATTATGCTCAAATATAAACTTCCCCTTTACAATATATTTGCTGCCTGTTCAGCCACAAAGAAATTATTTCAAATCACTCTATGATTTTGTGAGTACCAGCACGAAACCAAAATTCTACAAGCTGTGAACTGCACCATTCATATATGTGGATTATAAATCCTAAGAACATTCCTAATCCTTTCTTCATCAACTGCTTTAGCAGAAACATCTTGCTTACACACTTTACTCTCAACCCACATTTGCCTATTATACCACAAATACATTAAAAGAAAAATCTGATATTTAAGCTGGTCTTCCACCAAACAACAGGCGTGCCCAGGGAATACCACACTGTCCAAGAATTGCTACAAGAGCTCAGCATGGACACTGAAGAAGCACACATCATTGTCCATTAATGAGGAATGCCACATTAATCCTGAAGCAACAGGAAAAACCAGCAATAGATGTTGTACCTGCTACAGGAAGTGACTTGCACAAAATAATCTCCTGTGTCAGCAGCAGAGCTAGGAGTAAGCAGCCTAATCATTATATTTAGGAATTACATCAGAATACAGACCTCTGACATAACCTCATATTTTCTTTGCAGATGTCAGACTTGTCATCATACATACTACTACCTCTTTGACTTAAAGACGGAAATTTTAACATGTTAACCCGTCAAGCCTTCCACATTAAGCATAAGATTCAGAGAACTGAGTTCTGCACACCAGTTCCTCCACATCCAAAGAGTTGCACCACATGCCATGTGGCCCTTCTCTGGCACAAGAGTCAGGGATGATACACAGCTGCTCCAAGAGATGAGCTAGCACCAGGCAGGGCTTTATTTCCTACGTGCTACCCACCTGCCAGCAAAATCACCTGCTGTCACTTCCCACCACGACTGTCAACTGCACCAGTGACTCAGTGCACAAGATCCCACTTCCCCATGACTAGATGGCATGTGATAGTCCTCTTTCTCACATGCAAGGAGAAAGAAAAAAAAAAGTCTAAAAATACCCACAGAAGTATGTTTTAGTTTTTTATAGGAGAAGGGTAATTACTTGGGATCCAGAACAAGTCACTCAAGGTTGTGGTTTATGCACTGCCCAGAATGATGAGTACCTTTTCTAAAAAGAGCCTGCAAAACATCTGAATTCAGGCCATGCAGCCCTGGTTTAGTTTCTCCCGCGCCAGTCCCCACCACTCCCACAGCAGGCCTTGCTCCCCGGGTGATAATACTGCCTGTCCTAGATTACAACCCAGCTGTGCCAAAGGGGACATACAGGAGGTTTTGCCTCCTGCATGAGTCTGATCCATAACTTCTTTACTTGGTTCAAGACACATCAGAGGGATCCAAAGCAGCCAATAAACCCAGGTTTTCTTACAGCTCTCGAATGACTGGAAAAAATTTGCAGTTGCCCTACAACACACTTTCCATGACGTGGGTGGTACAAGTGTGATTCAAATCTGAAAGGACACTGCTCTGAAAGTCAGTTTTCGCATCAGTGTCAGTGGTATTTTCTCACAATCTAGAAGAGGTGGAGTGGCACTTAGAGCTTTTATATCCTGTATTTTAACAGGTTAAATCTGGCATCCTCAGAAGTGTAAAGAAAGCCTTTCATTTTCTCGTACCTCATTTTACCAAGCTGTCTACTGGTAAAGGCTTATGTGGTCAGGATTATAACTCTTCTACTTCCACAGAACACACAAGTTCTGTGAGGGACCACCCATAACAAAGACTCATCCATGACATTCACTCACTCGCCAGACTGTTCTGATGAGCACATTTCCCCACCTTCCACAAAGTATGCAAAATATCAGTTTTCTTTCACACAGCTCTGAATAGTCAGCTTTCCAGGAATTTTCCAAATTTTTCACATTGCCTAATAAAAATCTTTCTGGGGTGCATTTCATACTCATTTGGACGAGACATCTATTGCTAACTTCTGCCAATTAGATGGTTTGAAAGGTTAAAAGAACAAAAACCAAACAGAATTAACCTCCTCCCTCAAAACAACTGCTGCATAGCTTGACTCTGTATTCCCACACACACACTTTTCTTAACAACCACTCTAATGTGGGAATAATGTTTATTCAGATTTGTTCCAAGATACTATATTATTAAAGCATAGTTGCAATTGCAAGGCTGTAAACAAATTAAAGGCTTTCTCATTCCTAAAATTCAGTCTTGCTAAGGGGAAGCTGCCAGTAATGACAGTAATTTATTTTAACAAACAGCACGTTATGACTAGGCTGGAAAACAAAGCCTACTTGCTCTTAAAAATAACTGCCTTTGAACTACCTCTCCCAAACTCAAGGAGTTCAGATTGAATCTCCTTTTTCCCACAGCACCAGTTCAAGGTGCAGAATCCACAGCTGCCATCCCTGCCCCTGCAGGGCACCCCCTTTCCAGTCCCTATTCTGCTTCAGGATGACACTTGCTGAGCCCACACTGCATACAGAGACACTTAATTACACATGTATGCAGCTCAACTTCACTATCTCACAAAAGTAGACTCAATAGAAATAGGAAGATTTAGAATAGATATTAGGAAGAAATTATTTACTGTGAGAGGGGTGGGGCACCAAAACAGGTTGCCCAGACAAGCTATGGATGTTCATCCCTAGAGGTGTTCAAGGCCAGGTTGGATGGGGCTTTGAGTATCCTGACCTAGTGGAAGGTGTCCCTGTCCATGGCAAGAGCTTGGAACTAGACGATGTTTAAGGTCTCTTCCAAACAAAACCATTCTATGCTTCTATGAAATTCAGTTCAAGTCACTAAATGAGAGCTTGGTTTGAGGGAAGAGCAGAATTCTTCTGTTTCCTCATGATCTTGTATAAGTGTCTTGTTCACCAGATCTAAAGCACAGTAACCACACACACAATAATAAGTTTTGGAGTTGGGGTTTGGGTTTTGTTTTCACTGTGGAATCTGAGTCTGACTTATTTTGATCATCCACTGCTTTCTTTCATGCAGCAACCTTCCCTGTTCATATCTGAGGGTACTTGTCTGAAAGGCCATTCTAGATTAGCTGCACTCTCTCTTTTTTAATTTTCATTTAGATTTACCTCTGAAATTCTCTTTTCCAGCTAAGTCACATCACTCAGAAGTACAATTATTGTGTAAACACTCCTTTTTATGGCTGAGGAAACAGAAAAACATCACAATCTGCTTGCTGCACCGTTCACGTTGCTGTGTGCTGCTGTGCAGGTAGGTGACTCTGCACCCCAGGAATCCAGCAGGGCTCAGCAGGCTCAAGTGAGAAGCAGGGCTTGCTCAGCACTTGTCTTGGGCAATCAGAGCACAGACTGGAGCCAGAAGGGCAGGCTGATAAACTCGATAGCGGACAGAAACTGGAGTGAAGAATAAACAGCCAGAGAAGGCAGGAGAGATGGGTAAGATACACCAAAAGAGATGTGGCACGTCTAGGAAGAGCAAAATTCACTTCTCCTGTACTTACCCTCCTCTCAATTCCCTCATCAGAAGGAACTGAGAGGAGGGTAAGTACAGGAGAAGTGAATGCAAGCTGTGGGGAGGCAGCAGCTTTAGGTGGGCTCAACAGAGTAGAAAAGCAAAACCAGCAACAGTGTGGATTGCTAGGAAGAACAGAAGGAAAGAGAGTGTACCAATAAGAAGAGGAAGACAAAGAAGTAGGTGGCATAGAAGGGGAGTGCCTAAATGGAGGAAGGAAAGGCACAGAACTAGAAAAAGTGGAAGAAAAAATGAACCCAGGTGAAAGATGGAATGAGATAGGGATGTAATACATTAGCTAGGACAGACTTAGAGACAGACAGAGTGAAAGGTAAATGGAATCTAAAAGAAAATGACACATTGAGGAGATAATTCTACTTATTTTTTTGACAAGATAAAAGCACACATTTCACAATAGTTTTTAAAAACCTTTTAAGTCGGTTGGGCGTTTTTCATGTAATGGAAGGCTCATGCAACAACAAGTCAGTGGAACAGGGAGCAGACAAAATAGGACTACCAAACTGTTCTTCTAGAGTACCATCAAGTTTCTTATCTTCCATGCAGATTAAGTACTGAGAGTGCATCCTCTTAGGCTTTATTAAAACAGCTTATTATAGGATCTAAGGTAAAACAAATGTTTTGGAGAAGGGGAAGATACAGGTTGTCTTATTTCACTTTGAGTCAGATCTTCTAAACCAGCTGTGCTGACCACTTGGGGAAGTACCACGAGATTGCATCTGCCTTCACTGCACTGTATCTCACATCCTCATGAAATGGCCCTACTAATTTTGCTGGAAGGCCGCTAGAGACACTATAAACAAGTCCTTCCCAATAGAAGAAGGTCCTAGAGTTCATTGACAGCAACAACAGTGCTGATTAAAACCAGAAATTTCTATACAAAAGCTCTAAGTTCTACTGCATATAGGTAAGGGAAAAGTGCAAGGGAATATACTATTTTTCATTAAAATACTGGGAGCTTTCACTGAAAACAGCCACCAAACTTTCATCCTCAAAATGCAAATATTTTAAGTGACTGAAAATAAAAACTCTTATCTATTGAGAACAAGTACATGACTTTTCCTTTTTTTAAATTATAAGCCAACCCACAACCATCCAGGAAATTTAGAAATATATGTATGTGTGCGCACACGTGTTAGCTAAAAGCTGAACCATATCCAGTGACAATTCCAGCTTTCATAGTCAGAGGCACACAGACAGCTCCTCAATGAGCACCTGGTAAGATGTGCAAGGGCAGGTGTAATGCTATAGCTATACAGATTTTTGCAAGATACTTCTGGTATTCCAAAAATCCAGGCACACTATTTTAGTACAGAATACTACATACATAATGGATACCTTATCACTAGGTTTCTTAGAGGAAGGAAAATCATTTTCTTCTAGAAGATAAAAAGATTTTAAAACTGCAGCTGACACTATCACACACACTCACTAAACCACTTGTCCCACTGAGTCCAGCCCTACCCTGGCCCTATTAGCAAAACCAGTCGTCCTCTGGGAATTTGCATTACTGCAGATATCCAGCTAAGTAATCAAATTCTTCACAATATCTTTATTCCAAAAGAATTGTAACCCATGCATAATACCTCCAACAAGCCCATTTTCCTTTGTCGTCTCTGTTTTGACAGTGGATTGATTAGATGTCTTCATCTTTGAGGTATTAATGGATTCCAAGAGGGAGACAAATTCTAGAAAGTTAGATTCGTTGGGCATCTGACCTTCTTTAGCTTCTAGATCTGATTTAGAGGTTGGTAAGGTCTTTTCTTTGTCAGATACCTCCACAGAATTCTTACTTAAAAGCACATCTGTTCCACTGTCTACACTCAACACCCGCATATGCCTCTTTTCATGAGCAGTTCTACAGGACTGTGGGTCTAGGTTATGCAGGTCTTCCTTAGAACTTAAATCCACAGTCTGGACATTTTCCAAAGCATTTTCCTGATTTGGATCTGAACAAGTGTTAGTTTCTAGAGGTGTATTTGCTGGGTTGCTGAGCTCCTTTACTGCATCACCCGATTCATAGCCAGAGCACTGGTTGGATGACAGCTCTGCCCTCAACATTTCTGGAGTTCTGTCACTTTCACTAACTTCTGAGGAAGGCTTAGCTTTACTGTCCTCAGACAGGTCAAATGTGATAACAGGGATTTTGAGCTGTTCATTAGTTTGCTGACTTGACCAGCCTGCTCTAACTACACCAGAGTCAAGGGCTGAGCTTGTTCTCTCACTTTCCAGAGCCTGTAAGGGCACAGAGCCCGGTAGGTCACTGAGGGTGGTGTTTGGTGTAGTACTCATTGTGATGACAATTTTGATGGGCTCACACAGCTGGTCTCCAGGAAGAGAATTATCCACAACTACAACAGCAGTCTCACTGTCTGAGCAATCAAGGTCCTCATGGCTATTACCAGCATTGCAAGAACTTTCCATCTGCTCACGCTCTTTGGTTGCAACGGCATTGCACTGTGGGTAGTTACTGGTAAAGCCTGTCTGTGGCGATCCTTCTGGCAATTTCTCTCTTTTGTAGCTTTTAGGATTACTTAAATAGTCTGAAATAACTGAATTTTCACTGTCCCATGGCTCTGAAGAAACTCCAGTCCTTAAAATATCACCTTGTGATGAAGAAATATTGGAGAAGTTTTTAGCTATGTCTCTGTCCACAAGAATATCTTGGGATCCACGGTGGCCACAAGGCTGTCCATTCACTCCTTTTTCATTTACTCCATCACCAGGAAATGTTTCCATAACAGCTGGTTTTGTTGCTATTGCTGATGTGGTGGCACCTGAACCGGAGGTTGTAGAAACAGGTAATATATCTGCTTTGATACAGGGTGAGGTAGATGAAACTGGTGGTGTAGCCTGGTCTTCTAGTACCATAACACCTAAGAAAAAACATTTTGGCATTAGGTCTCACATGAACACTAAGCATTATTAAACTATGATCTTTAACCAAGAAAACCTGATCCAAAGCAGAGCAAAGGAAGCACAGATGACGTAGCTGATTAAAACAGTTCCAAAACAAGAAGGGTTTTTTTTGGTAGCTACATATGAAGTACTACAAAAGCAAGATAGAACCCTTCCAAGTCAGGACAAGTGTAGCAGCATGTCTATTGAAATAACCAAAATAGCTGAAGAAACAGCTAGTTTCAAAATCAAAATGTTTTACAGAACTATCCCCACTTAGGGAGAGGTGAAAGAAAGAATAAGCCAATGCTGCAGGTTGCTACATCACTTTCTAAATTTCCTAAATGGTCACACAGGATATGGTGATCAGCCGTAATAAAAACAAAGCAGTATTTAAAGTATGAAGACTTCTCAAGCACTGGAAGTGTAAGGCAAATTAAGGTGTACTGGAATATACAACACAGACCTAAAGGTTGACAATCACAATAGAAGTTTACAGCCAGATGTTCAAGGGCTCTGAGATTCAATTCAAGTGGTAGCTTCCTACTTTGATGCTTTACAGAAGCATTCCCAAGAATGTGAGGCAAGGATCTTTCATCTCCCTGTATCAAAATGGGAAGAACTATTTGCACACCCCTCAAAAGGTTGCATTCCAAACAGCTTGGCTGACAGCTGAGAAAGCTTAGTCTGTTAGAACGTCCTTGAAATTTAGTTCTGGCTCTTCAATTCACACTCTAATAGGAGGCACAACAGAATCGGCCATGGGGTCCTCTATGGCATTACTCTTTATGCCAAGCAATGATTAAACAACAGTTTAAGGGGATTCATAAAGCCTTTAAAATACCTCTAAGATCTTCAATAGTTTCCCGTGTTGGCAGATCCTAAAAAAAAAAGAAAAGAAACACACAAGATTAACATGTTCATTTATTAAATTCTGTTGGGAAAAAAAACATCTATCAATGTAGCTATCAACAGCTATCTAAGGTTAATTACAGCACTGGTAAGCTGCTTAAAATCAGTGAAATTTGAACATGTACCTTGCACAAAATGCAAGGGGTGGGTGAGGGAGATGGTTATAGAGCAATCATGCTTCAAATTGCATCACTGCAATTGGATGTGATGTTTGAGGAAGGGAAAGAAAAGCAAGATGTTCTTAAAAAAAAATTTTTGCAGTGCCTAATCCAGATACTTTCTTTTTTTAATTATTAAGGAATAGAATGTGTTCATCTGTTCCTCTTTTCCAGCTATTTGTTTCTGAAGCACTAAAATGAAAAGTTTGGCTTCTACCATTGGTAAATATTTCTCAATTGAAAACTAGAGGACAGAGACATTAAATTAATATAGAATAATTTAGATTCCAAGAAAGTTTTGCTGGTCATTTAGTCCAAATCCCCTCTGCCATACACACACACACACTCAAAGCAGATACAGTTTAAGCAGGTTGCTCAGGGCCATCTCCAACAGAGCTTTGAAAACCTCCAGAGAAGGAGATTTCACAACTTCTCCGGAAAACCTCTTCCAGTATTTGACCACTCACTTGGTATGGGAAAAAAACCAAACTACATACCAACCACCAAAAAACAAAACAACCCCACACGAAAGACATTAAATGTAATTGATCTAACTGTAGCTTTCCAAGGATGCAGCTGTTTCTTATCCTGTCACTGGGCACCTCTGAGAAGAGTGTACTCAATCTGCTGGGTATTTTACTACTAGAAAGCTGAAGGCAGCAGTAAGCTCTTCTTCTAGGCTTACAAAAGAGTTTAGCCTTACAAAGGCTAAAACATCCCATCTGCCTGTCCTCACACATCATGTTCCTCAGTCACCTTGGTGGTTTCTGCTGGATTCTCATCAGCAGGTCAGTGTGCATGGGAACTAACTGAGGAGCTCAAAACTAAATACCCCAGAGGAATACTTCAAGAGTTTAAATTCAACAGCCGAAGAGCATAATTAAGAACAAGACATTGAAAAAGATGACTGTGACTCTCTTCTGACTCACGGGCACCAAAACCAAGAGGAAATTATTTTTATTTTCTAAAATTTCATGGTGGTATCTTGGTAACAAGAACAGGAGACTTGGTTTGACAAGACCCAACCTACATGTTTTGAAGTGGGAGACTAGGATGAGATCCCAGGAAGACATAGGTTTGCAGAATGGACAAATACCAGAATACTGGAGAGTAGGACAGAAACAAGGTGAAAAATACTTTACCTCACTAAAAAAAAAACAAAACAAAAGAACTATTAATGTCTGTGACTCATACAGATGCTACAAAAAGGTAAAAACACTCCAGGAAATGAAGAAATAGTTCTGATTCAGACCAGGATTTGAATTATTTGTATTAAATAGGGATAAAGGGTGGGTTTGGAGGACTATGAAGACAGAATGAAGTATCAAATAGCCACTTATTCAGAAATCACTAACCATCCTCTGCACTGACTGAGGCAGGAGTCCTGTAGAAAAAAATAGCATGGCATCACATAATTAAAGATGTTATCACAGTATCCAAGGGGAGTAGCTTAAGACTACGCAGACAGTGTTATTCTGTTTCTTAGCTTTTTGAAAATTTCTTCATCTTGCGTTTTTCCTATTTTTTTTTCTTTAACAACACTCACATACATCATCTTCACTTCATATACCTTTGATTTATTAAGCATAGCCAACGGCGTTGAGTGCACGTATATGCAATTTCAACCTCCCCTAGACATCTCCTAGATTTAAATGGCTTTTATGCTTTGTTTAAATACTGAAGAGATGTTTTTGGTTTATTTTACAAGCGTAAGTCTAGTTACACAAAACCAAATTATTAATGCTCCAGGAGCAGATCCCTTCAGAGGCAACAAAATAATTCTGATTGCATTAGCCTCTCCCTTCTCTCAAAGCAGCCCCAAAAGCTATTGCTCTTGGCAAGATTCACGAAGGCCACTTGCTATCTATAGAGCAGAGAGAGCCCTCCAAAGAAGTGTAGCATTACGTATGGCAATTTCAGCTCTGCAAAGCCAAACCTTTAGGACAAGGCTGACTGGCAGTCATACCCAGTAGATGCATGGAATGACCCTTCCTGCTTGGAAGCTATGAGCACCTGGCAACACAAAACTGTGTGTGGTGAGCTGTGGACTGCACAAGGTGAGGACACTGCTAGAGGAGTGCACATACTAACCGTGGCTCCAGGTGAGTCCTGCGAGTGCGGAGCCTGCACTCTGGAGCTGTCGGGAATTGTCTGTGTAGAGTCATTTTGGCTGGTCTCACCGACGACATGATCCCCCGAGTTATTGCTGAAGGGGAAGCACATGAAAGATAAAGCAATGCTTCTTACCACAGGGCATCACAGTGAGTTTTGGGAAGTAGTTGATGAATAAGAACAAAATGGTAAGAAGTAGCACAGCAAAATGAAGTAACAGCACTTCTTTCCCCTCCAATGATGAAAGCACAGGGCTGTAAAAATACTGCACTTCTTTCCACACCAAGAAAACTGCTGTCCAACCTCTGAATCGGGTGCAGCTCTGCCTGCTTCACCACAAGAACATTTCAGCTAACAGCTGAAAAGCACTAAGCAAGTTTTTGAAAGCGTCATTCTTCACACAGCTGTAAGGAGTATTCTCGCATTCAACTGACATTTCTGCTATGAAGGACCATCGTGCAAACTCACCCATTTTACATAATGTGCCAGCAATACAATGAAAACCTTACCTACAATTTGAGGACTGAACCACTTCTCCTTTTTGAACCTCTGTATCTTTACACTGCCTTCCATTTTTTCTTGAGAGCTTTTGTTGAATTACTTCGCCTTTATCAAACATAAGGTGCAAACGGTAGCTGATCACCTTTATTACCGTGAAGAAAACTGTCACCGAGCTGCAGTATACAAAAACAGTCACTGCGTTTGCTGGAAAAGCCTACAGAAAGAAATAATGAAGACACAATGATAACAGTTTGCTTTGAGAAGATGCTGCTAAAATTTTTATATACAATATCTGAATTGAGTTCTGCTCACAGAAAAAGTTTAAGGGTTTCTTCAAGTTTCAAACCATTTTACAAGATCTATTCCTCTTTTTATTAGCTGTGTATATTATTTATTATCAAAATCAGCAAAATGTCACCATTGACAAACATTATATTTAAAATACTGTACTCCCATGTTAATGCAGCTGCAGCGTTTCCTAAACTATGAATTCAAAAATCACAGACACAAAATGAAACATTAGTTATCTACAAACAGAAAACCTTTAGAAAAACTCTGTCATCTTAACCCTGTATGTCAGTTAAACACTGTATACAGTAAAACACTGTAGTTTGATGTCCACTTTCTAATGCCTCACATGTTCCCAAATACCTTAACCACTGAGGAATTCTAAATAATTAGTCAGGACTAGTCAAAACAAATTAATAAAAACACAGTTAGAAAGGCATCCTGTCCTGGCTGAGGCTGGAGGAGTGAGTGATTGGCTGTGTGTTGCCAGCTGGGGTTAAACTATGACACAACCTCTTTGAATTATTTTTCTAAAGTACATAATTGTTAATTCGCAGCTGTCTGTGATCTGTTTGCTGATCTGTGATGAGCACTACAGCTCTTAGTCATTAAAATTAATTATAGTTCAACTATAATCTGTAAAGTTCTTTCACAGACATGACATACTAACAACTTTTTTATATACAAACACTTCCTTACAATAAAGGGCAAATCATAACAATGGAAACTTGCATTGAAAATTATAATTGAAGTACCAAAGTCTTTACCATTGTAGTCATGAAACATGCTTAGGTGTTGTCATTGCATAGCTGCAGTCTCACAGTGAGTTTAATCTCTTTCCAAGTTTTAGGCATTTTATTTAAACAGAGCTTTACCATATTCTCACAAAAGAACAACAAAAAACCCCAAGCAACACAAAAACCAAAGGTTTTCAATACTCAGGACTTGCTAAAAGCCTATTGAAAGTAATTTTTAAGAAGTGTTTTTACTTTAGGACTAAATCAATCATTTTTTCAAATTCATAAATAAATCACACTGACCACACAGGTAAAGGGAAGGAAACAAGGCATGCCTATTTCATCTTTAGGACAAGTCACCACATTTATCTTGATGTTGAAATTAATACGTTGAATCATATCTGTGTTGTGACAAGCAAGTGGGATGCAATTCTGATGCTGCTTTTGGCTCACTGGGACTTCATACCATCAAGATGTACACATGAAAATTTTCAAGCGAATCCTTTTTTATGACTATTCTGATTCAGATACAAAGAATCTATTGCACAATAGTGCGGGAGCTATTTAGGATGTGCATACTACCACTGATCCCTAATAAGACAGACATGACTTTCTACAAGTTGAGGCTTAAGTCTGTTAAGAGTACTTCACAGTACTGTGTAAATACCAACTCTCAGCATACCCTTCAGTTATTTAGAGAACTCGGGCCAGAGAGAGGATCCATTTGCAAGGTCATGTTCTCAGGGTATAAGGCTTAGTGGATGAGGTTGAAGAACTTGAGGTTAAAGAATTTGTGGCTTATGACTAATGTTTTTACAAAACGAGTAAGAAATTGCTCGTTTTCACAAAGAGCGACAGCCAATTATCTGTAATAACTTGTTTAAGAGAGATTTGTTCATCTTCTAAGGAATCTCTTCAACTAGACACTAAAATGCACAGATCAACCACTCATTATTAAATAACAACACAGAACAGCCCACTAGAAAAGAAGTGCTTTATAGGTGACATTCATAAAGCTTAATGAATATTATATGAATAATGTCAAGAGGACACAACAAAAATAGATTTCCAGCAGCGCAGCCTGTGCGTGCAGACAAGCATGCTACAAGAGAGACTCAAAGGAAGCTCCCAGATTTTTGAGTGGAAAACAGGGCCAGTTTTAGCAGATGCTGAGTGCTGCATGTCCTCATCCCTGTCTCGTGACCAGACCTACCAGAGGTGTGCCCTGAGCCAGCCCATGGTCTCCGTGCCCATCTGTCCAAGGTATGCTGTGTTTTAGTGCCCTTACACACCAAGGCTGCCAATGGCCAGTGCATCTTTAATACTCTGAATCTTGGGGCAGGCTGAGTGCTACAAGCCAGCAGGTTGCTCCCTGTCCACATGAGGAATGAGGAGAAAGATGAAGCTGATAATGGAAAGCCCTCCATTCTGTGAATCAGGCCTCTTGCATAAGGTACCAATGTCATACGACTGCAGTTGGTGCTCCCAGGTACAGACAGGTGAAAGCTATCAAATCCACACTAAGGAGGAATTAAGTAATAGACCACTGAGGAATTAAATGATAGGGTCACTTTTGATGCACTATAGTTATAATTAGCCTGGTTTTCAATGAAAATGAAGTTTTATAATCACACCATGTGTCTGCCTATTCATCATCTCCCTCCATCCCCTCAGCTAAAGGTAGCCAAATAATTAAAAAGTTATTCAGCAAACTTTAAGAGAATGCACCCCATTGGGCAAGGTCACAGCAGCACACCTCCTCCATTAATGAGAGGAACTCACACAGCTCTCCGACCTTTTGATGCCACCCCAGTGACAGGAACAGCTTCAACTCAGCTGACATCTTATTAGAAACTAGGAAAAAAAAAAATCCATAAATACAAATTCATTAGAAAGTGGGATTCATGACTTCCTACAGGTTTCTATGGAAGCTGTAGCCCTAGTTTTCTTCATTCTTGTCCCATTGAAAACTCTACCATAATGTACATTTTGTTCTCCAGTAGCTTCTGTTGTTGTACGCTGCACCAGAATAGCGTGGGGTCACAGCCAGAAATGCGGGCTGGTGTGCCCCAAATGCAACCCAACTTACTGCTGCAAATGCAACAGAGTTGACATCACCACATAAGGAGCACCTCTGCTTGGGGCTTCTGCCTGCCCAGAGACTGTTTTCAGAAGAACAGCCACATTTTCCTTCACATGTCTACTGACATTATTTGAGTAGCACAAAGGTGGAGGTGACTGAGATACTTACATAAAGGTATGTTACCCTTGAACAAAATACCACACCTTGTAAATTGGGCTTAATGATAAAGGGTGCTTAGGCCCAGATGTATCCCACCCACTGCCTGAGCCCCTGAGGCATCTAAAGCAAGGCAGTGCTGCACCTGGGTCAAGGACCTACCATTCAAATGTGCAGTCAGCCACTACCATCAGAGCTATGCACGGGAGATATGACACTGTGGCCAAAGATCTACGCTTACATGTTAATTAAGGTGAATCCATACTAAGATATGTCCATCACACAATATAAAATATGGGAAAGCAGGTAGCAAATAAAATTCCAGGGGGTTGCATTGAGTTCTAAGTGTGTGTCCTACCACACAATAAATATAGTATGTAACTGGGTAGCCTATCTCTCTGCTGCAGAGATATATGTATCCTTAACTTTTACAGAGTGGGGTAAAGGGTGGCCAAGCGGGACTGGAAGCAGCTGACACACTGCTACTTTTATCACAGCTTACCTCTGAGTAATTTATGTGCCCACACCCTTATACTGCCATGTTGTAATTCTCCTATCACAGCATGATTTGAAGATCTAGTGTGTAAGAAGTAAGTTCAAGGGTTCCCTGTCCAACAAAAGGCAGGAGAAACATTCAGTACATTGTTTTGGGCCATCGCCCAAACATGATGCACATTCTCTTGCAGCTTATAAAATAAGCTATAGTGTAATTATTTCTCAAAGTTGCATCTCTAGGTCACTGATGTTTTTCTGGGGCTGAATTCAGCCTGGGAGCTGAATTCTAAAGAGTTATCACTATTTTCATGTGCAAAACACGTAGGGATCCTCAACTGTTTGGTGGAATAAGGTAACTTTAATTCTTAATATATTATGAAAGTTGATACGGCACAGTTAGAAGAGATCTCATTATAATTTTGAAAGTTGATTTGAACAGCAATGATGCTCAAAATATCCAATGTACATTTTTAATGTTTAAATGATTAAGTAAATAAAGTAATGGAAACAGAGATCTCCATTTTCAGGGGCGGGGAAGCTAATAAAGGAATCCCTAGTACCAAAGTAAGCTATGCTGAATAAGCTAGAGAAAGAAATTCTCCATCCACACAACAGAAACAACTTGATACTTTAAGCTTCTCAATGCTACCGTCAGCACGCCTCTGCTGAGCCACTGTGAAAGAACTAAAAACAGATGGATGAGTTTTGCTATTTGATTCAAATCACACAGTTTCAGAGAGACTTCCTAACTTCAACAAATTATTATCCCAAGCAAATGAAAAATTTAAAGTAGTACTCTGATCTGTTTTGATTTTGCCATTTTAAGAAACATCATTGACTGCTTTAGCTGAATCCAAAATATTGGTGTCAAGTACACAACATAAATATCAACCCAAACACTACTGAATATTATAGACAAAATTTCTTACAAAGCAGAAAAAAACCCTTTGGTTAAAAAGCAGGCTGAAGTTTATAAGTACCAAGAATAGATGTCTTGCATAAAGTTTACAAAGCCTTAGAAACAAGCCATTTGAAAGCAAGAAAACGTGTAAGGACATAATTACTGTCAGGCAGCCATCAAAATAAACAAATTATTCTTATCAAGGACAAAGAATTCCCATAGCAATATATTAGCTCAAGAACACAAGACCTGCATTTAACCAGATGATTCATCAGAAAGTCAGTCAGTCTGCAGAAAAAGCAAGTCCATCTAGTTAGGCAAAGATGATGCCCAAGAGAGTTCAGTAGATAAGTTACATTTTCTCCCCTTTAAAAAATGACTTCTATCTTAGCTCTGACCTACAGTCCAGTGTTGTTTCGTGCAACCCCCACACCTTCTTCAGTCCAGAAATTTCCCACAAGGAATCCTTTCAGATACATACTTATACCAACTGGGACAAAAAAGTTAGCCTTCAATTTTTTTTTACTTTTTAATCACACATATGACTTGAACAGCAAATCCTCCAATGCAAGACTCTTGCTGGTTTGCACAGGAAATATGCGATCAGTCAGAAGAAAGCATATTGTTATTCTGGTTCATTAACTCCATGAGCCATTCTTAAAGGAGGAATTCACTGCAATCCATGCCACAAAATTCAATACCAAATCACACTTAAAAATACAAGATTTGCTTTACACTGGGATTGCAGGGGGAGTCATAAATGCTCTTTGCTTTTGATAATCAGGCCCATAGCTGACCATGTAGCATAAAAACCTGTTTTGAAGTTGAGAATTTAGTCGAGTCACTCCAGGAACCAAATGGATGGAAACTGCTTCTAACGGAAGCAATATTAACCTATAATCACTGAAGGACACACCAAAATAGATTCGATGACCCAGCATACTTTAAGCTTTTCTCACACAGCATGAAAACACACAAAAATGAGCAAAAGTTTCAAGCTTTTCAGGAAAACAAATTTTAAAGTCCGGTAAAGAGGCTCTAGTTATTATTCACTTGCAAAGTTTAAATTTCAGCACAAAGGGAGCTGCATGTCACAAAAAGCCATGTGATTCACCAGTGACATTCAGCAAGGCGTATTAATTACACGGTATCTGGATGTTTCCATTTATTTACCCTTCTCAGGAGGTAAGACTGGATCAAACTTTTTAAAAAAAACAACCAAAAACAAAAAAGCAAGACCGCAACACCTGTCTCCGAAAGAGATTTTTGAGCCAACGTCCCCACGGTCACTCAGCACTTGCAGAGCCCACCGCTGCACCCCTACCCAACTCCTCCGGCAGGGCTAAGGGTCCGGCCGCAGCCTAGCGCAGCCGGCGGACTCACCCCGTTAACCTTTAGACACAAAATTCTCAGGCACAGCCCGAATGCCCACTATTTAAGCCCCGCTGAGGGCAGCTCACAGCCCGCTGAGCGCCCTGGCCGCTGCCGCCTGCGGGCCAGGGCCCAGCCCGGCTCCCAGCCCGGCCCCCGCTCCCCCAGCCCCCGCAGCCCCTCTCACCAGGTGCAGGGCCATGGGCAGCGTCAGCAGGAACAGCCACAGATAGAGGTGGCAGCTGTTGGTGAAGGCGCCCTGCTCCGGGTCGTGGTACCAGCCCCCGGTCAGCGCCGCCCACACGCCCTGCCCCACCAGCCGCGCCGCCGGCGACACCATGGCCGCCCCCCGCCGCCGCCACCGCCGCCCCTCAGCCGCCCGCCGCCGCCGCCGCCATGCCGGGCGCCCGCGGATTCTCCCATGGTGCCCCGCGACGCCGAGCATCCCGCCCGCCCCACCCCGGCCGCCGCCGCCGCCGCCGGGAGGGCGCCGTCACGGGCCACCCCCCGCCGGGCACCGCGCCCGCTCGGCCCCGCCGCGGGCCGGGGCCCCCGCCCCACCGGGGTCCGCGCCCGGCTGCCGGGAGAGGCGGCAGCGCTCCGAGGCCGCGGGGCGGAGCGGGGCCGGGCCGAGCCGCGGCGGAGGGGGGGCCGGTTCTGGCGCGGGGGTGTCCGTCACGGCCGCGGCCCGCCCCCGGCACCGCGAGGTGCGTTCACAGGTGCAAAAAAAGCGCGACACAGGGGCAGCCCCGGCGGCCGCCAGCTGGGCTGCGCGCCTCGCCGGCCACTCCCCCAGCGCCGGGTTCTCTGTGATCCTGCCCGATACATCACGAGTTTCCGATCTGCGAGCTCTGCCCAACTTCAGTGTCACCCATCTTGCGTTGACTCGAGGTGTGGTTTGGGCGGAATGTGGGGAAATTCCTCAAAAAAACATGCGGATTCTTTCAAGAATAGATTTAGGGAAAAACCCAAGGTGCCTTCGTTGAGGAGTTTCACACAGCTGTCGTCAAACTAAGGGAGTGAGGAGGTAAGGGCGGGCTGGAGGAAGCCTAGGCGAAGTGGGGAAGACTGGAACTGGAAAGGTGATGGAGCTGAGTGGAAGCCTTGAGCAGGGGAGACTAAAGTCAGTGAAGAATGAGGCATAAGGATAGGAGGTATATTCTTACGGGACACCCCCGAAGGAAGGGGTGTAAGGGTGGGTTGTGAACACCAGCGCTGACCACACACGGTGCTCAACACCTCCCATCAGAAAATAGCGGTGAAATTCAATTTTAAGTCTCTCACTGGACCCTTCTAGGGACTGTTCCACACGTATAGACCTTTATTACAGCCTTTGTTGTGAAGGATTGATGTACGTAATGGATACATCTATCATCTTGCACATCACCAAATTTACCCTACTTCAATTGTTCCTGGCTGTGGCTACGGCTTCACAGACCAAACATGCCATTCTGCTGTGCTTTGTGTGGATTTTTTTTTTGACAAAGGTAAGAGATGAAATATATTATTACAGTATTTGTGAGCTCATGAACCACGTACCTCAGTTTTCTTCCTGATGTCGCAGGCGATGTGGCCGTGTTGGATGCTTGTTTTGGCCTGATAGGAGGGATGATACAGCACTGTGAACAAGCGGTTGGGAGCAGGGGAGGAATGGCATCATCTCCCTCTGCAGCACTGCCACCATAAGATGCCTGAGGATCTAGAGCCTTGGGGCTTGAGTACTTGGCTCAGTGTGACCTCGGTGAGCAGCAAAGTCTCAGTCTGAGCTGTTCTTGAGCTGTATGAAGAAGGCACAGTCCTGGCCACGCCTCATGTGCTACTCCTGTAAACACATCTTGCCCAAACTTATGCCTTGTTGAGTGATTTTTTTATTTTTTTTTTTATCCTTTACAAGTTCTTTTCAAAGATGACAATGTTTGTTAAAGCAATTGTAATGATTGAATCAAGTGCAATATGCAGCTATGAATAATGTTATTGATGTATAACACTAAAAATGTTAAGTTTTAGAAACTACTGATGTCATTTTCCACAGGAAGACTAGCAAATAATTTCATTTATGTGCACAGCTCCAAAATAGAAAGGTGGGTAAACAAGGCTGTAAATAGAAAGCTTCTTCAAAATTTTCTCTCTTCTGTTTTTTGAGACCTTTAACTCACATAGGTTATAACGTGGAAGGCCTAGATAATGCAGACTGCAATTGATATTAGGTTGACTTGTTGTCCTGGTTTTGGCTGGGATAGAGTAAATTTTCTTCTCAGTAGCTGGTACAGTGCTGTGTTTTGGATTCCATATGAGAATACTGTTGATAACACACTGATATTTTGGTTCTTGCTATGTCATGTTTGTCTTAAATCAAGAAACTTCTTGTGTCTCACGTCCTGCCAGTGAGGTGGTAGAAAAAAGAAAAACTGGTAGGGAGCATAGCCAGGGCAGGTGACTGAAACTGGCCAAAGGGATATTCCAGACCATATGACATCATGCTCAGTATATAAGGTGGGGGAAAGAAGGAGGAAGAGGGGGACATTTGGAGTGGTGGTGTTTGTCTTCCCAAGTAACCATTACATGTGATGGGGCCCTGCTTTCCTGGAGATGGCTGAACACTACCTGCCCATGCAAAGTGCTGAATTAATTCCTTGTTTTGCTTTGCTAGTGAGCATGGCTTTCCCTATTAAACTGTCTTAACACACAAGTTTTCTCATTTTTACTCTTCTGATTCTCTCCTCAATCCTGCTGGTAGGGGAATGAGTGCCTGCGTGAGGCTTGGCTGCTGACTGGGGTTAAACCATGACATTTGTCCACATATTACTCAAATCTTTCAACATTTTCTTATCTTTGGATAATACTGACAACAAGTATTTTTGGTTTTTGTTGTGGTTTTTTTTTGTTGTTTTTTTTTTTTGTATAGTGATACTTGCAGTTATGAAGAGTTCCTTTAATTTCCAGGTCAGGATATGTGTTTTGGACACAACGTAGATGCACAGTATTGTAGCTACACAGTTGCAGGAGTGCCAAAGATGAAAAAGGGGACCTCTTTTCTCAACAGAGAGATGCCAGTGAGGGTCTGAGCCGAAAACTACCGTCTGTTCGCAGCTCTTTTAACCGGTAACTCCACTAGGTGGTGCCGTCAGGAAAGTTAAGGGCACTTTACACTGTTTTGGGTTATAGTATTTCCATTATTGGAACTCCTAGGAATAGAAGCTATACACCAAGATCCTGAAGGGCTGGGTGCTGAAGAAACACTGAACAAAGTCTAACCTGAGTGCAGTGATTGCTAGTGGATAGTGGCCCTTCAGAAAGTAAATTTTGGAATAATAGCCCTAGATAAATATTTAAACATTTCACTGTACTGCAACCAATACCTTGTCTGACCCAAAGCATTCCACACTTAATTAGTTCCTGCAGATTCTTTTAGATAACAAAGTACAAGGTGGAATTTGTGTGGCAGAATGCTTGTATTACAACATACTTTATGGCTTTTATAATAAGGCAAATATGCAGATAAGGGAAAGGCTTGTAATTACCTCTCTGAATAGCTGCAAGGCAATGTTATATTAAAGGAAATGGGAGAAGACTTGATAGACATGCTGGTTCTGCATTCTTTCTTTTTGGTTAATGTGGTTCAGTAAGTCACTTTAGCATAATTGTATTTTTGCGTTGTGCACAACTATAAATGCAGAGGGATAAACAAGAATTTTTTACTTCTGAATACTGTAATTTAATTTTTTTAAATTACTTTCTTTATGTTTAAACCTTAGTTCTGTGGTATCCAGCTGCAAATTTTGTGTTTATATAGAGATGAACTCTGGATGTAGGTTTTTGTGCAAAATATTGAGCATTCATCACACCAGATTATTCAACCCAGCAGTGCAGTTTTACACCTTTCCTGAGCCTTTACTGTCCTCCTCGGGGCCTCTTCTGGCAGCAACCACATCCATAACCACAGGTGCCACAGCACAGTGATTGGCTCCTGGCATGAAAACTCATTTCCTTCCACTTTGAACCACTGTTTCCCACCACGCTGGCGAGACGATATGGGAGGGCGTCCCCAGCCCACACACTTCCCTCCAACTTCCAAGGAAACAGTAACTGTAGTTTAGAAAGTGATCCGATTTTTCCACTTAAAACCAGGAGAATCTTTACCCAGAAATAGCACATACACAGCATTTTCTATTTTCAGGCAACCTCTTAATTAAAAGGATTGTGTGATCGCACCACACAGGGCTGTGACTCTCTCAGCCCATGCACGGACAGGGTGGTGAGCAGGGGAGAGTTGGAGTCGGTCCAGATGAGGGCAAGAAAAATAATTAAGGGCCTGGAGTGTCTCTCGCGAGGAAAGGCTGAGGGAGCTGGGCCCCTTGAGCCTCGAGAAGAGATGACTATGAGGGAACCTCATCAATGTCTATCAGTATTTAAAGGGAGGGTGCCGAGAGGATGGAGCCAGGCTCTTCTCAGTGCAGCTGAGGAATAGGACAAGAGGCAACAGGCAGAAACTGATGTATGGAAGTTCCATCCGAATACGAGGAAGAACTGCTTTACTGAGCACTGGAACAGATTGTCCAGAGAGGTCGTGGAATTTCCCTCACTGGAGATGTTCAAGAATCACCTGCCCTCAGTCCTGTGCCAGGTGCTCTAGGATGACCCTGCCTGAGTAGGGAGGTTGGACCAGATGACCCCTTGCAGTCCCTTCCAACCTGACCCACTCTGTGAGAGCCCACGAGCGGCGGAGGCAGGTGGCAGAGCAAACACGAACCGAGGAAGCTCGGTTTCTTCAGAGCCCGCTTGGGGCTTGTTCCAAAGGCGCCCCAAAGCCGCGCAAGGACGGAGAGGGGAAGCTGCGGCGGAGGCACAAACCCTCAGCCCGGTCTGCAGCCCCCGAGGGACAAAACGGGGGGGTCATAGCCGCCTCCGCCTCGTCCCCCGGCTCCGCGGGACCGCACCGGCCCCTCCGCCCGCCGCGCCCCGCCACACGTGACGGCGGGCGGCCAATCGGCGGGCCCGGGCGGGCGGGCGCGGGGCACCGGCGCTGCCCTCCCCGCCTTTCCCGCGCGCGCCTGCGCTCTCCCTGCTGGAGCTCCGCGGCCGCGGCGGCGGCGACCGGGCCGGCCCGGGCGGCCCCGCCCCTGCCCGCGCCCCGCCCTCCCCTCCTGCGGCTCCCGCTCGGCGGCGGTGGCAGTGGCAGGTGAGGATGCGGCTGCGGCTGTGCGGGCGCTCCCGCGTCGGCGGCGCTGCTGCTGGTGGCGGCCGGGGCTGAGGTCGCTGCTATGGCTCTGCCGGGCGCCGGGGCGGCGGCGGCCGCCGGTGGCAGCGGGGGTCCGTGCCCGCTGTGGACGGCGCTGTACGACTACGAGGCGAGCGGCGAGGACGAGCTGAGCCTGCGGCGAGGGGACGTGGTGGAGGTGCTGTCGCAGGACGCGGCGGTGTCCGGCGACGACGGCTGGTGGGCGGGGAAGATCCGCCACCGCCTCGGCATCTTCCCGGCCAACTACGTGACCCGCCAGCCCCGCGGCGGAGCGGCGGCGGTGGGCAGCGGGCGGGGGGACCCCGCGGGGAGCCTAACGGAGATCGACTTCCAGCACCTGGAGCTGCAGGAGATCATCGGCGTGGGGGGCTTCGGGAAGGTGTACCGGGCCACCTGGCGGGGCCGCGAGGTGGCCGTGAAGGCGGCGCGGCAGGACCCCGACGAGGACATCACTGCCACGGCGGAGAGCGTGCGGCAGGAGGCCAAGCTCTTCTCCATGCTGCGGCATCCCAACATCATCGCCCTGCACGGGGTCTGCCTGCGGGAGCCCAACCTCTGCCTCGTCATGGAGTTCGCCCGCGGCGGATCCCTCAACAGGGCCCTGGCCGCCGCCCCCGGGGCCACGGCCGCCCGCGGGGGCCGCCGCATCCCCCCGCACATCCTGGTGAACTGGGCGGTGCAGATCGCCCGCGGCATGCTCTACCTGCACGACGAGGCCATCGTCCCCATCCTGCACCGGGACCTCAAGTCGAGCAACAGTGAGTCCCGGGCGGGGAGGGGAGTGGGGGAGGTGACGAGGGACCTTCGGACCGTGACGGCGGGGGGATGTCCCCGCCTCAGGCCGCTGGGCCCGGAGGGGGTCCCGGCGCTGGCCGCGGCGCGGGGGTGGGCGGCCGGGCCTGGACGGTCTCCGTCCGGGAGCCCTGTTCCACCGGGGGATGGGTGTCGCAACTCGGGCACCCAGTGCCAGAAGCTTGGGAAAGCGGCAGGTTGGTTTGCCGGGCTGTGAGCTGGCTACGAGCTCGTGGAAAGGTCGGGAGGAGCCGGGGGGTACCTTCAGCCCTCACAAAGTCCTGCCCTCTCGGAGGGGAGCTCACTTAAACCGGGATAAAATCCTGCGCGCGACCACAGTTGCAAATCTCCAAGGCTGTATTATCTCTGATGCGTTGTGTGGTCCTGGTTTTTAAAACTTACCCAAGGAACCAAGCGCCTTGTAAAGAAAATATTTAATAAGGGTATCACTTCTGTTTCACTGCCAAACAATCACATGTTTCTGGTTTTCACTGCATGCATTTAACGTTTCTAAAACTTACTCACTTAGCCAACACTGAGGTGGAAAAGGCAAGTACCTTAAAAGCAGTAGAAACTGTTGTTCAGATGCCAGATTTGCTTTCATCCCTTGGCATGGACAAATGCACCTGCAAGAATGAGGGAGTTGCTCAATTAGTGCTTAATGGCTCCTTGGCCCATCTGACAATACAGAAGCACCTAAGATTTTGGCCACTGTGCATTTGGAAGGCTGGCTTACTAGAACAAAGTGTTTATGGCTTGCCATTGTATTTGTGTTTAGAGATGATGACCTGAAAGTGGAAATCTATGTGTTTCCATACATATCTGAAGCTATCTCAACCCTTTCCTTTTTTCTTTTTTCCTGAACGTTCCAAAAGTGCAGCAATGTGTTAGTCTTTTTTTTTTTTTTTTTTCTTTTTCCCAGTTAGGAGTCCTTAAGTAGTCCAGTAGAAATAAAAAAAGCTTCATTCAAGTTCGAAGCACTTTGTTTAAAAGGCTGTGTGTCTTGAAGGTCACCATGCATGGGCTGTTAAGACAAGGCTCAGTCATGGGACTGACTGTTCTGAGAATACTTTCACTATTTGTTTGATAAAGAAAGAACCTAGCTCAGCTGTGTTTGTGGTTCTGTTTGTAGCACAGGCAGTGAACTCTTGGACCTTTAGCGTCATGGCCAACACCTTAATTTCTAGCAAGTGATCTGTAGGCACCTTGTGCCTGTTTAGTTTGCTGCTGTGTTTGGAATGAGCTGCTGCACCTTGAGTATTTAGTGTCTGTCCTTAGAGTGGGCTGCTGCGTGCTAGCAGCACGTTAAGTGACAGTGACTAAGTTCATGTCTGAAATAAATTCATAGCCCTGTGGTTTAGCATAACACTGGGAGCAGAGTTGGGTTCTGCTGAGAGCTGATTACCATTATCATCTTCTTGTATAGGGGTAATGGCAGAGGATTTCAAAAATACAATTCTGATTATAACCTCAGCCTATGTGCCTGTTCTCTGCTTCCATTACCAATTCCTGTTGCGGATGCACTTAACTTGAGCTAGTTAGATCTCTCACCTGTATTTCTTAATCTTAGCAAGATACTTCAAACAAACTTCTTAGTTTGAAGAAGTATGGAATATGCTAAGTAGAATTATGTCTCTTGATCATCCACTTAAATGATAGTGTTAGAAGACAATGATGCAGTGGTGGTACCATATACTGTTCAAAAACATTAATTTAAAATGACTGCAAGTCATGGCAGTATCCCCTGTTCTGGCAGCTTGTCCATTCATCGAAGACTTCCCTTCATTCTTCTTCTGGAGTCTTTTGCAGTCTTGCACAGTGGGAGTGGAATGCTGCCAGGGTTGACTGAGCGACTTGCCTGGCGTGGATAGTAACAGTTGTGCAGTGGCTGCAGCTCCAGGCAGGGGTCTGGCAGCGCCCATTCCTCACCTGCTCCTCACTGTTTTCCAGGCACTGCTTGCTAGTGGTGGTGGCTCAGTGCTCTCTCTCCCTTAAGCAGCTCTAGGTAGAATACAAATGTATCGGGTTTGTGCTAGCTTATTTTTGTTAAGAAGGACGTTTTTTTCTTCCTCTGTCAATAAATTAGAAAAATGACTGCCCTTGATATGGTGTGGTAACAAATGTTTCTCGAACTATTTCCCTGGCAAGTAGGCAGGAACTAATTTTTCCAGTGAGGGAAAGGGAGCCCCTTCTACCAGTGTATTTGATCCAGAAAAGGTATGTGTCTGGGCTTGTGGTTGGCAGGCAATAGCAAGCATCTCAAAGGCAAGCATGTTACTTCTCTCCCTGCAGTTTTATGGAGCTGGGATCTCTACAGCGTATCTAGTGTGGTTTCTCTGATGCCAAATTGACAGGACTGGAGAGAAAGTGCCACAAACAGAAGAGCCATGAGAGCAGCCAGCTTTTATTAACAGCAGTGACTATCTAGATTTGAATGCTCTTGTTTCATTTGGGTTTCCTTTTGAGAGGTAGGGAAAGGTTTGTGTTTCTGCCAGAGTAAGGGAAATTAATAGGTAAACAAACGTTTTCCATATTGGAAAGAAAAACTAACAAATTCGGTATTGAGGGCTGAACAAGGAAGTAAAGTATAACTCATGAGTTTTGTTAACAGCAGAGATTGTTTCTTCAGTTCTGGAGTCCATGTAAAATAAATTTAAATTTACAGGTTTTTCAGAAGTAGGCAAAACAAAGGTGTAAAGAACAGTTTTCGTTTTAGATATATGCAATTAAATTAAACATAGTAACCGTGGACTCTAATGTTGACTTAGGGATTGTGGGTGCTTTGTAAAACCTTGTGTGTCTGAAGTGGTGAGAAGTTTCACTAACAAAGATTATGACCTGTTTTGAGGATAACTTCTCATAAGCAGTTCTTATATTCCTCAATATACTTTATAGATTAAGGACATAATGTAAAATTAAAGATTAAGAGGTGAACTTTTACCTCATTTAAAATCTGAATAAAAATCATGGAAGAAAATTTGGTTTTTTTTCAAGCCATCATTGTTAGTCAAGGAATTCTGAATTAACTGATGCTTTAACTGAAAAGGAGATGTCTTAAAAATTGTGAGAATACTTGAATATTCCTAACTGTCTTCTGGGTGGGAATTTATTCTTGATAGAGCATACCAGCTGATTATGAAAAAAAATTAGGTTTTACTGGAAATAAAAGACAGGAATTCATCTGCAAGACTAGACACTAATAGTTATGTGTGTCTTTTTACCACATCTCAACTGTTTTTCTGATTCTTTGGAAGGGCAACTTTTTTGCTCTGAGGGAGTCAAATTTCTTGCCTCTGAGCAAGGGCACCCCATTAGTTACAAGACCTATGGTTATGTAAAGGCTCAGCACAGCCTCCCCTGCTTATTGTATCCCGAAGAAAGCTAGTAATGTGTTCAGCTAAAGTATGCCACGTTTTCACTTTCTGAAGTCAAGTGAAGAGAAAACAGATTGATGATTCTGGAGTTGATTTCAGACTGTGCACTGCTTCTGCCTTTATCTCTAGTGTAGCAGTTTTGTGTACTTCTAGGAAGCATTGCAATAAGTTCAGAATGTTTTGCTTATGGCATAGGTCTATCCATGATTACGAAGTTGACTATGTGTAGATTAAGTGTACTAACACAGCACTGATAAAGTGCTCTGTGCTCACTTGTCAGAGATGGATATGCCAGAAGGGTTTGGTTTGCTGTGGCTTTCACCAGCTCCTCCAACAATCCAGGATCTTTTGGAGGCCTCAGCTCTGTGAAGGGTGTGGAGTCTATATTGCTTTTTGAAATTGTTGAGGTCAGCTTGAGTTTCAAGGATTGTTGAATAAGACCATGGAAGTGACAGTGCTAATGAGAACTACTTGGAACATGAAGGAATCAAACATGCGAGAGGACAACCCAGTGTCATGTCATGTTCTTCAAACTGGTACAATGAGAAGCAATTAGGGAATATAAATAATTTGTTTTTAAAACCTTAAAAGGAAGTGTGATGTGCTTTGACTGAACTGTTGAATCAGTTGCTTTTGATGAGGCAAGGTGTCCTGAAGTTTGAGAAAAGCAAGAAAAAGTTCTCTCTGGTTCTTTGCTTTTACAGGTTATTTGCAGCAGAATTGTTCAAGTTATGCTATTAAACACCTTTAAAATAAGATGGAGATGTTTTCCAGAATTCATAAAAACTGCTTTTTCTCAAACTTCTCTATACAGAAACTTTAGACTAGCTGTTCAGGCAGAGGAGGAGTAAGAAACTAGAATTAAGCCTATCTGCCATTTTCTAAACTGATTTTACGTAATCTGAAATCACTAGAGTGTGTAATTTGTCTCTTAACTGTTTTGAAGAGGTTAAGACTTGTTCACAAGTACAGTTTGTTATTAAATTTAGTTATTAAATGTTTGAAATTCAGAATCTTGTACAGTTACCAAGAGAATTCAAAATTGCATTCTGTTACAACTGTCTTTGGTAGTTTATAGACATAAGAGAGATGGCTTTTAAGTAGATTTGACCTTCAGCTTTCAAGTAGATTTCAGCATCCTTTGAAAATAAAATTCCAATTGCCCACTAATCGCAGTGAAACTTGGAGTTTTTTCTGTCAGTAGCACATTGACATTTACTGCTCACCTATTGTGGTGTAACAACTAAAATAACTGATTTTTTTAATACACAAATATTAAAAACACTCTTACCCAACTACATTTTAATTCATAATGCTACCCCAAACCAGAACTCTTCATCATCAAAAACAGTGAGCAAACACAACATGCAAACTAGAATGGGACTCCCCACATTCTTCATGGAGAGATCACCAGAAACCCTGGTGCAAACTTATGGGTATGTATTTTGCATCTCAATCTCCTCCTCTTGGCACTCCCATTTGTGGAATTTACAGTCTCATGTTGGCTTCCACGTCTCCGGTGTCCCTGGTGGACTACACCTGGCTCTGCCAAAGTGCCTGTCTCCAGTGCTGGGTGACTTGGGCACCTCCTGTAGCATGCTGCATATGCTGTAATTTGTTTGACACTGCTTGTAGTGCCTGGCTGGCTGCTAAGCTCCTGGTGGCTGGTGTCTCTGAGGTGTGGAGGGGAGTGGATGCTTTTCCTCGCAGAACTGACTGATGTCCCTCTGCCTTAAGGCAGCTGACTTTCATACAACCCACAGGAGGAACCATGTCTTTGAGAATGTGGTGTCACTTTGATAAATGTCAGTCAGGTAGAATAGTAGGCCAGAAGTTACTTAGCATTTTGAAATCTGTATGGTGTAGTTTTCCATGCCGTCTTCATTTAGGAAGTCACGGTACTTAAATGCTTTACATTGTTCTTAATTACTTAAAATCACATAAAGCTATGAAATCATACCAACTGTACCAGGTTCCTATCCCATCTCTGAGAGGTAGTAGCCCTGCCTTGTGCTTTGCTGTAAAAATAATGCTGCTGCATTACAACTTAAGAACTGGTCATACATCCTGAAGCAATTAGAAGTGTAAAAGCAGGAAGATTTTTATAACCTTGTTAGCTAAGTGCTCTTTAAAAAAATCAGAGAAAACCAAAATCAAACCACTTTCATGCAAACATTGGTAGGATTGCAAAATTTCATTAATTTGGGAAACAGCACCTGTTTTGAATGTTATGGTCTACTTAAAGTTAGCGTGCCATTGAATTCCAGTAAGTTTTTCTTTTGAATATTGTTGAAAGAGTTCTGTGTTTCATAAAACATTGCTCCCAGTAATTTTTTTCATTATTTCATGTGTGCTTGGATCATGTAGATAGGGATTCTATTTTTCGAGAGGCCCGGAAGGTTAGCTGGATTCTGTGGGAGCATCAAATGGTTAGCAGCCTTGAGCTAGAGTATTATCTTTTTCCAGTTCATCAAAGGCAATGCTATGTGCCTGTTTTAATATTCACTTGATAGATTTAATTGTTGCATATAAATATGTTGTATATTTGTGTTCAGAAAGATGCTGGAATTCGAGAGAGAACAATTTTGATTAACCGATTGCTGCGATTGTCTCAATCCACCATAGAATTAACTCAAGTGTTAATAACTTTAGTGTTCAAATGTTGTAGAGGCCTAATTTCCAGTTGAAGGATGTGTTTCATCCTTCATTTAAAAATAATATCCAGCATTTAACAATGATATTCAGGAACATTATCATTTTAATACAATATCCGTCAAATGAAATTTTGTGAGCTACTGCTCTGTAGCACAATATTTGAACAGTCTAAGCTTTCAGAGGAGGAATAATATCCAGCAGTTATTTTATTTGTAGATGAAGACTTAACTGCAGTAGCCATTTATTTCACCTCAGTTACCATCTTCTAAATTTGCTTGTGTTTGATGTTTTTCTGTGTCTCAAGTCTGAACATTAACAGGTGGAAAAAATTGCTCATTAATTTAGAACAAAGTCCTTCAAACTTAACAAGGCTGAAGTATATTTACATGTAGTGCTTAATGCTGAAAACAAGACTCCAGGCTGAAACACTAGCTGTATGTAATTTGCTTAATTAAAACCCCATGAACTTTTAATACCCCTATTTAGAACTCATTTTTAATATAGGCCTTCATTTTAATGTTAATGTTTTCCCAACTATGTCCATCTGACAACTGTAGAGAGTTGTTTCTTATTTGGTGTTGAGACTGCATCTTTAACAGGTAGGATTATTAAGTCAATAATATTACTTTGATCTTTCACTGGATGTAACTTGGTTTTTCATGTCTTTCTTCTCTCTGTTCTGTCATTGTAAAACACCAAGTGATCTGGTTTACAACTTTTGGAAGATTGTTGTTTGTTTCTTGGTTTGGTTTGTTGTTGTTTTGGGTTGTTTTTGTGGGTTTTTTCTGCTTTGTGTTATACTCATTCCTGGCAGGTTTCTACAGGGCTTTCATTTGCACCAGGGTTTCTGGTGGCCTCTTCATGGAGAATGTGAGGAGTCCCATTCTAGTCTGTATGTTGTGTTCACTCACAGTTTTTGATGATAAAGAGTTCTGCTTTGGCGTAGCATTATAAATTGAAGTGTGGGACTTTGGATAAGAGTGTTTTAAATATTGGTGTATTAAAGAAGACTGCAAGCATTATATGGCTCAATTTTTTTTTTATTTTTAAAGCTGGTACCCTAAGGATATGTTCATGTACCTTTCTGCCTCTGAAAATTAATACTGGGCCAGCAATCCATTTCCACAAAGGTCAGTGGAAAAACAGCTAAACACCTACTGTTAGCTGTTAAAATACTTATACAATTTTGTTCATTCCCTAAACAGAGAAAAATAAGTTTAACTGCTGACCATAACACTTGTTAAATGAGGTATTGTACTTAAATGAACAGACTAAAAAGTGTGGTTGGGATTTAGAGATTGGTAGTGTTATCCAAGCATTAGAAGAAATTGAGATATAACTTGAGTTTTCAGTTACAGATTATTCCCCCATCCCATTGGGACTGCAGGGACAGGGAATATCTTTGGACCCTCTTAGCAAATATTAAAAGTTCCAGGAAAATGTTCTGCAACCTCAGAGAAATAGAGAAGTAACACATCACTGAACTGTATTTGGATGTTGAATGCTTTGTGGATTCTATGACCTTAGAAGAGAATGGCGTTTTGTTTTCAATCTGTAAGTTTTCTTATCACTGAGTATGAACTTTCTTCTAAACTTGCTTCAGTGTTTCAAGTTCTGAAACAGGCTGACCTTGTATGATAAATATTTGCAAGGAGTGGTTGCAGCATATGTTAATCTCTGACCTTGACTTTTATTTCTGCTTATTTGTTAAAATTTAAGGCATTGAAATTTGTTTCAATGACTTTCAGTAATAATGTTTCTAAAAATGCAATATTTTTCTTTCTTTTTTTTTTTTTTTTCAGCTTTGGGATTGTTTTGTTTATTAGAAGCAAAATTAGGGCATTGAAGTAAACACAAATGCAGATTACATATAGATACAAACAGATAAATACCAAATGACTTGGCTGTCTATATTTGCAGTACAAAAATAACAATTAGTGTAATGTACATTCCTGGATTGACAGCTTTAAACTACATTTCATCATTTTCACCTTGCTTGACCATGTTACTAAGAGCCTAACTCAATCCAGTCACTAGAAATAAGTGGATGTTTAAATTTTAACCCACTTACTGCATGTTAGATTCATGGATTAAATATGGTAAGTTAGAAAAATACATATTTGTATGTCACCCCAGAAGTATTCTTCCTTCTCTGAGCTTCCGCCAACTTTAACCTTTTTTGTATGTGTGTGGGGTCATAGCTCCAGTTAAATCAGTCCTAGACATGCCAGTGTTGGCTACATAATCATTCTTTGTTCTCTTCATAGTGACTAAAATCTGTGTTTTGGCAGGTGTACTATTAACTCAGAGCTGATAAGTCGGCCCTCCCTCTCAAAAATGTAGGAGTAAATGCTTCATTGCTGTGGTTCATTATCGGACAAGTTAACCCTTGGAATGGGTTATATTTCACTTCTAAGTGTTTAGGCAGTTTTGTGATTTTTTTTTCTATTAGGATTAGATGCCACTGTTCTTCCTGGAGCTAATTGCTTTTATTTCCTCCTGTATTATGTAGAAAGGAAAAAAAAAAATGTACTTTTTAACTCATTGCTTAATGTTACACTAATTATTGAGACAATCATTTTTCCCTTTCATTTTCTGTTCTCAAGACAAGGACAGCACTGTCAAGTTTGCAGGGTTCTCATTCCAAATTAAGTGTTTTCACTTTGCTGTTGAAGATTAGAGTTCTTGAAAATGCTCAGTCCTGAGAGGGTATTGAAGAAACTGCAAGGATGGAATGCAGGAATCCTACCCCACAGAATATCTTTTGATGGGATTTTTTTTCTTCACAAGTTTTTTATTAAAAAAAAAAAGAAAAGTGGACTCAAAAGTAGTTGTTTTTTTCTGCTTTGTTTGGTAACAGGTTTTAGGCAATTTTTTTTTTTTTGGTTAAAACAGCAAAATATCTTTCAAATATTCTTTATAAAATAAACTGATAGCCTAAAAATTCTTCATAAAGTATAACCTACTAAAATTCCTCATAGAAATTATGTTAAAGGGGGTTCATGTTAACTGATAAAATTCTAAGGGAACTCAGTGACTAAGCCTGATAAAGTATCTACAACTAGAATTTGGATTCATAGCAGTTGGCATCTTCAAAGGACTCCAGGAATTTATTTTTTTTTGCTTTTGGTTTATTTAATGGCTTCTTTTCAATTGTAGATTTTGTCAAAGATGATGTTATAACGGAAAAAAAACATAACAAAACTGGATCCTATCTTTAAATCTCTGACTAAAATGTCACAAGATGTAATAAGGGTTGACCTTTTTCTGAAATGTTGTTTGACTTCCCGCTTGTTGCAGCAGGTGACGCGTGGTTTCCTTGGGCAGCTATAGCTGCATGAGGAGCCTTCCCCACTCACCTCCAGGCAGCTTCTCCCCTCTCCCACCTGTCAGCAGAATCTACACATCTCAGTCTCTGCCTGTGTGGTCAGTAGGTCAGGTTAAATCTAAGGAGAGATCTTAAATGCAGGGAACTACTCTAAGCTGGTTTATTTGCAGGATGCATTTCTGCTGAGCTACTTGGCTGGTTGAGTCTCCCAAGACTACCCAGTTGCTAGACTCAATCTGGGGGGAAAAAGCTGTAGAGAGTGAGGGGCTGTAAATGAAGACGAGATTAAGGTAAGTATTTCAGTTGCAGGAGGCTCTTACTGTCTTGTTTGTGACTACACCTCTTTTCTTCAGCTTTGCTAGTAAGTTACCTTTAAAAGTAGAATGCCTTTTTAATTTTTTAGGTATGTATCTATGTCTTTATATTAAACTTTATTTCATTTTGATGTGACCTGTTTTTTTGTATTAAATGTTCTAATTTCAGCACATCAAATGTACCTTGAGATAGGTCACAAAAAATAAAGCAACAAGGAAATTTGTAATTGTGGAATTTAACACATTATGATCAGGAAAAGTATGCCAACTATGCAAAGACTTTCATGTACTCAGAAGCTGTGCATTCTTCTGATTAGCTTGAAATACCAAACTGCATTGAGTCATGCTCTATTGACTTCAAAAAAATAACTGTAAATCCAAGCCAAATTTGAATCAAATATTTATGGCTTTAAAACTAAATATTGAAAAGGTGATTTGACTAATACTGTATGACTTAAATTGTTAGTTCTGAAGGAAGGTAACCTCTGTCAGATTTTGCCCCAGAATGCCATTTCTGTGATTATAAACCTCATCTGCATTGCCTGTTAAATTCTGTATACTGTATGACATATATTGATTTAGGGAATAGCCAGGTCTTAAATTAGGGTTAGGCAGGAAATTACTGTTTTCTCAAAGTTTTTATTGGAGGAAAGAAATTATACCTGATGTGTTACATATTGAATAAGACTTTTTATGCAGTTTGAATGTAATAACTATACTTTGCCTTGTATTTCGGGTTTTTTTAAGAATAGGATGAAGTTCATTAAAACAATAAATCACTTTCATAACAAGGATGGTGTTCTTTAAGGAATGGATTCACAGCCACTTTATTCTGCCACATTTGAAACTAGAACATTATCTTAGTCAGGAATTTACCACCTGTTATCCTTCTCATCTGCCTCCATTTTGGTTGCTGGGGTTTTTTGTTTCTATTTTGTTTTTTGTTTTTTCTTCAAAGCTTCCTTTTAAAAATAGCAAACGAAGAAAATAATTGCTGTTTCAAATTAGTGAGGAAGTTCTTGGTAGATAGCATACAACTGGCTGTTTTGAGTTTTAAGGCTAAGTTTCTGTATTGACTGATTTCCATGTAATGTGAAATTATGGAGGAATTGCTTTAATGAGGTTGTTTTTCTTAAATCTAATTTTTAAATAGGAGACTTAAGTTTAATGTTTTATTAAAGGGAACTTGAGAATGTTTCGTGTCCAGTCTACATTGATTTTTTGCTGATGTAATATCCAAATACTACATTTTTCAGAATTTACTGCTGATCTAGTGTTTAAATTATGAATATTTGAATGTCTGATTATAAATGCTTATTACCTCTAGTACTTCCTCTTACAGCAAGCACAATAGAAATTTGTTTTGCATTACAGACCTATCTGAAGAGCAAGTGAAGCACAAATGGCATGCAGTAAAGTAACTTGCAGCATCTGTAGTTAGTGCCAATAACTTGTTAAAACTGCTTCTTTCTCTCAAGTTTCCATTTGCCCGAAGTTGCTTTAATAATAGTTATTAAAGAAGTGAAGGAGAAGAAAGAAATGGTGACGCAAGGTGTGTTGGATCTGTTGAAATCTCCTGTCCCTTTTTCTCTCTTTCCTTTTCCCTCCATTTTCTCCAGAAGGCAGGTGACTCCTGATCATTCTCATGCTTTGGTGCTTTTGCCACGTATCCTACAATGAGATGTGCTTTTCTTATGAGGTTGGTGTGTATTTGTCAATTCATGATGTCAAGGGCTTTTTGTGTCAAGTCTTGTCTTGTTTTGGCTTCCAACTGGGAACACTTTGTTCAGGATTTTTTATTTTTTATTTTTTTTTTAGTGTATGTTGGCTCCTGTGAGGTACATTTTTTGGGTTGTTGATTGTTTCTTTTAAGCTGGATATTTTTAGAAAAATGCATTTAACAGCAAACTGTTCCTTTCAGTTAAGTTTGAAAATTAAGAACTGGTTATATGCCTGCTGTAAAGGGATATAGATAATGGAGGAGCACAGTATCCATAGAATAAAAACATCTCTTGCATATGTAATCAGAGTTTAAAGGATAAAATTCCCTTGCTGATGGTGACCTCTGAACTTAATCCAATGAGGCAATCACAATGTGACAGATACTAGCTACAGAGATAACAGAACCCATCCTGTGAGCCCACTAGAGAAAAGGAAGGTATTTAAGAAGCAGTGCTGCATAGGCAAAAATATCATCTTTTGCATATACAGAAGAGTTCTGATAAGTTAATGTTTTCACTTTGATATTTAATTTGTGGTTCACACCTAATTTTTTCACTATGATACTTAATCTACAGTTTAAAACCTGGACATGACTTCTATAAGCACTGTTGTAATTTTAATTTCTAATTACAATTGGAGCCAAATAACAGTTCCAAATAATGGAGGTGGGTCTCTTAATATGGACAAGGTATTGCGTTTCATTAATTGAATATACAACATTTTTTTTCTGCCTGTTAGTCCCCAGATAAAGATGCAGGGTCACCCTGCTGGTTTTGTTGCATGTTGGTTTAGCGAATTAACAGGAACCAGATTTCCTTGCAAACAGTGGGAGAGGGAAATGACTGGGTGCGGGGGGAACAGAGACAGTAGCAGCATTGTCTGGACGGTCTCTATTTGCAAGTAGAGTTGCAATCATAACAACTTTCTTTCCTTTATAGTATTCTCTAAGAATGACTTTGTCAGTGGTAAATGTAGTGGATGTGTAGGCATTCTTACAATAATCTCAGTAACTTAAGTAGCTGTTATATAGCTTATATTTGCAAAACCCATGATAGTCACCTGTTTAGCAAACTGCAGATAAAGTAGCAAGAAATGGTTGGTAGCAATTGACTATCTTGGGAAAATGAGGTTGATTAATGTTTTCTTTTTAGTACTCACAAACTAAGTAATATAAAAAGGGTATAATAGAAAGTATAAAGATGACAGGAGGGATGGAAAGGACTTCAGTATTTCAGGATGATTTTTTTCAAGTTTAAGCATTAGAAGATAGTTTGAATTCAGTACATTTGAGCTACTGAAAGTGTTCAATCCTTTGCCTTGGCTTCTCTCAGAATACCTTTTTTACTTAATTATTTTATATGTATGGCAACTGAAAAAAATCACCTGAAAACACTGGAATGCGTTGTTCATGCAGTAAAACTGATTTTAACTGTAGGAAGTGTTTGGATTTCAACAAAAATTTTAAATGAAGGGTTGTCTTATATGGGGACTTTGGCTAGATGAGGTTGGGGAAATACAATCTGTATGTACTTAGCAACAAAAAGAAACCTAAGACCATAGGAAATAACCCGCATTAAAAGAGTAGTATTGAAGAGCTTAGTTCTAGATAGAGGTTTCCTGGATGTCCTGCCTAAAATGCCTATCCAGGCCTCTGTCAGACATGCTGTAAATACTGTTTTTTAAGTTACATGAATTTTAACTAAAAAGGAGAGAAGCTGAGGCAGGAATGTGAGCCTTTTATTTAGAGTTATGCTTTAAACAAAGTGCTTACAGTTTAAATTAATACTTCTGGTTCTTCTCTAGGCTTTCAGCTTAGTCTTCAAAGCAACAGTGGGGGTGTCATTCTGTACCTGAGTTGGGCAGACGTGTGCCCCCAGGAATCTGGTTTGTCTAAATGTGCTCTGTTCTATTGTTTCTGGCTTATTGGCCCTTATGTAGACTCTTGCTTAATTTTTCCTTTTCCCCAGTAAAGTTTCAACCCAAGTTCAGAAGAACAGAGAATGCAGTTCTTGTTCAACTCTAGACAGACTTGGTCTGCTACTTTTTGTATATCTAACGTTTTGCTCACCTCAAGGCAGAGAGCTTTACTGCCTGAGTGGAGAGTTTGGAGATGGGAGTGATGGGATGGGAATGGCACAGGAAAAGGAGTGACAGCTGGGAGCATTTGAGAGCCGTTTTCCTGGGACTTGTGCCTCCTTTTCAAGCCTAAATTCTGTGCCTTTCTTGACTAAGAACACCTTGTATGGAAACAGTAGTGGAGTGGCAAAGAATTGTTGCTGAGTCTTTTCTAATTTGAGGAATGCAAACTTGGGAAATGCTGGCTGGCTCCGTGGCAGTGTTAGATTTTGGTTTCTGAAAGTGTGCAGAGCATCTTACCTGCCTGCATACTGTTACACATATATTCACATTGTGCCCTAAGATCAGTAGGAAAATACTCAAGCTGTAACAATGGTAGTGTAGAAAACAAGAAAGATTAATGACACCTCTGTTTCCGGAACCATTAGGTTTAACAGGAATGTGTGTTAAATCTTGCGGCTTTTTTGAAAAGTAAACTCTGCTTTACACTGCAGAGGAGGTCTGAAACGGGGATGGGAGAAAAAAGGCAATAAAATTCCCCACTCTGGTAGCTCCAGATTTAGAATTGAGTTTAATCAGAAGTGTACCTGTAAGATGGACCAGCCAGAGCACCCAGGAAAATATTTTGCATCAGTGTTGTAGGTCTGCATTCTGTTTCTAGGTACGGGTAACTTCTGTTCTCATAACTTCTCTGAACCTTTGTTTAGCCTAGGAAAAAGGACAAGCTCTTCTGATTTTATCTATATAAAAGACATTACTAGATACTAACTATTCTATTTTCTATGTCTGTTTCAGTTCCTGTTATTGGACACTTATGTGCAGGTTTTGTCATTCAGTATTTCATATGTGGTGTTGTGCTCTGTAAAATTATTTTGATTCCTCCCTGTTTCTACTGGACTAAGCCTTTTTTAGTGTCTTTTAGAATTGAAGCTACATGTAGCTTGCTAGTTTTCCTTCTGTAAGCCAGAATAGCCAGGCATTTCTTCTTCCTTCATCTCTTCTTTGAGAAGCTATAGATTTTACGATTGATCTTATGCAAATTTCCATATTTTTTAGTATGGTGGTCTTTTTTTTCTTAGAGTGGGCACTACCTTCTGACTGTGTGCCCAGGGATGTGGTGGAGTCACCATCTCTACAAATGTTCCAAAAACAAATGGATGTGGTACTTAGTGCTGTGGTTTAGTTGACGTGGTACTGTTTGGTCAAAGGTTGGACTTGATGATCTTGGAGATTTTTTCCAACCTTTATGATTCTATGGTATCTACTATTTTTAATATCAGTTTACTGCATAGCATTTAATTTTTCTCTTTGTTGCCCTGCAACAAAATGTTTCAGGGCATGTGCTGTCTTTCAAGGAGTATCTTTTTATTCAAGGAGTATCTGTTATATGGCACCCAAGCCTTTGCTATGTGATGTTAACAAATTTGCTTTCCCCTTGATCTCACTGCAGAAGGGTAGAGTCACAAAGAGGGATGTAATAACTCAGAATTTAGTTGAGAATGGTGTTGCTGATAGAAATCATATGCAACCTTAGACTACTTGGTCATTTTTTTATTTCTGGCTGGAATGTTTGGGTAACAATCCAAGGAAGAGTTTTACATTTGGGCCAAACTTAATTTCCTTCCATTTTGAATCATTCAGAAACATAGTATCTGGTTTTGCTTATGTAAAAATAAATACGGTGTTAGATAAATATCCTTATGTCCTACTTACATGTAATCAAGTAAGCACATAGGGTTTTCCTGCATTTCTGCATACCTAAGCTAATCTGTGGGTTTTGGTGGGTTTTGTTTCCAAATAATCTTTGTACATCTAAATATTTTGGGCTGTGCTTGCCAGGTGCAAAGCTCTAATGTAAGTATGAACTTCATTCTTTGTGGAAAATAAAAAGTCCGAAAAATATTGAAGTAAACCCAAAAGTGCTAAACTGGCTCTTGCCCAATTTAACATGTGTATTGTACTTGCATGTATATTGGAGCCAGAAAAGGCAACTTAAAGGGTTGGTAAATGAAAGGAGAGGGATGCTGAGTAAACAGGGTAAACTGGTGATGGTAAAATGACTTCTCCCAGGTTAGCAGCCAGCAAGGGCCAGGAAGCTATGGAAGAGGCAGAAGGATGCTATAGTAAAGGTTGCTAGGCTACTCCAAGGTAAGCTCTTAGGAAGTGCCGCTCAGCTATGCTGAGCATTTTTACTGCCCATCTGCTAAGTAATGTGTGTGTAGTCTTGTTTGCCTGGCTACCAGCCGGAAATGGAAGTTTGAACTGCTAAAAAATGTTGTCCCTTTGTAGGATGAAACTTGGTCACATGCCAGTTATTACCTTTTGCAAGACTGACTGTTTTTGGTTTCGGTCACATTGACTGACAAGGAATGTTAGGAATTCTGCTGAACATGTTTGAAATGGAACAGCAAACAATAGGTCTTTGATTCAAGTATAAAAGTATAAAAACTTGCATGAATTTAACCTGTCCTGGTGGTTCTCATTGGTGAGGTCTTGGTTTGTCTGTACTGTTTTGGCCTTTCTTTTGCTTTGTTAAGAAGCTTATTGAAAATGGAATGTGGGTTCTTTTCCTTTTATCTGGATTTGATGTCATTTTTGAAATATCTGTAAGAGGTAATCTCTACCAGTAAGAATTATTTCTTTCAATTGCAAGTGCAAGGTCATCAGTTTTTCTTCTGTAAGGGAGGGTAAGTCTTCATCTGCTTTTTTGGTAATGCATGTCCTGTACTGTGTTTTGCTCTACATATAGGTAGAAAACACACATTTACACTTCTTACATGTAATTTAATTTTTGGTCTTTGTCCCAGGAGATCATTTTAACAGAAAGTTAAAACTAACTCACAAACAGGGACAGAAGAACTGAATATGGAATTAAAATTATGGTGTGTTAAAATGATTCCATCTGTTGTCTCCCTCCTTGTGAGCTCTAACACAATTGCCCAGTTCTCTTCTTGTAACACCGTTTCCTGAACAGGTGCTACAACTCTGCCAATAATGTTGTCTCATGAACAAGTCAGACACTGTAAGATGCAGCAGCAAAAAAAGGATAACTTACTCTTCAACATTCATGAAGGTGCAGTGTGTATAACATAAAAAGGGACTGGATCCAAATCCAGTGGCCTATTGCCAGTTGCGGACTCTAAAGGCAAACTCATTCCCCTGGCATATATCTTCCCAACTTTGTTCTGATATGTAGCCCAGGGATTTCATGAAAATAAGCTAACTTTTTTAATATAAATTTTAAATTTATATAAATAAATAAAATATAAATATATAATATAAATAATTTTTTTTCTTTCTAAATTCCCTATATCAAGTTGACGTCTGTGAATTTGTGGGGGTGCTTTTTAAATCTATGTTAAATAATAATATTCACATACCATGCCAAGAATTCCAAAGTTCAGAATGTTGCTGCAAAGTTCACCTATGTGTTGTGTGAAAGACTGACACATGTTTGATTCTCATTGCTAATTTTACCCACTGGTGTCCATTTCTTGTAGTGAGAAACTTTGAACAATTATTACCTCTAGTTTTCTTCACTAACAAGGCATTGTTATATAGATTTTTGTTTGCAAATGTTCCTTTTCCTCAGGGAAGACTTCTTGTCTACTACCCATTCCTTGTAGATGTGGTTATGTTGTTTTGAGTACCCCTCTTGTGACCTTCCCCGTACCTCTTTCAGTTGTTACACGTTTTCGGAGATGAGTAGGGGCCAGGATTGGCACTATTAAGAATGGATTTTATACAGTGACATAATGTATCCTACTTTGTTTTATCAGTCTTTTATATGAATTCTTAACGTTTGTTTTTGGTTTACTACTGCTGCTGTTTTTATTATTCCAGAATCTTCTTGCAAAGTGGGCAATTTTCTAGCAGCCTGTCATCATCTGGAATATTAGGATTCTGGGCTTACTCAAATGATTTGATTTACTTTCCATCTCCAGTGTATTTGTTGTGCAAATTTGATATATGCTCATACAGTTGCATAAAAAGCTCATGACACTGTAGGTATTTCTTGGTTTTATAGCTTGGAATAGCTTAAAATTATCAAAAAACATTTCATGGATATAAAAATTGTAATAATATTTTCATGACACTAAGCAATTATCTGTGCAGTACAAGTTGTGAAATTAATAACAGGAATTTTTTTTTTAATTGCCATTGCATTAATTGACAAACTCAATCTTTTGCAGTTTTGTTGCTAGAGAAGATGGAACATGATGACATTTGTAATAAAACTCTGAAGATTACAGACTTTGGTCTGGCTAGAGAGTGGCACAGAACAACCAAAATGAGTGCAGCAGGAACTTATGCATGGATGGCTCCAGAAGTTATCAAGTCCTCCATGTTTTCTAAAGGAAGTGATATTTGGAGGTAAGAAGTTTGTCTGCTGAAGACCATGTTCAGTGGAACTGTGTTAAGGGTTTTGACAGAACTTTTTTTCGTTGTTTGTTAGGTTATTGCCTCAGCATATGGCCAGTTTAGCTCTTCTAAGAAATAAACACATTTTTTCATATTTACTTGAGTTGCTAAACCTTTTATTATCCATTACTTGCAAACAGGGGGAGGAAGAGGGAAAATAAAGAATATTTTTTTTTAAAGCAAGCTCTCATTAGGAGAAGCCTTTAAAATATTTGTTGGTTAACATACCCAAGTGTTTCTCTGGAGTCTTAATCTAAATAACTGTATGCTCTTGATGTATGATTGGTCTCATTTTGGTAGGTTTATTTTATATTAGATGCATGAAAACGCTCAGTTTGCTTAAAAATGGGACCAACCAAGAATTGCCTTATATGCCTGATAAATAATAGTGAGGTGCAAACCAGAACTTTGCTGAGTGTAACCTTGAATTAGTGCTGTTTTTAGGAATCTGGAATGTGATTGTGTGTAAAAGTTAATACTAGATTAAAGCTTCTACATTTACAGAGATTTTGCTTCCAGTAGCTGGAGTAAGGAGAGTGTATTCAGCACAAAATTGTTTTAACTTGATCTCTAATATAAAAGGTGGGAAATTGCCTGTGTTAAATTTGTGATTTCTCATTTAAGATGTTTTTGTGGATAATATAAATAATATCTCTCTCATTACTGATGCTTTTTTTTGAGTGGTGTAGTGTGGGATACATGTACTGTAGAAAGGCAATTCAAACTTCAGTTTTAATTTAGTTCAGTTTTGTGAGTGCAGAAAAGCAGTGATTGCACAATAGGCTCTAAAAGCTGCTGTGCCCCACCTTGAAAAGTCTGCATTTCCTTTCTTTTTGATGTGCTTTCTCTGAAGGGTCCAAGATAGCTATTTCGGGAAGGAGGGGAGGACTTTAATCTGTTTTCTCCTGCTGCTTTATGCATGTTCTGTATTGTATAATTGTAAAATAGGGTCCTATTTTGCTTAAATGCATGATATTCTGCAGCATGAAGTAATACTTCTGGTATTCTCGTGATGATTCTGTATCTGCACTGCTGTTTTGTGACGCTCATTTGTCTTGTCTCTGGAAACAATTTTATTTGCATTAGTCTCAGTTGATGCCCTGTTGGGAAGCATCTTTGGCCTCATTCTTTTTTTTTTCCATTCTTTCTTACTTTTTTCTATTTTTTTTTCTTTTGCGGGATGGAGGTTGGGTGTAGGCGTTTCCCTAATCAGCTGTATTCCATGCTTAATTACAGGTCCTGTCCAGTCTTGTTGCTGTGATTTTAGGTATCTGAGGGGGTATGCTTTGGTGCAATTATTTTATATTCTGCTGCAACATTAGTTTACATTTTTGGAACCTACAGTATTTCTCTTCTTCGCCTTCTCTTCTGCACGCCTCTCTTGTAAAAATGTAAGTATTTAGTTCAATGATGGAAGTCTAACAGGAGAGGTTTTTAAGTAGAAAGGCTGTGTTTTGCAGTATAGTTTAGACCTTCTTAGCTTCTAAACATTTTCTGCTCACTGCACCTTGATCTATTCTGTTGCTTATCTTTACTCTTTCTTTAAAAGAAAAGCAAATAAAGAGTATCCTGGTTACAGGAGTGTTTTTTGTTTTAAAAAGCCTTCAGGTTACCGATTTAAGGATATGGGTCTCTCTTAAGACAAGAACATGGTATGTTTCAGCAAGTTTCTAAACCTCAGTTACACATACTGAGTGCTGAGGCTCTGAATGAAATCTGCAGACCTCTTATTAGGAAAAAAAAAAAGAGCAATTGAGTCTGCTCAAGTTGAGGCAACTCACACTTCCAGCTAGTCTTCCAGAATCTGCCAGTGCTCAGAAATGTTGTGGGAGTATTTTCATGCAGAGCCTTCCAGGCTGTATGTTCTCAGGTGTCATCCTAGATAGCAGAACTAGTGCTTTCCAGGCCCTGCACGTGTATCCTTTCACTTTCCAAACCAGAGCTTTGACTACTATATTTGTTTTACTCTGGCACCTGCTTCCAAGTTCCCTAACAAGAATTCTACTCTTCCAACCCTACCCTTCCATCAATCATCAACGTTTCTTAGTGGTGTGTCAGTCTTAGTTTTGTGTGGAGCCTGAAAGTGCAAATATGCCCACAGATTTCCAGGTGCTGATGGTGTGCTTCAGCAGTGGTCTTTAGAGTAATGTTCATACAAGCCCTTGGCAAAGCCAGGAAGCATCTACTGTACAGCAGAATTAGCAGTTGCTTTTGTCTGGAACATTTGTATAAATTTGAAGTGATTCATGTAGCATTGCTTAGTAACTACTGCTCTAGAAGATGGATTGTAGAGTAAAATAAACTTTGAGAACCTTACCTTCAGTTTTGCAGCTCCTAAAATATGTAAAATCAAGTTTTCACTGGAGTGAGATGCAGTAAGGCTTAAATCACATTTGATTGAAGGAAAATAATTTTAATAATGAAAATAATTAACATATTTTTGGAAGTGTATTCATTTTTGTGGTTTAAAATGATGTATTTCAATGAAAAGCTTGTGGCTTTGACCTTTTGCTGACAATGGAAAGGGACATAGCTTTTGCTCTTTAAAGAAAAGCTATTTCAGGCTGTATGCATAAGACAATTGTATGTGAGCTGGTGAAATTTAATACACAGAGTAGCTACTTGTGTAATTCAGAGGGCTGACAAGTAGTTGTTTTCCTAGATAGTGGCACATTAGTACCTCCCAAAAACTCCAGCGTATCAAGACCATAATGCCTTTAGGCTTCCTCCTTGCAGTTTTTCCCCCATAGTCCTGGCTCTTGGTACTTGACATTAAGACTGCTTTCATTAAAGGGCTGTTACTGTGTTGGTCTGTTTAAAACTTTACAACCACCTTCTTGGCACTGTTGAGAACTCCTTAAGATTAAAGGAGTTAATTGTAAATATAACTAAGGCTAATAGCGTGATACAACTTTTTTTATAAAAGGTGACTTCTTTTTAGTTAAATTTAATGTTTTGCTTATCTTTAGAGTTCATGCTCAAATACATATGGAATAGTTTGAGCAAGGGAATTACTTGTATTTTGAACAGTCTGTACATGCTGAGAGATTTTTTTTTATGCTTTCTGCAAGGATACAAATGAGCTGTAGTTCAGGAGAATTCCTCCATCAGGCATAAAATGTGTATGTGTCACAGGAAGGGTTGAATTCATTATGGTCAGAATACCATTGTTTTAAAACAAATTGGAATTCATTAATTTAACCTTCTTTTAGCATACAAGCAAATGCAGAAATTAGACCAGAAAAAATCAGGAGGAAATTATAAAGAAGCCCAAGACTTCTAAAATTCCTTTTTCTTTTGGCTGCAAATGCAGACTCTTTCCTTCAGCTTTTGATGAAGTGTTAGCACTGTAAATTCATTAACTTTTAAGATTTTATGAAATATAAAAATTCTCAGACCGTAGATAACAAAGTACTGCTGATACTTGTGGTGATATTGTGTAGTTTGTTGTTTTATTATTTATTGAAGTGATGTCATAAGGTGTTTTGTAATGTTGACTGACTTTTTCTCATTAAGCAGACAGTGATAGAAAGCCTTAACTGGTGTGTATTCTTCTCCCTGTCACATCTGGTCCACTTGTGGTGTCATTTCTAATCTTAAGGGGTGCATAACCCTCACTTCCCCAGTGCAGAATGCTTTTCTTCTTGTCTTGGAGAGTTCAGTCTAGTCCTGCAAAACTTGCAGGTGGTTTCTTTGCACACTTGGAGAAAAGGGGCAAGAGCGATTGTTTGTATTCTGTTTTTCCCTTTGCCTGCTCACTTTACTGGTCAAAAGCAGCAATAGGTTGTCCTTTGGATCCTTGTTCTACAGGTAGTGGTTCCCTGGCAGGAAGAAGTGGAGAGGGTATGGGGGATGAAGGGAGGAACAAAAAACAAAAGCAAATCCAGTCATAAAGTTCACTTTAGGCTAACATTCTGAAAGGAGTAATTCCCACTTCCACAGAAATGACTGTGGAAGCTGTCCATTTCAGGGGTGGTAGAATAGGAGCTCTAGAGCCACAGCAGCCAGCATATTGTCCCTGCCCTTTGCAGGGGCTTGGGTCATTTGAACAAGCCAAGCATTGGGCATACAGACCCAAAGAAGGTAAAAGCAACACCCAGCTCTTTGAGTGGAGAGCATTGCAGAAATTCTTATGGTTATTGTTACTGTAATAGGAATTCCTGTGGTTCTTGATTTCTGTACCTGACACTGAGAAAAGATCTCTTCATGTCACCACCTTTTGCTGGAAACAGTGTTACTGTGTTTGGATTTTGTGGGGGGACTTTTCTAGAAAAGAGAAATTAATTGTGTGTACATGAAAGAATTTCTCAATCTTGTTGCATCTTCAGTGGGAAGTGACAAGTTAACTGGCCTTTATGTATACAGACAAGGTTAGAAATGTAAACTTCCAGATAAAGATGGGAGTTTTCTGTACTTTTTATTACTGTTATTTAAAAAAAAAAAAAAAAGAAAAATATATCCCTCTAGGTAAATTGCTGTAAAATATTTGGAAAGGGGAATGGCCTCAATGCTCTGCTGAGGATTTCTTTGTATTGTTTGTTTGCTTTCTGGTGGGGGAGAAGGTTGCTTGTTTTCCTGTCATTCAGACTTTCTGTTTTAAGTCAGGTTTATGTGAAATTAGCATTTCTATAGAAGTGGCTTCGGGCTTACATTTTGAATAAGAGTTTGAGCCAGTCTTAAAGTTGCACTCAATTTGCTTAATCACTCTAAGTGGAAAGGTGCACGATGACAAAAGTAGAGCTGACTTAAAGGCATCCACTTTGACTGGGAAATCCTTATGAATTTGAGTACATCATTGGACAGATACTTGTTTGTGTTTTCTTGTATTCTTGTTGTTTCTTTCCCAGAAAATAACTGTTTAAAACATTACCTTTTGTAGTTACGGAGTGTTGCTGTGGGAACTGCTTACAGGAGAGGTTCCTTACCGTGGCATTGATGGCCTCGCCGTGGCTTACGGAGTAGCTGTCAATAAGCTTACTCTGCCCATTCCATCCACCTGCCCTGAACCATTTGCAAAACTAATGAAAGGTATCCACATTGTTTCTTCCTATGTATTTAAAGAATTATGTTTTGCGGGTATGAAATAATCATGGGGTTGCCAAATAAGTACCTCATTTGATAGTGTGCTGCTTAACAAGTATTTTATTTTTCTTTACACAGCAATCTGGTGTTACAGGGAGCTGGGTGTGTTTCTGAGGGAGCTGTACAGTGTTACGGTGTTGCACATAAGTTTTTCAGTAGCAACAGTACAGTTTGTACTCTGATTTCACAGATTTTGTTCTACTCTGAAATTGCATTAATTTCTGTAAATGACAGGATTATACTGTGGATTAATACAAGATGAGATTAAAATCCCAGGGGGAAGAATTGCGAATGCCTTTTTTTTCATTGTTTCATCCTGAGTGTCAAAAATGTTTTGTAAATATTTTAGAGAGAAAACCATTGCTTGCTAATGACTATTTTCTTGTATTTAATGAATTTTTCTACCTTTTCATTTATTCTTTCCATACAATATTGCTAGTTTTGCTATTTTAGATGCTAAAAATAGACAAAAAATTTTTACTATTAATACAAAAACAATCCTCTGAATACAAGTAGGTAGATGTTGGAGTCAGAGGCACAGATAATATTCCCTTATTTGTGCTGACAGGCTCTGACTCTCAAGAGAACATTGAGTTTAACTTAAAACCATGGAAAAAGCTTCTAGAATTAAGCAGAGAAACTGAGAATGTGAGTGTAAGTTAGACAGAATTATATTAAGTCACTGGATGAAAGTTAGAGTTTAGGGTTTAGCTATTTTAGTGAATAAGAGACAACATGGAGGATTTAGAGCGTTGTCCTTTTCTCCTTCTTCTAAGGTTTTCGGGTAATACTAAGAGATTGGATGAAGGAATACACATTGTGGGACCCAGGTGTCTAGTTATTGTGTTAATAATGAAAATAAGTTATTTGGCATTTCCTTTCTGGATGGGTTGACACTTAAAAGACCTTGAAGAGATACTTCTTCAATCATTTTGCTCCTTATTACCCTAGTGTATATAGCTCCTTATAGTCTGTAAATATGTAATGTAGATAAGGAAGAATAAACATCCTCAGCCCAAACACGAAAACAGGTCTCTCGTCAATCTCAGTCCTGGGGAAAAGAACTGAACCACCAGTGTCACCCCCACAGTAGATGCCACCTCTATAAATTGAGACAGAACTGGGGATGTCTTGTAGGTAAAGAGAACACATTAGAGCTTGAAATGCAGTAGCAAGTAACTTGAAATTCACGTAGTTCTTCAAAAAGTTCTATGTGCTATTACAAACTGACGGGATTTTGATAAATTCTAGAATGCTGGGAGCAGGACCCTCATATCCGACCATCGTTTGCCTTAATTCTTGAACAGCTTACTGCCATCGAAGGGGCAGTTATGACTGAAATGCCTCAAGAGTCTTTCCACTCCATGCAAGATGACTGGAAATTGGAAATTCAGCAGATATTTAATGAATTGAGGACCAAGGAAAAAGTAAGTTGATTTTTTCAATTGCATGGCAGTGAAGGATGGGTATGTGTGTATGTATGTTTACGTGGTACAGCAGTTTTGAACTTTTGAATTGTTGCTTACCAATGTACTCATGCAGATACACAGGCAGTTGAAAAAGAAAGAAATCCACACCTGTCTACCCAAAGAAAACAGGTTGTAGATCTGTAAATGTGGCATTCTAGGCTCTTTTTTAAAATGTGTTATTTTTTTTCTTGTATGTTTGCATGTATCACTTAAATTTAATTTATCCCTTCAGCTAATCTGACTGTAAATTTTCAGCTGCTGTTGAACATTCTCCTCAGCTGTGAGAATGAAAAGCCTTTCATCCTGTTATGTGACTGTATCCCATGGCTTCTTTTCCAAAAATGTAATTATGCTTTTATCTCTCCTCTTGCTGAACAGACTGATCATATGGATGCCTTTCAGTGTTGCGTTTTGGGACCTATTTTGGCCAGATATTAATAAGGTCAAACTCATATATACATGAATCAGCAAATCTAGTTTCTTTTGTTTATTATTCAGATTTCTGTCACTGATCTTCTTTCCATACTCTATCATCGCAGTATATTTGTACAAAATGAGTATTCACTGTCAATTCTCTTTGTTTTCTCTTATACTCACTTCAACTTGGTTTTAACCACCCTGAGTTTTATATTTTCCTTTAGACAACTTGGTAAAAGATAACAGTTGGAATAGGCCAGGTGTGCTCGAATCCCTGTTAGAAATGCTTCTGGAAGAGACAGATTCCTTCTTTGCAGGTGTTTCCTGCAATATAATTATTGCCCAGTATATATTTGCTCTTATTTTTCATTAAATGATTGTAGACAAGGAGGACAATAAATTGAAGTACAGTGAATTGTGAAGAAACTTTACAGATGTAGTCGCCAAGTTTGACTAAAGCAAGATCTAAACTCTTGTCTTTCAAGTCAGTCTGTAGCCTTTATCCTTCAGTTGTTCCATCAAATGTCACAAATGGCAGTGTGTGGACTTCTGACTAGTGTTGGGTGTGACATTACATATGTACTGTAGTATCAGCACAGTGTTATTAGAATTTACTCATCACCCCTAGGACTGCAGTATCATTACATACTACCTATGTACTGTTTCTTCTACCCTCTGCATTTCCCTCTTCATTTTGATTCACAGAAGTGGGTATGTGGTGTGGTGTGATCTGCTCTGCCTGCAGTAGGCATACAGAGTGCTAGAGCTGAACTGCGTGCCTCAGGAGCTGTCAGGTCTCTTCCTTTGCAATTGAGTTATAGTTCCTCTACGGAGAGTAGAGGCTTCCTTTTTTTACTTGCTTTGGTGTCACCAGCTACTGTGTTCACTTGTCTCAACCTGCCATAGAACATAACTCTGTTTTTGACCCCTCCAGCAACTGCTCAACCAACCATTTTCCTCTTTTTTCTCTGGGAGCAATTGTAACAGGCCTTCCTGTTCAGATTCTATGTTTATTTTTTGTTTTTCTGGAGGCACTACACTATTATGAGATTTCCCATCCCAGAAAAATCTGACTAAATCAAGTCTAGGATTAAATAAGCAGGTGAAAAGGTTTATGAGAAGAGTCATATTTTTGGTGCAAAAGTGAGTTAAGCTCAGTTAGGGAGGGGAAAAGATAAAATGAAATTTACTTTTTGCATGCCAAAGTAAGTGCATCTCCAGAGGCATCTACCCTAATGAGGTATACTTCTTTAAGACTGAAAACACGTAACTTTGACTCAGACATGGGTTTCATATATGCAAGGTTTTTTAATTTGGCACATTATCAATTCTTCTGTGAGCTACTAGAGAGAAAGTAATGTCTATAAAATACTTATATAATAATAAAACAGTAAAAGTCCTCTGCATGGAGTCTCATTACTTCTGTAAAAGAGGAACTTCTATAGCTGGAGGAATTTCCTCAAGGGCTTACTGCAAATGAATGATGGCGACGCCTACTCGAAGAGAAGATCACAATCTTATTTTGACAAATGTTCTTGAGCAACTGAAATACAAATTCTTTCCAAGCTTCCTTACAATAGGTGTTTTAATTGTAGAGTGGTGTGGAAACATTGCCTAACTAATTGCAATAAGTCTGGTTTTAATTAGTTTATTTGGAAAAGAGTAAATACTTAATCTCTCATTGAGAAAACACTTACACATCTTCTAGACTGTCTACCTTTCAGTAAATGGCCCTCAGTTTTTGCCTGATTGCTGAGCTTTGTGGAACCTGGATTTGAGAGCTGTGAAAGGTAGAAAATCAACAGTGTCTCCTAATGTACCTTTACTACTGTGCTAATGCAGTAATAAAGATCTTCTCTATTTAAACCTTAAAGTATCTTTTTTCTACGTCTGAATTCATGTAGTTTCTGCTTTCAATCCTTGTTTTAGGTTGCCCTGTTTTGAGTACACAGAGGAGGGGGAAAATGAGGATTTTTGGGAGTCTCTAAATTAAGTTATTAAGTATCTTTAAAAAAAAAACAAAAACAGAGCAGACAGAAGAACACCACCTAAAGCATTACTTGCTGGCATGAAGACAGGTTCCTTTGAATTTCCAAGAGGCAGAATTGCCTTTAGCAAGACACTGTATATTAAGCAGGTCAATTAAAAAAAAATTTGGTTTCCAATACTGTGTTGAAACAAGCTCACTCAAAATTAGTATACCATATGAAATTTGTCAGTCATATCACTTATATTTTAAACCCATAATAAGAAGTGTATGTGTGCTATAAGCTGTAAAAAAACCCCAGAAAGTATCTTTCTGAAGAACAGACACTTCTCACTGAACCAGTTTGCTTCAGTGCCAGCCTGTCTTTTGACATCCATAGTCTTGTGGGCTTATTTGAACACCCCCTCATTTGAAAACACTGAAGTAATACAGTTCAAGAAGTAATTTTTTGCTTTAACAGTATTAAATAAGGAATTCTTCTGGCATAAAACATTGCTGGATACCAATGAGCTGAATTAGGCAGTCAGTTCTGAAATAAAAATGAAAGACAAACAAAGCTAAGCAACATCACAATTATAAAATTGTATAGTGTACAAATTAATTAATTTTTAATATAAATAAAATTCTTAGATATTCTGAACTTTTAGCATAGCTTTCTTTCAAGTGATGGTCTTCTGAGTTGAATTAAGTGGAATTTACAAAATCATATGAAAAAGATATGTTGTGAGAAACATACATAGTATGAGTCACATCTAGTTCTCCTTTTCCTATACTTTCAGTACAGTGTTATTAGCAATATAAACTGTAAGTGTTCTGTTTCCTGTGTAATATGCCCCATACTATTAAGGAATGTCTAAAATTAGGGAGGTCTTAAATTTCAGATGTATTTTAACAGATTTTGGAAACTGAAGATTAAGATAATTTTAAGATGCTGGGTTTGCAGCTGTTTAGCTTTGGGTATTCATTTACCATGAAAAATTAACTAGCTTCCTTACTAAAGCTTTCCCTTTTCCAAAATTAAAAAATAGTTAAAATAGGAGCTACTCTTCTTGAGAGTGGTGACTGGGGAATCTGTGTGCTGTAATTCCGTGGTTAGTAGCTGTTTGATGTTACAGATACCTGCTAAATTTAATTAAGAAACAGCCATCTTGTGACTTAATTTATCCTCTTGCACTAATCCCCATTCAGTGTAATACTGATTTTCTAGATAGAAAAGTGCTACTTAATACATGACTGAAAAACAGGAAAGGTTGGAGAATTTAAGATAAAGGCAATAATTTGTGTATTCGTCAGGTCATTGGCTTTATGTGAAAGCATAGGAGCTATCCAGTAGCAGCCCTCATGCTGTGCAAGAGTTTTTCATCATGTGAAATACTTGAAGCGCATTTTCCGCTGGGCTGTTAGCTGAGAATCTTTGATTGCATGTGTCGTCCCCATTTCCACTGCTTACCTGCTTTAAGTGGAGTGACTCAAGTTAAATGGCTTAAAGGAAATCCATGTAATGCTTGATTTTGAATACTGAATCTTGGTTTTTTGAGAATGGAGGACTGGCAGAAGTTTAGGCATGTTGCATGCGTATAGTGCATCTTAAAAATAAAGCCAGATATATAGCCTACTGTCCACTTCACACATCCTTTAATACTGCCTTCACTTTATTACTTAGTTTTACTTTTGTGAATCTTGTCTTCAGGAGCTTCGATCACGAGAAGAGGAGTTGACAAGAGCAGCTCTTCAGCAAAAATCTCAAGAAGAATTACTTAAGCGCCGTGAGCAGCAGTTAGCGGAACGCGAGATCGATGTCCTGGAGCGCGAGCTGAATATCATGATATTCCAGTTAAACCAAGAGAAACCCAATGTAAAGAAGAGGAAGGGGAAGTTTAAAAGAAGCCGGTTAAAACTCAAAGATGGACACAGAATTAGTTTGCCTTCAGGTTTGCCATTTATTAAAAGTTCACTGTATATGTAATGATTAAATATGCCGGCTTCTTCAGTTCCACGGTTCATGTTTTCAGTGTTGGCTCCTATTTTATTTTGTTGCCAGGTTCGTCTACTGTAATGCACAGAAGGGTTTGGTAAGAATTGTGTAGCTCCCTCCCCACAAGGAAAAGCTTCCACATAGCATTTTCTCATGAAGTAGTCCTCATTTCATGTGAAAGAATGATTCAGGTGGTAGTCCATCCCATTTGGAGGGAAAGGTCGCTAGCACATGATTTAGTACTGGTTCAGAGTTCAGATTTTTGTTGTCATTGTTACTATACAGACAGAAACTACTTTTTAATACCTGCCAGAACTTTCTAACATGATCAAATATTAGTGCTGTTTGCCCTAAAATTGCAAATACTGAGCAGAAAAACACTGCTTTGAGAGGGTTGGGGGTGTACAGGTGCAGTAGGTTCAAGCTGCACACTTATTGCAGTTGCAAGTACAGCACAGCACTTATAATCTTCAGTGCCTTATTTCTTGCAAGAAAACATATAAATAGCAGCATCAGATGATTTCAGCATACAAATATGGTATAATTTGAATGATAGAGCATTTCATTCCACCTGTGAATGCATTAAAATGCCCCCTTTGAAAACAAAGTGTGTTTGTAGACAGTGAGGATCTTTCAGTTCTCTGGGGCTGGCCTTTTTAATGTTGCCACCAGATAGCACTACACAAACTCATAGTTTCACCAATGGTTGGAAAGCCTTCATTATTATTTCAAATTCATTACCAGCATCCTGGCATTGGTGGGCTTCCTTTCAACGGCTTCCAGGTCAAGTCTGTCAGTTTGATGCTGTGTTAGCACAAGTCTGACCAAATTGTAGCTGTCTGCCAGCTGGAATGACACAAAGAGGGCAGTAATATTTAGAGAACTATTTCAGCAATAGTGAAATATTTCTCCTTGCTTTAAAAATAAGAGCAAATAAGATAAAAGTCACCCTAGAGCCCCCCAGACAAACATGGTAGATTTATGATTTTTAGTTAGATTTATGCTGGATTGCAAGATTCAGTTGAATATTTGGTCCATTTGTTTCCAGTTCTGCTTATATTTAACTTGAAACAGCGATAAAATATTTTCATTCAGAATAGCAGTTAGCTCCTAGTTTCCAAGAGCATCCAGATGAACTTGTCCTTGAGACAATTCTGTTCTAAGAATAGTGTACAATATAATTGCATTGATGATAGGTGTTAGACATATTAAGGTTCATTTAATAAATTTTTCTTCCTCAATATTTGCTGTTCTTTTTTTCACTACTTTACTATAAATATTTCTGTGTGGTTCTGTGGTTTACTGTCATGATTTTCTGACATGAATGTTTTCATTTTATTGTTTTCATTGTTAATGTTTTTTGTGGTGGTGTATATGAATTACGTGTTAAAAAAAAATAAGGCAAATCTCATTGCCATGAGTATTTATTCGAGATGAAATACTGAGAGGTAATTTTTGCCCGTCCTGTGACAACCAAAATGATTGTGGTGTGGATGTGTCTCAGATCAGGTCTACTTGGACCTACTCACTCTTGTTCCTGTTCATACAAGAAGGTGTGAAGTCCTGCCTGTGTGACTCAAAATCTAAGTTGTTACAATTAGAGTTTTTCAGTGTTTGTAATATGTATATCTCTTACCTGTATAAATAAATTACAAATAATGAAGTCTAATTAATTATTTGACTTTGTTTTAAGAAGTATAGCAGCATGTTCTTCTGAGAAGTTTTTATTCCAAACATTAAAACTGATTTGTTTTGCTCTTTTACAGATTTCCAGCACAAAATAACAGTGCAGGCATCCCCCAATCTGGATAAGAGGAGGAGTTTAAACAGTAACAGCTCTAGTCCATCAAGTAGCCCCACAATAATTCCTCGTCTTCGGGCTATACAATGTAAGTCTCCACTCATTTGATCAGTAGGGAGTGTTCCATATACATACTGAATGTCAGTAGTAGTATCAGATTCCAGGCAGATTTCTGTCTGATTTCCACATCACTTGATTGGTTCTAACAGTTGCAACTTCTTTGAAAGGAGGGATGATATTGCTAAAATGCTAAATAGTTTTCACTAATTCAAAATGATTGTGAATGGTTTAAGTTGTATCTTAATTACTTTGGGAACCAATTTTTAAATTGACTGGGATAAAACAATGACAAATCAAAATTTATGACAAAAGGTAAAGCATCACATTTAGAACCCAAGTATTATGGAAAACAGGTTTTTATTAGGTATTGGAGTTAATAAAGGAAAATAAAGGTTCAGAGAGTAAGGGAGTCTAGTAAGATGGAAAGATCAAAGAATGAGCCAATAACCCAATTTTCTTACGTCAAAAGAGAATCAAACTTCAAGCAGGTATAAACCCAGAACAAATCTTGCTTTAGATTTTTTAAAGATAGGAAAAAGAGACAAAAAAAAAAAATAAAAAAATTGTGGGTACATTTATAGGTCTACATTATTATGTATGCTGGCAACAGAAAGAAAGGTATGTTCATGCTCACATAGTGGAGGTACCAGGAGTACAATCATGTTATTACAGAGAAGCACGCATTTATATTTGGGAGTGACATAGATAAAACAGTTCCTACAGGATTCAGTGCTTGCATTTGTGCTGTCTGATCTATTGTGCAAAGTAGATTGTCTAATTATCCATATTTAGAGAGGAATGCCTTAAGCTTCTCTCTCTTTATGAAATCAGTGGAACCTGTTCCAGGTGATTGCTTATGGATGTTGGCTATCTTCTCCTGCAAGCACAGTCACCTATGTGGGAGATTACTTCATAATCTGGCTTTGTCAGCTATAAATGAGGAGAAGGGGAAATCAGAATGCATGAAGATTTTTTCAGTACTGTTCTTTAGCTAGTCTGTAAAGATTGATTAATTTTTAGACCAGCCTGACACTTTGTTTAAAGTTTGGGTAGAAATCACATCTCTCTTCTTTGTAACACCTCTGCCTTATGAAGTCCTTTTCATTGTTAATGTGTAAAGGGGTGCAGTGGTGTCTTCTTTGGAACTTCACTGTTTGTTTGAGCTGCAGTGGATACAGTTGGCAACATTGTGGATAAAGGATAAAGGTGGACAAACCCTGTCTTGCTTTTCATAATGAGAATATGGGATGGAAGGAAAATCAACTGGAGTCTTTTTCAGATGTTAGCTGACAGAGTATCTGTTCTCAATAGTTTCCTGTGCTCAAAACATGGTAGAGTTTTCTGGTTGATTGTTTGCTTTGCTTTGCTTTTTGCAGAAAGGTAAAGAAAAGCTTTTCTTAGTAAAATGTCATAATTACATATAAACTATCTTGTTTTATCGTTGATTCTTCTTGCTCTGTGTGGAATTGCTTGGAAATGAAGCAAATTTCAGGTATTGGCATGGTTCTGAAAACTTGAGTTTTCTGTGTTTGTTTTTTTAATTGCATAGCCTTGTGTAAGCTATTGTAGTGCCATTCCTTGCATGTGTGCTAAGTGCCACTGAGGAGTTTTTTTCCTTTTTTTATTTGAGCAAGCATTTCTATTCATAGAGCTTGAACATGTAGGACAACATAAAGGCTCTCATTTAAAAGAAGTGCCTGTCTGCTTCTGAGTTTGGATCCTTAAATTTTTACCTAAAAGCTTATCAGGTATCTCACGAGTATCTAGCTGAAACAATTTAGCTTCCACACCCATCTGCACCTGTGCAAAATAAATTCCCTTTCCCACAATAATATTTTATCTTGATTTAACTTCAAAGTGTCTTTGTTTCAAGATGACTTGCTCAAATACAGGTGATTTGAACAGGCGTATATGTAACAACTGGTTACTTGACTGCTTCACATTGTCTTGAGCAAGTCTAGCTTTCAAATCTAAGCATTAAGTGAAAAATCTAGTTAATTTCTTATTAAAACAAATTCTGCTGATTTTGGAAGGAGTTTTGGAGGGAGAAGGAAAACCACTAAGGTACATACTCCATAAGAATGTGGTTGAAAATGAGAGTGGAAGGTCAGCAAGAGTAGCGCCATGACACAGGGTGAGCTTTGCTGGTGAAGTATATGGTGAGGAAGGAGGAGAACCTGTACACTGAAGGAACAGCAGAACCATGGACATGTAAATACCCCCTCATTTATCACGCTGTTACAACTGGCTACGTTGTTTTTCTCCTAGGTTTCTCCATCACATCTGTAAGCATGCCATCATGATACCAAGCTAATGCTTCAGTTACTTGGTGGCATGTGAAAATCTACTCTCCCAGATCAGGTCCTAGAAAGAGGGGCTTTTAAACCCTACCATGAAAGTCCATCATTAGAAGATGCTTAATGCCTTTATAGATCCAGGCTTTATGACCCAAAGATGAAAATGTGAGGGAAACGGTTCTGTTTCTGAAATCAGTTTGACTAAGATTTCTACTACATTCTCTTAATTTTTCCTCAGTGATTCCAAAAACAGATACACACTCAGCTAATGGCCGAAGAAACAGTGTATATGTGTACCAGCAAGATGTAGATATCACAAGTGAATATGAACTTCCCTGTGGGGTTATGAAAAAAGGCAAGATTTCATTATGTTTCCTAGGTGCTGGTTCTGTTTAATTTATCAGCTGAGACAGTGACAGACTAAGCATTTAATGGAGGCTAGACACTTTAAAGTATAATTTATTTTGGTCTAGTGAGAAAGAAAATGTTAATCATGGTCACAACTGGACTATTCTGTTTCTTTTGATACCAATTGTCCACAGAATATATTTTATTCATTGAATTTAAGTGCTCAGTCTAATTCACTTGTCTGAATTACCTAAATACAAGGTTCTCAGTTAAAGGAAGCATGGAAAATGTGATTGCTTTGCTGCTTTATCTTTAATCTGGGTCTCTTGTCAGCTCATAAATTACTTTTCTTTCTTGCTCATCTTTTTGGATCAGTGAAGTTTGTGTGTGGTGCTTTTTGTAAAAGAAAAAAAAAAAAACCTCAATTTTTTTTCTACTCCTGTGTGTTACTGTGTCAAAATGGTTTTGCAGTGCAGAAGGTACTCTGTTCTGTCAAAATATTTTGAGTTTAAAATAGTATTTATGTGTGTGGGTTTTGTGTTTCTAAATCCAATCTCCAGTAACTTCAGATGAAAGCAACAGAACTTGGGGAAGGAGCACAACATATCACCAAGAAGAGTTTGAAGATGTGAAGAGAAGCTTTAAAAAGAGAGGTTGTACATGGGGACCAAGTTCAGTTCAAACAAAGGATCGTGCAGATTGTAAGGACAAGTATGTCTACTACATTTTGGTTTTCTGATAATACTAAAGCATTCTTGGTCGTGGCATAGGTAGTGAGAGAAAAAAGTTCTGCTGTCTCTACAGCAAGAAATTCTACCTTTTAATTAATTTAGAAATTACATTACTGATGTAGCTGCCCCACTTAGTCTTGAAGATAAAACACCTACTTATGTTAAAGTTTTATTGATTCTTATCTATTACCCTTTATCTCTGTTTTTTTTGAGATTTGGAACATACTGGGATGCTGAGCTACCAGTGCATACCAGACATTCATGGCCTGTCTTTCTTGCCCTCCTCACATTATTTTGAGGAATTGTAAGCATGGCCCCCACTGGGTACTTTCAGTATGATTAAGTAAGACTGACTGATTTGGCATAAGTGAGGCACAGTTCACACCAGGAACATCTTTTATACTGACAAACAGAGGGTGAAAGGGTTATGAAAATCAGCTGGACAGCTTTACTTACAGATTATGTTTTCAAAACTAGAGATAGTAAGAATTCTTTTCTTTATTTCTCTAGTATATAAAATTATTTATAGTGCCTTTCTTTATTTGTCTTGGTTACCTGTATCAGGAGTTAGTTCCAGATGATCATTTGGAACTGGCTTTATATTATTTTTGTTTGTTTGGAAGTCACTATGTTTCATAAACTTCCAATATTCACATAATTTCTTTGAGACAGTGAAACTGTTGTCCAGGTTTTCACAACCCTGTGTTGCTCAATAGTTAGCAAAGGCCCATTTTTAATTTGCTTTCTTTTTAGGCATGAAATTTTTTATCATAAAAAGAATACCTGACATTAAGGCATGTTTACATTTATAATTGTAAGATTCAATGCTACTCCATCTTCTTTTTACCTTTGGAAAGGTTTTCAGTTTACATACTTCAGGTTTATAGTTTGAAGAGAAAGTGATTTTCTCATAAAGTTTATGTGAGCATGGTATCTGTATCTATCTCAGAATAACTATTGTTATTGCAGAGTAAGACCCCTTTCAGATGGCAGCAACCCTTGGTCAACTGTTTTAATGAAAAATCAGAAGGGTGTTCCCTTAGCTTCACTATTTGTGGACCAAGGTAAGAGCTATTTCTCAAAAAAGTGAAAGTAGACATATAATAGTGTTAGGATTACCTTCAGTGTTACAAATTGTATCACATTAATTCCTTAAAGGATTAGACAGATTATTATAGGAAAAATCATGCTGCCAACCATTTTCCCCTTCAAAAACCCCCTGTATTTACATCATTACCAACTAAGACATACACATAGTATGTGAACAGAACCATATAGAGATTTTTTCCATGTTTTTGAGTTGCAGGCTACTCTGTATATGAGGTCTGCAGACATCGCTTTTTTGTTTCTTTTTAAAAGAACATAAAACAGTAATTGACTTGGCATTTAAATAGCCACTGATGACATTGTTGTGAGATCTGCATAGTTCTTTCAAAAATGCATAGTTTTTTTGCAACCTTTAAGCCCTGATATATTCCTGATAGATATTAGTTCCCTGCTTTTTTGAATGAGACCTGTTATCTAAATTTTCAAGATAGAAATGCAGATTTCAAATCTTAAAGTGTTTTAGACAACATGTTGCTATTTACACGTAAAACCACAAGGAAAATCATGCTTGGTCTCTTTAGGATCAGTAACATAATAGATGCATGTTGCTTTTTATGAGCATTACTATAAATGGGGCCATGATGATAAAATATTTATAATAATTCTAAAGTTTGCACACTTTTTCTATACTGTGGATTCTCTTGTCTGAGAAAATTAAGTTACCAGTGTCAAGAAAAAAGCCTATGATATAATCTGATGTTCATACCAGCAGCTAGATTTATTCCATCTGGAAGAGGAAATAGTAAGCTGCTTCGACACTGCTGGAAAAAAGGCATTTTAATCTTTGTGTATAGTGGTAGGCATAAAAATCTAGGCTTTACAAATAGTAATTTTATAGTTTTATTAGGTTACTACTACAACCCTGCACACAAAGTTAACATACTTGAATTTCAAATATTTCTGTGTTTATTTTATGGCATTTAGTAGTTTAGAGTAGAATAACAATGCATGTCCAAGTCAAACAAAACATCCTTTTTATTTGTCATTAGCTGTAAGATATGAAATTTACTTTTTACTCCAGACCACTATGACAAAATGAATTAATTGGAAAAATTTCTAGTAACTGACTGGATTTTGGAACTCAGTTGAATTGAAAGTATTGTAAAGAATATATTCCAGATTTTATCTGCTAGTTTGTGTATAGTAGAATTACTTCTCTGTAATCCATACACCAAAATACTTTCTGTGTTACTTAAAAAGCATTATCAAAGTGTTGCAAACCCCAAGACCTTTAGGCGTAGGATGTGTGTCTGAAACTCAGTGTGAGTCTGAGCTTCTGACAGCATCTAAATGGATTGTACAGAACCCTTCAAGGTTAATACTTGTGCATTTTAAAGGAAATAGTGATGTACATATGCAGACATAGGCTAAACAGTTTAATTGCAATCTTAAAGAATACTGTGATGTTTTACAGGTGCCTGTACTGATAAGAAACTCACCCCTGAAGGTTTGGACAGTAAAAGACCAAAGCCAATTAAGTTGCCCAATCAGGCCTATATTAATCTACCTCTTTGGAAAGATGATCAGGGAGAGAACACAGTAGAACATGAGAGCTTTGAAGAAGGAACCTCTGCTAGTTCTACAAACAGTACTCCTCAAATGACACCTACAAATAGTCTGAGCAGGACGCTGCACAAAAAGAAGACTGACTCAGTGCTGTATGGGTGTGCTGTCCTCCTTGCATCTGTTGCCCTGGGCTTAGATATCAGAGAGTTGAACAAATCACAGGGTCCAGATGAACTCTTGCCTAAAGATGAGAAGAAGAAGCGTGATGGAATATTTCAGCGTGCTTCAAAATTCCGCAGAAGTGCCAGTCCTACACGACTGCAGTCCAAGAAAGAGGAAACAAGTATTCCATCCCTTAATCCAGCCACAGATACTGTGAATCTTCTCTCTATGCCCTCCATTTCCACAAAATGCCTACTTCAACCTGATAGCGAAGATGCTTTTGTAAGCACTGTGCTTGGTGATTGTGGTCAGTGTAGTTCCACAGACAACTTCTCATCTCAAACTTCTGAAAGTAAGAGAGAACGAAGTATACAGCTGGCTCCGAACACAGTTTCGACACAATTGAAAAATCAGCCTTTTAGTCTTGGTCTGAAACAAGAGTCTCAAAATTTGCCAAAAGATTCCTCCACAAAGTTAAGTATGTTGGGTCACAGACGAACCTTATCAGATGGGAACCATTTTCAGACCACAGGTAGGTAATTAAGAACTTCCATGAATCTTTAAGTTAAGCTGCTGATAAAAATTTAAGCGCAAAATAATGTCTTTAAATCTGGTTTGCATTTAAATAGATAAGCTCATCATCAATGAATTTTTGAAAATAAGTTCTAAATTTCAATACTGATATTCTGGGGTGGCTTAAATGTAATACACTTCATGATACTCTATGCATGTGCAATTTTTCATAATAACTGGAGAAGTTCATTATTCCAGTATTAATATTCATCCAGTTATTGAGGGGTTAGTGCTTTGTCTCTGCATCTCTTCTGTAGCAATAAAAAGTAAATTGTGATTGCCAGTTGCAGTGAGTCTAGATGCAAACACATTACTGGAGCACCACTGGTCTTGCCTTGGAAGATTCCCCACAATGTACAGACCTCTTCATTTTTCTGGTGGAAGAAAAGCCACTAGTGTTTATGGCAACCCAGTTTTACAAATGGCAAAGAATTCAAGAAGTCACATAGTTTAAATTTGCATTTTTTTGTCTGGGCTTTCTTTCCCCTAGCTAATGGAGTTTCTTCAACCAATGATGTCTCCAGACTCCCAGTCCTGTCAGTTCCTGGAACTCTGCTCTCCCCAGCTTTTCAACAAGGAAGCAATCACAGTGGTGTTTCAAATGAAAAGCAAAGCGCTGTCAACACTATCTCAAGGCCTCGACCTTCTTCTCTAAGAAGTAAAATTGATGCATGGCAGATTATTCCACGTATTATTAAACCAAACTCTAAAGACTCTGAATGTTTAGAGGGCAATGTAGATCCAGATGTTAACTTCTTGTCAGATACTGAGGAAAGAACTAAGTGCCACATGCCCTCGTTACTTGATATTGATGTGGAAGGTCAAAACAGAGACTGTACTGTGCCTTTATGCAGAATGAAGAGCAAAACTTGTCGGCCATCTATATATGAACTGGAGAGAGAGTTTCTGTCGTGAGTGCCTTTCATTTTAAAAATGTTTGCCTCATAAAGGGGAACAAATATAAAATTCTTGTCCGTCTAACACTTTGTGCTGCTGTTTTCTGATGTACTGTGACAAATAGTACCAAAACTATTAAAACGGGCAGCTAATTAAGTGTGGTAGGTGCCTTTTTCAAATGTTCCTTGGAATCCCAGCTAGTAACTCTGAAAGCACAATGCTGCAAAATTGTATTCTAGGTGAACTTTGTAAATATATTTTGAATGATTAAAATAAAATACCCACCTCCCTCTGCCATGTCACAAAAGTTTCCTTTAGGTTTGAGGGGATTTGCTAGAAATTTAACTTTCACACATTAAAAAAAAACAAATTACATACAGAGCAAGGCTGCAGTCTGTCAAGAAGACTTTCACCTAAGTAGTGGTGGTGGTCTGAAGCTTGCCTCTGTGGCTTGTAGGTTCAGGGAGAGGGGCAAGGGGTTTAAGATGCAGGTACAGGAGGCTCTGTTCACTCCTCATTCAGGAGGTGGTTACTTGCTGGCATTTGATACTGAAATTGGTTAAGAACCAGCAGCTTTATTTTCAGTTTTTACACTTGGTTATTGTGAGAACTTTCTTAGTTTCTCCAGAAAGTTACACTGCTTGTATAAACATTTCAGTTTCAGCCACCATATCGATTTGAGAGGGTAAACTTCAGTATTGTGATTGGAGTAAAGGTATTTGACATACTTTGTAATGTGAAACAGCATTCCTTGTAGGTAAGGATACACTGGAACATAAATATTTGTACTCTTAACCTTTTGAAGACTACAGTGTTTGCACTGAAAGCAATATTCTTGGGTTTGAATTTTTTGTTTGTGGGGAAGGGGTTTGTCCCCCTTCTTGTTTTTTGAAACTCTTGATTTTGAAACTCTGCTGCACCTTGTATTGAAGAAAGTTGGTGGGTTTTAAGGATTATTGGTTTTAAGTGAGCCAATGGTGCATTTTATTGCACTTAATTTTAAAACTGCTATAATTTAATATGAAATCTTTCAGTATAATCTCTGTAGCTTTTATTCCTAAGGTACTAAGGTACCTTATTCCTACTTTTATTCCTGAGGTACACTGAGTGCCTGCTTACTCATATTTAGGAATCAAAGGACAGAAACAGATGTGCTTGACTGGTTTTCAGTGATAGAAAGTTTCCAGAAAATTCCAAGTAGTTAATTGTGGGGGGAGGAACATTTAGCTTTGATAACACTGGTAGTTTAATTTTTTACAGTATCACTAAGCTGCCCTAAGTGAATGATTAAATAAAACCAAATGTGCAGTATACTTTCCATGATTAAACCATTTTTAGAATTAAAGGAACATCCTTCATTTTTGAGTATTTGAAGTCCTAATTTTGCAGATCATTTGACATTTAAATAGTTTTCATAAATGAAATTAGATAATGTTAGACTAAAACTACTGTGTTCTCATCGGAATACTGTTTTTTTTAAGACCTGTGTTTAAATCTTTTCTTCTCCTTTACTCTGGGGTCTGGGTGTGCAAATAGAATACACAGTTGCTTAAAGCTTCAAAACCAAGGGATTAAAAAAGAAAGTTTCTGTTCTAAGACTGTATGCACTACAGTATCCACCTTGAAGATGATATACAATTACACAAATGAAGTCATGAGGTCTTAATCACGCAGAGATTTTCACACAGGAAAAGTAACTTCCCAGCTCTCAGTGTGAAAATAGAAAATAATTTTCCTTAAAGTATTAGTTTACCAAAAATAAAGACAAAACCACTAGTTGCCTGTAAATCTAAATGCTTGCATAGCAGATTGTTACTATATTTTCCTCAAACCTGTTTCTGTCGCTGTATCCTTAGTTTCTGTCAACATGATTCAAGTCACATACTGTTTGTCTTCTGTTTCAACTTTAATTTCATCAGAACACTTTAATAGACTGTCTATTCCAGTTTAATACAAAATGTTTTCCTAAAATAAAGTTACGAATCAAATTTTAAGTATAGATTAATAGCACATTTACCTTCAAGGCTTAATCAGAATTTTTGAGCATTATATATTTTTCAGCTCTTTATTGATCAATTATTCCTGTGTAATAGTGAGAGAAAAGGAGTTGATTGTTTTACATGTATCTGAAGAAAGTTTCTCTATTTGGCTTTCTGCAGGAAAATCTCAGGTGCTGAAGTATTTTGACTTGTAAACTACTGTTAAGTTCTGTATTTTTAAGGTTTATATAATTTCAAGTGTTGAATTTTGCACCCTATGTTTTGTAATCGATAGTATCAGGCTAAAAAGCTCTTTGAGCGACATTGTTTTCACTTACTAGTGGTGTATAGCTCTTGTAATTAAACAGAGATTTCTATTCCTGTTCAATGCATAATTTCCCATAAGGTTGGGACATACGATATGGCCAGCCCAGTGAATTCTAAGAAATTTAGGAGTTTGTAGTCCATCTCTTATTCTGAGATAGTTTAGGTAAACCATCTCAAATATTTCTCTGATGTGATGCAGTTTTTTTAAGCTATAGTCTGTAGTGCTTTATAATTGTTTTTATAGTTTAAAATTATAGGCCAGTCTTCACTGTAATTAAAAAGAAAAAACAATTCTTTCAATCATGGTTTCAGTCTGTAATTCACATATCAACAGAGAAATTTTCTGTAAAAATATGGAAATCTGGTATGCATTATGTGACGTGTCTTGGTTAAAAGGATATTTATTTCAATGTAGTTTGATGGCCTGACCAAATAATAATTTATGTTGATTGTTTTAGCATAAAACTGAAGGTGCTTACACTACAAAGATTAAGATAAACACTTGATACGCTGTTTTACAAAACCTGACGATTTAAATCTTTTTATTTAAAAAATAAATGTTTTGTAGCTACTGTATTGCAAAGTGACCTGAATTTTCTTGAAAAATATATTTTAATGTTTTTTTAACGTGTACAAAGGAGTTCTCTGGTGAATAACCAGGAGCTGTATACTATGGCCAGCCTGTTCTTGGAAGATTATAATATAATTGTTACTCTAAGATTAAGAATCCAGTACAGTAACATGAACATTCCTGTAATATCTTGCACTTGATATGGGCAGAAACATTCGGCATAAGCTTGATTTTTTTCTTTGATGTGACCATAATATTCTTTTGATGCTTTTTACAATGTTCGCTGTGTGTCTTAAAGGAGATGGAGTAGTGGATGTAAATAAAATTAACTCAGCATGTGATTGAGCATCAAGAATACAGGTAAGTAATAACATCCTTCTGTTGTGGGGTTTTTGTTAGGAGAGTCCATTTGTTCTTTGGGGGGGGTTGGTACTTTGAGGTTTTTGTTAGGTTTGTGGGGGTATTCTTAGGCAAATGAAGCCAGTATTTTCCTTATACTGTTTTTAACACCTTTTGTGATCTTCCCTCTTCCTTGATCATGTCATGGGTGCATTAGCCCATTTTTCAGTCAGGAAGAGGAAGTATCCATTTCCACAGTGACAACAGGCAAGATACAGTGAAATTAAAATAGAAATATATTGAATTGTATATTGAATTTATAAGATTGCAAGCCCAATCTCATACCTGCACTCAGCTTTTAGTGAGACCGGCTGCACAACAAATACTTACATCGCCTGTGAGTGTCAGTATGGAGCCCAGATTGTAAGCCAAGCTGCAGAGGCAGCTTATTTTATACACAGGGTTATAATGGTAATACAAAGATCTGTGTAAAGTGTGAGGTAATAGAAAGGATCACAGTGTCACCCAACACCTTCCTTTTTAATGTAACTATTCAGATCACTATGGTGTATGCACTATGAGGAGCTGAGACTCTTATCTAATACATTTTTGATGCAGTTGGTGGTGCTTAAGACTGCAGTATTAGGTGTTCTAAATTATGTCCAGAGTCCTTGCAAGGATGTAGTAGAATTCTTCATTAACAAATATGAGGCAGTTATCCCAATGCTAACAGAAATCCAATATGCTTGATATAGATAGTCTGATAAAACAGTTTCTTTAACCAAAATAAGTGCTTTCTCATCTAATAAGTTGGAGAATGGAATACAGAGCTATGAAGATAGGAGGTTTTTACTTTTTATTTCACAGAATCACGGGGTCATTTATGTTGGAAAAGACCTCTAGAGATGGAATAGTCTAAGCCCCTCTGACAGAGCAGGCTGCCCAAGACCATGTTCATTGAAGGACACAGGTGGAGACTCCACAGCTTCTCTGGGCAATCTGTTCCTGTGTTTGACCATCCTCACAGTAGAAACATTTACTCATATTCTGATCAAATTTCCTGTTAATTGGGGGTTTTGGGGTTTTTTAGTGGTTATTTTCTTGTTGATTGATTGGTTTTGGTTGTTTGCTTTTTGTTTTGTTTTTTTGTTTGTGCCCGTTGCCTCTCATCCTGTCACTGGACATGGCTGAGAAGAGCCTATCTCTCTCTTTACCCCCTGTTATCAGCTATTTATGAACAGTGATAATAAGATCCTCCTGGACTCTTCTCCAGACCCAGCGCTCTCTGTCTTTTCACAGATAAAAGACCTTTGCCAGTCATTGTGGTGCTGCACTGGATTTGTTTTACTAAGTCTGTATCTTTCTTGTTCTGGGGAGCCCAGAACTGGAGCCACCACTACAGGTGTGGTCTCACCAATGCTGAGTAGGATGACTTCTATCAATCTGCTGGCACCATAACTAATGCAGAGAACTGTTGGCTGTCTTTGCTGTAAGGACACATGGCTAGTTTCTGTTCAGCTTGTTGTCCATCAGGATTCTCAGGTCATTTCCTGCTGGTTCCAGGTGGCTGGTCCCCTGTGTGTACTGGTACTTGGGCTTGTTCCTCCCCAAATGCATTTCAACTTCATGAGATTCCTCTTAAGCCCAGTTTTGCAGCCTGTCCAGGTCTCTCTGAATGGCAGCACTACCATCTGGTGCATCAGGCACTCCTGCTATTTTAGATTGTCTGTAAACTTGCTGAATATACCCTGTCCCAACATCCAGGTTGGTAGTGGAGGTGTTAAACTGTATCGGCTCTACCCCTGGGGCTAAAATGTCACTCTACCAGTGACATTTTAGCAAGTTATAGTTAAAACCATCTCATGTTTTATTCATACAATCTATAGTATTTCTCCTAAGTGATTTTGGCTGTTGCAATTCATCAATTGTTTTTTGTTTTTTTTTTTTTTTCCATTTCAAAGATAAAGATATAATGACCATTCTCAGATCTAGGCCTTAGTGAGTTGCTTCAGTAGTTGAGATTTGGCATCATGATGGCCTGAGTTCAGTGCATCTTGATGTAACAGCTTAAATCTATTCAAAATATTTGCAATTTGCTTTAGAAGCAAAGTCATCAATTCACCTCCGGTGACCAAACTAGTCAGACTTCAGTCAGGTGTCACATTTGGTGTTACTTCTTTGAGCAGTCATTAATATGAAGTCTCATGCTCTGCAACACTGCTAAATGGACTTTTTAAAAACATTCATGCTACATCGGAGAACATCAGTCTTCCACCACATAAAGTATGTTGTTACAGGGTCTGGCAACTCGAATCTCTTACAGCTGAAGGCATTTATGAGTACTTTGATCTCTGAAGGGGCGGGGGAAAGGCCACAGCTGTGAACTCTTCAGCAGAACACTGGCAGTGCTTTACCAAAGGAAGGTGCCCAGGGCAGCTATTCCTACTGTAGCTGCTGAGTTCTTCCCATGCCAGAGAATGTGGTGTTGTCTTCCTGCCAACTCCAGATACACCTAGGTAAGATCTTTGGTGTAGCAGTAGTCACCATGAATGGTCTAGTCATCTGAGGGCTTGCCAGTCCTTATGAAAACAGGTGGAAGTCTACAAATTTGGGGTAAAGGAGAAAATAAACAATAGGACTGTTCATTCTGCTCACTGTTTTGCAAATCACGTAATTCTGAACTCCCTTTTATGGCAGAGGGAATTAGGCAATAGTATTTTACAAAGCCTTTCTGCTGCCTTCCAGACCAAAGCGACACTTGTGCCTTGTGCTAGATACCACTTACTCTGTCTGGTGAATGCTGTCAGTGGTTGGGAGAATGCAAAATTTTATTTCCAAGCCTGATAGAGGTCACTGTGCTAAGAAGCAAATGAAACAAACAGCAGGTGTATCTGCCAGCAGTCTAGGTAAGGGGAAGATACATACAAGACATATATTGTCCAGTCACTTAAGTTGTATTGAGCACGTGGCTCCTGGGAGTGCTGGAGAGTCTCCTGTAGGCTATTTTCCAGGGGCAGAGTATTCACCCAAAGAAAATCCACTTCTGTTCCAGAAGTGGCCTTCACATGGTTGTATGCCTTTTTGACTCTCATTAGGGATGTGTGTGTGTCTCCTTCAGTGCATGTGCCAGCTCAAATGGTTAAGGCAGAAGTAACAGCAATTCTATCACTCTTTTGTCACACTTTCATCAAAATATTTATTTTTCTCACTGTAGAACCCCGGAAGTTATTGACGTTGGTGGCTTCACTCTTGATAGTCAAAATTCTTATCACCAACTCCCTGATTTCTTCTTATTTGTTGCATCTTCTTGATGGCTGACTTTGGGGCTAAGATACCAACATCCTAGTTTACTCACAAGAAGTAACTTGTTGCACAGAAACTTACGGGCAAGGGAATAGCCTTGTCTTTTTTATTCATTATGCCTCAACTTTAACCCACCAAAAGCATATTTTAGGTGCCCTTTCAGGTTTGGGTGGTTTTTACTGTGATGGTTCTCCAGCTAAGTAAATTCTATTGGTTTATACAAACAGGCTATTAAGAGGAAAAACTGTATTGTCATCATCTATACCTAGAAGATGCAAAGAAGAGATACTATCTAAAGCATATTAAGAGTTGTCATAGTGTGGAGTCATCAAGCTTGATCATTTTACCAGGTTAGGGAAACACTACAGAATGAATATGTATATTTTTAGGCCTCCAGAGCTGCTATTTCCACAGCTGTACAGTATATTTAAAACAAAAGTGTGCCTATCACCAATTTCTATTTTTTAAACAGGGTTCTGAATCCCTTAGAAAAGGTATGGGGCACTCATAATGTTTGCATATTATGTGCTTGTAGATACTAAAAGCAAAGAGATACTCTTAGAGCTGTGAATATATTCCTAGAATAGTTTTTCTCCCTTCACTTTAAAACCTTTCAGCACTTTGAGGCTTTGCAAGGAAGAAGAATGGCAGTGCTCCCTCCTTCTAGCTGTGTGTCAGATAAGTAGAGGGGGTCTGACTCCAACAGATACTGCTGGAGGTAATTCTAGGATAAATCTATAGTATGAATATACATACAGTGAGTACTTTTCAAAAAGAGAAAACTACCCCAGCTTTTGCGAACAATGATTGTAGTACTTGTTTGGAAAATTATTAATTTTTCTGGTACCTGATGAATTTTTTTGAATACCTGTGGAAGTCAGAAAAGAATGAGGCTGGGTTACAGCTGAAAAGAAGTCTAAGTAAAGAACTTTCATCTTTATTTCATCCTTCTCTATATAGTCCAATTTAAGTTCATCTTGCTGTTAATACTGAAAAATCCCAGAGATCCTGTAGTCCACAAAAGCCTTCATGTGAAATAAAGTACTTAAAAATTGCAGTTCAGACCTTACCACATGAAGCAGTGAGATACAGGTACTCCAAGCATCTAATTCTTGTAATGCAAGCCAGTTAGCTTTTTCTCTCTGGAAGGAAAGTCCAAGGATAAAAACTGAGGAGTGTTGGTTCACTATGGTATAAGAGATGACAGCTTGGATGACACCAAGTTGGGTGTGAGTGTTGACTACTGGAAGGTAGGAAGACTCTGTGGAGGGATCTGGACAGGCTGGACAAATGGGCCAAGGCCAATGGTATGAAGTTCCACCATGAGCTGGGTCCTGCCTTTGAATCACATTTCTCTCACAGGGAATTAGTTTGAAGCCATACCTTTGATCCGAAGTTTCTAACTTATTTTTCCCGTTTATTTCTCAGCCTATATTCAAGTCCTTCAGGTACTGAAATCTAGTTTTGTCAGTTTGGGAAGTGAGGAGTGTCCCCTTTTCAGATCAGATTTTCTCCAAAACCTGTACTTCTTGTGTTTTGGACTACGGAGAAAACACGTGAATCTCTGATAAGTAAAGCAACAATTCCATCAGTTCCCCATGTTTAATAAGCCTTGGCTTTTATGATTTGTATTCTGGTCATGATACTTCTCATAAATTATATTAATTTACTTATAATCTTGTTCCGTGTATTAAGACTTTTGGTTCTTCCTCATCTTTACTGTGGTTTTATACAACCAAGTAAGACTAGTCTAATTTACTCTTCTCTCTCATTGCTTTCTTGTTACCATATTTATAAATAAATACATCTGCCCTCATTTTAGGCCAATGTCCAGATTGCCTTATTATTTTCCTGTGTGTCTTTCTCAAATGCCCCATTCAGTCCTTATATAAAATCATCCTCACTAGGGTAAGAAATCAATTTGCTCCATTGAATCTTTGTCTAATAGCTTGTCTAGGTAGGCTTTACCTCAGAGGTGTCCAATATCAATGAGTTAAAAACACGGTATCTAAGTGTTATCAGTTCACTGACCTCTCCCATGCCACTTTCAACAATAATTAACAGTGCTGTTTCAAGGAAGATTTTAAAAAGGGTGCCCATGTAATTGCATTGAGTCGACACAGCCAGTTTAGTTCACATTTGAGGTTGTAAACGTCAAGTACTTTAGGAGTTCTCTAAATTGTTTAAAAGGCCAGTTCGATGTAAGCTTCTGAAAACTTCTGCTTACCTTTGAGTGAAATAAATACTGCCTTTTTACTTTGTGATATGTTTTAGTATTTTGTCTTGAAAATGCAACATTGAGCAGCATCTTCTAAAATGGCTTTACTTTTCTGCAGTTTTCAGTGCAAGGACTTCAGGAGGGAAGTTTTAGCTGCAGGCAATACAAACTGGAGATCACACTCTGGTTCCAGGGCAAGTTTGGCTTTTGATCTTGGACAAGTCATTGAATTTCTTTTTGCTTACACTGTAGTGCTGGTCTGTAAGATGAGCACAAGGATTTCATCCTTTCTTGTAAAGCACTTTCAGAGCTGTGATCAAAGGCACCAGGTTTCACTGGTAAACAACAGCTGCAGCAGTAAATGCCTTGACTTCACACACAAAGGGGAGCTCTAACTCAGCCTGGGAACTGAATACACCACAGCTGTACATACTTTTCTTTCACAGCACAGGCTTCTCGCAAGTTAAAGTTTAACTTTGGTAAGAACAGTTCCAGTCACAACTGGTTGCAATGATTTAGCCAGTAACTGCCACATCAGGGAAATAATTGCACAAAGTTGAGTGTTTGTTTTTGGTTGGGTTGGTTGGGGTTTTTTTCAAGATTCTCATGATTGGTCAAAGCTATTACAGTTTAGGATTGATTTCCTGGTTCATACAGCAAATTTTTTCTCATTGTTCCCTCCCACCCTAAATTCGTTAGGCTACTACGTATTTTCCTTTGTCTGAATGAAAGGATCCTAGTCTAACCACTGCTGATTAACACTACTCTTACAAAGCTGTATTAATTGGTTGCTCCCCATTTATGAGCAGGCAGAAAATGTGGAATTACACCCTAAAGAAGAATGATGTTACAGCTTATTGCCTCAAATGTCAGGATAAGTTCGTCTTTTTCACTGAAGCATTATCTCTTGGAACAGCTCCATCTTTACCTAGGAGAAAGGATTTAATAAATTAATGTGAAGCATAAGGATGAGGGAGGAGAAGTGTTACTCCATCATCTTGATTTAGACTTTACAGAAATAAGTACTTGCTGTGAACTGGAAGAGCAAGCTCTGAATGAGTCTCTGGAGGCTCAGTCAATGGTACAGAAAGCCTCAGCTCATAACTGAGCTGCGGAAGTCGAACGCCTGAAGCTGTACCGTAAATCTCATCTCCCTAAAGTACAGATCCTGCAGTAGTACACTGCAGAGGGAGAGACAGTCTGCTACTGGCAGCGTTCACCACTACCACAGTATCTCTCTGCTTTAAGGGTATGAATATGAGAGAAGTCAATAAGCTTGAAAGAATGTATGGTTTAAAGCCTCCAGCTTCAAATTCTAGAGGTAAGCAGTTGATGGAGGAGCAGTGCGGTAGCACTGTGCTGTGCCAAGTATCAGTGCTTTAAACAAACCAAAATGCAGTTCTCTGCCCTTAAAGCTAAGTGCCTACAGGAGCTGAGGAGGTGTTTTCTACGAAGTCTCTACTGATTAATAGTCACCCTTTTGTCTACCTTTACTTTTTGATCATGCAGCCTTCTGTGTTACTGTGGCTGTAACCTGCTGCTGTGTCTGTACACAAATGGTGGGGCAGTCACAGCCAGTCCCTTTTGTGTCAATGAGACATTGTTTGTATTTAGAAGCAGAATGGGTTGGGACTTTTCAAAGATACATTTTTGACAAAAGAAAAGCAAAACTGTCAAAGGCAAAATTTTTGTCCAAGTTTGTGTTTGATATCCTTGATTCATCTCTGATATCCCAACAATTTCCCATCACTGAAAAATTATAAGCCTCTTTTATAAAGGAAGGGGACCTTGTATTTACCTGAGTTTTGTGTATCTTCTTGGATTTTTTACATTAAAAGTGATTTTCCTATTTTTGGAGTATTTTGGAGTCGAGTTCATCATACAAAAGCTTGAAATGGATAGATGGCAAAAGCTCAGAGTCTTTTGACCTGGGACAGTGTAATTCCAAAGAGGAATCTACTTCAAGAGAACATACTTAGGGTAGAATGCTGAAAAACAGTTTCTTAACCTCACCCTTTTCTTAAGGCTCAAAAAGCACTCAAATTATGGTCAAACTTCAACATACTTTTAGTTCTGTAGTGGTTACAGAAAAAGATACTTCTTTTTTCTCAGAATTACTTTAGAGAGCTGAAAGCTGAACCATTGTATTGCAGAGTACAATCAATTGCATTTCAGCAATAACTTGTTCCTCTGTGCCCTCAGCCTTGTATTTGTCGTAGGATTTTAAACAATGTTATAAATGCCTTTGGAAGGAGTCATGTAATCCTAAGATTTTCTGTTTCTAAGATTTAATGTTTTAGTTACTCCTTGGTATGCTAGATATGCTCGTTTTGATGGACAAAGACGATGATTTTCTTAAGACCTACTGTAATCAACTTCCAGATGTAATTTGAATCTTGTGATGAGTGGTTGAGAAGTAGTAAGTGAAAAGTGGTATCTTACAGAGCCATGAACTTAAAATCAGCTACTAACAGAGATTAAGTTTGCCTACTGGTACTTCATGCAATAGATTAACTTGCTGGGAGATGAAAGAGGAAATCAAGATGAATCTACTTTACTTGGTGAACCTTGGAGACTCTCCAAATTATGATAACTGCAGTTGCTGGGATATTGAAATGCTGGGGTTTTGCTGTGGGGAAGAAAAACAACAGTCATCTTTTGGTACTCTAGGCAACAAACAGAAGCAATTTCTGCCTCCTCCCCCACTGCTCCATACTGATAGTGAGTATAGCAACAGAATTTGCTTTCTATTCAAATATAAATATTCAAGACCTCTTTGCCCCTGCTGATTAGAGGGAAAAATTGAACTTTAACCCATTCAATTCTCAAAGCTAGTTATTCCTCCAGTAATCATGGAATGTACACAATGCCAAATTCCTCTGCTGCTCACAGTGATGAAGTTGGGAATGGCAGCATCAGCTGAGGAAAAAAGTTGTATTTGCACTTTGAAAAGCAAGGATTGTGGAACACTGAGCTTTATGCTCCAGTTAATTACTGGCGCATTGAACTCTCAGGTAGAAATCCTGACAAGAAAGTAATCTATTAAGAATTGCATGCAATGATGTAGCAAAACCAAAAGCAGATAAAGAAAATCAGTGTTCCTTCACCCAGCATGATTAGTAAGCATGATGTGTATGCAGCAATCCAGCAGAATAATTAATTAATTCACATTAGCAAGTGGCATAATTAAGGAGGATAGAATTCCATTACAAACATAGGAGAACTCATTGACTGAAATTTTGGTTTTTCATTTGTCATTTAAAGCACACAGAGGTGTCTTCCTGCTTCTTCAGTATGGTATAATAGGATTACCTGGGGGGCTCTATATTTGAGCTTCCTTCATTGCAATCACAGCTGACTAAACTAGTGAGCTTGTGGTTTGAGGGGAGGTTGAAGAATGTTGGAGTGCAACGCTGATAGTTCAATTATTTTCCTCAGGACCAAGATTAATGAGAGAGAGATTGTGTTTGGCTTCATTTGTTTATTCTTCCTTATCTACATTACATATTTACAGACAGTGAGGAGCTATGTACAGTAGGCTAACAAGCTACAAAATGGAGAGAGAATTATCTCTCCAAGGTCTTTCAAGTGTAAACTTACCCAATAATGAAATGCCAAGTAACTTTTTTTCACTTACAACCCAATAACTAGACACCTATCTCCCGCAATGCAGATTCTTTTATCCGATCACCTAGTATTATCCAAAAACCCTAGAAGAAGATGAAGAAGAAGGAGAAAAGGACAATGCCCTAAATCCTCCATGTTGTCTCTTATGCACTAATTTAGCTTAAACACTAAACTTTAACTTTCTCACCCAGTGACTTAATATAATTCTATCTTACTTACATACTCACATTCTCAGTTTCTTTACTTAGTTTTAGGAGCTTTCTCCATGGTTTTAGTTTAAACTCAGTGCACTCTCGAGTATCTGAGCCCATCAGCACAGATAAGGGAATATTATCTGTGCCTCTGACTCCAACAGAAGGATGACTGAAGAAGAGAAATTCTGCAGCATTAATTCAAGGTCTCTTCCCTGGAGTTATACAGGGTGGGGAGGTACTGCAAACAAATTGGCTGGGCAAGAAACAAAGGTTGACTGGATGGAGATCCAATACGAGGGGGTGAAGCCCTAACAATCCAGACCAGAAAGCTGGAAGGCCACATGCTGACTGTACAGAAAGGGATGGCTCATGGGGTGGTGCTGCCTCAAGGGACCTGGGAGTCTGTCTCTGGAGCAGAGGGGAAAAAGGGATAACACATGATCCTGGGTGAAGGGTCCAGCTTCTTTTCCTAGATCATGACTAAAGGGAACTGTGTTATGCCAGCATGGTGGATGCATATCACTACTAACCTTGTTTTTGAGAAGTATGTTTAAGGCTCCAGGAAGGAGAAGAGGCCAAATTTTCCTGATGTGCTGCTTTAATTCCATTTTAAGCTTTGTCAAAGTGCCTCTCTACAAATAATTCTGTTGAGAAGTTCACCAAAGTGTAAGGTACCAGACCCTGATTGCATGTTGCATAAATGCTTCAAATTCACATTGGTGTGGAAGTTCTCTTATTCAGAATACTTTTAAATGCCATCTCAAGGAATTAAAGATTTTTTCCTAAAATAAAAAAAATAATAAAAGAAGCACAGAATTGCTACAAATGTAGCCTTGCAGCCCTAAAAACTTTTTAAAGTGCCTTTAAGTGGCTTTTGTAGCTGCATAAAAATCTGTAGTTTCCTTGAAGCTCCAGTCCTGTGCTTGAGCTCTGGGAATATGAGACAAATAATTAAGGTTAAAAGCTTGGCAATTTTGGTAGAGCTGTGTAGATGTAAAAAAAGTTGGGAGTTGAATCCTGAGAAGTGATATAAACCATTTACTCTACCAACCTTCCATGTCTCTTGTAAAAGTTAAATGAGACATTTTTCCCTTGCAGCATCTGGCTGTTTTGTTTCAGTCTGCCAGTTTGTTTGGAAAGTCCTCTCTTCTCTGAAAGAAAGCAAGTGGGAAGAGACTGGAAGACAAAGGATTAGCAGAGCAAGTAAATTGTGTAGATTCCTTCCTCAAATGTTCAGTCAAAATAATTGCTAAAATAAAAATTTAAAAAAAAAAAAAAAGCCAAACCAAACCAAAAAACATCCCCTGGAACCCATTCAAATGAGGAGTTTAATACCTTACACTTATTATTTCTCATCAAAAGAAGCTTGGCTCACTTAAATCTGTTGCTATAGGTAAAAGGTGTAAGTACCTGCAAGTAGCATAATTTCATAGAAAAAAAAAATGCTTTTCACAACATTGAGAGACTATTTTTCTCTATTTTAAGAATACTTGTGATATAGTAGATTGCTTGTGCTTTTGAAAGATTGTCAGCAGCAAGTCCTGGTATGGAAAAGGAGAGAAAGTAAGGAATTGAGGTCTATTGCTGGAGTGTCACTTGCTGTCTGGAGGAGCTTAACACTGCAAGGCGTTAGGTTTGGGTTCAAATTTGTGACGTTTGATCTCATGCCAGTGTAGAAGTTAAGCTCAAGAGTGTCGCTGTTGGACATGAAGTAGAAGTGTGGATTCTTTGCAGCACACCAGAACAAGCTGCTAGGAAAAGGCTTTTATTCCCTGAACTTTTCAGCCTTTTATAGGGTATTATGCTACAGGTTTAACATGATTGGTAAAGGGAACACCACCTCTTGTCCCATTGGTGGGATAAGAGAAAAACACACTTGCCACAGCTGTACAGAACTGTTCTGAGAAAATGAAATTGTTTACAGAGATAGTCCTTGAGTGAGAGCTGCTCTCAAGAGACTTTCCCTTGGGAACAGATCAGCCACTGACAGGCTGTAATTCCCTCAGGCTCAGAAAAATCAGATCCACACAAGAGAATGATGGCAGGTTGGCTGTTCGGTTCAGAAGCTGGACACTGCTCTCAGGAGCCCAGGAGTGGCCCAAGGGCCAGCGCAGCACCGAGACACTTGGTGTGACTGCAAAACGGCAAAATGTGCTGGCTCAGGGGGGCTTGGTGTTCATCCACAGGTGGGCAGGTAGCAGATAAAAACTGTGACATTGCATGGGGTGAAAGCAATGCGTTCTTGTTTTGAGCGTTGCTGTCTGGGCAGACTCTGCCGCGTGCTTTGTCAGCTCTTATATCTCTTCCCTAATTCTTCCCTAGGACATTCACCGATTAAAAGCGTGGTTTCCTGCTCTGATCATCCTTGTCATAGATGACAATATAATAGTGGCTTTTGCATTTATAGATTAGCTGTTTGTATCCCAAGTATCTTGATATAGCACAATTTAGACTCACTTTTAACTGTTTTTGTATGTTATAATCTCTCAGTTTATGTATACACTGTATGGTTTTTATAAATGGTGATGTAATAAATACATTGTGTCGTAGGCATTAGCAAACTGTTAAAAGTAGAGACTTAAAATACCTCTATGTAACTTAAAGAATGGTGCAAAACCAATAATTTTCCTTATATCTGTGGACTGATGTCTCCAAGTGACAAGAATGCTGGAAACCAGAGCAATAAGCATCCAAAGTGTGGAACAACAGGATGGGAACACGGGAAGACCTAATCTATAGAATATCCTGCAGTCAAGTCAGAGGTTAAAAACCAAACAAGAAGAGAATCTGGAATATCAAGAGTTGCCAAGGAAGTTTGAAAAAAAAAAAAACCCAAAACCACATGAATATGCATGAGCCTCAGAGATCATACAGTATAAACTGTTTCAAATCTACAGAGTGCTCTCCTGTTTAACCGGCCAGAGACACCCCAGCGCTGGATATTTTTGTCCCTTCTTTTATCCCTTATAAAACTCTTTAAAAATTCTGAAGCGTGAACTTTGTTTTTCACAATCCTGAACTGCGCAGCTTCAAAAAGCGTTCATGCACTTCACTGCTGCTGGTTTTTACTGCTGCTGTGTGCGTGGGTAATGATGGTAATACAGCAATGGCAGGGAGCAAAAGTCAAAACTCAACAGAGAGGACTGTGGTACCAGAGAGATCTCCTAAACAAGTTCCTTTAGCCTTAGGTCCAGGTATTAACAATCACTTGAGGAGATGCCATGAGATGTAATTATCTCAGTTTTTCAATTAGCTTCCCTTTGATTTAAAGAGAAGCAGTCTTAGGCTTAAGGGTAGTAAAGGGACTTTAAATATGGACAGGAACATTAAATCTAAAGTATTTTTGTTTGAAGTATACAAAAAAAGACAGATGAAAATGACAGAATTATCCTCTTTCAAAAATTTCATTGTTTTCCTTAATTTCTTCTGGTGAAAGTTTTTCTTTTTAGTCAAGGAGAAAGATGTCATCTTGCTGAAGCCCCTACCTGGAACATAAGACATATGGGTTTATTTCAACTTCTATGTGACCTTGTGAGCAAGGTTCAAGGAGGAGACTTAAGCAGAGTATACAGGAGAGAAGAAACTGAACAGAGGGCTGTTGGAGGAAAGTGCTCAGACCACCTTTATCCTTTCTTTCAATGCCTCCGTCTCCTGGCCTAACTGGTTTGGATCACTGGTTTGTCTTCTAATATTTAGCTTCTCTTGAAGAAATAGTAGCTGTTCTTTCCTTCTTTCCCACTCTACCAACAGAAAACTATCTAATGTTACTACTGTGTTGCAAAACCCATTCAGCTACGTGGGCTGCTTATCAGTACTTGTTAAACTTTGCAGGTACCCTGTAGTCTCAAAAGGATGGTTTTTCCTCTCTTTTGATTGTTGTTGGTTTTCAGTCCTTTTCTAAGACTTTCATATTTGCTTCATTTTGTAGAGATTTAAAAAAGAAAAAAAAGATTCTTCTTCTATATCCTCATTTCTTGAAGGAAGACAGCAGAGGTACTTAAGGTAGACCACGATCCTAGCTTTGTGTTTTTTCCCAGTGCTGAATTTTCCCTTGGGTTGACAGAGAAAACAGAGTACTGCCCAGTTCAATAGACCACATGATTTTTCCTTTGTATTTTGCCTACCACTGTGACCTTCATGTGTTTTTAGAAGCAGGTCGGCCTGTAGTGCCTCTGGCAGCACTTTTCTCTCACCCATAAATAGCAAGCCAGCAATTACAGAAAGCCACGGTGATTTGAATTGGTAATACAGCCAAAATTCCACAGCCACACAAGAAAATAAGTTTTAATTTCTTTCTGCAACCATCTCATCTTTTATTATTGCTTCTGTAAATACATTCCGTGTCATTTCTCACAAGTTAATTTTCATACATGGACACTGTATGCCTTATGTCATTTTTCCCATGGTTTTTAGAACTGATTGATCAGGTGCTCTTAGGAGCATGTCTGCCATCAGCAGCTCATGTTGCAGTTTGTACAGAGCAGACAAACCACACAGCTGCAGCTGAAAAAAGCCAATTTTCTCCAGGAGTAATCCTCCTCTATGCAACAGAATCATCACTGCCAGTTTTTGCCAGAACTGGTCTCCACTGAACGTGCCTGTGTGCAGTAACACTCTATTTCAGCAAGAATTCTGGGGGCATATGTCACTCACACCCAAAGTTCATCATTTTCTTGCTCACATACTGTGCCTTATGTTGCCTTCTGAGGTGTTAGTAGAAAACTTGCTCTGTCTTTTGGTGTAAAAGCATCATGCAAGGATGATAGCCTCATTTTAAGGCTTTTAAGCAGGAAAAGCCCTTCTTAGGAGGACATTCCAGCTCCTTCTCTCTGTACGAGGACATGGAGATGAGCAGAGGATGACAAGGTTGATGTGGGTGTTCCTCCAGAGTTCACTGATGCCTCTGTGTTAGTTATACGGTTTTCAGTCTTTCTCCTATCGATTTCATTTAGGTGACCTTCATGTCCTCCCTTTAATTTCAGCTCTGTTGAGCCCTTTTGTGAAATCCTTTCTGTAGCCTTTCATTCTGATCTGCTCTTGTCTTCCCAGGATGCTGCCAATAGATACTTTTCCTTCAGGAAGCTGTTTCATGAAGCTGTGGTACCACATTCCAGGGGGAAAAAATGTACCAGGAAGAGATTTTGACTCAACAGAGTACTGTTTGCTCCCATGGGGCATATTGGAAATGCATCCTGAGCTCTCCTTATCTAGGGAAATGGGCCAGAACCAATAAAAATTATTTTAAAATATTGAGCTTCAACCATTATGATAAGAATGTTCTGCTAATGGGATGCAATTGTGTTTACCAAATATTTAATTTCCTAAATATTTACCTCAACTCCCTGCTAGAGCTGGTAAACTCTGTTTTCTAACTCAGTCAGTAAACTTTATAAAAACATATGTACAGTTATTAACAAAGGGTGTTTCTGGTAGTTGGGCAGTGGAACAATTTCTGCCTGTCCCATTAAAGATATCTGAGAATTAATTTTATGTATGAAGTTTTTTATTCCTTTATTGTATGCATTCTCTAAACAAAATCCAGAACCAAGAACCCATAAAAAAATAGATATGATCTTAGCTCTTTTTTCCCAGGTTTTACAGACTCTTCTTGTAGTTGTGTTTTGTTTTCTCAATTCAAAATCAAATCATTCTTATAAAAGCAAATGGGATCCATCATATCTACTCTCATTTTTTCTGATTTTTCCTCTAAATTATTTTTTTATCTTAGAACAGTCTCATATTTAGATGTCATTTGCTTCTTATGAAAGAGTTATTTTGGATGTTTCAGCTCTTGCAGACAGTCATAGAAGTCTGCCCTGCCACCTTTGCTGCCTCCTGCTGTACAGAATTACAGCATTTGCTGCATGGTCCTCACTGCACATGGTTCCAGAATGTGAAAAGTTATTAATTTCCTTCCATTATTTTCCAAATGCTGGAGATAGTCTCTCTCGCATGTCTACCATGAATTTTTATTCCCCAGTTCCAAGCAACTGGCTTTGTGAGGTATCTTCTGAAGTTCTTTGCTGTGTAGTAACTCTGTTTTTCAGCTTCCTTTATCACAGGTGCTTCCCATTGAGTGTTTTCAGTCTCTGCTGATGGAGCCAGCAGCCTGACAACCTTTCCCATGAGAAAGCCTATCCCTTTGGCCATCTGGTCTCACCATGGATCTCACACCCAGCTAAGGGATCTGTCACATCTGGCTTATCCTAGACACAAACACGTAGCAATGAAACACTAAAAAAGCTTTTCCATTACTGGACTTGCAGCGATTCCTTTCATTTTGGAAGTGAGCATTTCCGAGCCTTGGTCCTGCAGGAGCCCAGGCAGTGACTCGCTGAGCCAGCAGGGATGTGCCTGCTGCAGGCCTGAGTTTCTCTGTGTTCACCTTGCTGTTCACCCCCCCAGTCCTGAGAATCACTGGATTTTTTAAGTGGCTCGCTGATGAGTGTAAAAATAATTCTTGTGATTGTTTAGTTAAAAGTCAGTGGTGTGCAGAACAGTTATGTGAGTGCAGTGTGTGAGCACCAGAGGAAAATGTTTTAATAGATTACAGAGCTGTACAATGAGGACAATGAGTTCAGCAGCATTTAATTAACTGCACAAGTTGAAGCCCATAAAAAGAAATACACCTTGTCTACGAGGCTTCTTTGTAAGTTACAGCACTTCATGTGTTGTGATGGGGAAATCCTTTAGAAAGCTAATTAAAAATTTATCTGTAACAATATTTTTTGGAAGGGCTTGGAAATGTTTGAGTGCTAAGATTATTGAAGATGTACTGGAAGAATAAAATAATTTTAAGGAAGTGATTAATTTCGGGCATTCCTCAGGGACTGTTCTGCTGAAATGTTGAAGCCCTGTAGTGTGGTTTTCTTGAGTATGGTGTAATAGCTTTACATGGCATCACAGCACAGTCTTAATCTGAAAAATTAAAACACACAATCAAAAAGTGAAAAATATTTATTGTGTAAATTTTACATGGTTATGTTGGTGAAACACTTTGGATTTTTTTTTTCTCTGAGCACATTCTTCTTTCTACTTCCGTCACTACTGATATTCTTTGTGAATACAGTGAGATACACTGAGCTGGAGGTGTTGGAGATGCACAGAGGAACAACAGTGTTATTTTCCCTGTTTGCACAGAAATGTACAGTCTCTGATAAGAACTCTCTGCTGGAGTGAGATAATTAGCTGCAGCAAAGGTGAAGGTTTGATGGAGCACTTGCTGGGGATTTGCAGAGTAGTCTGATTCTCCCTGTCCCTGATAAAAGACAAAACACTTCTCAAGGAGAGCAAACTGAGGGAAAAGGTTAGTGGAATTTTTTTTTTTTTTTATCAGAAACTTCCCAGTCTCTTTTCTGAGCCCAGCTGTTCTTTTGGTCTCCACAATATTCTGGGAATCTTAAGTTATATAAACATGTCTAATAATTTAAGTCCTGAAGTCTGATACCATGTTTTGCCAGTGGGTAGGGTCAGAGACACAGATCCTGACACCACCCTAAGGAATAGCATCATTTACTATAATGGAAAATTGCAAGGAATCATAAAAGTATAAAGCAATGCTTAGGTAATTATTGCTACAACAGAATGCCTGTAATGATTAAGACACATTACCAGTTGCCCCAATACTTTAACATCATCCAAATCCACAGATCAGCTGTGGCGGAGCTGTCACAGCGAAGGACTGGAGAACCACACCCAGTAACTGGGATATCCTATGGTGGATCCACCTGGCAGGACACAAGGCTCCCCCAAACTTGCTGTGATGGTAGCCCAGCTTTTATACTGTAAAACAAACAAGCTGAAATAATTTCCAATTTAATTCTTCTGTTGGCATCCTTGCAAACTCTGGCCAGGGCTCAAGGAGGAACCAAGAGAGTTGTCTGTGATTTTATACTCTCCTAATAATCGTCCTGATCCGATTTTCTAGATATGGAGTGGTAAATACATGTTTTGCCAATAAATGAACACATGTAACAATACTTTGTTAATGAGTAAATATATATATATATATATGTATAACATGTGTCTGGAAGGTCCACCTAGAAGTCAATTTTTGCTCAGGGCCCGTTGTTCAGGCCTCAGTACTTCATGCCATTAATAGGTTTTCCATAATTTGGTACTCTGATTATAACGAAGCACTCCTTCCTTGCTTTCCATGACCATCAGGAAGTTCAGGCCACTCTACTGTCCACCTCCACCATACATTTTCAAAATAAAGAGCTGCAATGCTGCAGAGGCCTAAAGATGGTGCAGAGTGGATAAGATGCACTGGATAAGAGCAATAGCACAGCTTTTTTTTTGTATTTGTTAGGCTATGTGGCCATAAAACCAGTCAGAAAGATGAAGTAGCCATCTCTGCCTCCCAGCCCTGGGCTGTAGGTGCCATGCAGCAGCTGCACAGCTGTCTTGTCCTGTATCTGGTGCAGAGGGACAGAGACTTGGAAGTATCGTGAAACTCCAGCTATGGCCATTCAGAGGGCACTGCAGGGCTAGAGTCTTCCTAATGTGGACCTTTGGAGGGCAGCAGGCAGCCAACAAGGGAGATGTGAAAGATGGGCTGTCACCACAGGTATGACAGGAAGAAAAAAACTGACACGAGGGAGGAACACTCATTACCTGAGAAATGCTGTTTGCTTGTCAAATGAACAAAATAAATACTGTAGGGGTTTCATTAAGTTTGTTTTTGACAAGAACCTTTGTTCAGATGAAACTGGTATTTCTACTGGCTGCTTCACAATAATATTCATGACTGCTTCAAAAGCCCATGTCTGGAGATGCATGGGATCTAAATATTTATTACTGGTGCTTTTTCACAGTGGCAAATGATTAGATCTTAATGGAATTAATTTGTTTACGGACTACTAGGGCTGGCATCTGTCACTGTGATCAACATTTGGTTGTCATATCCAGGAAAAATACAGTTTATTCTTCTCAGAGCGAGAGAGAAAATTATGGAATTGAATTTTCTTCAGGTTCAAATAAATAAACAGATCAAATAAAACTCCACGGCTGACAGGAGCATTAAAGAGTTCTGTAGCACCTTCTTCTGCCTCCCTTCATCTCTGTGGCTGTCAACATGATGGGAAGAATATTATTTAAAGGAACAGGAGATGTGGATTATTTTCTGCAGTGAGTCTACAGTATGTTTATTGCTACCTTCTAAGATGTCCTTTTTTTATAGAATGGTTTCAGACATGGTGCTTTTTTACTGACTACCCAACAGCTTTAAAGAATCACCACTTCTTACTAACAGGTTTAAAGGTGGAGATTCCCAAAAGAAGTCAGTCTAGATGTCCTCAACAGACGTCTCTTCTGTTCCCTTGATACAAGACCTGGCACTAAACAAACCATGAATAGTTCTTGCCAAGCCTCCTCTGCCAGAGGCCAGCTGGAGCTCCACAGGGAGAACCTGAAGGTTACTAAATGGAATAGGCTGACCAGCTAATGCAAGTATGGTGACTAATGTATTGATGGTTTTATTTTGTTAAAATGGGTATCTCGTGTCTAATGATATAAAGTGTGCCTTCTGCCACCCAAAGCTAATTTAAAAGAGGCCAAGAAGCAAAATTAAGATCTTCCCTGCTCAAAGTAAAGCTCTAACCTTAGAAAGGATTCTAAGAAGCAGCAGACATTTCATTGACTTCCGTGGTGCATGATGAAAGTGGTGGGTGTTTTTCTATTGAAAAAAACCCAACTAAATCTGGGTGCATTTTATTTTCTAAACTGTTTTGTTTTCTAAACCACTTGCTAGTATTATTTCAACATGAAGAATCAGAAGAGTGTTAAAGGCACCCCTTTATTTTAAGGAAGTGATTTTCAGGACTCAGGCAGAGGTGAGAGGTGTTAGATATGTTGCAGTCAAGCTGGAGGAGGAGAGACTGACAATTCTTTTTTTAATTGGATAAAAAAACTTCTGGACTCATGGGTTTATGCCACATCAAGCCTGTGGTAGCCCCTGCTGGTCTCACTGCCAACACTGACCACTCTGCTGAGCTTGCCATTGATAGATATGGATGGGGAAATTGGAAATGGGGCTGACAACGGGGTTGTCATTCCAGGTACCAAGTGGGGAGATGAGCTGCTCCCAGCTGCCCCTGACTTGCCAGTGGCAGTTTGCAGAGAAGGGAGAAGAGATTTTGGGTCTCAGATGTCTGGATGCCTGCCCCCATTTCACTCCCTGCAAACCCACCCAAACTCCTCCATCCTTCTGCAGAGCCAGGTCTGTGCTGATGGAGAGCAATTTCACCCTCTTTACACCAGAGACAGCCCATGGCTTGCAGGACCACTGTTGTCACTGTTCGCAGCCCATCTCAGCTAATAAAGTGAGTTTTCCAAGGCTCAGATTTCATCACTAGCTGAATCTTAAAAGGTCTTGCTAAACATGGCAGGAATTAATAAAAGCATTAAATGCAGAGGGGGACTGTGGTCCCTGAAGCAGGCTGGTGTTTTGCTCCTGTGATTCCAGCTGTGCCAAATGGTACAAGAGCACACCTGTATAATGCCGTGCAGCTCTTCAGCTGCCATGAAGATGATTTTTCCTTTGTTTTACTATTGCTATTCTGTGTAAATAAAAATGCTTTCTATCAGGTTTCTTCACATCACAAAATTTCTTTCTAGTCAGTGTGAATTCATTTGGCAACAGTATGGTTCAGCTAAGAGGAAAGCGCTGCAAAGAATGAGTTAATTAGTCCAACAAAAACAAGATGAGGCTTAATGGCTTGTGCTTGTCTCTGCTACCCTGTAAGTCCTTGGGACTGAATATTGAGAGGTCTCTGGATTTTCTGTGCCTTACTGAAGCTGGTGGGATTTACTGAGATGTAGCAGTTTCGGTCCATCCAGGACCATCCCATGCATCCCAGGACAAGGTATGAATGTATTTGAGCAACTCCGCCATTGTCCCCTCTCTGAGGATTTTTGTGACTGTTTTCTGCTCTTTGTTTTAAGCTGTCAAAGCTTAAATCAGATTCTCTGGGTACAGGAGGGTATCAAGGGGATGTTTGTGCGCTCACACAGGCATGTATTTATGCATGAACACAAAGCTGTGTAAATACACAGAGTGCCCACAGATTTTTGATCACTTGAAGTTCTGAAAGTTCTTCTGGCACAACACTGCAATGAATGAAAAATCCTCTTTTTCCTCTGAGCTACCTAACTCACTTTCAAGCATGGGGGAAGATGGAGTACTTAGCTAAAATGATAGTGCTTGTATCCTCTTGAGTGGGCTTTGGGAATGTGCCTGGATCAATGTGTGCTCCATACTGGACCATATTCACTTCAGCTGCAGTGTGCATTGTGCATTGTGTGTGAGCACAATAGAAAAAAAACTTGATGAAATGCTTGTTCCTGTTCATTTCACCTTTCCTAGCTCAGGGGCTTGCAGCAAATGTACAAGTCTTGTCAAAAACGTTGTAGACTTAGCCTTTAAATCATGTATATGCCTGCAAGGTGGCACTGGCACCCATCCAGCCCTTTTGGGGGCCATGTCAATATGTTTGTACCTTGCATAGGAGAATGAATCCTGGTGGGATTGCTTAAGCATTATTGCCATGAAAAGACTGAATTATAATTACACTAACAAGCATAAAAATGCATAGATTCAATTTCATTTGATATTAGAGCTCAGTAGAACTCCTGTCTCCAGTATGCACATCATGCAACTGTTACAGCAGTACCAGTCTTTCTGTGGAGATGAGAGGGAAAATGAATATTCAACAATTGTTTTAATTAAGCTGATGTTACTGTGGAATCTCTTCTTTTTCTTTGGCTTATTCTTTGAAATGCAAATTTTTAAAAAGCAGAAAAATCAGGTGATGACAGTCAGTCTTTTTCTCTGCGATAAGAGAACTTTTAAAAAAAATTATTTTTAAACCTCTGTTTCCTTTATAATTTTTCTCTTCTCTGGAAATACTGATAATATTTGTGGGGGAATGGTGTACAGAAGTGTGCATGTGTCTGGAAGTAAAGCCATTGAAATAGGATTAGACTAACGCTAACTATAGGAGGACATTTAGTCTTTCTTCTGTCACCTCACTGAGTGCTTGAGGTTACTTTTCCTCTCAGGATCTCCAGCTAGCCACCCAAACACCTCACCTTGTCAGCCTCAATAAGTGCACTTGCAGTCTTGAGTTTAGTCCCTCTGGTATTTTCTCCCTCTGTGCTGCTGGTGCTCAGAGAGGGACAAATCCCTGACAACATGTGGGGCTCTCTGCTCAGTGCCACCTTTCCCTGCTGGGCCTGTAAGGAGCAGCAGGGAAGCCCAGATAAAAGGGAAATCAGCAGATGTCTGAAAAGGAAAGTCTGCTCAACTCTGATTTGTCCTTCATATTAAGAAGAAATGGATATCAAAACTTGGATCTTTGTCTCCTTCCTGTCTGATTAGTTTCCTGCTACTGGTGAATGTTGTTTAAATCTGAATTATACTCGGTTTTACCTAATAACCTTATACTAGAGAGGATGAAGTCTATTTTTTTTCTTGTCCCAGAGATTTCAAGAGATCTCCATACACAATATAAACATAATAATTGCAGTTATTAATATTCATCTAATCAGTATTTGAACTAATCAATCAACTTTCAGTAATGTATTATACAAAAGGACTTCAATTTGCCACAATCTGTCTTCCTGAAAGACAGAAAAATGTGCAAGACTTTTTTTCATAACATATGTAGAAAATATGGTCCAGAATGGTGGTTAAAAGGGTCTTTTTTGTCATCACACTATCATTTCCTGGAGTATTGTGATACAAAATAAAGATTCATATGCCACTAGTAATGCCTTGAGAAGGGCTCTCTGTTTATGAGGAAAAAATGGTCATTTTGGATGGTCCATGTGTGGAGGTTGAGTTTGTAAGAGTTATTACTGGGTTTACGTGTTGGGGAACAAACTACCTTTTTATCCAAGACCAGCGTGTTGTAAAACAAAATGTTTCTTAAAAAGAAGTATTTCACAGTACCTGGTACTGGAAAACAAATACATGGGTGTTGCATAGCCTGCTGTCAGAGTAAAGGAATAAAGCAGGAGTGTGAGGAGAGATGTGCATTTTCAGCTAGTGCTGTGGTTTAGGCCCCAGAGATCCAAGAGAATATGAGTGCTATTATCATCTTGGATTATAAGCTCCTTAAGACACCCACACTTCATTGCAGCAGAATACAAACCCTCTGGGCTCTAAATCTTTTCCAAAAAATATGTTAGTGAGTGGGAAGAAAGGAAGGTAGGGAATTAGATGGCTATTTTCTGGTATGCATATAAATCCACAAGTTTTGGTTATCCAATGTGAACTGAACATAGGACATAAAGCTTTGTGACCTTGATCAGATTATATACTGCTTACTGTTCCTTCAAGGCACAGCTTTATACAAAGGAAAGAATTTGGAAAGGCAGATGGAGACTTTGCTCTTTGCGAAGAAGTTTCTGTTCCCAAAATGTTCCTTTCCACAACATCCAGAGCAAACCCTATAACAGACAGCTGGAGTGCCCATCCTTCTGTTGTGTGTGCAGACATTGTGAGTTGGGGCAAAGTACTGCGGGGATTTAACTGCAAGTAAAATGTTGGCTGCAGCTGCAATCATCCATCCACTCAGTCACCAAAAGGACACTTTTGCTTCTGGGTTTGACAGAGCTTGTGTCTGTCTCTTGCTCCCCAGAAGCAGGGGACTGTAGGGTTTTTCTTCTCCTGACGCTGCTCTTGGCCGCACCGGAGCTCCGGGCTCTCTCTACGGTGCCACTCCAGCACGGGCAGCTGCCAGGAGTGGGGAACTGCAGAGGAAAGGCAATCCCACTGCAGAACCTTCAGAGCACCGAATCCTGCCAGGCTCTGCCAAATCAGGCGTCGTGGGTGATGGCAAAAGGAAGGAGGAGACTCACTCGGCTGTACTTCCCAGGAACAGGTTTATTCAGGAGAGGGGATGAGCACAAGGCTCTAGACTGGCAGAAATCAGGACCGAAGAGAGCCCAGAGCACCTCTGTGCACTGGGTTTTATCTCAGGGGAGGGCACAGTCCAGGGTCCAATGGGAGCTCACGGAGGGAGGGGTAAGGGGAGGAGGTTACAATGTCAGGGACCAATGGGAATACAAAGAAGGCGGGAACATAACAACCAATAGTGTTTTGAGGAAGGGATGATATACATGGAAGGAGCTGGAAGGAGAGGTGGGGTTTATGATGATGGATGGGGAGATGGGCAGGGTACAGGTGATTGACGAGGAACCTTCAGGAAAACAGGGAGGGGTTTACATAACAGACAACGGGGCTAAACCATTACAATCAACAGGGGGAAACAAGAACGTACTAACAAGTTTTAACAAATTCTTAACAAAATTAAATAAACGAACTACAGCACTCTCCCACTTCCACTGGACAGCAAGATTTTCTGGAACATCACAAAAGTAACACAGAGTTTCCTTCTTCTCTCTGTGTTTTTGTTGTGTTTACGACTCCTTCACCTTTCCTAGGGCAGGGTCCATTTAGGGATAAGCATGGCCTAGGTATGGCACCACAGAACTCAAACCAGGAGCCATCTCCAATCCTTGTAGGCAAAAGCCAGCACAGAACTGGTGATCCAATAATGACAGAAAGCAAAATTCTTGTTTTGTCATTAAAATGGTGGTTAAAGATTTCAGTCCAAATCTCTTTCTGTAATTACACAGAAATTTCCTTAATTCAGTCTATCACCCAGCACCTCCAGGCACACACCAGCTGCCAATTTGTACTTTGTGACAATTAGCAAGCTGAAGTTTATCCTGTTAGAGATGCAGCCTGCCACCAGAGGTACATTGCCACTCCAAATCTGTTTAACAGTGACACAAATATTGGGTTCTTCTGCTATCCATCATTTGTCTTAAATTGCTTGACAGTTTCATAATGTTTCATTACCCATGCTCTGGGGAGCTATAGTGATTTAAGCCTCTTAAAGGTACATTTTTAAAAAAATGGGGGGGGGTGGGGGGGGGTGGAATAATACCAGGAATCACAGAATCAGGCTGGAAAAGAGCTCTGAAATCGAGTCCAACCTATGACCTAACACCACCATGTCAACCAGACCATGGCACTAAATGCTGTCAGGGAGAAAGCAGGAAGACAGATATTTCTGCATTAAAGCAAAAAGGTGTAGGATTGAATATTCAGCTAGGAGTGTGTGATGTCAGTTAATCCTCCATGGATTGTAGGTTCTCTCAGCTACAGCTGAGAAAACATGACTGTTCTCCTGCCCATGGCTGCTGAAAAGGCTGCTGGGGCTTGCAGTGGAGGGGATCATCTTTGGGCCTCCAGAACCAATTCCTGTAAGCATCAATTTTGTGTCTGGGCACAGGGAAATTTAAGAGATGGCTGAACTTTAATTAAACCTACTCCTCTAAGTTATTAGAACTTTGAGATGAGGTCTTTGTTTTGCATATTGCTTTGTTAGACTGGGAGACTGGGCACCTTGCTTTACAGCCAACATCCTTCTATCAATCCTGGAAGGGCGGGAGCTCCCTTAAGAAAACTGTTGTTCTTTGTATGGTAACAACCTAGAAGAAAGAGACTTTTCCTAAAAATTCATTTCTGCCTTGATATACACAGAGCAAGTGGGAACATTTTTTCCCCAGGAACTAAGTGTGTTCAGTCTTGAGCACAACGAGGCTGTGTTCCAAAAAGCCCTGAAGGCTGTTGTGGTACAGTACCACTGTGATTATACTAATGCAGCTGCTACAGACATGTATTTAATACCAAATCATGTAAGGTATAACTGACCATTTCTAACCCCTATGAAGTTCCTACAGCACTTCCAAACTCCCCAAACCATACAACTGCTCTTAAAGTTTTCGAGAACGAGTATTCTGGAATTTGCAGTGTATTGTTTTCTTGGCTGGTGGGTTTTGTTGTGGCTTTTTAAAATGAGCTATAGAATGGCTGCAGCTAGTTAAATGGGAGTTTCCAGTGAATTTCTACTCCTGTAAGAGGAGAGAAGGAATCCCAAGTTTCTCGTTAGTACTTCAAAATGATATTAGTTTCCCTTTCAGACTTCAGGGAGCCATTTAAAGCCTGCAGGCATTCTAGCATCAGTTGTACAAAGCTGGTAGCAGAAGTCACCCAGAACTTGAGCACACAAGAGTGCAGCAATCTAGAAGAGTGTAATTCTCTCTATTTCTGTTGGCAAGCCTGAAAGTGTGTCCTGAATTATTTTGCTCTTGCTGCTTACCATCCATTTGCCATGATTTTTTCCTTGATGCAAGACAGCAGAGTTTCTCCTGAGCCTTTCAAATTCAGCTATGCAATGAATAAAGAGTTGCCCAGGATTTGACCCAGAATTGAGGTTCAGCTCAGAGCTCACCTGTTCTTTCAAGGTCTGTCAGGTGCTATGGTTGCAAAATGAGGAATCAAGGAAGAAAAACAGCACGAAGTGGCTTCTTATGTAAACTCATCAAATTTCCCTAGATGTTTGGACAACATTCTGATTTCTAAAATTTTGCATCAGTACCTAAATTATATAAGTGCTCAAAAAGACTTTTTTATGACAATGGAGTAAAATTACTTCTTGTGGAAATTTCCAAGATATTTTATTTTTAGTCTCTTTTTTGGAATGAAAACACACTTTGGAGTCCATGGGTTTCCTCAGGGAAAAGGAAGCTCCTTTCCTACAGAGAATGATCTTCTTGGAGCCTTGGATACAGCTCTTTCTTGTCACAGATGCAGACATAAAGACAAAATTTGTAGGGATAAATTCATTGCTTTGGGCTCCTCTAATTCTTAAAGGAAATCTCTGTCCCTTCCATCCACTTCCCCAAGTTTACTGAAACTAAAGCTCTTTATAAGTAGAGTCTTTAGTTTGCTGACCTTTTCATTCTGTGCTAGAAGAGAAGACATGTTGAACCATCTTTAGGCTGCTGTTCCAAACTCTGCTCCCTTGTTTCTGTCTTGAAAGCTCTTTACAGGTTTGTAAATGACTAGTCATGAGCCAAAAGCACAAATAGATAGATGGAGAAGGTCTTGAAAGTAATGTTCTGAAAAAAAAATTATTTGCTGCACTCCTAATGCCCATCATATCCCAAATAAGAGTATGCCTTATGATTTCCCCTTCTTAACACCTTTTCAAGAGAATCCCCAGGCTAATCCTTAAGAGACAATGATCAGAGGGTAGTCATAGAAACTGTGCTTAAATATCTGTGTTTTGCACAAACTCCAGGCTATGGCTAATTACACAAGTGATGGAAACCTGTTTCAACCCTGTATGAAGCACGGCTACTTCATTATCTTTAAACAAGTCTGTTCTTTAGCTGGGCTCATTGGTAATGAAACTTAGGGGAAATTCTTTCTGAACACAATGCTTGCTGTCTGTTGGCAAAGGGCCCCTTGAATAAAGCAAGGCTAGTTTAGGCTAGTTACAAAGTTATACCTCGTTGTGCGGGCATTGGTGTATTTGAGTTTTGAGGCTTCTCAGCAGGAATTCCTGAGAGTCCTCTGAGCACCTGCTCCTGTGCTCAAGACATTCATCACAACAGAAGTGGTTACCTTGAGTTTTCCCCTTCTGCAATTTGTGACAATTGCTTCTTGTTCTTTATTTCTGCACCTTGAGCAATTGAAACTAGTCTTCCTCTGAACAGGAGGTTGAACTGCAAAGTAGCCAAAGGACTAACACATATTTTTCTGTGATTCTGTAAAAATCAGGCGAGGGACATGTTAATTCAGGTCATGCAACAAACTTGTGTTCAAGTCAGGAACACATATCTTCTAATTTCAAGCTATTGTTGCACAGAGTAGCCTGTATTGCTCTTCTGGCAGAACAGTATTTCCCTGATGAGCCTTATTTAAGAACATTAATGATCTAATAATAAAAACCTTTTTGTTCTCACTTGTAAAAACCGTAAGGGGATAGAGAAGAATATTTAAACCGTAATACTTCCAGAGTATCCTAAAGAAGTAATGCTTTTAAGCCCTGAGATTTGCCATGTGGCTTTTGTTGTGGAACAGTGTCTGTGTGGAGTAGGAGCTTCACACTTTGTTCTAAGAGGGGCTTTCTTTTCTCCAAAGATATTTTTCTTCAGAAAGAGTAATGGTTAAGGTGTATCTACATTCCTGGAAGTTCTATTTCAAAAGCACTATAGTAAATATATTCAAATGCCAGTATTTTCTGTCATGGTCTATATCTTGGTTACCTCTAATGGAAGATTTTATTAGCAGGTAGGAGCCTTTTTGTTTCTCTTGTGGTTCATGATGTAGCTGTTATCTCAGCTGTTTTTGCTGAATTTTAGTCTGAATGGATTCCTCTTGCTGTCAGTCCAAATTGTTGGGGGTGTGTGTAGCATTATTTTTTTCTGTATTAAGATATTTCATGAAATATAGCTCCATGAATCTGGCTTGGTGATTATGGATATTATTAAAATTTATTAAGACATCTGGTAATAAAAGGGCAACAACTCCAAGACTTGGAGGAATGAGGAGAAACCCAACAAAACCCCACTTGTATTGACCTAATTAACATATTCTTATTATCACGTACCTGCAGATGTTTCTCATAAACTACATTTGCTGATTTCTCCTTCTCTACGGAACAAAATGAGTGTGTTTTCACTGCCCAGTCCCTTTTAGTTGGTATAATAATTCTTGCCCCACCATCTTCTCTGTGCTGGTCAGGCCCGAGAAATATAAAACAGGTTTGCTTTTTCCATCTTCTCAGAGCCCTTGGCCACACTACTATTTACCCTAAAATAAAATAAAAATAAATCAGCAGTTCTACAGATCAAAAGGAACTAAAGAACAAAATAAGTTACTTATTGGTTATGGCTCTGTGATCAGGCTGGAATTCTTGCAGCATTTCCTTGCCTTTAGCAAAGGTCTTAGTCCTGGAAAGAGAGGGATGCCATGCACAGGAGTAAGGCTGTTGGCAAGGGAGGTGGTGGCAAATCTGGCTCTCAGCTCTTGTGCAAGAGCAGGGACAGGCCAGAGACCACTCTGTGCCTCGACACACCCTCCCCACTCCAGCTCTGCAGATGCCAGCACACTTGTTTTGCTGCAGGGCTTTGAGCTTGCTGCTGTATTTATAAATCTAACAGCTTGGTCCAGGCTCTCTGAATGCACCCATGGCATCTTTAGCCTCATCCTCCTGCAAGCACTTTTGCACCTGATTAGCTCTTAAGTTAAGAATATCCATTCCTTAAAATCTTTGAACTGTTCTAGCTTGCAAGAATGCTAAATTTCTCCCCTGGGCCACCAAAGCAGCAACTGGAAGGCATTGAAATACCTGGAGGAAGGATATGTTCTTCAGAGGGCATAAAATTTGGGCTGAGACACAGGATGAATCTGGATGAAATCACAGAGTACGAACAGTTAAAAGTTATTTAATATCTTTTTTTATTGCTTCACCTTGACAGAAATTGTTTAGGTTAAAACCTTCTGTGGATCTAAGCACTGTGAGGTGACCTGGATCTTTCTGACCTCGTGGTTTTACTGCAGGGTAACTGCTAAAGAAATGGCAGGTATAAGCTGTGAAACTGAAAAAGCTAGACAGTGCTGCACAGTTCCTAAAGCAAGCCTTACTCTTGGTGTCAAGACTGAGAGCCAGGCTTGAGGTTTTGGTGTTTTCCTTTTTCTTTTTTTCTAATCCCTGACAATTTACTTCAATAGAATTGAATCCTGAAGGGGGCAGAGAAAGGAAGTAGGGTATTGCCATTGGTTGGGGTGGTGGTGGTGTTTGCGGGTTTGAAATTCTTTTTTAGTTCTTGAAATGATGTGTGTGTGTTTTCAGTTATCCCAATTTACTGGGAGGTGCTGAACTGTCCCTATGGCTTCTATAAAATTCTAATGCTGAGTTATTTTAATGATGTTTCTAAGCATCAGAGTGATAAGGCAAATATGAGTTAGGGGGAACAGATTTAAGTCTGCTTTTCATGGGGAATAACCCTTCATTACAGAACAAACTCCTTCAGGATCAACTTGGTAAAGCTAAGTTACACGAGGACAGCCATAATGGAAAAATAACTTTCTAATAGACCTTATTCACAGCTGAGCTCTCATTAAGAGAGAGCCTGTTTCCTCTGAGTGGGCAGGGAATGGGAGAGAAAACCACAGTTCTCCTCTGCTGATTGTGGGGACTCAGCCCAGTGTGGGCACTGACTCTCATCTCTTCCACAGAGCTGTGGGCTAGAAGAGCTGTTTCGGTTTGGCCGAACATGTCTGTAAAATGAACTTGTCTTCTCAGCTGATGGCAGCAGCCCCATTCACCACACCCAGCTCTGCTGGAGACAATGGTCCTTCTCCAGCCACTTCAGTTTCAGATGGCTGAAGAGTGAGCAGCTCTGGGGCTGTGGAGGGGCATCCTCTGGAGCTGGTCCTGTGTGTGTGCCTTGATCCAGATGCTGATAGGCATGCCTCTGCCTATCCTCTGCTGCTAGAGGTTACTGACTGCTTTGCTTTCCTGCACTGGCTGATAATGTGAAATTCCATCTGGCAAAATCACCTGGATCAATCTCAGCTCCCCTGAGGTGCTTGGATGCCTTGGATGCACAACTGTCTCATTTGGCATTTGCTATCCATGAGTTCCCAGCCTCCACCCAAATCTGCTGCTGCTGAGCTCCCATAAAGCCACCAATGCTGTGGTTACCAGCATCTTAGCCAGAGTACAATCTCTGAAGACCTCAGATCAGTTTCAAAACCATCCCACTTCACCCACTGGATTATCTCACCGGTGTCTCCAGAGGAAATGAAAACAAAAAGTGGTCAGCCAAACCCCTAGTTTCTCATGGGAGGTTTACATGAAGGGTTATATCCAAATCACCATGATGACCAGGATGAGATTCTCCATCCCCCCCACCCCACCATGCAAATGGGTTCCCTAATCCCATGTCTACCAGTGAACTGCCTTTTCTCTGACAGCACAAAACAACTTCTGACCAGCACTCAAACACCTTTCTCTGCTCATTAGAGGAATCAAAGCTAGGTTTAGGCTCTTTGCTGTACACTGACTTCCCTAATGAAGGAAAAGATCAAAATAATGTTGCTACCTTATCTGCTGGAAAGCAGAGTGTGCAGTTCACATCCATTGAAAAACAATTTTTATTAGTGATCCAGTTCCATTGATGCAGGCTGTGAGAGGAGTTCTTTGAACCCTCATCATCTTTTCTTAAATGTTTTGATAAGAAATATAAGGTTGTGGAGAGGAATAAAAGAGAGACAGAATTTTTGAAGCCTCTCTGGCAATTTGACTATTATTTGATGCACAGCTGACAAGTGAGGTAGTTTTTAATCGACATTTCATTAGTTATGTTACAGGAAACCTAGTAATCTATACCTTGCCTCTTTAAAGAAACATTTCCCAATGCTGGAAGGAAGAGCACATTTTCCTCCCAACCTTCCATCATCCTATGTGTGACAACCTAGCAGTGGAATAATCCTCAATTAGAATACACAGAACTCTTTTGTAATTAAACTCACTGATTGGAAGGGAGGTTTTGGCTGGGATTTTGTTTATTTTTAGTCAGTTCAAGAGATATAACACCAAACCCTGGTTTACTTACTTTTCCTTTGGAAAGAAACAAACCAAACAGGATATTGGACTGGAAGAATTCATTTTAATGGTGGTCTTTTTCCTTCAGAAAGTTAATAATGCATAGTATCTCTAATATAATATAATATCATCTGCTGTTAATACCGACCTGTCTGACCATGTAGCAATAGTCTCATGATTTCGTAGACACTCATAAAGTTCCCATCATGCCAGACATTCTGTACTGGGGATTAATCTAAACAATAGGCACTGATCAGAGGAAATTCAGAAAACCAAGTCATGGGCCTTGAACTGACTTTTGCTGACAATTGCTTCCCTGTGTAGCCAGGGAATATTTATGATTGGAGTGTGTTTGTAAAGAAAATCAGCTAGCTGTAAGTAGCACTGTCTATATCGTTAAAAAGAAAGAAACCCCTCTGCTCACAGTTTGGCAAGCAGGGCAGACCTCTGCATCCAGAAATGGGACGTACCCAAAGTCTGAGATGGAACACCGAGAGGTTTGAACACTTTGCAGCTTGGCTTGATTGCAAGGTTTACACAGGACTGTTGGTCTTTGGTATATTTAATGAGCTTTGGAAAATCAGACTGTGTAAGAGCAACCTGGAAAGGTTAGACAGCTGACATTTTGGGAGGCAGCAAATAACACAAATTGATAATGTCAAGGAGCTGATGCAAACAGTCTTTTGAGAGTTACAGGTGGGTCCTAGATAATGCTGCAGTAACTGGCACCTTCAATTTAAAAATTATGTTTTGGGTAGCAGTATTATTTCCTGTTTGCCTGTGAGACTCACCTGAAATGTCAGACAGGGATGGTGATATTTCACATGACATTTTTCTTCCTAGATTTGTTAGTGGTTATAGAGATCTCCCCCAAGGACAGCCCGTGTTTCCTTCCCTCCTGTGTTTGTGAGCAGGAGATGCTTGCAGAGTCCAGACTGGATCTTTGGGCTCCTGACCTACCCTCCAGCACTTGTGCTGATCCTGTGCTGATCCTTGCTCACACTGTGAAGTGAACAAGGAGCCGTGGCATCCAAAATACCCCATCTCACTGAAGGTTTGTGCTGCAGTGCGGAGCAGACAGCTCATACAATTAAACATGGTCAATACCACTACATCAAGCTGGCTTGAAAAGATAGCTTTGATAAGGATCCAGTGCTATCAAAGTCAGACAGACACCACTTCCTTAAGCTATACCATGCAGTTCTGTAATGTCATTTTGGTCTTGGAAAGTGGTAGCTGAAAACTTGCAGCCTTTGACGTAACTGAATTCAAAGGCTTGGGGATAATTCTGTCAGTGAGGAATGAATTCCTGTCTGCCCATCCAATTATATTTCCTAGGAGCTGCTAGAGACAGGGTGGGGCAGGAGATTTAGTCAAGCAATATTAAGTGATGGGTGGAAGATGTGTAAAAAAAAAGTGATCTCACTGTAATGAGTCAGATTCCCACCCCTTGAAGCCAGACGAGTACTTCTGAATGCCTTACAGCACAGAGGCAATTCTGCTGCGCCTCATGGGGCACCCACTGAGGGCTGGTTTTGATTACAGACCTTCAAAGACCTGCAGGCATTGGGCTCTTATGGCAAATGTCACATGAGCCTTCATCAGAAAAGGCCCTTGTGCTTTCAGATCCCAGGGTTGCTGATTTTTCTCAAAGCTGAAGTTGGTATGGCCTATCTGACCAGTACTTTACTTTGGTTCTGGGGTTAAAGTTGCTGTTGGGTTTTAAAGGTAACTCAGTAACTGAAGCCACCGGTTTTTGTAATTGACTTAAGGTGAAACAGATGATAGAGATTACTTTTATGTCTGCAAGTGCTTGTAATTGCAAATTTTGCCAGTTACTGTATTTGAATGGCTACGGCCAAATGCACTTCCACAGCAGACGCAAGTTGCTGGGCTTGCACTTTTAAACCACCTTATCACCACTGGATCATATGGACTGCATGCATATGTGAATGCCAGAAATGTGGACACATCACCTTTTTGTATTAAAGGCAAAAAAAAAAAAATTCTCTTCATATTTTTATAAACAATATTCTTTCTGATAGCTGCATACCTATGAAACTACCATGTAAATGCTGTTACGTGCTGCTGGGATGTCAATAAATTAGATTTTCTCCTGGCATTCTGTGGAAGAGGATCCTGCATTTGTGAAAAAACTGAGCTTTGATTATAAACTTAAAAAAAGGAGGAGTTAAATCTCTGCTTGTGCCATGGCACTGGAAAAAAAACCCCAGATTTTAGATGGCTGCAATAATTTTGTTTACCAGGCAGTATAGATTTGTGACTGTTTGACTTAGAAGTACAACAGAAAGACTTAAAGTCTCCAAGAGGTGTTTAAATCAGATTGATTAATTCCCTTCTCTGATAGTGAACAGCAATCTCTTGTGTATCTAACTTTTTTCCCATGGTATTTGTTACAGCTGGTGCAGGGGAGGAAAGATGAGCAGCAGAACCCCCCAGACATACCAGGTAGTGCGAGGTCTGTCCTTGACACTTGCGGGTCCATGTATTAGCGTAGGATCTTTATAAATTTTATGTTTGCTAGCTCCTTTGGAAAGTATTTCCTTGATTATACCAGTGACGTGTGAAACCCAAACTAGATATCTTCACAGCAAGCAGGCAGGCTAAGCAGGAAGCTCCACATCAGGAGGAGATCCTTGGCTTGTGCTAATGGCCTCAAATAATTAATTGTTATTAAATAATGTGACAGAAGGGCCTTTTCCCAGACTTGTCCTTTTTCCTTTCTGGGTCTGTAGTCAGTCCATTCCACCTGAGCCATACTGATACATCACCTTCATGGTGATTTTGAAAACTCCTTTTGCCCTGGCACTACAAAGTTTTAGGAACATAGATGAGGTATACCGAGGTATGTATTATTACTTTTCATTTCCTGAAGTTCAAAAACTTTAGGAATTATATTACTGTTTTCAAAAGAAAAACTCCCTGCTCCTGGCTCGTACAAGGAGACACTTTGATGCTCTTGGAAACCACCTCTTTTTGATTATTATAGGCAGAACATGGTGATGACTCACCTAGCCCATAGGCTGAACTATGGAACAGTAATGAGTTAAATAGATTGTCAAACAAAATAATTTAACTTTCGTGACAAGACAAAGGGGTTTTTTGTTTTCTTGTTTATTTTTGCTATCCTAAGTGCCTGGAACACTCAGAAATCATGTCTTTGCTTCATCTTTATCTCCTCTGGGATTGAAGACAGGTTACTGGAAAGCACTCTATGATGCTCTGCAATTCCTTAACAAAGGAAACTGCACCAGCTTCTCCTGAAGGTCAGCTTGTTTGCTTGTGTCCTAGTTTCAGCCAAGACAGGGTTAATCTTTTCCAGTAGCTGGGAAGAGGGTGTGGCCAGACCCCAATATTATTCCATCTCACATCACTTGCAAGGGGCAGGAGTCAGGAACTCCAGCTCTTGTTTTCCTGCATGAGAAAGCATGGTGTGGTGGGGAAGTATTTTGTTGTGATCTTCTACCTTCTGGCTGGCTTTGGTGAAAATTAGTTCTGCTCTATCAAGTAGTATTTTGAGTCGGCATACCAGATGTGCTCAAACACCTGTTTTAATAAAATTTTATGGTAGGACTTTTCTTCTTTAATGTGAGAAAACGAAAAATCATCCTCTTCTACAGTCACCCTTTTTATACAGTACACAAACATACACATCCCATACAAGATGCTTCTGACTCTCCTGTGACAAAATATTGAAGAGATCAAGAAAAAAGAAGTTGTAAATGTAGGAGAAAACACTTGGAACAGTCCATAACTGACTTAGGCAAGTGTAAGATGGGACATTTGACATCTAAGGTTTCAGTGCAGCTCTTTTTATGTTTCCCAGATTCCATATACCCTTACCTGCCTTGCAGAAGAGGCACATGACACAAACATGAAATGCAGCATTTTGGCCCTGTCACAATGTCTATTTCAGCATCAAGCCGGAAAAAAACAACTTCTAGTTCCACAGTCCTGGTATTTGGTAACCTGCCACGTTCACACTCTGCAATTCAAGCCACTGCTATGCATTGTAATAGTTTAGAAGAGCCCTCAGCTGAGAAATTATCCTGCTCTTGCCAGTGCTCAGAGAAGCCACACCCGGCTCCAGAGTCAAGGGCTCTGAAGTGCTCCCGGTAGTGGATCAGTGTCAGCAGCCAATGCAGAGCTGTACTGGGAGCACTTCCAAGACAATCATCACAAGACACTTGATTTCTGACCACTGACAGATGCCTCTGTATCCTGACCTTCAGGTCAAAAATGATTGTGTCTCTTGGTTTATGTCATCTGGGTCAGATGTGGGATGGCAGTAGGATGGGACTGGAGGCCAATGCCCATTTCTCTCACAGCATCACTGACAGCACAAAATTGGAGTCCTGTCTATGCAGGCTTCATAGTAATTCCATTGTAATTTATTCTTAATGTGAGGTGCCTGGTGAGGTGGGTGAGGGGCAAAGACAGCTCTCTTTCCCACCCTGACCTCCTCACTCTATCTATCAATAAAAATAGGATGTTCATAGGGGGATAAACTGAGACGGTCTGCTACCCATCAGTAATCCCTCGCTGCTTGGTACCACAATACATGGCAGAGCGGGACCTACCTTGCTCTCATCTGGCTCACCATCTTCCCAGTAGCTCCTTTCCTCCTTCCAGCCTGTCTTCCTCTCCTTAGAACTCCTTAACAGAATCCTTTCAAAACCTTTCCAAACCTTGTCCAAGCAACTCTCAACAACATCCTTTTCCTTCAACAGCAGAGCATCAGTAACTCTGTTTTTTCACATCTCAGAAGAGCCTGGGTTTGGTGTTTACCTACTTTGTTCCTAAGCACATGATTTTTCCTCTATTCAAGGGCAAAAACTCAAAAATTTTTGGAGGGGAGTAAACAATTTCATTTAGAGGGTATCCATTGCTGAGGAGGAAGTGCAAAAATTGTGCAAGGTTCTCTGACCTGCAGGAATTGGTGAAGGATTGTTCTGTGTAAAATTCACTTTAATTTCATTAGGTTAAATAGTTTTGACATAGGTCCATAAATACCTCAATTCATGGAGGAATCAAGAAAATGTGGATGTGTATTAAATGTGAAGCAGCTAAAATAATTAACTGTTAAGCATGGATAGACAGTATCATGAATTTCAGAGAAACAAGTATCTCTTGGTGAGGTACTGTATTTCTCTGTGGTGGTTGTCACTCTAGGTTGCTAAGGAACTTTGGTTCTCTACATTTCTGCCTTTAACATTTGCTTTTATCCTCACACTTCATGTGGAGCATTTTCCTTCTGTATTGATGCTGACCTTTTTCTTCTCCCTCATTAGCAGAAGCAACAGTTATGCTGCATTTATCCTCTCTAAGTCTGTTGCTTCAAAGCTTGGAAACTAAAATACAGAAAACCTTTAGACCTGCTGACACTTAATGATATGGTCATTATGCACAATAGTACAGTGGAGAAAAGTGGTTTCAAAGGGAAGGGAGCTCTGCTTTTCTTATTAGCAGTTATAATGTGGGTACTTAAAAGAAATGACTGAGGACAGATAAAATAACGTAATCAAAAGAAATCAATCTCCAAAGGAGATGTCAAGGGGCCTGCTGCCCTGCTTTGACATGCCATTAGCTTTACCTGTATAATCCCTGGCCGATGTTCTTCCTTTTTCTAACAGAAATAGTGGTGTTTTGTAAGGAGAAATTCAGCTAAATTCCCTTCTTTACCATGTGGACACAGAGCATAATCTGTTGATTGCTGCCTCTCTTGATGAAATCCCTTTTTATGTTTGGACACTGTTGTTCTGTTCCGCTCTTCTTTTCCTCTGGACATTAAACAAGTTCAGGTCTTTCATCTTTTTTCTGACAAATCATATTTCTGAACCCTTGATCATTAATGTTGCTCCAATTTGGACAGTGACTTTTTTTAAGTGCAATTTCTCCAAGAGTAGACATGTTATTGATTGTGACCCTCCAGTGCTGAGCAGAGGAATGATTACCTCCCTCATTTTGTGAATTACTTTTTCTGCTCATGTACCTAAAGCAAATCTAACACTGCAGACCTGAGGAGCCCTCCCCCGCCATCTGAGTTGTGTTGGACTCTTTGGAAGGTGATTTCCCAGTCCATCACTTGAGTCAGTAGCATACAGTAGTTTCAATAGAGCCAAACTTGGTTTTTCTCCCATTACAATTAAGGTGACTAATGTGTAATTTTACAGGAGCTTCTATTTTTCCATTTATTTATTATATCTTGGTGGGAAGAGCAAGCATCAAAGCCATTGCTGTAGGACCTTTCCCATCATCCAAAGTTCTCCAAGACTGTTCAGTGTGTTAGCTGTCTTCACTCCTGGATGAATGCCATCCAGCACGGCAGGTAATTAGAGGAGGGAATACAGGCCAGATGGAGAAAACAGATGTTAAACAGTGTGTAGGTGTCTAGCTAGTATTCCCCTTCCTTGCAAAGAATGAAGCAAAGAGCATATAATAAATTCAGCCTTTCCTGGACATAATTCCATTTCTTCCTTCTTCCACTCACTAGCTATGGCAGTAGCCCTTTACAGAAAAATTCACCGTACAAAGAGATGGCAAAATCTTTCCTACTCTAGCAAAAAGCAGTGATTTTACAGTCCCTAAATTTTCTTTTCTGAATTAGTATAAACAAAATATAACTGGAAAAAAGTGAACATTCAGGACTAAATCTGTCTGAAGAAAAAAACCTGTTCTGATACATCTCAAGTTTTAAAAAAATAAAAAATTAATTAGTGCCAGGTACTTCTTCCTTGAACATTTGTGGAAAATGGCCCTTTGGAATGGACAAATACAGCAGCCCAAGAAACTACTGGGTTCATTTAGATGTAAGGTGTGTGTCTTCTGTTTCTCATCAATCACACAGGAATTCTGGAAAGTCCTCACAACAGATTTCACAGCAGCCTGTGCTTCACTGGGTTGGAGCTGGACACAGTGCCTGAAAATAATGCCACAGACCTGGGAGCTGAAGGTGTTGCTGATCTTGTGGCTTTCTTGGTCCCACTTCTGCCTTAAGCTTAGCTTTTTGCTCCTGAATTGTTCACAAGTCAGACATTCCCTTGTGAGGATTCAAGTACCTTAAATCCTAGTCCTGAACCCTGGGAGCCTGAAGGACCTGCAGTCTTTGGGGAACAATGAAGTACAAGCTGTATGAGCAAAGGTTAAAGTCACTTTTTAAAGCTGTTGTTTTGCCATGAAAAATAGGTCAAGCTGCTGGAGATGTCAAAAATGCATTTTGGAAATATGTAATCAGTGGTAACTTGCTCCTTCTGGAGTTAATGCTACTCACTGTGGAGGATTTTTCAGAGGCATGTTCCTATGTAATGTTTGATACTTTTTAAATATCCTGGCTCCTGGGAAACCTCTTTCCTTGGAGATGCAAGGAGAACCTGAAAGAGTATATCAGACTGGGACAGTAGCACTGTTTCACTAAGTATGACTGGAACACAGCTCAGCTGTAGATAATGTTATTCCTTTTAAACTGATATATCTTTCTTGCTCAGTAGAAATTATAATTTATCATGTGCCTTCAAGGTCAAACCATGTTTTCTAATTTGAGTGAGGGAGAGATGGATTTAGGGACTGAAATCAAAGTCCCATTGAAATCTGTGGGAATTTTTGTTGACATCAAAAGGTTTGGTGTGTAGCTGAAAGCAAAGGTCCTCCTAAACATTTGCAAGTAATGTGCTCTGAGTACACCTGTATCCATATGAGATACACAGAAGCATCCAGATGCTCATTGAGAATTTATGTAGGCAGTCTCCAGGGTGGAGGGAAAGAGCCATGGTTCTGCTGCAGGCTCCCTCTCATCCTGTGCACAACGTGGGTTTTTCTGTAGCACTGGGCTCTGAGGAGAAAAGAAGCCTCTCTTTTGCAGGATTTCTTGTTCCAGGTCAGTCTCAAGGAAAACTTGTCTGTGTCACTTTGGTGTCAATCTTCTCACCTTCTTCTCCCACCATTAATTTACTGCCTCAGAGCTGCTTGGGGCTGAAGCTGCTGTGGATCTCTGCTGCCCTGGCACTCACATTGAAGCTGAGCCATTGCCCTTTGCTAACTCTCAGATACAGCTGTCTGCTTGGTCCTCTGGCAGGAAGACCATTTTTGTAACTGGCTATGCCGCAGTTTGGCTGAATTTTCAAGCAAGAGCATTTTTCAAGATGTCTTTCATTGGAGTTGTTTTCACAGTAGGTTAGAACATTTCATTCAAGGACATAAAAGCTGTTTTCCAAACAAGACAAGGAGTTTTTGAGGATTTTAACAATAATGTGTGCTTTGTCCTCTGCCTTGTCTCCTTGTACTTTACACTTAATATAAGCTTCTCCAAATGTATCTTCAATAAATAAATAAATAAACAGCCAGACTTGCTTTCTGCTTTCTTCTCTCAGGAAGTGGAAGTTTCTGGGGAGCCGGATAAGCCAGTGAGAAACTGAAATAACAGCAGGATGGAAACAGATTTAGTTTAAACTCCAGGAGCGGCTGTATCTGATGGAAGCTGAATGCTAAGTGAATCATTGTGACTCAGTAAATACGATAATGGTCTCCCCCTCTGGGATTTCGATTCCTGCCTGAGGAAACAGAAGCCTTGCTAAGCCTGCGGACAAGTGAAACCCAGCCTGCTCAAGCCTGCCTTGCAGGAGGGCAGAGTATACACCTTTTCACCTGCTGCCATGTACAGTAAATCTATCCTGATTTAACACCATCCCAGTTTGATCTGGATGGGTCAAGCATATGCTGCACAACCACCTCACCTACAGCACTCTTTGTCTTAATGTATGAGGAGTCTGAAATCCCTGCTCCTGAAGCAGCCAGAGCACCATGTGTCACGTAAATGATCATAGGGATCCTGTGGTCTTGGGCTTTCCTTAGAGCAAGCATTTTTTGTTTGAAGCATATCTTCTGCTCCCCTACTGTCTCATTTTCTTGACACTAAATCTTCCTGGTGAAAACTGCAGAAAGCAACAACCTGCTTCTTTACATATTGGTGTTGTATATTTTTTTAAAGCGTGTTGAATCACAGATTTGGAAGAGAGGCAGAAAGTGGAGTAGGCGAGATGTGGGCTGGCATAAGAGACTGAGAGACAGAGAGAGCACTCAAGCAATGGGGAGAATCTAAAAATCCATTTTGGTCAGCTAGAGCTGCAAATACAGCTCACAGCATGCCCAATGGGGCAGAGAAAAGAGCAGGGGATGTTCACCTGGAGCAGTGGTGACAAGCCTGCCTGGACCAGTGACTCTGCTTGAGTCACCTCAGAAGGCTGGGATTACTCCAGAACGGACCCAGTTTGTGTGCTGCTGCACCTCATGTACACTCCTGTTCCACTTGTAGGAAGATCCATCTTCATTTGCCCTACAAAAGAAGGGATATGTTAGTGGTTTATGTCTAAGAAGCATTCCTATCCCTTGCTCTCCCTGGGTACACAGATAAAGAAGCATCTGTGGGAGGTGAGAAGCCAACCATCAAGTGGGCTTGAAACTCACCTCCAGTGGTGGTGTTGGCGTTTATTTTCTCATTTGTATTTGGTAAAATCTTGCTTGCCGGTGTCTGCCCTCTGGATGTCACTGTTGTGCTCACTTAAATTCCTTGTTTTCACAGGCCTGGCTTATCTTTCCCTCAGTATCTGACTAAGCGTGTACGAAGTTAGTTTCCCTTCTTCACTGGTCTATCAGGATATCTTATCTGGAAAATGGGAAAAAGTATTTGTCCAGATCATATTGTGCAAATCATTTGAAAGGGTGATTGCTCTCAGAGGATTGGCTTAAAGGCACCAAAGTCAAGCACAGCACCATCTGCTCCAGTCAGAACTTCCTGAGTTGTCAAAGACTGTCATCTTGTAAATGTTTCCCCAAGGTTCCCTGCTCTGGGGCTTCTCTGAACAGCTCCTTGCTCCTTCCAGACAAAGAGATGATATTTTGAGAGAACAGTGGTTGGACTGTCTCTCTGTGGCTTCAATTTTGCTTTATTTTTGGCCCCTCCTCAGAAGTGTCCAAGTTGTACAGCTACAGAATTGTGTTCAGTGCCAAAACCTGGACTGCAATAGTTTCTACAGTGGGCAGTAGAAATCTCACCTTGATGCAAGTCTCTAAGAGCAGACAGGGAAAAAATCAAAATTCTGTTCCTTCAAGAGACTTAAGCTTACTGCAGCTGAGCCCTTCACATTTTGCTTTTGTGCTGAATAAGGCAAGCCCCAAGGACAGGTATGATGTTGCAGCTGGGGACTCAAAGATCAGGCAAAGTGGGAAACAGTGATGGCTGACACTTGGATGGGACAGTGATCAACACAAAGGGAGATTTAAAGTCTAGAAAACTAGACAGCAGGAGAGCAGAAAATACATTTCAAATCCATGATTAAAAGTCAAGACCTGTCAGGACAGAGGATTAATTCAATTTCCCTTTTCTTTCTCTCTCTTTATAAAGCACTTCATAATTGAAATCTTTCCCTGGCCAGATTTTCTGCACTGTTGGAGGAGGCTGTGTTTGTCGGAGTGTTTAGTTTGATTATTGCTTTTCTATTTGTGACTTATCATTTTATCCATAAACAATTGTGGTTTCTTTGAGATTTTTCTTGTTGATCCACATCTCTTTCTCACTTTTCCTGCTAAACCTTTCAGGACTTATGCTCACAGGAACAAGCATCCTTTGGTCTTCATATGTTCAAATGGGCATTTTGGGGTGATGATGCAGGACAGTGACAACTTTCAGGAAAGTAGGAGGTTCTCACAGAATGTACACTGTCTCACCACTTCTTTTTGTTGCTACTTTCAAGTACGTGAAGTGCTGTGATGTGAAAGGAAGCTACAATCAAGTGCCCTAAAGTCTGCTTTGTAGGAAGGTTGGTTCTTTCCCTAGGCAGCTGCTTTGTATGGCAGCCTGCAAGGGACGAGCCTGCATCCTGAGGGAAAATATGCCAAAGAATGACCCTCCTGCCAGGTTTGGTGCCTCCATGGGAGCTGTAAGGGACCGTTGTCATTATGCCATAAATAACTGGAACCAGTAGCTGGTTTTCCCATGTTTTCCACCTGGCCTTGTGCTAGCTTTGGATCTCCTTTCACAGTAGAATCCAGCCACGTTTTAGTTCTGGTGGGAGCAGCCTCAGAGACAGATGGGGGCAGCTGGTTATGGCAGCTGGATAAATTTTTTGCCTTGCAATGATTAAAAATAAAGAGGTTCATCCATGCTTAGGCTCAAAGGTTATTGTTTTCACTGAAACATTTCCTATCAGGCTCTGTATGATATGATGTTATTTTTTACTTCTGAGTTCCTGGAAGAAGCACTCTGTGAAAAGTGTTGCTTAACTTGCCAGTGTAGAGCTGTTGCCTACCCACAGACACAGCCTCAGCAGTGGCAGTGGGGAAGAAAAGTCCACAGACAGACCCTGCTGGTCCCTCCTGGTGTAGTCTTTACATCTGACTCTTAAAATACACTGCTGGAACTCAAGGTACCACACTAATATGAAAGAAAACATATCTGGGAAGTATGACCCATAATCGAACAAGGCCACATAAAGGCTATCATAATTTAGAATAGACACCTATAAATAAATCCATTGCATTTTAAAGTTGTTCCATATGCAGAGATATTTACCATTGTAAGTCGTCCATGTTATGTGGGGTTTGTTTGTTCTCTCTTGATTATTTTACATGCTGGCAGTTATCTCAGATTTGCACTATTTCTATTGCTTGTACAAAGTAACACTTCATTGCTCTCTATTGTATTGCTGTGTTGTGTTTTTGTTTTACTGGGCTTCAAACTTCTGTATTCCTCAGAGCTTACATCTCCAGTTTCTGCTCTCTGTCACACTGTCCTTGACCTGCTCCTGTCTCTCAGTTTATCTGAAACATTTCAATTTTATATTCTCCAAATCTTCACTTTTAAGCTCAAAGGAAGTACCAGCCCATTAGCCCTTCCAACCAGCTAACTAGCTGATCAATAAATGCGTGACATTGTCTTGGAACTGTGTTTGTTCCACTCAGGTCTTTTCATGCTGAGACCAAGAGGTCTCAGGTTTTTGTGTGTTGTTTGGCATCCTCCTGTTCTCCTGGTTTTGTTTTCTTGCTTGACTCAATGTCAGCCTGCAATGCACTTTTTTTTTTGTCTGCTCGGGGGCATATTTAAAGATTATTTAAAGGCTCAAAATAAGACAGGCAACAGAACAAGAACATGTTGCAAATAAAGGCCATAGTTGTAATTCTCCTTCTTTGCAAATACACATTCATTTTATGCAGGGGGGAGGATCTTTCAGTTTCACTAACTGTGGCTGCACTCAGAAATAATGACAGATTACATATAATGGTTCTGTGACCATTTTTTACTTAGTATCCAAGTGGATTCTAATGAAATATCTTCCAAGCCCTAAAACTTGTCTTTTCCTTGCCCAGCCTCTATCGTAGATATTATTACAGGATTAGAAACCCTGTGCAGGTCAGATATCCTCTTTTTCAAATGACTAGATAGTGCTGATACAATTATCAATTACAGTGTATGATATTCTGGTCATCAGCTGCAATGATCAATGATTTCTTCAGAGACATTTGCTCTATTAAAAATACATCAGTAATAAATTACCTTCTCCAAAGGTCCTGCTGTAGGAGGTACCTAGCAGCTCTGAGAAGACCCATTTAGTTAACAAATGTGAGGTTTTCTCTTTTAAGCTTGAGAAGAGGACTTTATCTTCACATGAATACCAGGGCTGGTGATGAGCTGCTGCCACTGAACCTGAGAGAGTACCTTGAGCCCCATGCTCTGCTCCAGGACCACCTCCTGCTCACAAGGACATCCTTCATGACAAGGATCATTTGCCATTCTCCATCTCTGTGGAAGTTCTCTCTGGAATCCAAGTATGATTCTAGCAGTAAATGCACATCCTTACAGTCAAGTGGCCAGTGTGCAAGACGTGTGAAGATGACCTTCCTTCCTGCACCCAGAAAGGATGTTGTCTCCCTCTCCCTCTCCAAAAAATAATGATGTGATGCCAGGGTTTTGACTAGCATGAAATGTCACTGCCTGCAGCATCATTCAGCACTTTTCCTTCCCTTCTCTCTGACCAATTACTTATTCTTGACAGTGTCTGCCCACTGAGGGAAAAAAGAAAGCTCTGTGGATGATACATAGATCATAAACTGTTGATAACTTTGGCATTCTTTGCTCTGAGAGGTGGATAATTGCAAAAATATTTCCAAAGTTGTATTATATAAAATAATAAAAAAAAAATGAAAAAAGTAAGGAACATTTTTTCTTGGAAAATTTTTAGGTATTTGGATTATATGAAAGGCCCCAAAAGGGAAAACAGTGAAAAAGTTGGGATAAACAGACTTCCAGTGCGGATATTTTCAAAATACCTCTATCCTCTACTGAGCAATCTAAGATTACCTTCTCACTCCTGGAACTTCACTACAATGAGCAATTAACATCTTTTAAAGTATTTCTTGCATAAGAGAAATTGCAAATAAAAAATTATAAATATTTTTCTGTTGGTACATATATGGAAAGAAGGACAGAGAGGATTTTAATTGTACTTTGAGAGATCTAATGATTTCTTAATGCTGACTCGGCGATGAGAGATGTGGTTCTCCATGATTAATCATCTCTTAGAACAAAAAATTAGCAAACAGCACACAGAAAACTCAGAAAGCTAGTGGTCAAAGAGTGTGCCTTGCCAAGCATACATCTAGCAGAGCAGAGAGAGATTCTTCATGGTTGTTCTGTGACTGAATTTTTTTATTCACCAGGACAATGCCGTCGTGATGAGGTTACTGCCTTCAGAGTACAGGGGAGAGTTTGTAGAGCACTTCAAAATATTGCAATCACTACATTTCATTGTTTACCCTGGGTGCACTAAATACTTTGTGACCAATCCATTCTTACAATGAACACCTTAGACCTGTATTTTTTCCTAGCAATCTGCAGCGAGACTGAACCTTGCATTTCAGGAGCGTGACTTTTCTAGAGGCATGACTGGCCTCCTGATCTAGTTTTCTAAGTGATAGTTGATTGGTCCCAACTAGAAGAATATGGGCAAGGCGTGCAGATTTTTTGGCAGAGCACTCACCTCTGTTGCATTGCAGGGCCCATGCTGGGTAGGAAAAGAGTGGATTGTCCTTTAAAATCCTGAGTTATATTGTTTACTGGAAGTAAAGGGAAGACTTTGAACTAAAATAATTACATTTAAGGAGCAAGACAAAAGAGCTCCTAGATGGATAATAAGTTTCCTATTTATATGTTCACCCACTAAAATGCAATCAGCAATAAAAAGCTGTTCCTTTAAATGACGCTCCAGTACAGTTGCTGCAACATAAAAATTTGTTCACTTATTCCAACACTTACTAAAGAAGCAATTAGTTATGGTTAAACCTGAATCAAGCAAATCTTCACAGATGAGAGATTACTTATTTATTGCTAAGTCCTTCATAATTAATGGAGTTTCATTTAGTTGAACCAGTGACTCAGTCACCCAGGAGAGCAAGAGCCATAATTCCCGCTGTGTTCTTAGCCTCTGGAAAACACAAAGCTGAGAGAAGAAAACTCATGCTGGCTAATGCTGATGCCAGTAGATGAGAATGCTTAAATATATGAATATTTGTGAGCAGAGCAGCCCCTGTGAGGAGGAAGGGCAACATTTACTTAAACTGTGAAATGGAAGAACCCATTGGCAATCAATCAGAATAGATAATCAAAAGCAGAGGTTTTGTGACCAGGTTCAAATGAGGAAAAAGAAAGTGTAATTCCCTCACCCAATTAAACCTCAGGACATACTTGCTCAGCAAACAACTGCCACTGCATTAGGTTTTTTAAGGACCTTTTCCTCGCAATGAAACAATGATTCATCCATCATGGGTAGAAGAGAAGGATGTTAAAGGTAATCTGTTGCTTGACAATTAATGTGGAGCAGATGATACTTTTGGAAAGGCTAATTTGGACATTCATCCTAGATATTCTAACCTACAAATATTAATCATTGCTTAGTCTGAAAGGGACATCTGAAGGTCATCTGGTCAAACTGCCTGCTCAAAGAAGGCTTTGTCATTAGGACAAGTTGCTTGGGTCTTGTCCAGCCAAATTATTATTATTTCCATGGCTGGAGATCCCATTTTCCAAACAGTGACTCAGCTTAGTGAACACAAAGCTCAGGAGAGTGAGGGAAGAAATTAATGAACAAAAGGACTAAATTAATTGCATATACCAAGATAAGGACAGGATCAATTTATGACTGATCTGCTAAAGAGAGAGAGGGGAGAGAAAGCTCTTTTTCTTTCCCATAATGGCACTGCAATCAGAACATGTCTTGGACCAGTAAATGGAATTTGAGATGCATGGAAATGGCTGTCAAACACTTAGACAATAGCTGGAATAGAGAGAGGAACAGACTTTTCTGTGGGCACACTATGGATGTAACAGATGAGCACGTGAGGAGAATGTTGACTCTTGAGGAAACTCTTTCTAATAGTACACTCAGTAGAATTGGAGTTGTCTTAGTGTAGGTTGTCCATCATGGGTATTTTCAAATGCCAGTCTGTCAGGAATGTCTCAAGCACAGCTAATTTGGCCTTGAACTCAGAGGACAGATACAGTGATTTGCCATTTCAGCTCCATTTTCCCTGAGTCTGTGATGGAAGAACAGGAACTTTGAACCTCTTCTAAGGTCTTCTTGTGAGCCATGAGTCAAGGATCAGGAAGCAGTACACTGGTTCAGACCTACAGGTATAAATGCATAAGCTGATTGCTTGTAAACCAAGCCCTGTTGACTGTTTTAGGAGTAGAGAACACTCCATTTATGTGTTTAGCAATGGGTGACACACCAAAAAAAGAATATGTTTTCAAATTATATTCCCTCAAGAGAGGTGTTCTCAATGACACAAGATAATTTTTGGGGGCTAGAAAGCTCTGATCATTACCCTACCCTTGTTTTAGAAAACTTTGTGTTTCAGATCTTATTTTTAAAGCCAATATTCTTCAGTGAATGATGAAACATCCTGGGATTTCATAGCAGTGGCTGAGTGAAAGAACTGGTAAAGCAATATGGAACTGTTATTCAAATAACTGCACCAAATCCTGCCTTTATAGTGGGTTATTGCCATTTTTGGGGCTCTGTTGAGCACAGCAATGACGTTATTTGCAGTCCTAGTGAAGAAGCACCTGGATAACAAAACAGCCCAGTAATCAGTGCCTTTAGCAGTCCCTGGAGAGACTGAGGACTGAATGGCCACATAGACTGAATATTGTACAGCAATTTCCATATGGATGCATCTGGTGTAGCTGCAGACTCTTTTTACCAGAGGATCTGACACTCAGTATTCTGCAGAAATGGGATTATGAGAGTTCATAATTGCACTATGTGTTCCCTGGAGACCTATCCAAATGCTTCAGTCGTTAACAAGCATTTTTTCTTAAGCCACTGTGATTAAAGCAGACCTACTGCAATCATAATATTATGCAAGTGTCAGCAATGACTGGAGAAGTGCAAATTAATAGCCCAGTCTTATCCCTGTAGTCAATGAAGCAGATTGTTGAAAACCATGACATTCACCGCAGGTAGAAAAGTTCCTTTGAATACCTTCACTGTCCAGCTAAGAATAACAAAGCACTTTTATGTAAAAGTGACTATGTGTGAAAGCCATATTTGTACCCTGCACTCAAGAAAGAGATATCTGCACCAAAACCATTGCTCATTGCACCATTGTTCAGCAATGTTTATGTCCTGCCCCTCCACTTAGAAATCAAATGTCATCCATAGGTCCAAGTATTCACGTAAGAGCAAAAATCCGATTTACTCAAATTGCCATGCTTCTAGGAAATAACATATGACTCTGGAGGATCTCTATTTTGAGCTGTTGTGACAAAAAATGAATGAGACCAAGGATTTGCTTTTCACTTGGAAAGCAATATGAGTTGAGCTTTCTCTTTCACCAGAGTTTAGATGTGTGTAACTAAAGTTTGTAAGGATGGGAATTGTCTTGATGAGTGTATGAATGAATGAGATATGTTACTCTTGACATATGTATTCAGAGATAGGATTGTATTCCAAAAATTTTGCATTGGTAAGTTTTTCACTAAACCTCACGTTGTGGTTATATATAGAGCAGTGAAAATGTATTGTAAAGGTAGGTCAGAACTGTATGGACTGTTTGCATGATTTGTTTGTTTTTGTCTTTTTTCTAATTTAAATGCTTAGAGTGATGATATACTAGAATATCTCTAATTGTTAAGAAAATTTGAATTTAAGAAATTCATTGCAACTAGCTGGGCTGGGTACTGCAGGACCACACTTCTGTCTTAAGCTTTGGTCATAGTAATATAATCTTTGACAAATGCCACAGAACATACAGTATTTCCTATGTTTGAAAAATAAAAGGCAGGGAACTGCTCATTGTAACAATGTTTTCAATACTGATAACTTGCAACAAGAGAGGGTGTTTTATCATAGAAGTGGACTTTGCAGTGGCACTCTGCAAGACAGAATGCACTAAACATGTTTCTGTTGGCTTTTCTGGTCTTTGCCACCTCTTTACCACTCAGTATAAAACCATTCCCAGGAATAGGGGGTTCCTTGTTTTGTTAGGTCTGACAAATGTCACTGATTTATGGAAAGCGATTGGGAGAGATGAAAGAGGGGTATGTATGTATCCTTTGGGAAAATCTTGAACAAGAACATTCTTTTTAATGAAATGCAAGTTGGAACTCAAACCACACACTCACATTGTTGCCCCATCAGCAAATAAAACACATGGGGGACTTATGTTTCTGTTGAATCTCCCATCTCAAAGGCAAAGGATGGATGGAAGTTTTCCCCATCTTCCATTTTCACCTATTTTTGGCCCCTGAAAGTATTTTACTGTTGTTATTGTGCTGTATGGCATGGTGGCAGCTCAATCAGAGTTGCAGGACTCTTGGTAAGCAGAAAGACAGAAAAAAAAAGTGATTCCTCTCCCAAAGAGCAAAAACATAAAGGCAGACAGAAGACAGCAGACAGATGCAGTCAAATGAGATGCTAAAATGAAACAGTAAGAAAATGTTAGATGCTGTGACAGCCAGCAATTCCCAGCAGACCTGCATCATAATTGCTGTTAAATTTCATAGTTGTTGCTGTTGAAGTAGAAAAATAGCAAAGGAAGGCTTTAAAGGTGGCAATCAATTGGCTTTGTTTGTGTTTTGAACTGGTTCCCTCTAAGGGGAACACAAGGGTCCTTAGAATGTGACTCCTTCAAAATGTTACAAGGGAATGAAGGGAATGGGGTGGAAATCAGTACTTATTTTTATACTGCTTATCAACAAGTCTGCATGTAAGTGAGGAAGAAATGGTGCTTTCTTTTAAGTTTCTCTTGAAGTCTCCTGGTTTGTGCCACCCAGAACCTCTTCTCCTGGGCCAGGGACAAGTTTTGGATCTGGCTGGAGGGTGTTTCATCAGCTCTAAGCAGTATATTATACTAGATGTTCTGTAAAAAGTGCTGTGTATGTTTGGGAGACTGCTATATTTTTCCTCTGAGAGTCAAAGTTTAAAGCAGCTAACCTCAAAGTCATCCTTTTAAAATTCATATGATCTGCAAATTCTTTTCCACTGGCACTTCTAGCAAACGTGGAATGTTTCTACCACACAGTTTTTCAACCATTTCCCCAATTTTGCTGTTATCAGTTTCCTAAGGGGATTTGTTTTGTTTGTTTATTTTGGAAGAATCCTATTTTTCTAGCATCCCTCACACCTCCAGCAACCTTTAGAATTTCTTATCTACCTTTGCAGTTTTCCCTCTGCTGGTGACAGTAATCTTATTATAATCTATTCCAGCCTGCAGAGAATTCTAATGAAATCTCTTCAATGTGTCTCAGCACACTTGTTATAAAGGCAGGGTGACTCACATGCTGAAGTTTTGAAGCAGTGTTTGAGGAGGGAGAGAATTAGAAAATTCAGAGAGCTGGTAGGGTTATCATGACAACTATTTCACTTTCAAACCTGTTGAGAAGGAATCTGCTGTGGGTTGCTGACTTTTGCTGGATAATGTGAGATGCTATCCCTGTATTTGCTGAGTATCTTTCATCCAAGAATTTCAAAACTTGGTATGTGTGTTCAGCCACAGGGAACAGAAAGAGACACTCAGAACTGGGAAGAAAATGTACCAAGAAGATCTCTGTAACAGACCAAAATCAAGGACTGTGACCCAGTGTTGTGTAAAGCCAGCAACAAATTTGCTTGCATTTCTTGATCTTGCACTGCTGACTAATTAGGCTTAATACATTCAGTGTCCTTTGAATGAGGCATTAAGTGCACTGCAGAATATGTTTCAGCTCTTATAACTGGTAGGAATAATCCTGTTAAGGTGATTTGGCCTATTCCCAGGGTGGCATGCATAACACTGGCAGTAATTCCAGTATGCTGAATTACATTTCCTTCAGACGTGGGCATGGCCATATTTTTGTAAACCTAATGTGGAACAAAATGAGCAGGGCATCACCTAGAAGAAGATCCTGCTTGTTTCATATTGCTATATTTTCATAATTGAAATCCTATCTACTAAACTATATTAATAAATTAAATCAAGCTTAGCAATGTTCCTAAGGGGAAAACATTTAGCTAATATTCACCAGACATTTATTTAGCCAATTTATTGGCTTATATCCACATGTCTTCTAACATTCAGAGTATTAGTAATTTCTTTTGCTGTTTAAATTTGATTAACTTATGCTATTTAAAATTTCTGCACTAAAATAAAATACCTGTAGCTCAAAACTCTCAAGCTACAGAAAACACTTTTTACTTTTTTTCAAGTCTTATCAATGCTGAATGAGGAGCATTTCTCCTAACTAATTAAGGGCTTAGGAGTCTAAACACAGTGATTATATTTTCTGAGAGAGGAATAAAAACATGTCTGTCTATCTGTCTAATCTATCTTCTCTTACTTTAAATAAAGCTATGTTTACAGATCCATAGAAATCTTCTGTAGCAGAAAAACTGTGCTCTCCACACCCCAAACCAGTGAGGACAGTGCAGAAATCTTTGATAGACATGACGCCAAGCAGGTTCTTGTTAACATAATAAAAATTTCTTCATGAAATGTTGGCAAAGAATGAGCTGATTTATCTTCAATAACACAGCTAACTTAATCTTCTTTTCCCATTTCCTGGTCCCACTACTGCATTGATGATACTGGTTCCATACTGACGCCTTCCCAGTCATCTTCTGGTCACAATCACTGTCCTTTCACTGACCTACAGGTAACTTTAAAACCACCCATTGGCCTGTGATCGTCTCCAAGTCATTTTACATTATTTCTGAAACAGCAGGCTTGCATAAATTGAGATACAGACAATAAAAGAATTTTTTTGGCCATGGTTGTGTAAATGAGAAGCAACCTTTCATTTTTCTGGAGGGAAAAGTCAGCTTGGATGACCCCAAAAGCAAGAACACTCTCAGCATCTCAGCATGTTTATAATGGTTAATCCATGCTCATAGGACTTTTAAAAATATAAATAGATTGTGTTTCCTCCTCCAGCACTCCCATGGCAGTGTATGTGGCATAAGCTTAGAATTTAAAAATCTTCTTAAGCCTCTTGCCCATTTGGAATCTGTTAGTAACTTTAAGAGTGACCAGGGAACATTCTTGCCCCAAGTTACCACCAAATATTATTAAACTTGAGAGTTTTTCCAGCCAGCCCTTTCTCCTCACACCACCTGGATTTCATCCCAGGTCGATCAAGTTATCCGATCAAGATCTTTGGTAGAGACATCTCTGGTAGAGACTTCTAGCACCTTTCTAGTTTTCTGGTTACTTTTGTTCCTTTCTGCGGAGGGAAATTTCTAATTTCCTTCATTACTCATCTATAAATATGTCTCACTTTTTACTGACCTGATTTCACACTTGTGAAATGAAGACAACATCATACACCATAAAAGACTAGAAGATAATTAACTGGAGATATTAAGGCTGGTCTTAGGGGCCTGATTACAAGCTTGCTTAGATCTAAAGCTGTTCTAATTTGCATCACTTCTGCAAAACATCTTTATGTTCTAAATACATTTGGTGCTGATGTAGCTTATGGTTGCATAACATCCTTCACTCTTTTGCCAGTGACATGTGGGCAAAATTGGAGCCACTTCCAGATCCAAATCTTGTTAATTTCTTAGCTGAACTCCATAATAGTTTTGCCTTTACATACAGAATTTGAGGTTTCACCCTTAAACTAAAAGCTATTCAGAGAATGGGACAGCTAGTCCCAGTTTACAAAATACTAAGAGCTGCCATGTACAAATAATTCAGGTTTAACCAGATTTTGGCATGAAGGACATTACCGGGAATCTAGATAACAGGAACCAAACAATTTTTCCTGCTGGCTCCACTTGCCTTCATAGTAAATGGCAAAGTTATAATAGTTATAAAATAGAGAGATACATTAGAATCACATTTTCAATACAGAGAAGGGATTCAAAAATATTCTTGGTAGCCCAGTGAGAGACAATGTCCTGCAGTTGTGCTCTTCATTCAACCATCCTCACAGATGACTGCATTTTGCCTTTTAAGTGCTGATTGTGATGTGGTTAAGTCCAGTACAAAGCAGAGACTTTGCTGAACAAAAGTATTTTTCATTCCAGTCAGAGGACTGCATGTTCTCTCAAGAAAGGCTCTCACTGCTGGTGACAAGCATTTGAAATTCAGTAACTAATTTTGGTACATTTCTTCAGTGTTTCTTTTTTCTTTATTTTCTTTTTTTTCCTTTTTTTCTTTTTTTTTTACAATAGTTTCATCTCGTTATAAACTCAGTGGAAAAATAAATCTCATGTCAGCATAAAGCTCCAGTCCCTGAAGTTCAGATCACAGAAACAGTCAATGTTCTCTGTTTTCGCAAATGGAAGGGATTGAATTTTTCATTGTCCCCACTGCCTTTTCTCTTCTGCTCATGCCATCATAAATCTTCTCTTTAGAAGTATTTCATTATGTATTGTGACAATTGCACTTTTAGAAATGTTTTCAGTCATCTTTACAACCGTTCTACAAAGCAGACTGGAGATAAGGTGTACCCCTTACCTTTAGTTGTACCTTTTCTTCTTCCTCCAAGAAATTGGAAATGTTTTCCTGCTATTGTTCATTTAGAGATCTCCTTGGTTACTCTTTACTTTAATAAACCCTTTCTTGTTCTCTTCTCTATTTCCAGTTTAGTTTAGTTAGTCCTATTTTTAGCTGTCTTTTGTAAAACATGGATCAATCAGCCTGTTAATTTTTAATATTCAAACTTTAATAGTCTGATTATTCTTAAAAATTACAATAGATGTTTTTTGATCATTTAGATTGTATTTCTGCTGCTGTCATTATCTGTCATTTTGATAAGATTCTTTTAGACTATGGGAGGCCTCCTTGCAAATCTGAATCTAGGTCTGAACTGACTTTTCCCTTCATAGTGATGCACTCTTTGAAGGTAAAGGCACCACACAAGACTGCCTGAAGTTTAATGTAGCACAGCCATGTTTCCCTCCTTTCCCTTCTTCATTACTCTTTCAAATGAGGTACATTTAGTTTAACTTTATGCCAAGTGTCTGGTGGGTGAATGAGAGAGAGAGAAATACTTTATACACTGAACTGTTCCTTGAAATTTTTTAAATGCAACCTACCTAAGACTTGCATAGCAGAAGTGATATCATTGTGGATCAGAGTTTAAGCAATCAATCATACAAAATTCCTTAATGAAAAAAAAAAAAAAGGGAAACACTTATAAATCTCATAAAATCACATATAAAATTTTTGCTTTGGGTGGTATCTCTGGCAGCATCTGTACCACAAATCGTATTCATGGCATGTTTTTCCACCTGTTGTACTAGATGTAGCACTACAGCCTTGCAAACATACCAGGTGCTTAGTGTAATTTCCTTCTCCATTTTATTCAGATCATCTACTGTAATTTTTTTTTTGAATGACTCCCTTTTAGGAGATGGTAATTGCAGCAATTTTGGAGCCTTTCAGTCCATAGTTCATTACAAAGCTAGGTGTGGAATTATACATTATTTTACATTGACTGGTAATTGTTCTAAAATCCTCTATCAGAAAAAGAAGCAAAAGCTGTTGATGAAGTCTTAGGTGCTGTAGGCTCTGCTGTACAGAACATGTCAGATCTACAAGGAAAAAAAGGAAAATATAAAGTGCTACAATTGGTAGAAGAAATTAGATTATAATACATAACATCAATTGAGATGTCTTTGAATATCACGGGTAATCATCCATCATTAAATGTTGTTTCTCAAACTGCACAGTGTATTTTATGAGGTATTTCTACCAACCCAAGTGCACATGAATAACCTTTTGTGTTATTTCTTCCTCTAGACTTGTGCTGTTTAATCATTCACCCAACAGACAAGCACTATAAATCATTTCAATCATTCAGCCCAACCTTTCAAAGAATGAAGAAGTCACAGTAGGAGACTTCCTCAAGTGCACTTTAAATCATGTGCGGCAGGTACCAGTAAAGATACCCTCATAAATGTAAACATGGTGTGGCTAGGCCAGCAAACAGACTAATTTTTTAGTCTGTGTAAGCATCACTGGGTCCCATGGTTCACCCTTGAGTGCCAGAAGTTTCGATATGTTTATCAAAGGTTATAAAGAGAAAGTATTACAGAAATAGAATATTTTAACACAAAGTCTCTGCTAAAACAAAAAATGCCCTCATGGCCCCAGTAAAAACTTTTTGCTTACAGAAAGTCTTCTTTTCATTTGATCCTTTTGTCCCCTTCCTTATCAAGGTCTTGGTATGATTACTTTTTAGCAATAAAATCTGGTGTTGGCCAGAGTGATTCTTCCAGAGTGCTTAGCCACAAAGCACTGGACTGTGAGGCCCCTGACTGTTTGGTCCCTCGATTTCCACCAGCACTTCCAGGGCTGAATCTGGGCATTGTTCAAGATTTAAGTATTTGAGAGAAAGGATGAGAAGAATGGGCATTCTCCCAAATATCAAATCATTACTGCTTTCAACAGCACTATTTTGTGCCTTTAAGTAAGATGGTGTTGTTCAAGAGAGCTGTCTTATATTGCATCTCTTTGTAATTGTTCCATTGGCTGGTGCAACTACAGCTACCATTCTGACTGAAAGATGAGGATCTAATTAAAGCAAGCTACGTGTTTGCTGGCCCAAAAAGATTTAATCTTAAAGGCACTGAACCATGTGGTACCAAATGGCACTGTTTCCTTCACTAACTCGGTGGAGGAAGGCATGAACCAGGCTCTGAGTGACCCTACTCTGGGGCCACACCAGTTTTCTTTCTTCAAGTTGATCTTTCCAATACCCAAAGCTTTTGGAAGGAAAGGAGGTTCAGACCCTCCCTTTGAGTCTGGCAAGTCCCATTTCTTCCACAGGCCCTAAACCTGACCCTTGACTGTCGGTGAAGGGGGCAAGAGACTCCTGCTGAGATTTCACTCTCAGCACTAGGGACCACAGAAAGTGGTGATACCAGTTTTTTGGAGGGAGACAGTGGAAGGACAGGCCATTTAATGATGGCTGCTGCCCCCTTGTCCTGGTTTGCTCTCTGGCACACTCTTTAGTGGGAGGTAGTGGTGCATTCAGTACTCTGAGCTCCTCCAGTATCTGCTCATGGGTGCTGAGATGTGGTGGGATCATCCATCCCACCTGATGTCAGCACCAACAAAGAGCCAGGGCTTCTCCATATCACAGGTTTGATGAAATATTCTGTGTTTCATGACTCCTGCTACATTTGCCCCAGCAGGAAGCCCTTCACCTCCAAAAAAAGGGCTTTTTCCTGGGTGAGGCAGCAGCTCCAAGCCTCCAGTTCCTGCTGAGCTTGATGTTCAAATGACTCTTCCGTGCTGCTCCTCTTGTGATCATAATCACACCCAGGTTGTATAAGAAAATGCCTTTTTATGAGAAAAAGCCTTTTTGTTCTTTTTTCAAGATCCAATCTGTATTGAAAGCATCCAACTGTGTTTTTATTTCTTAGGCAATTTATTTAACTACAACAAAAGAGATTTAATATTTGATGAGTCATTTCATGACTTAGACATATATCCAGAGCTCATTCAGTTTTCACTCTTGAATGTCTTCAGTGCAAAGTGCATTAATCTTTTAGTCCTGGAGCTGCCTGCACTCCTCAGAATTTATTTTTTTTCTCATCTCTGATCTTCAAAATTATTTTGATGGGAATAAAGATGAAAACGGAGTGGATAGCAAGAGTCACATACTCTAGTCTGGGGATTCTCTTTGATGCTAGAAGCTTTCTCTCTGCAAGATCTTTCCTGGCAAAAGATGTGTGGATTTTGACCTTGATATCTGATCTGTATTAGAGGAATTAACTTCTTTCCTTATCATATCCTCTGCCTTATCTCTTGGGACTAGCTTTGTATATAATGTACCATTCACCTTAAATTCTCTCTCAGAAGGAAGCCTTTTTGAGATTTCTGGAAGTTTCATTTCCTTTTGAAAATGCACAAAAAAATTGTTTTTTTTAAATGAAAACACAAAGTATTTACAGAAGTCCAAATGAAGTCCCAGGAGAACACTCTTCTTTTGATACTGTGATTCAAAGTCGCCACCATATGTTCCCACAAGCACATCAGTTCATAAAAGCTGATTTCTTTTTTCTGCAGGGTTTGAGCTCCTAAGTGTGTGTATGTGTATTCTGAAAACAAGATTTCAGACTAGCAGATACAAAGGGGCAAGAAGGGATTATTACAGTTTCAATAAATGAGAAACAGGGTGCTAGGGGAAAGAAGAATAGGGACACTCTAAGTGAATGTAAATAACACATGCTGATTTTCTAGTGGGAGATGAACACGTCGGGCTAGGTGCTGCCAGGAGCCCAGGAGAGTGGGATGGAACCAGCCTGCTCTCCTTAGCACTGTGTCCTTGTTCCACACCTTCATCCAGACAGGAGAGGGTAGTAAGGGATGCTGCCGTGGTTTAGGGCTTGGTGAGGGATGTGTATGTAAGAATTGTAATATTGCTAAGTTAGTCCTTTGAGCTTCCCAGGGTGCCACCACAGGAACATCTCAGTGACTCAGACTCTGCTTTGTGTGCTGAGAAATCTGATCAAAGGCTTCATAAATCTTGTCACCAGGGATAGGACATAAGACACGGTGTTCCTGCTCTCCCATTTTGGAGCAAGAAATTAATTTCAAAAGTAGAGCTGAAGATAGTAATTCTCCAGTGAGAGTTTACTCTTCTGTCCTTATTTATCCTAGATCTCCATTCCTAACAGGTACAGGAAAATAAGAGAGAAAATATGTCAACAAGGTGCCCAGTGATTTTTCTTTTATTAAATCACAGTATCATTAAAAACATATTGGTTCACTGAGCTGCCCAGACTTTGTTCAAACCTCTCAGGGTCTTAATGACTCATGACCAAGGATGTTTACAACTGCACTTCAAAGAGATGTCAGAGAAGCAGATCCAGTGTGGAGAGCAGACTTCAACCCACACTGTGGCGCTCAGACATCACTTTGCTGGCTTGCAACACTTCACATACACAAGTGGGCAAATGACAGATAACTCCAATTTACTATTTTTTTCTAATGGGCTAATGGTTGGAAAGGGACATAGATGTAAAGAAAAGGGAAAGACAAAGAGAATAGATCACAAATTTATAGAATCATTATGGTTGGAAAAGACCTCCAATATCACTGGGTCCAACCTTTGGCAGAATACCACCATGTCAACTAAACCATAGTACAAAGTGCCTCATCCAGTCATTTCTGGAACTCCTCCAGGGACAGTGGAGCACCACCTCCCTGGGCAACCCTTACCAATGGCTGACCACACTTTCAGTGAAAAATTCCTTTTGATGTCCAACCTAAACCTCCCCTGGTGCAGCTTGAGATTATGTCCTCTTGTCCTGTCACTTGTTGCCTGGGAGAAGGGACTGACCCCCACCTGGCTACACCCTCCTTTCAGGCAACTGCAGAGAATGTTAAGGACTCTCCTTCTGCAGGCTAAACAACTCCAGTTTCCTCAGCTGTTCCTCATGACTTATTCTCTAGAACCTTCGCTAGCTCTGTTGCCCTCCAATGTCCTTCTTGAGGTGAGGGCTCAACAACTGGACACAGTACTCCAGGTATGTCCTCACCAGTGAGAGTACAGAGGGACAGTCATCATGACTGACGATCATGACAGACTCTGGTTTCTCCTTCCCCCTGTTGACTTTCCCACTGCCTGTGTGTTCCACAGGTGGCTTAGTGGAGATGGAGCTGTGTTTGCATCCTGATGATGCAGTACCAATGACATACACACACTTCTTTGACTGGAAATGTATCACCAAAAAAACCATCTTGGCCAAGTACAAATGTGAGCTTAAAATGGCAGTGTCCTCCTGACTCCTTCTGAAGTACTGGAGGTGTAAACAGCTCTGCTCTCTCATCACTCACTGTTTGCAGATGCCCTCTCACATGAAAACTCTTTTGATTTTGGCTCCCAGCTCATTCCCAGACTTGTACAGCAGAGAGGCTCCAAAGGTCACCATCTGCCTTTAAAAAATGAACACATTTAGTAAACTCCCATCAAGGCTACACAAGCAACGTCTCTTGACTTTATATTTGGTTGTATTTAATATTCTGTTAATTTGCCAGATGCCTTTTCCAGGCTTTGGACAGTGCTTCTGCTACAGTAAATATCAGCACTGCTTCTTGGATCTGATGGCCTGTTTTGGCACTCTCCTATGGAAAACCATCTCACATTGCTAAACAGTTTAATTTACTGAAAGCCTTCTAACAAATTCATTTACCAAGCAGTAAAGGTCATGGGATATACATACATTTTAAGTCTTTCAAATAAAAATGCCTGAAGAAAAGTCCAGGCAAACGGATGTACTAAGATCTAGGAGTGAATAAGGGATGATATTTAGGGTTTGGAAGTTTTAAAGATGGGTGAGGTTAATAGAGAAAGAGGTGGAGGTTCAGCTGGGAAGCTGTCATTGTCTCTCCTTGGATCCTGGACTGGTGTCATTTAGGTCCCAGCTGAGTTATATGGCTCCAGACTACATGATTTGATTTCTTTCTTATTGCCCAGGACCTTATCCAAGGGCTGGTTTCAGCAGCATGTAATTCATTGTGCCCATTGTATAACCTGCAGTCTTTTAATCTTTCTTTAGTTTTCCATATCTGTTGGTCGTGATGTTTTTGACATCATCTACTCTTGTACAATTGAAATTGCACTGAAAGAAGAGCTCTTTGGACTATTATGAAAATCCATGAAATCCATCAAAAAATCTTATTCAAACATAAAAAGAGCCAATTTATGCTCAGTGAGATCTGACACTGGAATTCTGTAATAGCATTTTCAGCTCCAACTTCTGTCTTTTACTTCCTCTTTCTATTTCTTAATTTTTACTGTCCTTTGTCCATTCCTGAAGTACATTTTCTCTTTGATTGATTTCTTAGTTTATCTCTGATCCTCTCTATTTCACGTGTAAGAGCCCTTCTTTTTTTGTTCTTTCTCTTATGCCTTACACTTTCCCTTCCTCTACCTTTCATCGTTTTTCTGACACCTTTTTCTTTCCTGCTCTCCCTCCTTCCTTCCCTCACGACTCCTGGGGCTCAGCTGTGGCCATTGGTGACTCTGCACCATATTCACAAGTGGCTTACCATCGTGCAGGGAAGGGACCTCACCCTGTGCTCCCCCAGCTCAGCCTGAGGGCACAAAACACTCATGTGCCCATCTCTCCCTGTCACTCCTCCTTGGGGAAAGCTGAGCAGATGCTGGACTAGACAGCCCTGGAGCCGCCTTCCAGCCTGAGCAACGCTCATTTTGGAGAAACCCTCATGGCTTTTTCCCTGGATTTAGAGCACAGCAGTAATTTCCTGATTGTGAGATTGCAATTAGGGCACATGAACAACCAGAGCCCAAGGTGGTACACAGACCTCTAGTGAACTGATTTTAGTGTAACTCATGGGGACTGTTGAGTCTTTGGGAAGATTATCTGTACTGGAAGGGCTGATTCAAAACTTTTCTTCTCTTGCAGTCAAGATCAAATACAACAGGGAACATTTCTTGCCTAAGGGGCTTGGCATTGTCCTGTTAACAACAATATTCCCTGAATAGATTTTAACATATTTTTTTTTCCTTGTTAATTTTAAATTTATATCTGAAAGTTTCCTTTAAATGTATTTCGACATCTCCCTGAATGATCAATTATCTCAATTCATGTAAAGTTCTCATGCATGAGCATTTTCTATGATGGCAATAAATGAAATTTTGTAATAAACTCTCATAAATTTATTAAGGTCCCACAGCCACAGATCACCATTGTCAGTTCATATAATGCTTCCCTAGTTACTTAAAAGCTGTATTATGTGCCATTACACTTATAATCCCACTTAATATTAGTCCACTTAACAACCTCTCAAACATTTGGAATTGAATCTACAGTTTGTCATCAGTGCCTCTCAGAGGTTTATTGCAAGATTTCCTCTCTAAATATTTTTGTGGTTTGAGAAAGGATTATTCTCATTGAAATGTCATCAGCCTTGCTCAACAACTCACTTGCTTCTCCCCTCTCTATTCTTTATGCTTTTTTTTTTTTTCCTACTAGCTCATTTATTCTGCCTTCCACCCAAGCTAACCCCTCTCAATGCAGATGACAGCTTTAGGTCCTGGTTGTAAATCTTCAGAGAAAACAGCCCTAGATCCTGCATGTTACCTGCAGCAACGGGAAACAATAACTTCTGGGGATGTCATTGCCTTTGTAGCCTTAGCAGCTGTTATCTTGTAGGATAAGTTTTACATTTCTGCTTTCCACTGATCATTTGTAAAAATGCACAGCAGTCTGAATCTGTGTCATGCCAACATCTCTCCCTGACTAATGACCCCATGTTCAGGTGGGTCAGGTGTGCTCACAGACCCAGGCATGTGTTTCCAGCCTGAAATACACAACCAGTTCTCATCGAGTGCTTCTGGCTAAGTAAAGTTCAAACAGGCTTTGCTATTAGAAAAGCCTCTGGAGCGTGGAAACCACAGTGAACTGGAAATACAGGTTTATGTTGTCACCCTCAGATCAGAGGGCTTCTGAATTTGCCGGGTGAAGCATGACATGGGTTTAACCTTTTTGTCACACTTTCTGCAGACAGCTTCTACAGGAAATGTCTGACAAAGTTCCCCCAGTCTGAACAGTTTCCTGGGCAAGTACATAACTCCTCACATTTACAGTAATTTTTCTCTCTCTGCAATGAAGTATGTCAGTATTGGGTTGTAAAAGCAGCCATCCATAAACGTTCCAGCATCGTGCTTCTGCAAGGACTTCTGTAGAAAATCCTCATGATCCATGAGTTTGCCAAGAACCTGAATGCAGATCGAGGATGTGCTTGCCAGAGCCAAGAAAAGTGGACCAAGCTAACTGCTGATCCTGTCTCTATTCTGCTGATCCTGCCAGCAGCTTCTTTCCCAGTAACACTGCATTGGACTGGCTTCCTGCCTTTTACAGCCCTTGCTGCTGCATCAGCCCCATGGATGGATGTGTGCTACCCTGCAAGATCTGTCTTTTCTTGTTGTAGAGCTGACTTTGTCATGGAATAAAAGCTTTACTGACAAAATGCTCCAGCTTTTGTGGAAATACAGGGGCACACCGTACATGGTGTGTGGATTGGAAAACAACTCCTGCCCAGCAGGCTGGCAGAGAACATGAGCACTGCTGTGTGATCCATACTGTCCTGAGCTTTTTGCAGCTCTGCTCAGCAAGGAGCAGCCAGAAAGCTTCCAAAATCACCAGGATAAAGCTTTTCCCAAATAACACTATTAAGATCAAAACATGTCTTTCTATTCCTGTATCTGTGTGGAGTTTTAATTAGGATTTTTTTGGCTGTGGGTGGTTTTCCTCCCTCACTCGATGCTGTAGGCTCCAAGACAGTATTCTCATATGCCTTGATGAAATTAAATGAAATGAAATGGTGCCTCAACAAGAGCAGACAAAAGGGGGAGGATGTCTTTTTCAGCAGAAGAAAACCAGCCTGATGATTAATCTCTGCCACCAGCACGGTGGCTGAGGCACAGACACAGACACAGCCTCTGGGTGCTGGTACATGGCCATCCATCAGCCAGGCTTTTAATTTGGGATTGCCCCTCCAGCCCCAAGGGGACTGCCTGCTACTGGAGGGTAGCAATGGGGACTTAAAGGCATTTGCCTCTCAGCAGCTTCCATAAAGCATCTGGGTCCTTAGCTCAAAATTATAACAAAGGAAAGTTTGTTTAGGCTCCTAGGAGTTTTGGGGATACGTCTTGCTCTCCCAGCCCCCCTGCATGGGCAACACTGGCAAAGAGGCCAAAACATTCAGCTGAAGGTGGAATCCCAGCCAGCCCTCTGCAGCCTGCTCCAGAGTGGTCCTGCAGCCTCACCTGCCATGCCATGCCTGATCCTGTGGACATGTTTCTGCTCCCACCTGGCTTGGGCCATTTCCACAAGCAGCAAGCTGGGCTGGAGCTTCTCCAGGGAAGCAAATGGCAGAAGGTGGGCAGAGACAGCACAATCTGGTGCTCTAAACTGCTTTTTTTTGTGGTTTTTTTGGGGTTTTTTTGGTTTTTTTTTTTGGTGGGCAATCTAGATTGTCACACAGAACGTTGTATCACCTGCAACCTCTATATTGATAGAATTACACTGGATCAAAAGGTAAACCTTTTCTGTATATTTGAGCTGTAGCATTAGTGACCTTTAAAATTTGCTGAAATCCCCTTGCATGCTTTTTTCACATCAGTTTAAATTAGGTGGATGATGATAACATTGTTATCTCTTTGTTTTGTCTTTATGGATGCTACAGAAGGGATTATTTTCTCTTTTGCACTTCTTTTTGTTTGGTCTTGGTATTATTATGCTGAGGCTTCAAATAGCTGAGTTGTCTGGAAATTCATATCTCCTCAGAAGAACCATTTGGCTCATCTGCTGATGGCAGAGAGCACAAGCTGGCACACTTTCAAAAGAGAAAGCTTATTTTACCAGCAGCAACTGTGCCTTTCATTCAACCTGGACCATCAGATAGGAAACCAAGGGATTGTTCAAGAATTAAAATCTAAAATCAGCTTTAAAAGAACTGTGATGAAAGGGAACTATATTATTTCTTTGAGTTTTTGTCTTGTCCTTTTTCACCCTTTTTGGTTTTTTTTAAAGAGAAAACTAGAATGAAACCAATTTTCATTCGGGAGTAAAATAGAAAATATATTGATTCAGTTTCGTGTCTTTCAGGTTATTCTTCTCTCTGATTTGTGAGCTCCTAAGAGGACACTTTCCATCACTTTGGTGAGGTGATATGGCCAATATTTGAACTTTGTATATAACGATTCCTCAGTGATTTCCTTGGCTTAGAAGGTTTTTTTTGGTTTTTTTATTACTGTATGATATCTCAAATAGGTTTTTGTTTTATCCAGAGAGATTCTTTCATTCCTTTAATGAAATAAATTTTATTTCAAGAGAGATCATAATCTTTATTCTCTCACAGCTTTAATTCTACTGAATGGAGGACTGTGCCCTGTGGCTACACTTTTAAGAAGGGGGAAAGGTCGCAAGCAGCAAAAGGTACAAAGCCGTAACACTGGATAAAGAGCTCCTGTTTCCTCCCAGCTGGTGATCTTGGAGAAGAAAGCAGATGTGTTGCATATGCTGAATGCTGTGCCTTTGTGTGTGTATGTGTGCCTTTCCCAGTTTATAGCATGCCAAAACTTGGAGCAGCAGCAAACTGCACAAGAGTTTGAAAAGCAAGGACTGAGGCAGTAACTGCAGTACACCTAATGTCTAGGTCATATTGTTCTCCATCAAGAGATCAATCTCTAAGTTGCTTTTTTGGTCACTTATTATAATATAAGTCCTGAGGAGGGTACATGTGCGTGTGGTTCTCCACGTTATGGTGCTGGCTGAGGCCACAGAACCCATCCTGCTCGTGGCCTGCAGGAGGTTGTGGTGACTCTCCTGCCACGGTGACCATTCTATCACAGTGGACACCTGAATGCATGTTCTAGTGCAGTGACTTTGCTGTGCAGACATAGACCAGGACTCAGATGTGCTTTCTTAGGGCCACAGATTGGGCACCCTGATACCCACCTCAGGCTAGTTGCACTGCTGAAGGCTTGATGGACTTGTCCACTTTCTCCTCACCATCCCATGGAGCTCAGCATCTCTCACAGCTCTTCTGTTACAGTATTTCCCATGATATGGATGCCTGGAATAATGCTATGGCAGCCCGGTGAAGACTGTAATGGAAATATGAAACATCTATACTGTGTGAGTTGTGAGTTGAAAGATCCACTCAGCATCTTGCCTCCAGCTGTGGCCAGAAACAGATTCTTATGAGAGAGCATCAGAAGCAGGACAAATGCAAAGCAGTACCTTCCCAGTTACAGGTTTTTTCCAAAGGGCTTCCTGAGCCAAAGACTGCATCCAGACTGTCACATTCCCTCACCACTGGTGGACATTCATGCTCACATGAATTTGTATGATCCTTTTAAAATTAATTTATAAGTTTAGCCTCTGCAACCTCCATGAACACTTGGTTTCACAGTTTAATTAGCTGTTAGGGGGAAAAGCATTTCTTTCTTTGTTTTAATCCTGCTGCTGATAATTGGGGTGCCTTCTAATTCTCGTAGTGGGTGGAAGGTTGAGTAATTGTTCCATGTTTACTTCAGTTATCATTATAAACCACTATTATCTCCCCTCTCAGCTGTCTCTTCTTTTCAGCTGAAGAGTCCAAGTCTAATTAGTCTGTCCTCATTTCTGCAAGGCTGAAACCAGCTCAAAATAATTTCCAAGCACGATCTTAGCACACTGTCCAAATCATACCTACGGTACTCTGGAGGTTATTGGGCTACTTATAAAACCAAAGCACATCTTTGCAAGGCCTGCTGTGAAAGCAAAGGGCATGTCCAGGGTACTCGGAGCAGAAGGGTAACACAGTAAATGTGACATTTTTGGACATAGTGTCACTTTTGATCAGCTGTAAGGTGTAACTGAATGTACTGGTAAAGACCATGTGCTTTTATGTACACAGGAAACTTGCACCTGGCAACAGAAACACCTGAGAAGATGCCAAGCAAACTGTGCTTCAATTCTAATTTCTGCAGAATGGGAAAAATTAGGACAGGCCTTTAACTGGCAAAGTCCTACAGTGGGAGCTCTGCAGTAGTCTGTTTTCTGACATGGTTAAATCCAGCTGCCAAGAAATGGATTGGGTCATCATGCACCAGGAGCTAAGATGTTTTGAAAGTACCTAAATATAAATGAAAGGTGTCAAGATTATATAAAATCATAGTAGTAAACAAACCACAGGTACAAGAATGAATGCCTTAGGTATGCTTCATTCAAACTAGATGAATATCAGAATCCAACTTGTCTTTAGCCAAATCACAAGGAGGAATGTTCTGTCCTTTGATTATATTCTTCTCTAATGGATGTGCTCTTTGCAAACTAATTTTTTCATGTGCACATCCATTACAAGACGTAAAAATGAGACAGACATGTCTTCAACTAGATGCGCCTTAAAATCAATCTGATTTCAAAAACCAAATTAAGAATGAGATTGCACTGAGTATAAAAGGACTCTGCAATCCAAAGTTCCAAATCTGCTGAAATAGTCTGTATAAATTTCATGTTAAGGGAACTTCTTTTAGATTCCACACGGCACTGCAGTGTACTATACATTCAAAATAATCTCAGCAGCCACGGCTGCTCTTTGATTAGTATCATGTACAAATTTCTGTGAACAACCTGAAAAGAGTCTGAATTTCTGCTTAGAAGCCACTTTTCCTTCTGACAGTATTTGTCTTCAAACTGCCATACACAAACTGTATTTTCACTTTCCACGTGGCCGTCAGGGATCCAGAAGTTTGCATTCCTGCAGGCACTGGCAGGGCAGTGGCACTTTGGCCTCCTGGGCTTCTAGTCCACCTCAGTGCAGACTCTTCCCTTCCAGTTTATACCAACTTTAGAAATACAAACTTCAGAAATCTAGAATACTATTCTAGAAATTTGGGGATTTCTACAATACTAGAAATACTGGAACTGGAGGAAAACTCAATTTTGAAACATCTAAATCCTCTGTGGGATAAAGCTCACCATCCCTTTTTCACTCAGCTCTAATTCTGAGGCATATTTCAACCAGGCATTTTATTATGTGCAGAAATTCAATTACCTTTATAAACAAGAGATTTAATTTCTGTGATGAGTCCCAAATTTTCAGATGACATTTAGACTTAGAATATGGGTGTTGTCTGGGCTGCTTAAAGGGAGATGGAGGGAAGTTTCTGAATGGATGTAAGGTACCCTAAAAATAAAAAACAAGCTGAACACTCTGCTAAATAATGAAAACCAGGCAAAGATAGCCAAAATAAGCAAAAATTGAAGAAGTACCACTTATAAACCCTGTCAGCTAACGAACATTCAGATCTTGCAGATTTAAGTGTGGAAAAGCAGGATGTGAAAATGCAGACAGGTGCCTGAGGAGTGACATTCTGCTGCCTTTGTAGTTGTGCCTCACGGGGCTGCCGTGCACAGGCAGGAATCAGGCAGTGGGGAGCTGAGCAGCCCAAAAGTGAGAGCCCTGATTTTGCTCCCAGAAGTGCTCAAGCCTGGCCACCAGGAGCAGGAGGCATCTTTCAGGCCCTTTCTCCACACTTCAGATAACTCTTGCTGGACTTAACCTTTGTTCTTCTGAGGTCATTTTACCTTGCCTTATTTTGTCCTTAATCATTTTGCACAAATTGAGTGCAGCTTCATCCACCTGAGTGTGAATTATCTCCCTGGTAGTCAGCAGCACTTGCAAAAATCTTGCTACAGCCAGCATCTTTTAAATTGTTTGGTATTTTCCACGTTAGGAAGACTATTTTTCCAGTGACTGCCACCTACCTCCTCCTTATCCTTCTTCTAGGCTAATAAAAAATATAGCTATTAATACATTCCAGAAGCTTGGTATAGCACTTCTTAGATCTTTGAGATATCATGCTATCTGGTTAGAGAAAATCAATTTTCAGACCCTTGAAATGGAAAGAAAACTCCCTAGTGCAGCAAAATCAGACATCCAAATGTTCCCCCAGCAACAAACTGAAAATTAATTCAGACTTTGGGACAGAGTCCCACATTACTGTTTTCTTCTTTGCTTTTCTAAAAGTGATGCAACATCCTCATTTATGTCCAAGGAACTATAGTAACCTTTTTGTTCTGGATCTGGCATGTATTTCAAGGCACACATTTAAGAAAATGTAAATCTTGATATCTCATGGTGGGCTCTTTCAGTTTCCTGTAGGATTCAGAAGGCAGGCACAGAGGACACCAGTCCTTTTGAGTAACCTATTGCTGAACACTAAAACTACATCTTGCAGGTAGATGAAAAGAAAAATCCTGAGTTTTCTGAATTGTGGGGCTACTCAGGGATGACACATGGAAGCAGGCAGAAATGCATTGGTCCTGAGCTTTCATCTGGTCACTCCTCATGAGCACAAAATGAATTTGAAGTGCACTCTGGATAGAGTTTTACAAACGCTGAACATGGGTGTAAATGATTACCTGGGCTGGGTGTTAGCAGCAAACAGATACTGAAATGGCATTAGCTTCTTAACTCCTTCTTTCCTTTCTGCTTACCTGGGTATCAAGGAATGAATTGGGATACATCAGTGGCTCACCCCAAGCCCTGTGGAAACGTCCTCTCTCATACATGTGCTGCTCTCTGTTATTCAAGCTGATGACATCCCCCCTTGATCTTTATTTTGTTTCAGTTTTCATGCTTGAAGCGTTACAGATGTGCTGCACAGTGTAACTACATGGTGTGTTGCATGCTCTGACTACTGAGTAAAGCAATAAGGAGGGAAGGAATCAAAGCCAAGACAGAAGCAGGAAAAGCATCTGCCAGGCAGTACAGACTCAGTCTCCAGTGACTTGTGCTTGCATTGACGTCAGTCAGCACAAAGTGTATGTTCTTATATATACCCTTGTGATTCCTGGTTGTTTTCATTTTATGTGTGTACTGCATTGTTTTCCCTGCAGCAGTGTGCCCTGGGTAGGTCTGATCCTCTGCCAAGGAGCAGAATTAGAGACAGTGGGGCTGTGTCAGCACAGCAGAAGTCATGCTGGGGTGGTGGGATTGTCATCAGCAGCTGCTTGCAATGCAGCAGGGCAGCCCACAGGAATGCCTGCTGCGTGCAAGAAAGGTGCTTCTGATATAATCCCAAGCAAGCAACAAGGTGTATTTTGGTCAGTCTTTAGCTCTTTCAATTACAGATTATTCTGTAATTTTGGAAATCATCTCTCCTCTTTATTAAAAATCTAAAAACTCAGCTGCTCACCAAGTATACACAAAGGTGGAGAAATGGTGATGTGGAATACAAAGTCCTGGAACATGTAGCTTTGATATATGTTTTGTGTGTTAACAATCATGAACATCCATGCTCCAAGAGGCTGGTTTTTCTTGCTGTGCTCAGTGGAGATCCAGTATACGGAGAAACAGAGCACCTACTGATTCACTGATCTGGTAAGTATGAGATTTTTCAAGAAATATCCCCAAAGAGTAAAAGAAGAGAAGAATGCCAGTTATTGCATGCTAGAGACACAGCGCAGGGACAGTGAATCCAGCAGACATTCTGTGCTCTGCTCCTTATTTCTAAGAGCTACACACGTATTAGTAGTTTTAAATTCAAGCACAGAATTCACTTTACATTATTTCAAACCAGTGTCACAGGACAACTCAGTCACTGAACAGAATCAGTTCATAGTAAGAACTAAGAATCATTTCTTAGTAAGAACTAAGAAATGCCAAAACCTGCCGTGTGCCACTCCTCAGGTGTGATGGGGAAACTGGGAAATCAGCCTCACATCCATTTTAAAGGCTTTATTTAAGGACTCCCAGGCCTGATCCATGTCACAGACACTGCACAGCAGTGCTCCTACAAGGAGCTGGTGACCCAGCTCTCACAGCTAGGGCTTTTCTGGCTCATGCAGACCACATAAATGTGATTTAGTGAGCTGAGCCGTCCTTCCATTGCAGCTGAACTGATGCTTCCATTCCTCATGGTATGCTGGGAAGCTAAAGGTCCTTCATGTGTAGGTGGGGCTCCTCTGCAGGCAGAGCACATCTACACAGAGCCCTAAACCCAGCAGGGCAGCAGCCCTGAGGATTTCAGCCTTTCTGCTGCCAGCGTTGGCAGCAGTGACCACTGCTCAGCACACTGAGTGGGGCACTGCACAACTGCCCAGCAGCCTCTCCTTCCCCACCTTCCCACCTCAGCTCACCTCTCCCTGTGTCCAGCTGTGCACAGACACATCTTTGGAGGAAAGCAGAATTGAATCACCTGTTTTTCAAGGGATTTCCCTATGAAAATGGCTTTGTTTAGATAGAGCTGTTCTTTATGCTCAAAACGTGTAAGCTGAAGAGCAGCAAGCTCTTCTCTGCAGCAAGCACTGGCTGAGTGCTTTTTTCTTTGCAGATCCCCCTGGATCTACTCCATTCCATTTTGCTTATTGTGCAATTAAGAACTGAAATGGGAATGTGATCGTTCAACCCAATACCAAGCCTCTGTGGACGGGCACTTCATTTCTCTCCTATTTGTTGTAATGGCAAGTCCCCACATTTATTTCCCTGGTGCTCTGCTCTGGTGAGAAAATCATTACCCATTTTAGGGAAAAACTCCATGGCATGTCAAAACAGGTTTTGGAAGCTGCAGCAGTGTTCTCAAGGACAGCTGTAAATGGCACTTAGTGCATACAAACAAGAGCCAGCAATGATGAAAAGAAAGCAAGAAATAAACAAATCAATGACAATGCCAACAAAAAAGTGTTCATCTGCCAAGAACATACTTTATCTCTCATTAGCATAATTATTGCTTAGAGTTTCAACTCCAAATGCCACAAACCATTAAAAAGTTATGTTATGCTTAAATATTTTGTCATTTTTTTGGCAAGAAGTCAGGCTTAGGGAGAGGAGGGTATGAATTGCATTGCTGCCTTGTTCTAAGAAGTTATCTCACTCTTTTGAGGAATTACCCTCTTGCACTGACAAGCCAATGGCAGCCAAACCTGAAAGAAGTCAACATTGCTCCCATGCAGCAGAGAGAGTAGAGGGAGCTGCTGCCAAACTGCAGCAGCTTGTAGATTTTCAAGGTGCTGCAAACAGAACCAAGGATTTTCACTAAAGAAAATTTCACACTAAACTTTTTACTCCTAGGGAAAGGTTGGGAGAGGCAAAGAGCTAAGGTCTGGTCAAGGAAAGTTGTTTAGACTGTTTTTCCTGGGTATTGCTTCAGCTACCTCTATCCCCAAACCTTACAGCATGTATAGGCAGAGCCCAAGGACCCAGATGGGCAGGAAGCAGAAGTTTGGTGTCAGCTGGGCAGGAAGCAAAAGAGCAAGCAGTTGGGACTCCCTCAAGCCAGAGAATGGAGAGAGGATGGCATTTCCTAATCCTCCTCAAAGCACTGCTTTTAATTGTGTATATAATTGTCACATATCCCTCCAAACGTAGCCTTGTGTTTAGGCAGTGAAAAACCTGCATGAAGAAAGTAGTTTTTTACCCAGCCTGATCCATTCCATTTAACTTGGAAAATAATTACTGGTTTTTTGGGTAGCAATGACACTCTTGGGTCTTTTATGAATTGATATATCTAAACTGCATATTTCTGCCTAAATACTGCACTTTCTCATCTCAAGGATGGTCCATATTGTTTCCAAAATAAATTTAAGGGAACTTTGTTAGTAACCTCTCTAGAATTAAGGTCCTGAAGCTGAGTCATATATAATGGATCTACCTCTGAGAAGTCTCATCAATTAAAAACCAGGTGTGCTGCAGGAAAGTGCTCTGGCAGCAAATCACCATCAGAAGGACCTTTCAGAGTCAAGTCCACCCTTACTTTATTGCAGTGGCCTGCTGGGTCATTACCTTTGGAAATCAATTCTAAAGTGTGACAGATGCTTTCAGCTTGCAGAGCTATGCACTGTGGCAGGCACCAAATAGCTGCAGTGCTGCTGTGGCTTTCATGGGGTCTGTTGATGGCTGGTGGCTATAATTAGCAGAGCCCTTTATGCAGCTGTCATGTCCCTGGGAGAAATCAATGCTGCAGCATTGTTTTACCTTCCTTGCCTTACCTAGACTGCTCTAAATTGAAATGCAAATGCAGCCATGAACTGCAGGCTTTGAACCACATTTTACACAGCTTCACTAATGGATTACAAAGTTTCATCTGCAGCATAAGGCTGTGCAGAATAAAGCTGTTTGCTCAAAGAATTGCCTGGGGAGACCTCAGGGCTGGGAATCTTCGACAGGTTAGACAGATGTTTAGCAGGTATGACACAGTATCATTTATCCAGCTGGTTGGCTTAGAAGCCCCCCAGAGGTGCCTGTTTTCCTTATTTTGCAGTGGTTCTGTACGTGCAGGATGACCAGGTTACTTACAAATTGTTTGGCGAACTGGAGGACTAATAAAGCTTAATTGGGCTCCTGAGCAGATTCCCTTACATCTAATAACATGGATGGTGTCCACATTTCTTTCAGGAAAAGCATGTACAGAAAATTCTCCCTCCACAGAGTTTTCTGTTGCTGAAAATCTTACAGAATACCTCTGAGATCTCCAAAGCTTTGATTGATATTGGCTGGTTAGTACAGTGGTTATTAGACAAGTGCTGACACACCTAGCTGCAAGCAAGCACTGAGAGTGATGGTGAGAGCCCTACTGCACCATGAAATCAGGTTGAAATGTGGGGCTGACACAGGACTTATTAGGCAATTTAACAAATGACCACTCTGTGAGGGAAACAGGAAGAGGTACATAAGGTTTTAATTAAGCTGATTATGGAGTGGATTTTTTAGTGCATTGCAGCCATAATTTTGTGCTAATCAGGCAATTCAAAGCCATCAGAAGCTCTTAAAATTTTCTAATTTATTTTGTGTCACTGGTAAAGAAACCTGAGTATATCAGTGTATCTAATTCCTTCATAGTAGCCATCACTGGTAAAATACTAGGGACTACAATATGCACTAAGGACTTATTAAGTGGGGTTAAAGCAAAGCAGAGATTAATAACATGAATTTTGTGTGGAATTTTGTTTTTGTATGCTTCAATGACACTTACTCCTGAAGGCAGAAGGAGAATTGCAGGTGATGAAAGTCAAAGGAATCACACTGATAGGAAGTCTGAGGAGCTAATGAAACACTGTGTGGTTCTAGCTAAAGAACTCCAAGGTATTAAACCAAAACTGACCAAGAGATTCAAGTTTATGTTTCTGTTTTGGTCCTTGCTTTTCCCCAATTTGTCTATTGCTTGTTTCCTCAGTGTGCATTTTTACAGTTTCATGCAAATTTATACCCAGGGTTTCTGAACAAGAAATGTGTCGGTGACCAGCCAGTGTTCATGGCAAAATTGGATGGAAATATTTTACTATCTTTCATTTGCTAGCAGTAGGACTTCCCTTCTGACTAAATACCAAAATGCTGCCTGAAAAATACCAAATAGGATGAACTGGAGATCAAGACTGCAAACAGGCTAAGGAAAAATGTGCCATTGATGGCTGCTGCAGGCTAAAGCTGTTAAAAATGCCACCCAAGCTTCTCCTGCCTTCCTCTACGCACGTGCATTAAGAGGAATGACCCAAGGGATACCACTGGAATTTGATAAGCCTAACCTTATTCCAGATGATTTGATGGGCAGGGTGAAGGCCATTTGGAATAAGCCCTGGAAGCACAAGTTAAAATAGATTATTTGTCCATTTAGTGGCTTGGGGTCTTCTGTTGTCACATCTTACCCACTGATGGCTTTTGCTGGTCTCTGAGATGGAGTGTGATGAGGTTCTGTGCTTGTTTCCAGACTGAACTGGGAGTTTCAGGCCTCTGCCCTTATTCCAGCTCAAAATGGTGCGTGAAACATGCTGCCAGTGAGCTGCCATCCCTCTGTCCTCTCTAGGATGTTTATGCAGAGCTGGAATGGTGGACACAGTGTCCTGCTGGGAATGGCAGCATGCAGACAGCTCTATCCCAGTCAGACTGCTCAGGAAGGCAGGGCAACAAAGAAAATGCCTTGTTTTGTGGGGCTGAAGCTTGTTTTTTGATATGTCTGTTTTTAATTAGCAGCCAATAGGAAAAAAACACACTATGCAAAATAGTTTTCCCCTTGCTTTCTTAAACTCCCTGGTGCCACCTGTTTGGAGCATATGGTGTACTAATGCTGGATACAGGACTCCAGCAGCCAGGGTAGGTAGCATTTTAATAATTCAGACACAGTCAGCTTGTCAGAGCTGTTTTCTCTCTTTTCACACCAGCACAGCAGCGCTTTCCTTATGTGACAACTGGAATGTTCCCTCCAGACTATCCTGGGCACAGTCACTCCACAGTGCTTTCAGAGCCCAGGCAGCAGAGGCAGATGATCAAGGATGCATAAATCTTCAGCAGAAGGCAAGGCTGGTACAGAGTGAAAAGATGAACCACTGATCTCTGAATATCTTCTTGTCCTGCTGCTGGCTATTTTAGCAATTTCAGCAGCTTTTTGAGGTATACCAACTCTACAGTTCATTGCTGGTTCTTTTTAACAAAGATTCTTGCCGGGGATAATTTCTGATTAAAGGATTAAAGCACAAGGATGAAATTGAGAGGGAATCAGTTTTGGTTTCCAAGTCTTTAGATGCATGAAAGATGTTTTCTTAACTCTGGATTCAGAAAAAAAATAAATCTGTCTGTGCTGATATGTGTCATGTTTGGTTCATCCAGCTGCTGGAGAAAAGAGGCTTCACTCCCTTTGAAGTTTACCCTTCTGAGCTCACTGCTGGTACAAGTAACAGAAGTGGCAACTTTGCCTTTGAAAAACCTCATTTCTGTTTTAGAGTTTCCTTCATTTTTTCCTTTGGAAGCTGATGGAATTAAGGGAATACAGAACCAGTGTGAACTCAGTAAGGCTCTGAAGTCCTGGTAATAAGAACACTGTAATAAATTGAGTGAAGCAGAAGCATTATCATCATCAAGTTTCATCATATCTATCCCTGAGGAAAAACACTTTATTTGTTCCGGTCCCTTCATGGAGTGTTGTGGTGCTGGAAGTGACTCCCTGACCATGACTGCAGAAGGATGAGTCTTGTAATTTAGCACTGCCATTTGGTACATAAACCCAGATGAGGCAAACACCCTACAGCACCCCATCAAATCCATTCACACACCACAACTCCTCTAGCTCCTTGGAGATATGTATAACTGGGGACATTTCGTCATATATTTTATATTTTCCATTTACTTCTTCTGTATTCTTAATTAGCAATTAATTTTACAGCATCATTGGGACTTCTTGCTTATTTGAACTTCTTTTCTTTATTTAATATATTACAGACAGATTAAAAAAAAAAAAAGTTAAAAAGTTCAGCCTTTCCCAGCCATTTTCATCATTAATTTCATCCATTTCTCATTTTTAATTGCTATATTATCTCTCTAGCTCCATTCCCACTCCAATATGTTAGGGGGAAAAAACCTATCCAGACCAACCTTCTGGTTTCCTCCAGCCCCTTTGGCTAAAAGTAGTAACTCATTCTAAGGTTTTAATTGCATTTTTAAGTAAGGCTGCTACAGCTATTGGATTTGAGCCTTTCATCATGCACAGTATTTTGTTAGCATGCAAAGCAGTGCATGCTGTTCAACAGGGACAGCCCCTCACAGAGGCAGAGATAAAAAGTAGAGCACATAACGCTGTCTACTTTAGGAACCTGGGCAGGGAGTATGGAGGTGTTAGTTAATTTCTTAGCTGTCTCACATGTTTGGGTTTAATTTAGTCACCTCATCACTGTCTCAGTTCTCTGCCTGTAAAATATTCACTCTCTTACCAGCTAGTGTCACAACTGCTCAAAAATATGTAGCCTCCTTCTGCCTCAATCATCTCACCATTAACCGGCAGGTTCTTTGGCACACACCCTCAACACAGGAACCAAATAGCCCCTGCCTCAGCACCAACATTTCCGGCATTTGCAGGGTGCCAGGATGGCTGCCTTCTCTCAATGTGTGCCAAGCCCCTGCATCAGCTATTTTCCCATATCCTGTACCCTTGCCTTGCCCAGAGCCCAAGAACACGTAGAGTGATGTGGCTGCCTGTCCCTACCTAAACCTTGCCCTTCCTCTGCACGTTTGCCCATCCTTTGTGTGACCCAGGGTGGGAGTGCATGCTCTCTGCTGTGGAGAGAGAGAAAATCCATCCTGTCCCTGCCGAGTGCTGCAGTTGTGCCACCTTAAGCAGAGCAGTCACACACCATTAATGCCCAGCTAGTGTAGAGGACACTCACCCGGGTGTGGGTTCAGTGATCCATTACTGCTCTGTGTATGACTCATCTCTCTGACCTTGTGTTAACATAAAATCCAGACTGGTGCTAATAGGAGTTGTGTTAAAACAGTCGTAAGGGCACACCCTTGACACCGCAGTCATTAAAAACAGCATTATTTCATTTCCAAGAGAATGCAGATTTTAGCTTCCGTATCCTAGCCAAATTGAGTGTTTACGTTTTGCATCTCAGAGTGGTTTCTGTTATTTTCTCTAGCACAGTTTTGCTTCCTACCCTAAACCCTCTTAGATTGCTCACAGACTGTGTACAGTGCCACAGAGAATGAAGCTGCTTGTGTATTTATATACTGGAAAACATTCTGAGAAGAACAGACAACATATAATGTTCAAACATAAGAATGTATCTTATTAATAATTGATATATTTTTCAAACTGTTCTGAGTGTTCATGAAATGCTCTGAGTTTCTCTGATGCAGTGTGAGCTGTGAGAACAGTCACTGCTTACACAGTGACAAACTGTAATCACAAATGAACCTGAAGTGTCGTAATTGCTCTGCCTCCAGATTCAGCAGATTTCACAGCGCATTAGAAAAGCATAACCAGCAATGAGACTGCAGGGTAATTAGTTTATTAAAAGCAGGGGGGACTTCTTGTAAAACAAGCTAACAGTACCTCATTTATTTCAGCTTCTTCAGGAACATCTCTTCAGGCTTCTGATAACCACTGAGCCAGGAGCTGACTCAAGCACAACATTTAAGGAACTGGTATCATATCAGCCCTTCCCATGATGAAACCCCTGGCCAGGTTCTGAGGAACAGCTGGTCAAGTTGGAGCTCACAGGTTCCCCCTGCCCAGTGAGGACAACCCCAAAAATGAGAAATGGAGCAGCTGCACAGAATAATTATAGGAAAAATTCATAGATAACTTTTGAAAAATTAGCATTTTAAAGTTAGTTTCCAGAGAAAACCTGCTGACTCTGATATGGCACCCAGAAAAGTTTATTCCTATGGATCCAGGTGTCAGGAGATGTTTGTCCAAGTAAAGTGTCACTTTTAGAAACTTTTAATGCGTAACTATTTGTAGATCCCTGCTAGTGGTTCATTAATGTCATTAATTTCTTTACGAATCCTTGAGTTTCACTATATTCACATATACTAATTTTTTTCAGCTCTCTCCACTTTTTCTTGATAATAATTATCTTTTGAAAGAGAGTTTTAACAGAAATGTTTGATATAATGATATTTACTAGAAAATTATAACCCTTGCAGACTTTTGAAGCACCCTGTGGAGTTTAAAGGAAAACTTCATCTACTGTAGAATGTTAGAAGAAGCCTCAAGAGTATCACCAAAAGATGCTTGTAACAGTTCACAGGTTTGATAGCTATTTTCAGTAGAACCTTTTGAATGTGTCCATAATTCTCCTGCAAATTTAATAAGTACTCTTGGGACAACCTCAGCTCACTGTTTGTTGATGGATTTGCTGTGAGCCATTCTCTTGAAAGTTCACAGCCTGAAGGCTAAATAGTCACATGTCCAAGACCCTTTCTTTAGCCTTATTTGGGCACTATCAAAGGGCCTTAGCAGGAGCATATGAGCAAAAAAAAGCTACTATCTCTTTGTGTTTGGGAAGACACAAATGATGTGTTTGAGAAAATTTTCAAAGTCATGGGAAAAAGCCACTTCTCTGATTTCAGAGGGTGTTGAGCCAGGCTGTTTCCAGAAGGGGAGTTTCCTTGCAATCTTTCAGCCTTTGAGTTATCTCTGTAAACCTTTCTTGGCTGCTTTGTGTGCTTTGCATTTTCTTTGTTCATCTATTTATAAATAACTAGACAGACACACTATTACAGTTCAATTTATTCTCCAATATTGATTTTTTTAGGCTGGCGTGCGATTTGCTCCCATGACTGTTTGCAGTGAGAGATCTTTGGAGTCAGGACCTTTTGATAAAAAAAGGAATTTCATTGTTTCACCAGCCACATGGTCGGTAAGCAAGGAGAGCCAGGTAGGCTGGGTCACCTGAGCTGGAAATCATGGCTGTGCCTACATGACAAATTAGTGGAATTCCATGTATATGTCCTAATTAGATTTAAATAAAATTGAAATATCTGATCTCAATGTTGTGTGGTACAAAGGGTGCCAAAATGGGAGATGCTACCTTACCTACATAATGTAAAAATTGTTCCTTTTTTTTTTTCTTTTTATGCCAGAGTTTAAAGTTAACAGTTTAATTAGGTTAAAGTTCCAAGTACAGTCAGGGTTCATGTGGACTGAGGTGTAATTTTTACAGTTCATTTCTGGCTAAGAAGGGGACCTGTTTCTTCGGAAAATCAGGTCTTGAAGGGAAAATATTTTCACTGCATTATACTTTAATTGATTTAAACACAAACCCAGCAGTGGTTGAACACCTGAGAAGAAGGTGTACCTGGTAGAGGAGAGGGTCACCTCTGCTATTCTCAAGGATGAAGGCATCTTCATCAGAATTGCAGGTGTGACAAACCGTCTGCATTGGTCTTGTTCACTCTGCTCAATGCCAGCTGATGGTCTGGCCTTGTGCACCTTTATTCCCCATTCACTCCCCTCCCTGTCATTGCTCAGAGACTGATTTGAGGGGCATATCTGAGCTGGCCAACGTTAGAAGTGCACTGTAAGACAAGGAGGAATGGATCACGGAGGCTTGCCAGCACTGCAGCAGCTACTACACAAGCACACATCACCAGGACACGTGGCAGAGCTGCGAGGTGGCCAGGGGTTGATTGTATGTCCCCACTCCTCTCTCCATCTCTCCACCCTACACATGTCCTATGTACTTTAGGTGTACCCAGGAGATACCAAAGCATCACAATGCCTTGATAACCAGATGAAATATGGTTATGGTTATGGTGTCAACAGTTTCCTTAGGAGTCACTTTTTACTCTTCAGTATAGTTTCCAGAAAACAAGTCTCAATTTTGCAAACAGCCACCACAGGTGGATGAGTAAAAAAACCTAACCTCATAAGTGATGGCATTATTTTAGGCAATAAAAAAAACCCAACAAGAGCTTGTTAGTTGGCATTTTTTCTGTAAAAAGACTGCGATAGAAATGTATTTCTTACTAATAATTTTTTTTTTATTCATACAGTAAGATTGCAGAATGCGAAAAATACTACAATTGCTGAAATTCCTCTGCTCTTTATGTAGACTAAATAGCACTTCATATACACAAACATCACTTGTAAAATACAAAATAGAGACATTTATAGTAAAATTCTGTACTATCCTTAGCTACAGATGAATAATTTCCCTCACAATCTTACAACACACAATACATAGAGAAAAGCAAATGAAAACAAATTATGCCACAGGAATGAGACTGCATCAACCATTAGATTATCTTTTACAGCTGATATAAAGACATAATATCCTGAAAGCTTGCCATAGGATCATAATTTTCAAAAGAGGAAGGCTATACTCTGGAACTATATACTTCATAAGGATTACAGTCTGCAGAAATGCTAAAATACACTGAAAGGAGTGACATTTAAATCTAATTATAGACAGATTTTCTAACTCAGCAGACAATATAATTTCCTCTATAGTTTAGTGAAGCTATTTTTAAAATAGCTTTCTCGATTATTCCATTTTCATAACCAGAACCATTACAATATAAAATGATGAGGTGGAAATGCAGTTTTCTGCTTCAACATGAAGCAGAAGAAATATGTCTTAGGGAGTTCATTTGGGGGGCTGGAGGAGAGATCTCTTCTTGCTGTGAAGCATCTCACCATTTTTCATCAATTTAATATCTAAAAGAAATGCCTTGGGAGGAAAGTCACAAAAGTATATTGCACAATTGTATGTAAAATGCCATGATATATATATTTCATAAATGTTTAATGTTTTAGGATAGTTACATCCAGATTATTTTTCAGTCTCAACTTCCCAGAAGACAGGGAGGATTTATATGACCCTGTAGTAACAGCCCATTTTGTTCTCCCAAAATTATGGCTATCTATCACAGAATATAGATGGGAATGTCTAAGCAGAAAGAAGCCTGTGGCTAAAATTTTGGAGTTTCTATCTTTAAGTTTCAGAATTGGTGTTTAACCTCAAGACTCTTGACTCTCCTGAGCTGTTACAGGTTCTTTTGTACATTGGTCCTTCAGGTCTGTTGTCCCCATTGTGTGTGGAAAACCATACATGAGCCACATGATGCCACATGAGGGAGAAGGCAGCAAGCCAGCAGCTGCAGTGTCCCTGGCATAGGGCCAGCATTTCCACCACAACCCAGACACCACGGGAAGTCACTCAGGCCAGCTCTGCCTGAGGTGCTGTGCTGGAAGGTGAGAACTGCACACCAATAGGATTCTTCATCCTTTGCCATTTAAACTGGAAACAACTGTTGTTCTTCAGTGGGGGGTAACATTTGCTGAATCATTAGCAGGGGAGGGTGCTGTGTAGAAAAGGCTGGTGTTGACTGGCATCAGAGCAGTTGGGACAGGGATGTTGTCCCTGCAGTTTTGGACATGCCTGCATGTATACAAACATTCAGAAAGTCCTGCAGGAATTACTGACAGGTAAAGAGTGTCGCCCAGAGAAGGAGCAAGGTAAGACCCTGCCAGGGAACAAAACCTTCTGGCAGAAGCCAGCTTGGAAATCAGACATGCTTTCACATGCTGTAGAAAAATACGCTTTCCCTGTGCTTTGCACATAGATTTTATTTCCAGGCAGCAGGAAACTGATTCCATCATCGCTTTCTCCTCCAGGCAGTGACTTCAGTCACTGGGGATTAGAGGTCTGGGAGGCAGGCAAGTCCTTCATGAGATTGCAAAAAGTACTGCTATCAACTGTACATGTCAACTCCTAACAATGTCAGTAGGGGTTTGCTGGCACTCTTGACTACGTCATTAAATGCCTCTCCCCATCTCATGGTGACTGGCTTTCAGAAAGTGATCTTCTGTTTCTATGACTCCATTTTTCAGATATAAAATCAGAAAACCAGGATTTCCTCACTCACAAGCTGTCAGGAGATTTAAAGCACCGAAACGTTCTCTCTTTTCAGTGCTAAAAATTTTTAAATTGTTAGTAATTTTGGTGTGGTAGTATCATATATTAGATAAATTTTGTGGCTGAATAGATTTGATAATAGCATGAGGATATAAATATTAAATATTGCTATGGTTTTGGATAGCAGGAATAACCATCATCATTTTCTTCATAAATAATCCCATACAACTTCACCCATTGTAAGATTCTTGTAACAATTTTTACCTGACAAATAGTATTTCTCTTCTAGTTGCCTCAAACCTTTGAGGCAACTCCACAAGATCCTTTCACTGGTCTTAGCTAGGGGAGATTTGTTCCTACTGAAATTCTGACAGGAGATCATTCAGCCTCTAGCTGCTTGCTGAATATTCTCCTTGAGTTCTCATGCTTGTTTCCCTTGTGGAACAGGACTGAGAATCCTTTGAGGACTGAGGGGTCTACTCAGCACTAACCTGAATGATTAGCACCAGTGAAGCTTAATGTTAAATACGTATCACCATGCACTATTCTCACAAAAATCTTCCTGAAACATTATTTTATTCCAATCTGATGCTTCTGGTTTCTCTCCTTGGAATGTATTATGTTTTATATTACATTATGTTAATCAAAGCTCAGATTAACTAAAGAAGAGTATACAGCCCCTAAGTTACTTATCTAGAAACAATAATGTCCTTTTCAATTCAGTAATAGATTTTGGATGTACTGAGTTTCATCAGCAGATTTATTTTTGTTCATCAACAGTGTTTTGTATTCTTCCAGGTAAATTGCACTCTATTAATAATGCTTTTTTCAAAAAGGGACATTTAATGTAGTATGGTAGGCACACAGAATATGAAAGCCTTTGTATTTTATAGTCAAACTCAACATGGTAAAAATTTAACTGTAGCGAAATAAAAGACATCAGTACAATGTGAATATTTGACTAATGATATTAAAATTTACTCCAACAAGCAATAATATTAGGGTTTCTCTTTCATCTTTCCTTCTCTGTGCACTACCTAGAAAAACGTTTCCCTTTACTTAATGAACACAAAATAAATGTAATTGTCATTGTTGCAATACATCTGATTAGTATTAGTTATAACTTTGCAATAACCATTAATATTTTGATTGGTTTTATGTTGATGGGATGTATGATGTTGACTTGGAAAGACGTTCATCCAAAGCATAAAACCTGTTAACAAGATCATTCCTAATACTAAGCTTTATATCTACTGTCCCAAAATTAATTTAACACCAATTCAGTTTCACTGGAAAACCTATTCTAATGGTCAATTCTATATACTGGTTTAAGATTTGATCATTAATTGTTCGCACTGAGGTGATGCTTAGGACTTCATTCATAAAAGGATAGCTTAAAAAATATACATAGTGTTAATTTTATTTCATTTTTCTGTTTTTGAATATATAGTCCTAAATTCACTTTATGGGATGTGTAGGAGAAGAGGAATAGGAGCAAGAAGAGGCACAGGTAGGACTAGTTTAAACAAAGAAGTTGGGGAGGTAGAGACAATCACAATGCAGCAGAAAAAGAAAATCCCAGCCTAACATCTTTTCAACTTCTTTGTAGTCTGTCTTAAAATCAGGTGTGAGACATCAGACAAATGAGAAGACAGTGAGAAATGTGGGCTGTTTTCCCTGGAAACTGGGATATTTCCATCTTTTATTCTTTATTCTTTGCCAGACTGAAGACTTTTTGAAGGATAGCAGACTGGATTCTGGGAAAGAGTTTCTAAGAGGAAGGAAGGAATGATCTTCTAGCATGTGTTGTAATTGTTTCCTATATATGTCTCATGAGTCAGAATAGGATCAGGTCACTGACACTTGTTTTGCCATAACAACAAGAAAACCAGATTTTGGTGGTAGGGGTGGTGGTGAGATGTTGTTTTTAAATTGCTTCATGCATTTTTGAAAATACAGGGGGAAAAACCGTTAGGTTTTTAATGGAGGTTATTCTAGATAGGCCTACATCTTAAGCCATTTCTTTGACAGCTTGTAGGCCCTTTTATATTTCTGAATCTGGTAAATGTTATAAGAATGTACAGTGGACTCTGATGGAAGTGGATAAAACAATATTACTATTGTATTATATTTAAAATTAAGCAACCAAATAGTACAAAAGCTCATATTAAAGTTGTCTTACTTCACAGATTTTTTTCTCTGTCCTGTGACATCCATTCTATCTAAGTGTACCTTCCCAAGGAAGAGTGCAGGATTTGGCCTTGCTGAAATTGTATTTTTTGTAAACTTTATAGTATCTCACATGACTCAAGATTTGCAAAGATATAGAGCTGAGTGACAAAACCTTTCTTTTGTACTTCTGATCAGTTTGTTAGGTTGATTGAAAGTCAGTGGGTGATAATAAGATTCAGCCTCTGTTTTGATTGATGAGTCAGATGACACAGTTGAGATAAAGTAGGACACTGTAGCTTGTGCTCCCTCTATGTGGATAAAAATAAAGGACTAAATTTTCAAAAGATTCAGGTCACTGAAATAGGCTTTGGTGTTCATTATAGCAGTGCATGTGGCAATAGTACCCATGGGCTGTTCCAGACACTGGTTCAGTGAGGCAATGAATAGCACTTACTAAAATTTAACACTACTGAGGCAGAAATGTTGCCTGGAAAATGGACCTGTCCAAATAGCATGGCTAGGTAGGAGTATCACAAATTAGATGGTTTTGCCTGGTTTTACTTCTCATTGGTGAGCAGTAACTCCTACTGACCTCATTGTGCTAATGCAGGCCTTCAGCTACAAGGAATGAATGCCACAGCTGAGGGTATCTGGTATAATGTGTTGGTTTGTGCTGCACTCTCAGAGAAGAACTGTTAGGCCTCTGAGCTATCAGGACCAACCACAGAAACACATGGATTTCCCCTGCAGGAATGATGAGAGAAGGGTGCCTGTTTCAGTGCTCCCCCTCAACCACGTGCTGCTGGCTGTAACACCTGTGCCCAGGAAAGAGGTTGCCTGGGTTCTCCATCCTGCTGGGACATTTTCAGGGAAGCATTGAAACTTATGCCACCCTACAGTTAAACATTAAGCTCCTTTAAAATGTAGGATTCAAACAGCACAGGAAATACACCAGGTCAGACACAAGTGGTGTTTTCATGCCTGAGTATCTGGGTAAGAACATATTTTATGTATTAGAGACTGCAAAGATGTGCCTCTCATTAGGATTGCTCTCTAGGAGCCTAGAGCCCTAAAAAGCCAAGCTGCAGTACATCCTAGCTATCAGCTATGGATGCAGCAGGAGAGACCCTTCCCCAAATCTTCAACCCTACTCCTTCCACAGCTGATTACTTCTTGGGCAGCATCTGGGCAGCATCTGAAACTCATCCTAAGGACCTGCCCTGTATGATCCGCATGCAGGCGGCCACATCCAGCACCAGACTTCCCTACTTTAGCAAAGTATCTTGGCCTGGAGGTGATGTGCAGTATCCACTAGGTCTCCTATGGGCTGGAAGCACTGCATTGCAGGCATGAAGACATTCACTGCTACAAAGGATAACAGCCTCAGAAACATCTCCAGTTGCTGGAGCCCAGCTGCCTAAGGCAGAGTCAAAGAGCAGTCAGTGTCCAGACCTGGCCCCAGTACATCCTGTCCAAGCATGCACATATTGTTCCATCCAAACTCACAGCCCAGGGCAAGGAGGCCTTGGAGAGCAGTGCTGTGCTGTGTACACGTCCTGGGGCCCAGGAACACAGAGTCAAATGGAGCTGAAGCTGAAAGCTGTTTTGACAAGTTAATGTGACCTTTCCGTGAATGGGTAAGTGGGTGAGTGAGCTGTCAGAAAGAACGTCACCACTGCTGGGTCCAAGCTTTTGTCTGCCACTGTAATACAAGTTCAACTCAGCCTGTTGAATAAAATTGATTTTACAACAAGTACACAAATTCTACAGTGATACAAACCAAATTAAAAGAGGCAAAAGGATGTACTACTATTGCCCAACAGCACCACTAAACTTAGACTGGGACTGGGCCCCAGTCAGCCAAAATCAGAAACCATGGAAATACAGCTCAGCTACTGTAAAAAGTAATTATAGACAGTGTAATCAATTCTAGGTCTGTATGTTTTGAAACTGGACCAGAGAAAGCTGACAGGCTTTTCTGTCACCATCATTTCCTGGGTGCCCAAGAACTGGCACAACATCTTCAAGACAAAACCAAAACTGGTGCCAGAACTGGTAAGATCAGGCTGGAGGCTTGGACACCCAGTTGTGAGCCCACTACTGTGTTCAGCTACTGCATTCTTTTAGTTCCCACCATAACCACCTTTAAGAGCAGAGTGCAAATCTGGGGGAAGAAGGCCAAAAATTCTACAGAGTAGATGGAAGAGATATAAAGTATTTTGTAACTTGAATCCTTATTTTTCAGTACAAAGTATTAAGGATATCAACCATTTGTCTCTTCAACATCTTGAACAAGAGATTAAAAAAACCAGTTCCGCTGGGTGACTGTCACCCAGCAGACTTAGGAGGGCAAGATCACTTTATTGAAAACATTGAATTTTATTTAATGTAATTGTCTAAAAAGGTCATGTTGACATCCTGAATTCTCTGAACTACTCCATTTCTTTAGTGTTAACACAATCCTACAAATAACAGGTAATTACCTTTCTACAAAGATATGGCACAACTTGGAATATAATAGTGAGGAGTTTGAAGAAGCAGGCTATATATATTATTATATAAGACCATATATGTATATACATGGGTGTAGGCCTTTATGCACATATATGCAGCCCTCATCCTCACTGGACCTATATCTCTTAGAGAAACCCAGCTGCTTTCTGGAAAATGTCACTGATAAACCTGATGGCAAATATACATGACATTGCTTTTTCCATAACATAAAATGCTTTTCTTAATAAAAGACTTATCTACCAGTTATCCTACCTGGACATCAAGATCATTGGTTATATATGAATATTTATTGCAACTCTAAGGAAAATTATATTTACGCTGAACAAGGATGACTCACTCATGAAAGAAACTGTGCCTGACCATGCATATAAACTTCCTTGATTCTAGACACTACTACTTCATGATGCAAACCTTCCTCTAAATATAGTTCCAAACTAGGCAGATTCATTCTTTTGTTATCACACATCAGTGGTCTTAACATTTGTGGACAGTGTTGCACCACTAAGTAAACAGCATAAAATGTATTTTTTTTAGGAAACCACTAAATCTCAAGCCTTCTCCCTTCCCTCTCAAGTAGAATTTAGCCAGGCAGGTTTTGTTGGAAATGGCATGAGTGTGGAGACAGATTTTGCTGACTCTTTTTCTTCCATAGCAATGTATCTACTGTCACCAGTATGGCTGCTGATAAACTTTAAAGACCTAAATACATCTGTACTCTCTTATTCCATCTCCATCCTCCTGCCAAATTAAGAGGGGAATGCATCCCCTCTTCACAGATTACTTTTCTCCCTGAAAAGTCAGGCTCTGTTGTTTCAACTTTTATAAGTTTTACTTTATTTGACCCAAATCTAGATGATTCCCTTTAGCCAATTTAGAACACCTTACCCATTGGAAACAGAACACATGGCAACCCATCTGACTGCTTCTCAACTTAACTACATTTGTGTCAGTGCCTGTGAGGATGTGATTCTTTTAATTCATATCCTGCCTGCCCACAGGGCCGTGACATTTAATCAGAGCCACTAGCCAACCTTGTACTAACTTCTGCAAAAGCTCACAAATTGAGTATTTAGAAACAATTGATCAGAAAAATTTTCTTCTATAAAAGGAAATGTATTATGTTACAGCCTTCACTTAACAGATAGAGCAAATCATGAAGGATTCTACTTCTTACCAGTTTCATTAAAAAGATTTTCTAGGGGCAGAATCACTAATAGAAGTGAATTCAGAGAATCTCACATTTATGGCAATCTTTCTTCATGTATACATAATTTAGGACTCATCAGTCAGACTTCAAACTTGCCATAACCCCTGAATTTATATCCATGCTAATTTGAAGAAAGGTAATGAAGGACAAATCAGTTCCCTGCTACTATTCAATATTCAGCTGTCAGGGTGACACAGCTTTGATACTGCCTCATGTTCTTCCCACTTAAGTTTTTATTGCCTCCCACACTGTCCTGGTTCATCCCACCGTTCCTCACCACCACCTCCTCTGTTCCTTGTACTGTGAGGTCATGCTGCAGGTATGCCAGAGCAGAACAGGTTTGGCAGGATAAGTATTGCCTGGTAACTAATTTTATTTACCCAGCTTCTAGCATTTAAGGTTCTCCAACATAATGAGAAGAAGGGCTTACTCTTCCAAGACTTTGTGATCTGGCTACAAGACTACTCTCTTGGGGGAAAAAAATAAAAAGGAAAAGAAATAATCCTTTCAGTCAGCTTGAAGTTTCTGTGCATATGAGTCATTTTCAGTTTTCTTTCTGGTGCTGAAAATATTTTATAGTTTTGATATAAGTAACAGTGCCAAACATGGGTGTTTCCCTTTCCCCAGACTTATTCCTGCTCACAGACTAGTACTCAGCAATAACAGCAGCAGAACCCCCCATGTCAAATCTCCTCTTTGGCCTATGGCACCCAGCACAGACCTGTTTTCTGGCTCAGGCTCTGGGCACTGGAGCACCACTGTAAGCTATTCTTGCTTTTCACTGAAGCAACTATTTTTATCAGTTGTCATTTTCAGTCAATATAAGATATTGATAAAAGACTAGAGTCCAGTGATCCCCCTTCAAGCACTTCAGCATTTCATTGGAAATGTTTCAGTAATTAAAGATTATTCTAGTTGACCAAAAATCTCAGAGAACAAACTGCCATTAACACAAAGCCTCTTTACTTCAATTTCACTTCTCCCAACAAAAAATGTTGGTGATTCATACAGCTCCGAAAGGGCCTTACCCTTCTTACGTACAAGAGAGGATTTTCTCAGCCTCTGGACTATGCTATAGAAGCTGCCAGCCCAGTGATGTGATAGGGGAGTTGCCCTACCTCCCTTGGCAGCAGTAGTTAGTAGTTAGTAGTTGGAGACTACTAACTTTCTCTGTGGTTTTCTAGCACCCCAGGACACAACTGTGGTTTCTGTTTCAGTTCTATGGTGGGTTAGAATGTTTGCCTTCTTTTCTGCCCATGTAGACTGGCAGCTTGTGTTTGCATTTTCTGTAGCTCAGAGGGAGGTTTGTGCAATGGAGAGCACCAGAATCTACCAACAGTGGGTTTCTTCACTCAGCTTGCAGCTGGACTTCAACAGTAAGGAGCCCAGTCACCACAGAGCACTGCCGGTGGACAAGCAATGTGATGATGTGGTACACTTCATTAACTGGATTCATGTTTTATTAAGAGGGATGATCACCAGAGAGTGAAATTTCTGCTGGGGAAAGGCTGTTCTGTAACAGCCTGCTCTCCAGTTTCAGTCACTCCCTGACGAAGCATGTTGTGATGTCCTGTTATATGGCACTTAACACAGAATTCAGTACACTGAATCCTTGGCTAGCCTAGTCTTTGACTAGGAAAACATGAAAATGGATATAGCATGCTGTGGAATGAAGCTGGAATGCCATAACTACATTCACATGGGATATTATAATGGAAAATAGAATCACTGAAAATCAGAAAACTGAATATGAAGACACCTTTCTATGCCAAAGAAATCTATAATTAAGTTATCAGTTATATTAAGTACTTCGAGTTAAAACACGAATATCAATAATGGTGGCTGAAACTCAGTCTGTCCAGATATTTGCTTGAGAAGCAAGAACTGAATGTTTTGGTGACACAGCTGCGATGCTCTGCCATTATTCCGCTCAGCCCGTCCCTCTAAAATGCTTTGGGGATAAAAATTGAGAAGAGAGCATTGCAGGCTCTGTTCAGCAGAGCCCTCCTTTTCTCTTCAGCCCAGCAAGCCTCCAAGTGTGAGAGGCTTCTAAAAATGGAGAATGACTGATTCATAAAAATGGAAAACTGAAGGAGGCTGGTAAATAAAACTGTTCAGCTTACCCAGCCACAGTTTCCTGTAACTGAAAAGAGGAGTGTTCTTAGGCAAATATTTTCTAACCTTTAAACAAATATTTGGCTTGAAGGTTGGGAAAATACTGTTTTATAGCAAAGACATGACCACTGCCTATCACGAATACCACAAGTGTTCTCCCAGCACGTCATGGAGAGCCTGCCCGCTCAGCCCTTCCCCTGTGTACCTCCCACATCCCCCTAGTGCTCTGCTGACCAACCATTCAAGCAGCTTGCCTGTAAGAACACATTTACATTTTAATGAAACATAGGGGTGGGGGATGTGTTGAAGGTCCTGGAATGACCCAGCCGGGCTGGCAGTGGGGAATAGACCAGGAACCTGACAGCTGTTCTGTCAGGCCAGTTTTATCCCATAGCTTCATGTAGCTGTTGTATAAAAGGAAATGTTGACATACAGTTTTAAGTTTTTAGCCTGAAAAATTGTTTTTCGTTTTTAGTTTCTCTATTCTTTTCCCACAGTTGTCCTTAAAGCTTAGAGGGGTACTTCACAGCTTAAGACAGGTTGCTGGATTTTACTCTGTCCAAACTCCCTGGCTCAGACCTAGTAAATTTCTAATTTGCAAGTTACTCCTTTATGTCTGTATAAATTGCCATCAACTGAGGGGAAGGGCCGTGACAGAAATTTGTGACCAGGGAACTTTCTCTCTCTCCTTTACTAGAAGCTGTATTTATTCACCCTAAGGGATGGTTTGGGAAGCTGTAATTTTTACTGCTCCTTTTCATCTGGTGGGGAACCTCATCTGGCGAGTTTACTGTGTGGTTGCTGGTTGGAGTTCGAGATGGATGAAGAAAGAAGCATTCAGAGTGAAACTTGTGAAGATTGCTGGCTGGGGCTACACAGAGAGGGCTGGCTGCACAGTGCATTTGTATTCACCTTGGATGTTGCTCTGAGCTCTAGCCAGGCACTCCACATCAAAAAGTGTCTCCAGGAGCCCTGCACAAGAGCAAAGACTCTTTTAGCTTGTTTGGCGAGCTGCTGGAGGTCACCCGGTTCAAACCGCACCCCCAAACAGGCCCCATTTTGAAGTTACAGACCTGAGGGAGGGCTTCAACACCCGGCATCTGAGCTTCTCCTTGAACGCATCGCATCCTGCACTGAATGAAATTCATCCTCCTCTTTCACACTGCGTCACCTTATTCTGCGTTGAAACGTGAATGAATGAATGAATGAATAAGTAAGCAAAGAAAAACAACAACAACAAAAATAGTGGAAGGAATTGCTGTTTTGGAGGTTTCTCGCTGCAGGGGGCGGAGAGCGGCGGGGGCAAGGAAATCTCCAGAGACTTTTGTGCGCAGAGGGGAATAAACGCTCTCCGCAGCGCTCGGCGGGGGGAGGCTCTCTGTCGGCTTCGTGGAGCGCCAGCGGGGGATTCCACGCGTTACTCGGAGACAAGGAATAGCAGCGAGAGAAAGAGGCGGCAGAGGCGGCGGGAGCAGCATCGGCACAGGCAGGAGGAGGAGGAGGCCCTTCCTCGCCGCGTCCCTCCCTCCGCCGCGGTACCTGCGCCGCGCGGCCACGTGAGCGCCACATCAGCGCCCTCAAAGTCAGCCAGCGGCCGCTCTCCCCCTTCCCTTCCCTGCTTCCCTCAGCCCCCGCTCCCCTCGGCGGCCCGGCCCGGGGCTCAGCCGGCCCCGGCTCGGGAAGATGCTGCAGTCGCTGGCGGGCAGCTCCTGCGTGCGGCTGGTGGAGCAGCACCGCTCCGCCTGGTGCTTCGCGCTGCTGGTGCTGGGCTACCTGCTCTACCTGGTGTTCGGCGCCGTGGTCTTCTCCTCGGTGGAGTTGCCCTACGAAGACCTGCTGCGCCAGGAGCTGGGCAAGCTGAAGCAGCGCTTCCTGGAGGAGCACGCCTGCCTCTCGGAGCAGCAGCTGGAGCAGTTCCTGATGCGGGTGCTGGAGGCCAGCAACTACGGCGTCTCGGTGCTCAGCAACGCCTCGGGAAACTGGAACTGGGACTTCACCTCCTCCCTCTTCTTCGCCAGCACCGTCCTCTCCACCACGGGTAAGGCAAAGGCGGCTCGCCCGCTGCCGGAGGCCTTCCGGGAGGCCCGGACCCCCGAGGGCCCCGCGGGGCCGGTGTGGGGCGGCCGGGGCCGGGGGCACGGAGCCACCGCCCCGCGGCGCTGGGCCTGAGGGGGCTCCGGAGGGAGCCGTGCTTCCCAAACTCTCCCGTGCCACAGGCGTGCTCGGGGGACAGTGCTTCACCCATGATTGAGCCCCCTGCCTTGAATTCAGCGCCGAGAGCCAGGCTGCCAGCTCCCCCACCTTGAAATCCTTGGTGGTTTCGAAAATCCGGCGAGATGCCCGTCTCTTTCTCTGAACTTTTAAATGCTTCTGGAGGTGTCTCCTTTGCGTTCTCCTTTGGTTATTGGGGTTTTTTTAGGCTGATTTCAGGCTGACACACACACACACACACGGATGGACGGGGACGGACTGCTAACCTGCTTATAATGAAGTTAAATTTAATTTTCATGTTTTCCTGCCGATTTCCATTTAATATTTGCATATAAGTGACTGAAAGATAATGCTTCTTTTCTTCCAGACAGCAATTTGCATTGGAGTTCTGAAAAGCTCGAGGAAACGTTTCTCTGACCATAGTTTTTAGAAGCACTTATTTTTACAGTAGGTGCATTTTGCGTACCATCACAGTGGACAGCCTGCTCCTAAAAGATGAGTGCAGGAATTTGTGCTGGGAATCTGGGTTCTGGTGATTTGAATGCAGGTCACTGACGTAAATAATAAGAGCTTGTCAAATAAGAAAAGCTTTAAAAAACAATCACCCTAAAATTTGTCCAACCAGAGAGGGCTTTGTGTCTTGGCAGAACATATATTACTATAAAAGATGCACTGTTGCTTTCTCCCCCCCCCCCCCCCCCCCGTCCTCAAGTTAGCACTCCTTCTATTATGGGAAATTTAATCAGCTGATATTAATAATGACATTTAATAATTTGCTTACCTGTTCAAATGTTAGTGCTTCCTGACTGATCTCAAACAGGCAACGCTTGTCCTATAAATAGTTGTCATTGAGTATACAGATTAGTGTTTTAAGGAAGTTGTGTTTTCAAAAAGTAAAACAGGGTTATGGGTGTCCCCACAACACCCTCCCCACTTTTTAATTACTAGAGCTTGTAAGAAGAGAGAAAGTTGCACCCTTAAAGCAGTTAAATGCTTTCAGTGAAAAAATTTCTAAGCATTAATCAACAGTACTACTAATGAAAATAACATTGAATTGTGATAGTACTTCAGCGCTCAATTTTTATTTTATTTTTTTTATTTTGGTAAAGCTATAAAACACTTAAAATGTAAGAGGATGAGTTGACCTTACAGTGCTTTTTTTCATTCCTAATCAGTTATACTGTTAGGTACTATAAAATGTAAATTATTGTGTCCAAGAGCTGTTTTTTATATTCAAAATAGTTTTTCTGTAGTGTAGTAACTCATAAAAGGTATTGAAAAAGTTCCCACTTTTTTTTTTTTTTTTTTATGACTCAGTCAAAAATGTTCATGGTTGGGACAGTGGGGCTGGGTCTGAGTTGGTAACACCGTAACACTTCCTGCTGATACACACAGCTACAGGATGTTTGGCTTCAGTAGTAGAGCTCATGCAGGGATATCTCTTTCCCACTGCATGTCTACTGAAGGACAAGGCATAACCTGGCCCGGCATATTTATCTGGCTTGATCATAGAGGCCTTACCAGGAAAGAAGACTCAAGGTACCATTGTCCAATGGAAAACCTTTTAGAAAATGCCACTTACATGGCATGTGCGCAGAAAACCGGGAGGTCTGACACGCGTCAGGTGAGTTTTCATTATTTCTGCCAGCTTCATAAACTGAGGTCATTACTCATGTAATGGACCAGACATCAAGTGGTGGTACTTCCTTCTGTGTCTGATGGTCCTTTGACTTGGGCCCTTTTTAACCAAATCCGTCTGTTTCTTGTTTGGTGCAGTGGCCTTTAGCTGGACTTAATACCTATTTAATATAAATTAGAGTTTGGACAAGTAGACAAGTATAAATCCAGATTAGTATAGTATGTCCAGTGCTTCTTCAAATTCTTCCCAGGGCGTGTGTATTTCTGGTGAGGTGCATTTTTTTCCCCTCAATTAAGTCTGCACCTGTGCAAGAAATCTTTCAAGTCTCTTGAAATGGTCATTAAAAGGGACAACAAGCAGAAGAACTCGCCTGGCCACCTCAAACAGGTGTTCAGAAGTGTTTGAACATTCAAAATACGCTGTATTGGTATAAAGTGTACACCTGAAATGCCTTCCCTTTGCCAAGTACAGTAAGGGTAAAAGCAGAAAAGAGAACCCTGCTACTGGTGGTGCCAGCTGAGGGTTGTTTCTGTGCCTAAATGAAATTACAGGGAGCACCTGAATGTTCCTTATGTTCAGCTGACTGAATTTATCTCTCATGTAAATAAACACACACCTACCCCTCGTACTGACAACAAGGCTTCTTTCATAGCCTTTCAGTTTTCTATATAAAGCATATAGGGAATGTGTTTAAATTTGGCAGCCCTGACTTTTCTTCTTGTTCCCTCCCATCCTTATTATAGTCTTTGGTTTCTTACTCACTAGAGAAAATCCTTGAAGGAAATGATAAAGCCAGTTGAGAATTTGGGAAAAAAAAAATCTTAAATGAAAGGAGATTGCAGAATAAGGCAAATTGCTACTTGAAAGCAATTAATATTGCTGTGCACATGGGCTGTCACAGGACTGTCACAAGCTGCCTGAAGGACGGGCAAACAAAGGGCAGTGAAGTGGACTGTTGGTGAGGCTTCAGCAGATTGTAGCAGTGACAGGCAGCAGGTTTCTCTTCTGACTTTATTCTTCCCTATGCAACTTAAGCAGTTGTGCAGAATACCATACGAGCGATGTGTAAGGTGAAGCAATTTGGTCATTAATAATTGACAGCCTAAACACTAAGAATATACAGTTGTGTGCATTTAAGTAGTGTCTGCCTTGGAAACTCCCTGTAATTAATACCTGACACACATCTATGGTCTGCTGGTCTCAGTGCTAGGTGCCATCAAATCATTATGCTGAAGCAGTTCTTTCTGGCTGGCTTTGTTGTGGTGTCATCTGTACTAAAGTCTTTTATTTCTAACAATAAAAATGAAGTAATTTTTTATACTCACTCTTCCAGGTGGTGTTTTCACTTGTCTTGGCATGCTGTCAGTGTCTAACATCTTATCCCATATTGGTGCAATATGGGAATACTGCATTACATGAGTTGTAAGCAGAATAAAGCAACCAAAGAAACTGATATTGGTTGTGTTGACAGATATGAAGAGTATGCTGCTTGTTGCAGGAAAATAGGTGGGGAAGGAAAGGAGCTGCCAGTTTAGGAACTTGGGGCCTGTAGTTTTATGTTTGTTTCTGGAAAGTCTTCTCAGTGCAAAGATATTCCATGGCATTTTATACAAATGGACTGTAAGTCTTATTTTGACTGTCCAGGTTTGAGTATTTTTGCCTTTATCTACAAGCCTTGCCATCTACAAGTGTGGCTGGAGATTTGATATAACTTTTAGACACCAGAAGGATGCTGAGGAAGTGCTTCTTTGGATCCTTCTCTGCTGTGATAGAGTTGGCAAGATACCCATTAGAAGGAAGTGAGGTTAGGTTTGTCCTGATTTAGGGATTTGCAGAGGAAAGGTAAGAAGTTGCCTCTTCTATGATGGCAATGCAAGTTTTAAATTTTTTGATTAAGGTTAGCTGGCCTCTCATTTGAGCCACAGGAGTTAAGGCAATAGGAGAGGGAAGGATTGTCAGGATTTGATGACTTCTGAAGCCTGTAACATGGTTATCTGCAAAGTCGTTTGTGAAAGCGACATTTTCTCCAGAACCCAGCCTGTACCAATCTCATTGTTGGTGCTGCGGATGGATGTATTGCACTGCATTCAAAGAATGTCACCCAAGATCCATAATGGACTGAATCTGGGTTTCTTCTCACTGTATTCTGAATGAAGTAAGGAACAGTAGTAATTTTCAATAGTTGCAGATAAATGCTGACAGAGGCTGTTACTTTGAAAGTGCTTGGTTGAAGGGTGGTAAAGATACAGTATGGCTTTCAGGGAAAAGTTTTGCATTCAAGTTATCTAACCGCCAATCTGTATGAGGAGTAAATGCATCTATAATTTGATTTACTAGGATGTTCTCAGCTCTGACTCTCATAAGCATTGCTACTGATGACTTGCACAACTAAACTGTGCCTTTATTTATGACAAGTAACAGGCTGTGAGGTTGTGATGTACTGCAAAATAATGTGTATTCTTTATGAGGAGACCAGGGAAAGAGAATCCTGGCAGTCTGCATCATTTTCTCAGTGTTCTTCTCGCAAGTGCTTAATTTTCTTCTCTTTCTTCCCCCTCAGGGGAACAGGCCCCATATCCAGTGAATATTTAGTGTGCATTACAGATCTTAACACATCCACAGAAGATGAGGGAGTGCCATGAAAGCATCACAATGGAGCATTACAAAGACATTGTAAGATTTGTAGGCTGTTACAGTAGAGCCCTCAGGTGGAAGAAACTACTGGGGTCTCTCATACCTTTATAGAAAGATGTGATTATAACTTAGATAAGATAATAAATAATAAATAAGAGGGCAGTTTACAAAGCCTTTAGGGAAAACAAGGTCTTTTGTCCCATGCTTGAATTCAATGTACAATGCATATGCTATTTTTGCTGCTGTCAGAATATGTGGGCTGTGTCCCTGGTGGTGCCTGTATTATCTCGTTAATACACACCAAATAAATGTGTTTCGTAATTCATACCAAATGTCTGTCTAGAGACAGACTGTTGCCTCTTATCTGAAAATATACAAACTTGGTGATGGATTAAACTCAGATCTGTCTCACTGGTAGTCACTTCTGACTCCAGCAGAGCACTGAAGCATAATTGTGCCGTTTGTCTGACTGCAGCAGGCATAGATTGTTTAAATTGCTGTGATGAATTGCAGCTATTCACCAGCGTGAGAATGCCAAACTTTGGGAACTTTGTTTCTCTTTTAAGAGTTGTTTGTTACTTGGGAACAACATCTACAGGAAAAGGTAATTTGCTGGGGACCATCGTGGAGGCAAAAGGACTTTGTGCTGTGCTCTGCAACAGAGTGGTTTTTATACATGAGAGATTCTAAGCGCAAAGGAAATCATGAGGTAGGTTGAGAAAGATGCCAGAGGAGAAGGATTACATTCAATAAGCCAACTGTTTGGATCTGAAGCCAAGTGGTTGAAGCCTACAGGGTTTTCTGGGACAGGGTAATCACAGCTACTGGCCCCAAGGCTGTTGGCCTCCAGATCAATAGACTGTTCTGGAACCAGACATCCTATCTCTTGCAGTAAGTGGTATAAACACAAAGTCAAAGAGTCATTCTGTCTGCCTGTGTGTCTGCTTTCTTCTCAGGGGAAGTTCCTTCATTCTATACCCATGGAGCAGTTCCAGATTTGCTGCTGTCATATTTTAATCTGGCCCCAGGGTTAAAATATAAAATGCTGTCTCCTGGGATGGAGGAGATTTCATTTGAGTTTGGCTTTGTGTTATTCTCAGGACAAGGATTTGAACTAGGGTTTTCTAGAACTCCTTAGGAAGAGGAGACACCTAGGGAAGTTGTGAAAGAAGTTGAGTGTGTATGGACTAATACTGAGAAAGTAGCTTGGATGCTTCTGGTATCTCTGCCTTACTACACAAAATCATGGGAGTGTTCAATGAAATAGTAAAAAAGAAGAAAAAAGTAACATGTAAAGCCAGAAAAGAAGGGACTTGGCAAGTTAAAAAACCCAAGCAAACTGAAAAAAACCCAAAAAACCCACAGCACAAAACCAAGCAAACCTACCAAAATACACAAATCAAAACTGGGTGGTGTGAATATCTCCAAAACACCTGTATTTTGTCAAAATCAATGTTAATAAACGTTTTTGAGAAAGATATTAGGCTCTAGACTTCAGGACAGAAGGTACTCAGTTGCCAGAGATGAGTTACAGCTGGCAGATTGGTCACATTATCTCTTGCATGCCCAGGACAAAGGTCTTGTTTTCTCTACTGAAGTAAGTGATAGAAGAGAGGAATTCTGGATCTCTCCCCATCATGTTCCAGGCAAGGTGGTAGTTCCTGGTTTCTCATGGAACTACAGCAATCAGCTGAGCCAAAAATCCTGCATGTGCTTGCTGAAACAAAGGGTGTAAAGAGTTGCTTTAAACCAATATTTGGCCTTCTTTACAGGCCAGTGAGTAGTAAAAACCATCTCCTGACAGAAATTGGAGAAGCCATGGATGGCCAAGACTGTATTGTTTGTAGCAGTGCTGGCTGCTAATGGATGGAATATCTTTCTTACAAACTCTGTCCTCACTTCTGTATCCTCCAGTTCCACTTGCCTTTCTAAATTCCCAGTGATGAGGAGCCACCCCAGCAACTCTCAGCAGGAGAAGGACTGCAACTGATGCCTCTGTAGTCCTTCTATGTTTGGCCTAGGGTCATTCTTCCTGTGCTGAAACACAGTTGAAAGCAAGAGAGTAATCTCCCCCAAAATTACATTTCATTAAACATTTTCTATTTTTCAACTCCTTTGTAAAGACGGCATTTTTATTTTTAGTCTACGAACATCTCCAAATCAAATTCTAAGTTAAAAGTCATGTACACTTTCAGAGCAGGATTTCTGAAACTTAGAAAATCCTGCAGTTCTTGACCATTCTTAAGTAGGATTTTCACTTTTATCTGAATATAATTTTTAAAGGTCTTTTAAGCCTGTAGTTTCTTCTGTTTTCAGCTATTTGTTGGTTGTTTTGGCTCTTTCCTTATTTCACTTTGGTCCACCGCATCATTTTAATAATCTATGGGATTTTTTTGGTTAGAGTAATATAATATCTATGGACAAACATCTATTTTAGTCACTTCTCCAGGTTAATTATAAAGTCGGTTACAAACTGCTAAACCATATGAAGACCAAAATATTTATTGGCCTGTGAAGAAGTAGAAGTTTAGCATTTTGAGGAAAAATTAGAATTCCTATGAGAGTTTTGATGCCTTCAGGATTAAAGAACAGTAATAAAAGGTTTCTTGGGAATTAGTTACCTACATCCCTGCTGTCTCTCTGGGTCTGACCTCAGCTGCTTGAGGGTTATGATATTTATACAAAATTGAACTGAAGACCTACAGTAGTTCCTGATGGTGACCCAGAAGATCTAGGAGAAATGTACCAGTTGTCTTTTTCACAGAGGAACCTTGCCAAAACCTTAAACAGATTGTTTCTTATGAGGCCAAAACAGCAATGTGGTCCTGGTTAAGGATCCCGAAAGGAATGAATGGAGCAAAGCTTTTCAAGTGGCTGTGCTTCACAAAAGTGCCTCTTGGAAGAACATATGGATTTCCTTTCCCTTGGAAAGGAAAAAATTCACATTCATCTCTGAAAACAGAATATGCCAGCATCCTTGTAGGAGAAGCACATATGAATCCAAGTGGTACACCAGCTGTCACCAAACTCCAAACATTTACTAACTGATGCTTCCTAAGTATTACCATGGTCTGTACTTTAAACTGGTTCTGTGCCAGTCACTCAGCAGCTTTGGAAGTTATCATCTTTAGGGAATCAGGGGAATACCAGTTGCAGGTTGGGCTGAGAAACAGGTTTTGCCAGTGGAACAAGCCGGCCCAGTAGTCTTCCAAATACCCTTTGCTTGTGTGTGAGAAAAGTTGCATGCTATTTACTGCTACAAACTTTAGAGCAGAATTCCATCTTTCTTCTGCAAATTGTGAGTCCAGAGTGTTAAAATAACAAGTAAAAAGCAAGTAGAGGCTTTTTGCTGTTCCCTACTACAAACTGAAAATTTCTGTCGTGACCAGAATCTCTGTATAGACTGTTTTCAAGTGTAATTTAATGTCATCACAAATGCAGCTTTTGAGAGTGCTGGTACTATGAGAATGGGGTTTTGTCATATATTTTGTTCCTCGTGCATTTCATGTATGACACACTGAATATTTTTTCTGAATGTCTTAAAAAGAACTTAACATTAAATGAAAAGTTTAAAAATGTACCTCTGAATTTCATTCTACTTGTATGAGTACGTCCTTCTTTGTCTTTCAATTATTTAAACACTGTTTAAATTGGTTCAGCTGAATAACCTTAAATTCTTTAACAGTAGCTTCTTCACAGAAGGTTCAGACTAGACATATAATTTGGTTTAAGGTAAAAGAGGGACCAACCAGAATTAGATACTGAAATGAGAAGGTTAAGAGACATCATTGATCACTTTTTTTTTTTTTTTCCTAATAAGCAGAATGAGAGAGAAATCTGGTTTCAGAGTTGTGGCTTTTGCAAAAGAAAATACATTTCAGGCAGTACTTAGATTTTGTGCCTTATTTTCTTTGTTGTACTGGCTGTATGATATGTCTAGCTGTAGTATGTTGAAATAGCTGTAAAAGGAGTCCTTTTCTCAGCTTTAGTGAAAATATTGAAAATGTTTTTAGGAGCACTTTTCCTATGAGAAAAGGCTGAGAGTATTTGTATTGTTCATCCTAGAGAACAGAAGATTCCAGAATGATCTAATTGCATCCTTCTAGTACCCGAAGGGAGCCCACAACAAAGCTTTAGAGGGACTTCTTACAAGGGCATATAGTGATAGGACAAGGGGGAATGGCTTAAAAATGAAAGTGGATGAGTTTAGATTGGATATTAGGAGGAAATTCTTTACTGTGAGGGTGGTAAGGCACTTGCACAGAGAAGTTATAGATGGCCCATCCGCAGAAATGTTCAAGGCCAGGTTGAATGGGGCCCTGAGCAACCTGGACTAATGAAAGGTGTCCCTGCCCATGGCAGGGATCTAGGGAACTAGATGATCTTTAAGGTCCCTTCCAACCCAAGCTATTCTATGGTTCTATGAAACACACACTAAAACTATAATTATTTTCGAGTGTGAGAAGATTTCTCAGCATTAAGAGGCAAAAGTAATCCTTCCGAAAATCTCAAAATGATGCAGCACTGACTGGAATGGGACTTAGGTTTGGTTTTATTTTAAAGTCTGTATTAAATTTTCTCTTATGCGACACTTGACCTTCTACTTTCTTTGATATTTTAAAACTACATGGCACACTGTGAACACCTGTTTTGCTCATTTGAGCTTTTAAAATGTGATTAGCAGCCTTAGATATTGCAATGTGCAGTACTAGTGCCAAAGCCCAGAGGCAAGTTAGAGTAGGTATCCACTCTTGTTTACAATGTAGTTTGAAAAGATGTTACTTCAGAGTCACCAAGTGCAAATACAAGGTAAAAATCTGATTTCACCTATTCCCTGATAGGCTGAGACTCTGATGGATGTGGCTTTAAAGTTCAGTCCTCATGTTCAGAAAGTAGCAACATATCCAGAGATCTCCTAAAAATCAAATAGTTTCAATGTTTAACTCCTGGGTACTTCATTACAGAGGTCTATGCATCTCCCTCCACAAAAAGGTGAAAAGAGCCTTAAAAAATGATCATGTATTTAAGACTATTATGGGAAGGCCTTGGAATCTCTGCTTTGTATATTATTTAAAGTAGCTATTTTCCCAACTGTACGCTGTAAAAGACTGGCATAGACCTTTTCCTTTGAAGCTTACAGCCTGAAGGAAATGAGAAAACTCCAAAGCAAACCAGAGACCTTCCGTATCTTGTAGATTTTCGGAAGCTCTAGGCTGTATGATTTACTAATGGGCCATTAAATTTTAAACATTTCACAGCAGGTCTTGTTACTTATTTATATATGTTACGTAGGTTGATGGTTGGACTTGGTGATCTTAGAGAGTTTTTCCAACTTGGAACAGTTCTATGACCAGTGATTTCCATGGCTCTGTTTTTGGTTAGTGTTGGAATGCTGACTGAGCTGTATAGCAAAAATGGACAGTCTCAAAGAAATATCATTGTGTTGCTATTTGAAAATCCCAGCTACTGTAAACTCTTAAGTGGTGCACAGAAATTAATGCAAAATGCTGTAAATAATTTGAATGATTAGTACTTAGGAATGAATTTCTCTAATGTGAGGTTTGTTTAATTTATCTCTATGCATTCACACATCTGTGGAGAAATCCAGGACTCCAGCCTGGCTCCGGGTCCACTGCTGCAACTCTGGTTAGGTAACCAAAGAACCGTGAACACTACAGGATGCTGCACTGTGTGAATCAACAATTCATGTTGATAAGGAAAAGAACGAAATCCAAAACAAATCTCAGGCCTTAGATTTAGGCCTCAGTTTATTACTATATTTATATAGTATATTTATTTATTTGTTATGCATTTACATTCTGCCTACCTATAGTGGAAAGATACACCTTTAGTTTTCCCTTGAATCTTAGTGCAGCTCCGTGTACTCAGTGAAGCCACTGGAATGTTCAGGTCAGGTTTTCGAGCTGCCACCTGAGAGTATGGTGCTTTTGTATGGTGCTTTGAGGAAAATGTCATTTATCCTAGGAGTTACTGTTAACCATAAATCTCAGTCAAAGCAAAAGATGGAAACTGTCTCAACATCTCAAACAGAAGTTTGAGCTCCATGTTTTAGCCTTTTATTACACCATGTCTTTAGATGTCACAGGGAAGATGGTGATAATCTTTCACATTTCTGGATAATATTTTATCAGTGGATCTTGAAGCATGTGCATACCAGAAGCTGCTTTGCTGATTAGTGCACTGCTGTTATGTCCTGCACCTTGAGAAATTACAGTGATATTTCTGCATGTGTTTTGCTAAAGGATGAACTAAGACAAACAAAAAACAATTGTGAAAAACTATGTATGAGCCAATAGTTTGGTTGAGAATATGAACCTGTGTATTTTGTCTTGCAGCTCACCATTTCTGCTGCTAGGCTGTGTTCCCATACAGTAAGCTGATTTCCCATCCTGTGGATGCACTTCAGGCTTTTATTTTCTTGTATTTGATGTTCTTTTTGCTTTTCCTTTAGTAACAGCTTTTCTACTCAGTAATATTAGTGGAAATCACAACTACTTGAATAGAGTTTTACAGAAATCACATCAAGGTGTGCAATACACATTTCTCTATCTTTACTTCAGTGGAGAATCCAGATATATTGCCTCTCCCTTCTAGAGAATTGTTCAGTTGTGTACTATGTGTAGAAAACAAATTACACACCAGGTATTGCTGCCCACATAACTGACCAAGTGCTGGAGTAGCCTTTGTGAGAAGGTGGCAGTATTTTCTCTGCTTTAGCATGCTGGATGCTTCTTTTTCCTACCAAAGGGTTTCCTCAGGGTGTTGTAAAACAAAATGGGCTGAGCTTACAGCTTTGCCAGGGGTAGGAAGTTATCTTGGATCCCTTGGTCCAACCCAATCTGTTTCCAACAGCACCACAACAGTAAGCCAAGTCAGGTTATCAGACTGGAGGAAACATATTCCCTTCCTGCTGGAATAGTTTGCTCTGAGTTACTACATTTGAGCAAACTGCAGCCAATACAATAGGGAGAAGAACCAATTTTCCTAGCAGTTATGCTGAGATCAGCTAAGCATTTCATCTAGCTATGTGGTAAAAGCACAGAAAGAATCAAAGCACAGCCAAATTAACAACAGATATAAGAAAGGAGCTGGTAACCTAAGAAAGTGTTTCCTGTACTGATAATGTATCTGACAATTGCTGGCTGTCCCTTGTAAAGGAGAATTATTTCATGCAGGATTAAAATGTTTAACTGGACTCCTTTTTGTTAATTCAGATGCCATCATTAAAATATTTCTATCCAGTGTGTTTCAGGCCCACATATCTTCAGGAGAGCTTCATTTTTTCATTTTGGGTAACTACTGTTATGTGGTAAATTACATTGTCTTTGGAGTTGGTAAGGAAGTAATGCAGCCATACCCTTGTACCCAGTTTACAAATTCTCATCATTGACAATTGCAAGAAACTGGATGCATTCTTAGGACCAGACGCTTGCAAAAAAAAATCTGTCCCTTGTTTAAAGATGTGTTAATTATCAGTATACTCATTGCTGCTTGGGCTCTTCAGTCCAAAAGTAATTTATTTTGGAATTACCAACAATTTTACATTCCCCTCCCCTTTATTCTGAGGTCTAAGAGATGCCATGTGCAGCATACCAATTTTCTTACAGAGTCACAGGTTGTGTCAATCCAGCCTTTTCCATGTTGGTCACTGTTTGCAAATGCAAGTGCTGGCAGGAGGGTGCTGAACATGAAACCTTCAGCACGGATGATTGCTAATAATTTCTGATGTGTGTGCTACGTTACTGGAGAAAGGATTTAAAGAAGTGGGTCTCTAAATCTTTGGTCAGTGTTGATGGCCTTTTACTGACTTGGTGAGTCCAGAGTTGTGATTGGACAACTGGAGTATTTTTTGATGAATTGTCATACTGATTTAATGTTGCCTGCTTTCATTATATGCATGATTGTCTTATTCTGGCCCTGAGAGGTTAGAATGATGTATTTTCACCAGAAAAGTCATCCAATAGTTGTAAGAATTTTAGGAATCATCAGCTATCCCACCAAGAGAAATTTTTGTGGCAAAGTGAAGTGCATTGTTTCAAAATAAATTGCCATTAGTCTAAACAGACAATGTAGGTTTTGAAAACCACAGAGTATTTAAGTTGCTCTGTGTCTTTACATTGCTGGCTAATTGTCTTGTGTATGTTGTTTACCTTTCTAAATGCTGCATTCCTATATATTTCTAAATAGCTTCTAGGTAAGCAAAACCCTCTACATTTCATCTGCTTGTGAACATAAATAGTATGTGCAACCACAGTTTTTTTTTTTTCCCTTTATTTATTGACAGGACATCCAGCTGTGATTATCCTGGGTGACCTTATTCCAGTGTAACTAATCAAATTTATGTTTCCCACAATTATTGTTTGCTATGCGGGATGTCTTAAACATGTGAGCAATTGAATAGAACTAGTGTATCTATAAAATCTGTTTATGGTTCAGTAAACTAGCTCTCACAACAGTTGAAGTATTTCCCCATTGAGTCTTGCAAATTTGTTTTCTATTTTCAGCTTGAAATGGTGAATAAATTCAGCTAGACTGTATTCAGATGAGAGAGTAACATCAAGCATCATATTTAGGACTGTGATTTAGAGTTTTGAATAAGCCATCTTATCTGTAAAAGTTTTTTGCTTTGGTCCTAATGTAAATATTGTCTCATAATTTGTCTTTATTATTCCAGATGGAATGTGCCTGCATGAAAGTGGAGCGTGATGCATTTCAGTTCTGTGTGTTTTTGTTAGTTGCTTTAGTGATTTTTTCCTATTTGTGTTAAATTGTTTTGCTTCTGTTTGGCTTTATGTGTTGTTAAATTCTTCATGTTTCTGAGAAATAGCTATTGAAACAGAAGATAGTGATAGGATTTATTCACATGCAAATACATTATGGTGACTGGCTGACTTAGATATGAAATATTGAAATACCTTACAAAAATAGGCAAGGACTGTGTGTCTTCCTCTGCCAAACAAGGGAGCTGATGCTTGTAATTTCCCTGAGCTGAACATGTCAAATCAGTAACAAGATTAGAAGTAAATATTCTTATTCCCCTGCTGTATCTAGCAGATAACACTTTATTCTACGAGTGGTTGCATTTTAATGCAAAGATGCTGCTTACAGATTTGATTTTAACTCCACAGCGTGAAATGTCCTAATTTTTTAATGTTGTGTGATGATTCCTTACTGCCCACAATGGAAGTTTCCTTCACTGTTTTCATGCTTTGTAATTTCTGATGGTGCAATAAAGCAATCTTTGTATCAAAGTGGAGGTGGAAAGCCTACTAATTTGCAGCTGGTTGTTTCTTTTTATTTCCAGATGGTAGGAAGAAAAACTGTGCTCATTTCAGTGTGAGAAATTATTAAGTTAGCGAGACTTGATAGGTATTCTTCAGTAATTGGGTATGTGATTAAAACACTGCAGTAACTGCCACTGCAACACATTCAAAGCTTTTGACACATCTCAGGGTGCATTTGGGATGGTAACAGGTGTGAATTATAAATTTTTAGAAATCTCTTTTCCAGTGAACTGTACCAGGCTTCAAGCAGAGCACCACAGTGCACAGGTGCTGGATTCAGCACATCCCTGTGGTACACCATGCATACACAAGGTCTTTCAAGTGGTGGAAAGCTGAAGAAATTGATAGAACTCTAAAACCTGTTACATGAAAATTTGAGGGGCTGTGGAAAGACAAAATTGCAGCATGTAATGAATCCGTGGTTCCAGACCTTTTCTGGAAAAAAAAAGCCCCATCTTCCATCAATCTCTTCAGAAAGTGTGTGTCCTCTGAGCATTACTGCCAGTTAGATGCTAAATGTGTCTTAGCTGCTGAAAGGAATTTTTCCATAGGTGCTGATTTATGGAATTAAAACCAAAATCTGGATTTGTAAAATCTATTGTGTGAGATATACCACTTCTATGCTGCAGTCAAGGTGAAAGCCTCATGTTTTTTCTACTGAATCAACCTGAGAAATGAGAAGATCAATATCATGGACAACTACTGGCTAAGTCTAGTCAATAATGACATTTTCTCTCTGCCAAAACATTGTCCAGGTTAAGTTTTTTTTTCCCTACTTTGAATAGTTAAGGCTGTAAACCTCAGGAAGAACTGTAGAAAGGCTTGTACCTTGCCCTGGTTTCTGCTGGGATAGAGTTCATTTTCCTATTAGTAGCTGGTACAGTGCTCTGTTCTGTATTGCCTATGAGAATAATGTTGATAACACACTGACATTTTAGTTGTTGCTCAGTAGTGCTTATCCCAAGTCAAGGACTTTTCAGTTTCTCATGGTCTGCTGGGGAGCAGGTGCACAAGAAGCTGTGAGCTCATGGCCAGGACACCTGACCTAAACTGGCTGAAGGGATATTCCATACCACAGAACGTCATGCCCAGTGTATCAACTGGGGGAAGTTGGCAGGCAGAGGCAAATTGCTGCACAGGGATGGCGTGGACATCAGTCAGCAGGTGATGAGCAACAGTGCATGCTTCTTTTGTTTCTCTTGGGTTTTATTCCTTTCATTCTCCTTTTTTTATTATTATTATTGTTGTTGTTGTTGTTCTTATTATACTTATTATTGTATTTAGCTTTGTTTCAATTACTAAAATTTATTATCTCAACCTCTAAGTCTTACTTTTTTTCTTAATTCTCCTCCCCACCATGAGGGAGGAGTGAGCAAACATCTTTACAGTACTTAGTTGCCATCTGGAGTTAAATCACAACAACCCCTTTCAGTACCTTGAAGTTGGTATTGAAATTCTTAGGATGGTTTTTAAAGAACTTGTTTCTTTGATTGCTTGTTAATCAGTGATCAGTGGATTTAAAAATCCATTATTATGGGAATGCTGCTGCACACATGTTGCTGAACATTCCAGTTCAAAAACCTCACCTTGTTTTCTAATGTTTCAGAGGATTACAGGTCAAAATTTCCTAAGAACACTCACTCACATTTCTCTTTTAGCAAATTTAAGTTTCTGAGACTTACGTAGTTGGTTCTATTAGGAAACCTTAATAATAAAGTAGTCTGTTGGAACCCCTACTTTGATACAGATTTTTGACCATCTGTTGCCTAGCGGGCAAGTAAACCAATAAAAGAATAATTGGAATTTTCCTGGCTGAATTCTCAGAGGAGCCCTCAGGAAATCTCACCTTGCTTTTGACCTGTTGGTTGAGTTTTATTCAACAGACTTTTGTAATTTTTACTTCTTTCTCCATTGGAAAATGAATCTGAGATTACAGAAAATAATTGTTGAAACAAGATAAGGGTTTGTTTATGCTAAATCTTTGCTGGAAGCAGACCTAAAGATGTGATGTTTGTGTTTTGAATAGGTATTTCTAGAAATGTGCTGCTATTGAGAGCACATGTGCTCTGTTGTATAGAGAGGGGGAAAAATAGCCCAACACCAGATGAATCCTGGTTGGATTCCAGCTAAATCCTTATAGGATTTTAAGTCCAGGATGACACTAAGAGGAACCAATTTCTGGTATAAAGACTTTGGACCTTAAAAAAAAAAAAGAAAAAGGGTGTACTGTTAGCTAAAAAAAAAAAAAAAAATAAAAAAAAAAAAAAATAAACACAAACCTCAATGGCAAACCCAGGAATTCATGCATACCTCTTGACTATCATCTGTGATAGAAATAAGGCCTGAATGCTTTGGCACAGAGGTTTGGCAGACCTCTGCCTGCTGAAGTCACTCTCATTTAGTCTTTGTTCCTGCCCTGGAGCACTATGAAACACAGAGAGGACAGGAAATCTTTAATGACACATCCAAAAAACGTAACTGAAGTAGGCAGGGCTCTGTGGGAGTATGGGTCCAGCTCACAAACAGACTGCATGACAGGCTGGAAGTTTAGCATGTCCCAACAAAAAAGAGTTTCTCAACAGGCAGTCTTAAAGGAGCCAGGTAGCTGACAGGCAGGGCTTGAAAAAATCTGCACTTGCGGAGTAAATGGGAAAGCTTTGCCTGCTGTCTGAGTGCCTGGAGAACACAAAGTCTTCCTGCAGGGAATATGTTCTTTATAAAGGCATATTTATTAGCCCTGGAATGGTGAATGTGCCTCACCTGGAGCCCAGTCTCACACATAAAAGGCGTCTTTCTGGTGGCAAGGAAGGTGTGTTTTCATGTGCACTCTGCTGGAAGGGTGTAACAGCTCCCTTGGGTTGATAATACCTGTTTTGGTCATACATTATTTTTCCAGGCAGGATGAGCAAGACCCAGTGGGTGGTGGCATTCTCCAGTTAAAGTTACTGTCTTTTGAGCTGTGTGTACCACTGATACTTCTGTTGACAGCAGATAATATTGCACCAAACACTCATAATAATCATCTCAGATATGGGGGGGAGATACTGATTTCTGTACTTAATCTTATGTTTGCATTTGGTTCCTGTGCAGTGGATTTCATCTGCTGTTATGCTGCCCTAGTAACAACTACTTCCTTGTACACACCCCTCACATCTTAACTGCTGATATGGGAATGACTTCATCATTAGCATCACTGCTGTAGGGTTGTGATGTTTTTCACTTACTTGCTATGGGTAAGTACTCTCTAAAACAGCAGTTACTGTAAATGGACAAAATGTTTGCTGACATTTGCAATTCCCATCAGACTGTAGGTGTGCCTTGCCTTGTGTGGTGGTGTGAGAGAGACATGGATGTTCTTTCTGATAACAGGAAATGTAGAATACTGGGCATGAGATTCCCACCTTCTATACCTGTATATGTTTATATACAAAGGTGCACAGTAACATTAATAGATTACAGGGTACAGAAATTTCTCCCTGAACAGCTGATTCTCCAGCATTAGCAGCTGGGTTGGAACAAAAGCAATAACCATCTTAATGCATTTCCTAGCTGGGAAGAAAATATGCCCTGGAGATCATGGAAATTGGTTAATGGTAAGCATAAATAATGTAAGAATTTCCGTGCCGTAATTTTGGAATTATGAAATGTTTTTTGAACTTGAAAGTTCACAGAAACACTACTAAGCTGCAGAAGGGGACACCATGTATCTCTCTAGAAAAATGTAAACGGTCTTACAAGAGCAAAAAAGATACAGGATTTCTTGTTGTAAATCAGTGGTTCTGTAGTTTTTCTCTAGTTAAGAAACCTAATATATACATAATGTATGGCTTTATTCTGATCCTACTTGTTTGACTCATTTGAAAAGCCTTCATGCACTTTTCAGTTTTCCTTGCATAATTAATGGGGGCAGGCGAGGCAGCACGACGCCCAGATGGCAGGGAGGGCTAATGGTATCCTGGGCTGCGCCAGGGGTGCTGCCAGCAGGCTGAGGGAGAAGATCCATCCCCTCTACTCAGCACCGGTGAGGCCACACCTGGAGGACTGGCTCCAGTTCTGCACTGCCCAGTGCTAAAAAAATATGGGGCTATTGGAGAATCCATCCAAGAGCCAGTGAGGTGATGAAGAGGCTGGAGCATCTCTCCTGTGAGGGTTGGGAGGGACTGGGGCTGCTGAGCCTGGAGAAGAGAGGTTTTGTGGGGAGCTCACCAATGTATGTGAATACCTGAAAGGGTAGGTTAGGCAGTGATGTTGCAGGTGGGATATGAATGCTGCTGTGTTGCTCACTGCCCCTGTAATATTTTCTTTTCCACCTTTGCATTCATGTTCGCTGGTTGGTATTTTTTTACTTGAGCTGGACATTTTGAGGGCAAGACAATATTTTCATTTGGCTTTGGTAGCACAATAAGTGTTAAGTAACTGAAAAATTAAATTAAATAACTGAAAAGAATACAAACAGGATACATAAAATACTTTTGCATTACTTTTAGTTTAGTTTTAAATATTTATATGTTAAATTTTAAGGACTTATTACATTTATTTAAAAATATTGTATACACAAATTATTTGCTAAATTTTTAATGTTTTTTTATATGGGTAATTATTTTCCACCAGAAGTGTCACTCTGTTGAAGGTTTCCAGTAAATAAGAGCCTTTGTTGTCTCTTCATGTAGGACTCCCAGAGAAGTCAGAGTTGGGATGAGTCCTTTTCAGAAGACTAAGAATATACTCAGTAGGAAACTGGAAGCATTACTACTTTTGCTTCCAGCATAATATTTTGGATTTTTTATTATTATTACTGATCACCATGATTTCTGAATGAGGATATGTTGCATGTCCATATGCAGTAAATCCATTTTTACACTAGTTATTTAAGCTGACACAGAATGTATAAGAACAGGAAGTGATTATCAATGTTTTGCTAACACTGGTACAAATCCACAGGCAGCTTAAACAATACCAAATATAAGACTAGAGCAAGCTGTTCTTCTTCATATAAATATGAATAAAGTGTGAAAGTATCCCTTGTCCTCATTAAAACATTTATCCCCAGTTTGATTCATTAGCATCCCCTTTTCCCAGCATCTGTGGATGCAGTTTTTTTGGGCAGGTGAAGTATTGCTTCTTGTGCAGGAACAGACAAGGCAGATTTTGAATGCTTTGTAAGATGAAAGTGTTCTGACATACAGCTGTCCTGGTAGAAATTGATTTTGAAACTGGCTTTGACCATAGAAGCAAATATAACCGTGCCTTGTTTCTTTGGTTCAGATATTTCTGGCAGTCAACCAAATTGCTCATATGAGTATTTATTTATTATTTAGTATTTATTACTAAACTGACTGTGTTCAAAGCCATCTCAGCTTTTTTTTGGTGCAGCAGGTGACATTTGTGAGATGATTATACAAACAAGGTCCCTTCCAGGGCAAGTCCAAACCTAGCTGGCAGGACATTGATTCTGAGCAATCAGCAGTTTTTGGCTTTGGTTACTAGTGGCAGCGGAGTACTGTCTCAGAAGGAATCAAAACCACATAGGAGTTACATGTAAATCCATGTGTTGGAATCTCTGGAGTTTTGGTTGGTTGGTTGGTACTTCTGGAAGAAGCCCCTTGACTCTAGAAATTGGCAAAACAAAATTCTGTTCTGAGAAGTGATTAGGTGAGATATTGCTGTGAAGAAGATCTAATCTTCATGGTTACATTAATTTAAATATTGTTTTACTGCTTTTATTCTAGTGGAGTTTCAGGGGTATATTATTGAAGAGAGCTGGATCAGCACCATACTAAATCACCTCAACTTGAAGTCTAAATCACTTTTAAATCACCTTTACTGGTGCTGTGTGAGAATGAACCTAATGACTGTTTTCTTTAGTGGCAAAACTGGTTTGAGGTTTCTGCCACACCCTTCACCATGTCTCTAATTGTGCTAGTGCAAGTCTGTGAGGGCTGCATAGTAACCATTCATTAGTGAAATGGACTAGGTTTCAAACAAATCTCATAATTTTCTTTCCTCTCTCTCTCTCCTCTCTCTCTCTTCTCCCTCCTCTCTCTGTTCTCTCTTCTCTCTCTTCATCTATTTAGTTTACAGTACCTCTTCCCTCTTCTCTCCTCTAATGCACACAAAATCGGTTCCATTAACTCAACTGAGAAGGTGGCAAAATGTAATTTCCAAATGGATTTTCTCTGCTTAAAAATGCCTGTCACATTGGAATTTTTCCTCCTCATTTCTGCAATGTAGGGTGGCGTATTTCAGCCTGGCTGGAAATCTGAGTTCTCTGATTTGTTTAGCAAAACAGGTATTGGGGAACTTTTCCTAAGTGTTTAACAATGAAATACATATTTCTTCATAAAACTAGGTCTCAAACTATTCTTTTGTATTGCAAGGAAGAGCATAGCAGCAACCAAGGTGATCTCTCTTACTGCACAGATCTACCATCACCTGACATTTTCTTTTCTTCTTGGAAGATAATAGACCAGTTATGAAGAAGGATGTATTTCACCATTAAACACAGTGGAAAATAGCAAAGGCTTATAAAAATGAGTCTAGAAATTATATAAATATTAACATTGACCATCTACATCATACTCCAGTGAGTAATGTTATGCTTGGGATGAATTGAAGACTTTTGCATAACTTAAAAATACATAGTACATGATGCACTTAATTTATTGGGGCATTTTGAAATTATGAGCTGACTTAAAGGTCTGACTTCTCTTCAAGGACACTGACTCAGGCCAGCAAAGGGATGAGCACACTTGCTGTGTTATGCTGTGTGGTGTGATTCTGCTGTCTGAATGGGCGTGTTGGGGAGGACGCTGGATGTGCTGAACATAACCCTCTCGGTGCCCTGAGAACCTCAGGGTGCTGCATAGGGCTGGTGGTGTTGCAACAAGTCACCTGGGGCCAGAGGGAGCTGTGGCTTGACAAAACCTGTCATAGAAGGTACCCCTAAACTATGAATAGGCAATGGAAGAGAGAAAGGTGGTGCTGCAGCCTGGTGCACACCTGCCAGGCTTCATCACCATAGCCTGGGAGAGGCTGCCTGGGGGAGGCTTTCTGAGGGCTGTAGCACTTCTGTTTGCCTGTTACTTGCCTCACTTGATGTCAGATCCATCTCCACCTTTCAGACATCCACTCTTAGGGGCATCATCTGGGGATTTGTGTGAAAGTCTAGGCTGGGTTATTACAACACAGAAGCATGGCACCTCTGCACTCTGGCACTAAATGCTCAGTTTGGGGTCCTGAAAGACCTGTAAGGCAGCCACTGCCTCTTAACACAGAGAGGAACTCATTAATGAGTTACAGGAGAGACTGAACTGTGAAGAGACAAAGCAGTGATAATACATAACTGCTTAGATTGGTCAAAGCAGTGTCTGAGAAGGCTGAAAGGAAAAGAACACCCACTGCCAAGAAGTGCCAAGAGGATGGAAGAGTGTGAAATGTTCAAGGCAATGCTGGGTTTGACACTGTTATTTCCAGTTATGAACTGGAATTATTGTTGGAAGCTATCTAGACACTCTGGAAAACAAAGTCTGATGGTGTATATAAAAATGGAAGGAGAAAATATATCTTACCTGGAATATAATGGCCAATTCTATGTATTTATCTACAGAGCGATCTAACAGGAGCAATTAGTCACTGCTGAGACAGAAGACAAAATAGGTGAAAGAGAAACTTGCATAAAAGGGATACAACCCATTGAGAAATGTAGAAAAGTCATAACTGAGCCATTTTAGAAAGATGTAAGAGCAGAAGACTAACTTGAAGTACAGCAAGAGGAAACTTTTTTATTGAACACATCATTGACATGTATAACTCAGCACCAAAGTAAATGTAAAAAGATTTAAGTATTTTAAATTATTTCTAAAAATAAACACTTGTATGTATGTTGTCACTTTTGTGACAACCTTCAGAATTACATCAGAACTGATAAAGACATTTTCTATATTTATATAAGCATATATAGAAATCCTTCAAGTCATAAGAGAGTAAATTACTTTTAAGGGAAAAATCCTCACATGTGAACAGAACTGAAAGACAACTGTCAACATCTTGTGGGGTTTATTCTTTGTATAATCAATCCAGTATGACATTGAGCTAGATGGATTATTGATCTTATTTAATTTGGCAAATTCTGCTGGTCTTGGATGCAATTTTTCCCATTATTTATTTTTTTTTTAAGGAATAGTACCTCTAAACTATGAATAGACAATAGAAGGGATTTTTTTTTTAGTGATATCCTTTATCTCTAGTGTCACTGTGATTAGCAGTGCTTGGACAGGTTATCTGAAGGTTTGATTATTCAAAGGTCAGTGCTTTTAAATGGGCAATTGTTATCTGATATTTTCATTACATGATATGAAAATATAGCATTCAATAAATCTTGTTTTCTTCATAATCAGTCATACAGTTATCAGACAGGCTGCGCTGATGATTTAATTCTGGTCACCCATAGCAAGTGCCCTTGATAGAATAAAAAAAATATCTTCGTAAGTAGTGCCCTTTTGGTGAGCATCCTTTTCTCATAGCAAAAATAATACCTTAGGATTGCAACTATAATGCTTCTGATCATGGTGGTTTCCACTGTAAAAGGTGAATGGGCATGCACACCTCTCTGAAGAGGACACAGTATGAAATACAAACAAGAGCAGAGAGATGGGAAGCAATCCAACACAAGTGTCTGAAAGCAGACAGTGGAGTATCTTGTGCCTTGGATCTGTAATTTCCTCTCTTTTAAAGTGTGGCTGTGTTGGTTTGGGGTCTTTTAATGACTTTTGTACAGTGATAACTAAGATTATAGGCAATTTTCTTGACAATTAAGATTGTCAAGAAAAGTTACATAAAGCAGCTGCATACTGGGAAAAAATAGGAATTCTTTTCTTCCCCGCTTGCCATAGCCTCATAAATTGTGACTCTTTCAGCTCAAGATTTTCCATGTAATCATTCCCAAGCAGTGACTCTTTCCCAAACATTGATCATTCATACACTGTTTTTAGAAGATGTCATCTTACTGCTGCTGGTTGAGTGGAGCATATATTCTCTCCTCAGTCTGAAACTGTCAATGCTCTTTAGTATGATAGTTCCTGTAATTGGTAGGAGCTGAAGGAGCAGAGTGCTCCTCTAGACTCACTTCCTCTGAGATTAGGTGCATACTGCGTAGCAGTAATTTCTGGCCTTCAGAAGGAATTATGAGAGAAGTATCAGAGAAGTAACAGAATCCCTCATCTGATCCAAGAAATGAGTTTATTGCTGCCTGGGTCAGCACAGAGGCTGGAATTAAATCACCATCAAGCTGCTTTGTGTGTAATGATCTGACAAATGTGTCTGATATTGTTGTTTGTATGCATGCTACAGATGTTTGTGTTCAAATTTATGAAAGCCTGGATTCATTTTACAGTGCAAACATATGTTAAATTTAGGAGCCTGGAGTTTGCAGGGTACTTTCTAGGTTTGCAAGCTCAATTTCTGTTTGTCATGTATAGATAGCTTCGTGTTCCTGCACCATCCACAAAGTTACCAACCTTCATCAGGCTTCATTTTAACATAGGCGTTTGGGGGTTTTTTTCCCCATTTCTGGAAATGGATGGCTGCATCAAAACTCTTCTTTGAAGCTTAAAAACCTTTTTCTCATTTCTAGACTAAAATGTTATATAAAAGACTTTTTTTTTTTTTTTTTTTTTTTTGATGTGACACTATTATTATTCTTTATCTAAAGCATTTCTTTTTGGTGGTACTTGTTTGCTGATACATTAACAGAGAGATACTCTATCACTTTTCAACCTCCATTCAATTGTGTCAAGAAAATCAACCCTTTTATCTTCGTCTCATAAAAAAGTCTCTATTCCCATGCTGGTTTCAGTAACTTTTTTCTGCTCTTCTTCCAATATGCTTGCATTCTTTAAGCATGGATATACAGAATGAGGTAGATTATTCTAAATTAGGCCTGATCTGCAGCTTACTTAAATAACATACCCATAGTTCTGCTATACTGAAGATACCTTGATGTGATGGAGCAGTACAGCTGCCTTTTTTTATGTTTGTGTCACATGGATCAGTTTTAATTATCCCATGATATATACACACAACACTCTTCTTCCCTGCCAAACTTGCAGTTGATTGTCTCACAGCATATTTTCAGGAAAACTAAGTAACTGGGACTTGCATGGATGTGAGATATGTAAAGGTAGCAAACAGTAGGAGAAATGGTTAGTTCTTGAAGGAATGGTTTGTCCATTCCCCTAGGGATTGTCACTGGTGGTGTTCCTTGTAGATCTGTGTTGGGCTTGTGCTGTTCAACTTATTCCTAAATGACCTGGAAGAGGGAAGCAAATAAGTTTACTAGGGATACAACATTAATTAAGGCAGTAAGGAAGATGGAAGAGCCCCATGACAACTGGACAGTAAAGTGTTATTTGAAAATGAGTGTGGATAAAATCGTGCTCAGTCATAGTTTCAAACATTAATTGATGGGATATGTCCTGGTGGATGCAAGATCCAAGAGTTTTGATAGACAGGGCCAAGAAAGCATCAGCTTAGTGGTAGTCAGAAATGCCAGTCAAACCTCCAGCAATATTAGGCACAGAGTAGAACACTTCTCTACAACTTCATAAATCCAATTGAACAGCTCTGTGCGGTTTTGATCCTCTTATCTCAAAGCAGATAAAGCAAACAGAAGGTGAGCAGGAAAAAAAAGCCATTAATTAACGCGATTTACCAGTCAAAAAGACTGAGCCTGAGTAAATTATTCATAATATTATTAAAATTCAAGTACAACTGAAATTTCCTGTTGGGTTAGCTAACACAGAGAAATTACACCTCATGTGTTTCTTCTACAAGACTTTTTACATTGTAGTGATGTCTTACCTGCCTCTCATTGTCTGGAAGTGTCTTTATACATCTTAAGAAAAGGAAATGTGATTTTTTATTTACTCCTCTGGAAAGCTTGAAAAGCAATGATTCTATTATTAAATCCATCAAAGTAGAGAAGAAATCTCTTTTCATATAAAACTTGAAGGGACTTGCAGAACAGCCAGTTTCACAGGAGAGCAGGCAGAGAGTTCCCAGAAGGCCTCATGGAATGGCTGCCTGGTCTAGTGCTGCACTGGGCAGACTGGGGAGGTGCAGAGTGAGTCCAGTTCAGAAATCAGAGGCAGCATCACCCTGAATTCATTGTGAGTTCTGCCTGGACTGTTCAAGATAGCTGGTTGCAGTAGCTCTGGAAAATGCCTTTCTGTACAGGAGTAATATAACCCACATGAGCTGGCTGACCTGGGGCTGCAGAATTGGTAGGGCCTGTCTGCACTTGCTTGGTTTGATATCAGTGTAAAGGCTGCCCAGATTAAATTCCAAGAGATTTCCTTTTTCTAGCTGCAATGAAAACAAAATGCTTTTTTTTTTTTTTTTTTTTTGTCTTTTGTTGTTGTCAAACAGAAGAAAGCATTCCTGGTTTATCTGGATTTACTGTTCCTTTCTGTGGCGATGACTTACATTTAGAACCAAATGCTGTCTTCAGAGTGTGCTTTGGCAGTGTAACCACTTTCACTGGGTACAGTTGCACAGGTTTGTGACATTGGGATTGCTGGCTGTGATCAGCTCATACACCAGGGGATCCATTCCTGTGCTCTGAGCACATCACTGTTCATCCTCCTGGTGTGTAAATGGTGAGGCAAAAATCTAGCCACAGTCACTGGATCCTTGGAGTTTTGTAGTGAAAAATGTTTGTTCTGCTTTTGGATACCTTTGATGGATTATATTCTGTGGAAGCATGGAATTAGATAGCTTGGAATGTTGATTCAATGTACTCTTCTATGTAATTTAATTGATTTTCACAAAAGGTGTTAGAGCATGTTACTACTGTAGATGTAGGAATATTTTTCTGAAGTATGTATTATTCCAGTTTACAAGGTGGGTAGAAAAGTTACATCACCCTGTAAAGCTAAATGAAAACTTCAGCAGGAAAACCCAGAATAAAATACAAATTTCCTGGCATAAGCTTCCACTCCTGACTAGGTCTTTCTTCCTTCTCTGAAATAAGCATGTATACAATGACGTTCACAATTTTGAAGTCTAAAAATATTTGGGTTTACTTGCTCATGGCTAGTACTGTGTTTTGTTTGCCTGCGTAAAACAGACCTTTGAACATCATTTGTCAAGAACAGCAAAATTCAGAATTACTGATAGTGCAGCTTATTCTTCTCACTCAATATAGCCAATATCAGACTGGTACCCAATCTCTTAACTTCAACTCAACACATGCCTGCTCTGCTTTGTTGCAGGTTATGGACACACAGTGCCTTTATCTGATGGGGGAAAGGCCTTCTGCATCATCTACTCAGTCATTGGGATCCCGTTCACGCTGCTGTTCCTGACGGCCGTGGTGCAGCGCATCATCGTGTACGTCACCAGGCGGCCGGTGCTGTACTTCCACATTCGCTGGGGCTTCTCCAAGCAGGTCGTTGCAATCATCCATGCCATGGTCCTCGGGTTTATCACTGTCTCCTGCTTCTTCTTAATCCCAGCAGCAATATTTTCTGTCCTGGAAGATGACTGGAATTTTTTGGAATCTTTTTATTTTTGTTTCATTTCCCTGAGCACCATCGGCCTCGGAGACTATGTGCCAGGAGAAGGCTACAATCAAAAATTCCGAGAGCTATATAAAATTGGAATTACATGTGAGTGTCAATCTAATCAGCTAAGTAAAAGGCATTTTTTATTAAGAAAAAAAAAATCAACACCAAACTGGCAATCAGACTTCTCCTCTCCATTCTGTGAATAACGATCATTTGTCAGCTAGCAAACTGGGCATTAATTTAGGTAGCTCTGTAAAGAGGAGACTGTTAAGTAAGGTCAATTAGGGAAGGTCTTAGTTAGAAAAAGCTAAAACTAGAATTTCATTATTATAACCATAGCTATTTACTCTCTTACTTATAGTAGAAAAAAACCCTCATATAACTGTTACAAAAATGGTTAAGAGCATTTTGGGCTAACATTTCAGTGCATCACAGGGCCAAGATGATCTGTGTAACCTAAGGTAATACCACAAGGTTAGATGACAGGTGGACAGAGATGAATCAAGAAGCCATGGAAAATGAAGTGGAATAGCAAAGTTTCTGACTCCTGTTGTAACAGAAGGTAGCTGAAGCTGGCATTGGTACATACCAGCTGTCAAAGACAGACAAATAGACTGAGATGTTAGAAAAGCAAGACCATGAATGCTAAATTTAAATTGTTTCATTATATTTGACACAGAAGAAATCATGGTGATTGGTGATTTTAAGAAAGTGAAGCTTTTTAAGAAGAAAATTACCTTTATGTTGGTATTCTGAGTAAATATATGCTGAGGGCAGTATTTTCCAGTGACAGCATTTTGAAACATTCCAGTTTCTCACACAGTTTCAACCTGAGCAGTCTTTGGGTATTCAAAGGCATCAGTTAAAAGATCTGAACAACCAAAGCAAACCTTTCCCATCAGGTCTATTTCTTTGGCTGGTTTGCATTTGACTGTGCTTCTGTGCATGATCCAGCAATCATAATGTAGGCAAAGAGTCTGTTAACTTGGTTTTGTGTTTTACCTGAAGAGAGTTTTTTTCCATGCCTTGAACTAGCCAACAGAACACTTTGTTTTATTATCCTGCTAGGCCTTTAGCCATTGCAGATTTCCTTCTCTCCCTGTCATGTTTATCTTATGAATGATAGCTTTAATTATTAACCTGCTGATCTGCAGAGCTGATTTGGGGATGCTAAGTGGTGAAGTGAATGGAAAGTCACAAATGGCAAAGACCTTGTTACAGGCTTGCTGTTCTGAAAACTCAAAATCTGAAGAAAACATTATGGCTCAGATTAAACCTTTTTCAAGCTGTAGAGCAATTAGGAAATAAACTGCAGGATATACTAAAGGAAATACTAAAAGGAAAAAATAGGTTTCAGACAAAGTTATGACCTTAGAGTATCTAATTTTAATAGGTTTTAAGGTTATAACTTTAAAATTATTCTTTTTCTTTTCATGTGAACAATTCAAGGAATCAAATAAAATGTTTACTCCTCATCCTGAATTTTCTATAAGATATTTTGGACTTCTACATCAGAAAATGCTTAATGAGTACTACAGACTTTTCAAGAATTTCTAGGAGAACACAAGTCCCCTTCTAAATCAAGTGGCAATCAACTGGACCGAGTTTCAGAGATAATTACAAATTCTCAGTGCAATTTATAGATGCTTTTCAATTGATATAGCTTTGTCAGTTCTTTCTTGTGCTAATGCATAGCTTCAATTTGATGTTATGATACAAAGTTTTTAAAAAAATGATAAATTTTAGCTGTAGGGCTGATTTAGATGAGTATTCAGTATTGAGAAGTTGATTAATGGTACTCCTGGAAGGAAAAGGAGAGTGTTCCTGCCAGTGAATAATCTGTAACTACAGGTGAAATATTTATGCCTTTAGGTAACAGAACAGTGACCATATGGAAATGATAATCATTAATCTGTGTTGATTTTTCAGCACACAATGTTCAGCGCGGTGGACAGGCGCGTTCTGCTAATAGTTACACACTTAGCTTCTGCTTGATTTACTTCACTGAAATGATAAAATAACTAAGTAGTCACACTCCTCATTGAATTGTAATGATCAGAAGTAGGGATTTAATGAAACACTGAAACACCTTGCCTTAAACTATCCATGTGTATGTTTAGAGAGGATAAAAAAAAGAGCACATTGTGCTGCTGGTCACAGAGATTTCCATTTCCAAAAGTTTCAGTCTATGAGAGCTGACTATTACCTCTAAAAATGAGTCAGTCAGTACATGGCTAAAGTAATCTGTAATACGTTTTAGATAACACTTCCAGGTTTTGGGTAATCTGTGTACCTTAGTAAAAAATTGAAACTATCCCCAAAAGATGGAGTAACTGTGTCAGGTTTTTCAGTTTCCAGGAGTAATTTTATAGTAATTTTTCATTTTGGTTTTATTAGATTTGTGCACTTTTCTAGTTGCTTTGTTTTTCCAGGTATTTCAGGGTGTTGTATGTCTAATAATTTTAGAGGAAAATAATTCAAATTAAATAGTAAATGATTTGTCCTGCTTAACTGATACAAATAACCAGTGGCCCGAATTAGCTCCCATATTTTTACTTCTTCTTGTAATATGTAGGAATATTGTGGTAAAATTTTGTTTTCCATCTTTCGATCAAAATCTTTTGAAGGGCACTTAATCATGAAAGTCACAAGTAAGTAGGGGAGCGTGCATGTGGTAAATTTTAGTATTCTGATTTTTTAATACCTTTACGCATAATTTTTTTCTTGCACAGTTGTAACAGAATTGAACCCACTAGTATTATTTTTTCTGTTTATGTGGGGTCTTGCTGGTTGTAGAATTAAAAAGAAAAATAACAAAGACATTACAGTACAAATCTCTGAAATTATATCATAAAGAAAATTAACATACTAATCAGAGATGATGACGGGGTGAGAAAAGTCACAGGCTCAAAACTGGTCCAGTCCTACCTGGTTTGCTAGTAACTAATTTATTATTTTTTTTTTTCACTCAGGCTACCTGTTGATGGGCCTTATCGCAATGTTGGTGGTTCTTGAGACTTTCTGTGAACTCCATGAGCTCAAAAAGTTTAGGAAGTTGTTTTATGTGAAGAAAGACAAGGAAGAGGACCAAGTGCATATAATGGAACATGACCAGCTCTCCTTCTCTTCCATCTCAGACCAAGCAGCCTCCATGAAGGACGATCAGAAGGCAAATGAGCCTTTTGTGAATTCCCAGTCCCCAACTTCCAATGACAGCTCTCTAAACAATTAATACACAGGTATCAATACCGGTGTTTTGGTGCATTTATGCTACTTACCATAAGAAATAGAAAGCCTCATATTTTTTTTCTCAAAATATAAAAGCTGGAAGACTGTGCTACTTTAACAAGGATTCATCACTTCTGACATAGAAAAGACTTTTGTGAAAAATGTGGGAGCCACCCTGGGAAAAGGGAATAAATGTAAGATGTGGCTGGGAACATAAGGCCATTTTGGTTGAGGGATAAGGATTTAGGTGTACCACATTCAGAGATGCCAGAGAGAAAGGCTTGCAAAAGCAACTTCATTGAACATCTTTAGGAGACTAGGCCTTCATTGACATCCAGCTCATTGAGTTGCACACCCCATCTCACAACTGGTTGACAGCGATTTTGGGATGTGCACTTTTGATAGTGACAGTTTTAATCCAGTAGCTAGCATCTTAATCTGGAAAACATTTTCAGAGCAATATCTCTAGATCTGGTGGAGGGGGGAATATCTAGGTCATTCCTCTATTACCCAGTAACTTGCAGGTGCAAACACTATTCCTATGAAGGAAAGAACAAGACTGCAGTCCCTCCTTTGCCCATGCCATTTACATCTAAATTTTCTACTTCCTTAAAAGGTCCTCTAATCACCAGAAAAACGTTGTCCTGAAGAGAGTGTGCCTTGAGTCTTCCATACTGTTTGTTTTTTTGTATGAAGTACTTTTTTGAGAGATAGCAAAAGCAATTCAAAGCTCTGGATGAGGTGAGATGGTAGGGAAGGAAGACAGATGCATTTCAGTCTTCTGAAATGAGCAGGGGTGGGTATTTAGCTGTGTGGAATGGAATGAAAACAAGTTAGCATATGCCACACATGACTGGCAGAGTCATGTGCTTATGGCATTCTCTTAATAGATGGTTGAAATGTGTTCAGCAGAAGGACTCGGTGCTGTTCCTCCCACAGTCCAGCCCAGCGTGTCCTCTGTTGAGCTGTTGGGTACACAGAGGAACAGCATCACCTTTGAACATAGCTCCTATTTCTTCTTTTGCTTTTCTAACTGGTACTTGGAGTGTTTTGGAGGAGAATGGAATGTTTCAGGTCAAAACAATTTTTCAGTTTTTCATATGGCAAGAAAAAAGGAAAAATGTCACATTTGGTTCAGAAGGAACCGAATTTTTTTCCCCTTGGGAAAAGTCACTAAGAAGTCAAGATCTCGCTCTTCTTCTGAAGCTGGAACCTCTTTGGCTGTAACAGGAGAGGTGTTTTAGTCCAGCTACCAGTCACTGTGCTGAATGCAGGGACCTCAGAGTGAATTTCAGTGAGCAATGACACAAGATTTATATGGTTGTAGTACTTTCTCTTCTGGCCTTAAGAATATTATGATAGGGGAATCTTTATAATGCTTTGCAATGATAAAAAGATCTGGAGCACAAATAGCCATATTAGGACAGCCTCCCACATAGGATCAGTGTAGAGGAGAGCCTTTTACCTGCTGTGCAAGCATGCCAGATTGCCTGTAATTTGGCTTTTAGTGTTTAGAGCTGAATAATAGTTTACTGTAAAAGAAAAAAAAAATGCAGTGTGTCTAGATTTAGCGCACGTGGGAAAAATACTTGAAAGTAAATAACCCAAAATATACTGTGTTTGAGCTTGATTATAGCTAGCATCAAACAAATTTTTATATCTTTACTGGAAAAACTTACTTTATGGTTAAATCAGCTGAAAGTCTTCAATTGAAATTTATATTTATAGAAAATCGGAGCTAAAGGTTTTGGTTGTTTTGAGTTTTATAGATTAGGTGAGAGCATATTGTGTTTGCATGTTCCCAGGAAAGTGGCTATTTTTATACTGCTTAGGTTAACACAGTTCTATTTATAATGAATGTCAACCAATATATATGTACATATATACATAAATATATTTATATACTGTACATATATCATAAATCACCAGTCTAACAGACTTAGGAATGGCATTTTAGATAACTTTTCCCCTAGTCTCCTCTTTATACAGTCAATATTTGAAAACTATGGCATTAAAATGACACTGACATAAAATTAAGAGTACTGTACTGTAAGAAACATTTATACTATTTTTTTCAGTGGAACTTTATTGATTTTTTTCGGTACCTTAAAATTCAAAATTTCTTTTAATTTCTGTGTAGTGTTAAGCTCTAAAGGATATGCACAGATGTTAAATGATATACAAAGTTACTTTTGCAGCGTGTACACAAATGCGAAACGTAGACACATGAAATGAAAGCACAGAATTCAAAACAGAAGCGATAAACTAAGCAGTATACTGTGATCGTAGGTGAATATTTGTTATTTTAAACTTAAATAAAAAGTCTGGCTTTTGCCTGCCTGCACTATGAAGTGGGAGTATTTTCTTTAGTGGTGTGTGTGCCTTGAAGAAATCCTGTCTGTGTTTGTGCATCCTTTAGTTAGCCTTCCTCAGCTCAAGGAGGTTCTATTAATGTCAGTGTTGTACCTAACCTTGATATTAATTGTGGTTTAGTATTCTGCTGGTTATTCCTTAAAAAACAAAAAAAGAAGAAAAGCAATCCAAGGTATGTTTGGTTTTGTTTCAGATGATGACTGATTATAGCAAATAAAAAATAGTGACATAGCCTTTATCATGTCCTCATGAACCAGAGAACTCTGAAAAACTGACGAAAATAATGGTCCTCGTTTCATATAGCTTTTACATCATCACATGAAGCCAACATATAAGATGAGTTAAAACAGGAATCCAGATCAGAAGGAGAAAGATAATCATGCAAGAACCTCAGTATAAAGTGCCTCCCTTACCTAGAGGCAAACTGTGAAGCAGGTGCATGTAAACCCAGATGGAGAGCATGGCTCATAAAGCAACAGTGCTGAAAATAAGTTGCAAGAGTTAGAAATGCAAGCAAATTACTTGTACACATAAAAGAATTGCCTGGGTTCTGTCCTCATTCTCCTGTCTTCAGTTATTCCAGGCATATATCCCATTAATAGCTTTATTCTTGTGCTGCAGCTGACATTTGCCATCTTCTCTTTGTCTGTCAGTCATTAAATATAAACTTGTTTTATTGTTATTTCAAGGGAAAGAACTGGCAGGATATTCATTGTGTTGGAGGAAAGAAAATGGAAGAACCCACTTGAGTTTCGATTTTGGAGCTGAGTGACAGCCATGCTGTCCCTTAATGAACATCTTCTTTTCCCTAGGTTCACCAGTGGCACCTTGTGTGGGTGCTGAAGACTTGCTGGAGGTTGAAATGAGTTATTTTCTAAGTAGGTAACTCTGGAGGCTGGGGCGGTTTGCAGCTTTAATGTCAGCACTGCAAAACCTCCCTAGCTGGGTGCTTATGTCAGAGGAGTTGCATAAGACCACCAGTTCTGGATTGCATTAAATATTTGTCTAGCCCAGTGTTTTGTCTCTGGCAATGGCCAGGAGCAATATGTGATAATTGTGTAAGGAAGGGGCAAGTGTGTAGCAGCCATTCCCCAGGAAGTTCTCCTAACTCCCAGCAGTGTGCAGCTCTGGATGCATGACAGTATCTGGGGGGGATGGAAAGTCAATGTAGGTGTGTTGTGTGGAAAAGATTGTACAGTGAGGTGCCTGCTCTCTTCTTTGGTCAGTGAGAGACTGTCCTGCACAGGATCAAATGGAGATTTCCCACAAAGCTGTTTCAAGTTAAGTGCTTTGCAGTTAGCAGATAACTTGCATGAGATGAGCTCTTGAAAAAGGGAAGGAAGAGGAAAAGGGGAAAGGAGAAAGCCTTTTATGCACTGTTACTTGGACAGTGCTGTCCTCCAGGTAGGTAGGAACTTGCATAGAACTTGTTTGCTAATGCCAAATCTTGAATCTCCACATTACAATTTGCTTTGTAAACAGTTTCCAGAAATGTAGTGAGATGAACCAAAAGTTGCTAAAAATACTAGTGCTCTAATGTTATTCCATTATTATTCGTTCTTCTAGATTCTGCTTTCTACTGAAGCAAAATAAAGTTACTATAACGGGAAGCAGTGTTATTCCAAGTGTGCACCAGGCCAAGACAATGGGGTTTCTCTTCTCTGCACTACTACCTATCAGAATTGCAGCATATATCAAAAAGCTCATAGATAGCAAAAAAAATGTTCTTGTTGCTTGTTTTGAACAGAAAACCATATTTTTGAGATCCTGGAGGCTGCCTCTGCAAAGCTGCACCTCGCTTAATGCAGATTAGGTACTTGGTGTATGTAATTTCAATACCTACCATGTTAGTCTCATCGCTTCCTAAATCACCATTCTACTCATTTTTTATCACGGAGTTCTTATCACAATTATCTTCAAAGGTCATTGTGTTGCCACTGAGTATGAGGACTGTGACACAGTTATTTTGCTGGTGATGATGCAGTTTTGCCAGAGCCATTGCCTTAGCTGGTAACAAGATGATCTCACTCGTGGCAGTTGGGGCCAAATGACAGATTTAGGTAATGAGGAGGGACAGTGTGGCTGGGAGCAGGTGCATGGGCTGACAGCCAATGTCAGGGGAAAATCATCCTGGCAAACTGCTAAGTGACCACACAGTTTTTGCTGGGCTTTGTTGCCTGTCACTAGGAGTTAGAGGAAGGAAGAGCAAGGACATTGCCAAAAGTCATCTGAACTGAAGTTTAGTGGAAGTAAATTTTTCACCATCTATCTACAGTCTGCAGCTCTCTATTACTTCAGTCTCACCATATAGTCTATGAATCCAGATAATGGTTTGGCATTTCCTCAGTGTAGATGGCTCCTGTGGCCCCTGAGGCAAGTTAAGCTTGTTATCCTAACAAGTTTTTTTTGTGTTAAGTTTACTGAGTGTTCAGATCCATGAGCAGGAGTGTAGGTCAGTGTCCCTGCTGAAACTTTCCAAGGGTAAATGTGGCTCAAGGCACTGCCTGGCCTTGGGTCAGGCTTTAATTTCAGTGCCTAGGCTGCCTGAAAGACAGGAGTGAGCTCTCTACCTTAAAGGGTGAGAAAGCCACTCATCTGGGAGGCTCAAATCCATCTGGTGCTGATTCCAGGGGTTTCATAGTCTTGTGTATATAGTGCATATGTGCAAAGATCTGGAGTAGCACATAGAACTGCCACTTTTTTTCTCTATGCCTGATTTTTTTTGGAGACTGGCTGACCCCCTTAACCTTCTGAATTTCTCTTCTCCATTTAGGAACATGGCTCACAGTACTCTCTGGCTGTCCTTAAGCTCTCTCTAGTACCTAGCTGGGCCGTATCAATAGGTGGCAAGGTGAGACTCAGAGAGTAGAAAGGAACTTCATCATCTGATAGTGACTAGGGGAGGGGGCAGGAAAGCCCCATCCCTGCCCTTTAGCTTTTGCTGCAGCCACCGCTTTATTTCTAAAACCATTTCCAATGTCTGGCACAAAAGGACTGTATGATTCACTCGTCTGCACTGTGCATGTCAGCCAGTGCTCGTGCTAATGGTAACATAATGACTGAGAAACTAATAGCTCATCTAGAAGAATTAAATTGGTTTATTTTTCTTTTTGAGTGCATTACTGCTTTGCTTATGAGCATTAGACTGATTAAATCCTGGCCTGCAATATTATATCTGGACATTTCCTACAATTGTAAAGCTTCCATCTCAGCCCCACGTGGGCAAAAATTAATTAGCATGTTTGCATAAACAGAAGACAGCAAACTGTAGTGTCAGTTTAAATAGGAATTAGCAAATCCTTATTCTACGTTTATGGGCTGGTTTCCTGATTATGGGCAAAGATCTGTTAAATTTGTTTAGCAATTGCCAGCTGTGATTTGAGGCATGCTTTCTGAACAGAGATGCAAAAAATATCATTGCCCAGTAATGAACTACAACATCACCTTTGGGATAAAGTCCCTCAAATATTTAATAGGCTACTTTTGCAGATTAATGCTATTTGCATGGGATAATGAAGCCATGTTTGAAATTTATCATGTAAAAATGAAAATCCACACTCCATTTAACTCAAATTCCTACTACATGTTCAGTGAAGAGAAGAATCAATGCGAAAGAAGAAAATTGCCCTCATTTTGTACCCCCTCTTCTGGGGAGCTCCACCTGGTACTGCTGACCCTGCTGGGAGCTGAGAAAAGCCCCTGGCTTTCCTGACCCATGCAGTGTGTGAAGTCAGGCAGTCTGCCCCGGGAAGGTTTGCAAGCAACATCATCAGCCTCGAGAAGGTGGAGTGGTGCAGGGAGAGCAGCTTTCATGGGGCACAAGAGGAGAGACCACAGCTGCTCTGAGGCCAAAGGTAAGTAGCAAAGATGCCCAGTGAAGGGGGCCATGGTGGCATCTGGAGGGTCAGGGGCAGTCAGGCTGTTCCAGCCTAGCCCCTGGGGAGGGGGCCAGGACATAAGGCAGTGTGAAGAGAGGAGGAGAATAATTTGACAGCAGGATTACCAAAGAGGTGGTGTCACTAATACAAAACTAGCCAATCTTTTATAAGTAGGAGGTGTGGAGGTAAAAGATTAATTTCTGTCTTTTACAGGCAGAAAGGACCCTTTTGATGCTCTTCTGTGGCCTTTTACATCAACCAAGACAAATTGCGTATATTAGACCATATAAGATCTCCAGGTCTGACAGAAGCAGTCCCAGCTCTTATCCTTGGTCCCTGATGCTAATTACCTTCCCTGATAAAAAATCCTGTTCTCTTCAGCTAACTGTACAATTTCTAATTAATTGTTCCAAAAAGAGCATTGCTATAGGACTTTGTAACGTGTTTGATAAGTGACAGACCACATTATATTAGCTACCAGCTTGCCCTGAAAAGATGAGCATCCTTCAGATATCCTCTTTAATAGGTGAAGCAGGCCATGCTCCTCTGAGCACCAAACATGAGCATTTTGTCAAAAGCTCAGCTCATTCCCAGTCCGGTTTTTCAACATGCATTTTTCAGCACAGCACTGAAGCCAGGGTGCCACACTCCTGCCAATATCCAGGGTGGTAGCTCTGCAGAGGAGCTGTACTTTGGCCATGAAGTAGTAAAGGGAGATGGCATTAGCCACCATGCCCCTGCCTCCATGCTTTCCCTCTCTTTGGTGGCCCCCAGGTTTCCCTTCATCCCTCTCCTCACCTGTGGAGCACACCTGATACTTGTCCCTACCCCTACTAACTTGGGGGAGATGCATGAGGACAGAGAGTCTAGGCAGCATCTCTGGCCTAGATGGTCCTAAGTGTCTGACACAGAAATATTGATTTTAAACACAGTCTGCTGCAGCCTTCAAGAGCCAGGAGCTTTGTAAATACCTCCCAGTCCATCTGCCCAGTTTGCTGTGCAGAAGCTGTTTGCCTCTTGTGTAGACCCCTGGGATGCAAAGAGGTTATCAGAGCTCAGAAGAAACGTGGGCAGACCCACCAGAAAGGTCAATTGCACACTTATTTCAGGCAATCTCAGGGCACTCATTTTGGGCAATAGGGCTATCTCATCAATACTCCTGTGCTCATGGCTGTGTATTAGTGCCTCAGGCATCAACAAGGTGCTGAGAACAGACATGAATGCATAAATGCACCCTTGGTCAGGAGTGAAGTGCCTGGGGGGGGGGGGGGGGGGGCATTACACAGAGAAAGAAGATGTGTTTTTATTGACTTCAGGGTACAGGTAAAAAAAAAAAAAAATAATAAAAAAAATCTTCCATGCACTGGAGCTGCTCCAGGGCTACAGCATCCCCCTGTGACAGTGCCCCTGTGATGCTCCTGGGGACATTCATGCTGTGGTCCCCTTGGTGAGGTCTAGTTGTTATTAAAATATGTTCTTATTAAAATGTGTTGTTATTAAAATGCAACTGAGACTGCAATTCCTTATTTGAGATGAGGCAAGAGACTTAACTCCAAGGTACTGAGGTAAGGCAATGTCCTGAGTCAGGCAGCAAGGTCCCAAATCTAAACAATCCAAAACCCTGTGAGTATCTGTCAAGCTACTGATAATTTTAATGGTTCAAGTATTGCTACATCATCTTCTCACCAAGGAGGCTAATAAGAGTTGCAGGTTTTGATTTCCAAGTCATGCATTGAAACATAAACAAATCTCAACATGAAAATAGTTTTCAGTCCTGAATGCCCTTAGATGTGAGCTTGGTGACTAAACAGAATAATGTAATGATTGGTACGTGGGCAGGAGACTGACACTGAAAGCTTGAACAAAAATAGGTCCCCTGAGCAAATGGTTACCCAGGACTTTCTTTCCTGACTGAAAAATGTAAGCCTGGATGAAACTCCCAGAGGTGGTAGCTGGAGCAGAGAAGCAGGGGTGAATGGAAATCACACAACCTTGGTTCAGCAAGACCCTCAATAAGATAATTTAATTGAATTCCAAGAAACAAGAGGATGTGTATGCACCAAACTGACCTAGAGGACAGCAAAGAGAACAATTTGCTTCTGGTGTTTTTCTGTCTTTATGCCATTATCACTCTTTGCAGCCATCCTGTAATCCAGAAAGTTTCAGCCCTCTTGAATGCAATACAGGCTTGGTTTTAAATGTTTTCAGAGATGTTACATCAGCACCACGATGGTGTGCTAGTGCTATGATGTTGGCAACTCAGTGAGGCATTCCCTGAGGTCATGTGGTCAATCTGGCATTTTAATTGCATCTCATCATTTAACCTCACATCTTGTTAGATGTGAGATAAAAAATCTTGTTAGATGTGAGATAAAAAATCAGTAAAAATCCTATGTGTCAAGTATTGCAAGGAATTGCTACTACAATTTCAACCTGTATTTTTGCAACTCTCTCAGAAAAAAAACCAGTTTATCTTGTTTAATTATTTTAAAATCCTTCTTCTTGATAGACTATGGCTCTATTACACTTTAAAAATGCAACCAGATTCTGTCCCCTTTGTATTTGCGCTACTATCTTACCAGAGATTAAAACATTGACACAAACAGTTTAGCCAAGAATCAGAAGCATGTATGAAACCTGGAGCTTCTTCTTCAATCTCAATAGCTCAAATTCATCTCTGTAATGACAAAGTGGTCTCTGAAGGACTATAAGGAAGCAAGAACAGGCAGTGAGATCAGAGGTGATTTTCAGCTCCTGTCTTGCTTAGATTCAATTCATATTCTCATCCTGATGCAGCAGCCACAGTGCACATTCCCATGGAAGTTTAGCAAATTTAACATAAATTTGGTCTATTTCACATCCAGACTTCAAGGCCATGCATGAATCAGAACATTAATTGCTATTTTTCTGTGTGTGGTATTGTTTAGCTTCAAACTCGGCTAAATGGATTACAGGAAGTTATTTATGACAATTCAATGTGAGGGACAAATTCAAAGCAGAGCCTTGGCTTCATACCAGCTGCAGGTATGTCTTTAAGCTATGGCAGAAAATATGTTTATAACAGGTTTAAATCTTACTCAGTTATCAGTCCTCTGAGAGATGCTGCTGTCATATGGTTTAGGCTAAGCACATCCAATATGCTTAATGGCTGCCAAAACTGGTTCTGAAGACTTCACGCCCATTTGCATTACAGATTAGCAGCTGGGAAATATTATTGGGTGAAAAAATGTGCACTTTAAATAACAGCTCTGTTGATTTTGTGTAAATGTTGTACCTCTTCAGGTATTTATATGCAATGTTTTCTATTTGTCACTTAATAGGATTTGGTTCTGCTGTTTATTTGTTCCAATAAAACAAGAAAACCTGGATGAGTATGGAGCTTGGGAAGAGAGCAGACTGAAAGCTGTACTTTACAAATACTCATGGTTTCTGTAGGCAAATCTTCCCCAGAATGTGAGGATCTCTCTCAGTCCAGATCTACTGATGTGTGGAAATCTTTGCAGGATTGGTCTCGGTTCACATCAGAGGAAAAAGCCCCTCAGTTGCAAGGACATCTCAATTGCAAATGGCAGTGCCTTTTTTCATCATATTCTTTTTTGGTTTCATGCTCTGTCAGCTGCCAGACATGAGAGTCTTCCCTCTTTTATCTAATGCCACTTAAAATTTCATGGAAAAGAGCAAGCAAAATTGCTTGCTGGACCACTCTGAGGCCAGGAGGGACACAAATTGGTGCACTACCAAAAAGTTGTCCCTGTGCCACTGAGGCATCCACACACCTGGACCAACATCCTGGTGCTGGCTGAAAAAGCTCTAGTGCTCTAAGGAAGAGTAAAATTCAAGCAAACCCAAAACAAACAGCATCAAGCACAGAAGAGAAAATCTGTCCTGGCACCAGGGGATAGCCAGGAACCTGGCCTAACATGAGACTAAATCTTGCATCACAAACACACGTGACTAAGTCTCCTTTCAACTGGAATTCTGAATAACACTAAAGCAATTGAAACCCCATACATTACACCATCATTTCCAAACCCAAGAAGCATCCCTGTGCTGTACAACCTCTTCTGTAAGTTAATCTGACATTATCTTATAACAGTCAAACACCTTCTCCCAGCATCCCATGTTCAAAGGCCACTCTAGCACCTTATTTCTGAAAGTTAAGTATCTTCTTTCCAAGCCAAATTTTTTCAGGGTCAGTGTACACCTGCTTAATCTTGTAGCAGCTTTTACCTAAATGGAAATAATTCCTCTCTCTTCCTATATTTATTGCTCAAATGTAATCCAGCTTTCTCTCAGACTTCTATTAATACAGCTATACAAGACAGGCTATTTGATCTGCCCTTCAGAAACAGAGAAACTCAACTCCTGTTTCTGAGTAGCCCTTTTCCCATTTGTCCTTTCAAAATCATCTTTTTGAAAGGCAGCTGATGGGATGTGCACACTGACAGCTCAGTGAGGTTGTTGTTGTGCCTTAGCCAGTGCCAGAACCTTCCATGACACCGTGGAAAACCTCTCATGTGACACTTCTTGGACCTACTATCATGTCTTTCCTGGCTGTGGCACTTAGCCTAAGCAGCAGTGTACGCTTTTGCATCAGCATCCCTTGAAAATATCTCAGCACAAGGCAACGCACCTTCTTCTTTGACCCCAGGTGAATTATGCCACACTTTCTTCCCATCACATTCCATACTTTGACTAGCTCCAGGAGCACCTAATTCTTCCTATGACAGAATGCAGTTAACCATTATAAATACAGGCCTTGTCTTGCACCATAGACATGAAGGGAGATGGGCTAATCTGTGAATTGAGATACCTCTGTGGGCTGGTAACACCCCTACCAATTGATCTTTTTATACTGCTCTGTTTGCCCAGGAACTTAGGTTGTTTGTAATTCTTGAAGTACATCCCAACTTTGCAAACAAATTCTTGTGAGTCTCTGTACTAAACTCTACTGTAGAGATGAGGCCAACCAATCTGTGCTATTTTCACAGCACTTCCTATCTGTATGTATTTGTATGTTACAGCCAGATATTTCTATGATCAAGATATTATTGATATTAAATATAGATCATATTTCTATGATTTCTTTTCACTGAGCATAATGGGTTTTGCTATCTTCCAGATTTACCCCTGCTCACTGATAAAATGTAACAAAAGAGATGAAAATTACTTGTTGTGTGTGCTTGAAAGAAAAAAGGAAGCGTCTTGTGTCTTGATGGATACCAAAACACTGGTTGTACATGTGAAATACAAGTCCTAAAATGGTTTAATCTATTGGGTGTTTCTGCTTGATATCCTTCCCTTTCTCACAGAAAGAGGTGGTCACAGAGAGCCCAGACCTGCTGCTGCTGCTCAAGTGAGCAGTGCTTTTTGTTTGCACAGCTTCTAACAGGACCCCAAGTGCTTAAGAGTTAAATGAGATTCCCTGCATATGAGAAGTGGGGAGAAGCCTGTTTCACCTTCTCTTGCCTTTGAGGAGGAATACTGGCCAGGGCCTGGGCTGGCTGGTGCCTTCCCATTGCTTGGCAGGAGGGATCACAGATGGTCCGGAAATCAAACCTCCTTCCACACTGGCTCATCTCCCTGCCATGGTCATTAATGAAGGTGCTTATGCCACTTTTCTCAGAAATGTCAAACATATGCTGGCTAACAGCTCTCACCAATTCATTTTCCCCCAATAATGTAGAGTTACCATTTGTGGGGTTTTCTCATCTGTGGCAGAATTTGCTTCCCACAGAAGCCAGCTGCAGCTCCACGTTCATGCTGCTTTAATAATTTCCTCCTCGGGGTGAGGGTTTGTTTGTTTGTTTGTTTGTTTGTTTGCTTAATCATCTCCTGCTCTGTTGTGCCGGGATCTTTCTCAGTGCCTCACACTCCCCCACTCTGTTCCAGTGCCTGCTGTTATTCTTGGCACCCAAATCAATGCTAACTGGTATATAATCAGCCTGTGTTGTACCGACCAACATTTGTTCCACTGTCAGCTTTCATTTCAGCTTCTGCTCTGATGCCAGTTACTGTTCTGCTCTCTGGTGGAGCTCTGATTGCCCTGTGGGGTGCTGTACACCACTCTTTGGGCCTCTTCTCATCAAGTTACTGTCTGTACCAGGGAAGCTTGTTGCCCAGTGTCCCACCCTCACTTTCTCCTAGTCTGCATACTTGGTCCACTTCTACTCTGTACCCGCATATCCCATCCTCTTGTATTTGCAGGTTCACGTGATTGCAATTCTGCAGAGAGTAATTCCTAATTTTAAGGCTGATATGATAAAATATTAAATAGATGGCTCTTGAGAGATGCATGTGGACTGTAAGATGACTCTTTGTGGTATAGAGCTATTTTATTACATTCTGCCTGTGATAATGAAAATGCTAAAAACCTATTTTACTTGATCTCCACTTTTCCAAATTTGTATTTTATTGATCACTGGATGCATGTATTGTGCTGAACCAATAGAAATGCAGCCACCTAGGCATTTATCTATGTATTACCCATGCTGTGTGGGACTAGATTGTGTAAATCACACTGGTTTTTGTGAATAAGAGGCCACAATTAAAATAAAGGAAATTGGTGTACACAAGAAAGGGCCATGGTGTTTGGGCTGGTAGAGAAGGGCACAGTGACCAGGACATTAGATCTGTAGTTGATGAAGCAGAAGAAATGGAATAATGCAGACAGAACAGCTGGGCTCATGCTTCACCTCTTCTGGACTCCAGAAGTCTTTCTTCTCCAGCATCACATAGCTGATAAGTTCCAGACTAATTGGACAGAGGACACAGCATTTCATCGTTCAGAATGTGAGAAAAGTCTGCTGGAAAGAGCTGAGCAGCCAGGAAGGGCACTCACACCAGAGAGTCAGAAAATAAGGGAAAGCTGAATATGAATTTTTTTTAGTTTCCTCAGTTTAAGAGGCAATGAGGTAAAACACCAATAATCAGATAAAACGAATCACAATTCTCTGCTTTTGTGAATAAGGTAGAGATAGAAGAGTGACCAGGGGATAAAATATTCTGATAAAGATGCGGCAGTTCATTTGAAAATAATAAAAGATGACAGCCTGGATCCCAAGATAAGGAAAACAATGATACAAAAAGGAATCATCAGCTCAGTAAGAGTCTGGAAGCTCTTTTGTGTGGCCTGATGTGTTTTCAAAACTAGACAATACTGTCTGTTGGGCAAATACCAACAGAGAGTAAACAAAGCTGTATTTTTTTCAACAGATAAAGTAGATATTAACTCCCCTTAAAGGGGGAGTTAATATTCCTCAATAGACCAAATCCTTCCCCCAAATCATACCCAATGCTATCTTTAAGATATTATCATTTTCTTTTAGCTAAACACATTTACTAACTTTACTGGATTAACATGAGTGTACAGGCACAGAGTGATCTGCAGACCTCCTTAAATAAAAAAAGTGTGGCCTCTGAGGTTAGTTCATGCAGTTTCACCTCTAACTGGCCTCAATGATGCCAGGCAGCCTGATGTAGGTGATGGCAATCAGTGGCTGGGTGGGGAGAGGTTGGTTTGAAGGGCAAGAGCTTTTCCTCTGTGGAGAGATTGAAAGGAATATCATGAAAATGTAAGGAAAGAAAACCCACCAGGTAAAACAAGTCCTGGAAGCTTTAGCTGTGGTGTCAGGGCTTGCAGCAGAGAGTGATGGTGGCTCTTATCAGTGCTGGCAGGTGCAGGAGGTGTGAGCAGCCTTGCAGGCAGACAATCCAGGTCACTGCATCCAGGTACGTTCAATGGCTCTGGCCTCACTCCTGGAAAAAGGTAAGACCCAAGTGTGCATCTCTTGCTTGCTGCACCTTTCCCCAGATCAGGGCCAGAGTTATGGAGCATCCTGGCCTGATCCAGGGATGCCAGGGCTGGCGAGGTGCTGCAGCTGGTGCTTGGGGTGGGTGCAGCTGTGAAAGACAGGGTGATGCTGGCGAGTGAGCAGCTGAGACTAGAAAGAATCAGAGAGCTGTGCTGGAAGCAAATGTAAGGTAGAAGACCAATTTTCTTCTTATATTCTCACAAGTGCTGTTTGGAGACCTAGAGAAAAAGGCTAAACTGCCCTGGGCCTAAAGGATGAGTTTCCTATCTGAGGAAAATAGCAAGGAAAGGATAAAGCCCTTGTTATGAGAATAGCCAAATATATTCCTTTGATCTAACTGGGTTTAAACCTCATTCATATGTTTATTAGCTTCCTCTTATCTGAGCCATATGCCTTCTTGCAGCTGCATTTCCCTTATCGCACAGCCGTGGAAAAGACTCAAAATGCCTAAAAATCATGTCACTCTTTCAAATGCTTCATAAAATCCCAGCTGCCACCCGTATCAATGTCATAAATGATCACTCGTCAATGTCCGTAACTGCCTTAAGTCCTCCTTGCTTTCCCCTTGATTTTCCACTCCTTTCTCCTCCCAATCTTCCCTTCACCCCTGTTGCCCTTCTCCTCTGACCACCTCCTGCTGAATCATCCCCTTCTGGGGATCCCTTGGGCTCTTCTTTCCTCTGTCCCTGCCCAGTTCACCAAGTGAATGGTAGCTTTAAAACCTACTGGGATGCAGAAGTGCCTTCATGGTGGGTCTCTGGCACCTTTACAAACCCAGCTGCTCCAGACACTTCCCAGGAGAAGAAATCTCCCCATTGTGATGCCAAGTGAATATCAAAGAGCTGACTGCCATGGGATGTCAGGCCTTAGGGTTGAATGCTCACAAAGTTCCAAAAAATGAGGTAACGTGCAGCAAAATGTAGGCTGTCAGAGACTGGAGCTCTGGTGCCTATTTGGGAGAGATTTTTGCATGGGACATCCCCCTATGGGAAGCTGGAGGTATATGTTGGTGCCCTAAAGCACACTTGTAATGATATTACCTCTGTCCAATCTCCTCCTAAGGCTGCCACTTGGCTGTGTCTAGGCTGAGGGAAATTTCACATAGAAAATACCTTTCCCACATGTGACAACTCAAGTGCATTTTCTTCTTGGTGGTAACCTGTAAAAGTAGGACATGAGACACCACGATACTTGTGCTGAGCCTGTGAGAAGATGATAACCTAGGGCTGAGGCAGTGTACAAAGGAGCTGGACAGCCAGGTTGAGTCTGAGCTGGTATGAAAACCTCACCCATATTGTGTCTTGTGGAGCATATGGACAAGTTCTGAGGCTCTGCTTGACCCCACAGCTCAGCAGGAGGCAGGACCCATAGCTGTGGAGGAGCATCTGAGCACCCCAGTAAGCATGAGCTGAGGACAGGACCTGTCTCTTCTTTCCTGCATAAATTGCATGTCTCCTGGCCCAAGGTGCTTGTCACAACATTCTGACTGAGGCTGTCCTCACAAGGCAAAGCACCAAGCCCAGGCTCTGCGTGCCAACACAGGGCACAATGAAAAAGTCCACATGGAATAGGGGTTGGAGCCTTTTTGAAGGTACCCTGCATGGAAGTAGTGTTTGGGCACCAGTAGCTGCACTTACAGGCCTCCACCTGCCTGTAGCCCTTCTCTTTGGTTTGTTTTCCTTTGTTCATACTCTGCTGGCATCTCACATGGCCCCAGCTGAGGGAGCTGTGGCTTGCAGGAAGCCCTAATGTTGGTAGGGCTCTTCTCTGCCCACAAGGATGTCCCAGGTGGCATCTCACACCAAGCAACATGGCAGAGGAGTCAGGGGGTTTTAGTTTTGTTTTGTTTGGGTTTTTTTATTGTTGTGCCAAATTTCACTGATGGAATTGCCCAAGACATGCAGAATTACAGCTTTCTTCATGAGGTAATTAGCAAAATGATCCACTGGCTCAAGAAGAGACTCCAGGATTATTCTGTATTGCTAAAGTTTCATTTCTGCTCTGCTAACCAGGGAAAATACTTGACAGGGGATAAAGGAGGAAGAGGACAAGGGCACACATACAAGACAGACTGACACAAGCTCCCGTGTACTTCTTTATTGAGGCAGCTCCAGAAACTGCCCAGCTTTGTCAAATCCCTCAACCTTCCCTGAGCAGTGTATTAATGAAGGAAAACAAGTGTGATGGTACAGGCAGAACAGCAAGGTGTGGCTGGAGCACAGACATCATTCTCATGGTTATGCTCAGCCAAGGGCTGTTACAAAGGACAGTGTGGCAGGAGAGTGAAAACAGGCTTAGACCAGAGTTCTGCATCAACAGAGCTACTTCTAAACACTTTTTCTTATGCTAAATCTTAATTAAAACAAAAATAAAGAACAAAGTTAGCTTCATGTTAGGAAGACTGCTTAGGACCCTTGATGTTAAGGTGATGTCTGGTCCATCCTCCAACCCCATCGAGCCTGGCATTTGAGTTCACCCTCTTGCCCCCTCTGACAAGGGAAGGAAGCCAGATGCACACAACATGGTTACAACAGCAGATTTATTGTCCTGCTCCGGGCATGTTGAGATGTTGCTCATGGATGTTTGACGAATAATCCACTGAGCCCAGATCATATGAGTTGTTTCACCTAGCAGTCCTTTTTAACACCTTCCCTTTCCCAAATAACCAACCTGCCTCTATTTAATTTTCACCCACAGGGTGATTTGTTTTGTTGATTTGACCTCAGTGACAGCCAGTAAATCAGCACTTCCCTATCTCTTGGGGTTTCACCCAAAGGGAGCTTTCAATGTTCCCGTTTCACTTGCTGAAATGCCTGGTAGTCTTTTCCAGTTCCTGTTGGATTACTGCACATCCCAGGTGTGGCTGGCCAGCTGCTTTCCCTCTTCTGTTCAATAGTTGGTGCTTTTCCACACTGTTCTGTTAGTTCAGCCTATGGGCTGGTCACCTGTGCACAAACCTTAACAGCTGATACTTCCTTCTAAAGACTGTGAAACATAAACCCTTTATGGCTGTATTTATGCTTGTTGCTTTCAAAAAGTGGTGGTTTCAGTTCTCTATTCTACCACAACACTAAGGCTGAGTGAAAGGAAAAAAAGCAAAGTACTGAATCCTGTGAACTCTGTGTGTAGAGTGCCAGTGTCTCCCAAGCTGTTCAGCTGGTATTAACAGTACACCCAGCTTCAAGGTTTCACACATTTGCAGCTATTTTGGGCTAAAAAATACTGCCTTCAAACCCAGACCAGACTTCATAATAAATATCTGGTGTGCATTGGAAGAAGTAATGCTTTTTCAGACACTGTCAGCTCTAAGCTTTCATCAACTCAGCAGCTGGGCAATTTGCTTTTTATGCTTTCTATGGCCTCACTTGCTCCCTGTGCCCTGTGGTTGCTGTGGGACCAATTGTACATCGCTTGACAGAGAGATTGCCGGGGCTCTTGGGCAGATGAATCCATTTGTTTTGATTGTTGGTCTTGAAGACAGCAAAAGGGAAACCACTCTCTTTGGACTTTGTGCCCATGTCTGTAGCAACCTGGAATGCTGATTTACTTTCTAATGTGTTTGGGTACAAGCACTGCACAAAGAGTTGGCAGAGCTGGGTGGGGTCCTATGGGAGCAGATGGTGGAGCAGGAATCTTTGAAAGCTGAGCTCAAACCTGAGGGAAGCAGAAGAGAAAAAAGACACAGGATGGGACACCAAGGGAAGAAAGACTAGAAACAGGGACCATGCCAAAAGGGTCCACAAGGAAGTAAGACACAGAGAGAAGGGACAATGATTTGAATTTTTGTAGATCACATGGGCAGAAAGACTAATTCTCTACAATTGACTGTTGCCAGTGACAGGTTCTGGAAGTGCATGGATCTTCTTGCTTTTCTTCATAGGAAGATGCAGCTTTGAGGGTAAAATCTTGCAAAACCTCTATGTGAGGGAGCTGTCTGGCAATTAAATACTGACATCAGGCAAGAAACTGCCTTCAGGCACTGAGCTCCCACCTGAATCACTGCTTTGACACTGTGACAGCTCTTGGGAATAGACAAAGTGTGGCCTCAATTTAGAATTACTGTGTATAACCACCTAGCAAGTGTGGTGTATTTGCTTCTGCAAGCCACAGGCAGAACCATAAATAAGGATTTTTGCCTGAGTACATGGGCCATGAGCAGTGAACATCCACCACCACCTGGGTCCTTCCCTGTGTGACACAGACTTTTGAGTCTCCTTCTCCCACAGCAGGAGCTGCACTCAACTGTTTGTGCAGAAGCCAAAATCTCATTTTGCTGTGCAGACAAATCCTGTAATTTAGTCCCCCTATTTCTGATGTAAGACTTACAAAAGCACTCAACACTCAAACACATCACTACTAAATAGCTAGGAACTGGGCTTCAAAGCTAGAGGTGGTGCCTAGGTGAGGTGGCACTGGGTTATGAGAGGGCTGGTGCTCCCTTGCACGATAATGCAAACACTCAATCCTTTGTGGCTCTCACTGCTAGTTTGCCTAAAATACCTGCATTAGCCCAAGTGTCACCATGCCCACAGCACATCTGCTGTTATAGAACTCTATCATTATCATGTGCAGCAAATCTTTATAATATGAGTATAATCTCCTCTATAAGGAGAAATCTCACCTGTCTGAAGCTGACCATGCCACAAGTGGATGATCTGACATTTCAATTTCTCTTTATTCTTCACCTAGAAAGGGAGAGAAAGCAAAAGTTCCTCAACACCAGATTTCTGTGGCAGAAAATGAACACCTATTTTTTATGTACTCAGACATTACAGTGCGAGTGTGAAGAAAACCACAAAAGAAGCAACAGTTTTCCTTTCATGAAAAAGAAATCCAGAAATCAGTGTGGTCAGACAAGACAATGAAGGTGAGATAAAACATTGAATAGCTGTATTAAGCAAGCTCCTACTTTGTTCAGTGTACAAATGGGTCCCACTGGAAAAAGCAAAACAAAAAGCAAGTGGAAAGCTGTAATTCAATACACTGTTTGAAAAAATGACCCCAGATGTAATGTTTCCTAGCATCCAGATAGTTCAACCAATATTACAAGACCATTAATGTCATAGCTGTGTTTTATTTTACTCATAAACCAAGAAAAGGGAAGGAGAAAAGAGATTTGTCGCAGGTGTGTTCAGTAGAAATTCTCTACAAAGGTAAATTGCTGATATGTCAGGAGATGGTCAGGCTTAAATTTGTAACACTCCCTCTAGAACTGCAGGACTGGATAATGCCTGCACTGCCAACACCATGCAGCATGCTACACATTTGGCACAATGGGTAAAAGAAAGATTGTATGTAAAGTGATGCAGCTGAAGCAACAGTGGAACAGCATTTTGGAAACTGCTTTCAGTGTGGGAAATCATAGGATTTGAGTGACAGGACTGGATCAACAGAAGGGCTTGGGGAAGAGACATGGAGAAGTTCCACGTTTGGGTCTGGTTTGTTTGTTCATCCCTTGCCCCCTCTGTACAGTCAGCAGCACATAAGGCAATCTGTCATACAACAGATTCTGCCTACAGTCTGGGTGGGATTGCTAAGGGAATGAGGATCCTCCTCCTGGTCTGATGACTGAGCAGAAAAGGAAAAGAAAGAAGTACTTTAATCTGAAAGGAAAAGTTCAGCTTTGTGGGTTCCTGACAAGACAGTTTGGTATGAAAAGTAATCCTGTTGTAAGGAAACTTTTAATCACCTCTTTCTTTATTAAGTGTTAACAACAGATTAGTACAATTATAAATTTGATATTTTAAAATTAATGGAATTAAAAAATAAATACTATTATATAATATAGTATATTATAGTATCATAGTATATTATATATACTATTCAAAGAAACCATTTCTGATAAAAAATGTTCTTAATCCTATTTTTTCTAGCCACTTAATTTGACCAAAACTCATTGATGAAATTCTCCTGAGGCACCTTTGAATGCTAGAAGGGCTATGGAAGGTATCAAATAGCAGTGGCCACCTTCAGTCCTACTCTATTGGCCCACCTGACTAAAAAAATGAGTGCCTCTTCTCTTTTTCCTCCTTTGCAGAAAGAGCATGGAAACACATTAACTGAGCATGGCCACACTCTTGAGGCAGGGTGTTGTCACCAGTCTCATATCTTCTTCCAGCTTGCCATTGCACCAGTGTTAGCAGGTATCATCCCAGTCTTACCTGAGTACTTTGAACACTTTGCTGTTCCTTGCCCTTGTCCTCAAAAGGTGACACCTGCAGAGGGTAGAGGTTTGGTTCTGCATCTTACCTGAGTGCTTTCATCCTCCAGCAGGTCCCCAGCACCAGACTGGGACCAGAGCCTTCATACCTTGACTTGCCTCAATTAACTGAGCATACATGATGCCACAATTTGCTTTCCAGGTTAGCCCAAGTTAACACTTAGCCCAAGTGTTGTTCACATTTTCTTATATAAACAGGTTTTTATCTTCAAGTTATCAATAGCCTGAAGGTTTCAGATGCTCTTATCTTATTAACCTTCATCAGACACATAAGCTACCTTTTAGTTTAAATATTGGAAGGATGATTCTTGTCAAAATGTTGCCAGAGTGCTCACTGACTGCCCAGGCCAGCACTGTCCTGGTTTCACTTTCAAAGGCCCTCTGTCCTTCTGATGCTTGGGTCATGTACCTCAGTGCTCTTTGTCAATTTTAGCATGGATTTTGCATTCTGTTTGACCTGCCAGCAGGTATTTCCACCCTTTAGTAGCAGCCAAGGCACTCTTCTTCTCAGGCTCACACACAAGCCCCAATCCCCACACCCATTTCTCACAGGTAGGCTGAGCAGCCACCTTAATTTTCTTTTTCGAGAAGAGCATGGCTCAAAGTCAATGGAATATGGAAGTAACTTGAAGATCAGTGGAAGTCAAATATTATCTCTACTTGTTTTCTTTGTTACTTAATATTCATAGATGATTTACATCTACGAAATAAGCACAAAGAAGTTCTACTGGGGAAAAAAAAGAGATTGAAACATGCAGCTGATGTAAAAGTCTGGAAATAAATAGTCAGAAACTGGGCTCGTGTATATAGTGTATAAAAGTGGCATGTGAAAATAGGATTTATAAATCCCATTAGCTCTTGAGAAGCAGATCTTTTGGGACTGCACTTTCCATTGCAAATTTCATTTTTTATGTATACATTTTACAAAAAGATATTTTCAAGTGCCTCAAGCGAGAAAGCAGCCTTAGGTTCAAGAGCTGCAGACCATTTGTGGTTTTCAGAAGTCTAAATTATCCATTCAGTGTCTAATGAAGATTTGGAATAACAAACTCTGACAAACAATTTGATCTATGCAAAATGTGGAAACTCTTTCACAAACCCTCCTTCCACTGACACAGAAAAATAAAAAAAGAAAAAGTCATAACACGCTGGGATATCATTTTCAGTTTGCCGTAAATCTGGATCTAATAATGTATTGGGATTTCTTTTTTCTTTTTTTTTTTTTTTTCCCTTTAATTGACACTCGCAAAATTAAAAGGAAAAAGGTGTGCCTTGTCTGAACCACCAGCTGCTGAAAGGCAGAAGAGATCAGAACTTTGCACAGGTGTGATGTTATCTGCTGCAATTACTGACAAATAGAAGGGGAAGAATGGAATGCCCCTGTTTCAGTGATGGAACTTCCTGCTAGGGTGTCTGCAACCATGCCCAAATCAGGGGAAGGACAGAGATAAGCAGCTCCTTTGTGTGCATAAATTATCTGCAAAGGGGAGTTTTCAGGTCACACATCATAAGGCTGTCCCTGCCTATGGCAAAACACACATCAACTCTCTAAATATTACTTTTCCAAACAAGGAGTTGCCACTGGCTCAGGATGATTCTGTGTCTGCTAGACAGAATTATCTCTAAAAACATGTTTCTACTTTAAAAATTAATTTCTACAGCTGCCCACACTACAGCTTCATGGAGGAGAAGAATGTGGTTCTGGAAAAAAACAAGAAGACCTCAGGGGTAACACTCAAAAGGCAAATGTGTTACAGGAAACTGAGTAAGGGAGGGTTTTGTCACAAAACCCCCCATGCTAGTAAATACTTTTAAAATTATTATTTTGATATTTGAATATTGTATTTGTTTTATAATAGTTATGCCTACAAGTACTTATTTAATATATTGGTATCCCTATTAACACACATATATTTCATACATGTATAAATAAATATGTCACTGTTATTTTTTACTTTCTATTTTTACAATATTTTACGTATTTAGAATCTAAACACATACAATAGAAGAATGAACAGAGTATTTAGAGTATTTAAACTGACTGGTACCATTATTGATCTGCTTCATATTCTGTAAATAATATTTAATTTTTAAAAAACAACAACAGTTCAGAATCAATGAATAGTAAAGACAAAAAGAGGGACTGAAATCTGATTAATTTGTGGATTTGTATTTTGTTGCCTGAAGGAAGGGGAATCACACAGTACACTGCTCTGATGTGCATTGTAGCATATTTCAAATAACTGTTTGTGACAATAAAGAAACTACCTGGTCTTGGACCAAAGGATGTATAAGCAGAGCAATATTGCATGAGCAGAAAGAAGATGGTCTTTCTGTACAGGTTAATAATAGCACCTCTGCAGGAATAAAACAACCTGCTCTAGAGCTAAAACTCTTGTACTATGTTTTGCTCAAAAGAGTTTAAGAAAAAAATTTAAATGTCAGGAAAAAGATATAAAATTTAATCTATTTGCTTGTTGCAGTTGAGGTTAAGAGGTAACTTGATCATGGTCCACAGGTATGTGAATATGAAAGGAATTTAACTACTTAGGGAGAAAAGCTCACACACAGAAAAAAAAATCTCCAGTGGTTTAGTGATATACTATCACATCTCTATTTCCTGACAAACTGGAAGTCAGAGAACTCCTGCGACTTAGCCTGTAATTTACTGATATAGATGTGAAGCAATTCTGAAATCCTATTCTTATCTCATGATTGTTCAAATATTAAGTTGCTAAACTAATGACATCAAGAATAATGTGAACAGGAACATCCAAGAATAAAAATAATTTATCTCTCCAGCTTAAAGCAGAGTCTCCAAAATCTGTCCTTTAATACTCGGTCTTGTTCAAATGTAAGACCAGGAGAAATGTTAGTACAGGAAGGCACAAAAAAATTTGTAAACTTCATCAAGTAGCATTTTCAGAAATATGTTTGGGTCATAAAGAGCTCTTGTTTACAGTCGTTTTTGGAGCTGTGTACTCAAATCACACAGATGAAAATCTGGGTTTGCTTATTCTCCTGCAGGCTGGTGGCTGAGTAGAAGTCCCCAGAGACATGTTAGTAGATTCTGTAACAACTGGATAAAGAAGAAATGCAAGTGTGTTCTCTCTCTGGTATCTCATTTATATGGAAATGGGATTACTTACATACATTTAACTCTCCCTGGTACCAACATCTTTCCCATGATCAACCCATCACTCTCTTTTCTCTCTTCTTGGCACAAGAAGTCAAGCAACTTTAAAACCTATAGCTGTTAATATAGCTCTAAAAATTTGTTCCCAAAATGTACTAGTATAGATCCTAAACGTGACATGCACTTCATCTTAGTAAGATGGATGGAAAATAAAACCAAGCAACCCAAAAACTTATTGTAGGTTGTTTTTATTAAATGTAAATTGCACATCTCTGATGGGCAAGGTCTGGCAGAAAGGTTTTTTTGTCATATAGAAACTACAGCCTCATTGAATGTATATTTTAAGATGTTTTATGCACAAATTATCCTTTATGCAGGTCTGCAGAAGTCAGTTTGTGATTATTTGTGGCCAGGATGATTTCTCTACAGATTTTCTTAAAGTACAGATTATCAGCCTAGTCTCTTGTGGAAGTGCTACCTATGCATGACACATTTTCAGTCAGATACATATGATCAGAGTCTAATTAAACACCTGATATCTGTACTTCTGTTAAAAGTGTCTCCCTGATGGTTCTTGCTGTCTTTCACTTACAATCATGTGAACTCAAAAGGAATTGGCTTTTTCTCTCTCTTTGGTATTATACAATTTATATTCGTTTCTTGCAGAATGATTATCTGCAGAATTGATGTGATTGCTCTGAAAATTGCACCTAGCTCATGAAAGCTGCAATTGATTTTAAAATGGTGACTATTCTCACTCACTGTGATCTCTGATCAGGCTTGAATACACTGAACTTTGTCTAAATTTGCTGGGCATCTCTGTAGAAGTGTTTCACTAATGGGAAGCTACAGTTACATTTGCATATTTAATCTGTGACCTGCCCATGACTTTGGATCTTGTATAGAAATTAATAGGAATTGCTTTGAGAAAATAAGAAACTTCCTAAGTCTCTGCAGACCTTCATGCAGCTGGTGAAGATAGGTCTGAGTTGTATTAACACCCACAGTGCACAAATAAATACCGTTCAGATAAAGTGTTTCTGCACAAATTGGCTCTAATCTCCCCCAGAGGCAATCATTGCCTGCCAAATTTCAGATCTTCAGCCTCCTTTGTCCTACTCTTGCCTCTAGCATCAGCAGCTATATATACCTGTGGGAGAGCAAAATGCACCAGTCTAAGCCCACCTGAATCCTGAGTCCTGAAGAATCTTGAAGAGTTTTGCAGAAGAGCTCAAGCCAACACAAACTAGTTCAACGTAACTCTGTGATGTCTTGTAGAGAAACCTAACCAGCAGAATGAAATCTACCTGCCAGGAATCCCTGTGAAATCTTATTTTGTATCTTGCACTTCAGGACCCTGAACTGGGGGCAAGGGAGCAATCAAAACCTACTGACTGTACTCACTACTTATCACAGCCATGACCAAAACCTCCTGCCAAGCCTAGCTTCCCTATCAGTGTGTGGCAAAACAACACCTCAGTGCTTTAGCTTTCCTTCACGCAAGGTGTCTCTGCCCAGGGAGGCAAAGATTTATATTCAGATAAGCACTGTTAAAGAGAGAGACGTGGCTTTAAAGCCCAGAAAGAGTGGATTCCACACTCTGCCTCAGTGAATGTGTCCTGTGAGCCTGGGAAGAGTTGCCCCACCTGAGGCCCTCTTGGGGTGGCAGTCCAGGGTGTTCTGGTTGGTTTTGTGCCTCTGGGGTTTCTCCCTTGCTCTGTCCCTATTAGTCCCCTACCTTAAACTCCACCCTGGCTCTGTCCCATAAACCCCCCACCCTGCCTCTGTTCTCGGCTCTGTCTCTGATTTAAGCTGAATAAATGGTTTCCTGAGCTTAAACAAGCAGAGACCCGTCTTGTTGAATTCTCATGCTGGTCACCAGCAACAGTAGCCTCCCTGGACATGATCCTGCAGCCCCTGGAACGGAACACTAGGGCTTCTCTGGTAAATTTTATGCTGCAGTAGTTTCCTGAGCTGAAAATACAGCAAATGCTGTTCTGCTGTGCCTGGAATTTCTACTCTAGTGAGTTGCACTGTTATTTCAGAGTGCAAACATGCAGCGTTATGTTGGTTGTTGCCTTCTTGCTGGTTGTACATTTTCTAGGGTGTTTTGGGGTTTTTTTGGCCATTACCTTCACAAAAGTCAAAACAGCTTTTTCTCACACTTCTTTCAGAGCTTGCCGTGGCTTTGTTGCAGTAGCCATCCATGTGAATATTCTTTGCAGTGTCTATGATCCTTTGCTTGCCAGCCCTAAACAGCTACAAACTGTTAGCAATGGGCATTCTGTTGTTTGGTACAATGAAATCCCAGCTGAGCTTGTAATGGAATGGATGTATCTGGAAAATTCTCTCTCCTTTAATGATAATTAGAGTTGAAGTGTCCAGTCTTGTGCATAAAATTGCAGCAGGGGGGCTCAAACATTATAATGTTACCTTCTCTTGTAGGTAGGTGACATGGGAGGTCATTCTCCAGAAATACGGGGTAGTTCAGACAGGCTGATGATATGTGGACATTCAGAGAAGCAAAACTACTGCTGCAGTGTTGCACTTTGGTTATACTTTCTCTTAAGATTATCAAACATGCAGTGAATGGACAACTAAGCTACTGCATGAACTTGAAATGAAAAAAAAAACAACTTATCTAGTACATTAATTGGTAGAAAGACTACTTGTTAGCAACACAAATGGCCCTCATGGTGAATTTTCACCTTCCAAAACAAAAAAATATTGACAGCCAAATATCTGTAAAGGTTTCTGTTGATATTATATATAAAATATTCTTCAAGAATCATGTAGCTCTAGGAGAAACAATTTTTTTTTTAAAGGTGTTTATTGAATTAAAGTGTTTGTATTTGAAATGGACTTTAAAATTGTAATATAATTTCTAGCTTTTTTATGGACAGACTGAAGTGAAACTAATGCTGTATCTCAGATTTCTGCTTTTCCCATGAATGAATATTGCTGATACATATTTCACAAGTGGTAGACTGCAATGTCTGTGGGTTTTAGAGCTCTGTCCCTTTGCTAGACCATTCCTCAGCAGCATAGACTTTGGACAGTTAACTTAGTTTCATCAGCAGTAAAACAGCTAAGTTAGTCTTGCCTGAAATTTTCAGTGATTTGAAACAGAGGACTGTTGTGCTACAAAAAATATTCCATAAATCTATTGTGATTATTACAAAAATAATGTTGTCAGTATCATAATCTTGGACTCAATATTTTTGTATTTTACAGTTCAGCTTTTTTTTTTTAAATGAACACTTTTTTCTGAATTAAAGCAGAATTTCAGAATAAATTCAGAATTTCTGAATTAAAGCTCCCATTAGATACTTAGGTCCAAAGAGATAAGTAGGGAATTGTGAACTCCATTTGCTTAACCAGGTTTTTAGACAGCTCTGATATCTTCCTCTCTTTGCTTGTCTTTAAAATAAGACCATTGCCTCGCATTGTCTTAAAAGATCTGTTAGTCTTGGAAATGTGAAGGATTTTATTCAGGATTGCTGGAGAATGCACAGTCTCAAAAAGACTTAGGGGAGAGCAGTACTAAAAAAAACTTACATATGGAGACATAATCTTTCTTTGGTATTCAGGTTAAGGCTGGCCTAAAAGCTTCAAATGCAGTTTATGTTTATCCAGATGCCAGTTCGACTTACAGTTTATACAAACAAACCCACTGAAGACAGTGGAGATCAGCAGAGAGCTTTGTATGGATCAGGGGATCATGGAATAAAAGGTGGTATCTGGCATGAGCTTGCCAGGTGATCACTAAAGATCTCCCAGCCTGAAAATCTGTATGCCATTTGTTGTTGTACAATCTATTTCCACCAAAAATACCATTTAAATGAAGGCTACACTAAGGCATCCATAGGCAACACAATATTGCAATTTAATGGTCTGGCACAAAGTCAAGGCTTCCTGTAGGATGGTGTTTGGTTTGCAAAAGTAATACTATCTGAATGCTTTTTTTTTTTCAGTACAAAGGCTACTGATGCTGCAAAACCATCTGCAGGGTGGTTTTTGTTCTACTGCTGGTTCCAGGCTAGGTTAGAATTTGGAGTGTTTTGGGGCAAAGCAAAATAGTTAGCAACTCTGGCAGCTCCTCCATACTGCACATACCAGTGCCTCCAAAGTGGAGATTTATATTTTTGTGGCATTAGAGAGCTCTAAACCATTAAGCTCTATGATTTTCATATTTACAGTATTAGCCTGATGAAACATGTGGGAGGGTAATCCCGAATACAAAGGGGCCTCTGCTCACTTTTACCTGCTGTTGCCTGTTCCAGTGGGACAAAGAAGCTGGGCCACAAGGACTAGCCTGGGTTTTTGAGAGCAGTCATTGCTGTGGGTGCAAACGCCCTTTGCAGCTCAGTGCTCAGACAAATCCAACCATGGATTTCATCAAATGCAGCTCACTAGTGCAAAGAGTTACAACAGGTGACTTGTAGCCCTTCACAGTCTTCTGAGGCTGAGGCAGTGACAGAAAATGTGTATCCCCTGCAGCATTAATCTGCTTGAGCCATGAGCTCATCTTTTCTGACTCATCTGCTGAGTGCTTTCCAGTTCCTACAACACACACAGGAGTTTGTTTAGCAACTTGCACAGCCTTGGTTCACTCTGCAAGCAGGTTCATCCCATGATCTGAAGGAGGAAGGTCCTGGGCAGAGCACTGCCTATAAACACATGCCACCACGCACAAGAGAGTGTGCAGTAAACACACCACAGTAAAGCTGCAAGAGGAATAGTAACTCTCACTCTTCTTGATTTCCAGACATTTTTCTTTCTTTCTTACCCTGGTGTATAATAATTTTATGTGCAACATTTCCCCTTACCATACTGAACAGCTACTGCTACACAAGTAACCCAAAAGTTAATTAAATTGTGCTTAATCAAAAAGTAAAACCTCACTGTCCAGGATATGCTAGTCATCTGCTTCATCTATTCTATTTCTTTCTTGGAAGACTGCAGAATCTCCAAATTCCTGCTGCTGCTTCAGAGTACCATGAAGAAAGGCAATAAAATTTGTCCAGATATAATATTCTGTGCTATAGGCACATGATTACCATTATACCTCTAAATATCTTTCTGTCTTTATACAGAACACATTAAACTCAAAATTAAGCATTATTTTCATATGATGAAAATCAATGAAAATATGGTGCAAATATGGGTTTATACTGGCATGAAATAACTGAATGAGTCACACTTTTGATAATTTTGAGATTCCTTTTGATAATACAACTTTTTAAATTTTTTACTTCACTCTGCCACAGCTCTTTAACTTCATCCTCCCTCAGATAATGCTATTTGAGTAAAGGACTGTTTTCATGAAAGATCTTGTGACAAGGAAGAGTTATATTAAAATGACACCACTAACAGAAAGAAAGCATAGTCCTTTCTTTTGCATGTGATGTTTGCAGTCCAAAACCCTTGAGTTATTTATTTACTTTGGAACTGTTTTGTTTCATGGCTTAAAAATCACAGTGTTTTGCTTTCTAATACCTTAAAATAGACAGAATAATTTAGCTTAATGATCCCTTGGAGGCTGATGAGTATTCAGTTAGACTCAAAGCTATATCCCAGCAAATTTCAGGGGAAAATGGGCTGAGATGTTCACTATTCAGAGAGAAGCTGGGATACCCTTCCAAGGAGTTTGCATGAGCCAACACTCAGCTGGGATGGTCTTGAGGAAAAAAAACCCATAGCATTTCACAAAGTTGCAGATGGACCTGTAGAAGAGAAGTGCTGAAAAGCAGGACTCTTCTGGCAGAAGTAACCAGCATTCAGCCTAGGCAGAAGGGGGAACAATGCACAACAATGTACTTACTGCACACATCAATTCTGATTCATCCCAGAGAAATGTGGAGAGACATTTTAACAGGTATTATTAGGATTTGTCTTGGTTTGTAGACCACAGTCCAGCCACTAGGAGGGCACTGGTTTTATTTCAGGCAGTAAGGAGAACTTGACAGGTAAGATAAAGATCATGTATACTGAAAAATAAATACTCTTATAAATCCTAGTAAGAGCAAATAAGATTCTTCAAATGAAAATAAACTATTTTCTCAGATAAAAATCTTATGTCTATTTCCCAGGATTTCTATCCATATCAGTGTGAACACCATATTATGAAGGCTCATTGAGAACCTGTCCATCCATTTTATTATTGTAAGTGAACTATAGGTATAGTGATGTATCTTACATACAGAAAAAATACACCCCTTCTACAGTGCCTTTTTTTAGGAGAAGAGAAATTTTCACATGTATTCCAGTTCAGCAAAAATGCTGAGATAAAATATAATTCTTTTGCTTATTCTATAGAGTTCAACACAAAAGATGTTGAAGCTGGAAAATCTGAAATCTTAGGACATAGCAAACTGTGTGAAGAAACAAATGGACACTGTAGGCTTCAGCCTTCATACCAGTTTTCAACTGGTTTCAGTATGTATGAGTTTTTAGTTGTTATGCACCTGGATTCAAATACCAAAAAGGTGCATTGAAATTGACTAAAATCTTGAGCATTACCAGTTTAGAAACAAGTAGCATGCAGGGATTTGGCATATTTGGAAGCAACAAGCAAAATCATGGCAAAAATTATAGTTTCTGTGAGATGATGTAAATGTGATTGTCAGTTTCTGAGCATTGTCTTGAAAACTCTGAGGAGCAAAGTATTGAAAGCAAGGACAAATAGTTACAAGTTCTCTTAAATTTATTCCCAAGACTGTAAGGCTGCAAAATCACCTCTGCAGAGCTATTTGGCTCCATGGGTAGATGCCATGACATAGACATCTGTCATATCCACAGGTGTTCCTCCCATAAATAGAACTACTTTTTTTTTTTAACTTCCCAGCTTACTTGTCTCTAAGCACTGATTATGACAATTTTCACTTGCCCAGATTAATACTAATGTCAGAGCACAAGTGCAAGTATTTACAGAATACAAACCACAGAAAATCACGGATATATTGTACTTGTAGCTTCTCCTTTGCCACAGTTCAGGGTCTCTCTGTGTTCAAGGATTATAAACTTAAAACAACTGATTAGCAATAGTAAAAAGGTTGATATTCCATTACTAATGCTAATTCCCAGGTTTTATGCAACTTTTTTCAAGTTGGTAAAAATGTGTAAGTTTATCTATGTATGTATCTGTTCAAATAAATCAACCAACAGCTATGTGATACTGAAAACTGGAGCCTATGAGCAGCTCAATAGTGTTTGAGGAGGGTATAGGGTATCAGAGGATTCTGTATCCTACTGGCAGATCTAAATCCTCCTGATGAGCCACATCAGCCTTTGCTCTATCTGTTCCAGATCCGTGTTGGAGCTGAAAGAGGCACAACAGCCCTGAGGCCACCTGGAGTGCAGCCATGAGGTCCCACAGCAGCACACAGCACATCTGCCAGAGCTCTGCTGCTCACTTTACAGCCCACTGGGTGTTTGTTACCTCTTCCCAGGTAATGAGGAGAGTTCTGTTTTCCTTGGTGACTTCTGCACATCCTGTGTAATATCTCTGTGTGTCTCTCCTTGCCTCCCACTATCTGACAAGCTTCTGTCCCCTGTGGCCAGCACTGCACAAAATGAGAGTGTGCAAGAAGAACTCTTGGCCTGGTCTTACAGCTTTGAGATGCGTGGGAATACTTCTGCAGAAAGTTGCAGGCAAGACAAAACGCAGTCTCCTCCAATCACAGAATGGGTGAGGTTGGAAGGCACCTCTGGGACTGATCTAGTCACTCTGGGGATGGTCTAATCTAGTTGGGCCTCCTGCTCAACAAGGCTTTCACTAAGGCAGGTTACCCAGGACCATGTCCAGATTTGGGACAGTTTTTAAAATAAAGAAATAGTAGGCCAAAATAGTGGTCTCCAACAACTTTCAGAATAGAAGGGACGGTCTACAGAACCCCAGGAGTGTACCAGGCCATGCTCTGCAATGACACAGAGTGTCACATAAATCAAACCCCTATATTCTGGGTAGGTAACCTGTACTGACCCATGAACTCACCTGAAAATAGGATGGTTTAGTATGCACTCTGCCCTAAAGGTCTGTTTAGACAGGGAGAAAAGGCATGGAGCTCATATTTAGAAAAAATAGTGGGAAGAATTAAAGACCCTGTTTTCCACAAAGTAATTTCAGCACAATGCAAAGACTGACTGAAATACATTGATCCTTCTCAAAGTGTAGAACACCCCTTGCAAAGAGCCATCATGAATGAGCTGCATTGTGTCCTTTTTCTGTTGTCACGGAAATGCAAAAGAATGTCCAAGTCTTTCTGGAAATCCAAGCAGTTTTTCTATCACATTTGCATAAAAATACATGCTCCTAAGTGTTTGTACAAAGGCACCTGCAAAAAAGAAATGTGTTTTTGAAAACCTGCATCCTATGAAAAAGATACTACATGGTATTCTGGAGTGTATAGAATGGTTTCATTTTGAACTGAAATGATTGTGTTTTAGAAAAAAACACCTTTGCCTTCATTCTTGTCATGAGACATTGCCCTGCTCTACCAAATGAAAAGACCACTTCATCCATTCTTTTCAGCATATTTCAGATATTCCTCCCATGCTTAGTTATTTTGGGGTAGGGAAGGTCTGATTTGGGGTGTTTGTTGGCATTATAAAATTGTAAAAATATCTTATTTTAGTAATATTAAATGTCAGTCAGTATGTTCTTTAATTTTGGTTGTTCTTTATAAATTAAACAGTCTGCTTTCTGTGGAAAAGAAAGATGTCTTAAATTCCAAACATCATAAGGTTCCAAAGAATTAATCCAGGAGATAAACCAACAAATTCTTCTGAAGACATTATTGTTACTATAGAAACATGCCTACATCCAGAACTTCACTGTGAGGTAAGAAAGGAGAATTTGCTTCATTAATCATTTTTACTCTCCTGTCACAACTTGGTCGATGGGGATGATGGTAACCACAGGACAGAAAAGCACAGAGGTAGAAACATCTCCAGCCCTCTTCAGTAAAAACAGACTGAGCAAGATGCAAGTTGCTGTTCACAGCTGTCACTGAGGGGACCTTTCCTTCAACCACCAGGTTGTGTGTTACAGAACCCAATGTCAAAACTTTCTTAGATATCTCCTGCTAAAAGACATCTACAATTGTGTAGTTATAGCTTCAAGATTAAAAATGTCAGCTTGTAACCCTTGCCAACCTGCAGTGTGGTCATGCCCCTGCCCTCTTGCATCCTCATTCCAAAAAATATTTTTTTTAAAATTTGATGTTTCTTTAAGCAGACTTTCATTAGCGGGTGGGTTGCGCTACTGCAGGAAGTCACTGGGGCAAGTACTGTGGCATGAATTTTTGAATTGAATAGACAATATTATTATTAAAGTTTTATCTAATATAGGAACACAGACAAAGATGTTACAAAATCCCAGGCTTTAGAGAGTATGGATTCTTTCCTCTGCCATTCCACCACTGCTCTCTTTCAGGTTTTAATAACGTTGCATGTATTCCACCTTCCCTGCTGTCATTTTCTCAAGAGCCATCAAAGGCTATCCTCTACATAGGCGAAATGCCCCCAGGAGCCAGAGCTAGGCTGTTATTTCCCTTAGATACCATTTCAGTGATTTAGCTCCAAAACAACAGGTTATGAGCGAGTTTGTTGGCCAAACAGACCACAGAAAGGTAGGATGTGCCCGGGGCGGCATGGAGACTTCCAGTGGTTTAACTTCTGTCTCTCTATGGCAGTTTCCAGAGGCACACCATGCCAAGATGGAATTCGATAGAGTTGGTACCCAAGGTGTTCCTTGCTGGGAGCAAAAGCTGCCTTGCTGAGATGACAGCCATGCTCTCTGGCCACTACATTCACTTGGCTGCACTTTGTTGGATTTAGAAGTCAAGGAGGAGCTAAGACCCCCAAAAATGTGCTCACTGAACTTTCCATTAAATTTCTCATGCTCCCTGCAAAGTACTACAGAAAATCTCATGTGAAGGCAGGAAAGGACCTTTATGTACAGATCCTTCAGGCTAAGTTCAGAGAAGGCACTTTCAATGGCTATTTCAGACCCAGGGACCTCCCAGATTTTCCAAGTAGCCAGGCCACATCCATATACTCACAACTTCATTTCAAAGACAGGAACACAGCAGCAGGTGTTGTGGAAGAGATCTGCACTCCCCTCCATCCAGCCTGTCCCCAGCCTGGCGGTGCTGGGGAGCCACAGGGCTCCCCACAGACCTGTTCAGCTGAGGCACATTGCCACCCCAGTGTCACCTGTACCATGAAGGGCAGCACGCAGCCCCAGAGGGAGGCAGGCTGAACTGCTGGCTCCTCTCCACACATCATGAAGAAGGTAAAATTATGCAAAATTATGCAAAAGCTGACACAATTTCAACCATAGTTAAACTTTCTTGGAAGGCTCTTTACAGGGTTTCATAAAGTTTAAAGCAGTAGACTACTTAAAAAACTATTGTCACAACTACAGAAGTTAATAGAAAATACCTTCTCTACTGAGATATTTCAAGAACATCAATTTAAAATGCAATTGGAAGGATGATTTAAGTTCCCTATGGATATTCAGAGAACTTTCTAAGGAGATCTGCCATGGAGAAAACCCATTAACTTTTATATGAGAATCTCTAGGAATCTCCCATAAATTGATTAGTATCCAAACCAGAAAGTACAAGACTTTGCCTCCTCAGAAGGAGTTTATTTCTAGCCCTCCCCAGCCTTTTAGTCCTAAAATGCCTTTCAAAACTAATGATCCTTTCTAAAACAAAGATACTAAATTTGGGTTTCTGCCAAAGTCATAATTAATGGTCAAGCAACCAGACTCACATACTTGCCTCATTTTTTCTGTGTTTAATAAATATATATTTTAATATGAATAATAATTTTTATTGATGACACAGAGGTATAATTATTTTTATATTAAAAAAAAAAAGTAATATACTCCAATGTATTACCAAGTAATATACTCTGAAATAATGAGGTAAAAAACAAAAAGAGGAATACATTAATTTGCTTCATGGGTGGTTTCATGAAAGTTAAATTTCATGCAAAGATAAAACATGAGCTTTCTAATTTGAAATTTTTTATAGTTCTGGATTACATAGATAATTACTACAGGGGTTTGTTTTCTTTTTCCATGCAGACAGCTATGTACTATAGTCAATATTCTTAGGCTCACTGTTGACAAAATAAATGAACTACATTTTAAAATCTCCCCCTGTGAGGAATTTGCTTCAGCCCTTTAATCATTTCACAATAATTCTTTGCACTCATTTGATTTTGCAACATTCTTTAAAAAATTGGAGTAGGTAAGCACAATGCTTTATTGCAATATCAGCCTCAGCAGCCCACAGAGTTCCCCTTTACCCCTGGGCATCAGATCGATCCACTTTCCAATACAACAACTTTAACACCTCATAACCTATGTGGAGGTACAAGCACCCTTTTCTTTCCACGGTGGCCGCCTAGAAAGAGTTAAAAGGAGCCTGCTTCCTCCTCATGTCCAAATTGCCTATTAGGCAGGACTGCTCTAGAAGGAAGGTCCTCAAGACAGTCCGGGAAAGGGTGAATAATGAGAAGGGTTCATAAGAGATCTACATGTAGGAAATGGATAAGAGAACCCTTTGCAGGCTCACATGGGAAGGGTGAAGAATCTTATTTTAAACAAAACTCCCCATGTCCCTCATACCAACAAAAAGAAGGCCCAAAGTCCATCTGCTGGTGTGAGACTTGCTCTAATCTCATACCACTCTTGCTCTAGTATCAATGATGCTAATTTATGGTCTCTTATTTGGGGCTAGGTGGGACGGGTATCTGTGGCCCAGGCACCCTGTGTGAGAGAGAGCCCTAAAAAGCCCTTACCTGGGGCTTCTGCAGGTAGCTCTGGGAAGAAGGGGATGCCTGTGCTTGTGTTGGGTAACACAGCAGGTGAAGGCTATTGGAGGAGGCGCAGTGTGACCTCAGTTGGGAAATGTCAGCTCTGAATCCCTCTTCAGAAGCAGTGTAATTGGCAGAACTGTGCTTCAGGAAGCTGCCAGTTGCCAACAACTGGTGAGCATAGAATGAATAATTACTGGTGTGGGTCCTTCAGCCTGTCCCTGCATGCAATCTCTTCCTCTGGTTTGGTCTAGTAGTCCAGAACAACTCCCTACTTCTTCTCCTCCCAAAACTTGGGAGTTGGCACATTGGGCTCAGTGTGTGGAGAACTGTGGTTGACTTTCCCTGTTTTGCCTGTATATAATAAACTTTACTTATTAGGGTTTTGGATATCAGGAGCACACTGGTGAGAGGTTGGGTGGGAAAAGAAATTACAGCAAGTATCAGTTGAAACTAATACTTAGTTACAAAACCCTGTTTCCTACACAATCCTATTATTGAAAGGGGCCTATACTAATTGGAATCACAACTTGAAAGTATCAAGTTTTAAAATAAACAGAATTTAACATTTTCTCAAGCTGCCTTTTAAATAAATATTACATTACTTGTTTCTTAGGGTTTTTTCCCTTAGTAATGAGGCTTGGGTTTTTTTTAAAATATCATTAAGTGCAATCTTGCTTTCACCAAGGAGACTGTGTTTTGTCAGAAAGACAATTGTTCTTCTGGAAGTGTTAGACTGTGAAATTTGTAAAAATGTTTGCATGGATCCCTGAGACTTAAACTCCTCTGTAGAGTCACAGTTTATGCTGTGTAAAGCATTATGGTTTGCTTTTTTTCTTTTGTCTTTCATAAAGCTCTAGTAATGGTCCAGGTTACAAATAATAGCACAGATCTAGGAAAAAAGACAAAATTGATTTTCATGATGAAGAAGCAAATTGCATTAAGATAACTGACATGTTTCTTACTTCCCTACACTTTCCACCTAGTATTGCCACCTAGGGCATTGCATGAATAGATTTATGCAAAGTATGTTCCCATGGGCTAGCTTGCCAACCACTCATTCTAAGTTTGTTTGCTTATCATTTGTTTGTTTATCATTTTATGTAAGTCATACCAGAAGTAAAAAAGAGATGTGTTTGCTATTGGAGAACACACCTATAAATTGATACAGAACAAGGGCAAAACAGGGCAAAAACTGGAAAGGGAAGAACTAAGTTTTATCTGACTGGATTGTGTAAGACACAGAGGTTCAGGCCCCTCTTGTAGCGGTTACACCTCCTTTGCACAGCAGGAACCAGTGAAGTGGGATTTTGAAATAGTGTGAATAAAATAATTGGTTTCACAAGATTTGAGGGAGGCAACTGCATATACTCAGGCATCGAGGAATAAATATTCTTGCCTGAATATATGTTTTGCTTCTGTTAAACTGTTTTGCTAATTTGTTTGGGGTTTTTTTTAACATTCTTTCAGACCACAGGCAGCATGTTTATCCTTTGAAATTTAATCTAGAGGTGGCTAGACTTTCTTGGCCTTATGTTGCACAGTCCATAGACCCAGAATGCCAGCAGATGAAGGTTTGGGTGCATGGAGTACATTGGTCAGTGTCTGCTTTTCAGGGAAAAATGAAAACAAAACCATGCTGGAAATACACACAACTGATTCCATGGAGAAGATGTCTTTTTCTGACTCTCCAACCATCCACTCCACCTGCCACACATTTCTTGAGGTGCATGCAAAACATTATTTGTCAGAGGTGAGCAACTCAGTTAGAAGCTGTTGTCAATATAGATAAATTGGTACGTGCTCCCTTCTCCCACACAAAGAGGCAATAAGGAACTGCAGAACAGGGTACATAGCAGAGATTTGCATTATGATTTGCCTTTGATATTTGCATCAAATATTTCATCATTGGTTTTAAGTTTGATTTAATTCCCTAAATGTGTTAACCTAAAAACCATCAAGTTTTCTTCTAACGCAACTTATTAAATGCACAGGATAAAATACAGTAAGGTATTGAATTACATGGGTATGTGATTATGCTTGCAAAAATGTATTGCAATGAGCTTTTCAATTTACAGGGAGGAAATGAAGTTCTGTAATTATGTGACAACATAAAATCAGAGCACTGAAATTGGAATCTGGTTCTTTCTTTTTCTTGGTCTGCTGTCAGAAGACATGACCTTGGCACATTCTCCCTTCCATGTAGCTCAAAAGAGATTCTGGTGAGAATCCAGCAGGAAACTGGTAATTTAGAGACTTGAGTGTGTCATTGCCCAAAGCATGCAGAGGTATCTTGCTCCAGTGCTGATGAGCAACAGGGCACTGTTCCACAGTTCCTCAGCTCCCTCACTCAGGCATAAGGTCTTTCAGAATACAGCACATATTTTAATCATAGTAAATACTCAATGTTCTCAATACAGAACAATTAAAGATGGTTTTGGAGTATGTTCTATTCTGAGGTTCAATAATGCCATAAGATATACTTGTGAGAGGGAAAAGGACAAGCTCCACAACCCTCCCTGTCCCACACAGAATGAAACTTCAAATTGTAGGTCCAGAGGATGAACATGTTGAATCTCTGATGCTGTTCAGTGGTGGAAGTATGGTTTACAAAATACAGTACTGATACCAAGATGACACGATAATGCCAGTTTCATATAATGCTTTTTATAAAATATTTGACAGAAAGGCTACAAGAAAACCGAACTGATGCTTTCTGCGTAAGAGATTCATTCTTATTTTGGAAAAAACACATTGAATAAGTATTGCACCTACAGTACAATGAGCTCTTCATAACAGTGATACTCTCTGAAGTAAATTTTAAATTAAAGGATTACAATTAGCTCTATGTTTCCAGAAATACAGTCTGGACCTACTGCATCTCTATGAATGCTTACTACCAAAGTGTATGAACCTCAAAATAGGAAGAGCTGTGTCTGAATGCTCTCATTAGGAATTCTGCTTCAGCTGAAGTAATCTGTGGCTGCTTTTGTGATCGTCTAAGTGCAGAGACTGGAAGACAGAAGGAAAAAATGGACTAAGGTCTTTCCTGGTAAGGGCTGAGACAGGATGGAGCTTCAGCCTGAAAAGGGATGCTGAAGGACAGGCTGAGCTGCCAGAGGAGCTATCCCTTGAAAAACTTGCTTCTGGGCTATGGCTGGGGGTTTTATGCTGAGGTTCAGTCAGGTATATGCTGAGAAATGCTGATAATGAATCTAGGACTGGGATTTCTCTTGGAAAGTAGAGAAACCATTGTTAATTGCTAGGAAAACCACAACACTGAGGTCTTAATTTTAACGTAGCCCATATTAAGATATTTTGAGTGACCTCCCCCTCAGAAGCTGATACACTTCAGGCACACTTCCAACTCTACAGAAGATGTTCTATGTGATCACTGAATATTAATTGACTTTTGTACAGAACTGCAGAACTTAAAAACTTAAACATAATGTGTGGATCAATGCTGATTTCTACTTTCAGTTACATAGTTCCTATATGAAATTTCTTTGTACTTCTATAATTGTTTTCAGTACTGTAAGAATAGAGAGTATTTGCGATCTAAGCAGTTAATCTTGATTAAGCTGGCAGGGGATGCCACTTATCACATACATAATGCATTAACTGAGTTATAAAAGCTTTTGAATCAGTGATCTCTAGCAAGTACATTCTGTGTTAGGCTGCTGTTATGGTATGCTGCTGTGTTATGGTTTACTAGACTTAATAGGAAGAATATATTATAACAATTTTTTAACTGGCTTAGCAAGAAATATAAATACTCTATCTGTTTTTTCTCTTCATGATCATAGGACATATCACAAGTTGCTAGTGGAATATAAATATTCATTGTGTTAAAAGTAGGATATGTATCTTTTAAATACAGAATACTGAACACTGAAGCATAGATTTTTAATGTGGGAAAATAGATATTGCATAATCTGTGTTAGTAAAGACAAACCTTCCAGGTGCAACTGTATTGCATAGAAGATTGGAGTACAGGTCTCTTGCTCATTCTAAAGTCCTTGTTTCCTCTTTGCCTGAGAGGATTGGCATTCATAGAGGAAAAGTGGGTCTGAGGAAATGATGTATGTCTCACTAACATTGTCAGGTCATTGTTTGAGTTTTTTCTCCTATCCAGAGTGAAAAGGAGGACTAACATAAATATGGTAATAATGTTTGCTCTGGCATGTGATCTATTTGCTCAACAGGTTTCTGTTGTCACTGTTGAGAGATCCATTTGAGACCACCCTCATCCTGTTTCAAACTGTCTGTTTGGGTAAGCTGTGTTTGATCTTCGGTTTGGTTGGGGGAAAAAAAGCATTATTGCTGCATCTTACAGACCACAGTATTAAAGTCAATGAGATCTCTGCAATATTAACACTGATCTGATGGAACTGCAAAATTAAGAGATTTGTCTTGTGGAGCTATAAAAGCCATAAAAAAAAGCTCAGTAAAGGGAATTTCTATAAACATCTTCGAGTATTTTCCTATGCACACTAGTTTCTAAGATTGCCCTCTCTTCCATGCTTCAAGAAAATCAGGAGGTGAAACTTCACATCTCCTCGATATTAATTTAATAGTTCTTTATTTTTATTACTCCTGAAGATGGATAATCTTTAGAAAAGTATTCTGAAAGCCCCAGGAATCCTGTTGAATGAGTTGGAGATGAATTATCTTCCGAATGATCTCAGAAAAAATGCCTGACTTCAAGACCCAGTAATGCTATCTATCTGGCACCAGGAATTCTCACAGAGGGTGGCAACAACCTTAACCAATTTGGGACTCCAGACAGCATTAAAGTGTGATGATGAGGTATTGAGTTCTTCCCTACATTCCCTTCCGAATGGAGGTAAGTGGCTACTGCTTATGATGAGTACAATTGTTCATCTTCTAAAGTAGTCCTAAATCAGCAGTAGTAGATGTGCACACAAGAAGGAGCTGACTTTATACTTTCTGAATATCCTGTCTTGGGAAAAGGTGTATTACATCATGTAATTAATAACAAATACATTATTTCTAAATGATTCACATGAACACCCCATGTTCTAACTGATCAAACTCCTCAAAAAACTAAAGACCTAAACAAATACAACTATTAATATTTGCATAACCACAGCACCTACCCAAATTCTTCTCCATATTTTCAGATCTCCTATTTCATATGAAGAGTAGACAAACACTTTAATACTAGAATTCTACTGTACTCTAACAGGGCTTTTTTATTAAAATTAAAAATTGAGCTGCTAAGAATAGGTAAAACAAAGCTATGGGTTTGTTGGTTTGGGGTTTTCTAATAAAAAACAAACAAACAAACAAACAAATCAGATGGGAAAAGACCTTTAAGATCATTGAGTCCAAGCTATGAACAAACACTACTTGCACACTAAACCAATAGCACAGTCACATCCAGTCTTTCCTTAAACACCTCCATGAACAGTGACTCTAACACTGCCCTGGGCAGCCCATTCCAATATTTAATCACCCTTCCTATGAGGAATGTCTTTTCTCATGTCCAACCTAAACCTCCCCTAGCACAGCTTAAGACTAAGCCTTCCTGTCCTGTCACTAGCTGCCTGGGAGAAGAGCCCGGCTCCCACCTGGGTACGACCTCCTTTCAGGCAGTTGTGCCCCCTGAGTTCATTTTGTTCTGGCTAAACACCTCCATCTCCCTCAGCCAGTCCTCACAGGACTTGTGCTCCAGACCTTTCACCAGCTTCACTGCCTTCTCTGAACACATTCCAGCACTGCAGTGTCTGTCCTGAACTGAGGAGCACAGAAGTGGATTCAGTTGACTTGTTAAGCTAATGTGCTTTGAAAATCAAAACTTGGATGCAATCTTTCTACCTGCAGATTAATGATACTTAAGTTTCCAGTTCAGACCAGGACAATTAAAAGTTATGTGGTCCTGTTAGGTAAAATAATTCTCTACAAGTTGTGTTTTGAAAATTAGAACAATTTCTCTACTTGATGTCTCTGACATTTACTGATATTAATAAATTCCAACTATAAAAAAGCTTACATGGAGAAAGATGAAATTCTGGACTGCTTAAATGGTCAAGAAAATGTTTTCAGAGGTATTAATTGCACCATTCATCTCAATAGGATTCTGGTGCTAAGGCCGAGTAGTGACAGCCTTTTTAATTTCCTCACAACTGATCATAGCAGGCAAGAGGAGAAAAATGCTGTCAAAATTGTTTTCATAAGATCTTGATAAAAGCTCACCTAGTCGAGGCAAATGGATGGTATTTTGGAAAGTATTGCAAAGTCTGATCTGCTTTCCCTTCTGTGCAATGCATTTTCTCCCTGTAAATGAAGAGTATGCATGAGTCAGTGTCAGCCTTGACATTCTAGGAAGCAAAAAAATCCTTAGAATTCAAGTAGCTCAATATTTTTAAATACCAAAATTCTTTTGTGTTGATGGCTAAGTGGGGAATTGTGGTGGGTTGGTACTGGCAGGACACCAGGTGCCCACCACAGCTGCTCTATCACTCCCCTCCTCAGCTGGGAAGGGGGAGAAAAAAACATAATGAAAGGCTCGTGGGTTGCAATCAGGACAGGGAGGAATCACTCAACAATTACTACAAGAGGTAAAGCAGATTTGATTTGGGGAAAACAGTTCCAATTTACTACAAATCACATCAGAGTAGGATCCTGGGAAAAAACCTGCAATTTTAAGACACCTTCCCCTTACCCCTCCCTTCTTCCAGAGATTAATATTACTCCTAATTTTCTCTACCTCCTTCCTCATGAGCAGTACCGAGGGACTGGAAATGGGGTCTGTGGGAGACTCCATCGTGTTTTCTCTGCTGCACCTTCCCCAGGGAAAGGAGTCTTCACACTCTTCCCCTGATCCAGCATGGCGTACTTCCCATGGAGGAAAGTTTTCTGTGAATTTCTTCAGTGGCATCTTTCCAGTGGGCTGCAGTTTTTGACAAACTTCTCAATCATGAGTCCCTCCTGAGGACTGCCAACAAACCTGCTCAATGAGAAGCATCTCTTTCCCTTCCTTCTCTGACCTCAGTGTCTGCAAGGCTGTTACTCCCACATATTCTCACTCCTCTCTCCAGATGTAATTGCTCTTGCACAGTAACTTTCCCCTTTTTGACTAATTATGTTATCCCAAAGGTGATACCATGACAGTGTTTTCTTACTTCTGCTCATAGCAATCCTCAAGGGAAACTGGTGCAACTTTACTGGCCACAGAAAATAGACTATCTCTCAAATTTAATTTAGCTCTATAATCTGATCAAGGGCTAGTTCTGAAGCTCTTATTGAGTTTTCTGTGATGGATAAAGGTGATGATTAAAGTCTTGAATATGCAAGAAAAAGAGACACTGAACTGCAGCATTCTAGAAGCTGCCATTATGAAGCTGGTGAGTGTTCCTTTGGTCAGAAATCTTATCTGTACATCCCTGACTCAGAACCTCCTTTGAATCCAGAAGAAATATTTGTCTTCTAACAAGGCAAATTTTAAGAACCTGGGCAGCAGACTCTCTTCCCTCTAGAAAATGCAAGTCTTGATGATTTTAACATATCAGGATGAACATCTTGACAGTATAAAAGCAAGTGGGAGACTTATTTTCACATGCAATGTGTGCTCAGTCTCCCTTTTTTCCCTAGGTATAGCCATGTCTCAGATGTTTGGGAAGAACAAACCTCATTCAATCAAGCTTATTAGGTTCTTTTATTCAGATATGGTCAGGGAGCCATTAAGGGAGAGAAGTGAAAGGAGAAGAACACATAGTCCTGAAGTTCTACACTGTCTCATTAGTGATTAGGCTAATCACTAATAATTGATTAGGATTTCTTCAGGAAACAGGACAGGTGGACACACACCTGTGTCCTGTTCTTGTTAAGCGAAAAATGTTGGAAGAGTCCTGGTGAAAGCTGCAGACAGAGTCATCAGAAAAGTGGCTGTATATAACTGACTGAAATAACAAATAAATGTGAAGTGTTGATGAAAGGTGTATTCATTCATGTTTTAGAAGCATTGTCTTCATGTCAGAATGAAGGCATGCGGTATTCTGTTATTTTATGGAGTTTTCATTGTTCCTGGTGTGGAGTGCTAACATAAAACTTCAGTGCTTCCACAAGTGCTGAAGAACTCAAGACGCCAGTATAATATTTTAGACCATCATGTCAATAAAAAAGCTCTGGTGGGCTTTTATCTAGCAGTGCTTGAGGTACTAGATGAACACCACCACCAGCATGGCAAAAGATGTGACATTCCCAGCCAGCATAGGAATCCCAGGATTTTATTCATCTTCTGCAATCTTTGTCTTCTTAGAGCTTTTATCCATAATTTTTGTTTTGATTCTCTGGTTTTCTGTTTAAAATTTTCCTTTGCCTCTCTTTTTTGAACTGTTTTGCTCTCAGATGATGCTGCCTATAATGAAGTCTGCAATTAATAATCAATATGCACTGCATTCAACTTTCATCTTCACTAAGTCAAAGGCCAGCATGCACCATTATTTTCTCAAAAGTTTCCAAAATGTGTGGTAGAATGCAAATTAAAAAACCTCCAATGAAAGCAGATTATGTTCATGTGATTAAAGTTACAAAAAGCTGTCATATTTAGAGGCAGTGGTGCTTATGCTACTGTACTTTGTAGGTCATTGGGCCAAAGCATTTTCTTGTTTTAGGAGATTATTCTAAGGAAATGTTGGGTACTGAGATGCACAAGTACACTGTTTTTTTGTTCTACTCCAAAGTTCTCACTCTTTGATTCCTGCAAGTTTTCATAGTACTAGAGGTAAAAATTGCTCAGTTAGTAAGCTCAGAGTTTGCTTTCGCATAAGCATGGAATGCTGGATTTTAGAATTGCTGGAGTTACTTGATCTGTATCTTTGTAGACTCTGACATGTTTCTAATTTACTCTAGAAAGAGGGCTCAGTTTCTTTTAGCTTGAAGTAGAGATCAGTGCCCACAAGCAGCCCCCTTGACACAGCAGCTAAGATATTAGTATGCAGGGCTTTTTCACGGCAGAGCTATATTGTAGTTTTGTATGTGTAGACATGAGAAAATCAATACACTCATTGTAAACTTCAAAGCAGTGGAAAACTACAAATGCATGAACAATGGAAAACAAAGCTACTATTATTCTAACAAGCATGCACCTGGTGGAATGAAGAGGTTTGTGTCAGTGTGGTGCTGTTGATATTCATTCTAATGCTGAATCTTGTAGATATGTTTTATTAAGCTAATATATCACGTCTTAAAAGAATATATTTCATTGCATGGACAAGAAATGCTAGTGACTGAGTGTGGCAAAATGTGCCAGCAGCAGAACATTCTGCATGGAGCTTTGCACTAAATTCACTCATTCGAAGCCTTGCTTTTGCATCACCTGGAGGCTGTAGGCTTCTCTGAAATTAACCTCTCCAAACTCTTAACAAATGCCATTTTTCACTTATGTCTGTTGAGACAGCCCAGTGTTTTGATGCTATATTAGCACCAAAACTCATTCCACTGGGATTTCCTTCTGCTCCTTGTGCCTGTTGTCATCACAAATACTGCTTTACATTAAGTCAGCATAAATTTGCCAATACTATGATGGTAAGAAAGACCTAAATTAAGGTCCTGATCTATTTCCCCCCACCCCATTCTTTCTGACAGCAAACTCTTGTGCTGTTATTTGAATGTCAAACTATTCTTATCTCCAAGGTAAGCTCACCTGACTTGACTGTTACTTATGGATTTTTGAATGGGTTTTTTTTTTGGTTTGGACAAGTCACAGAAGGTGACCCTGTGGTGAAGTGGATTACAGTCAGCTCCTGTAGAAAGTGTGTGCTCAAAAATTCCCTACCATTTACTGGGTGTCATGGGGTAGATGTCAGAACTAGGAAATGGGCTTTCATTTCCATATCAACCATAAGGTTTTGGTGATATTAACTAAATCTCAATCTTAGTCTCTACTCTCATAATCTGAAAGATAAAGTAGAAGCTACCTGCAGCACTGAGAAATGCTGTTTTGATAGAAGTGATTATTGCCTAGACACTGTCATAGAAGAGGCTGTGACATGCAGATGGAGGCAAATTCCACCACCCTCTGCCATGAAGCATCCAGTGCTGCACCTCAGGGATCTCTTACTCTTTGTCTCCAACTGGGATAGAAATTTAGGAATCGCTTTAGTTCAACTTAAAATACACATTGCTAACAATTGTTTTGCAGTTTTAACCAGGTCCTTGATTGCTCATTTATATTGTCTGGCAGTCTAGAACTAAGCAATCAGTATGAAGAATTATTGCACGTCACATTCATAGAAGCTGCCACTGGAAAGGATTTATGATTTTGAGTGCCACAAGTTGCTGTCTTGATGCAGATAACCTGAGACTGTTAATTCATGCTGATAATGTTTATAATTGCCTAAAATTTAATTAAACACAGTTTAAACATCTAGTTTCTGGAGAAATAGGAAACTTCTTATATGACTTCTCAACCACCACCTTCCATCAATAATATGTTTAGAAAAGGAAGATCTAACACAAGTACTTATGCATAAATGACTCTCAAATTTTGAACTGAGCTCCTTACTGTTGCATCTAATCATGGTCCATAGAGCTGAGGTGGCAGAGGGAAGAGAGGAAAGAAGACAATAATTTACAGAAGCTTCTCTAGCTTGACAACTAGAGCAGAAGCTGCAAACTAGCCAGAATTAGAAGCTGCACAATTAATTACCAAGGTCTTCAAAACTTCATCTCTTCCCAGGAGACAAGCAGAGCCGAAAGTTTCCAATTTTGTCAAGCACAGCGTGCCCTCACCTCTTGTTTGGTCCTTTTCCATGTTCCTGGCTCACTGCTGGAGAGAACAGCCTCCAAACAAAAGCTGTGTCACCTGCCCACCACTCTGCAGCACTTGTCAGTCTCATTTTAAGTGATGGTATAGCTCAGCATCCCTACTTAATGTTGTTATGGTGACTGTGGGAACATAACACCGAGCACTGCATCTGTCTGCTTCTCTACTGCTAATGATCCTGCTGTGTACAACTTCAAAAGGAGCGGAACCACTGCGTTGTTTTTTAAAGCCTGGATGATCAAAGAGGCCAGCGACTACAAAACTGTCCTTCTATTAAAACATTTATGCTTGAGTTTTATCCCAGGTAGAGGAAGGGAGGGTAGATAAATCTCCTGGTACACCTCTACAGCTAGATCCTTTGTTTATTTAGGGCCTGACCGTGTTCCTTCTTTTGCAGAAGATGCCAAAAATGCCCCATGTGAGCAGCCTCCAGTGGGGCCCACAACTGGCACAGCGGCTTGGAGAACATGCATATGCTGGCACATACTTGCGCAGTTCCATGCTACAGAATTGCACAGGTCTCAGGGGATATTTTCCTATCAGCCCTTTGTGCCTTTTGCTTTACACCGGCAATTGTATCTATGTAGGTAAGTAACTTAAAACCAAATAAAATCAACAGGTGCTTAGGAAAGGTGTAGAAATTAAGTGCAGGTTTAAAAAAGAAGTTTTTTAAACTCATGTAAAAAATATAATTGATCAGTGAACAGCATAATGGTTACCTTTTTATTCTCAGCCACAGCCATATGAGAGGTCTCACTCTTTTATATCCCAGGAAGTTTCTGTAAATCAGATCCCTGACCTTTCCACTGTATGTTTGCTTGTCTTCTTGGTCTGTGTCAAGCAATACCACAACACAGATGGCACAAAGTGCAAACCCCTGCAATAAGATGCAGTAAGACCTCAGACGATAAACGGGTGCTCTGCAGCCATCTTGCCTATTCTAGAACAAGGTAAGAGAGGGAAGGCTGAACTTCAGAAGAAAATGGCATGCTGATAATTGTTATCACTGGTGGACAGCTATGGGCCCTCTTGCACGATGGTCAGCTATTTAGATTCCATATTAATGAGTTATCAAGAATCTTCATTTTTTAATCCCAAGATTTCCTTTTTCTGCTGCTGGGTAGTGGGAGGAGGTTCTGTTTTGTTTTTTTTTTTTTTCTTGGTGCTGTTTACTTTTCCCTTGTGATTTGGCTGCTTCTGTTTTGTCATTTTGATGACTGCCTCACTCATGTGCCTGCCTGAGCTCAAGAAGCATTATTGGGACAACACAGGCACATGGTGTGTTTCCTGAGGATGGTGCTGTGCAGGGCCAGGAGTGGGACTTTGATAATCCTTGTGGGTCCCTTCCAACTCAATATATTCTATGATTCCATGTGGTGGAATTGGAGCCACGGAAGCAGGCAATCAGTGCTCCTCCTAACACCCCCCTGCATTGCAGGCTGCATGGAAATCACTTTTGTGCTTCATTTTTATCTTTACAAAATGTCACCAAAGAACCTTTCTGACAGTTGATGCTACAAACTGCGCTTCTAAAAGGTATGACACAGATAACACTGCAGCTCTGAGCTGGCTCATAGGCCATAGAGCTGATGAGCATCCATGAGTAAAGCATGAGAATCAAGAGTAATTAAATTTTAACAGATGAAATGATAACTCTGGAGGGGGGTGAAAAAAGCCTTCATACTTAACCAGAGAATAGGCATTCAGAAAAGGGAAAACAAGTCATTACAAGCCCCAGGATTTATTTCCTTTCTATCTTGTTTGACAACTTGAATGTAACAAAATGGAAAAAGAAAGGAGGCTGCAGATAAAGAGGTATCTATTGACTAATGCAGTACAAAACATGAAATGGTATAATAGCAGCAACACTTCCCTCAAAATCTAATATTGAGTCTGTGTTTTTACTGGTGTGATTTTGGCCTGGCACATGAAATAGCTGCTGCCAGTGAGCAATGGAGATTGATGTCTCTGCTGTGGAGAAGAGATGGACAAGACTGAATTCATGCTTTGACGTGTGTCCCGCTACTTCCATAATGCTGATGGAGGCTGCAGCAAACACATCTAAGCAAAAGCCCTTAATTGTTTTAGGATGGAAAACTGCTCTTGGTAAATTGCATGTTTGTTGTATATCTCTTCAAAATCATGAGCAGAGCTGAATATTTCTGCTGAGTTTTTTTTTTTTTTAATTTGGCTGTTAAAATTAGGCTTTAAAAAATGGCTTCTGTATACTGCAGTATCTCTGCTAGTGTATAATATTGAGGGATATTGTACCAGGTAAAGCAGAGAACACCCACAACTACTGGAGGAGGGAGGAAAAGGAGCCTGATTTGGCTCTGCAAGGACAAGGTCGTTTTTTATGGGCTAATGCAGCCAAAGTGAACTTGAGGCACAGAACAGCACAGCCACCTCAATAACTGCATTGTGTGGGTGGGCTTTTGTCATGAATGGTATCATAGTAACTCACAATTCAGCAGGTGGGAGGAGAAGCCACAAATAAAGGCCTTTTTATATATAACAACAAAAAGGAATAAATACAAATCTTCTCCCTAAGTGATGTCAAAAGCCAAGCTAAAATACATTGTGATGAGAATTTGTTTTGTTTTAGTAGAGAAATATATTTAACATTACAAGATAATAATTTTAGTAGTAGCTGAGGGTTAAAACCCTTGTTAAAAATGTGTATGAGTACTGGAGGATTGCAAGACACCATCTGTAGCTCAGTGTTCAGGAAGTAACAATGGCTGTGTTCTATTGGGGCCACTTTATTTCTTTTTTAATGTTTATAAAAGTGCATTCAAGGCAATATAAAAATCCCATGTGAGATACAAAATGTGCAAATTACATCTTCATTGCACTGTAAAGCATAAAAAGTTGCTGGTTTTCAACTTTTTAATATGTGAAATCTCAACTGCAGGAGAACAATAAAAGAAAAAATATTTATTCTGTTTATTTCTCTTTTTCAGTTTTTGATCCAAATTTTTATTTCCGGCAGGCATTAAAAAAATCCAGTTAGGAAGGTTTGCAATATCCTTGTTTTCTCTATTTATTACGGATTGTAAATGTCAAGGCTAACATTTTTACTTATTTTGAAGGCCAAATACTCAATTAAAAAACTCACAGTGACCTGAAGAAGACTGTGGGAGAAAAACATTCTTACAGATCCTCTGCTTCACACAGCACTGTCACTTCCTGAAGTGCCATGGCGTTCTCTGTCTTAGAAAAACTTGTAATTTTTGACTTTGGATTATTCTTTCAAGGACAATATTTGTATTGCAAGACAGATAAGGTAAGTGCCCTTTTTCTAAGGAAGATATATAAGCATGATGTAATCTCTTCCTTACCTACATGTATGGTTTTAGTTTGTCTTCCTTATATTTATCATGTTGTTAATAGGGCTCAGGGTTTTTTTGAATTTTCTTACATTGCCCACTTTTACTTTAACAGGAATTTTGCACAGGTCAGCAAAGGAAAACATTTATACGAGGAAAACCTTTAGCTCAAAACTGATAAAGGTAACCTAGAAAAAGGAATGTAAAAATGCACTTTAGAAGAAATATTACCAAGAGAGGAACACAAGGTTCTATGAACTTTTAAGACATTTTTATGTGCTTAGCCTAAGCAATAACAGAAGTTAAGATATTTGCAATAAAATTTTCTTTCAGTCACATCTCTTTTGAAAATACAATAAAGGGATTGATCACAAAAATCATGTCACCCTTCACAATGAGAGTCTACCTGTGAGTTCAGAGACTAGACACTGGAAGCAGCTCTATGCTGGTGAAGTTTCATCAGTATAAAGTAGGTTAATTGAGCTTAGAGGATAACTTTGCCATAAATTTTAATGACTTGAAGCTAGTGTGCTTCTGTTGAGAAATGCAGTTGCTTGTGTCTACACAGAAAAAAATCTATTTCCATCTAGGTGACCAGAGGTAAAGAATGTTTCAACATTGAATTTAATATTGAATGTCATGGGTCATTCACTTTACATATTAAAGTAAATAATCTAAGCAGTGTTTCCAAAACAGAAGGTTGAAATCTCTTTTATAGGCTGTTGTGTATTAGAATTATAAAGTAATTTACTTGACAATAAAACTTTCTATAGACATTATGCCAGAGATGAATGATTTTAAACAACATGGATGTCATTAATCTTGATCTTTGTGATGTTTTGATAGGCACGATTATGTACACATACTTTTCATCCACTTTGTCTGCATCTTTCTGAGCTGTATTTGCTTATACAGACTGTGAGGCAGTAGTTAAAGTGGTATAGAGCGTCTGTATCAATTCTTGTAAATGAAAATTTACCTTTAGACTATCAAGTGATGCTAGCATACTTCCAGCAACCAAAAAAGAGAAAAAGAACAACTAAAACAACAAAACCCTGCTAGAGGACATAGGCATACGTGGCTTTTTCAAACCTAAGGTTTTGTAGCTAGCTTTCCAATCAGCATGCACAGCAAAACAAAGCCTGATGCATTGAATTACATATGGAGAAACCATACTATTTAACATATTGTTCTGTGCAGTAAGCAGCTCTAACATGAATGGGCAGGAGGGAAGTCTGGACAGTTCAGTTCTCCATCTTCTGCAAGGTCATCTTCTCCTGACTCAACCTTTAAGAATATGATTTAAAAGCTTTCTGACTTTATTCAGCAAATGGCCTTTGGCAGGATTAAGCTGCGCCGCTGCCAATCCAGCTCAATACCAAGCATGTTAATGAGGTGTCTTGGCCTTTTTATTAATTCTACAAGCAGGGTAGTCCATTCAGCAGTGACTGTGAAAGTTTAATCAAATAATCTCATTGTTCCTAATTTATCACCACAATAAAAGAATCTACTAAGGAAATACAAAATGAAAGAACTCATTTTTAATGCTATATCATTTTCCACTATGAAGCAGTGCAGCCTTAAGGCTCACAGCAGTGCTAATGTCTGCCTCTCTGTGGGTATGTAGTGTACAGGGGTGTTGCAATCTGCAGGAGGCACCTGCCTAGCAAATTGTCTGCCCCTGGCTCTTACTTTTGCTCTCACTAACAATTTATACTCTTAACAGATTTACTTTTTCTAATGAAGTCTTTTGATTTCAAAAAACATCTGGAAGAAAAGTGTAGTGAGATACAGTTTTTATCCATTACATGATGAAATCTATCCATTGTAGGTGACAAAGATGAAGAAAGGACACCTTTTTGCATATCATGGGGAGAAGTGAGGTCTGAATTGGTGTAACAGAATAGTTAGAGTAGCTTCCAAAGTTGATTCCAGGTCCGGAAAAATAAGTATGGTTAACTTACAAATAGGACTTAAAATGCATAGATGGAAGTAAGTGGCTTTGCTCCACAGTTTGGAACCATATGGCAAGAGCGTAATGCTTTTTTGATCTTCTGTGCTTCCAGATCAAACATTCAGTTGTGTGTTTTTTAATGTTTCACACACATGTGCAGCTTCAAACAGCTGCTATTAATTTTATACAGTAAAAATTGCCTGTCAAATCAGTTTCCAAGTGTTTCTTTCTCTTCAGAAATCTTTCCTGCTGAGAAATCTGTGCCATCCAAGGCTAGTGACACATATTTTTATGATAAAAATTCAACTTTACAAACACCTTCAAAAGTAGAAAGTTTATCAACAACACATAAGTTTATCTGAAGGGTGAGAATTATCAGGTTTTGCTTGGGACTAGCACAACTTCCAGATAAGCAACTTTAAGCATAACATGAATATTGTGCTCTAGGTCACTAAAGCGACTTCCTTCCCTAAGCACAAATCCAATAAAAGTTCTCTTTCGTGCTCCTTCTGGAGTCCTTAATTCTCTTTCCTATATCTTTCCCCCTCTTCCTTATTCCCTGGTTGTTTGGCTCTCCTCTCAGCAAACTTGTGGGACAAGGGTGAACTAGGAGTCATGCACAGCTAAATACAGAAACTTGCAGTACCAGTATCTTTTGTATTTCCTTAACCTTGGTTTTGTAGCCCGTTATTTCTAGCACAAATAACATGAAATGGCAGAACATGAAGGGATATCAAGGCTATATAATACACCAATGGACTTTGATATTGAAGCTTCTGGCATTTCTCAAGATAAGGGGTATTGAAGAGGTCTGTTCTGTACTCTCCCATTAACAACTCCCACAGTCCTTTTGGGGCTCTTGCTTGAGAAAGGAAATGTTACTATTTTTCTGCTCTTTGCACTTTTGATTTGAACTGGGAAGAGAGGTACTGGCAGGGCATGTACGCCACTAAGACATGATGAGTTGTCCTAATTTTTTTTCTGCATTTCTCATCTAACAATGGATATCAAAACAAAAAATAGGTCTATTTTACATTCCAAATATAAAGGACTTCTATTTTCCACTGTGTCTGTCAAAGAAACAAAGTGAACAGTTTATATTCAACCACTTCAAAGCAGCAGATTAAAATCAGCTTTCTAAAAAGCGGCATACCTCCAAGGAACTGGGACACTAACCCTGTATGGCTCTTCCTAACTATAACAGGCAGCTAGATTGTGATTTCCAGAGCTTTCCAGTTGCTTTCAGCAAGGTGTCATGACAAAAATTCTGATGCTGATTTGGTTTTGCCATGCATTGCAGGGGGATCAGAGCAACGTGAGAGCTCATGTGAAAAATTTGCTCCCACTTGTCTTAAATTCATCTGACTGCTCTCTCAAGCACAGTGTTGGTTTCTTTACTTGAGAGAGCAAGGGTGATTCTGTCAGAGGTGGTCAGGCTAACTTTTGCTTCTCATTCAGTCTTCATTTGGCCATTCTCTGCTGCTGTGTCAGTTTTTCTTGGTTCTCTGGGTTTATTTCAACCATTTCAAGATGGTGCTAAATATTTTAAAACACGAATGCAAGCAAATATCTAGGATGGACTAGACAGTTTCTGCTTTTTTTTTGTTGTTGTTGTTGCTGATTCAAAATATTTTGTATGTGAAATGAATTATGCTAAAAGTTCCATTCCTATTCAATCTGAACATGCTACAATTAGTCCCATAGATAGAGCTGGAGTAATTTGGATTATGCAGCAGCATTATATTCATGTGGATATCAAATTTGACCCCAGCTGGAGAAAATTAATAGCTTTGCCATATAGCATTTCCATATATTGTATAGGACTTTTATAATGTATGTTGTAGTTCTGTCCAACACCCAAAGGCCCTTGGGGCAGGAACATCTGATTAAAGTCTTGGGCTTATACTTTCAGTGCTAAACATAAAAATACTAAAAAGCAGGACTATGCATCAAATGCAGAATATTTGGTGAGAGGGGCACTTGCTTAAATCTCTCCTTGCTTAAGGAGGGAGTTAAGTTGTCTGAAAACTCAGGTCCTAAGGCTAATTTTTATGAACTGGGAAAGAAGAAACACATCAGCCTCATGCTGTTGTTTATGCAGTAGTGATTTGTTGCCCAATGAAACAGTGTTGCTATCTTAGTCTAGTATGTCACAGAATCTTTTAAATGTAAAACTTCTATCTTGGGGTGGGGGTTGGGAGAAATAATAAAAAATGCACTTACCTTTCTCATTAAATGAATAGTATTTTGATAAATACAAAGTTCTATCCCAGAGAATCTTCTGGCAAGCTAGTATTGATGGGAGGTGAAAATAAATACAGTTTAAATTATCTTTTCCTTTGATATGGCATCACACAGTAGACAACATAATGCTAATATATCTTAATGGCTGTGCCTTTTAAGAGCTGAATATCAGTCAAGCATATAATTTCATGTTGTCTGGAAAAACATTAAGAGGAGTATCTAAGAGGACTGAATAAGGCACCACACTCTAGAATAATTACTTACTGTTCCCTTGCTAGAGAGCTCTGCCTTTTAAAAAAATAGAGTTTCCTAACTTGTCTGTGTTAGAATGATTTCAGGTGTTTTACTAAAGTAATAAACTCTCACTAGTAAGAGGTTCAGAAAAGCTGTTTCTAGTGGCTCCAGCTTGATGTTGCATACCATTTTGCCCGCTATTCTTAAAGTAGATACATTCTGCTCAGCAATTTTTTTTCTTACACTTTGTAAAACTGCTAGAATACTATAATATTTTCTTCTCCTTTTATTCAAAATCTTAAACGGCTCCATAAATCTAAAAATTCCAAGTCATGTGGAATCCCATACTTTATGCTTTAGTGTCCAATGCCATATTGTAATGTTTCAGTTTTAGCTACAATGCTTGAACATAATTAAAATAATACACATGAGAATTTTTGCTTGCATGTCTCCAAAAAACTGCTGTTTTTAAAGAGGAAACATCACTTACAGCAAGGTTTGGTAAGCTCCTAAGAGGTAGCTGTTGGTAGATGTTGCTGTTGCATCTTACTGCAATTTTGAAATGTCATCTTTATTAAGTGTTTCAATGAACTTTCAGATGTTCACTCCCAGGCATTTTTTTTCTCTCTCACAAGATGCATGCTCACTTCAAGTTTGTCAGCGCTGCCACCCAAGCTGTCCAAAGTCACTTACGTGCGTGAGAGGAGAAACACCCACCCATCTTGTCATTTACACCTTGGAATGACAGCAGCTGGGGAGGAATAAAAACAGCTGAAAAAAATTTATTGGATAGAAGAATAATATGGTTGTGGCATATTAAAGTGGATGTGTGTGTAATAGGGTCTCTGACTTCCACATCTGTACTTCTGTACTTTCTGGTGCTATGGAAGATGGGCAGCTAAACACAGCAGTGATGGAGGTGAAATTTCTAGCAGGGCTGAACCAGCCTCTGCTGTTTGCAGCAGCTCATGCCAAGAGGCAGGTGAGTACCCAGCAGGTGTCAGTCACTATTGGCTGGTCAACAACATTAGGATTGCTTCCTTATTGGAACCTTTGCTGGCTCTGAGATTATGTTTTATTTCTGGACCTATAATTATGGAGGAATTTTACACTAGATACATGCAGTATTATGGGAAATTCTCAGAATAAATCCTATCCTTGTCCACCACTTGAAGTCAGAGAGAGCATGGATTGTGCACACTGAACAATGCTGGTCCAGTCATGGCTTTTGGAGGCATGACTGAAATGATTAATCCCATTCACGCCTGTTATCACCATTCCTGCCCTAAAGAGACTGAAATCAAGACAGTATCCTTAGATTTAGTGAGCATTGTGTTTTTATCCCCTGATTTTAATCAAAATCATCCTTCTGCCTTGATTTGTCTTGCCTGCAAGGAGTTCTGTCATTGCTGGTGAGTGGCATCAAACACCTGCACAATTTACTGTTTGCACTGTTAGACCACTGCTGTTCACCTGTAGTGGATTTTGGAACTGGCTTCCTCTGCAGCAAACATTTTCCCCCTTCACAGACTCAAAATAGGGGTTGGAGAGGAAATAAAATAAAGTTAGTGCTTTATTCAGTACATGTGTGTTTAAGATGATGAACAGTTTGATTTTTGTCTGCTGGATTTTTTTTTTTTTTTTAACCTTCCCTTTCTGATAATGGTGCAGTGATGCTGTAATGTTCCCTTCAGTGACAGTGAAAGGTTGCACTTAACTGATCCAGCTCACTTCCACATTTGATACCTCGGTGGTTTAATGTTCCAAGTAAACTGAGCCAGTGCAGTGGTGAAAGGTAACAACCTTTTCTCCTTGGACTTGACTTTTCCCCCCTCCAAATATATGTGGACACATATATACAAAACACTCTTTGATTTCAATTGTCTCTACATCTAGGTGACCAAATTTTGCCCAAGAATCTACTATCAGATTTTAATCTTATTTCTTTGTGAATGAATCCTTTGTAGAAAGTAACATCTATGTTCACATGTTCATTTAAGCTTAACTGCATGTTTGCCACTCAAGTTAGAAAACGAATGTGTTAAAAAAAAGGATAAAAGTAAAGGTGAGTTGATAGAAGGCTGTGTGGCTCCGGTCCCGGTTCGGCGGCCTTACGGGGGTAACCAGGTGGGTGCCCTCGTCAGAGCTCTAGCCCTGCTCGGGCTGCCCGCGCCGTTCCGAGCTTGTCGCCAGCGAACAGAGGTGGGAAAGGCTTCGCAGCTCGGCCAGGAGGGCGCACCCAGGCTTTGAGGCCGCCCGGTGAGGGTGAGGGTGAGGCCGCCCGGTGAGGGTGAGGCCGCCCGGTGAGGGTGAGGCCGCCCGGTGAGGGTGAGGCCGCCCCGCCCCGCCCCGCCCCGCCCGAGGGCCGCTTGAGGCGGCGGCGGCCCCGGGGGCGCCCCCTGCCGGCGGCCGACGGGAGCGCGCGGGGTGGGGGGCTCGGAGCGCGCCCTGCCCTGCCCGGCCCCCGCCGCCGGCGCTCCGCGCTCCGCAGGCGGCAGCGGCTCGCAGGCGGCAGCGCCGGCCCGCCCGTCTCCGTCCCTCCATCCCTGCCTGCCTCTCTCCCTGCCTGCCTTTCCCGCCGGGGCTAGCGCCAGCCCGGGGACCCTCTGCCACGGGGGCGTCGCCTCCCCCGCTCGCTCCTTTCCTTCCTTTCCGCCTCTTACCCGGCCGGTGAGAGCCGCCGGCTGGCCCCGCCGGGAAGCCTGGGCGCCCCCCAGCCATCGCTGCTGCTCCCCATGGGGATCCGGGAGTTCCCCAACGGCTCCGCGCGGGGCAAAGCCGGCACGCTGTGAGTACCTGCGGGGCTGGGCGGGCGGGCCGGGGGAACGGGGACACCCCACACCGCCCCACCTCACCTCGCCTCACCTCACGCTGGCCGGCGGGGCCGTCCGCTCCCGGGGGTCGCTCCGGTGGAGGGCGGTGAGGAAAGTTGTGGGCGCCGCGGGCCCGGACCGGCTCCCCTGCCGGTGGAGGTCCCGCCGCCCGCCGCCAACTTCGCCCGAGGCCGGCGGAGGGCGGCGGCGCTGGCAGCGCGGCCCCGGGCTGACGCCCCTCTCCCGACCCGCAGCGGCATGCGGCGCTCCCCCGATGTCAGCCCCCGGCGGCTGTCCGACATCAGCCCTCAGCTGCGGCAGCTCAAGTACCTGGTGGTGGACGAGGCCATTAAAGAGGACTTGAAGTGGTCCCGCTCCGTGGAGGACCTCACCAGCGCGTCCGTGGGGCTCACCTCCATCGAGGAGCGCATCCTTCGCATCACCGGCTACTACGGCTATCAACCCTGGGCCGCCAGCTACAAACGTGAGTCCCCGGCACGGACGGGCGCGGGGGGGGTTGCCAGGACGGGGGCGAGCGGGCGCAGCCCGGAACCGGCTGAGGGATGTGGGCTTGAGGGTGCCGATCGCTTTACCGCTGGAACAAACCTCGCTCCGTGCAAGGAAGCTCTTCACTCTCGGCGAAGAATTCTGCGCCCGTGTTGGCTTAGTCCTTTGGCAGTGGCTGATTCACGAGAGCGTGGTGCTAAGAATGATGACAGCTAAATTCTGCTAAGAAAATAGGTCAAATATTTGTCTTGGTGTTGCAGGCACACTTAGCAACGGTGATTACCGTGGCTTGACAGCTGTGTAAATGCCTCTGCACGCTCATGCACACACCATTTCCACAAGTAACGCGTTATCAGTGTGTGTTTCCGTTGTTTTAGGAGTCTGTCAAATTTTCACAGCACTTGAGCTGAATGATCTGTCTATTCCTATGTCGAGTGGAGCTGCTTCTTCCGTATGCATACACTTGAGAAAGAAACTTCAAATGATAACCATATGAAGAGAGGTGTAGCTATGTTCCTTCACATACATGATTTACAAAGGAAGCATTACCTTGAGTCTTTGTAACATATCAACTAGTATTTTTTTGTGCTTAATGCCCTATTTCTTGTCCATCTTTCATCATGTTTATGTCCATTGTATCCATTAAAAACTTTTAGAATTAATTGAAGTCATAACAATAATTTGGTTGTTTTAAGGTCGTTTGTAACATCGCAGGGATTTTTGTTGATAAAAGGATTCTGCTGTAACAGAAATCATTGCTTTGCTGGAAACACTGACTCTGATAAAGTGGTTGTTTTTATATTGTACTTCCCTAAGTATTAAGCACAAATTTTATGAAATATTTACTACTGGATTATCTATTTGGCTGTGTGCTTAATAATGGAATAGAATGATACAAGAATGCATAACACACAGTACTAGTTCAGTTTTTCTCTGCGAGCAAGCTGCTCCTGATTGCCTGAAAATAGGACTTTACTAATAAATATTCTAATACTCTTCTGTGAGAGCCTTTTTTGACTTTTTTCTTTGATTGCAATTACGACAGAAATATCAGTTATTTGCTACTTTACTCACTAGGAATATGGTATTTCTATAAGAGCAATTCCAGTGCCTGGATTGGAGCTGTTGAGAGTAAAGCTTATTCAGGCCAGTTTTAAGGATCAGATCATATGTGGATGCCAGACTGAGTTGGATGTTAATGGTTCTATCTGACAGAGTGACTAATAGTCTAGCTGAAGTCACACTGAGCTGCTATGGCTGAACCTTCTGAAATAATAAAGGTCATGCTGGCTCCTCAATTATAACCTATTTGTTGAAATTTATAACTCTGTCTGAAAAAGTTAATAACAAGCCTAAGCCTGCTATTCTAATTGCATTTTCTCTCCTAATTCGATCTGAATAACAAAATTACATACTTGCATTATAATGGTGGGGAATAAATATACAAAGTGTCTGAGTTCCATAAATGTATGTCTAAAAATAATAGGTTATGTGAAATTGTTGCCAGTTTATAATCTGAGTTACTGAGAACACAGAAGGACACGTAGAAGAAAAGATACATCTCTACAGCATGGTTTAAGGAGAGCCATGTTGATGTGCATCAGCAAAATAGCTGACTGAATACAGTATATAATCTGAAGTGGGAAGACAACTTTGTCACAGCCGCTTTGAAACATCTTTGAATACTTCAAGCTGGGCTGATGTCTAATTTTGGGATATGGACTTTCCTTGTGACTTTGCAGTTAGAAAATTTATTTGGCTCAAGTACTGTGAACAAATGATTTTTGTTAAGCTCAAAATGCAACCTGGCTATTTTTTGTCATCTTATTTTGCATCTTTGTAGACATTTGGATGCAGTATGATTATAATTATGGACTGCATTAATAATGGACCTGCTTTGCAGAAAAAAAGTCCATAATATGGTCTGATCTAGATTTATTTGGTCTATCTCTCTTGGTGACATTCTTTTTATTGTAACTAAACTCCCCATAGGGTCAGATCTGTCTCTTTTGCACTGGAGTATATTCCTTTTGTACTTTATTTAGACTCTTTACATATATATATAGTTGTATATATGGATGTATAAAATCGTTTGAGAGGTTGAGAAAACTTTTGTTTATTTGGTTGTTTTTGTTTTAGCAAAATTCCATTAGGAAAACTATCACTGATAACCTGAGCTAGTTTTACCATGACCCCAAAATTAGCTTGGAGAACAATTTGAAACATACTGGGATGCCTCAAGGTTATGTAGCAATTCCAGTATGTAATATCCTTATAAATTAGTTGGAAAGAGAGAGGGAAGAAGTGAAAATGTGCTAAAGACACAAACTGGTGTGGATTGGACAGAATGAGAAAGGACTCATAACATTACCCTAGGGAGACCTGTCCCAACCAGGTGACTCGCTGAAATGTCGATAAATGTCATTCAGTTATCACAAACGGAAGCCTCACATTTCCTGAAAATGCTAAAATTAGCTGCCAACTTTCACATTAAATTGGCTGGTGATTTTGGGACTGTACACAGCTCAGGGAAGACCTCTGCTGTTTGACTGCACTTGCAAACCAGATTTTAGGAACTGGAATAACGTAATGTAGTTCCTGCATGTTAGGATGTCTTCAGCAATTTAGTGAAATACTGTAATTATGGTTATCTGCTCTCAAAAAATATTACAGGAGGCTCTGATATGAGCAAGGACAAAGAGTACAGGCAAACTGCAAAGAGCCTCAAGAGTTTCTGCTGTTTACCTTAAAGAGGTGGAAACAAAAGTATTGTAAAGTACTGGCACACACTGCTTAGGGAGGTAGAGAGTTTTTCTTCTTACTATGTCATAAGAGACAGGTAAAGAAGCTGAAAAGCCATCAATGAAAAACTGATAGAAAAAGAAATAATATTGAAGAAATAATATTGAAGAAATCTTTTTCTTAAGATGAAGATTTCAAGGGATTGTAATAGCAGTGACAAGATCTAGAATTCTGATAAAATGGGAAACATGTTGGAGAGAATATTAAACTTCATTATCCAGAATTTGAATTAGCCCCTCCTTAGGCTGTGAGGAGACTTTTCTTGAGGGTTTCTTGTGTTTCCCTCCATAACATCTGCCAACCTTTAGAAAGAGGAGTGTTCCCTGATCTAATCTGGTAGTTCTTATTTTTCTGAATTCTTTGATTTCCAGGGTAACTAATTATGTGGTTAACTGCTCTCCAGTCTTAATCAAATATTCATATGTGTCCCGTGGGAAATATTTTGCAGAATGTGATTTGATTTTTCAACTATAAAGGCAGAGGGGAAGAAACAGATAAGATGCAGTCCGATTGTAGAATCCTACCCTTATGCAGCTACAAATGTAACAGAGCTCAATTATTTGTGAAATTCTCATTGTCAGTAAGAGGTATGTTGACTTTTTTTTTTCTCCTTTTAGTTAGAACATAGGGATTGAAGACTTCAATAAAAAAAGCTCCCAAAACAATGCCATGAGATTTGCAGATCCCATTGACAGTTTTCTTGTTGTATGGAGATGAAGCTGTTGTTAGAGCTGTATTAGCTCTGCTGCTCTCTTCCATGAAGGTTATGTGAATTCTTGTGATTTCTGCTTCTGGAAGCTTGGGAGCTTCAGTTGAAGAGCAGAGGCAAGTTTGGAGGTGAACAGCCATATTTTAAGTTTCCATTTCACAGCATTATCAGTTAGAATTAGTTTTCTAAATATTTTTTGAAGAACAGATCCCTAGGAGCTTTTCTGCACCTTAAATACAGGTGTCACAAAACTCTTGGACTGTCCTCCTGGTCAGTATGGAAGACTTGTCTATTTTAATGATTGGAACAATTGGCAGGGTGCTTGTTTCCACAGGAAACAAACTATCACCTTTGCCAAACATTCATTTTTTTCTTAACTAGGCCTGTTTTCTGGTGATTCAATATCACAGTGTGTCATTATGTGATTAGTATTTTAAATACGTTCACGTGGGCTTGCGCCTGCTATCCCTATTTTGCAGTCTTCTTCCTACAGATCACCTGCTTCTAGTCCTTGTTCAAGATTAGGGTCTTTCTTTTAAAGCAGGAACTTTTGTATATCCTTAGCCTGTCTTAGAATCTAAACCAGGATTATATGGGCCTTGGTCTTCCTCTTCTATTCACTTATATTCTTTGTGTGCTGACAGAGATTTCCCTACCTGCAGAAAGAAAATTAAGAGAATGGTATGTAGTTTTAACTCCTCTTAGTTCTTTTTATTAGGAATTGACTGCTGTCTGTGGATCATGGCTTGTGAACATATGTTCCTTTGAGACTTTGACCTTGTAAATCATTCCAGTTGTCCCAGTGATAATTTTTAAGAGACAGGATGTTCAGGTGAAAGGGAACGATTGTGTCCACTAAATGAAGTTTTCTAGCTTTGCTTCTTTCTCCCTGCTACTTTAAATATTAATTTTCATATTTTTAATGTTTCTTCATAGTTATTTCAGCAATAACAAAATAAACCATATCATTTCAATGCAAAAAATTTCAATATAGTACTTATCTGGTGTGTAGCACATTAGGTCTTGTTCTGAATGTGGAATTTAAGTCACCAATATCAATAACATACTGGAAAATGTTGGCTGAATAGCCTGAAGATTGCTCAGAAAGCACAATTGTCTGACTATGCCAGTCATAGAATTATACCACAGAGTAATTTGGGTAAGAAGAGACCTTAAAAGTCATCTAGTTTCAACCCCCTGCTGCCATAGGCAGGGACACATTCACTGGACCAGCCGGCTCAAATCCTCATCCAGGCTGGCCTTGAACGCTTACAGAGATGGGGTACTCCTAACTCCTCTGGGTAGACTGTTCCCAGTTATAGACTTTGATTGCCTTTCAAGGTAAAAAGTGTTGGTTTTAGGTAATTAAATGTATGAACACTGTACCCTTATAAATATTAGAGTATCAGTTATACAGCTAAAGACCAGTGTTTCCAACTGATCCCCAGTGTTCTTCCTTGTGATCTTCTTTTCATGTGCCACTGAATGCTGAAATTTCACAGTTGCTAAAAGCAAATCCAGCAGGGATATGAATCAAGAGAAATTTGTGCAAATACCATTTTAATGTATTTGCATCTGAGGGAGAATTTAACTTACTTTTTGAGATGATGTACTCCGGAAGTTCAAAGACGTAAGTTGAAGAGTATAATTTTCTCTGGGGAAAGCCATTTTCAGGGCAACTGTAAGCAATTAATTTAAGCTGATTTCTTGCTTTCCAATGCATAAATACTGAATGTCCTAAGTATATAACTAATGCAAGACTTGGTGGTATCTTTCATGTTGCTGTTTCTGAGCTCAAATTGTTATATGAGAATCTTGCTTTGCAGGTGAAAACATGGAGTAACCTCTAGGTCTCTTGGTGCAGCTATCCAAATTTCTCTTCCCAGGGTCCCTCTATAGGTCAACAGCCCTTCTACAGCACACAATCTGTCAGCACTGAAGCTTAGAAGATAAATAAAACTATATGCTTTACATATATATATGATAAAAATAACATTTTTATTTTTTTTATTTTCATATTTTTTGTATGGTGTCTGAGGCCTTTTTTAATCAGTGTTCTTCAACTCTTCATTGTCAGTACTAACATCAGGAATTTTTATGTTGCAAAGAAAACTTAAGAAAGCACGGGAACACCTACAGGCAAAGGAAAGCAATGGTGCTGAACTGCACTGCAGATTGAAAAGTACTGTAGAGTTGTTTCAAATGTCAGTTGCAGTTTTCTGCTGCAAGCTAAACCTACATGTGGTGTTACAGGAACCAGGGATATTCCTAACATATGTCCAAATGACAGCTCATTCAAAACCTTCTTAGGTAATTTCCTCATTATGTAGTAGTTACTGTGACTGAGAAGATCTGTCCCCAGAAATAGTCTCTGTGAGAATTGCAGAGACCTAATCACAAGTCTATTTAGTATCACAAATACTAAAGGATATGTTTCTCTTTTGAAAAGGAGCCATTGGCTCACCTGGGTTTTAGCTCTTTGGGTGGGCTTGGAACTGCGAATGAGCACAGTCTGGCCACCTGAGGCAGGCCAGAGCAGTACAGGTGCTGAATACTGAGCAGCTGCAAAGATACCAGGTGAATATTTAAAGAAAAAGCCTTTCAGAATCTTCTTTTTTGAGACAATTCCAATAGAGAAGAAACATGGAGGTTCTTAGGCTTTTGAAAATTGGTAAGACATTTTTGCCCTGTGCTAAGTGGAAAACTGGTTCCTGTTACAAAATAGAGCTTAATTAATCACAAATTTTAAGTTTTAAATTTCTTGCTGGCAAGCCAAGCAAATTCTCATTTAAACTGGTTTGCTGAATTTTTTTGACTGCTTAATAAATATTTAGTAAATGATAAATGTTTAGTGAATATTTAGTAACTTGTTTACTTAACAGTTTTAGTTGTGTAGTGTTAAGTAACCACCACTTTTAACTAGGCAGAAGAATAAATATTTTGTGTTTTGTATCTAGTTTTCATAGTGAAGAAACTAAAAATTACTGCCTGCAGAATGGGCCATCTTTTTTTGTTTGTTTGCTGTTTAAACAAATTACTTCATTGCTTTCAGGTTTTTTTCAGTGCAGATTTAATTACATGTCATCTTTAGCCACTTATGCAAAACAGTTCATGGGACAGCAATTAAGAGTCTGTTGATTTCCAGCATTCATTTTATACCCTTAATGAATGTTATCTTTGAATGCTGCTGTGTTAGAATGTACTAGTGTAGTCTCTACCATAAAAACCTACTGCTAAACCTAGCTGTACATCTTTGCAGTGTTAGGAGCCATGTTAGCAGTCTTGAGGAGTGTTACCTGGCATTTGAGAATCTTTCCACAGGAAAACTGCATTTTTTTATTTTTTTTTTTTTAATAGAAGTGTGAACACGTTTGCTAATCTGTAATAATGTATTGTTGCTAAAAAACACATACCACTCTAAATTGATGTGGAATAATGAGGGAGCAAGTTGATTTTGAAAACTTAATTTGTAAACTATCAAGAATTATGAATGAATACTTATTTTTGATTTTTGGAACTATTTTTATTGCAAACCCTTCCTCAGGGTAAATTTCTGTAATAGTTCTGGAGTGTGCTGTGTGATGGATATTTGCAACTTTAAATAATGATTTCTTTAATAAAACCAATTAATTGCACAAGATAACAGTATTGAAATCAGACTACAAAGCCTGTGTTGTCCTTACCAGGATATCAGGTACTGTTGTGTTAATGGAGTGTTACTGAAACACAAAGCAACGGAAGGACAATGACAAGCAATGCTCATTAGCTTCATACCTAATTTTACTAGATTCTAGCTCATGTCAGGGTTCTCTTCAAGGTGAGTTTTGGCGCCATAATCTCTCTTCCATATAATGAGGTGTTGGTGTTTCATACTCCTCCTGTAAATTGCTGACAATTTCTGCCATTTGAGATAAAATAAGCCAAAAGAGAGGGATGGCAACCAGATATAGTGGCAGCTATCCCCTGCCAATGGCAGGGAGTTGGAATTAGGTGATCCTTAAGGTCTTTTCCAACCCACATTGTCCAGTGATTCTATAGAAAAATTATGTAAAGGCTGCTTTGGCCCTTTGGCAAGTGCCATCCTTTGGAATGCGAGGGTGGAGTTCTGCCAGCTGTTTTGGAAGCTGAAGCCATAGATTTTCTGCTGTTGCTTGTGAATGGCGACTACTCTGAGAACAGTAATAAAATGAGTGCTTATGTTCATAGAAATTTATCTGCAGATCATGTTCCTACCTAGGCAATAGCTTGCCTTCTCATGGTACATCTTATTGTAGAAACCACTTCCCTGAGTATTTATGATTCCCTCTTTGTCTTCACTAGGCACATGTTCTTTCATCCCTCAGCATATTCTTGGAAGAAAAAAAGATGCTATGACTGTGTGGAAGACCATAGAGAAATATTTTCTTTATGAACCACTACATGAAGTATTCCTTAGACAGAAGGGATGCAGTGGAGATATCCCTGATTTAATTTTCTTCAGAAGTTGAGAAGCTTGTTCTCCACTCAGTCGTCTCCCCTTATAAAAAAGTGCATCTGAATGGTTTCAGGCATCTCTATTTTTCTGTGGAACTTGAGGGCCTAATAAGGTTCATTTTTTTTACCAAATGGGCCTTATTTTGTTTCATGTAATTTTGTTTCCGTGAGTGTATCTGGCCAATATAGGAGTTGGGTTTTTTTCTGAGAAAAGCTCTTCCAATTCCAGTGTTGGAATTTAGGTGACGTCACATTCAGAAAACTAAGTGACATCACATAGCCAATGGGATATATTAACTCATCAAGCCAATCATCTGAGGCAAGGAAATTTGAATATTTGAGCCTCTTCAGGATAAGGGAATGTAACTGGCTTCTAGTGAAATAATAAGACCTTAATCTTGCAATTACTTTTTTTTTTTTTTACTGTATCTGGCCTCTGTCAAATAATTTATGAAAAGTGCCTTATATGTCTAAAGCAAGCAACCAGATTTTAATTTTTGAATACTGGTGCAGAGTCCTATATATCCCATTGCAATATGAATATTGTGGCAGAACTGATCCAATAGCGACAACTCAAAGGGATTTTTTTCCCTTGACTGTTAAATCAGAAATACCAAAAATTTGGTGCTTTTCCTTGCTATCTCTTCACACCAGCTAAGGTACCAAAGTAGCGTGGAAACTGACCCACTTTTCCACTGTCCAAGCTGAGCAAGCCAAGCCATTTCACCCTTAAAATCACTGTTGTGCTGTGTGTGGCCCTGTGGCAGCCTGGGGACTCTGCCTCGTGCAGAATATCTTGGTTTGGCTTTGCCAGATCCGTGCAGTTGCGTGAACAGAGCACAAGTTTGTGCTCAGGTGGAAAGTGAAGCAAGGACCTGCTTCTTCAGAGTTGATGAGATTGTGTGAAGATGGTGATGGTGCATTCATGGCCCTGTCCTGAAAACCTGGAGTTGTCTTTCCTTTTTCAATCTGTAGCTGCTTTCCAAACAATCTGGTTCATTGGGTGTTCAGTAGGGATTATCTGCTTGCAAATTTTTGCCCATTTGAAACATGCGGCTCCAGGATTAATATCAGTAGTGCAATATTTGCACTGTGAAACAGGAAATAAAACTTCATGGCTTTATGATTCTGTTGTCTCTCCTGCTCACTTCATGCAATGTTTTTTGGAAACTTTAAGACTGATTTAATTAACGTGAAGCCATTTATTTTGGACAAGAGAAGCTTTTTCAGCTTAGACACTTGCTACTGCTTATGGTTTTAGTTAGCACTTTCAATGGAATGGAAATTAATGACAGAAACCATTGTTCCTTGTAGTTTTGCTGAAATGATTTTTTGCTACATGGCATTTAGTGTTCTACTGGCCTGGTAATTTCTCATTTGCAGGTCTTTCTTCACTTCAGAAGCAAGACATTTATAACGTAAAGATATACGTTTAGGTTTGATTACCAGAGGCTAGTTAAAAGGAAGAAATTACAAAATAATGTAAAGATAGAAAAAGGCAGTCAAGAAAAAAACCCCTTAAAGTCAGTGGAGCCATGGAAAATATCTTTAATTAAGTTAGGAGATTTGATTACTTTCAAGCTGAGCAAGAGGAATGAGAAAAGAGAAAAAAGGGTAATTTTTTTTACAGATTTGGCTTCCTGAAACTTCTACATTGTGTGTTGTGACTAGAAGCCTCTGTTTTTCAGAACTTACATTTCAGCTATTTCTTATATACTTTACAAGTGTATTCCATGGGCCTGAATTTGGGAGCTCAGGTTTCATGCAAGCCAGAGATTATGCCCAGACAAGCTGAATCCTGGTGTGTTCAGGAGCTCAAAAATTATTTAAGTTTTTTCAATAAACATGAGAAAGACAGGTGGGTCTTGACTTGGAAATGAACATAAGCCCACATTCAGTTGTTATTGTAGGTATAGCATGAGACTTCTACATTCAGCTACATGAACTTTCTTCCAATATATGGGAAGTAAAGTCCTCTTTATCAGTCTGGGAAATTATGTTAATTGGAATGAAAACTAGGTTAACGTGAAGGAATAGAGCTACTGTGTGCATGGCTTCAGGGATTTCAGGGGGATATTTGACTCCTGCCTGGTTTCTCCAGCTTCCCTGGTTATCTTGGGAGAATATAGGAAGAATGCACAGAGACCTCTTAAATAATTGCCTACCCATGGTTGTTGGTTTGTAAGACCTATGAAGATCCTCTTAGAGGGTGCAGTGTGGAATTGTATCTCTGGTGCCAGTTCATGAAATTACTTCAGAGTCTTTGGGAAGTATTATTTGATAAACAACTTATTAAATAAAAAAAACTTCTGTATTTGCTTTTCTTGTTTCAAAGACAACTTGCTTTCAAACTTTACACCTTAGTAATTTGTGGTTTAATATCTGTAGAAAATGCCTTGTCTTTTGCAAATAGTGATTTCAAGAGGTAAAGGGCTGTATATGTGTTCTGCTTCACCCAGAATGAGAAGTGGTCTTGTTTTTTATAATATTTCTCCAAATGGAAACAAAAATGTGAGTAAATCATAGAAGTACAAATGAGTAATTTCTTTGTAGAGAAATGCATGGAGAGGAAACAGTCTTGTACTGGGAGCAATACCTCATGCCTTCTGTGGCTGCTATGTGCGTAGCAAAAACTGCATCTCACTGTAAATCATTCTGACAAAGAGTATTAGGCATTCTGTATTTATTTCTACAAAATGAAAAGATTTTTGCATAGCATCTTTATAGGAATCTTTGCTATTAATATTACTTTAAAATGATACTCGTATACCAGAGTGTTTTATCTCTGCATGTCAAATTCTTTTGCAGCCTACAATAACATTTCTCTAAAGGCACGATATCTCATGTCTATATAATGAAAATACACTGGAAGTGGTACTGAAACTAGAATCTTTAAAGTATAAGCCTAAACTCTCTTGTGACTCTCTAGATAGTTCTTGCTTCGTGATGAGCTTCCTGTACAAGGGAAACTGGGAAAAGCATGTGCAATACAGCACTTTTTAATGTGTTATTTAGTTCTGTGCTCATAATAATGAGAGAATTAGAAAAGCTTTTGGAATGAATCTCAGACTCCAACCAAGCCCATGGTACTTTTCTCAGTAACTTCAGTCAAGACAGGTTTCATCTAACAGGCTTAAGTCTTTGAGTTTGCCTTTTAAGCAGGCTTCCTGCTTTGTATGCTGAACATTTGTTCCTAAGGCAACTGCATCCAATTACACCTACCCATACATGGTCTTTATTATATGTTCCTGAGCACTACTGAGGAGCTCAATTTAAATTATAGAATAATTATTTCTTTTAATAGATGTGCAATTTTAAATTTCTTTAAACTTGGTGTTAGTACTTAATAGCTTGTCCCAACATGAGTAGAAAGCATCTACAGGAACTGAGAAGAGGCCGCTCTTTCTTCACTTTGCCTAGAAAACTGACTACCAGAGCCCAGGTGCTGAAAGGAGGATGAACATATATGCAATTGTTTACAGGTTTAGTTTAGGAGTAAAGGATTGAGACTTCTAACCGGGCATGTTGCAGAAGTATAGGAAAAAGTCTTCAAACAGGTCTGTTACAAAAAGAACATTTTGCATTGCCCTAATCTCAAACTCACATCTTTACTAAATAATAAAGCATTGTTCATGTCTTTCCACTTCAGATGCAGACAAACAATCTGCCGTACTAGAGTGGCTGTCACTGAATGGGTCTGAGGCAGAAGCCTTTTAAAATAGTAAAAGAAAGGCATTCTAGGTCATCTTTGTATAAGCAGCAGTTTGGAAGCCAGTTAGTTTTTGACAGCCCTGACTCAGGTAAGGAATAAGAACATATAAACCCAGAACTCCTTGCAAATGTAAACAAAGGATGGTCTGCATTGGGATGGATTAAAGTGTTCTTGGAGAAATTTGAAATGCTAGGGATAACAGAATGTTGTACATCCAGCTTAGGTTTTTGGTTTTGCTGCTGTTTTTGTTAAATTATCCCACCACAAATTAGCAATACGTGTGATGGATAGTATGTGGCTTGGAGAAACTCCCTGATAAAGTTTCAAATCTATCTAATGAAGCATTTGAGTTAGTGCATTAACCTCTTATCTCTTTATTTTCAAAGGCCAGAATTGTTCCATCTTGATGTTGGTAAAACTGATAGAAGCGAAGAGGAATTTTGCCTAACTAATATTAATAACTAATGGCACGAAGGAATACTGCAGTCCTGAAGGGAATTGAGAGCTCTGGTCTGACTCTGTAATAGATTTGTGAAAACTGTGCTGTTTGGGAAGTCTGGACACTCCTAAACCTCTAGAGAGTCCCAGAGCATGATCACCAAAGTACTTTTATAAACAAAACATACTATATCACAAGGCTAGAGTTGCTTTTGCTATTAGAACTTGTTCTGCACTTTTCAAATGAAAGTGAAGAGTGGCTGGATCTGGTCCCAACTTCAACTGACAGCATTTGTGTTGCAGCTGTCTGTGGATGTAAACATGTTTAGAAAATTCCCTTCCAGCCAAGAGAGCATTACCATAGTGAATGTCGAGTGAATTCTTGTTTCCTTCACTTTATTTTTTCCATGCAGAAGGCAATTAGACAGTTGTTACTTTTGATCTTCCAATTATCTATAAGAAAATGATCCTTCATATTTTATGCTAGGTGAGAACAGCATGGGAGCAATGAAACTGCCTTTCTCTCTGAAGCAGTTCAAAGCAGGAAGAGGTAAAACAATCTCAAATGTTGAGGCAATTAGGATCTTGAAACACTTTTTTGGAGGGAGGTTTGTAGTACCAATGCAAAGTTGCATGTCCATTTGTAGGAATTGTACCAGAGAAATAAGAGCTCAAGAGACATAAAATACTCTGGATATTAACTGCTCTGGCTGAATTACTAGCATTGTAGAATAATTGGTAGGTACAACAAAATCAGCACCTTGCAGAAAGGCTTCTTCCACTTGAGATGTATAGCTGTCAGTTAGTTCAAGGTTAAAATAGTTGCACTGTAACCTGCTTTGTGTAATGGTAGCTGATTTTACTAAAAGATAAGTGGTTATATAAATCTCAGCTCAGTGCTGAAGCTGATGGATTTCAATAACCAACCTTGAAAATCTGAGCTTTCTTGGATTTTTTGTTGCTGTTCACTTATTTCCCAATAGGCTGAATTATTGTCATCTTATAAAAATTATTTCATTAGATTTTTTTTTTTTAGTGTTAAAATTAGACCAGTTCTCAACCATTACATAATACAAATATTACAGCTCAAATAATTTTCCATTTATAAGGTTTTGGGACTAGTTAATGAATGAAATTTAAACATTTTAGTACCTATGATAAGGTAACATTTCAGGCATGTCAGTGTTGAGGAAGCATTTGGACAAAGCCCATAAAAATATGCATTATTTTTTCGGTCAGCTCTGAAGCTATGATGAGGTGATCATGGTAGGTCCTGTCCAGCTGAATTTGTTCCATTTTTTCCTACTCTTCATCTCTCATAATTTTTTTATGCTAATGTTACACCATTAAAATATTAAGGACCTTATCCAGTAACCAAAAGAATAGCGGAAAACACCCATGGGTGTAATTACAGCACCATGCCTCTGCTTTGCAGTTGAAAAATAGCTCTTTAGTGGTTTTAGTCAGTTAAATAATGAGGAATCGGTATTTCGTTGCAGTTACTGAGTTGCAAGGAAATGTCATTGCAACTATTTGATATATAAGTTTCAAACCTGCGAAATTACATCGGACTAACTTAAGCTGCACAGAGGCTGTGTGGCTAAAATTATTTGCTTGTGTATATTAGCTTTGAAAATGTTAATTATTTGTATTGCCCCAGGCAGTTGGTTATAGCCAACAGTGAATGTAATTTTTTTAAAAAAAATTCTAATTTAATATTCTTCACATCATAAAATATCATTTTTGTCTATGCTAAGTATAGCTATCTAGAAGATTGCATCTTTGCTTTCATATATAAATTCGAAGTCAGTTTGTGTGTGAGTAGACCAAATTTTTTTTTTGGTGCAAACACAAATAATTCCATGCACTGTTAAAATACTGGAGTTCTCTTAGTCATTTTGTCCTCTTCAACATAATCACCGATCTATGCTTTAATTTTTTCCAACAGTCTGAACTTGTCATTTTTTTCAGAATGTAATATAATCCAAAGTAATTTGCATGTGCTGAGCAATTTAGCTTGACACAAAGGTCTGTCTATATGGAAAAATTCTTGTGACAGGGTTTCTTTGTGGTTATTTAATACAAATTAAAGCCTGTATAAATTAGTGTTTTGATGGATGTTTGACTTATTTCAGAAAAATGTATTTCCTCAGGTAATAAATCTGAGTGAGCAATTAGACAACGTTGCAACATGTTGAGAACTTAAGGCTTTGATACCTTGTTTGCAAGAAGCACCATTTCCTTAAGCATAAAATCCTCTTCAAGCCAAATGGATCATTCATTTTATTTAAATTGGTTCTCTGTTGACTTTAATGAAGTAAAGTACTAATTAAACAGTACAAGCTTGTAGAATACAGCTTAAAATAAGTAGCTTGGAAAATACAAGTAAAGGCAATTATCAGTTGTAGGGTTTGGAAGAGACAGCATTAAATTTTCAGATTTCTCTCTGAAATGAACCTACAGTTCAAATGCCCTGGACCCTGAATGCAGCATGTGAAAAGAAACTGTAGCTACCTTTTCCTAGTGTTTTTGTTTTGTTTGGTTGCTTGCTTTTTTGTTTGTTTTGTTTTGAGGTTTTTTATTTGTTTGGGGTTTTCTTATGCATTCAGATTTAACTCGGGGTCAGGTTTTTGGAAAGAGGTTTTGTTACACACAGGTCTTATAGACTTGTAGACTGTACAAGATTTATAGTCTCTTATGTAGAACACAACTCTTCGTGTTCTATATAAACATCACTGAAGGGGCAGCCATCTTTAAGTAGCCACTATTAACCGCACTTTATTTGCAAGTGATTAGCTGCAATTTGAACAAAGAGAATGTGAGGAGAGGGAGAGAAATTAATCTTGCCTGATGGGAGGTGTCCTGTGGGAAGCTGTACTGTTGCTTTCTGCTCTCCAGCCAGGTCACTCTCTTACTCCTAGCCCACAACCTCTTCCTTTCTTTTCTTACCTCATTTACCACTTCAATTGTCTTTTCTCTCAACTACTGATGATTTTTTTTCCTCTCCTGCTTAGGTTTCTTATCTGTCACAATGAGATCTCTTTCATTTTCTATCAGCTGGCTGCACTTGCAGTACTGGTCATGTATAGATAAAGACCAGACCTAAAAGAAAAGGAAATTCAGAAACTCTAACAACATTCTGGTCACTTAGGTACCAAAAAAAAATACCTGCTAATATGTTCTGAATTTTCTATGGAAAACCCAAAGATGGCCAGTGCTAGAAAGACAACTCTCAAAGCAGTTGGGGAAAAATGGCAAAAGAGGAGACTGGTAAATAATGAGTTATACCAGTTGATTTTAACATTTAAAATGAGTCAACATAGGTTTCTAAGTAGAAATGGTGTTTCAAGTTGCTTTATGATAGGATCTGTACAACTCCTGGGCACCAGTTCAAATATTATGAATGTGAAGTAGTATCTGTCCTGCAGAGGGATGTATTTCCCAATCTGCTTGTGTGTAGCCAGTCATCTCTAAGAGTGAAATGTTAAAAAATTGGGTTGAAGCTCTCTGCCTCCTTTAAAGCGATGTTTTCTGAAGAGCTGGACAAACTGTCTGACCTTCCCTCACAGTTCCTGCAGGTGAAATTAGAAATGTCAGTTCACACAGGAAATGTCTCATAATTCACCTGAGTTCTGGTTTTGATAGTCATCATGTGCTGGACTATCCATATGCATATATATGGCAGTTAACAAAAATGATTTTGGCAGTAACAGAGCAACAGGGATAAAATATGGAAATCTAGGGAAAACACACTGAATCAATTCACCAAGTAAAACAGGAAAAGCAAAATAAAACACAAAGTGAAAGAGATTTTTATGGAAGTGTAAGGGTACGTGGGTGAGATGCCATATGGAACATCAGGTTGCGGGCAGCCAAATTTGCATCTGATGTGAGCTCTGTGAAAACTTGTAAGGAAATAAATAGGATAAGAAAACACTGAAGGATAGAAAAGGCATAGGAGAGGTCATGGAAATTTCAAACAGGTCTGAAGAGCTAGAACTGGGAAGAAAAGTAGGCTTCTCTTCTGTTGAAAATCTCAGAAGTGTCAAGGTTTCTGGTATCTTTATACATTTTTTATACTCTTATTTAAATACATGTTGAGCTCAAACATTAGTACATGAACTGATTGCACCCCAAAGAAGTTTTGTTAAAAGGTGAGCACTAGAAGGGCTAGGTTGCAATTGAACTCATTTTGTATGTAGGCAGAAAGAAAAAAGCAGCTTTATCTGAAATAACCAAATGAAAAAACCCACACAGTCTAGTATCAGTCAAAAATTACCTTTGTATATAACCATATAAGTACTTAGAGAATATTAAAAAGATTCCTTCAGTTTAAACCTTTCCTTCTCTCTGTACTGTATCCTAAGCATCCATAATAAACAAAAATAGTGGTCAGATCTTGGTTATGCTTTTTCTCACCTAGTGTTGTTTCCTGACTTAGAAATTTGTTGGCCAGCAACAAATTGACCTTTTTCTGATAAGGAACAGAGAAGAGAGACATCATCCATGGAAACTAGATTTTTGGGGGCAATGAGGTACAATTGGGTGATCTTAGAACAAGCAGCAAGGTCTACCTGTTAGTTTTTACAGGCATTGTTTAGACTTGTATCAGTCCAGAATAACAGGAATACAGAGAATGGAGTAACATATTGATGCAGTCTGTGCTGTAGAAGTGGCTTGTACTGAGAAATTCGTCTGAGAAAGGTACCCTTCCTTCCCAGATAAATTGTTCTTGGCAAAGTAACACTGGGATCCACAGTTCTCTCTCCCTCCTTTGTTTGGTGGCTGAAACTTTGCATATGCAATATTCCAGATATTCCAAATCAAGATTTTAATCCTGATGTTACAGTGCTCTGTGCTTTTTATTGATTTAAATATAAATATGATTCACACACATGCAAACCAAATGTATGTGTGTGCAGTGTTAGTAGCCAGTGCTCTTGGGCTTTTAGTGTTACCTTGGTGAAATATGTGTCCCTGAACAGAAACAGCTAAGTTTTACCAGAACAAGTGCCACAAGAGAACATTATGTAGTGATCCCCACTGACATGTTTGGATGGTTTCTTCATGTTGACTGATTGTTCTTGCAATTCATTTCCCCCCTGCCTTTCTAATAATTTAATTTGTTCACCTGTATAAAGCCCATTAGTTTTGCACTGAATTTATTGTCTCTATCCCAGCTATGGATTTGTTCATCTAAAGTATTTTGCAAAAGTCTTAATTTAGCCTTTTCTACAGTTGCAGCAATGAATATTATAGTTTGACAACCAGTTATTTCAACCTGCATAGAGCACTCCTTGAGTGGTGTTCATAGAGAAATGGAAAAATTAGTAAGGGAGTTGGAAAGAAAGTCTATGTACTGTGCCTTTTTTCTTGGCCAGAAGTAACAAGGCAAACCTCTTTAGGGAAAAACAGAGGGAAGGCATTAAGAAAGAAATTTGTGCAATTTTCCTATGACTAAGCTGTTCTGCTAAGAAGTCTGTAAGCACCCACAGTCCACTAAGATCCCTGTTTTGAATGCTCAGTGGAATTCAGAAGTAGATTTTTATTTTTTAATTTAGAAATTGGAATCTGCACTGAAAATTTATTTCAAAATACTGGAAATTTTTGTGTCGTCCATGATGCATAATGTTGAGCGGTTAAAAGTATAATTCGAAATAATATGACAATACAGTTATAATGAGAATGTTTGAATTTTTTTAATGGCTTCTTATTCAGTAAAGTTTAGGATCCACAGACAGGGTACTCTAACCAGAAAATAGTACAATTAGCAATTGCAAATTGTCAAGCCCCAAATCAGATGTGTTTATTCTGGGCTGGTACAGTCCTTTTAATTTAGACTTTCTAACACCTGGATATAGCCCATTAGCTCTTAGAGCATTTCTTTCCAGTAACTCCTGTTACTTGAGAATAGAAATACAGGAATTACCATGGTGCCATGGTTGGTCTAAGTTCCATCTAATTGTTATTTGGCTTTCAAGAGAAAGCAAGGTTAGGCAGGTCTGAGAAGGTATTATGAGAGAAACTGTCCAGAAAGTTGCTGTTAGTTTTTTGTGTTGGATTTTTATTTTTTAATTTTTTTCCTTCCCTGAGCCCTCAGAGTCAGCTGGTAAAAATAGGAGTTCACATATTTAAATTCAGGTTTTGAGTATTTTGGCAGGTGGTGTCTTACAGGTTCAGATAGCATCTTAAAATAATCCAACAGCTTGCCTATGTATATTTTAACTGCAAAATAGAATTTTTTGCCAGTTATGATAAATTATATGGAATAATTATCTTTGGCCATGCAAATAGCAGTGGACTTTATTGATTTGATTGTGACTGATTTACTTCAGAATTCTCAAATACCTGACAAGGCAGAACAGGTTTGAAAGACAACAGCAAGCTGATCATGAAATCATGTTTTGCTAAGCAGCAAAAAAAAGCCTAGCTACCAAAGTAACAGTGAAAAAAATATCAGAACATTATGTCATCCCCCCCTTATGCCATGTGTCTTAGGAAACAAACTTTTCTGAAATGGGAACACAAGCAGGTGAACCAGATAAAGGAGTATAACCTAAAATATTTCTGTGTCTTAAAAGTATAAAAAGGAGCTGCACTGATGCCTAGACATTCCACAGTTTTGGTGAAGGACGGGAAGATGAATAAAGTAATTTTTAATTTTCAAAAGTATCGTCAGAAGGTAGACTTATTTTCTTCTTGGTCTGTTTCTAAAATTAAATTATGTGTATTTTATTTTTTTTTTTGAAACCAGGAGACCTTTACAAAAGTGTAAGAACAGTTCAGTTACAGGGGAATTCATCTCCATTAAGTAAAAAGCAAGCTGGTTGCATACCTAAACTACTGAAAAATGCAAAAGATCTTTGAATGTAAAGTGTAAGTAAAAATTCATTTATTCTTTTTCACAATATCACTCTTGTGAAAGTTTGACTTTGTCTTTAATGGAGTTCAGATTTTCAGTTATTATTATGTTTTCCAACATATTTAGCATGTTGTACCTAAACCCTGTCTCTAATGCTATTTTTTTTCACATACTGGAACCACCTCTTGAAAATTTCTCCTATGTGTTATCCAAAAAAACCTGTAACCTGATAACAGGTATTGAACAGGTTTTGAATATCGCTCCCAGCTTGTTCAGGCATTAGGTGTATTTTATGATATTTGCCACTGTTTCCTCCTTTGTGGAAAACCAGTTCTGTTTGTCTCCTTGTTATCCCTTTTGATCCTGTTTATTTTGTATTTTTATTTTGTACTATTGGGAGAAAAGTTCTCTAAATAATAATTCTGTTACTGAAACTGATGGTTCCAGTTTAGCTGGATTCTGAATGTTACCATAACGTAAATATTAATAAGTTATGCCCACTGATAGTAATGCCAAGGGTTGGTGTGTTTCTTGTCTGGGAAGGACGGATTGTGTGTGGTTTATTATTTAATGGGAACTAGTTAATGGAGTCAGACAAAGCATTTGGGTTCACCCGGTTTTGCTGGAAAAAAGACATCCATATTAGTTGCATAAATGTTTTTCTTTTCTTTAACAGAAAAAGGTAATTGAGAGAACTTTCCTGTTTATAACATCTATAAATATGAGATGGGGTGTTTGGGTTTGCTGTAGAAGTCTGTTAGAAAATGACTCAAAGAGGAATGCTATTCTCTTTTTCACATGTGTCCTGTAGGATAGTTTTGGACCTTTACATGTCTCTGGAGTGACCAGTAATGGTCACACTGGGAGGTGAGTGACCTCAGGCTGGGGGCAGCCTGGATCTTTCAGGTGCACACTGCCCCACAACTTGGAACTTTTACAGATTTTTAAAAATTTCTTTTTCACTGATTCCAAGGTGACTAATGCATTCAGAGAGATTACATCATGTTAATTACCAAGAAATATTTGACAAGTTGTGTTCTTTCCCAGGGTGGAAGTATGAAGTACAGGAACATAAATCAAGCCTTGTGCAGAACAGGCTGAGATAGGAAGTGTCTAGAGATGGGATAGACAATAGTGTTATTTTGTTATAAGCAAACTAAAGTTGTCTCTGAATGTAAGTTCAGGACGAATGGAGTGGCATTCAGCACTGTTCTTGGCTGTGATTTCTCTTAACACCTGGTGAATTGACCTGTCAGCAGATATGTGCAGGAAATGGTGACAACTCAGAGAGGGAAGTGAACAGCTCGAGTGATGGCCTCTTCCCTCTCTGGTTTCTGTGGCTAATATCTCCCTCCTGTATGGTTCTTCCCATGATTTAATTCTTTTGTGCACAGGAAAGGGAGCATACTGCACCAAGGAATGAACCTCTGAGAAAATTTCTGGTTTTGATGCTTCTGCAATATGGTGGCATCTGCAAGAAAGGTGTTCTCTTGTTCTGTCAGGCTTAACTATCCTCTGTATAATACAGTTGAAACAGATATTTTTCACTGCATGGTAGTCTTTTTCAGGAGGGATATGTCTGGTGAAGCAATTTTTAAAGTGGTGAAATTATAATTATTATTAATAATAAATTATTATAATTAATTAAAAAGTATTCTGATGTAGCAACAGAGGGTAGGAGATTCCAGTGATCAGGACAAAGTGAGCAGACTTGTTTGATTAGTAGGTAGCATTGCATGGCATTTTCCTCCTTTTATAACAAGAACGAGATTTGCAAAAGCCTGAATGCTGAAAGCTAGCATTTATCATTGTTTTTTTTTTGGAGACTGCATATTATGCATCTCACTTGCACCTTTGGAAGTTTACTAAAGTGCCTCACATTCTTAAGTGAAATTAAACCATTTCTCAACTCCAGCAGAGTGAGCTTTTATTTTAATCTCAGATTTTTTAGTGATGGACATGGTAAACTGCAGTACATTTTCTTTCCTTTATATAGATAATTAAATATATAACATTATTTAAAGGGCTACGAAAAAGTCTCATAAGTAAAGCCTATTTTTGAAAATTTAGGGGACTTTATGTCTAAGTAAATACATTATAATCTATTCAGGTGATTCCAAATGAGTTTCTGGAAGTGATCAGTGTAACAGCTCTGTTTGCTGCTGAGTGTTAACAATTGTCAAAAGTGAAAGAGTCCCTGGTTGTTTAACCAGGACTGCATTTTTTGAATGGCTAAGCCCACTTTTGGTATTTGTAATCTCTTCTGGAGGAGTGGAAAGAATTTTCTCTTGATTGAATAAATCAAATGAGTAAGCTTGGAAGCTGAAGATCATATTACAATAAGAAGCTTCTTTTCTGCTCTGTGAGTGAACATGCAGTATGTGATTTTGATTTTGCTGTTTTGTTTTTTTTTTAAGGATATATTAGCTCTCTAGATTCCCCTTGAGCCTCCTTTTCTTCAGTCTAAAGAATCCCAGTTCCCTCATCCTCTTCTCATAAGGCTTCTTCTCTAGATCCTTCACCAACTCAGGATCCTCTGAAGATTTTTTTCACAGTATGAGTTATTCCATCCATTCTCATGAGTTTATATTAACTAGGTTTAAGCAGAAATGAAAAATAAACAAGGAATTTTAAATAACCTGACTTAACATCCTTTCTCTTTAATGAGAACACCTCAAGTCAGAAGCCACTCTGCATTATTTTGTCATGATTCCACATATTCATTATTTTTCAGTTATACATCAAAACCTGGGGAATCTACAGTTATTTAACATGAGGAGAAACACTCTTCATATCTTTTACTTAACACCTCCTTCTAAGCATCCTTCATTCTTTGTACAGAGAAAATAAAAGATACCAGGTTTTTTGTTTACTTTTTGTCTTTTTAGTAATCATTTTAGGTTCTTGTCAGTATCTGAAATGTTTTCTTTAATTCCAACTTGTGCAGGTGATTTCTTTTTTATTGGTATTATTGTTTTTCCTTCCTTTGGTAAGAGTAGTTCTGTAGATAAGTGTGGATAGAATTCAATGCTGTTTTTCAGGTCAGATACCATATTTCATTCTGGCTTTTTCTGGAATTTTGAAACTCTACTAATTTTGTTTATTGGCTAAAGCAGCAAACTCAGAGATCGCCCTTATTTGGACATGTCATTGCAATGTTTTCTGAACAGTGAGAAAACTTTGTTTTCTGTTGAAAGAAATGTTACAGTTTGGATGAAGTTATCAATATTTCTGGTGATTGCTTAAGTATATTTAATCGTGTGGCTTGTTTTCAGTTTTTCTATACTGCTTAGGTATAAATTATTACATTATTATGTTTATTGGAAAACAAAAAACACCACAAAACAGTTGTATCCAGTTAACTTCTACAGTTTCTCGTTAAATTATTTGTCATTTGTTGACTTGGTTGGTATGATAAATTAACTGTAAATAAGTTTATCTGGAATAATTTTTCTTCCTTTTTCCTTTTTTAATATTTCTGCTCTGTTGATATATTTGTTATTTTTCATATCACCTCCTGTTTGACTGCCTCTGCATGTTTCCATCTTATGTAAAGTATCTGTAATTTCATTTTCATTAGGCCTAGGATACAAGGTCTCTTTTTAATTAACTGGGGAAGGCACAATCATCTCTAATTCTGACAGAATTTTTAGGTGACCTTTTTAATCACTGAAACAAAAATAAACTTTCATTTAGACTTTCACCTGGAAGTTTCTATATATTGATTTTTCTTACTTTTCTCTCAGAATAACCTCAGTTCTTCCTTATGTTTTTCCTTTAATGCCTTAAAACTTGCAACTTACCTGATAGTTGTGTTGGTGGTGGTGTAGTTTTGGGGGGTTTTATTCTGCTGTCAATGTTATATGCATAATGCAATTTTCTTGTGGAAACTGTTAGGTATGTGTAAGTTAGCGCTCTTGATCCCAGTGGATCTTATGCATTATGTCCACTCTTCTTTTGCAGTCTTCTTGCTTCTCTTTCCTTCAGAACCTTCATCTGGCTTGGGGGTGTTCCAACCTGTCGTGCCAATATATCTCTGCTGCTGATACAACCAGAAAGTCTGACTGGCATGTCAAGTGCTGGATTGTAAATGACATATTTGCTGCATAGAAGTGCTGGTACCACCATGCTTTCCCTGCACTGCTATTCTTCACAAGTAATTCTGGGTTTTAATAACATTGCTTAATTATCAGATGCCCATGCAAACTATTGTGTAGAACTTCTGTAATTAAGTTTTACAACTGATGAAATCATCTGCTTCAAATACCATAAAGGAATTGTTTATTTTTCATAACTTAACATGCTTTTAATATGAATAGGCCAAGAGAAATGGAGGATATAGTTCTGTGGCACAGCCAGGTTATATTATTGACAAATTGTGTTTTGCTGGAATTTTATGGTGTTTTGTTTATTCAGCATTTTGTTGTTTGTTTGTGATTTCTTTTCCTTTTTAATCTTATCACAGTCATTGGTACCTGTGAAGGTGATATCCTAATTAGCTAACTGAATACAATAAATGCTGTAACAGCCATGATTATAGAAGAGCAAAAGTATTAGTTGTTCCCTGGTTGACATATTACCAAAAGATAGGAAATTCTGTCTTAAAATGAATGGTATCTTTTCATTAAACTGAAATTTATCTCAGAATCTGTGCTTAAATGGGGAGAAGAATTATTGGAGAAAGCAGTATACTGCTAAAACAGCTATACTTTTAACACTAAGTCTACAGAATATATGTAGAGACAGTAAGTAATTTAAAAATACCAGAACAGCTTAGAAATATGGATTGATGCAAAAGCTGAATTTGAAAAATTGCTAAGTCGCATCCACACTTGTGAGAGTTTTACTTTAAACAGTTTCAAGAAAAAAAATTCAATATAAATATTTGTTAGAAGGAGAAAATGCCTGAAACACAGCAGAAAGATAGCAGTTAAGGGCTATCTGACAGCAGGAAAAATACCATTGACATGAATTTATAATGGGATATACATATGGAGGAAAAGTGTGGCTTTTCATGCATCATCATCCCATCCTGGCAAAAAGGCAATTGAAGCAATGAGGGAATTGAACTGCTTATACACTTTGTTTGGTTCTGAGCACCCTCTCCTTAGTATATTGTCAAACTTGGGTGAACCCAAAGGAAATAATGTATTTTGCATTAGGTGGCTGGAGGGGAACATGTTGTAAGAGAAAAATTGTAGAAATTAATACAGTATTTAGCTTGCTTAAGAAATAAAAGGGACAGAGACACAACACATGCTTAATTTAACATTCATGTCTCTGGAAGTAGTCAAGGGACAATGATTCTGTCATTTTCTATAGAGATTATCAGAATCAGCATTGCCTGAGACAAACACACTCAAGTGGATTTGATGTGCTTTTCTGGTTGTGAAGCATCAGACCTTGTAGAAGAAAATGCTTGGGGAGGTCTTACTGGAATTGTACATCTTGGTTTGTTAGCAGTCACCACATTGCTTGTAATGCATCTACTGAACCTTCATTGTGCAGGAAGCTATCTCAAGGAGTTCATGTGTGCTACCAATTGCATGTTTAAAAACTAGTCCTGCTCTGTTTGCAGGCACATAAATAAGCTGTACTTTTCTGCAGGATCTTGTAAGTTATTAAAAGGCAGTGTAAGGAGTAGAAGCTAGACGAGATTTATATCCAGGTGTCATGGGCTGAGGCAAAGCAAATGGATCAAGGACATTGAAAGCCTGAGCAACTCAAGAAGAACTCCCTACACACTTGCTGCAAATAGCTAAGCTTACTTTGTTTTCCAGGTCATTTAGGTTAATTAATAATGAATGTTTACCCATAATCATGACTGACGGCATACATCTTTGTCCTGAGACTGACACCAGCTATTATTCTCACTGCAACATTGCAGAGACTCCAAATCACTTTAGGTCACTTCCTAATAGTAGAATATTGCTGTTTTTACTAGGCAGTCCAGTTAGCCTTAAGATATTCAAGTATTCTATCAAAGATGTATAATATCCAATCATGTGAGTTTCATTGGAAATCATTGCTTAGAAAAATTAAGGATATAGTCAAAAATATTCATGGGGTTTTCTTGAGAGTATCTCTGGGTCTAGCAGACTTTTTCCTTTCTGAGGAAGAATTTTTAAAATAAAATGCTTTTTTTTTTAAGCTAAAATACATTTCTTATCAATCGCTGTAGTTTATAATGCAATATCAAAGCTGAACTTGTAGTTATGTTTTATAATGTCAGCTTTGCTTTACAAGGGAATTCGTTGTGCATGATCATAATTAGAATGAAATACAGTAATGGAGGATTCTAAGGTCAATCAAATGAGATCACATAAAACTCACTTTTCCCTGCAGTCGTTTCATATGTCTATTTTTTATCTTGCTATTCTTTGGGGAAATTAGATTTTCTATTTTTAAAATTATTTGGAAATAATTTTAAATATTTTGCTTGAATCTTACTCCATTTGTTTCCATTTCTTCCAAGGTCAACATATCTTGATGTTTCATGTAGGTCAATGAGGTCATATCCTAGAATCTTTTTCTCTTATTCTCCATATGAGAGGTTTGGAAAAATTTGCTTTGTCATTATCTATTGTGGATTGTCTGATTATGACTTATTGTGCACTACAGCGGGCATGTAGGTAGAAGACCTTTCATATACTACACAACATGGCAGGGAAAATGTCAAGAAGCTTTGGTGTCTTGTATCATCTTGGAAAACTTAACAGGGAAGATGATGGTTCTTACAGTTTCTTACTTTGGTCTACTTTTGTTCCCATAAACATCAGAAGTAGAATTCTCTTGGTTTCAGAGCAGCCCACACTAAGAGCTATGAATGTGCAGAAAGGGGCTTTCAAAAGCACCAAATAAACACTTCGGTTTGCTAAGTGCCCAGTAGCCCTGAGGGAAGCAACCAAACAAAACCTGTACTTCCGTACCCTCCCCTCCTTCAAACCAGTGACTGTTGTAGTTTTGCTGAGCACTTTTGAGAGGCATCTCTCAGGCATGTTATGCACACAAGTTTTAAGTGCTGTCACCCATAGCCTCACCCTGTGACAGACTTGGCAAGAGTAGCTAATATTATGTCCTCACACATGCACAATCCCATTTGTAGTGCCCTTTCTTTGCTCAAACCCAGTGTCACCTTAGCTTTCAGCTCAGATACTTAAAACCAAAGATTTGTGTGGGAGTGAGTGAGCCATGGGTGCCTATTCTCTTCTGCTGCTGTGTGGTAGAGCAGGCAGCACAGTGGAAAAAAGAGCTGGAAAAAATGAAATTGTGCACTCACACAGCAAGGTTGGCACAAAACATCTGTTAGTACTTTGATGAGTTTTGGAGGAGCTGGATTATTTACTGGATCATGTATTGTTGGTGAAGTTAGTGATAGTGTGTAACACTGCAACTGATAATTGGTGCCATGTAGTGGTAGAAGTATCCATCCACATGGTTATTAATTGGACTTGTCTGTTGTTTTTTTCAGGAGAGGCTGGAAGATCTTAAACACGATGGAAATTATGCTTGCCCTACAGTGCCAACAATTTTAATAATAACTCTTACATCAGGAAGATACCCTTTATGTTTATTAATCTCTTGTACATGTTTTCCCAATAGAAACAGAATCATTTAAAAATGCAGAAAGATTCCATGTATTTATCTAGGAATTCCCATTCCGTGAAGTACCATTGCTTGGTCCACATAAAGATGAAGAATGAACAGCATGTCAGTTCCATTTCAGATGATGCCCAACCTGTGGGTTTTTTCCTACTGCTGTTTTATCTACTGTAATTTCAACCTACTACCATCTCCAGAGACATACACTACAGTGCAAAGCTTAATTATAGCCATCTGAAGAAAAGTGACAATGAATCAGCTCTTCACCAGGCTGAATATTAAAATGATTCAAAATAAGATATTTGCAGCATTTACAGATGCAAAAGATTCTGTGGTTGCTGAGCAACCAGGGAAGAAAAAGCAAACAGAGAACACTTTTCTTCAGTAGTGATGGGGAGGACTGATGCTTCCTTGTCATTGGCAGTAGTCTGAAATGGAAGACCACCTCCTCCTAATGTAGGTTTCTGCTCAGATGAGCACATCCACCTCCTCTGGACTTCTTGACCTTCACAGAAGGTCATTAGCTAGAAGATCAATCGGCCGTGGAAGCACTTGCACAAATTGCTGGTTGTGTAGCCAGCCTTGTTAAGGAGAATGTGTGGAAGGGGAGTCATCTCTGTAGCGACTTCATTGGCCTTTGAGTCAATGTCTCTTGAGCATTTAATTCAGCTATGCCTGTGCTTGCTATTGTGTCATTAGACACCTGTCAGTGTGATGAATAGTTCATCACAAACATCAAGCTTGGATTCATCTGGCTGTGACTGAAGCTCACTTTTTATTCTTCCCTCCATGGACTGCTGACCATTATTCCCTTCCCCCTTGCAGCACTTTTTCATGTTTTGTTAGGGTGTTAATATCCTTGTCTCCTCTGTGTATTTTGCATCCCTTTGACTTCTGTTTGTAGGTCACTCTTGCCTGACTTCTGATAGTCTGATTCTGTTCAGGTGTCTGCTTTGTGGCTGGCAGCTCCTCCAGTGCTGTGGCCTTACCTGAGCTGAATGTTTGGAGCTCCTTTCCCAGGTGCTGCTCAGGCTGCAGGACTGGATGCCCGTGTGGCACTTTAAGTGGCAGTGAAGTGTGTGTTCTGGTTGCTGTGCCCAGCTCACACCTCGTGTGGGGGTCCAGGTGCTGGAGGAGGCTGCAGGTGGGTCCCTCCTTGTGCCTGGGACACCCTTCTGGCCATAGTCTCACCATAAGCGAAAGCACTTGGAGCACATCTGTATTAGAAGTACCCAGTGTGTCTCCAGGCTTCTCGTCTTCAGACATCCCAGATAGCAGTATGGTCTCAGTTACTTCTGTTCAACTTATGATCAACAACAGCCCACATTCCTACAGAAATGCTACTTATTCCATATTAGTGTTACTGGGTTTTCCCACCAGCACTCAGGTCCTTGCAGTTATGCTTGTTGAACAGCATCCAGCCTTCCCATCAAGGGGTTGGTGAGACAGCACAAACTCAGGTGGTGTTTGGACAGCTGTTTCTGCTTTCCCTAGTGTAGAAAATCATGTATTGGATGCCAAGTGAACCAAGAATGAGAAGTACATAATCACACAGGGAAATTATGGCAATGCTTAGGGATGAATTGAGAGTGAACTTCCGCAGATGCCTAGTGATTCACAGGAGTAGTGCTAGATTCCTCTGCTCTGGATTTAATCCCAATGGGAAGTTTGAGTGATGAGATGGTGAAAAAGTAATGGAAATTCATGAGATTATTCTCTTACAAAGGAAATGGAAATGATAGCTTTATAATGTAGGAAAGTTCAATATTGAGAATATGTTTTGCTGTAGTTCTGTAGTGTGTGCAGAAAAGCTTTGATGTTCTTGCTATTTGATGCTACCATCAGACCCCCACTTCTTCCCTTCTGAAAATATATTAACATTGGTTTTACTTTTCTTCATGGCAGAGTAAGACAAAAATCATACCACTATTTTTTTTTCCCTTGTGAGAGTTCTGCTGGTAAGAACCGTACAGGGTGGTGTAACTTGCCTAATATTCTAGCTGGTACTTAACAACCATCTTCTCAAATAGGTACTCATCCCTGGCCCTGCAATACAGTCATTTCTATAAGTCTATGCTTCATAACTGGCCTTTGTGTTTTCCCAGTGAATTCCTTCCACACGCTTTTACAGCCTGGATAAAAATGTGATTAAAAAATGAGAATCTTGCAGGTTCATTATTTTCTGTGTTTTATAAACTGAAATGTGTGATGTCTGTAGGTTAACTTTTCTGATTGTGAAAGCCTCAGATTGTATAGGTTTCTTTAGAGTTTCAGATTGACAGAATATTTTTTTCCTGCTAATATTTGGTTTTAAATGCTTGTCTAAGCCAAAAAATGCAGTTCCAGGGCTTTACAAGTATCAGAATCCAGACACATTATAGTCAAAGCTGGGAAGTAGATGTTGTAGGTGTTATTTTTAACCACTATTGCTATCTAGTACCCTGCACTTCTGCATGTCTGGGTGAGAGTTCTGGGGCTTGTGCTTCCATGTCGCTTGTGCTTCTGTGTCACTTTCATGCTTTTGAAAATTTTCCTCAATGTATTTGAGCATGAATTCAGAAGTCACTCAAAGGTTCGTAAATGTGTCTGTATTTTAGAAGTTCACCATAACTGTGCTGAAAGTCTGAAAATCAAAATCACTTTCCTTTCCTAAGGCTCTGCTGTTTTGTTGTAAAGGAACTAAATCTTGTGAACTTAAAAAATAAAAAGCTTAGCTCCTGATTCTGCAATAATTATACACATGCTTAATTTCAAGTACAAAAACAGTTTGTGAAAGATTTTAGGAATAATAATGCAAGTAATATTTCAGCAGTGTGTATTTTGCCCACAGAGACTGGTTTTTTTTTTTACAAATTGGAGAACCATTTTCAATTTCCTTTATTTCAATCGGAGGAGTCTTTTCAATCTCCTTTATTGCAGAAGTTTATCTAGAATTGGAGCAGTACAATTGTTCATATAATTTAAGGCTATGAAAAAAACTGATAAATTATTTTTTAAAACCAAAGTTATTTTAAAAGGCAGGTGCAATCACTGCTCTTTGGGGGTTTTTTTCAGTAATTTCCCTCCTCTCCTGCCTTTGCTTTCTTTGCTGTTCAGCTACCTCTGGGCCATCTTTTTCCTCGTCCACCCATTCCCCTGTTGCTGTATTCTTTCTTATCTTTGTTTTACTGTTCTGTTGCTGCCTGATGCAGCATTTCCAGCTCCTTTGATTTACTTAAACAAACTACACTGCAAAAACAGTACCTTTGTGCTGCAGGTTTGATTTGAAGTCTGAGACCCCTCTGAGACCCCATTGTCCTTCAGCATTGAGAACAGCAAATATTTAAGGACATGCTGTTCAGCAGCTGTAGTGTTTTCTCTCTTATGACTGGTCAGCAGGGTTTTCCCTCTAGACTTGAATCTGTAGGCTCATAAACTCTTTTATAAAGCGTCTGGCTTCTGCTTGCAGGAAGGTGATTCAGGGATAAGCAAAACTGGTGTTGGTAAATGAGATTGTTCATAGGTGGGTTTAATAAATGATCTTGTGCGTTGAATAGCAGATGTAATTAACTGTGTTTTTCCTAACAGTGGAAATATTTCAGCAGCAGAAATAATCTGTTCACATCCACACGAGTGCAGACATACTTGGGGTGCTGCTGCTAATTTTCAATCAGAGCAATTTCTCTGGCAATTTTAATAACATTGCCAGAAAGCTCATGGGGAATTCAAGGTGAAGCAGATCTGCACATGGCAGAAGCTGCAGCATGTCTCAGCACAGCCCCTGTGCCTTGGCTCTGAAAGCAAGCAGGTGACATAGGCCAGAGTAATCCATTACCTGTCAGAGACCAGGTGTTGCCCAGGACCTGCTTCTGCCAGCTGGGCCAGAGTGGGTTTGTGTATGTGTGAGGAAGAGGAAGGCTGAGCAAAGCAGTGGAACTGGGGACCTCAGGTCCAAGAGCCCGAGGATCTGTGTGGGGTGCTCTTCTGTGGTGTGAGACAAAGTGTGGCATCTACTGTTTGGCATCTGCCAAAAGGTTGAAGGGCCTTTCCCCAGGAGATGAGCCACCAGGAGAATGGTGAGATGAAGTAAAAACAGTTTTCTAGCATCCTGTATCTACTTATTCAGGTTACCTCCCTCTTGCCCTGCCTTTTCTTTCAGATTTAGTATTAACAATGGCAGTAATATCGAAGTTGTCTGGAAATGGGGGGTGCACACAGTCCTAGTGTCTTAAAATTTGATTCAACAAAATTGGGCAGGCAGTGCCATTGGCAATCTGACACAAGTGGGATTGACATCCAGTTTGTCTCCAGCTGGTGTGGCTTGATGGTTCCTGCAGACCTGACATTTGCTGCAGGAAATAATGAACAATGGCTGTTTGCCCAGAGAGGATCAGGATGCTTTGCAGAGGTAGCCACCTTGCAAAACTTAGTACAAGGAAGTTTTGGAGTTCTTTGGATGACACAGAGAAGCAGTACTGGTTTATATATTTGCATATGAAGATGATTTTGGACTAATCTGTGTATAAAAACAGCAGTCATACAAAATGCAGAATGCAGCTTGAATTAGAATTAAAAGCCACCAAATCCATCAAGCAAGAAGAAAAAAAATGGTGGCAATTTTATGGTCAAAAAGCTAATTAAAGCTTTACAGAGCATATAGAAGAGATTTAAGCTTAAAACCTCCATGAAAGCTTGCAAAACCTATGCAAAAGCAGAAAATTAGCAACACTTTCCAATAGCTAATTCTTTTATCCAGAGTGAACTCTATTATCTTAAATTATTAGTGTTTATAGTCTGAATTGACTATACTTGTTTGAAAGGAAAAGGTGGGGTGGGGTATATAATGGGGAAATACAAAAATAACTGCATGTGACCAAGCAGCAAAAACAAGTAATCCAGACCTTCAGTTAGTGGTGTAATGCCAAGTTCAAGGATGATAATGAATATTTTTTTTTAAAAAAAACCCAGATTACTGTACTGTAATTCACCTGCTGTGCTTACAAAGGTCTATAAATCTGTCTTGTTAAAGAATTTGTTTAGAAACAGTCCTACTTCAGTAGGATTAGTTCTCAATAGGTGATACTAATCATGTTCTGTAGGTAATGGGAACTGTTGCTAATGCAAGCAACCAAATGTGTTTTCATCAGGAATGGGTATTGGAGGCATCACCTGTGGGCAAAGACATTATTCACTGGGTACAAAGAAAGAAAGTGTCTCAGGAACCTTGCACTATATCTGTGATACAGTGTAAATTCTTCTAAGGTTTGGGTTATAAATATTCTTAGTTATGCTGCTGTAACGACACAAGGACAATTCTGACAAATACCAGGTTTATATGTATCTGGGTCAAATTAATCTCCTGCTGGATTTATTGGGATGGGTCAGTAATACAGACTCTGTGTTGAAACTGGCATTGATCTACATGAGTTTGGGGAAAGGTTTTCTGAAATGCTTTCCATATGCTCTTAATACTTTTTCTTATCAGCAATCATTACAAAACTTCAGATGATAAGGCCAGAATTACTATTTCAGTTCAGTCTTATTCCATTTTATCTGGTTCTGCCATTCAACTTTATCTTTTTACTACTAAAATTCTTAGGACTATTCTCAGGAGCTAAATGTTTAAAATTGAGTGTACTTTTAAATATTTGTTTCTATTTGCCAGCTGAATTTATCTTTTCAATAATCCATCAAGAAAAAAGAAATCCCTTGATTCATACTAATTCTATTGATTTTGGTGGGAGATAGACCTACAAACTTACTTTCTAATTATTTCAGTTATTGCTTGTAGAAGGAAAAGGAAAGACTAGGATTCAGAAAATGAGTTAACAGAACTGTGACTGAGATAGCACAGCCAAGAATGAATCTGGGATCTAGAGACAGTTATGGACAGCTCAGACTATGGAAGATCAGACACCACAGCTCTTCTTGGGGAAAAAAAAACAAAACAAGAAAATAGTAGAAAAGTCTGGTTCTGCTAAAATATTCTCCTTTTTAGAGCTGAAAATCTGCTCCAGGACTTATGAATCTGAATATTCCTTAAAATTAACAAATAACTATGAAAACCTGTGCTTTATGCTTGTTAGCCTATGCTAATCACATGTCTGGTATCAATTCTTCCCCTAGTTCAAGTACCAGAAAGATAGTGCATCCAGAAATATTTCACCTGGCTTGAGTAAAGTTTCAGTAGGATGCTGCAAGATCATTTTTTTTCTCTTTGGTTTCACTTTAGAAGTGGCAAAATACAGAGAAATTCTCATTTAAAATAAAGTTACAGACAGAAAAATGGAGTAATTTGGAACCACTAGAATTTAAGTTGCCTATAGAACCTGGATGTTACCCAGTTTGTGTAGGTGGAGACATAGAGTTTCTGAACCCAGGCCACTGCAGCCCGTGTAGCCAGTCAGTAGCTGGTTAGGCCAATCTTCTCCATGTGCTTTTACTCAACACTGGCCATAAAAGTCCTTTGATCCTGGATTGACCCTCTGAAAAAATTAGACTGATTGGAAAGAATGCTGCTCATGTTTTAGTTTGTTAGAAATTTGTTAGCTACATTTTCCCTAAACCATACCACAAAGGAGGGACAAAACTGTGTTGTTATTCTGGACACAGAGTGGGGCATGTCAGAAGACACATCACTCAGCCAGGAGAGAGATTCAAGGGTTGCTGGGAATGCCTGTGCTCCACCCAGCTATGCAGAAGGTTTGGTTTATAACCATTGTGAAAGGAAATGGGAGAGAACTCTGTTAGACTTGCCAGGATGGAAGCAATCAGCTGAACTGGGAGAGACTCAGAGCAGGGCTCTGCCAGCACTCTCCACACAGCTCTTTATCACATCTTCCTGTTGCTTCAGAGCAGGAATAAACTGCAGCCACCATTGCAAATGCTCCAGTCAGGCGGTTTAACAGTGCCATTATACCTTTCCTTATACCTGACTTTATATCTGACTTTATTTATATATCTGACTTTAATTATAGCTGACTTTACACCTTTCCTTATACCTGACTTTCTCACCACCCACTTGGCCACCTGCAGGAAGGAAAGCTGAGCAGCTCTGCGGGGCCTGCAGGCCTGCATTCAGAAGAAGGTGAATGCAGGCATTTATACAGCAATGGATATAAATTCTTATCTCTATCCCAAGGTGCCGCTACAGCTGTGAGTTCTGGGAGGAGCTGACACTGCAGCAGGCTTCCAGCAGCATCCTTGCACCTTCTGGTTTATATCCTCTGTTGTTTTTCTGGTACAGGTAGAGCTGTTGCTGCAGGGTCACTGTAACAAAATGGAGTTTCTCTTATGTGGCAATACTTGAAGCTTGCTTACATCTCTGTGCTGACTGCTGCATTGTCCTATTCTTCTTACCCACAATTACATGTTTTTTTTACAAATAGACAGAAGAACATGCTTTCTTACTTACACATATTTGTGTGTAAAGCCAGTTTGTAACCTTACAATTATTCTTCAGCCTAATTTGTTCACAGTAATACTGTTACCTTGCATATGAACCAAATGTTGATCATTCAGATTTTTAATTCCCTTTTCACTGGCAAATTTAGAACTTTCCATGTCACTTTGTTGTCTTTTCTAAAGTCAAGCTAGAGGTTTTCTAAGTCTAACTAGGTTTGATACAAGTTGTAGAAAGTGATTTCGTGGTTAGAGATGATTTTAAATGCAACCTCTTTGTTTAAGACCAACTGGAATTCAAAAATCCTTCTGATACTCCGTATGACCCCGTTAGGAAAAGGAATGTATTGTGTAGAAGTCAAGCAATGTATATGAAGAGTCATAAACACAGACTTGAAGGTGGAGTTCCTCAGAAGATTTTTTTAAACTGAGGTTTCTTCCTGCTTTATGATTGTCCAGGTGTATATAAGTGCAATAGTTGAGTAATATTTGGAACAATTTTCCATTTCTGAAGTCTGAGGTTGTAACTGAAGAAGTAACTGAATACACAATGGTGTGTTTTTGTATTTAAAGAAAAGAATCTATGAACTTCTTACCATATGCTGAATAATTACTTTTTCATGTGTATATATGGGTATAAAGGAGAACAAAAAAACCTCTGAAAAACATATCACTCTCTTGCAACTTATTGATTTCACTTTGCAGAAAAATTTCTTGGGTTTTCTTGTCACAGAAGAAATGTCTAACAAAGATAATACAGAAATTGAAGGCTTTTTAAAGAGGTAAAACTTTATTATCTTGCTGAATAAGAGGAGGGTGAGTACTGTGTGAAACTTATAGATGATGTAGAGTTATGAGTTATTATGAAGAGAGAGAAGTGGATAGGAGTGAAAAAACAAAATCCTCTTTGAAAAATGCACGGAAATACAATGAGGAATTTCAAGATGAATGAGGTAAAAGCTGTAATTTATCAGATGAGATTAAGGTGTTTACTCACAAGCACATCTGTGAATATGTTGCATTAGTCAGAACATGCCTGAAGCTTTTATGACTCTGAAGACAAGGAAAATATTAAGAATATTTTTCTAGATTACAGGTGTTTTGATGTTTTATGAGGAAATTATTACCACCATGTTTTCTTAAATGCGTGTGAATGATATTATGAGTGCAGACACACTGGTAAATAGCAGAGTTTATGCTCCAGATTCTCTGTTTTTCTTGCCTGGGATTCAGTCTGGAATAAATCACAACTGGAGAGAGTTTAGGGCTCTTGTATTAGCATTCCCTAAACCACCGCATGTGTTGCAAAAGCAGTATAGACTGCAATATATTTATGCTGTGTTTGCAGCCATCATCTGGAAAGCTCCAAGAGCAAAACCAGGCTTTAGATTGACTGGCCATTCCAGACAGTGTTGTGAGGAAGCTGGGGGTAATGGTTCCTGAATGAAACCTCTGTTTATGCAGCACCCCACCCACACTGGGTCTGACTCTTCTCTTGTATTAGTCTTCATAAACATCCCTGCTTACAAGATTCTCCAGCAAAATATTTTAAAGGGTAGCAGACGTATATTGTGCATCTCATCTCAACCTCCAGTGAAACTTCCATTTAGTGTAAACATCAGGCAAGTATGACAGCCTTCTTCCTGTGAAGGCGATGATGAATTCTGACTTCAGGGGCAAATACAGCTCGGTTATAGTCAGTGGCAAAACTCCAGCTGACTTGAGCGGAACTACTATTTGGCCCTTGGTGTTCATCACATCTCTAGCTAGCTAAGGACAGAGTAAAGCCTGGAAATCCATGTGTTTATACTTTGCAGTTGTTCCTCAGATAATTTTCTGTCAGCTCCTTAAAGCTCTCTGTGATTTTTTTCAGCTCAGGAACTTGAATTGCTGCCACATTCATGCTTGGAAAATCTCAAGAGTTTTGGTATAGTCTTACCTACATTGAAAAATGAGTACGTAGCTCAGATTGGTGCAGCCATGGCTGTTTATTTTAGGAGTTAAGGCATGTTCTCAATTTTTCTTGCTCCTACTTGCCTTGCAGAGTGTTTTTACAATAGAGCAGGTATGCTTCCTTCCCACTGTTGCTGTCTTCAACACCTTTCCTTTTCCTCTTCATGTAAAACCTCCTGCACAACTTCAGTTGATGGATCACAAATACCTTTAAGCTGCATGAGGTAATGACAAGGACATTGTGCTATGTCAGTGTGGCTCAGACTTTGGAAGGGAGACAGAGACATGGGGTGCTCCTGGCCACCACTCTCTTCACTTCAGGACTGCAAAACTAAGTGTGTCTGAGCTAGGACTTGAAGAGGTCACGTACGTACTTTGGAACTCTTGTTTCTCACACTCAGTGTCTGCACGTGGCTCAGAGCAAACCACGCCATGCATGTAATGAGGTGGCTAGAAACAGACTTTTAAAGGAGAATTGGAGACTTCAGTTTTACCATAGTAGTTCAGAAACTAGGGCACTAAACATACCATATGAAATTAGAGACACAATTCCTTTGGTCCAGGTTGAGTTTTGGATACTATCAGCTGGAAATTATTTTTCATTAGCAAGCCAGGTAGCCTTCATTCCATCTGTGCAGAACACAGCTTATTACCTTTCACTGTTAAAAATTACCTTAAACATTTTTGCTAAAGGATTTTCATAAAAAGATTTGAATAGCAACCTATACAGGAATGTGACTGATGAGATTGTCATCTTTAAATGCTATTAGAGATGCTTACAAAGAACCCATTTTATTCTGACTACTTGGATATAGGTGGGAAGAAATTAAGATTTTTTTCCTTCAACGAATGTGAAGACGATAAATAAATTAAGAAATTCCCATTTAATCCTGGTTGGCCTCAGCAATGTAGGTCTTTTGACTTCCAGCCTGAGAAAACCATAGATTATGTTTTGTTTATCAATGTTTTTCTCAAATTACCATCCCAAATTTGGAAGAACGACTTGATATAAAAACGGGCTAACAAAACCCCTCCATGCAACAAGCAAATTCCAAACATAAACAAAACTCACACAAAACAAGCAAAGAAAATCCCAAATCTTTGTCCCATCTTGGTGTGGTCCATTTGCCTCTGACTTACATTTATTACTTGATTTTTCCAACAATTGGAGCATATAAGGAAGGACCATTTAAATATTGGATATCATTGTGACCTCTGCTAGAAAGTCTGAAGAGGCCAAATACCAATTATGGGAGGAAGAATATGGCAGCAAATGATTGCTTAGGATGTTGAAATATTGCAAATAAAAGAAAGAATCCTGTTTTTCTAAACTGACTCTGGGGAAAATGTTTTAGAGAAGCTTGAGTGAAAGAGGCCTAAAGATAATTTTTACCATAACTTTGCCCTTACTTGAAACACTTTTTTGCCTTGGGTACATTTCCAAATCTCCCCATCTTCTCCTCTTTCAAATCAGTCCACTAAACTATCAACCATGCTGAGTCTCACTGTCAAATTTCTGAAAAGTGTACACAGTGGATTTCCATATATGTTTGCTGTGCTTGTTACAGGATGAACTTGTGGGATAGTAAAAAGAATTAAATGAAAGCATAAGCAGGGCATTTTAGTGAGCACTTCAACAGGTGAAAGTATGTATGAATGGAAATTCATGGCTGAAAGTGAACACTAAAGGGAAGTGAGAGGATAAGAAGTAGATAAATGCATAGCACTACAACAGGAAAACTGTTGAGGTGAAAATTCAATAAAGGGGTCCTGATTACTTAAATTCTTGTTGGATAGTAATGAGACTGAGAATGAAAAAATTTTCTTCCAATTCATGGAAGAAAATATTTTGGTTTCTACCCCCATAATGTCTCCTCTTGCTCTCAGTCTCTGTGATACCATCAGTGTCTGTATGACATTGTGAAAATGTAGTGGGAGCTGAGCCTAGAAAATATATTGGAAGTGCAGGTCCCACTCTGACCATCTAGATATAATTTCTAGAGAGCTTTTAAATTAAGAAAACTAAAAGTGTTCAGTTCAGTGGAAGCTGTAGAATCAGTGGAGGAATTAACTGGAAATTAAGAGAGGAAGAGCTAGAAGGAAAAGTTATTTGTATGCAAGTCATGCATTAATCTAGCCATGCTGCAGGTTTGGATGATAGTTTGAAATCTGTGAGGAAACAGCAGAATCTTCAAACTAAGAGTTTGACACAGCACCAGAAATGAAGAAGCTTTGTAAATTGTTAGCCCAAAGATGGGGCATTTAGAGATTAAGGTCTGAATTACAGATTTTGGGGAAGTTCAGAGGGAAGGTAGACACATCAAAGTTTATTCATGATTAGGTCAGTGATTTTAAGCATTATACTTCAATTGTCCGTCATTGGCAGACATCAAGTTCATTTATGACTCTTCCTTTTGGTGGGCACTCCAGTGGTGAGCACCACAGGACAGGTTTACTATCTCTCTTCATCCACGTGTTCCCATACAGAGGAGCTATCCAGACTGCATAAGCATCATTTTTTTGGTATGATAGTTCATTTTAAAGTTTTGCTAAAATCTAAAGGTGCTGGAATGAAAAAATACTATTTGTTTGAATAACTGAGGATTTCTAACATAGCATTATGGATTACTTCTGTCTTTCTGCACAGTACTGTTTATATTTGTTCAGTTTCTGGATGAGTTTTACTAGATGAGTTTCTTTCAAGACCTGACAGTGATAGATATATTGTAAATGTGAACATAGACAAATGATAAATTTATTAAGAACAAACTATTTTTCAATAGAGATTTGTCCTCTTCCTGAGAGTATTTCTCATGTACCTATCTATCCAAGATTCAGTCCTCCTTAACCTTTTAAAAATCATCTTGTGTATATTATGTCCTTTGAATGCTGTTACTCTTTTTATTTCTTCTCTTTTCTTTTCTTTTTTGAAAACTGATGTCTTTGAATGCTTTGGCAACCTTTGTTCATCTGTTTGCCTGTTTCCCATAACTCTAAAATTATGCTGCTGTAGCAATACAGAGGGACTTGTTGTTTGCACAAACCTGGAAACTTTTTTCTGTCTCAATGTAAGACCATTATAGAAAATCATAGGTTGGTCTAACTTTAACCTGTGCTATTTCTTGGAGTGGCTGTTATCAGGTATTTTGAGAACAAGAACAGGACACCTAAAATAGGGGTTTCCTGGTAGGGAATTACTTCCCTGTTCTTGGAATTCATTTGCTCAGGGTCTTAGGATTTCACAGTGAAAAAGAGAACACAAGTACCTCATTTCACCTGAACAGGGTGAGAGGAAGCAGCCTCTGATGGTCTGAAAAGGGAGAAATAGCTGTGGGCAGCAGCTGCTGGATGAAACATCCTAAGAACAGAACCCCTTTGTGTGAGTTGGCCCCATGGACTGTAGAGTGCTCTTCCCTGCTCAGAGATCTCCTGTGCCTGAGGTTGTTCACAGATGAGGCTCAGCAGCTGTGCTAGCACAGGGCAAAAACAGCTTGAGCACAAGCTGACATTGCTGCCTATGCAAGACACTGCAAGGGCCCTAATGTATTTTAGCCACAGTTCTCATTTTCTCTGTGGACCTATTCACACATAAAACATACTTCTCTGTAACCCATGTAGGCGCCCCCCCTACATGATATAGACTGTATTTTTTTCTTATCTAACTCATTGTGGGATTTTTTGCTCATTTTTTCAGGCTTTTTTTTCTCTCTACTTGAAATGAGTCCTTAGAGACTTCCAAGTGGCATTCTTCTCCCTGTCACATTTCTCTTGTCATTGATTTTATTCTCTTGCTTCCAGTAGAAGCAAAATTTCAACCAATTTTGTAGTTCTTTCCTTCTATATAATAGCTGATGTGGCAAACAATGTCCACACAGCTCTGACAGTATGGTTTAAATTGCATGACTGCAAAGATTTTCAGAAATGGAAGTTCACATGTTGTAGCTGTAACTTAAAGGCTTTTTTTTCAGATTTTATTTTACTGTTTCCTGGCAACAGACTTTTTTTGCCCTCATCTCTCTTTAGTAGGTACTAAGTTTTGGGAATACATTTCCAATCATTAAATAAGTGAAAGTTAGTGCAAAAAAATGCCTATGCATTCTTTTTAGAACATTATATTATTAAATTAATTTGTTCTCTTTCTTGCGTATCTTCTCATCTAGAGTACTTCTTATGTGCTGTAGCTTCCATATCTTTAGCCAAAGGCAAAAGCCTAACTGATGTCTTGAAAATAAATAATTGCTGCTCTCTGGATTAACTACATCTCATCAGGAAATAGTCTCACAAATACTGATAGGTATTAAATCTAAATGCTCCTGGATAGTAAATGTATATAAAGGAATAAACCAAAGGAAGTCAAAATTTAGCTACAGGGAAAAGCATAAAAACATTCACTATTTTATTGTATAGGATATGTCTGCATGCACAGTGTTTGATGTCTTGCTTCTTTAAATGTTGACTTGCTCTTTCTCTCTCTCTCTTTTTTTTTTTTTTTTTTTAAATGTTCTGTAGTTCTGTGTTAGCCCAGATCTGAGGGAGTGAAAACATGTGCATGCAATGCTCCTTGAGGAAGGAAGTGTGTTGTGTGCAAGGCCTATACTAGGTCATATCAAAAGCCCAGGAACTTCAATATATTAACTCTGTCAATGACTGTGAACCATTTTCTAAGGAGGAATAAAATCAGGACAAACCCATACTGACACCTGTTCCTACTACTGCATCCAATATCTGCATCTCACTGACTCACTGGGCAAGATGTTGTTGTTCCACTCAGTGTAATGAAGGTTTAAAATAAACATAGGTGTAATTTGAAGCCCATTTTTTTACCATTATTGTTTTAAATGCTTTTGATATAAGGGATAATCAGCATCTTTATTTTGAGCATAAATATTTTTATTTTATCTGTGGCTGAAAAGCAAAAAGCATAAACTATAATTGTGTTATTAAGCACAATCTGAGGCAATTTCAAAATGAGGTTTTCATTACCATAAAAGAGGTACTGCTACTCCTTTGCCTAGAGTACACTCTTTTGTTGGATGTGTCATTAGAAGTTGGGCAAACTGATCATAAAAATCTTCTTCCCCTTAGAATGTATTTCAGCACAGACTATTTCACATTCCCACTCTGTGTTTTGCTGTATCTACAAGTGTCCATTACTGTGAAGTACCTGATCACATCTACATACAAGTAGTTTTCAAGCTTTTGAACTCTCCCAGTGCTTTTAATGTATTAATTGCATTCAGATTTTCCATACTGATTTTATTTTTGTATTCTGGTACATAGGGTTTTTTTAAAAAAAACTCTTCATATTCTTTGATGGACTGCTGGGTTGTCTTTTATTATAAAGCTTGCCTTAAAAAGAAAGGATGAAAGACATGTATTAAGCCTTCCTGATGAAAAGCAGCAGAGACCATAGAGTATTTCCTTTCTTATGCCCAAGTATCTAGGCACATAAATATGCCCTTGTATCCTCCTTGCTTTCATAGGACTAGACATCAGAGTAAAGTTACTCACCTCTGCTTCCAAGACTGCTTTTTCATATTAATCACTCCAGGGTCGGTTGGAACATTTTATATCTTTGGGAAGAAGAAGAAAGAAATTAATTTCAATAATCTCTGGAATCCTAGCATCTGTCCTCCTGTATGAGTGCACTGGCTTCTCTAGCCATCTTTTTTCTGTGTTTCAAGGATACACAGCTCTGTTTCCCACGACATGTTACCTTTTTACTAGTAGGAATGGCAAATCCACACCTTGATTCCAGTTCTGTCTGTAAGTCAAGGTCAGAGAACTCCACTGGGCTGTGTCCTGGGAAACCATCTCAGCCTGGCAGTGCTAAGTGCAGTAACAGGAGCCACAGGGAGCCAATGCCAGCTCCTGATGTGTCCTCTACTCCCTTGCAGTTGCTGAACTGCCTAATTTCAGGGCCTGTGCTAACCTGTGCACCTCACTCTGTCAATCCTCTCCCTCTCTAAGGCTGGGGGCTGGGTTCAGCTCTGAAAGCCCTCCTGTCTGAAAAGCATCACCCTATCTAGCATCTTTTTGTGAAGCAAACCCTAACTATGTTTTCAACTCTTAAAACAGAGAAATGCAAGTTAAAGACATTTTAAAGGCTCTTTGCAATGTCAAATGTGTTGCTGTGATTAAGCAAAGTATTTGTGCCAATGTATGGTATCTCATGAATCATTCAAATAGCTAATAATGGACAATCTGTATTCTGTAGTTTGATCAGAGATTTATTTTTTTGCAATTCTTAGGGATGAAATGTGAACTCTGCTGGTACAGACTGTGTCTCATCCTTGTTGATAATAAAGGAGCTAAAAAAACTTCAGACATCTCATTAATTTAAATTTCCTGGAATCAAAAATAAGGTGAAGGCTTTTCATTATGCATGAAAAAAACTTAGCATCCATTTCTTCTTCAGTTGATTTGTCTTTTCTGCTGAACTGATTTTGTGATGGGTTGACCAAAATTCCTGCACACCAGGAATCCACCAAAGCTGCTCTATTACTACCCATCCTGAGCTGGACAAGGGAGATTGTTACTAAGTTGTACACATCCTAGGCAGCAAAATTTAAAAATAAAAGCAAACAGCATCTGGACAGTATTTTTTATTTTTGGTCAGAGAGTTTAGTCAAAACAGGAGGAACTGTGCTGTGTGCAGTTACAGACCCCTTTCTAGTGCCCACCCTAGCCACAGAATTCCCTCCCAAGAAGTGAAGGCCCTAGGAGATGTTGCTTCTGTTTCTATACAAAATCATTTCACTGTCATTTCCACACAAAATGCACCATTACATCAGAATAAAAGAGCAAGAAGCTGTTCCACATATAACTTTATATATCAGGTAACTGTGCTCCTTCCCAGCTGGTACAGTCAAGTTCTTGTTGGGCCCAGGTTTGTTGCTTCCTCCATTTATGTCCACAGAGTAGTCTGGCTTGCACCTCCCTGGGCAGTCATGCTCAGGGAAAGAGGGCAGAGAATTGTGATTCACTTTGACAATGCCATAAAACTGAAACAACAGTTCTGCACACAGAGGATACCTAATTTACATCATGCCTTTAGGTTCATAACTCAGGAATCTCTAAAATTTGCTTCAGAATGTTATACATAGATGAATTTATTTTGTTGATCAATTTGTATTTTTTGAAAGTGCAGCCAAGACTGTATTATCTGCAAATACCTGCACAGTCCTCTTAATTCTCAATACCACTATGAATTCAGAGGTTTCATATCCAATAACATCATTTTAACTACACTCAAAGCTATGTAATCATATATTACTGGAAGTTTCAATGTCATTTTACTATGGAAAGCTATTTCTACAGACAGATGAATTTAAATCACTAAAAATAGTAATAAAAATTATATATATTTTGTTAGATTTATTTGAATAATTATGATTTATACCAAAGAGGTATAAATCACAATTAGGAGGTATCTAATTAAGCACAGAAGTTAAATCACAGTGTAGGTTTTATTCCAGTGGGCTGATTCCCATTTTTAAAGCAAATCATGGCAGTAAAATTCAGAAGATCCTATGGTGCTGTTTATAAAATTGTTCCTAAGCATGTCCCCAATAGTTAGTTCCTAATTGTTCAGATAATTTTCACAGAGAAACCTCTGCACTGGATTATCATCTGTGTTTTCCCTACAATGCTGCAGAGAAGCACAAAAATCATCTCATGGGCTTCCTCTTGAGTATGATCTTTCAAATTGCAGCAGTTGCAACAACTATGTAAGAGCTGGTGTAAGCTCTGTATACTCCCTCAGTATTGACCTTCATACAGCTGGAATTTTTAGGAAATTTTAAAAATAATATGGGGATAAAAAATATGACAAACCACAAGCTAGAACTTGCTGGAGTCTACCTCTCAGTGACATCTGTCTTGAGTTACCATACTTCCTTACTGGAAGTAAGAATGTGTCTTCATGTTTCTGCTGCTGTTCAAGTTGCCAGTGATAGCATAATCCATTGACCTTCCTCTTTTCTCAGCCCTCTGAATCAGAGTGAAACATGACTGGAAATTTTAAAACTAAAAAAAAAAAAAAGCCTTAATCTTCCTTTTCTCTCCATGTTTCTGTTGCATAAGATATTGTCTAAGAAAATTTCCTTTCCTACTCTGTGAACTTCCTTTGTGTCAATAGTGTCTCTGAGGATACACTAATATTAATATTCACCTGTTTCTTAGCAAACCAAGAAGGCTCAAGTTCGTAATTCTTTGTTGATCTAAGTGCCAGTTCTTAGTTTTATTTTATATCCTTTTATTATTGTAAATGCATTAGGGTAAATTTCTTGGTCTTTGCCCTGTATTGGCATTTCAAATGTTGATGTAAATGTATTGAGAGAGGAAACATCTGGCATTTGGTGATCTGACTTCTTGCAGCAAGTTTTTTTTTAAAAAAATCTTTTTCTTACCCTTGGAAGAAATCAGTAGGTTTTGTTTGTGCAGAAGTGGCTAAGTGTCCTCAGCACAAGATTTAAGCACCCTTTAATTTTCTACTCAGGAGTGCATTCTTGAGGTCAAGAGAAGTTTGCTTCAGCTATTGCTGACTAAATTTCATCTTTGAGGTTACAGTGTGGAATGGTTGGGATCATGAGATTTATCCTGTATCCATTGTGTACCTGAAAAATAATGAGAGAAGTCTCTTACCAAAGTTAATTTGGTCCACAAATTTCATTTTCAGCCAGATGGCCAAAGTTATTCCACCCATTAGTGAAATGATAACCATGAAGTTACACTTCTCTATCCATTCTGCATGGTAGCTCTTTTATCACCAATCTCCTGAAACTTGTATTACTTATTCTTTAAATTTGTGATTGTATGTATAAACTTACTTAATATATTGATGAATGGTTTACCTGTAAGTGCCACCCATGTTAGGAGAATCCTTATGAGCTGCACTGGGATAACCCAACAACGTTAACAGCTGAAGATCATAGTGCAGAAATGAATCTCAAAGTGGAAGTGTGGAGAAATAATGACCCTGTCCCCCCTTCACTCTTTTCCTCAATTCAGCTGTGACAGTTAAGGGTCTATTTAATTAACTTCTGTGTCAAGCAGCCTCCAAAACCCTTATTTCATAACACACTGAAGTAGCAAAGAACTGTGTCTTGATTTATATTGTTAGTCAATACATATTCACACCCAGATTACATTAAAATGAATTTATTAGTGAAATTAGTGTTCTGAAATGTGAGTCCAGGAGGTACAACCTCCAGGTGAGTTGGTTTAATATCAAGCAGAGTGATTTCTTTAAGCTATATAAATAGTTAAGCTGTCAGCATCCAAACCAGTGTAAGCAGTTATCCACTTTGAGCATCTGGAAACAGTGTGGAGGCATAAATCATCTCTCTTAGGAAAAGCAGTGGTGTAACTGGATTTTTAATTTTTACTGGAAAATGAAAACACCAGTACTTGTAGGAAATGCCCTTCATTTTTATCATTTGGATTTTTCTTGGGCCAGCAGACAAGTTATTCTGTGTCACAGTGTAGTATCAGAGCCTTCAGCTACTCAAAGCTTTAAGAAAATGCTCAATACTTCACAGTATTTTAAACCTTTTCTTAAAACATTTTCTTTTCACATACACACTTGATTGCCTGAATACAAAATATTTGAAAAGTAGCTTAAAAATAATGAATTGTTTTGCTGGAGACCATTGAATTGTTGATAATAGTCGCTATTATGCTATTATGTTGATTGATAATTTTACTTGGAGGGTAATATCATTATCCCAATCTGCTTTACGAGACAACTTTGTAATGGTGAAAGTTAACTTTTGATTGCGGTTTATCGTAGGCTCTACTGCCTGATATTTAGAAAATAACCTGTTGAAATGTCTGAAGGTTTTCTACTTAGCTGTATAATCTAAGTTTATTTCTTTCGAGTGACTGAATTAAAGAAAAAAGTAATTCAAGTTAATTTTTTAGGATATCTGTGTACTTTTTTAACTCTTCTATAAATTTGACTTGTTCTAGATGAAATTTAAAAACCTGAAGTAGAAAAAAAACTTCTCTTGATATTTTTTTTAATCTGGCTGTACTTTGGAGAAATTATATAAGCTTAAAAATTATTTCTTTGCAAAATATTTTCTTACAAGTAGTGATTTCCTAAGGATTTTTAATCTTATTAGTAGATGATGTGCAACTTTGCAGTCTGTCATATTTTCCTCAATTTGCTAATGTTGCAAGTTCAACTAACAATGAAGGTCACTTGTAATCAAAGGTAATGAAGGAGAAAATTAACTTCTCTTTTATTCAGAATATGCCTCCTTTGTATATATGGTTTACAAGAAGGTTACTGTGTGCATTCAATCATTTTACATTCTGATTTATGGTATCTTTTTACAAAAGAAATGGGGAAGAGGGGGAAAATGAGAAAATAAATGGCACAACTGCAGATACTACCTGGAGGAATTAGACTTATATTGTAGCTAGAGAGAATTTTTTGTGTTTCTTTTCCTTTCTAGAAATACCAGTAAGATTTCAAATTCCCATTTCCTTTAAAACTATTCTATATTTCAACATTTTATCTGTTCTTCCAAAAGAGTTTTCTTCTTGTATATTTTTTAATTCAGAGGCTTGCCAGGATGTGTTCATGTATTTTGTAATGCTTGTACATTCTGCAATCTGAGGAAGTTGAGAATCTGATGAACCTAGATACATGTTTCTATGGATGTCCTAGCCTTTATCCAGTTGTTAATAATGAATCTGAGGAAGATGTCTTTCTAATGCATAGCACAACTACATGCTGCTTAACTATGCAGGTTGGGCTAGTTTTTCAACCAGAGTTTTGTTGAGGAAGAGCTGGCTACATCCTAACCTGAAAGGTACTGAGGGGTTTCTTCTAGGCTATACAAAAAGCAGTAGAAATTTTGCTGTACCTTTGGAATGGAAAGCTGAAGTCATATGTTTTTTCTCAGGCTGATGATTTAGCAGGCTTCTAATCTCTGTGAGCTCACAAACATGATTTCTCTAGGTGCCGTGTGGCACAGGAGCATCTGGCCTTTGCAGTGTTCATGGTGTACAGGTCCATGGCTGTTGTTTAAACTTCAACTCTATACTTTGCCTTGGAGGTGGGGTTGTGTGTATGTGTGCAGGTGCTGTTTGAAGTTAGGACAGGGACAGGGAGAGCTCACTTAATCTTTTTGAACTCTCCTGCTATGGATGGCATGTTACTGACACATTGGTGGTTCAGCTTACCTAGGCAGCAGCCCTATAAACTCCCAGGGAACTTTCTGAAAATTTGGGAGTTTAGGAATAAACTTCTAAAACCCTGTTTCTGCTTTTTTTCTACCTGTTTTTGGTTTTTAACTGCCCATCCACAGATTCAAACTGGTTCGTTGGTCAGCAGATTGAAGTAAAATTTTAAAATGTGCTACCTTTTCCAACATTTTCAGTGCTAAACCCGAACAGAGATGAAGAGGAATATTTCCCTGTCTTAAAATGTCTTTTAAAAACTGACTGCTTTGAAGTTTGAAGTGTTATAACAAGTCCTTGTCACAATGGATTAGTGAACGTGGAATATATCAAGCTGTCACCAGGGAGTGTAGGACTCAAGAATGGCTGTGACAGTCCAGACCAGAGATGTGTCCAGCACAGTATCTTCTCTCAAACAGTGCCGGCAGCAGGCTTTGAGGGCAGAGTCGCAGACAGGGCAGGAATGCAACTCTAGCTCCCCAGAGTATTCTCCCCAGCTCCCATGTTTGTGGCTCAGGGACTTTTTGAGTATCACTGTCATTAGTCGCCTTTGGTAGGCACTGTAAATATGTCACAAAGTGCTGCCTGGGCATCTGCCCTACGAGGAAGCTTGCATGTACATCAGGACAGAGCTGGTTACTCAGCCTGGTGTGCCCTGCAAGGAAACATGCAAATGTACATGGGTTAGGAGGCAGCAGGTCATTGAGCCTAGTCAGTCACTGTGGAGCCTGCATCCCCTGGCACTGCTGTGTTTGTTGACACTGATGTGAAGTTTCATGCTTATTGTCAAATTTTGAAGATTTTTAAAGAAAAACAGGAAGTTAAAAAGAAAATAGTATGCATATATGCCACAGCTTTGTTTCCAGGATTTGAATCCTGGACCTTACATACTTCATTAGATTCTTAGTGTATCGGTGAATTCACATTAGCTACTGCTTGTGCACTGCTTGCAAAGACAGCCCATGTGGGTAGACAAGTTCACAGCTGGCTTTCTCCTTCCCTAGCAGGGACACTGTGCCAGGGGGAGGATTTGCTTCAGGCTTTTCAATGTCAACAACAACAACTACAACAACAACAACAACATTTTATTGGTATTTATTACTTTTATCTCTGAAATATTTCTCTGAAATACAAACTACTTGCCTTGCTTTCCTTTTTGTCTACTGCATGTCTGAAGTCCATTTTGTGCTCCCTGAATTGGTGGGAAATATATTTTGAGTCTCGTAGGCAATGTGAAGAGGAAGATTCTGCCCTGGTTTTCTTCTCGTTGTACCTTCTCTCTTAAACATACAGGATTTTACCATCTTTATGTGCTGCATGCACACAGAAAGAAACTTGACCTTAGATACTTTACAAATCTGTGCAAAAAGAGTGCTCAAAATAAGACATAAAGCTTGCATTCGCTTTTCAGGATGAGTATAAACTGCTTTCAGTGGTATAAGCACAAAGGTATCAAAAATCAGAACTTAAAAGTATGAAAACTAAAGCAGAAACAATTAGCCAAGTCTGAATGTAGGTACAGGTGATTCCATGTTGAAAGTCTTCCTCTCAGAAGTAACGATGGAGCCAGAAATATCTCTGAAATCCAGAAAGTCTTCTCTAAATGTAGCCATGCTGCATTCACTTAACTGTATGTGACATTTCTTTCTTTTCAGGGCTTACTTGTATCCTAACCCTTACATTGTGCATTCATTTCTTGTTAATCAGGGTCTGGCAAGTCACTGTTTTTTACCATTTCACATTCTTTTGATCAAAAGGTCTTGCATACTGTGGCTTATCGCTCAACCAAATCATGCTCACAATGTCTCACCTATACAGCACTACACTATTTTATTGATTTCTACCCTCCTCCCCAGCATTTTTTGGTGCTTATCTCTGCAGTATCTGAAGCATAACAGCTTAATAGATTGACAGGAAACCTTCAAGGCAGTGTTGCATACAGGGTCATTCCAGCAGTAATTTTAGAAGAAAATAAAACAGCTTTTCTGTCATAATAAAGAGCATTCAGGAGGAGGAACAGAAAAAAGAGAGAAAGAAACAAGAAAGCCGCTGTTGCTTACATGAGGAAACAAAAAGATCAGTTGATAGAAGAACTAGCACAGGTAGCAATTATTCACAGAGCTATGGGATTTTTCATACTGGCTTTAATGATTAAAGTCTAAGATGTGAAATGGGAGTGGTGAGTGAATTTTAAAGATCAGTGTCCAAAGTCGTATGTTTGAAAATACTAGGTTTGTGTGGTTGTTTTGTTTGGTTTGGTTTTTAAAGAAAGGGCATAATGATAGCTTCTTTTCTTATTGACATTACCTTGATTTGTGGGTTTATTTTCTCTCTTTTTATAACTATATGTCATTTATTTATTTCTTTTCAACTGTCTGTAGATGACTGTCTAAAATAATGAGGATAAATGTTGTATAATGTGCATAATGTGCAAACACACACACATATATATATATATATAAAATTCTGGATGTGAGTAAGGAGTAAACTCCTTGGCATTACAAAGCCCTGGACTTTGAGCAGTTGCATGGCTAAAGTAGAATTGAAGATTGCATATGAACAGGAGATCAGAAAACAGAGATGTGACCCCAAACCTGAGGACATGGTCAGTGACACCTCCACGAAAGTGTTTTGTATGAGCTCAGCTGGATTATTAAGACATGTAACTTATTAAAATTGTTTGAAAGATAAAAGGATCCTGGCCATTTCTGTCACATAATGCCAAAACCATTTTTCAGCTAACCATATATATTTTCAACTGTATATTGTATATTTTCAACCTTTTGTGAAAGTTTGGCTGCATTTGAAAAGGTGCTGAAACACATTTAAGGCCACAGAGGCACCACTGGGATTTGAAAACAGTTAAGGAAAGAAGGCAAGAAAGCACCACCTCTGTTTGAAGCCAAGTCCTTTTGTAAATTACCCTGCACTTATCTTTGCTTTTTTTCATGTGTGAGTTCCTTCTGCAGATCTCATCTTACACTTCCCTCAAACGACCATGAATCAGTAAATCACAACCTTTACAAGGTCTCCTGTGCTCTCTGAGAGTTTGAGTCTACTGTGGGAGTAGTAAAAACAGCAGGTTGCCTCACTTGTAGGCCCCTATTTGAAACATGACATTGTTATACAGTGGGCAGAACTATCAATCTTCATCTGGAGCTTTCAATGTGAGTAACTTAGAAAAATGGGTTTTGTTATTTCAGATATACCTTTTGCATATTCCATCACAATGTACCAAATTCACCAGAATAAAGAGACTAAAAAGTACAGAATGTGGTCAATTAAAACTAAAACATTTCACACACTTCTGATTCATGGAACCACTGTAAATGAGACAGAATCATGGAACAGCCCAGACTGGAAAGGACCTCAAAAGATCATCTGGGATTACCTAGAACCCTGTTCCATTGCATCTTGAACACCTCCAGAGATGGGGAGTCCTTTTACCATGTCCCTGGAGTGGTTTTTTGGATACCTGAATGACACCAGGATATGAATAGCCTGGAGAGGAAGCATTCAAGAAGAAATGCTAAAAATTGCCTTAAGGGGGAAGTAAGAGTGATTTTTCCTTGTTCGTTTTATGTGTTAGAAGCACCTCAGCAGAGCAGATATGAGTTGTCTTGTTACCTTTTGAGTACAGAAAGAATATTTATAAATCATGTGCTAGACTTCACATCAGGCAGTCAGTGGGGTAACAAAAGCTAATAAAGTGCCATCACAGCAGACCAACAGAACAGGAATCAAATGGCTGCAGGTAACTTCAAGGAGGTTATGAACTTCAAGGCTGCACTATACACATTTATTTTTTAATGCAATAACTTAAAGTGAAAAGACGAAATGTATTGTACATGGTCTTGATTTTAGCAGGATTCCACTGAGAAAACATCCTGCTGTAGACATAAAATTAGTCTGGTTTGACTTGCTAGAATCTGTCTTTTCAGATTACATGGAGATGCTTCTGAGACACAAGAAGTGTTGCTAAGGCAAAATGCATTAAGAATTACATTCAGTGCTTCAGGGCACTGAATAGGCATTTTTTTACCCTTAGAATTTACTTGCTTGTCTGCACTTTTCACATATTGCACTCAACTCCCAGTTGGAGCTGGTAGTGGACAAAATAGAGAGGTTTATGTAAATTCTTGATCTACAGGTAAAGAGTTGATCTTTCTGAAACATGGGGATTAGTTTTTCATCATTAGAAATTAAAATCTATGCTGAATCTGATATCAAGTGTATTGTGAAAAGAAAATTGTATCTTTTATTCATAGTCTTAGTTTGGTCATAATAGCTACAAGTTCATCAGCCAGATTTCAGAACAGCTCCTCTGGAGATGAAGTCATGGACAATTTTTTCTAGAAACCACGTTTCAGATTATGTCAGTGAAGAAAAACCTGCAGCAGGGTTTAGGAACCTCTTTAATGACTCTGTGATGTTGAGGCTCACCCAAGAGGAGAAGGCTTAAAAAGATTTATTATCTCTTAAGCTTAGCATATTTCAAGGTTCTCAAGGAGGTGAAGGGCCTCTCTAGATAGAGAACTTCTGTCTGGAATGTATCTCTTCTTATGCCTGAAGGGCTCAATTGTGACATTTGAGATCTAATTTTGCACTGAAACTCAGCTGCTTCTAGTGTTGGATTGGGCTTCTTTTAAGAAAATGAATTGCCTTAGGCTGTCTTCCTTAAAATATGACTCTTCCAGATGCCAGTTTTTCTTAAAGGAAAAAAAGCCTGGTACTGGCTATGTTTAACAAATATCTCTCCCAAGAATTTCTGCAAAACCATTTACTGCAGAACTGACCAGTTTCAGCCCCAGGCTTATGGGAGATTTGCTTAGCACTTGTCTAGAGATCTGAGCTATTTATTAGCTCAGCATTGCTTTTTATTGTGAAAATATAAACCACACAGTGTTAATGAATGCAAGTAAAAATATAGATATATCTAGTGTGATGTCCAGAGTCAAAACATGGGTAGCATGGCTCTCTTGACAATGGGACATCTCTATAAGGTGTTGTATTAGGTAAGAACAGTAATAGTGGTGAAACAGAATCCCAAGTATTTCTTGGTATTGAGTGGCTATTTCTACCCCAAGTTAGCTGCAGGTGTCAGCCATCCACCCACTGCTTACATTGTTCAGACAAGCACATTCTTCTTCCCATGCTCTAGAGATGCAGATTGTGCCAAACAAGTGGAGATTCTGGTCAACTTTTGGATTCTGTGAACTCTTTTTGGGCTGACTTCAAGAGAGATTCCCAGTAATGTTTTTTGTGGTTGTTTGCGTGAGAAGCAGTACATTCACTTTCCTTGTATGATTCATCAATTTTCTGTATTTCTTTAAACAGTTCTAACAAAAATTGTCTCTCTGCTTATGTTGCAGAGGGATTATGTATGAATAAGTCTTGCAGCCACTATCAGGCTTGATACAAATAGGTTGTGTCCAATACATGGATCATCAAGCTTTGAAAAAAATAAATGCTTAACATGAAACAGAGTCCTGCAATTCTTCTTCCCTTGAGGATTTCAGCTACTTTGGCTTCTCTTAAGATTACCATGAGTCTCCATCCTTTGAGAAAAGCTACAAATTGGTCCATTGAGAACAGTATTTAGGTGGTTTGAATGTTTCCTGGTCTTCAAGCCCTGTCTGTAGACTAAGTGGTGTAGAGCTGTGTTCTGTAGCAGTGACAGCTCACAAGCAGAACCGTCAGCTTCTACAAGAAAAGCAGTAACAGCGTTAGAAAGTATGTAAATTTTTGCAAGTGACATCTTCCTCCTGTGATGGTGATACATACTGTGAGTACACTGTTATCGAAAAGATATTCTTCACTGTTTAGAAATCAGACAAGATTTTTCTTATCTGTGCTTTACTGAAAAAGTAAAGCCCAAGCTCCTTTAGGTGATTTTCTATGGATTTTTACATCCATAACATGAACATGTAAAAATACATTTTAGAAATTTCACATTCAGTGGATAAAAATTCCTCTGCTGGGACCTTTTAACATCTGATCAGAAAGAACTTTGCTTCCTAACAGAGCCTTAGGGATTTTCTTTGCTACCTTGCTTTGGGTGGCAAGCAGCTTTTTGTAGTTGTGTATACCTGAATTCTCTGGTTTGGCACAAGCCATTGGGAGCTCTCAAATACTTTCTTAAGAATCATCCCGTAACACACTGAAAAAAAATCTATTTTAACTTGTGACTTCAGACAAACATGTGAGTGTTGCCCATCAATGTCTTCCATATCCGACTTCTTTGCATGTCTAAAGAATACCTACCATGGAGGAAATTCAGTGTTCTCTGCCACATAAACATTTAACCATGGAAAGATTTTTATACAAGGCTCTGCTTATTTCAGAGGATCCCTTGGGAGCCCAACTCAGAGAAGCCCATCAAGGAGTTCTGGATGGTTTCAAATTGCCTCACATGTCATCATTGTTAGAGGCTTCTTCTGGCAAGCCTGAGTTATTGCCTCTATCAATTGCAAGTAAAAGGGGATTTTTCATCTTATCAACCAATTTTGCTAACAAGTGTGGCTTGACAGCTCCATTCAGGATGCTGATAGCTTTTATTCCAGGCTTCAGAATACAGTGCCCAAGGGAACACTCAGTGAGCTACAGCAATTACAACTTTTAGCTGTGCTTTCTTCACTGCTTATTTTCAAGCAGAGAGATTATCTGACATAAGTTTAACCCTTTCATCAACTGACATATTTGTTTCCCAGGGTCTCAGGTCACTGCTGTTGGCACACTGGTGCACACACTAGGTTTCCTGGTATATGTGAGCCAGATTATCATTGTGGCTTAAACCAAATTGTGCATAAGCACTACAGTTTAGCACAGGCTCTCGCAGACCTACAGTGATGTTCACAGAGTGCTCCATCTAGGCTAGTTTACCCTGCCTCTCAGACAGCCTGTTAGGCTTAGGTGCCACAAGAAATACCATTAAATGCCAATGCCATGACCAATTTAGCTAATTAAGAATGTTTGTATGTCTCCACTAAACTCCATCATGCAGGGTAGAAATTAAGTTGATGCCTATATAGGTTTTGTGAGACAGAATTGCTTATTTGGTATTTCTTATTAAAATGATTGTAGGAATGTTTTTTTCTTGAATGCTCGATGTGGGCATGCACCTGCAAGCCAATGGGTACTTCTTAACTGAAAGTTTTCTCTCCATGAATTGTCACATGTCTCATCATGAGCTGCTAAGTATTATGTTTTGTTCATATTTTTCCTTTCACTCAAGAATATTGGATAGTTTTGACTTTTCTGTTCCTTCTTGGCAGTGAATGGATTTAAAAATGGCACTTGAATGAGAAGGAAGTTGCTCAGATTTGTTAGAAACTGCTGCTTTCTGAAGCCAGTGGGTTATGTATTAACTACCACCGTCCCTGCCTGGCTGGAGATTTGAATTAGATACATAGCAGGGTCAGTGATTATGAAGTATTTGCCCACTGTGGAGTCCTGCATTCACATTCTAAGCACAAATTCATGGCCATAACACATGGGAGGTAATACACATGGGTTGGATCTGAAAGGAAATAATATTCTCTCACAAGGAGGCACTTCTGTCTGGAGATGAATATTCTTACTTCCGGATTACTCCTGAGAAACCTTGTCACTATCCAATTTAATAGGAGAGACTTTCCTACTAAATGCGAGTGTTTTGCAGGTGAAAAGCATTACTTTCTCTCTTAGCAGTTCTATTAATGACATTGCTCTGGGGTTTTCACACTGTGTTAAATCTCTCAAACCTGCCTTTTGATGCCAGCTAAATAGTAACCATTTTTCAACTATAACCCAATTCTGAATTTCTTTCCCTGCTGTCTTCACAGAAGTCTCTGACACTGGGAGTTTTCCTAGAAGTCTGGTTTTAATTTTCTTCCCTTTTTCTTTTCCCACTTGACTCTTACCAAAGTGACTTGGCTTGGTCATAAATTTTGGAATACTACATTCAATCTGCAAATAAACCAACTTTAACATATCTTGATAACATACACTTGATCAATATTAAAAGTTTGTGAAGGTGTGCTCCATACCTTGGAGCACACAGGGAAAGTCATACAGGGCCATCCAGTTCTATATGGAAGGAAGCACAGTTGTACTAAATGATCCTTCTCTAGAGTCAGGAGCTCTGAAATCATTTCAGCAGTGCTAGGCTCAGCCTGTGTGACACCATCAGGGAATGGATCTGATAATCAACCTAATGACACAGCACTCTTTGGTCTCACCAGACACCAATCTGTGCAGAAGTTCCTGTCATTTGTGTAGTTAGCAGCCCACATGGACATTCCCAAAGCAGTCTTCACCAAGCTGTAGAAATAAACCCACAGAGAGCTTTCAAGTTAGTCCTTTGCTACCTACACAGCAAAGCAGTGCACAGCTCTGTGGTCTCTTACATATGTGATGTCCCACATTAAGTTTAATTTTAAGTTTACCAAAGTTCCTCCTTTGAATTTCCATGCAGTGTTCACAGGGAAGTAGCACACACAGTCTATTTGCAGATAACTCGTAAAGTGAGTAGGGAACAGGTGTGAAAGGTTCAGGGTTGCAATACTTTAAAGACTATGCTGAAATTCGTTGGATTGTCTCATATCTCTTTGATCTTTAATTTCCTTTTCACTGTGTAATTTCACAGAAGTGTGCTCAAAATGAGTGGTGATGGGGCATGAAAAATCAGAATGAAAAACTAAGTATATTTGTCCTAGCAAAAGGCACATATAACTTATTTTAGGCAGCCTGAGTGTTCTTATTTCCATTGAAACCTCTTTCTGCAATTCTAGTGATGTTAAGAAACATTAGAAGATATATTTACATGTAGTTTATACCCAGAGAAGTATAAAGGGGTGAAGGAAGCTGTCATGAATATAATTAAGATTTCCAGTAGAGGAATGTTTTAAGCTCTAATGAGCAGAAGGCTTCATAGACCAATGTAGAGCACTGATACCAACTTACTAAATTCTCCCACTGTAAAGATGAGTTGGGAGCTCAAGCTGTCTGCTCCAGAGGGGTGACAGCAGCGGTGTTAAGAAAAATCTTTCTTCTGCTTTCAAGCCTTCTACTTGCATATTTCCTGTCAAGATTTTGGAAGCAGATAAGGCAGCTGCCAGGGCTGGAAGAAGGCCACCACTGCAGGCCAGTGTATCAGACTGCTTGGGCAAAGCTGTGACAGGTGGTGGCAGGAAGGATGGAGAAGGTGCAGGAGTAGGGAGGGGATAAGAAGAAGTCAACAAGAGGCTTGAAGACTCTGCTTAAGAGGAATTAACAATAAACTTTTAGCATATTGCTGTTGCTCAATATTGAGTTTGTTGCTTTAATATTAAAAGGTGGATAAATAGAAGATTCAGCAGTCCCAGGAAAAGTAGTTTGATATAGCCCATAAGCATCCTTACAGTTTCAGGAGCTCCTTAAAATTGATGGAAAGCTCTCTCTTGTTAATTATTATACTTCTTCACCCTACCAGAGCACTGGGAAATGAACTCAGTGTGACTCAGGAGCAAGTATGTTTCTCCATACCCAGAGCTGGCAGCCAAATGGGTCATGTGTAAGCTGGCACTGACTGTGCAGGTTCCTATTTCTATTCCAGCACCAGCTGGAGAAGAAGCTGACTTTTCTGTCTTCTGAGGACAGCAGCACTGAATATTGGCAAACATTACTGTGCAATTCAGGAGCAAAATATTATGCCCTTTCAAAACTCAAATCCTTTCTTTCATTCTGAAAAAAACTGGCTTTGAGTGCTGTTTCATGACAAGATGCTCACTATGTCCCCAACAATCCTTGCAATGGGATTGTTGCATGGTTTCTGTTAATAATCACCTTCCCAGTCAAAGAAAGTGAAGAAAGGGGCTCGAGCATATATTACAAGAGTTACACACCTGGAGATGCACAATGTGCAATTTTTTTCCAACCAGCTCATAGCTGTACAGCTGAGTGAGCTAAGAGATGAAAAATTAATGGTGGACTGAGAAGTGGGATTTGTTAGTATTGCCGAAAAGCCTGAGACCTAGTGAGAACCTTACTATTATCCTGCTGTTGGCATTTCTTGGGACTTACTAGCTTGAATGCTGGCAACGCCACTAATGAGGGAGTCTGTGCACTGCCTGGAGTGTCCATGTTTCATTTCATTTTCTGACTAACTGATTCTCTGAGGAACTTGAAGCTCTCACATAGTTTGATTTGTGATGAAGCAGGAGATGTAAATTTTTGTTTTCTTTACTCATTTTCTCTGTTGGAAGGCAGAAGCCTTTCTAGTCACCTGTTAGTTCAGGCCCAGATTTTTGTGATCATATACCCAGGCCTCCTTTTCACTTTATACTGCGCTAGTAAATTCAGTAGCTGCATCTGCAGGTTTTTAGGATATTCAGTATTTTAATCACTAAGCTTTCCAGAACTGCCAGTCAGAAATCCACAAGGGAAGGCTTGAAAAACATCAGCTGTAGTAGTAGTAATAATAATAATGATGATGACGATGATGATGAAGTAACATTTATTGCTCTTACCTATTCATTTTGTCATCTTGTGACTGAATGCCAGAGTGCATGTGCATCACATTTTTGACCATATTTCCCTAGCCAACAGCATTAGGAATGTTTTTAAAGGTATTTCAGATTCTCACAGAGACACATCCACAATTGTGGTAGAAGCAAAATAGCAGGTATCTTGAGAATCTGCATGAAATTGGGAGAATTGACAATGCTATAGATTTCCCTCAAAGTCTGACCTTAATGAAACTGAAACGATTCTTTGCACAAAATTTTCATTGTGTCTATTGTTGCACTGGGACTTTTTGCAGCCAAAAGCATGTGCTTCTTTTTGGTTGTGCCACAATACCCATAGATACATCAATACTTCCCTCTCCTGTGTAAACTAGCTAGTGGGTAATTGTTTCATTTTTGTTTTAAAAATCTGCAATTTCCTAAGGTACACCTCACAGACCCCCACAGACTGTAAGTGAGAACATTCCCACAGGATGCTCTTCTTGCTGTGCTACACCCCGCATGTCTCCCTTCTTACCAGACATGACAATTTAACGCCTTCTCATCTCTGACACAACGTGGTTTTGAGCCTATGACAACGGAGTGGGAGTCAAGCCTCCCAGATTATAGCAGCCCAGAGAAATTCAAAGAGCCGTGTAGCTGCTCTGCCTGAGGCCAGGGCACAGTAAATGGGAGATGGCTCAGTCTGTAACCACATTCAGCTGAGCTGAACCCTTCAGCAGAGGCACAGGGGTCTGCCAGCCCAGCCGTGAGCTTAAAGCCCCAAGTTTGTCCTGTCAGCCCTGTCACTGGTGCAGTCTGGCAAAGATCCCTGCTGTGTCTTTGGTGTTTGATTGTCCCCACCTTCCTTCTTTGTAAAGGGATAGAAATGCTCACTCTCATTTTAGATGTGGTATGCATGCATGCATACATATAGATGCAATATGTGTACATATATATACATACACATAAACTCTTTAGTGTTCCAGGATTTGTTTTCATCAAGGATTGAAAGTTATAACTTCAGGTCTGGGGATTTTTTTTTTTAATATTTCTGAAGTAACCATAAATCCTGCCTGGTTTTTGAACTCTTATTTCTCAGGCCCTAAATCACCATCCATTTATCTTCAGATTTCATACATTGTATGATGAGGAGTGTTCTGAATTTCCAAACAGCTTCCATAAATTATTTAGAACTGAAAATGTCATGTTTAAAAAAAAGTGAAGGTAAATATACTGAGCATCTTTGCTGGTGATGGAGTCCTGAGAATAAAAGCGGAGGGGCTTGTGCTCCCTCTTTTGACCATGGCCTGGTCAGAACATCCTGAAGCTCAGGACAGCAAGATCTTTGGCATAACAGAATGTGGAGAGGATACATATGTCAAGAGACTTTTCACACTTCAGGAATGAAGCTGATTTTGCAGCCACAGTCTGAAGTTAGGGAGAGAAAAGAAGGCAGCTATGTTGCAAAGACATTGTGAGCCTTTGGATTGCTCTAAATGCCTAAGTCACTTTGTACGAATGTTTAGTTCAACAAATCCAGATAGGTACATATTAATGGAATTCTACCAGTTACAATGGGAGTCTGTAAAACATAAGCTCAAATCAGCAGAAACATTGGAGTCTTTTGTCTTACACCTGCTCTCTGTCCCATATTGCTTTTCAAACTGTTTTTTTGAATCTCACAGTTCTTTAAAGCTGTGGCATTTGGTGAAAAGGCTCACACATTCACACCTCAAATATTTAAAGTCCTCTTAAAACTCAAAAAAGTAAGTTGCACTCTAGAGAGGAGGGGAGCTAGGACTGCCAAGTGCTGTATTACCTCATCTGCTTGATCTGGGAATGCTCCCTCCAGCCTGGCAGAGGTGAAGGTCCTGGAGAACCATACTGGGACTTTATGGTGAACACTGACACAAGTTGCCCAGAGAGCTTGTGGAGCCTCCATCTCTGGAGATATTCAAGATATATGGATATGGTCCTAGGAAACTGGCTATGGCCAACCCTTCTTGGGCATGGGTTGGACTAGATGATTTCTAGAGATCCCATCCTATCTCAGTCCTTCTGTCAGTCTTTGATGAAAGTGGCTTTTCATATTTTGGAATTAGTGATTTAATTGAGGTCTTGAAATGGCACTTGACAGACTTGTCACTGAAGTGAGGACAGTGTGTGGGCCCAGAAGTGCTGACACACAGCAGGAGGTCAGCACTTAGCAGTGTCCACCAACATTGTTCATGTACCTGGTTACAGCCAAGGTGTGTCTGATGGTGGTACTGATCACCGTCCTGCGTTACGTTGCCATCTCCTGGGATAGCCACTCCATAACTCCTCCTGCCTCAAGCTACCTGGAACCTTCTGGTCACTCTCCTGTCCTTCCTCATCCTCACAAAACCACCACATGCCTCAGTGAGATCAGCAGTGTCACAGAGGGTGCTACCAGGCCATGGGAGGTGTTTCAGGGTTTGCTGTTTCGGAAGGTCAGGGGCAGGGAAGGTGCTTGTGAGTTGGGTAAAATGCAAGGTTTAGAAATCTCTGCATCATGACTCATTCCCCAGGACAATGCCTGTATGGCTTTGGCACCCTGGAAGGGATTGCTCTTTTCTCTGGAGCAGCCTCACAAAGCTGTTCAGGAGTGAGCTCTGCCTCCTGTCTCTCTGTAGGAAGAGTGCAGCAGTGCAGTTAACTGAACCAGTAAAGCTTTTCTGATCCTAGGCTAGCACCAAGTGGTGCTGCATGTTTGATATTCATACCACTAGGGATGAAGCAGAGCCCAATGCCCAGTTAAAATCCTGTGTGCACCCTAAATTCCTCAAGACTGCACAGCAGATGTAGAGGTATTTCCATATATCCATAAATTCTGGTTTATATGCAACATTGGTGTCTCTGCTGGATCTGGAAATCTTATATATGGAAATCCTTGAACTGTGGCCATTAAGCTTCTTTAAAAATATGTCTAGATGTAAATAACATACATTTATAAACAAATCTGCTGCTTTGGAGGTTTGAGAACGGCATCTAGTTTCTTGTGATGTTGTTAAAATGACCATAATATGCAGAACTTTAGTGGAATTCCTTCACCTGTGCTGCTAGTTTGGGAGACATTTCAGGGGGTTTTGATAATTATTACCTACACTTTTCTCACTGTGCTAACCTGTAATTCTGCAAGTTTTCTCTCACAGAATAGAAGTGACCTACTTTAGTGTTATACTGCATATAGAATGACTGCTTGTGTTTTCTCACCAAAGTTTATTGCAGTTAGAAGTGAGTTGCTGGTAAATTAAAAAAAAAAAACAACTCCTCCGTGTGGAGAGTGATTAAACCCAGACCTATACTTGTATATAGATCTTTGTGGCCTGCTGTGGTCAGGTTAATGTAATTTGCTTGAATGTTTTTTGCAATAACTTTTCCTTGAAAGTTCCAAAATTCAGCAAGTTCATTCATCCTCCAGGGAATTTTCCTGTTTCCCAGTTTATCAGGGGAAGTCTTAACTGCCAGGTACTGCTGCAGCTTAAGGAGCATCCCAGCTCTAGAAGAATCTGGGTTCTGAACTGAGGTCTCTGGAACTTCAGGAAGGAGTTTAATGATAAAACGTTTTCTTCTCCAATGTCCAAAAAGATGTTAAACTCGTCTTGGGGTGAATCAGTTTCCAGGGCTGGAAGGCTTCATTGGCACAACTAAATGGTTGAGGTGTTGAAAGGATTAGAAAATGTATCTGAACACAAGGTGGCACTGTAGGAATTAACTTCACAGTGTTTAATTCATTTTCTGAGTTAATGGATTTTTTTGTGGTGCTCTTAACAGGCCCACAGAGAGTATTCTTGCTTCCACATCTGTGTTTTCAGGAATTTGTAAGGGTATATTTACTGTAAAATTAATAGGAATCAACCACAGCAATGTGGCTTAGCTGATCACAGGCTCTGCAATTTTTACTCTGACAAAACTGAACAAACACAATGGAAATACTAAACCCTTCCCCACCCTGTTTACAAAAATGCGAAAATATAGAGACTGAGGAGCATCTGTGCTATTGATTAAGTTATTGACTTGACAAGATGGGCTCAATCTGTATCATCCATCTCCTGCTCCTCTCTTGGTTGCTCTGCCCTAGGTGTAAAATGTATGATCATCGGGCCAGGGGCATTACCTTTATTCTACTTGGTGTGCTGCCTCACGGGGCTATCCAGTATGTGATCAGATTTCTAGCATCTATTAAAATATACATCAGTTTCAAGTTAAAAGCCATGATTTTAGCTACTGCCAGTCTCAAGAAGTTTATCTCAAGGACACTTTATTTCAATATCTTCAAGTTGTGATAGTGACTTAAAAAATCTGTAAATTGAAGTCAAATTTACTTTACCACTGACTTGTGTCTGGTGATTTCACATCTCATTGGCTAGAAATGTAGTGGAACAAGATGTTCTGTTGAATGTACAGAAGATTTTCTGAAACGTTTCTTGTTCTTTCATTGCTCTTTCATTTTCATAGACATGAAAATGTTTATAAAAACACATCTGGTCACTGTTTGCCTTGTTGGATGTCATAAAATATACCGTGCACACAGAGCATTTGGGCTGAGGAGGTGTCCAGTATTTTTTTTCTTCAATGTGTTCACAAATGCTGCTCCAGTTATTAGAATTTGGAATCCTGTCATCAGCCACAAGTGCTCAAAATCTGTGAACTTCTCTTCATAGTCAAGGCTTTATCTTACAGAACACTATATGCTTTTTTCTTCTTATGGTCCCAAACATAAATGTTGTCCCTGTGTTTTTCAAACCTGGTTTCTTAGGACACAAAATTATACTTAGATGGTTGGTTCAGACCGTCTTTTCACAGTGTTATCATCTATAAGCATTTTTATTGAAAAACCTTAAAATGCTCATGTGATCAGTCATCCAAGAGCTGGAACTTTAGCAGAAGAAAATATGTGATAAAACAATAACTGCTGGAAACATGTTCAAAACTTTTTCATGCAACTGCCATGGCACTAAAGTGAGGATCTAGCTGTGAGTTTCTCTGTATCTTTTTAACAAGACTATTTAGCTATGAATGACTGCCTTCATACAATTAGAGGGTACTTTATTTGTCTGTAGTTTTTTAGCCCCAGAACTTCCTGTACTGCCTGCCAATCATGGTATCAGACAATGCTCATATCACAAGGACTAAAAGCAATGCCCCTTGCCCTGTGGTACCAATGGCACCTGCCAGGGAATAACACTTTCATGTTACTTGTTGGAAAGATCAGGGGTCAGCTACTAACCTAAAATGAAAATTTTGGGCTTACTTTTAGTTTGTGATTCCATTCTATGTCAACTAATTGTATCAGTCAAATTTTATATGATTTTCAAATAGAAGTTTGCATATAGATGATGTATGGTACCCTCCAAGAAAGTCTGAAGGCTGACCACTGATCCAGAAGGCCTGGAGTCTTCTGGTTTTCGCTGTTCTTCCTTTAAAACATCTCTAGTTTGCACAATATTTCATAATTTGGAAAGAGAGAAATTATATAAGGAGCTGCTGAAACCTCCCGTGCTGGTGCATTGCTTAACCAATTCCCTGTCAGAGCCACCATATAGGCAACCTCCAAGACACTCAAAACCATTTCTCAGCTATGGTATTCCCAAAGTCAAAACTTGCAGGTGTCTCCATGTCTTTCCATCTCCATCTATAAATCCACCAGGATGCTAAGAACATCTCAAGCTGGAAAGAAGTGGAAAGAAGTGTCAAGAAATAATCTTGGGTCCTGGTGAGCTGCAAAGTTTAGCCCATGTTGGATCTCTGAGCACCTAATTTGCTCTCAGGTGGCACTGGTCCTGCAGATGCCTTGTACTTGACTGAAGGTCCTGTGAGCAGGCAGCAGCAGTTTTGAAGGTGGTAGTGGTACCAAACTGTAAGTATATATATAAGCACCTTCTGTGTTCCTTTTAGTTTTATGATCTGGGCCTTGGTTCCTAGGAACACATTTGTCCTGCAGATGTCAGCTCAGTGACACATGCTAGGAAGGTTTGGCTTAGCTCTGCTTCATAAGGAGGATATGGGTTTGGCAGTGATTCAGGACTCAATAGTTGCAAGCCTTTATTCTCAAACTACTTTGAAATGTGACAGCAGCAGAACTAAAAATAAATAGAAAACATGTATTTCTGTTTTTCAACTTTTAAAAAAAAAATTATTTTACTCTTTCAAAATATGTAAAAATTATGCCTGAGTGAACATATGTGTATTTATTAAAACACTTAACTAGGAAATTCTAATGAAATGAATCATCTTGTCTCTGGGCAGGGGGTATTGTATAACTAGGTAATCTTGAAGGTCCTTTTCAACTGAAACCATTCTATGATTCTATATTAATAGCTGAAAGTGTCTTTGACAGTACCATGTTGAATATAGAACAAAAGTACACATTCACAAGTCGGTTTTCTTATTTACCTAACAAATTAGGGAAGTATCCCAATTATTTACACTTTATGCTGTTAATAACTGTCTAATTTTACTGTTGGTTGTAGTAGCCATCCATTTAAATTAATATGTTGTATATGTTAATCACAGCAATGATCAGTGTAGGACAGTTTTGATGATGTTTACTCTTTGATGCTACCTAAAGCAGGTACAAATTTCATGTGGTATTCATTTCAATCTGCAGCCTCTGCTCTAGAAGAAGACACCTGGTTATTAAATAATAATAATTACTCAAAAAGTAATAATGGTAGGCTTAATTTTCAGATTTTTTTTTTTTTTTTATCCTAAATAAAATACTGGCAATCAGAACTTCTCAAAAAATGAGAGTGCCAGAGTGGAAAGCAACAGAAAATATTGTCAGTACAAAAGGCTGAATTCTTGTTTTTCCCTGGTTTGGGCCAGCAGGTATGGTAAGGGGTGAGCAACAAGAGAAGCATATTATTGTGGCTTAATGAATCAGTGCCAATCAGCCGAGCTGCACTGAGTACCAAGTGCACAACTGCTTAATAAATCAGCTGGACAGAGGTCCAAGCCAATGCATTTTGTCACTGTTTTGGAGTGGGTGGTGAACATGCAGAAGATGCAGTGCTGTGACTGTGGTGGGGAGACACAGCACCTCCATGGGCACAGCTGGTGAGCAGTGGGAGCCAATATCCCTCACACTTAGGCAGTACCCAGGCCTTGTACCTGTGACTCCACTGGAGGGATGCTGGCCTGGAGCATTCCTAGTTATCAGGAACAGAAAAAAGGTAATGAAAATTAGAAGTTTGCTGATGATTATTCGGTGGATTTCAGCTTTTTCTAAATACAAGACCAGTACTGTAAATGGCATGGATTAATTTCACAGGAACAAAGGCTTTTAAAAATAAATATTTACAGTTACTTCTTGAAAGCTTGTATTACGTAGCTGAGGGAGAAGGATCAGCCTGATTTTTTTTGTAGACAGAATAAAGTCTACTGATGCCTCTGTTGACATACACAAGTAGATACTGTCAGCTCTCATCTGAAATGCTCAGTGATATAAAGATTTCTTTGTGTTAGCCCACAATGTGAAAGGAAAATGATCAAATATAAGCCCAAGCCTCATTCCTCAATTATAGATTTCCTCTGCTTTGTTCATAGCAAATTAAAAAGACATTTGAAAGCAGGAAGGTTTGAGATTTGATTTGGAAGAAGTGGAACTCTAGCCTATAAATAATAATTTCAATTGATCTATAGTAGTTATCTGCTCATGGTACATTGCTTCAAAAGATGAAAACTGAAGTGTAGGTTAGAAAAAGCTCCATGCTGCAGTAAATAAGCCAGTCACTTTTTGATGAGACAAAATTTCTCTTTTAGTCAGGAACTTCTGCAGATGTCCTAAATGACCTTGGTGAGACATCCCTCTGGAACCTGTTGCAGGCTACCTCCTTTTTGGGGTACAGGTGCTGGCTCAAATGTCAACCACTGTGGAGTGCTCCTGGTCAAAAGACTTGGAGTTGGACCCATGGGGGTGCTAACTTCCCACAAGGCCTCCTTTAGGCCTGAACCTATGTTTCTATACTGTGTTTAAGTAAAGCCAGGTGATGGTTTTCAGGGTCTTGACATCAATATTTAAATTGAAGTATAGCACACAGTTGAAACCAGCACACAGTTCCATCCCTGTACTTCAAGGAGACTCTTTCCTGCTCTCTTTCTTTTAGGCATTTCTGTCCTGGCCTCTCTGCCAGAGGTTTCTCATCCTAGAAGGATGAAGCAAGGTTTGCTTCTCATTTGGGCACACTGCAGTTTAACAAAAAAAAACCAACCAAACAAGCCAAAAAAACCCAAAAAGAAACCCCAAAAGGGATATCAGTGAAAAAAATGTGAAGTTTATAGATTGCTTAAAACAATAGGAAGATTTATCCAGAAAGACTGAGAAGTTCACATTCAAGGTAACATGGTCATGGTTGACTCCAAACTTTTCCTTTAGAAAGTACTTACGGTAGCAAGTATAGAAGTCAAATCACCTATCTTGTATTGCATATTTACATAATTTGAAAAAAGCTCTATCATCTGACAATGCTGTTATTCAGAGCTTTTTAGCTTTAAGTCATCCTGCAAGGAGCAGGGAGTTGGAATGATCCTTATGGGTCACTTCCAACTTGAGATACTCTATGATTCTATATGTAACAGGAAACCTAATGAATTTACAGCTGGAAAGGAGCAGCTAAACAAAGAGAGGAAGACAATTTCTCTTTCACAAAGCTCACTGGCTGCAAACTTCTGGAAGGCAGAAGGATACAACCAGAGATACTGCTGTATATTCCCTCTCATTTACTTCTCCAAGCTCCTGTGCACAATGTGCCCAAACACACCCACAGGTGGGGATACTATACATCATGAACTGTTTCACTAGGGTTCTTGTTTCTGTTTGCCACATGTGGAACACAGACACCCATTTCCCTACAAGCTCCTCTGCCTGACAGCAATGTAAATGTTTTAATTGTACAAATAGTAATAGTATGTGTAAGGTTTTGCAAAGCAGCCTCCTAAACTCATGGCACGTTCACATTCTAAGTTTGAAGTGGAAAACCTTGAAATGGTATCTAAAATTAATGAGATTTCTACTTTAAAGAGTTAAATTACTGCAAAATTTCCTGAAGTGATTTTATTTCAGTTATGACCAAAAAAACCCCAGTTGTTTCTCAGTAATAGAACATCATTTGTGATTTCTCATTAGCACTGTGCCTGTGGTGAGTGGTACAGAGTGATGCTTTCTCTCTTCTAATGTGAGACAGAAGGTCTTAATACTTTGTATTTCTCAATAAAGAAAACATTATGGGTTGGTTTTCCTATTAAAAGAATTTGTATTCACTGGAGTGGCACAAAGGATCACAACCTGTTAATGTATTCCCACCACTTATTGAACATCTTGTTAGTGAAAGTCTCTGGGCATTTGAAGTCTTACTTTACCGTAAGAAAAGAGATGGAGCAATCAAGATATTTCTAAACAGTCTCTTAGGAGATCATCTTCCAGGAACCTAATATAGGGCCATTTTGTGAGCAATTTGCCATTGGCAGAACTTGCAGTCCCGAAACACTGATTCACAGTAGTAGAAACTCTTTTCTATTATCTTCACTGGCATTGTTGGCTTCCATCACCACTTGCAAATCAAAGAGAAAGCAAATAAGAATTTACAAAAGTGTGAGTCTAGACACTCCAAACTTTTTGTTATGTCAGCATCATCTGGGCATCATGTTGCATGCATTAGGAGATAAAGGAGAAAGTCATTCTAAGGACCTGAACTTACCATTTTCAGGTAAATTGCTGCCAGAGACTTTGAAAGTTTTGGATTAATAAGGTCTACAAGTATTTTTTAACAGCACCAGTTTCAAACAATGAGGCCAGCTCCAAGGCAATACCATTTGCAGCCACTATACCACCCTTTCCCTGTATTGAAAAAAAATGTTACAAACTTTGTTGGCTGTAGCTGGTGTCTTAGAGCTGTATTATAGAATCACAGAACAACTAGGACACAGGATACAAATGATAGTAGAGGTATAAAGCAAGCTTCAGTAGCAACTCATGTTATTCATGTCTGATCATCAAAACCAAACCTGTGATTTTAAACGAGTTCTATTTGAAAAGAGAAAATGCTTGCCTTATTAATAAAGTGGCAGCTAAAACAAGTGTGTCCTACATGTATCTATTGTGTCTATCTAGCAAAACCTACGAACAGCAACATCTTATCATAGGACCACAAACGGGTGTGGTGAATGAGCAAGGGTGAACCAAAGCAAGGCAAAATTCTATTATAAACATATATTTTTGTTTAATAACTATGGTAAAGGTCCCTTTTTAAAGGTCTGACAGCTATTTGCTGATGCTGGCGATGTCTTCTTTTTTCTAGTTGAAAAAAAGCCCTGTTGATACAGTGAGAAACCTTTTCATTTTCTTGATATTGGTGGTCATAAAATAGAAGTTTAAGTTGCAAAATCTTTCATTCTTAAGGAGTTAGATTTGGCAAATTTAGAACATTCGAAGGCATGCCTGTGTAGTAAGATTATATTGTAATCATCAAACTGTCTTTTGTTCCCAACACATTGACATTCTACTTTATTTTCAATTTAAGGTGTAAATGTTTTTCCACCATTCACACAAGAATAAGCACACAGATTGATGTATTTGTATACTAGTTGTCTAGGTCCAATGGAATTGTAACAAAAGAAGAGTTTGTACATGGATCTGAATATTCCATCTCAGTTGACAGGGAAGAGGAGTAGTTCTTAAAATCTGATTGTCATGTGAGTCTATTTAGGTTTTACAAAGTACGAAGAGAGCAGTATCTTTTCTGTTATTGACACGGAGATTAAGATTTTATTCGAGAAATTGGCCCATAACAGGCAACTAAGAAGGAAAAATAGCAAAGCAAAGTGAGAAAGTAAAAAATTATAGAGTAGCCCAAAACTCTACAGCTTCAGGAGCTAGTGTGCAATATTCACTTTTGGTTGATCATTTTAAAGAGCAGGATCCTGTTGGCACTTGTGCCAGTATATTTGCTTTAATCTTCAAAGTACTGAGTTGAGAAGGAGGTGTGGCAGGATAAAAGAATTTGAATTAGAAACTCTTAAGAAGCCTGTTAAAGAGGTTTACAAGATATATTTGAATTTCCCTACCCTAGAACTCTCTCTTTGAGGGTCTTGCTTTCTTTTCTTTCACAGTCTGCTTTAGAAGCTATTCTGTTAATTAGGTAAAATGTTAACCTTTTTTAATGCTGTACTGCTCTTGTTCTTATAGGTCATTACTCTTTCCATATCACTAAATTTATGCTATATAATTTATATTTTTTTAGTACTGATTCTTGCAAATATGTAATAGTCCTTTCCCCACATAACAGTAAAATTAGAAGGCTTTTCTTAGGTTGAACTGTTCTCATTGTTCTTTTACATCTTCCTCCAGTGCAGCCGTCTCTCACTTTTAAGGAGCTCATTCTCCAGGGGTCACGGTCTCTGAGGGACAAGCCACCTGGATGTATTGACAAAAAAACTCAGTAGGTAAAGAGTATAGTACCTAAACTTTTCCCCTGGAGAGCTGGCATCTGCACCTGCGCTGTTCCACCCACAGCTGGCTGTGTTTGCATGTGTGCAGGTTTTATGTCCTGTTGCAACCTTTGTGATGAGTTTGTGGTATTGGCAGCCAAAAAGTCAAAAGGAGATTCAGAAGTGGAGGGCCTCTGAAGCATCTCAAAAAACAAACCAACATCTGTGCTCTTTTCTGCACTCACCAGGCACGTGAAGGGCTGGCAGATGTGCATGAATTGTTAGGCAGCTGTGGAAGCTTCCAGATCAAGTGCTGTCCTTGAAAAGCACAGCTGGGCTGGAGGTTTCACTCAAACTACAGGATGACTGATTTAAAAATAAAATTGCATACAAATGTAGAGTAACTCTTTGAAATATAGATTGTGATTTCTTACTTCCATGAAACTAATTGCTTATAGAAAGCCTTTCCCTTGTAGTTTAAATTTTGAAAATTTACCAGCATTAGAAGATTATTTCAGTGACACAATTTATGCCATATTTAAGTGTTTCATCTGTTTTTAGGAGAGATAATAAGCAAATACTTTGTGTTTGAATACTGTACCTTGGAAAAGTCACTGTCAAAATTAGTAAGTCTAATAATATGTATTTCACAAAGGACAGCAGGAATTAATTTATTTTTCAGAATGCACATTAATCTCTGGTGAGTAATGCTTCATATGGAGTTATTAGTCCTATTTTTATATCCCAGACAATTTATCATAATTAAAATCACTGCTACGTGCCAGATGTAGTCATAACATGGCAGCATTTTTTGACAAAGCTGTCCACAGAGCACTGTACACCTTTGATTGACTCTAATCTATTAATGAGATTTCCAGATAATTCTTTCCATTGCTTTGGAAGAAGTTTCGGCATTCCGTTGCTTCACTTTATTCAAAATCTTAAGGACTCTTTAACAATATAAGACACAGATAACAATGCTACCATTTAGTAGTTCTTCTAAAGTTGTATAGACCTTCTTTGTGTGACCCCATAAGAATGAATTCAGAGCGAGTGTTTAGCATAACACCTACAAGAAATGGGAATGTGTGGGAAGTGCAGCCTCCTGTGATTTGTGGGGAGTGTTAGAACAATGCTGTGAGGGAGCCTTTGCAGAGCAACAGTAGCTGGGGTGCAGCAGGGCTCTGGAAAGCGGTCTGGACATCTGCTACCATCTAAATAGCAGCTGGTCAGTAGAGAACATCTGATAAAACCATTTCTTGTCACAAAACCAAAACATTTTACGGAATGTATATAGAACTGAATGTATGTACTTCCAGAATATATGTACTTCTATCTTGAATAAAAACATTATTTTATTAATAGGGAAGTGTTTCCTTCAATTTTGATTTTGCTCTTAAATTTGGTGTCTCTTTTACTACAGTTATTGTCTTGGGTGATGAGACTATTTCATCCGAATTTGTGTCATTTAATTACTTTTCGACTTGAGTTCAAAATTCTTGGTTTGGAATTGTTTCATTCTCTTTCTCCGAGCTTCAGAGTGTATGATCCTTTATTTATTTGGGCATTCATACTTCTTGACCTCCTTTCACTCTCTGTAGTTGCAGGATGAAGTTGCCTCATTACTTGGCTTGTGCTGACCCAAATACAGTCTGAGTTACAGACTCCAAAATTTTCCATATCAGGCTGTTTTTCAGGTTGACAGCAATACATGGTAATTTTCCTTACCTACTTAAATTTTTAATATTTAATAAATCATATTGAAATGCTAAAAATAGTTCAGAACCTTAATGGCCATTTGAAGGCAGAAAGACCACTGGGAGGGACATTTCACTTAAGGCCATCTGACTTTCATAAAATGTTAATGATATGGGGTAAGACCCAGCTTGCATCTGTGTATTTCAGCTCTGCATCTGACTGTCTAGATCTGAATTTTAGATGTCTAGTGGAGAAAGCCTCCTAAAATAAGCACCTGCCTTCCATGTCAAATGAATGGAAATCTCTAAAGTGCTCCAGAGGGAGAACCTGTCTGCTTGAATTCAAGCATCTAAATAGGTATTTATCTCTCAGCTCAGTGGTGAAATTGAAAAGGTAAATTTTGCTTTAGTATCTCAATAGGTAATCTCTCACCAGGTGTAAGAATGAAATGAGCAAGTAAAGATCTGCTTATGCAACAGTGGCACTGCCATGTGTAGAAGAGAAGGTATGATTTAATCTGCTCATAATTCCACCCAAAAAACACTACCAAGGACATTTTATCAGATGCCTTTTTCAGCATAGTTCAAAAATGGTTATTTGTGAAAACTTGCTTTAGCTGGAAACTAGATAAACCAGAAAACATATTTGCCTCACCTTAAAGGTACCTTTAAAGGTTATATTTTTTCAAGTATTATTTATAACATTTGAACTATGGGCTAGTTCAGCAGCAGTACCTATGAAAATGTCCTTCACCTTAAAGATGAGGGAGGTTTTTGTAGTGGTCCAAATGCAACTGTCAGCAATGAGAGTTTGTGATTGACAGAAAAGATTATTGTTTGCGTTATAAGCTTGTAATTTAAAAGTAAGCTTTCAGCAATATTTTCCAATAAGAGATATGAGAGTCAGTCCTCAACAAGTAACAAGGAAAAATGTAATTTTAAAATAAAAACATGAATCTTAGTAGAATTTCACATTGTGGTGGCATGAGGCAAATCTATTTTTCCAAAGGGAGTGGACAACATGGCTTCCTAAGACAATTATTTTGAATAGGTTTCAGTTTGACATGGGCTAGCGTTATTGACTTCAATCTGAAGTGATCTGGAAAAGGTTGATTCCAAAGAACAAACTTGAGTTTTGAAATAAATAATAAAAGAACACGCACAATCAGAATTTGACTGATATGCTCCTGTTGCTTTGAACAGGTTTTGATATACAAGTTTGCTACAGAAGTTCTTCATTTCAAAAGATGCTGTCTCTATGTAGAAGTTCAAGAGAACAGAACAGAACAGAAGTCTGAACAAAACAGAAGATGAAAGGCAGTGTTGTGACTGGTGCTACACCAGCAAAGCCCCCTGTGAAGGACAGACACCTCCTGGGCCATGGCCAGCTGGCTGCTCAGCACTGTAGTCTGTCTGAACTACTTTGGTAGTTTTCTGGGGAGAGGCAAGGGTTCATTGGCTCAGGAGCTTGTTTCTGTCTCTTCCTTAGTGCCTTCAGTTTGAAAGGAGAAAGTCCTTGACTGAGTTGCATATATCAGCTGGGGCTGATACGGGCCAGAAATGTGCTGCTGTTGAGTGTCTGTCCAGAAGCCTCGCAGTTCAGAGAGGAGGGGGCAGAAACATCCCCTTCCAGCCCAGTGCATCCTTTTCCCCGCTTGCCTCTTCCCCACACTGGCAGATGTATCTGCTGGTCAGCAGTGTTGAGGCTAGAAAGTGCATGGACATATGGACCACAGTATTATAAAAAAATAAAGAATTTATGTTGTTTTTACAATTCCTGCTTTGCTCAAGAATGTTGTCCATACTGTAATTTCATGTTGTTTTCACATAAAAAGTAACAAACTTTTATCTATTTACAAGTTGAAATCAGTATTTCTTTTACTTCAGTAATTCTATTTTTTTTTTTTAATTTCTGTGTTTGGAACCTTTTTCATGAGTAAAGTATGATTTTGCAATAAGCATATTAGGTCTATGGAAATGTGCATCTGATCTATAGTCAGTTAAGATGATACATGTGAAGCTTAAAAGTAAAACTATTGATTTAAAATGTTTATTGGGAAAGAAGCTATGCATATGTTTATGAATTATGGATGTTTCCCATAGCTAAATATTGCCAGTAAGCTTAATGTTTCCTCTTTTACATTTATTTCAGTTGCAACACATCCTAGGATTTAAATAACTGGAGTAATTTCCAAACAGGGTGTCATTGGTGTATTCAGTTCTGAGCTAAATGTCAATTCAAGTGCAGAAAGCAGCAGCTGTTAAAAGGGATTAAAAAAAGTCAATATTTAGACTATTACCAGTGTCTAATAAAGCTGATTCTTGAACACTTTTACTGAGTTTATCAAGTGCCTATTTGTCTACAAAACACGTGAAAGAATAATATTGCTGGCAAACATTGTTAGAATAAATAGCCCTATGGCAGTACCTTCTGCTTGAGGAGTGTGTGTGTTTATATGAAATTAATCAAAGCATGTTGATCTTTCCCATTTTAATAGTTTTAAAACCAAGTCTAATAATTCTTCAATAAGCACTTGTCTCTTCCTTATTGTACCCTTGAAAACCTTGCCCTTCAGTTATTGTAACTTTAAAAGAATCTTTGGCTCCTGAATTAGTCAAGGAACATTTCACAATGTGTTTCTTTGTAGGTTTTGACTGATTTTTGTAAGAATATTTTTAAAAGCTTTTGTATGCCTGATCCTTCTTACTCATGGTACTGGCAGCTGAAAGATGGATTTTTGGCCTGGCATTGAAAGTTAGTGAAGTACCTGAAGCTGCAGAGAGACACTTATTGTTATAGATGGAGTTTTGGGGACCTAAGCCTCTTTGATTTCCATTTATTTCAGTGGAAATTTGGCATATTATCAGCTTCTGAAGTTCCTCATCTATACATACCCATACCTTCAGGCTTCTGACTTTCAAATATGTGACCCTCAAGGTACATTGTCTTTAGCAAACTCAGCCTTGTAATTTGCTCCTTGAACTTAGGCACTCGAAATTCTTTTTGGGAAGATCAGCATTATGGCTGCAATCACTTGATCTTACATTTCCCAACGGGAAGATAAAACAGTGACTAAGACAACAACACTGAGATTTTCTTCTGCATGTCCTTCTCAGTCCCGTGTGGTACAGTGCTGACTTTTGTCCCACAAGGATGCTGTGCCCTGAGCAAAGCGCTCTGGGGTGTGAAAGGTTCAAAGAGCAAAGGTTCACCAAGCGCTGTGAGCAGCTCCTGCCCTTGGGAAGCAGCCTGCACCTCTCGGGGCAGGGTGGGTGATTGGGGATCACAGGTTACAGCCCCAGAAGTCAGAGGAAAAGAAGAGAGCCTAAGTGGTGTAGAAATTCATAAAAAGGTGAAATACACTTTCTGTCTAAAGGACATTTGCATTCTACACAGAGCACATAGTGGCATGCCTCAATCCAATGCCTACCACACAGCGACAGCTCCAGTAGCCTTCCGTCTCTCCTTCACTGCAGCTGCAGAGCACCCCTGCTTGTACTGTGGCACACTCATATGCTGAGAAGTAAAATGTGTTTTTTATGCTTTCTACTGTAAAACAGATTTTCATTCAGTGACTCGTTTCTGTTGAATTATCCCCAAATTTGTCCCTGCTATCACATTGGAAGCCAAATCCAGTGATACCTTGGTTTGACCTTCTGTCTGTAGGCTGGGGATTTGGCCTTTTCCTGTTTCTAACTTAACAGCAAGCCACTTTCAGCAGTTCATGGAGCAGAACCCAAGTCATATGTGGTCTCCCCCAGCTCAAAAAAAAATGAGAAGAAAAGAGAAGAAAAGAAAAAAGTTCTTTGATTTATTAATTTCACAGAAGTCTGTGAAATCAGAAAAAGTAACTTGGCGCAAGAAACAATTTTAAATAATAGATTTCAAGGCTCAAAATAGTCTTCTCATAGCATTTAGGAAGTGCTGCTGCAGCTCAGTTCTTGAGTGTCTGTAAAATTCTAGTGAATTTAAAATCAGTAAGGGGAGGGAGAATCGTTCCTTCGGCAAACTGGGTTAAAGGGAGGACCCCATAAAAAAGTCAGGATACTTCAGCAGTTGCCTTTTAAGATTAAAACCAAAGTTAGTTAAGCGAATAGGATTCTGTCAGCTCAGAAGTTACAATAAATAGTAATAGCTAAGCTATTTGTGGCAATAAAATGATCCTAGACCAACATATTTTAAGTCTCATGGAGAGCACTGGAATTTACTGTATATACTTTAAGATCTCTGCAGATACATTGCTCCTCAGCTGTTAATCATGGACCAGATTTTTGTCTGAAAGTGACCTGACGCGACATCAGACACAAAGAACGTGTCTGTCACCACCAGTAGATTGCAGTCGTAATGCTGAGTTTGAAATATCTGGTTATGGATTGATGTCAGGAACTTCAGAAAGAAATGTAACCAGTAGGTTCAGGTTGTACAACTTCTCAGCACATTTGCTGAGAGGAAGGAGCACACTGTTGTGGTTTAAGCACATGTCTGGGAGCCAGGAGGTCTGGATCTATTCGTGGCCATTTGCTGTGACCTTGGATAAGTCAGGTTATCCTTTCTGGGCTCCTGCACATCCGGTATGATATCTATGCTTAGATAAACACATTGCAAACTGTTTCTATTGTGGTCACTACACTTCTCTTCTGAGGGCATCTTTGCCTTCAAGGCAGTGGCAATGATAGGGGAGGAGCGGGAGAAAGTTGGGTTTTTTTTCCAAGTGGACTCATAACTTCTCCAAGTCCACATGTGATTAACTTCAGTGTTATGTGTGTCTTTCCTCCAAGAACTAAGTGTCACTCTGCATGCCCCAGTCAGCTTTGGTGGGACTTGGCTGCTCTCCCCATGCAGTGGAACAGATGGGAATATGCAGTGCATGTCTAATACTTAATAATCTGTAAGCGTGTAAGGCTGTAAACTTTCCTGCCGAAAGGAATGCTGAGGTGAAGCAGTAGCAAGACTCTCTTATTTGTGGACACTAGAGGGCATTAGAGGAATATTTTGTTCATATATATACATTTAAAAAAAAAAAAAAAAAAAAAGGGGTAAAATAGTTCCCTAAATCTCAATAGTATCACTAGTAACACTTGCAGCTGGAGGGTTGTACCAGAGATTGACATTTTTAGGAGTTTACCTGAATTGTTAGCTATCCATCCATCACTATTCAATACAAGGTTGCTAATCAAACGTAAGATATCTCAGGTGTTAGCTACAAAGGACACTCTAGATTCTAAGATACATGACTAAGTAACATAATTGTGGCTGAACAAGGCAAAAAAAGGGGATTACGGATTTGGTTGTTTATATTGTGGCTGATGACAATCCCAATTGCTTCTCCATTGTGCTTCCAAATCAGGTGGTGGAGGAGAATTTGCACAGAGGTTACTGCATCTTTCCCTTCTGGACACAGAGCAGGTAGAAGCTGATATTTTGCTTTGTCTCTAGGCCTAGACTGGATACTAATAGTGATGTAGAAAACAAACAAATAACCAGAAACCCAAAACAAAACAAAATCAAACAAAAAAAATAAGTCATGAAAGCTGGATCACTAAAGCCACTGGAAGATGACAGTGTTCTGTGTGCAGCTCTGGGGGGTGGCTTTTGTGCAGAAGGTGGTGGGTGGTTCTGATTTTCTGCTACCCTGTGACAATGGGAAAATAATAGTTGGAATATGAAAAATACGAGCTGTTTTCTCTACCGTCTGAGACCAGGAGCTAAGAAATTCTGTCAGTATTAATATCACAAAAGGGAGAGCAATGTTCATTAGTCTGTTCTGCTACAGTTTTTCTTTCCTGCAGCAGCTCTGACAGATAGAACAGCAGCAGGAGAGAGTAAAATAAAAGGAATTAGTCTGAATTTTTACTGCAGGCTTTTCATCACAGAACACGAGTGGGAGGCGAAAATAATAGGAGCATACTGCCATCAGGTAGAAAATTAATAATGTAGAAAACTGCATAAGAGCACACACGTTTGATGTCAGATGCTGTGTAATGGGGTTTGGCTCTCACTGGTGCTCATGATTTTCAAAGAACAGCTGAGAAGAGGCCCTAATGCCTGAGCTCATTGTAAGCACTGAAGCAAGTTCTGGAATTGCTATATGAGTCACAAATTTTGAGTACATTTTGTCTGTGATTGCATGAAACACCTGTACTAAGACACAGAAAACACTTCACCTCAGAAAGCTTTTGTCTGGTTGTCTTGGCATCACCATCAATATATTTGTCCCCACGTCACTGTAATGACAGTCTGATCTTAGCTGGAGTTCTCAGCTGTTGCTATAATCCAAAGACTAAATCCTGCCTCCCAGCAACCATGCCTGTTACTGTCTCTGTTCTAGGAGATTTAAAATTTTGGCAGTTCACAAGTCTGTGACCAGTGGGCTGAATGGGCTTATTTTACTTGGAATTTAAAAGCAGGTCTCGATCATCCCTTGGTGTGCAAGTGTTAACAAACTCATCTTTGCCTCTGCTAAAGATTTGACAGATGTGGCTGCACTAGCAGAGTACAACTCTCCTAAATTTACTTCTTACCAGCAATGATTCTTTTCTTGTACAGCTTAATCCAGAAATGAAATCAGGTAGGTCAGCAGAACTGTTTCCTGCCAGTATGACGACCATACTGGGCCATTTTCTGGGAAAGTTCCATACTTGATGGATTAGATATTGTTTCTCAGTCCGGACTGGTACAATCATTCTGGTGAAGTTTCTGATGTGTAGGTGAGGGCTCTCTGATGCCAGAGGCTGTACTGAGTAGTAGCAGATTTCCTCACTTGACTGGGGTCTGAAAAGGAGATGCAGGTGGTTCCTGCCATTCCTTTTGAAAGTCAGGGGAAGAAACATGTTCCAAATTTTTCTGATACTACAGCCCATGCTGAATAAACAGGGGACATGTCCACGCATAAAACAAAAGTCTGATATTAGCTCCTTTTTGCCAGCTTGCTCCAACTAGCTCTGAGGACACGGATAGCAAGCAACCCACCTACCAGGATCGCCAGAGGCTCCTGCTCCCATTTTCAGCTCATGCAGAAGCACTCACTGCTGCCATCCCTCCTCTGTTGTGGTTCCCCCAGTTAGCATGGCTGACCTGGCCCTGGTACTGACCAAGCCTGCTCTTGCTCCAAGGTGCCAGCAAGCCCTCAGTATCCTGCACAGAGGGAAAACAGCCTTTTGCTCCATCTGTGCAGTGCTGTGATTTTTAACTTCTGGGTCTGTGTGTTTTAGAAATTTGAAAACTCACACTGTGCCCCTGGATAGCTGATCTTTTCCTTACGTTAGCTTGCATTTCATTGCAGCCAGGCAGTGTTGCTTAAGTTCTCTTTCTTTCTCATACAGAAGGCCAAATGGTGATAAGCTCCTTCTCCCCTGCCTTGCCATCAAAGTCTGATAGATATTTACCTACCCCTCAAATTGTAGTTTAAGTGGTTTTTTTTCATCCTTAGGTTGTTAATAAGTTCCAAGCTGGAGCCTTTTCTCAGATGGCATTGCAAATGTTATTTCAATTACACTCTATTGCATTCATGGCACTTCCAGTGGGATGAGATTGCCTGCCACAGAAATAAAGTGTTATTTACAGTAAAGACACTTAATAGATGCTGGCATATGTGTCTTTGTAATGTCATATCTGCATGACTGACAGGGAATGCCAAAGAGAGCAGCAAAGGTTTCTTTCTTACCTTTGACTCTCCCACTATTTGGCAGAGGAGAGCAGACAGCCTAGCTCACAGAAATACTATTTTTGTATTGCACAGAAGCAAGGGAATGAGACTTTCAGCTGGCATGTGCACTTGATGCCCATTTTTTAACTACTTGAACATGTGCAGGAAGAAAAACCATGGTAACGGGAACTAGTTATGGATGAAACGTCCTGGTGAGTATTTTTTGAAAACAGTATTCTGAACTGTCTGAATAATTTCTGTTCCTCCTCTCTGTGGTGCTTTCATCAGATCATGTTCTGCAGTGTGGTTTTGCTCCTGTGCATTATGCATTACTGATTTAATTCCTACCGCAAAAGAGGTGCCAAGTCATTTCCAAAGATGCACAGATACTGGCATGAATTCAGACAGGAAAACAGGTGACAAACCCAAACTAAGCAGTACAGTCACCAATAGATTTAAAAATCAATGGTCATATGGCAAATATTGCCCAAACATGAATGATATTTTGAGAGCTTCAATTGCATGAAGTTTATTCTGGTCACTATTTCAAATTCATTTTCCTCTAAACAATTAGGCTGGGAGTAGGATGTACCTACAGTAATACTGAGAGAGTTGCACTCAATGGATCATTGTTAAAGACCAACAGTTGGAATTTATATTGAAAGCAATTGGAATTGAAAGGAATTGGAAGTAAAACAGTAGAGTAGTGGGCCATATGGAAGCAGTTGTGAGTGTTATGAACAACTGATAGGATACAAATGTCTATTTTTGTCTCTTCCTCCAGTAAACACTTACAGAAGGAATCCAGCTTCAAATTGTACACTTGCTTTGTGTTAGCAATAAACAGCCATTTGTTAACAATGATCTGTTTTGATAACTCTGTTCTTTGACATTTCAGGGTTTCTATCTTTGAAAATGTTCATCTGTGCTACCCAAACTGTAGTTAACTCTTCTCAAGTCACTTGCAGAAGAGCTAGAAGCTCATCTCCTCAGATTCACTCGTGCTGTTTCATAACCAGAATATTTAATATTCTCAGTTTTAACATCTGCTACCCCAGGGTGCTTCCCAGCACAGTCAGCAGTGCCTCTATATGGCTCCGGGATAAGAAAATGGGACTTTTCAGCCCTTTACAACCTCAGAATTGGAAGAAGAGAGGGTCAAGCTGCAAAGCATTGACTTGGAATTAAGGGGCAGAAATGTGGTAGAAGAATGGGGCAGGAATGAAGGGGAATAATGTTTGTTTATTTGGCTGAGGCTGAAAGGGGTCACCCAGCAAATACATGACACAGATCATGACTTTCCAGGGGACAAAAGAAACTTTTAGAGGAAAGGGAGGAAGGAGCCTGCTTGACTTGTTAACTGGGTCAAAAATCAGGGATGAAGGCCAGAAAGGGCAGGCAAAAGACAGGACATAGGGAACTGTAATGCATAAATCCACCAGTGTGACACAGTTACGTGTTACGGGCAGTCAGGCTTCCTTGTCTCTCTCATGGCTTATTCTGATTACTGGAAGGTAAAGCCTGCTAGGCTGACTGTAACTGCAGGCAGCAGCTAATGCTAGAAGATTTTTCAGGATTTACGGCCTCCAGTGTTAAGTACTTGTGTAGCAATATTACAGAGAAAATACAGAGATGCATTAGAGAACTTTTTGGCACCTTCTTCATACTTGCAAGGTGACCAGAGATGGCAGGGCCACCCCAAGCACTCTGTGTTTTCATACTGAAAGTTACTCCACTGTTGTAACTTTTAACAATGCTTTGCACTTTCATGAACACTCACCTGATTCAAAGTTCCACTAAATAGTTAAGGAAGAAGGGATTTATATTTATTTTGTGGTTGAAGGGTGAAATCATGAACAGAACAACAGTTACTTCCTCTGTTTAAATTTCAGTTGCTTTGTTTGAAACTGAAGCTCAAGGCAGAAGGCTTTGAAGCTTACCTTTGGTTAGTTATTTTAAGCATCTTGTGGGCTGCAGCAGAGTAGGAGGGTATCACTGGCAAATAAGCTTTGTATTTTTGACAGGGAGACTTGTGGCATTTCAGTAGGTTGGATCCTTTTGCAGCAGAAAGACTGATATGTGTGGCAGCATTTCTGATGTTTTTCATCTGGAAAAGAAACCCCTTCCTTTTGTAGTAAAGGCATCTTTTGCATCATTCTTGCAGGATGAGAGAGGGAGACTTACTGGTTCAGCTCCTGTGCAGGCTAACATCAGATAGCAAGAGACATAACATAGGTTCTGCCTGATGATTTCTTGACAATGTTTAAAAATCTAGGTTGGTGTAAGTTAGTTGTTCAAGAAAACTTTAAAATAAAAACAGGCTTGACTCTGCTGGGCAAAGCTTTAATGCAATATAACTGGGTTGTAGGATTCCCATGAACTTTAATGTGTCAGGACAAATTATTCACAATGGAAGCTTCCTCTTCCCCCTCCTCTCCAAAATACAGAAAGCCTAAAAGGGAACCAGCTTCCATTAGTCTGTCCATGTGTCCTCCCCACAAAGTCTGCAGAGGTTTCAGCTCAAAACACGTATGGAAAGTGTATGAATACTCAGTAAATTTACAGGAAAAACATGTCATTGTTTTCTTCCTGAAATATAAAGTCACTTGGGATCTTAGGCAGGAAAGATTTTAACACAATTACATGCAATACAATTATTCATACTGAAGACTGTAAAGTGAAAATTACCTGGAAAAGATTGTTGGTGATGTACAAGGCAGAAGGCAATCTCAAATGTCTGCCCTTAAAACTGTGCAAGCTCTTTCTAGCAAGGGCTAAGACAAATAAAATTTTAGATTGTGCTTTTCACCTGAAATAGATGAATAATAGAGCACAAATATGTATTTCAATAATCACCTTGCAATGGCTCAGTAGCAGTGGATAAGAGAAGTTAGAGATGCACTTGAATTCTGGACTTGGCAGTGTACCATGGCCTGGAGATGTGGAACCAGATGAAGAGCACTTATTAAACATTGAGCGTTTGACATAGTTGCGCTCAAGTGCCACAGAAACTAAGAGTCAAGGGCACTCATTCCTAAAAGCAGAACTTGGTTTAGGAACACAGGCATTTGGGAGTGAAGAATTAAGAAAATTATGACAGAAAATGATACCATAGTGTATTTGAAATATTACAAATGTAACCCATGGCAGTATGTGATAGCTTTTATCCTACAAACTTCCTAGCCCACTTAAAACACTTTCTTCTGGAAATCTTTCTTATTTGCTTAGGCACTGAATAATATGAAGCAAAATACAATATTAGCTGGTCTATTAGGCAGTTTGGTGATTTACTCCTATCCCACATATTTTTTTCATGTTACATAGTCTTCCTACCATATCAAAGCTGAAAAACTTATGAATGGGGTTACTAAAATTACTTTTACTTCATACTGCTTCTAAAAATGCCTTATTTTTAAATATATGAAGATGGGTGAGTAGTCCTTATTTTAAGGAACAGAAGGAGAAGCTGCACATTTCAGACTGTTTTTTCACTTACTTAGCATAACCATACTGCAGGTGTGCACGTCCTGTCATTCCTAAGAAAACTCCTTATTTACAAGATGTTCAGGGGAGGCTCCTGATGATGTCTGAGAGAAAACAAAGAGTAATGCATGGGGAACAGAAAGGAGATGTGTCATTCTTATTTGAAGTGCTCGCTGGGTGTAACCGTTTCACAAGATGTGCATTGGATGAAATCCTTTCCCCCACAACTAAAGCATTTCATCTTCACTTCAGTGCAAACACAGATTTTACCCAGGAGTTTTTCCACTGATGCTAATTACCTCTGGATCATTCTCTCTGCATGAAAAGATTGTCTGGGGAGTCGGTAGCGAGGTAATTTCCACTGCTAACAGCTCTTCAGAACAACTAAAACTCAAGTCCTAATTTACAGTGTTTGTCTTTTGATCTGTTTTTAATACTGTCAGCAATGGAAGAGCTTCTACACTTTGCTGCCACGTACCCTACTTTCAAACTAATTGATGTACCCTGTACAGCTCAGAATAACTAAACTCTGCTTCTCTTTCCTCTTGTAAGGAGAGATTGCTCATTTATCTTCCAGCCTTACAAGATTCTCCCCCTTTCCAGGTTTCTGTAATACACATATCTTTCCATGCAAAGATATTTTTGTTAACCTGAGGGTCACCCAAGTTGGTAAAAGAACAATTCCTAATAACTTTGCCTTTGAGACAGGGCTGATCTCTCCCTATCACTTGGTCATAATCACCTTCAGAGCCTTTGGGTCTCTTCAGGTACCAAGCTGTAGACACAGTGGGTTTCTGCACACCCCTTTTGGTCTAGATTCTTGTCTACCCACAAAGAGAGAAAACCTAGGGGCATTAGGTTGTCTCAAATCTGTTTCAAATATTAACCTAAAATACAAGCCCCCCCCAAGTTTATTCTAATGAGGGGTGGTGCTCTAATAATGTAAAACAAAATCAAAATGCGAAGTGGAAAACAGCAGCCTGCACTTTCAGAGTACCCCATCTGCATGGCACCTAGGGCTCTGGACTTAACAGTGGTAGCCAAGTGTCCTTTTGGCAGCAATCCCCTGCCCATGGAGTGAGCCTCCAAAACCACCTAACACAACAGGCAACTTAGTTTGCCATTTTGATTTGCTTTGGGAGCTCTCCTACTTTTTTGAATCTACCCTGTTCCTCTTTTTAGGATGGATCCCCATCTTCTGTCATCTCAGTCTTGCCACCCACCATCAGGTAAATTTTGTTCTTATAAACAAACGACTGTGATGAAGCAGCCTTTTACCTTCCTATCTGGCACCAAGCTCTGAAATAAAATGATGCTAATATAGCAAGTGCTGTATTTTTTTCTCCCCACTGTGTTGCTTAATTAGCACATTCTTTCAAGTTTGAATGGTTGCTGCATTTTGTGAAATAATAACTGTGCTGGTTACTCATGGTAACTACATTTCCAGAACAGTATCATATTTATAAATCATGTATCTGAAATATTCACTATGCTTGTACTAGCAGACTCTCAGCTTTCTGTTTGCTTTGAGTTATGCAAAGACAGCACACACAACATACAGCAGTACAGATGATGCTCTTACCAGTACTCTCTCCCCACACCCTCCTTCCCCCACCTTCCATCAGGGGTTTGTTCCCATCACAGTTTGTGGCTCCACACTAACAACAGCCACATACAACTGCAGCAGATGCCAAATACACCTAGTAATACTGCAAGCAGAATGTCTTGTCTTGGCTCTAAAACGCATAACAGAGCCAAATCAGAACAATCACAAGGTGATTGTAACAACCAGCCAAAATGGCAGAGTGAGGAGGAAAAGGCCTATCATACTTTATGTGAAAGCCTAAAGCATTTTGGTGAGTTAGAGCCCAATTGTAGTGCTTTGACAAAGATGTTTTATAAAAAGGAGAGCAGCAGTTTCTGCTGCCTTTATAGGAAGGCTCAAACTGAAGAGAAGTATTTGAGATGGGCCATATCTCAACTGCAAAATAAGTCACTATATAGCATATCATGGGTTCTAATAATAATCTTCTCTTACTTGTTTATTATTGTGCACCAGTTATGTATGAATGCAAGAACATTTTGATGAAGCAAATAAAATTAGATGTTCTATCACTAGAATTACTTAAATAAAATTTTCAGGATTTTTTTCTCTCTTGCCTTCTAGTTCAAAATGACAGTGAGTTTTCTATAAATAGTGTGTCTATGTGAAGATTATTTTACAATGTGTTTTAAGATGTCGTATGTACAGGTTATAAATATGATGTTCTGAATACCTACACAATTTTTCTATACTTCTCACGATGTTCTTTTATCTGGAAACCCGATGTCTGGTAGCTGTTCACAGATGAGGCATGGCTGGGGTAAATCCTTTGCTCTGGTTCTTTTAATCTCCACTGAAAACCTTCTACACTTCCCAGCACTCTCGATGGTCCAGTTCACTGCTGAAAATGTAGTGATTCACTTAATGCTTCCTTCTGTGGAACTTCTTTTCTTCTACAATTCCGTGGACTTCAGCAGAATAGACCAATTGTGCACTAAGTGAGCTACCCAGAGTTGCCCAAGCCAGGAGTAAGTTTTCCAGAGATAGCAGCAGTAGCTTCTCCATTGAATCCTGTGGAATCTGGATCCAGACCAGGATGCAGATACCTTCCTTCTGGAGGGTCAATAGACACTGTTCACACAGTCAGCTTGTAGGCTTGTACAGATAGGTTCAGGAAAGTCAGGAGATCTCCTCATTCAAGTAGCAAACTGAGCTTCCAAAAGGAAAAAAATAGCCTTTCTGCTTCACTGAAATTCTTTGGATAAATCTTTATCCTTATATGATCTGAAAAGAAACCTGAGTATACATCCACAGAAGTAGCAGAGAGGGAAGCTCTCAGTCACAAGTTTTGCCTAAAAGCTCTGTCAAATGCTGCAGGATTCTTGAAGCCTTCACCCAGGATGGCTGAGCAAGACCTTGTACTTGCAGAGCTCCTGGGTGTCTGGGTGCACACATCTCTCTCCAAATGCCTTGCAAGAGGCTTGTACCTTTGCAGAACACTCGTGCTTGGCCAGTGGAGCTGGGGGCACCTGTGCTCTGTCACAAATGGGTTTCCATGTGCAGCACCTCACCCACAGAAGTGCTCACTTCCCTCAGCTGCTGCTGCTTGGAAGTCCAAGCTGTGACTTAGTCTGCTGGCATCCACAGCCTGACTGTAGTACTGCTTTACCTCATCCTTTTGCTTCTGAGGAAGTAATTTGTCTGTCTCAGGAGATTGAAATGATGGGCAGGCACAAAGTGAACGGAAACAAGTGTTGTCTAGCAAAGCAATAGGCTACTATTCTTGATCATAAATATGGAAAAACAGTTATAAATAAGAATGTTAAAAGAGGCAGATAAGATAATATATATTATATATATTATATATAATATATATAATATAATATATATATGAATATATATGATTATATATATAAAAATTATATATATATTATATATATATATACGAAATATTCAGTCTTCTAAACTTTTTATGACACAACTCTTAGCTGTTGCAGCTGAGGGCTAATCAAGGTCAGCATGCTGCACTGTAGAGTGTAATAAATTGTGGGCTCTCGCATAGTCTCCGTCTTGGATTTTCTCTAATACTTAACAGTTGTCAGGATTACAATGTGTATAAATGATATGTTAGAACAATTGTAGGAACTCTGCTTTCCTATTAATCCATTTAGGGAAATGTATTGTATTTGCAGTCTGGGTTGGCTGTAAATGTGCTTGAGACATTATAATGGATATAATGAATGTTCTCGTAAGATTGTTCAAGCCTATCTAGGTTGGACTGTGCAAAGCTTCTCTTCATAGGAGAGGTGACCTTTTACAACAGATGTATCCTTCTGCTAATTACATTGCAGTCTCTTCCTGTCCCAGACAGAATGGCTGTAATGTAAACATTTCTCCTTTCTGCAGGTAAATGTGATTTACGTATTATGAAAGGCAATACCTGTACAGCATTTTGGTCTCATGAATTTGCATACAAGAAAGACAGACATGTAGCCAGTTCTCTGTCTTCCTTAACATTTAAAACATGAAAATGTGACTTTGTATTTTCAGTTCCTTCTTTTGTCCCTCTGACTTCTGTCAAAGTTGTTGGCAGGATTAATCACATTGGATCAGACCACTGAATTTAAAGAAGCACTACCCTCCTGGTCCTTCTGGTTTCCACACTGAAGTAGCATAATTCCACATAAGTATAAATTCCTAATTCATTACATTAAATTTATCTTTTTTCCTCAGTTTTGACCAACTGTTTGTGGACCAGCTTCAATAGGAGCAGGAGAAAACATGATGAGGGGAAAAGACCAGAATCACAGAGAAGGTCCAGAATGAAGAGAGGATGGAAACACAGAGCTATTTCATTTAGAGAAGGGTTAAATAGGAGAGAGCAAAGTGAGTGCAGGGAAAATAAAAATGGTTGAGGGATCATGTTTCAGTCTTCTCCTGTTTGAATTTTCTCATAAAAGAAGAAAAAAAGATAATTGTTTTGGATTACTTAGCCAGTAAAACAGATAGGCAGCAGCTGTGAAACTGAGAGTAGTGTTTTTCACAAGGGACAAAAGTAACCTGTAGAACTCCTGTAATGAAAAATATACTGTAAGTTCAGCAGGACTCAGGAGAGGATGGGACTTTTTGGGTGGAGTTCAATGTAGCCCCAGCAGCATCAAATGAAAGGGAAATGTGTGTGTCGAGGGTTAAATATATGACATGGAGGGAAGGAGGCGAATCAGCATCAGTAAAGCACTGATGAATATTTTTAGCTTTAAATATCTACTTAAAGCCACTCAGCAAATCACTTTGTAAGCAGCTACAGAGCTCTGAGGATGTGCTCAAGTTGGTTAAGTTGAAGCTTCATTTTTTAGTGTTTTGATTATATGCCTGGACACTTTTCCATAGTATGGAGCCTGAAATTGAAACATGCTGAGGGGTAATGTCAGCAGCAAGCATACTAAACATGAAATTATGAACTATGCAATACATCAGAAAAACACAGAATGCATATGTATCCAAAGGTGTAATATTTGAAAGCAATCCTCCTATTGCCATTGCTCTGCCTTCAGCTGATGAGACATAGAGCCTGCTTAATATACATGATTTTTGTCAGGAATCATGGCATGTTACTGACGTGACAGATAAAAGTGTATGACTTACAATATGCTATTTCATATGACTATAATAGAAATTATTTTATTCTGTGCTCACATTCCTTTGTTCTTGTAAATCTGAGACCTAGTTCAAGTCATTCTTGGGGACCTATGGCAAATTCCTAAGGCTCCTTCATATTAAAATATGTAGTGAGGAAGAAATATCTGAAAAGAAAAATGAGAACAAATTAAAATAGGCCCTTGGTTGAGATTTTTATTAAACCATTCTGACACATTCTTGTCTCTTATGTATTATGCACAGTTGTTTTGCCTTTCTCATCCAGACATATTTGCCTCCTCCTTCTTATTCAGCTTCTCCCTTACTTTGGCTTTGGATTCTCATAATCTTCCTCAGTGCTAAACAGCAAAAAAATTTCCTGCAAGCCTGGAGGACCTTCTCTGTTCCCTTTCATCCATCTGTATTATCTGCAACAGAAGTAGCAGCGATTCTAATTATGGAATTTCTGTAATCATTAACATTTTATAAATGATCTGTTTCTTCTTTGCAATGGTCCTATTCCAGCAGCAGATATTCTGCTCATATTTGCCTCTGTTATTGGCAAGTTGTTGAGGATTTGGGATTCTTGAACCTGTAAATAAGCTCCCTTCCCCCATTTCCTACATTCATGGGTACCGTTTTCTGTTAATCTCTTTTTAAAATGAGGTTTGTTAATGCTCATGTGCATCAGATAAGCAGGCAGAATATCAGAATGTTAGTAGATAAGTGAAAAGGGAAGCATTAATGATTTCTGTTTGCTCTTCTATACCTTTCACCTCAAAGTTGTGCAACTATTAAAAAAGACAAAAACAAAACAAAACCAAAAAAACAACAAAACAAACACACCCCCATCCTCCAAAAAAACCCCAACCCAACAAACAAACAAAATCCTGCCCCAAAACAATACCAGAATACCAGAAGCCCAACACTCTCAGCACCAATCATGCAATCATTGGTAGTCCCTTTGGGTAACAATTTTGTCACACCGAATACATTGTACTTGTTTTGAGTTGGAAATAAAAGAACATAATTTATCCAGGTGAAACACAGAAAAAACCCAGCATATTAAAGAACTTTCACAAAGCTGCCACTGATGGGGTTAAGGGAATGAAAGGTAGGTATGAAAGGTATAACATAAGGACTCTGGTATTGCCAGTATATAGTGACATCACACTACCATTTACAGCAAAGTCTTCAGCGAGTTTTGGTGACTTCCCTTGAAGCAAAGAAAGCAATTTTGAAGCTACAGACTATCTGGAAGTGAAACCAATATGGCTGAACTTTTTATACATCTCTGCAAACTGAAGTTTAGTCATTTTACTGGTAATGCAATAGGATGTGGTATCTCTTCAGTTGAAAACTTTCTCAGTTAAAAAAAAAATCAACAACCCCCAAAAAAACCAATTAATAGTAGGATGAGTAAAAATCACTGTAAAATAAAATGTACAAGGGTTTATTGTTTTTTTTTTCCCACTACAGTGACCCAGAAAGGGTATGAAAGGAAGAAATGGGATACCCATACCAGAGATAAAAGGCTTTTCCAATGAGTGAAAGATGCTTATCACTACTTCTGGTGGTATTCAATGATTACAGCACATGATAAACAGATGATTCTACCATAAAGGGTGAATTGTTTAGGATTAGCAATTACATACAACAAAGTTGTGTTTGATAAGATAGAGGGGAGATAGGGATGTAACGAGATAAAAACAAATAGCTTGGCTCAATGCTAAAGTACTCAAAATGATCAGATAGAGTGCCAATATCTAGGTGTTGGCTTCATTGAAAAATAACATCTGTTGGAGCAGCTGTATGGTTATATATAAGATAAAGAAGACTTCTTTTTAAGGAAAGGGCTTTAAACCAGTCCTGCTCGTTAGGGATTTAGTCAATTTGCAGTCAGACATCAACTGGCAGTTAAATTGGGTGAAGCTTGATGTCAGTGGTATGTATTGACTAAAATGTAAACAGCTTATTTTCTTATCTTCATGTACATTATACACTGACAGAGGAGGAAGAGCAGGGTCAAAACTTGTCTAAGTATATAGCATTAACTTAGATGAAGCGTTACTATTATTTGTAGTAGTAGTAGTAAAAAAAAAAATAATAATTATTATTATTATTATTGTTATTGTTGTTATTATTATTATTATTATTATTATTATTATTATTATTATTATTATTATTGCATGGACTGAAGCATAGAAATTAAGGTCTAGTTTTCATCTAAATCTAGCATTCATCTAGCATTCCCATAAAAGCTAAAGTTGTAGTTTTGAGGATTTCTCTGAAGTGGCTCTGCAGTTAAGGGAAGAAGATTGGCCTAAGGGATCTGCATCTGGATCCTGTCCAGATAACTAAAACATTCATATTTTTTAAAGTAATCTTCAAGTAAATCTTTCCATTCCTAAAATGATGAAATGGATGCAAGCTATCTGTGAATATCTGTTTGGATGCTGTTTTGGACTGATCTCTAGTGCTTTCTTCTCAGCAAAGTGAACTTGCACTCCCAATATTTGCCTTGTTAGTATTTCATGTCCTTCCTTGCTGTTGTCTTGCCTGTTTTCTGCCTTTAGACTGTCTTCTTCAGCTGATGCTGTTTGCTTTGTCAGACACAAAAGGATAATTCAAAAAAATGTCTCCCACAAATAAGTCTTCTGTGACCTTATTTTGCAGTGATTAAAAGAGTAGCTCTTAAATAGAAGAATGAAAAATCTGTTCTGAGATCCTGGTTAACAAGAGTCTTTTCTCCTGACTGGCGAGCAAGAGCTTATCTCAAGTTCAGTCATGCAGTGGTCTTAACTCCTTGTAGATTTAAAGCTGTGTTTTTATTCTTTCATCTATCTCACACAAGCCTTCCAGGCACAGTTCTTCAACCTCCCTTGTTCATCCAAACAATCAGGAAAAGAGCACAAGATAAGCTTTTCTGATTAGCAGAAAGAAACCAAGAACAAGCTTGTCAATTCCCATATAATAATCTTGTGTCAGGGGAGTACATATGCTTTTTCGATTAGGGTTTCTGAAGTTCCTTTAAAAGCACCAGCTATATTCAGTGATTAGGGGCTTCAGCAAATAGGGCCTGAGAGGCCTTATAATCTTCCAGTCTCCTATAAATGCATTTGCTTACTGATTTTCCCTTCTTTTCTCTATGTGTCTGTTGTTGCTGTCATTTTAATCTGCTCTAGAAAGTGAGTCCTAGAGAAATGCCATTAGTGGGGGAAAGACTGAGCTAACAGCAAATCTTATGCTTACTTCTGATGAAATGCTGACTTATTCCTAGTGGTGTCTAAAAGAGCCAGACAGCCTGGACTGAGTCTAAAGCTTTATTTTTTTAGATCTCAATGAGCAACACTCAGTTTGTAATTACATTTTGCATTAGAAATGCCGATATCCAAGCCAGGTGTCCAACCCTTCATTGACACTGAAGGGTTATTTCTTTTCAGTGATTTACTACATGAAATAACTGTAAGTTATTTGCAAGATGGTTTACACTTAGTTAATCAGGAATAAATTGCTTGGCTTTTGTGCTATTTATGTCCATCAGGTGGTATGGGATCTAGATTTCTGTTTTGAAGCATTGAGGGACTGTGTATTGCATTGGTGAAGGCTTTAGACTGTTATGTGAAATAAAAGCAGTTGAAGAAATACTGCCTGAATTATTACACATATCTAAATAATTAAGCCCCAGCTGCTTTCGCCTCCTGCCTGTAACTGCAACAAAAAGTATTTGTGATTTTAATTACTTAGAGCAAAATTCAAGTGGTTTATTAATACCAACATAACCCTAGGACAGAATTATAGTAATGTTTTGTATACACTTGAGGGGGATGCTGTTTGAAATAACATGCAAGGTATAAATCTGCTCTCCTGCAGCTTTTCAGTGGTAATCCAGACCTTCATCTGCTGGGAGTGGGAGAGAGAAGAAGAGCACAAAGTCGGTTTAGAGGGGGTTTCCTTGTTGCAGAATTCAGGAGAAAGTTTCTGCCATGGGTGCAGAGGCTGGAGCCTGTCAGATGGAGGTTCAGGGCAACTGAGTGGGAGATATCCATCTCTGGATATCCAGGCTGCCTCTGGCCCTCAGGTCTCTTGCCCCACAGTCATCCAGGCATCTGTGCAGTTCCTAGCAAAGATCAGAGCATGCCTCATCCTACTGTGACACCAGAAGCTGATGCTGCCCCAGGGTTATGCTAAGACCATTGGGTACCAGCCAAGGCAGCCTCTTATGGAGGGCAGTTGTCTCCCCATTACTCCCTCTTCATATCTATGTGCCGTACAGTGACTGTTCCTGTGGAAATATTTGACAAGACTGCTTTGCAGTCTTTGACAGGAAGGATACAAATCAGCTGGATTCTCCAAAGGATTTGTGTTGGTGACCATAGTGGATGGATCAAGCTGCAGCTGAAGAACAAGTCTGAAGCTTCTTTGCACAAGGACACTAACCCCTAACAACACATTATAGGACAAGGAGTGTCCTTTTAATTGAAAACTGGTTTTAGAAGTGTGTTGTTTACTCTGCTTGAAAGGAATAGGATCTGATTAATTCCCCTGCTCTATCAAAAGCACACATGGACTTTCCTCACAATAGGCAGTTGCTTCAGTTTTTCTGAATTAACCTAGCATTCTTGTTATTTCTTATTCCAATTATGTTTTGTATTTGTGTTCTGATGCTTGCCTGAACTATCATCCAGCTGCTTTTGACTTATCCCACCTGGAAGTCCTCACTTTACTTCTTTATCTTTTCTACCTAATGCTTTGTCCTCTTTTAGTTTTCTTGTGGATTCCTAGCTTACCATGACCCTCCCTCCAACTACTCTATAAGCTAATATTTTTTGTCTACATTTTATATTTGGTTTCCTTTTAGCTGTTTTATTATCACAATTTTACCAGCAATGACAGTTCCAACGCAGAGTGCATTGAATGCAATAACAAAGTTCCCTTTAGTTCAAACGAAAATCAACTGAGTCATGGGAATGTAAAACTATGTGTATAATCTTATTACAGATATCCCTGGTACTGTTAATTAATCATCCAGATTAATCCCCCAGAAGCATTAACCAAATCCAGTCTAGAAGTTGGGGGATTAATGATAAGCAGCAAGAAGGCTTTGCAAAGAGGTGTCCTGTTATTGTGTGAAAGTCAAGGCTTATAGCATAGAATGACACATCTTTGGTGCTTACAGCCATTGTCACATAAGCATGGAACTTGGAGTTTCTACTCCAGCATTTTTAGAAATTGTCATGACTATTTTAACAAGATCTATAAAGATTTAGCAGTTCCTACTAGCAAGAGACAGCATGAATCTGCTATAACTTCTTTCATCTCATACTGCAAGAAAAAAAGGCAAGATCCACAGATGGATATTCACATCTCAAGGAAGGCTGTAGAAACCATTGTTTTTTGAAACACTATGTAAATTGCAAGCTCCTTAACATTGGCAGAGATCAAGCTGACAAAGGATAAAAGCTGAGTATCATACAGAACCTCCACAAACAGCACATATATCTTGTGCCAAGGTGGGTGGGGAAAAAATAAGGTTGTAAATTTAGTTAATTACTGTAGTAAATTTTTGTGCCATAGTACAGTCCCAGCTTAAAATAGGTAGGAGCATGCAAGTAACTAAGAGAAACCATAATTTTCTTCCTGTTTCTCTCCTGACCTCCTTCACAGATCCTAAGGCTGTGGTTTCTCTGCATCTGCTGAAACCTAAGGCAATGTGTAAAACCTTCTCACCAATATCTGACCAGCATGTAAGAAATATTTTAGTCCTAAGCTGAATTTCCTATCTGAATAATTAGACATGCAAAGTTTTTGCGTATTTTAGATTAAATTCATCAAATAGCAAATATAATGTTATGGCCGTGCCTTGTTTATCCAAAGTAAATTGTTGGGAAAAAGCTTCCCATTTTCCTCAGTCTCAGCCCATTCCTGAATGCTTCTACAAACACAATGTTACAGTATAAGTAAAAGACTGAATTTAATGCAAGATATTTGGGGTAGATGATACTCTTTGCTGCCCATGCATTTGTCTGATATGGCTATACTTAATCTGTGCAATTATTCTAATTTTGCATTGTTATGAATCTCTTGACTGTATCCATGGTCTTTCATATAAACTACCTTCTTTCTCAAGGCACAAAGCAGCCCTCCTAATTTTCCAGCCACAACCTCAAGCTAGTTTCCTGTCTTCAAGCCTGCTCTCTTAATCAAAACTCCCGTGGCCTTGAACCAGCACAAAGGACTTATTCTTTCTCTGTGGTGTTGCCCATGAATAACAGTCACTATACCTTTGCTATAGGCATTCATCTGACATTACATTGTTCAGCAATGCACTTGTGAGGTTAAAATAATTCACTTTGTAAAGATGCATAAGATTATGAATTCATTTATGAGCATCTAGAGTATTAAGAGAGGTACTTCTTGGTCTACAAAGCACTGTTTCACTGTCATTTCAAAAAGTCATATTTAATATGTGACCCAAAGATTTTAATTATTCTTGCACTACTGCTAAACAGCAGTAATAATATATTCACCCTCTGCACTAATAATAAAAGGCATCTTCTTCATGAAGAAAGTGTAATAGATTACAAATATTAACCTGTTAGATATACTCTGACCATTTTATAACAATAATGCTTGATTTCTGAGGGCTTTTTAGCATAGGATCTCAAAAGCACATGAAGAAAGTAGCCAAGTTTTGTCCCAAGGTACTTGTGAGTAACTGGTGGCAGCAGTTTAACTCAAGCCTGGTGCCACACTGATGTCAGAGCCTGAAATGGAGTAGGAGGATTGCAGTGCCACTGCTCATTGAACACACTAGTAGTACTTTTAGATTTTGCAATAGGCATTTCCACCCCAGCACTTTTCTCCCTTTTCCTTTTCCCAGTGTCTGAAGGCATATACTCATCTAGGAAACAGGCTTATGTTGCTGTCTCATAATAAGATAGCTGGGACCCAGCTATATTAATATGTGCCCTAATGGCAGCTGAAGGAAGTAAAAGGAAAAGCTCCCCCCAAAAAAAGAGAAATAGCCAGTGGGCTCAAGAAAAACAATTGCCCTCAGTGAGAGTGGGAGATTGGAGTGATTAGGATAGCAGGATAGGGAGGACATAATTACAAAGCACGTGGTGCTAAAAGGCTCATCCTATATAATTTCTTTTAAATAATATCTGTGCTTGAAGGGGGAACTCAGTGTGCTAAACTGATTGGTCTCTCTGAGGGCAATCAGCACAGCTACTTGCTTTACACATTTCAGTGAGAGTTCCCAGGAAAATTAACCTATTTGCTTCCAGAGATCTGACTTGCTGCTTCCTGAGAATTAACCCAGAAGCCCACTCTGCTGAACCTCACTTGGAGCTCCTGTGAGGAAGCAGGGCAGATTTAGAAAATCTGGGGAGAAGCTGTGCCTAGGACATTATTTTTGATCCTCATCTTGAATTCTTCTGGACATAGCACTGTTATTGTGCACAGTCAGAAACTTAAATCACAGAGCAAAGGGTCTGAGAGCTTGAGAGGTGCACAGCTTCTGGACAGCTACAGCAAATTTACTTTGAAGCTGTAAATCATGAGATCTAAGACACTTCAAAAAATCCCAGTACTAGCTGCTAAAGACACGTGATGGACATGAACGGTTAAAAAAGAAGGCACAATTTAATCTTTTTTTATTATTATTATTTGTCTGTGTAACTTTTTAAGTGGATGTGGCATTCAGTTCATATTGCAAGTTCTTTAGTATCAGCACTGGGAGGAATTTGACAAAGGAAAGACAAGAAAGAGAAAAGATAATGCAAAGGAAAAAAGAACTAAAGAAATATTTACAATAAAAAATAAGAAGAAAGACAAAGTGCAGAGTATACACAGGAGAACAGGAAAGAATGTAGTTATTTAAAGTGTTTAAAATCAGTCTTCCTGGTAAAAGGGCAACACAGGAATCAGTCTGGATCTGCTGCTCTTACACATCCTTGTATTTTAGATAGGCAGCAATTTTCTTCCTGGTAAATATCTGGCAAATTACTTATGTAGGTTGAAACCTCTCCATTTCACAGGCCATTGGGAGTGCTTAAATCCTACCTAATCTTTGGTTCAAACAGCTGGCAGCAAAACTTAAATTGGACAGATTCTGTGATTTTCATCCTAGAGCACTGTCTGTAAAAACAGTGACTTGAAATACAGAATATATCTCTTCAGAAGTATCTTTACTGTTATTTTCTGACAGATCTTTGGATGCCCTTTTTCATCTCATCTCTTGTTCCTGTCCTGCCTGATACAAACTGGGAGGGCAGTACAGAGTTCTGTAAATATTCAGGTGAGAACATGAAAAAAAATGTGATTCTGTCTTCAGTTCTTATGGTCTGTTTTTGGTTGTTTGAGGCCAGGAGCATGTGCATATTTGCTCAGACAGTTCTGAAAGAACCTTTTTCTTGAGGACAAAAGGTTGCCTCAAAGACTGAATTTATGTCTTTTCTTTCTGAGTCAGAGGCTGAATGATAGTTTTTATTTTTTTTAATTGTGTTTTTAGGTTTTAAATATTTTAATTCTGTTTTCATATATTCCAACTTCAGATGTTTTTCACCTACTTTTACTTCAACACTCAAAGTGTGAGCTATTGTCAAACATGGTCTCCTGGCCTTTGTATCTTTGTTAGAAATCAAGTCCTCCTAAACTGAGGTGCTTCAGGAGTGGAGGTTTAACTCAGCTTACACACTATTTATGATTGCAGAGAATGTGCACAAATACATTGAAATGCATTTCACATTCAGTGCTTTACAAAAACAACTGGCCAGGAGTGGGCTGGTGTGAAGAATGCAGAGGTGACACCCAGTTATTTTTAAAACTGTACATATCTTAATGGTTAAGAAGTAATTGTTGCTGCATTGTTGATTGTGTAACAAAGTATTTTTTTATTATTTGAGGTGATTTAGGTCTTGTAGTCAGACATGTCCCATATACAAATACACAAGGAAAAGCAATTGCCAGATAAACCCAGGAGGGTGTTAAAACTCTGAGATTAAATCTAGCTTTTTTCTTATATCTTGTGAAATTCACCAGTATTATTTGAAATGCAGCTGTTCTTTATGCACAAACCAGGAGAGCTTCTCATAAAATATTGGAAATAGTTAATATTTTATGAGACCTGGAAATAAAATCCAGCAGTGCCGTCTCCTCCAGTAATGCTTACAGCAGTTATAAACAGAAGGTTGAAAAAAAAAAAAATGAGAGGAAGACATTCTCACCAGGACTTTGCATCTATGTCTAGGAACAGTTGGATATATCGTCGTGTATGTGTCATGTAGACAATCTGCAGCCCTCATGGACACCTCACATTTCCCTGTTATCTGTAGCACTCTCTTCTGATCAGATTTGAAGAGAAGGCATTCAGGTATAGCAGTGTCTGTGTGGTGCACCCTGCTGAACACCTTTGCCCAGCGAGGTCTGTGTTCCTCTTCTTCCTTTCTCCTTCCTTTCACAGCCTTATTCTGTGAATTCAAGACATGATACTAAATGTAACTGAACTGTTTTGGAAGAGGGAAAATTGGAAAGACATTGTCCCTACAGCTAGGTTAATATTGCAGAGAAAAACTGTATGTAAATTTGACAAAAATGTGAATTTGTTCTGACTGGAGGTCGTGAATGTAGGAGGCTGCAAACAGAACAGAGGTGGATGGTCACCAGACAGAGCATCTCAATGCAGATTTCAGAATGACTGGAGGACAGCAACCATTACTTCCAAAATAGCCAACATTTGTGTTAAAAATGTGCTTTTGATATCTGTTTTTTGAGCTGGGAAATAGATTATGAAGTTATTAGTTAGTGTAGCAAACCAAAAGTAACACAGCAAAGAGACTGATAATTATTTGTGGAGAATATTCACCAAATTACTTGAAATAGTAGAGGAAAGAATACTTTTTTTCCTGGCAGGTTGTGGCCATTGTTGGTATTGTGTATGTGTTTGACTCCTAGCACATGAATTCTTTCTGGTATGAGATGGAGCCTATTAGGAAATTGGCTACAAGAGTAAAAGTCCACACTCCAGTTCCTTTCATGTTGCTAAGCACAACAATTATTGCCCTCAGTGGTAAGGTAAGCACGTAAATTAATAAATGTCCTATTAATGAGTACACTAAATATGAAAATGTCTGAACTGGGGAAATACCAACTGTGCCTGTTAGCAACAGGGCATTGTGTTTCATGTTGGTTAAACAAACTAGCTAACAGGATAAAAAGCAAAGGCTGTAGCACACATAACTGAGAATTTAGTTTTGTCTTGAACCTACCTTTCTATGTGAATAAAGCATCTTTCAGGAAAGTGGTTATGATCCATAGGTTTAAAAGCAGTGTGATGCTGAGAGTTAGCACACTTGTATAAAGGTTTATATATACAAAACCAACCTAATTACTATTAATTTTTAATCTAAAATGAAGAAGGGTAACAACTTGAGAAAAACTAGTTCCATCAAACAACAGTCTACAAATTCTTCAGACTGGGCAAATTCTGACTGCCTTATTCAAAAATTTTAATCTGACCTTTCTTTTTCACATCCTTGCTCTTGATTGGTAACAAAAATCTGCCTTCTTCAGTTTCCAAGGTCTGAGAGCTTCTCTCCACATTTGTAAGCTGTCCACAGCCCAGACATCCACCAGTTTCTCCTCCATTTCCTCCTGAATACAGGAGGGGTGTTTTAAAGGTAAAAAGACATAAATTTGACTTGAAATTTTACCCTATGTGTATCAATTTTGCATTGCTTATACTGTAAGATGCTAATGGTAAATGAAATGAAATGTAATCCAGCAGTAAATGTGTTAAAGGCTGGGAAGGTGGGGATGCTGCAGCTACAGAAAGTAACAAGCCTACTGCCAAATGCAGCTTTCACAGAAGAGTCCCTGGAACACAGTCCTCAGGCACCCCAGTCTTCATTAAATAAACACAACTTTTTTGTTATTGTGATATGTGGCTGGTATTTTTATGCACAGTGTAAGACAGGGGCCTAGTGTGGATGTCTGGTGTAAGTGTGTGCCTGTAAGGGCGGCAAGAGAAACCAGAGACTGTTAAAATGCTCTGGGGCTGGAGTTGAGCAGAGCTGTATATGAGTCAGCTGTACTTCACACACACATTGGGCAAAAGGTTTCCAAGAGCCCACAAGCAGTTGGATGTCTCTTCCCAGTTTGAAACCAGTCTTAGTTGGGTACCGAATGTCCTCAATGGCTCTGAAAGCTTCTCTGGGTGGCTGAACTGAACACTGAGGAGCTTGAGTGCTGTGGCTGTGCAAGGCATCATCATCAGAGGAAGGAGGACAAGATGCCTCTCAGCTCTCCCCCAGCACCAGCTGCAGAGGGGGCCAGCCAGCCACAGGAGAGACTTACTGCCATACACGTCTTCAATGTTAAATAAAACACTGTGAGCCTGAAATGTGTTAACAACTCTGCAAACCCCGAAATATTACACGTGTGCAGGGTTAAAGTAACATGTCATCCAAAATGCCATCTTTTCAATGTGATTTTCTACATCAGCAGCAGCACCTTCCCAGTAAAATAATGTACTTACCTTGTCTTTCCTTTAACTAATAAGAGAGCCTAAGTCTTTTAGAAGGAAAGAATATAAGTGTTCAGCAACAAAATATCCTTCTAATTCTTATGACCATCCTACTGATTACAAGTGTAACTAGAAGGGAAGTCTGATTATCCTTGCACAGCCATTTACCTCTGGGGAAAATTGATGACATTTGGATGTTAAATGCTGATTTTCTATTTTCCTCTTTATATAGCAGAGGCTGAGATGATACTGGAAGATCTGCTCAGAGCAGAAGCCAGACAGTGCTCTCCATGTTCTGGTGTTACTTGTCATCTGAATCTAAGGGAGTCTTAAATTCTGTGGCTGTATTTTAACTACCAGTGAGCCTGAAGTTCCTTCCCAAAGACAGTGTAAAATGAGTTAGTATTTTATAATGTGCTTTGAAATCCTCAGAAAACAGGCACTTGCAACATCACAAAATATTTAATGGACAGGACTATCTGAGGTGAAAATCACCTCTCTTTATGTAACTTCTTTAATTAACCAGAAACCAATTGAACTCTGAGACTAAAGAGTGCAGTGAAACAAGATGGACTCATGGTTCTCAAATGCCTATGATCTGTAACATCCCAGGAAGCTGAATTTCTTAGACAATTCTACTAAAAAGAATTGGAAATAACCATAAAAACCAGGATTGTCTTTATTTCATTTGACCTGAAATTTAAGCTGATATTTTATGGTCTTAGCACCAAGTACATGATTATTTTTTTCAGAAGAATCACTTTGAAAGTAGCCTAATGATTTTTGTATAAGGTTCATCCCAAAAGTTGCACAGAAGAGGCATAGGAAGTGCAAAACACCCTGGAGCTTCATCAGGCTGGAGATCAACCAACAAGAGCCATGCAAACTAATAGTGTGGGTCTGACCCCCTGAGAAAGCTTGCCTCTTAAATATAAAGAACTTTCTAGCCAGCAGAAGTAGGGTGGTGTTTTCCCACGGTTTCCTGAAAAGTCTGTCAGAACTGATTTTCAATAGCTACTATTTATATAATTAAAGAATACTTTGGAATGTTTGTGGAGCATTGATGGCCGCTCAGTCTTGTTTGCAAAGTACACTCATTTCAATTTGACCAGACCTTAAGAAATATTGAGTATTTGCACCTTGTCTGCTGACGCCTCTCAGTTTGGAACCTGGTAAATCTGCAGAGTATTTTCATAGCCACATAAATAATCACAAGGAGTAAAGGGTGCTGAGGTCACTGTGCTCAGCATCTTGTGAATTCTGGTGATATAAATATTTTTTACATCTTTCATACTCGTTCATTATGATGTGTTCTCTCCTGAATCTCCTTGCATTGTTAATTAATGCCAGTTAGACTTTCTGCTCTGACAGAGGGGTAGCTCTATCACACGTTGTTGGTATGTCATGATTGGGGAATCTTAAAATTATTGCAGAAAAAAACAAAAACACTCTAAAAGGTTGCTGCATACAAGCAGCATCCAGTTGTGACATAGGACATTTTATTTAACATGTGTCTGTATGGACACACTTCGTTTCGTGCCTCACAAAGGAGTTGTTAAACTGTGTTAAGAAAGCTGTAGAGTATGTGACTGCAGGTATTGGAGTATCATTGGTAAATCCATGGAGTATCTCATCTTGGCTGCTGGGTCGAGTTTCGGTCTCCCTCAAAAGGATACAGCAGGAACAGAAAGGCTGTGAGGAGGATGGCAGAAATTACTAAAAGCACGGATGAAAATTGACCCAGAATAGTGGCTGGACTTGAAGGAAAACAAAGGAGGGATAATAGCGAGTAAATCATGAATTGGTTCGGGGAGTGTGAATTCTCCCTTCCTTCCCCTCAGACAGCGCGAAGAGAACTAAGCAGAGCGCGACGAGCCGGGAGCCCTTTTCGTGCGGTGCAGCAGCCCAGCGCCGGCAGTAGCCCAGGGCTCGCTCCGGGGAACCCTGGCGCACCGGCGGCAGCGGGAGCGGTGTCCGCAGCCGCATTACGGTCCCGGCTCCCTGCGACCTCCGCCGGAGCCGGACCGCGGGGCCGGCGCCGTCCGGGGGCTCCGCAGCGCCTCTCGCCGCGGCGTCCGGGCGCCTCCCCCGCCTCGACCCGGGGGGCGGCCCCGGGAGCCCTGGGGGCGGGCGGGGGGGGCCGTGCCGGTGACGTCGGGTTTGCAGCAGCCCCGAGCGGCAGCGGGCGGGCGGGCGAGCCCCAGCCCCCGCCGCCCGGTGCTGCGGCAGAGGGCGGCGGGCCGGGAGCCGAAGCGGGGAGCGCCGCCGAGGAGGGCTCCGGCGGCGCCAGGATGTAGGCGCGGGGCGGCGGGGAGCTGCCGCCGGCGACGGGCTCGCCATGAAGAAGCATTCGGCCAGGGTGGCCCCGCTCAGCGCCTGCAACAGCCCCGTCCTCACCCTCACCAAAGTGGAAGGTAAACGACGTCGCTGGGAGCGGGACGAAGGTATCCCGGGAAGACCGGGTACCGCGACCGGGGATGCTCCGCGGAGACCGGGTTCCGCGACAGGGGATGCTCCGGGACGAGAGAGTGCGGTGCTGGGGCCATGCCCGGCGGCGGGGGACTGCGTGACTCGTGGGAGGGCGGTGAGAACCCACGGGGCGCGCAGCTCCCCCGCCGCCGGGCATCGCCGGCGCTTACCCCTGTCCGCCGCCTTTCCCAACCCAGGGTCTTTCCTCGCCCGTGCTCCAGAGGCAGAGCACCTCTCCGGACCTCCCCTCGGGGCTCGGGAGAAGCCCCCAAACCCGTGGGCAAGTACCTGGCGTGTAGGACCCTTGGCAGGAGGGAAGGAAGATCCTCGGCAGATTTGTTCTCCCGTCGTGAGGAACGCAGCCCCGCGTTCCAACCATCTGTCCTCACCTCTATTTACCAATCCAGCTGCATGGTAGCCCTGGAGTTAAGAGTCTTATGGCCAGGAGGGATGTAAGAGCCAAAGAGCAATGGGGGCTGGCAGACCTTTAAGGAGCACAGGGACCTTTGAAGACTTTCATGGATGGGGACCTTGAAAAGGACAGTGATGTGTTCAGGAGGGTTCCCTGGAGAGATCTGAGCGTGAGGAGCTGTTATCTTGAGTAGAAACCTGTGAGGCATGTCCTAGAGATGGAGGGGTGATGCAAAGGCAGGGTGCAGGTCAGGAAGAGGAGCCTGTCTGAAGGATGGACACAGAGCTCAGTTCCTGAAGAAAGAGCAAAGGGAAAGCTGCTGGTTTGGGGGATACCGCTGGGGTATGTCGTTGGTTGAGAGAATGGAATTGGTGAAAGAAAAAGGTTGGCCAGGGGGAATGGAAGGAGGAGAGACAGAAAAGGGATGAGCAGAGTGAGGCAAAGAGAAAGAACAGCTCAAGAAAGGGAATGATCGAATGGTAAGACATAAAATGTGAATGTGAGACTCCAAAGAGAGCTCATGAAAAAGAAAAAACTAATACTGAAAAACTGAGAAATTAATAAAGGAAAAGAAAATATGGTAACAAAAGATTTGTGGAGCAGAAAGTGAGAAAATGTAGAAATGTGCAAGAGGAGAAAAGGAACTTAAAGCATCATGTAAGAGTGGAAAGTAAGGGGTACCTGAAGGTTCTTATTTCAGTTCACAGAATATTCAGCTGTTGCATTCCTGTAATATTAAAACCACCTACTGCAGAGACAGGAAAAGGATTCCCAGTTTTCTGATGGAAAGATCAAGCCTGATCTTCATTACACTATAATTAGAATTTTAAAAAGCCCTTGGAGCTGACCCCATGCACAGTAGAGTGTTTCTCTCAAGGTTTGCATTGGAGGCTCCTCTGGGCAAGGAACTCTCCTTCCTTTCTTTTGGTGCACTGCACAAGCTTTATGAATCATAAATAATAATAACCTACCAGGTTCCAGCTTTGAAATGTGGGTCATCTCATTCCTCTTTTACCAGTTCAAATACAGTTTATTACCTACCTTATATAGAAACAGAAGCAGAGCAATCTTTCACTGTGCCATAAAATTGAATCCTTTCAAGCATTTCCATGTCTGCTCTGCATACCAGCTCTCAGATACCCTGTTGCTGCCCACCAGGGACTTTGTTGACCTAGTTGGACTTTTCCTTCTTTACTTCAGATTCATTTTTCCTTTATCATCAGTGGCAAAAATCTAAATTGCCTTGATGGTGTATGATAGAGCCTGGAGTTTCTTTCCTTCTCTTTAATGAAACAGACTGGCTCTGTTTGAGAGCTTCCTTTTCCAAACCAATTGACAACATTTCTTTTCAGACTAACATTGACTAATTTTGCCAGCTGGTATTAAAGCCATATTAAAAAAAATAGTAATTTAGTTATGGGCAAAAAATAAAGTGAGACAGCTGGCACACTGTGGACTGCTGACTTCCCTTGGCCTGGGTGCTGTATCTCTGGCAAAGATTTGTCTTCCTCTGGTAGTCCAAGTCCGTTGCAAAGGCGTAGATAATGCTACAAGAGCAAGACAGCAAAAACTTTCATCTGCTTCATAGTTACGATTATTTTCTCCCCTATCAACCGTCATCACCATCAAAGCGTTTCAAGGATCTCTGGCAGAACCACTAGGAATATGTTTCATTCTAGTATGGTTAGCCAAGAGGAGCCTTTCATTGATATGCATTGCTGTAAAGCCCTCCAGCATTCCTTCTATTTTCCTGCCGGTGCAGTGACTTCTTTGCTTTAAAAGGAGGATAAGGACTTTGTGCGTTCAGAAGCGTGACTGCCATTTCGAATTCTTTCGGAGATTGAATCATCAGTATGCTCGGAGCCTGCTGTACCAGCACTTTTCAAGACAACTGTGTCTACATGCATTGCTCAGGCAGGCAGTAACTATACCATGTGTTTTCTGTGCCTGGTACTACTGTACACCCTTCATATTTTGAGAAATGTACCCTTGGTGCCTGATTTGTGCTTGTTCTTCCTACTGCTGTTTTTGTCACCAATTTCTGTCCACACTGCAGTGGCCATTCCTCTCAGACCAACCAATTGACTGGTTTCACCCTATTTGTACATGAAAGCACAGTGTGCTTGGAGGACTGACTTCTCTTCCTCAGGAAGGTAAATATTTCCATTCTTGCTCTGCATCTTGGGATCTTCCAGGGACAGGTAACATCAGCTTTGACAAAGAACTGCAGAACAATCACCACATGAGAGAAAACACATCCTCCACTTAATTAGCCCCTACTAGGAGCTGCTTATTCCCAGGCTTTCATCACCAAGGAAATGCTATTGCAGGCTCCCCTATAGCATATTTCCTCTGTGCTGTTCTGTCAGGAATGAGTGCCTGATGATATTCCAAGTTTCTTATAAGGCAAATGACACCTCTCTGCTATCAATTATTGCACATAAACATCTAAACTGAGTTGCCGTGGAACCAGATGCTGACACATGTTCAGCTGTGGCAATGCAAACCTTGCCTGCATTGCTGGAGTTGCAGGGAATTTATATAAGTACAAATGAGAAATAAATTTGGCCTTTAGTATATTTGCATGCCTGCAGGGAGTTCATCACAAGCATATCAACACTGTAATCCCTTTAATAATAAATCTTTTTCACTTCTTTAGCAAGTACAAACTAAAGATCCCAAGCACAGCAAAACCTTCCATGAGCAGCAGTCAGCTTCTTTAGAGAGGAGATTCTTATTATCCTCATTTTGCAGATGGAGCAGCTGAGAAACCGCAGAATGAAGCAAGTTGCCTAAAAACAAGCAGCACATCTTTCCACAGAGCAGGCAAGAAAAGACCTACAGCAGACAGGAATGGACCCCCAAACTTCCCACACATTGTGACCATGGGAGGGCCATGAATGGAAGCAACAGGGGTCAGAAAAGCCTTCATTTATTGAAATCGGTGACTAAAGCTTCCTTTTCAGGAAATAAGCTCAAATGCTTCATAAATAAATTTCTGAATAAATACTGTGTAACTGTTAGCAGTGCTCTGCTGATGACATCCAAAGGTTTTGGTAGTCGGGCAATGCTTGTACGACTGAGCACCAGGGCAGACCTTGTGAACATCTCACCCAGAACATCACAAGTGTAGGAGCCAGATTTGGTGTCCACTGGTCTTTTTCCCATGAAAGCCACACATGACAGACCTGTGCAGTGCTCATGCATCCTAGAAAACAGAAGCAGCTGGTGAACAGGAGAGGCCAGTATTTTGGTGGTTCATCCAGGGCTGTGGGTTTGCGTGTGCTTCCCCACTGAAGAGGCCTTGGCAAGGAATTTGTGTCGGCTTCTGCATGGAGAATGTAACTTTCAAAGTGTTCACTTTTCTTCAGGCTGCCTCTCTGCACAGGGGACAGTGTTCAGTGTGAGCAGTCAGGGCACTTTAACCCACCTGGTTCTCACTCCTTAGCTATGGTAGCAGTTTTCTCCCTCTCCTGTCCAGAACTGGTGAAGGTGATGGTGACAAGTTTGCGTGAATGGGGTTAAAGTTTGTTGTGTGCCTGCTTCTCCTTTGCACCTACCAGTATGCACTCCATTACCGCAGGATAAAGATAATGTCACTTACTCAGCTGACAGAAAAGCAGTACCCTCTTCTGTGGGTACTGAGTGTTAAGTACACATGGACAGTAATTACACTCTGGCTTTCGCCCAAGGCAGCTTTTGCCCAATTTTTGTATTCCTTGCAGTATTTTCAGTTAGCACAACAGCATATTTGAGCAGATAGCCAAGATCTTGTTCCAAAGGCGTGAGGAGTTTCTTGTTGCATAACACCTGGCTCACTTCCCAAATGGCACCATGCTTTCTTAGGCTTTAAACAGCCTCAAAATGAGCTGCTCTTAGCTGTGCTAGCTTACTCACTTACTTACTGGGGAGTCCCTCTAGCTTATCTTTGATCACGTCCCTGGTTGTTTTGTTTTGTCTACCATCTCACCGGTGCAAACTCATGATTTATAGGTTTGGAGGTGACTCATTACTTCTGCACTGTGTCCATTCCTCAAATGATACAAAAATAAAATAATACCATTTTGATGTTAGTAAACTAATGCCAGAGCAGGAGTTTCAATGCATCACAAAGCAGGAAGAGAAGTTATTAAAGATTTATCTAAGCTTCCTTACTTTAGTGGCTGAAATGAGACAGTGTGTACACACAATGGATGAACAGTAGTTTCATTTACAATGACGGAATTTAAGAATGACAGCATCCATTGGATCGTCTTCACAGTCCTTCTGTAGATCACAGACCATTACATTTCACCCACTTATCCCTAAATGAAGCAAGGTGCATTTTGTAGTCATCTTGAATCAATTTAGGCATTTGCTTTCAAAAAATAAGCAGATTACTAATCCACCTATTTAATTATAGGCTTCTCCCATGAGAAGTTGGAACAAGAACCAGTAAAAAATAAATATAAAGTCACCAGAATGCGTTATTCACTGTCTCCTGTATTTTAATTTTATGAATCTTGTGAAAGAAATTTTGTCCTTCTTTTCTGATGGCTGACAATCGTAAACAGTAGGATTTGTAGCTCAGTATAAGAGCCAGAGTTCCGAAAAGACTCCTAGTTCAACATAAAAGTCTAAGTTAGCTCAACGTATTCCCCAGCAATTTCCCAGCAACAAGACACATATATAGGATTATTTATGTTGTTGCTTTCCTAGCACATTATACTCAGTACAGCACATTCACTTACGTAGTAAGCAGCTCTCTCCGCTTGGCTGGAGCACCACTGCCAACCTTTAGTCCACAGCCCAGTTAATCTTTGTTAATTATAAACCGTGAGATGCCACTGCAGACCTGGATAGCATCCTGCGGAAGCAGGAATTTGGCCAATGAAAGAGTAGGTTTACTTTGTAGTCTTCACTGAGCTTTGCTGACAGCCACTGCAGCATAAGATCAAAGGCAACAGGAAACAAGGTGTTTTTAGCAGTGCAGAGCTGGCTTGCTTCTAGGCAGAGCTGCCCACCATCTCTTGGAGAAATCAGGTACCCGATTTCCCACGTTAGCTGCCTGGTTCCAAACACATGGATACTCTCTATCTGGACATAATGTGGAGGTATCCAGCCTGGAAATTTTGTGAGACCTTTTCAAGGTATGAATTTTGACACGAGATCAAGCACCCCTTTGGTTGTATATACAAAAGTTGTATGTTGACTCTTCTGGAAGTATTAGGTATACATTTTGTTCGGTATTACTGCTTCTGACCCTAAGCCTCCTCAACTGAAAAAACCCAAACAAGTGTGAGCCCCATAAGCCTTGTCATTCAGTCATGGAGAGTACAGAAGTAAAAGCTCAAAATGCCTTTTCCACGATCACCTCAAATTCCCTAGCACAACTCTCTGTAAGGGTAATATTTTATTTGTGACTGAAAAAGGCATGAGTCTGTCTTCTGTAGCTGACTGAAACAAGTGAGGAATAGTGGGTTGCAAAACCCTTTCTCGCTGCAAAGAGCATGAGGCAAGTATCAGAGAGAAAATAGAAACTAGAATTTTTGCATGTAATGTATTTTTGCTTGGAGTTATACTTGGTACTGAATACCTCAGTGCCCACATGGGCCTAGCCAAACCTGTATTTTTTTAAAGGAGACTCATCTTTTGATGAGTTTGCTGCTGAGAGGTGAGGAGGCATCTCTTCTTCCTTCCAGGAGATCATTGAGTAAACGATGTGGGGACTTCTGTGGATATATGTGCATTACTCTAACTATCGTGAGCACACTCAAGTCCACACTGGTACCTAGTTATTGGTTGACAGAGAACAGATACTCCGGCTATCTTGATCTGAACTTAAGACCTAAGAAAAGCATTGTGTTTGAGGTTCAATAGCAGGTTAAGCCTTTAGCTTCTAGGAGAAATTCAGGTGGAGTTGGAATTCACTATGGAAGAAATCAATGGGCTACAGCAGAGTTTTCTGTCTTATGTTATGTATGCTTACTTGAAAGCCAGGCAGCTCTGAGTTTTTGGAAGCTCCTTAAGAATGAAAGAACATTAGCTTTTTTTTGATAAAGTGCAGTCAGCAGAGCCTCCACAGTTAGCATGAATTCACTTATCTCCCTGTACATATGCACTGATATAAATGTGCTCTTTATATTAGTATATAAGTAATTGAATTCCCTTGGAGATAAAACTATTACTCAAGAAAGACATGTAGCACTCAAATGCCTGGATAATTATTGCAGTAGTTTCCTGCAGAGAATCCAGCCTGTGTTTTTACCATCTCTCAACCCTTAGTTCAGTCTCAAATTTGAACAGACTGATCAAAATTTACCCAGAATACAATTTTGCTCATATCTGATTTTTGTTCTAATAGGAATTCTGCTTTCATAACTCCTCAAAGTAAGTGGTAAAACTCCCAGAGACCTCACCAGGTAACTCACTATAAGATTCAGTTCAATTTTTATTTAAGAATGGAATGCAGAATAATATCAAGAATATGTAACTTATAATCAGGGTTACTCCTTGCATGTGGTTACTTTCCAGTCCCACTGGAATGCTTCTGCTGTAAAAAGTACCCAGTATCTTCCTTTTTCACAGTGGACTCCGGTCAAGAATTCCAATTAATAATAAGAAGGACAGCATTTAGGGGAATTCCTCACCTCATAAAATTCAAAGTGGAATATCATAATAAAGCCCATTCGAATGCAGCACTTTTAATGGAATTTCAAGGCAGTTGCCTCTGAAGATGAATTAAATGGATTAAAGTCCAAATTGCTGCAGTCTGAAGTTGATTACTTTTCAGTTCTCTTTATATATCACTAACAGGAATTAGAATATGTATTTTGCAGAAAGCCTTGCTGGCACACTTGACAGAGGCAGAAAGGCATATGTATGCTAGGGAGGAGAATTTGGCATATCTTCAAAAATATGTGGAGATGATTTAATTCCAGCTCTTAGTAAGTTTAGATCTAATATTTAGCACAGGATAAAACAGGAATTAATATATATTAGCCATCAGTGATAAAACCCACTATATCTGTGAATAATGCTTTAGGATATGAGAGTACCTGCTACAAGAAATTTGGGCCTATTTGATACAAATCAAGCTACATAGATGATCTGGTGATATCAGTAATATAGGGCAGATTTCCACAGATGAGAATCACCTTGATTCTTAATGAACCAAAAGTCCTATTTTCTACCCTGCTGAAATTAAGGTGAGAGGATCAGACAAGTTCAAATAGCCTGCAATAGATCATTGTAACACTTTAATAATTACCTAATTTATACTATGAATTTCAATAGCAGAAGAGGGTCTGAACTCAGAATGTTTTTTTCTTGGTTTTTGTTCATGCAATTTTCCCTATTTTCATATACATACGTCTCTTATTCTGCAGCCTCAAGACCTTCTGACCTAATAGGTTAATACCCTAGGTTTGTTCTTTAAAATAATTCTATTGTGCACTTTAAAACTTATTTTCCATATTAATTTATTCTTAATTTAGTAATGCTATTTCATGATCAAATTAAGTAAAATTATTATCTCATACTGTAAGAGCAAAGTATTTAAAGAAAGCACTTTAAACTTTTCTCAAATAGCATCTAAAAATCCATTCATGCAATGCTGTTGTTGACCAAATATTCTAATTTAAAAACTGATTTAATGAGGCTTTATGGGGTTTTGTCATTTTTCCATTGTGATACATTAATTGAGATTCAATAAAAAACAGAGAACTGATCTTTTAGACCTTCAGCCCCGACCATGGTTGGAAAACTGGGGAGCTGTAAGCAAACCCAGAGTCATTCCAATGCTATGTTACAGTCCCACCCACCAGCCACCCACAGGGACTCACAGCTTTCCTGTAGGAACCTGGGAGCAGCTTCCTCAAAAATCACACTCAGCTGCCATATGGGCCTGACCAAAAGTCCGTCGGGTCCTGCCTCCAGCTTGGTGGAATTGAACAGGAACATGTATTTTCTAGCCATTCATCTCTCACAGTGTGGGTGTGCTGACAGCTGCAGCTTTGCCAGATGTAGGAAAATATCTTTTTTCTGCTTTGTTCCTAGTAATTTTTTGGCAGTTATTTTGCTTTTTTCACTGCTTTTCAACACTGACTTGCCCTTCTCTATGTAGCATCCTTTGAGGAGTTCATGATCCCTGATGGCCAGAGCCCATCACTGAGTGTGCAGCATGTGGGTTTGTTTATTCCCACCTGCACCTCTTTATCAGCACTCTTCTCCATCTGCCAGTGTATGACCCAGTCACACAGTCTGTCATCCCCTGCAGCTGGCCACTGCCCTTGCTGACCTGCCTAACTTCACATCATTAGGAAACTTTGTCACCTTGTGGCTCACTCCCTTGGTGAGGTGACCCTGGTTAATGGTGAAGAGTGCAGTTCCCACAGCAAACCTCTGCAGAGCTTTGGCTGCTTCCCCCATTGCTGTGTATACTCCTCATTGGTTTCCTATCCTGTACTGAGGCTTTTGTCCATTCCAGCACTTTCCCTGTCTGCCTGTTTTCTGTAAGGCTCTTTGGAGTGGGATTTTATTGGGAGCCTCTTCAAAACCTGGAAAGGGTAGCTGCATCTCCTTTATCAATGTGCCTGTTGACTGCTGTCAGAGAACACTGGTGAGGCTGCAGGATGAATCATCCAGTTTGCCCAGAACATAATGCTGTCCTTTATGCCATCTAAGATGTCCATCCTAACTATTGCTCACTCTCTTTAGCACTTACCACTCTGTTTCAAAACTAAGTTGGCAGGTAAGTGGCTGAAACCTTTCCTTCAAAGACTGGAGGTGGAATATGTGCCCCTCTTCAGTAGCTCAGTGCATAGAGCAGCCTTCCACCCCTCTGCTAGGAGAAGGAAATCCATCTGCCAAAGAAAGTGGCCCTCCAAGGCCAGGGGAACCCAGATAGCAGCAAAACTGGTTGGCTCAGAATAGAAAACATCCTTACTTACTAGGAAAGCATAAATTCAGGAAGTCATTTGCCCAGAGGAGAAAAAGTGAGGCCCTAGCTTTGTTCCAGTGACTACAGAATGGAAATATTTCTTGGAGATGACTCCTAAAATGAGAGATGGGAACTCTCAAATATGTCTTTGAATCCTGACAGAGTCTGGGTGTAAGAGAGGCACTTGGGTGTTAGGAGTCAGGGTCCTTTGGCATGCCCAGGAGCAAATTCTTTGGCATCTGATGAGCTCTAATGGGATTGTGAGGAGGCTACAGCTGCTACAAGCAGCTCTGGCAAAACTAGAGCTAATTTGGAAAATGAGGGAATGTCCCTTGATGCATAGTTGGTCTGTGCATGCTCTCACTACAACTGTGCAGGAAGGTTGATACATGGAGATTACTGGCTTCCAAAATGAAATATTAACAGTTTCTCAAAACCAGACACGAGGATGACCTGTGAGAGGAGAGGCCATCACTGACAATGGCACAAGAAAGCTGCACTAGGTACTGGGTGGTCCACCAGGCAACGAGTGAGTCCCTGAGATCTCACTCTTTAACGTGACTGACTGCGAAGAAAATGCCTGGGCAACAGATCTGAACAAATATCAACATTTTTCAGGTTTAGACAGCTACAGTGGTAATTAGAGATGTAAATCACTTCATGAATTTGGTATTTCGTCTTCTCTTCACAGGATGATGTCTCAGCTGGTTTTTAACAGCTTAGTTCAAAAGTCTTGAACACCTAAATAATGCAAGGTTAGTGTGGTAGGAACGGGATAAAAATCATGGTAGTCAGGAACAGGATACAAACAAAATATGAGGAGTTTGTGATTCTGCTACTGAGACAAATGATATTGGGTATCCAGAAGTCCACCATCAGAAGCCATCATGTGTGTCCTCAGGTGTGTTAGAACGAGCTGTCTCCCACTGATATCCCCATGTAGTAGCTACTGGGTGAAGAAGTCACACAGCATCCGAGGCTGTGAGAATATGCCTTGGGTAGCAGCTGGCCCTCATCTCCCTGCATGTCACAGGTTTCTAGAGCTCTAATCATGCTGAGGACCAGGCACTATCTTACAGGACTCCCCTCAGCTCCTTCTCCCCTCTTTATTATAAGCATATGTTTTTGCAAGCTTTACAAACTCGTTCTGCGCAATGCTCAAGCAGTTACAAAACATTTGACAGGCTGGCAAAATGGAAATATCTTCAGGATGTCTCATTTATAATTGTCAGAGACCTGTGAGGGTTTTTCTTTTTATCAGAACTTTTTTCCAGAAGCCTGATTTAAAGAACTGTTTAAGAATATGCTTATTTTGAAGCACATTCCTAGCCTGGGGAACCTGTAAGAGTTGTGCATTATCATTAGGTACATGTTTTGGTCCCTAATAAGCAGGACCTTAGTCTGTAAGGGTCACTTTCTCACTCTGAAGGGTTGGAAAGGGCACCCAGCACTTGTGTAATGCTTTTTTGCCTGAGTTGCTGACTACTGACAGCAGCTAAAGCAGGTCACTGATGACAGCTAAATATGTTCATGTGGCACTGCACAGCTCTGAGTCCACCAGCGCTGTCTGTGGTGGCTTTACCCTCTGTTCCTGACAGCAGTGGTGGAGAGGTGGGACTCATCTCACCCAGCTTCAGACACCCACACCAGAGACACCTACTTCCAGCTTGTCGCCCCAGACTGTTTAGAGCTGGTAGAGAGAAACAAGCACTCAGAGGGAGTGATTCATCTGGCTCCTTTTAATCATCTACTTTAGGAGGAGATAAATCGTGCTATGGAAATGTCTTTTTTCTGTCTACTAACTATGCAGAAAGTGTAAATCACTGTCTCAGATACACAAGTCGTCACGGCAGATGTCTCAAACTAAGACGATGAATGCCACCCTTGGTTTTTATCAGTATCATATTTTTAATACACACATTTAGGTACAGTGTGGGGCTACAGTAACCCTATAGCTGTCTAGCTGTGCACAGGAGTCTTAAGACTCTTGCAGAGACTTTAGAAGAGGCCAGGACAGCCTATTTAAAGGTGTTACTTTAATGGTTTAATGGTGTAGTTCTTTCCCATGTGTCTTGCTTCATGGCCTTCAGCTGGGTCTGGGGAGTAAATAGCGTGGGTATAGATGGGCCTTGCTACAGGTATCCACAGTCACCTGAGGGGGGTCTTAGCCATAACATAAAAAACAGAAGGACAGCTGTTTTCTGAGGTTAATGGCATTGGCAGTAGCTTTGGAGAATATTTCCTTGCTTTGTTTCTGAATGCCATGGGAGAGAGGTTGGACCGAAAGGGAGGGAGGAGGAATGGTTCCATTTGGGATTTATGAAAAAGGAAAATGCATGAACAAAAGGGACAACAAAAAAACCAAAACTAGTAAATAGGCATTTTTCCTCTACCTCAGTATCTTAATTTGTTCTTTTGGGGGATACAGTAGCATACACGTCAGCATGCTGCAGGAAGCAATGGAAGAAACACATTAAAAGTCTGCAGAAATAAATTCTTCAATGTCCTGTCTCATCGATTCTAAAAAGACATTTTTCCATCTTTAAATTCATGTGCATTCTGTTGCCAGCTGACTCTTGTGCAGTGTTAGAGAGAAAGAAGCTTTTCACGTATGTGTTTAGTGTCACCCCATCTGTGCACATGTGGTTTGGGTGAGGAAAATGTCTCCAGAAGAGACACAGGGACTAGACAAGGTAAACTAAAGATCTGGATTTTGTGTTTGCCAGCTGGCAGGCCAGTGCCCTCCACAGTAAATGAGGGGATGGGACCACATGAGTGTATATCATATGTAGGGTCCACCCTCTTCAAAGAAAATCTATTTTTTGGGGGCAGATTATGTCACAGGTATCCTCCAGGTCAGTGGTGCATCTACTGGAAAAATCCGTGTCCATTTGGCATCTAACTCTCCAGCAGCACAAGCAATCATGAGGACACAATAAAGCTTCACTGAAAGATACTACAAATACTGACAGATGTTACAAGTCTCAGCTTGAAACTGTTAATCATCAGATAGTGATTTTTACCCCTACCATCATGAAATCCATTGTGCCTGGGATAAGTTTTTAGTCCCTCCAGTCTGTAAATACATCAAAAGCATGGACATCCCTAGAAAGTTAACCTTTCAGGTGCAAGTTCATTTTAGAAGTCATAGATGCAGTATTGGCTATTGCTGAAAGCAAATGTTTCTGTTACCCAGACAAGTAATTTTGCCTATGTAGCAAAAGAAAACATCAGAAAATTCAGCTTTAGGGAGCAACTGCCATGGAACAGAGTAGAGGGCAGTGATATTCAAGCTGTCCAGATGAACTGCTGACTCTTGTGTACATGCACAGTACAATGGTTACCTGGGCAGGTGGCTTCAGTCCTTCACAGGGGGGAAGATCTTCACCACAGTGTCTGTAGTGGGCTGTCTGTCAACACTGTATTACCAGATGTTGTCTGGTTCATCAGACAGTTGTGAGTGATTCTCATTTCAGAAAAAATAACACAGCTTCCATGTTGTGAAGCCCCACAGCAGTGACTCATCTTAAAATCTCATATATCCTAGTGGATTTCGGCACATTCCCTAATGTTAAATATCTTCAGCAGGAGTGGTTTAAATCCTGGTTTCCTGTTTCCCCAGGGAGTAACTGCAGAAAGATGTGAATGGCAGATGCCCCACTGTCTCTCTCAAGGAGGAGGACCATTTTTGCATACCCCTCCAAGCAGTTTCAAAAACATAAACTCTGTGTGAAGTTGAGTTGATACAGAGTCACAAACTCCTCTTAAGCTCTCATTTGGCACACTGGCTTCCTGAATTTGTTTTTTCTGTGCCCAGAAACCCAGTGGTCCAAGGGAAGAAGGATGAAGAAGGATTCTGTACTTTTTTCGGGTGTGTGAAGTGTTTGGTGTTGCAGTGACAATGCCCAGAAGAAAATCTTGAGTGGAAAGGAAATATTTGGTAATCATTCTGGGACTTGTGTGGAGGATAGCAAAGAGAGCACTGGCAACTGCCCATTACATGGTGAAGTTAAAAGAAATGAGTGTACCCTTGTTTGGTACAAACTGAACCCTGACACTAGTTTGTGCAGCAAGTGAGGCAAGAAGCATTAGTTACAAGCAATGCATTACTAAGAAAATGCTTCAGAATTATATTGAATGAGCTGAGCATTAATAGGCGGTCTGTTTTTCAATTCAAACATTTGACAGGTAACCAAAGGTAGTAACTTTTCCATTATGTATAATTATAATGTGTACAAGGTCACATTAACTTTGGACAATCCATTGGCTTGCTGGTGCATCTCTTGTTATGTGGGAGGCTGTCCACACAATCTTCTATTGAAAACTGAAATAAGTGGAGAGATCAGAAACATTCTTATCTCTCTGAAAGCCACACAAAGAGGCTAGATGTTTATGTCTTGGCTGCTGTACATTCTTTTTAGATATCAGGCCATCAAACAAAGGCCACAATCCTTCTTATATAAAGTTATAAAATATATCTTATCTTGTTATTAAATACAGCTTTACCAGGCAAACTAATGGTACTTTTAGCTCAGATCATGCATTTCTTATCTGTAGGGAAATAGCAAAATAGTTCTTTCCATAGAAAGAAACATTTTCTTTCATAATGTATTAGATCATATAAATACAAATTTAGGTTAGCTTGAAATAAGAGATTTTGCATTCCACATACTAATTCACACCAGGATAAGGAAGGATTTATTTATTTATTACTTTTTAAATTTTTTTTTTTTTAATGGGGACCTCTCTTAGTCTGCCTTGAATATATATGAATGTTTGGCAATATCACAGTCTCTCATTGTCCCAGTTTAACTTACATGTTTTCACCGTTCAATGCATGCAGTAAATTCTAGACAGTTTTGAAGTTGTAGATTCCTGGATTTCAACATGGACTACTGTTATTTCCTGCTTTAGGTAATGGACCAACTAAACTGCAGTCAGCCTCTTAGAGAAATCACTGCTGAGTGCTGTGTGTGGGTGACTGACAACTTCAGCAGATGTTGAATGGGGTGAAGTCAAGAAAGGCAGGTAGAAAGCCCTAAAGGCAGTGGCCTGCTACTGAGGTCTGCCAGCATGTTTTGATCTCTGTGAGAACTCAACCAGCTAACCTCCTTTGCTCATTCATTCAGAGGCTGGAAACACTTTTGACTGACAGCTGTAAGATATCAAGACTAAGAATTCATGTTTGAGGGTTGGAGGGGCAAGGTTTTTAGGTGAAAAATTTCCAGCAGCATGCTAGGCTTAGTTATAATGGGACAAAGCTCCAGTCCAGCCTCAGCTGTGCAGGACTTGAATTAAAAAACCTTAGGATTGCCTGGTCAGAGATGGACTTTGTGGTTGGTCTGGTTTTTGCCATCTGGCTACAACCACAGGAGACCTGTTTTTCCAGGGATCACTGAAATGCCTGGTGATCCAATTCATGATTAATCACATGCACTATTTATGTTGCAGTGATTTTGCTTAACTTCAAGATTAAATATGTTGCCTTCCCTCTCTTTTAAGAAACACCATATTCCATAAACTGGCCATTTCTGCATTTTCCAAGACAATAACAATTTCAAGTGCTGTTATAATCCCCCTTGCTGCTTTATCAAACTCAATACCACATTTTTCGTTCATTTACACATCCCAACAGCGCGAGTTTAAGTGGTGTGTTAAGCCTTTCTATGTACATCAAAGCAACATGTAATTTTCACTTTCATTTTACCCAACGGCTTCTAAATCTAGAGGTGATAATTGTTATTTGCATTCTAATTATGCTTCAGTTCAACCAGAGGCTTTGCAATGATCTAAAAACAAAGGACATTTTGTGGCAAGATCCGGTGGGCTCCTTTGCTCCTAAAGCTCCACGTGACTTCAGAAGGGCCTAAGATTTGAAAACTAAAATGCAGGATGGATTTCCTTAGTAAGCCATGTGTTTTCTCCTCTGCAGGGGATGAGCGCTCCCGGGAGTCTCCAGCCCCAGCCGAAGCACAGATGCAAGCTGGGGCGGAAGGCGGTGGAAGGGTGAACCGCTGCTGCTGGAAATGTTCCGTGACGCAACTCAAGAAGATTTTCTGGGGTGTGGCCGTGGTCCTGGGTGTCTGCTCCTCTTGGTCGGGTTCAACCCAGCTAGCAAAACTGACCTTTAAGAAATTCGATGCACCCTTCACTCTAACGTGGTTTGCAACAAACTGGAACTTTTTATTCTTTCCTTTGTATTATCTTGGACATGTTTTTAAGTCAGCTGAAAAGCAGTCTCCAAAACAAAGATACAGGTATGGGAGCTTCTGTTTTTAATCCTGTGGCTCTTGCATGCTGCTCTGCATTTCACAGACATTTTGTTCAAATCAGTCAGTTCCATCAAACTTGTGTTTGTATCCTCTCCAGGTCTGTTAAAGGATGGTCTGAGTTCATTGTGTGTCCTATGTTAGGTGCTATTATTATTCCTAATATAATTTCACTCCAGTAAGAAATCCAGATTTATTTCCAACACATGCAAGTCATGTAATGAAAGTCTGCATTTTCTGTAGTTATTTATCCAGAGTTTTCTGCAAACATTTTTTTTTTAATTAATATCTCTTTCCCCTACCCATGGCTGACTTCTGTGTCAGTCTCTGAGTAAGTTAAGATTTTCTTTTCCAAGCTCAGGTCTAGAGCAGAGCCTTGAATAGCTGAACAAAAAGAACTGCAGTATTTTCCTGGCACTACGCCCTTGACATCAAAGGCCAAGCTCTGATCCCAGTTAAACTTGAGCTGTTATGTTTATTTCCGGGAGGAAGCGCAGTCATAACCAAAGGCAGCACTTTGTCTTCAGCACACCTTGTCGTTAGAGCAAGCCAAACCCGCAAAGCCTGAGTCCTTCATGGAAAGCCCTGAGTGCCTGTCCTCCGTGAGAGGCTGAGGATGCTCTGTCTGCTTGAAGGACTGCCTCTCACTGAGCACTCCCTCAGCTCTGCTCTGCTCATTTTGGCCTGAGAGGTGTCTGGGACAGATGGGATGACTCAGCCATCAAGATGTCCCATGTCAGAGAGCTTCCCTGATACGTGGAAGGATGTGAACAACCTTTTCCCCTTCTGTTACACAGTGGGGCTCATAGACTTTTAATGAAGTAGCTTAGAAAAGTAAACAGTAAGAAGTACACATTTCTCAGCTCCCAGCTGCGCAGCAGCAAGGTGGAAACTTACTACATGAAAAATCGAAGAAACCACGTTACTCAGGAAACGCTCTACCTCAGATGTCTAGGGTTAAGAAATTTTACTGCTTAGCCATCATTACGATTTCTTCAACATTTACATAATGTGGGGGCTGCAGATAATGGATATGACCATTCACCACAGGTTCTAGAGCAGGATCTAGACATTCTAAAGGCATTTTGTTGAGTGCCGTGTTTCCTGGATTTCAGTTTTCAGGTTGTATTTGTTCACAGCAAATGTGGTTGCTTCAGAGATAAGAGGAATATGGAGGTTACAGAAAGCTACAGCTTAATCTAAAAACAGCAACAAATGCTAGCCTAAAAGCAAATACCTTTTTATTTCTTTGGTTTTAAGTATTTTTCTTCCCAGCTGCTCTCAGATAATGTTTTAAATACTGCTGAATTCTGGGGTGAGCAGTTGTGGTTTTCCAGTTCCCTGGGGTTAAAAACCCAGAGCACTGTACTCATTGCTGCAGTAAATTGATACAGTTGGTAGTTTTATGTCTTTCATTAATTAAATGAAGGCTGAATTGAAGAGCAGGTGCAAGCCCTGCAGCCTGTTTGGGATGCAGGGGGACATGATTAGCAGTAGGTTTGCCCAGGCTTCATAAAGAGTGTGTGTTTGTGTGTCTGACAAGCAGACTGAATAGGGTTAACTTAGAGAGGTTTTTCTGGGTGTCAGGGAAGATGTGTGCATTTGGAGATGCGGCTGCAGCTCCCAGCTTTGCTGCAGGTTTGGTCTGTGGTTTGGAGCAAGTCACTGCAGACCTCTGATTTCCTTGTACTCTCTGTTCTTTTGGAGGAGCCAGTCCTTCAGGGAGGAGGGAGGACTCCCCCTTACCATGTATTTACCTAGTGTCTGCCTCAGCATGTCCCCTATCTACACTGAGGCGTTTTGGTGGTGCTGCACCAAGTTACTGTGAAATTATTTACTGTTCATCTGTTTGCTCCATTACAGCTGTCACGTGTATATGGCAGTAAACCCAAGCATTGCAGTCCAGCCTCACCTCCTAATTATTCCTCCTTTTTCCATGTTATGTATGTGTGCAGATATATAAAGAGGTGCACAGGGACTTTGCTCCATATGAAGCATCACCATCTTCAGGAAAGCTTGCAGACCAGGCATGGCTGGACACAGTAGGGAGATATTTCACAGACTTCTGGGTAGTTAAAAGAAGACAATTGTGACCTAGAACTGTAAAAAAACTGGCATAATCACTTTCTATTTCTTTTATCCTTCACTTTTATCTATATTTTACATCTTACCTGAGATCTCTGGCAGGAATTTGGAACAAGATAAATTAAAAGGTGATAATGGGAGAAGGTGGAAATATGATATTTAAGTCACCTTAGCAGTGAAGTAGAAAAGGAAGGGGTTCTCAGATTTTGCCTACACAGGCTGCTAAAATCCACAGGTACCTAATGTTTTTTGGCAGGAAAGCTCCCCCAGGACACCTACCCACCCACCCCAGCAGGACTGGGCTGCTCAGCCTCCCCTCCATGTGGCACAGGCAGTGCTTTCACACCGCCCCTTCCTGAAGGTGCTGGAGCCAGCAGGTGTGCTTTGGCTACCTCCCTATACAGTTATAAGGCATATAAAAATCAGCAACCACCAGGAAAAATACACAAAAGGGGGATCATAAAATGTAGCAACAGTGAATAGATGTGTAGTCCCTCCTGCATAGATTTTATGGTTTATTACAGTTTTTAAATTCCTATTGTATTGTACCAGTATGTTTACTATGAAGTAAATACATTAATTTTTACATTTTGTAATCTCACAAAAGAACATACCTGTCATGAACATAAACCAGTTTTCAGCTGGTTTATGACAGAAAACCAGATGGGTTTGTTTTTTTTTAATAGGATGTATAACAGTAGTAAATTTGCCACCAAATTTTTTTAGAGACACATTGAATGTAAGAGCAGGTTTATTAAGTTTCTTTATCAGATTTTGAGTACTAGGCCACAATGTGAAGTATTAAGGACTTATGACTGAACCATATTGCATGGTAAGGAACTTGCTGTTTTATCTGAAGTAGACTCTCAGCATGTCCACACTGTGGGGAGAGAGCCACTCTTCATAGCAAACCAGAACTGATGCATTCACTTCTAACTGCTCTGTACTCCCTGTGCAGCTCCATCAAATGCTGCCAGGGTTGTGCCCAAGTGTAGACTGCTCAGGGAGAACCTCTCCCATGGTTGCTACCAAAGGTGTCGTGGCGCAGGACTGTGTGCATGGAAGTGATACAGAGAGCTCTGGAAGGTCACAGAAGAGCATGCCAGGGTCAGCATCACTGCTACTTCTTGTGCAAGTGCTCACTACCTTAAAATGAAATTACTGTAACTAAATTCTTACTCATTTCAACCATTGTCCAGCCCAGAAATAACGCATGTAATGATTTGTGCACCTAATGCATCATTTAAGAGTACTTCATACTTTCTGCTTCCAAACTGCTTTATAAAATGACACATTTAATCTGATGAGCTATCTTCCATCATACCTACATTATTAATTTATGAGGTAACATAAATTAAAAGCACTAGGGCTTAAAACTCCCTGGCTACATGAAAGATTAAATTAAAATCTCTGCAAGATATTGCTTAGCTTTGTGTATCTCTGGGCAGAAAACATGCCTTTTATAAAGATTCACCCTCTGTGTTCCAGCTGGGAGGAATAATGGAGGGGCTTGTTTACATTTTAGAAAACTACCTCAGAAAGCTTGTTTATTTTGATGGTATAGTCTTATCTAATGACTTTTTTGAGAAGGAATGGAATGGGCTTTCAAGAATAGTTTGCAGGATTATTTACTTATAGTTTAGGTCTTGATTTTTATTTTGTAAAGCTTTAGAAAACACCAGAAGCTAGAACTAAATCTCTTCTGAAACCTTGAATGCACCTGATATGTTGGGTGTCTGAATGAAAGAATCATCACAGTGCAGTCCCTGCACTGATCTGCATCCACATTTGAACGTGTTTGAGAATGTTCTTTTTCACTGATTCAGAGTTTTGTCTATGTATTGCCCCCAAATTATCTGTCATTCATCTTCCAGAATTTGAAGATTTTTCTGTGAAAATAAAGAAAATGTTGCAGGTAACACTGAAGTATTGTTATGTATTTGAAACTGAATCAAAATACTGGTGCAACAATGGTAGAGGACTTACTCTGATGTACCAACATATTGACTTCACAAAAGTCGCTTTTGATATGTATGCCCATGGGCTCAGAATTGAGATTTGGTTCTTCAGGGACCATGAAGTTTCAGTGCCATAGCTTCACTTGAGATTCAGGAGAATGTGGGCCAGTTTCTAAATGTGTTTCACAGGTGTGAAACAGGTATTCACAGGCATTCACAGGTATTTCTGCTGTGATGGAAAAGACGAGACACTGGCCATCACCCCCAGTGATACAAGGACTTGAGTCCATTAGTTTGATCCTGTCTCATATGAAGTGCAATTCACTGCGCCGTGGATACTGCCCTGCTTTTCTGCAGCAGGCAGAGAACCCCACTGGTAACCAAACCCCTGGCCATGATGAAGCTCTAAGGGGAAAGAAGGTCAGAGCCATTTGGCATGACTGGATGCTGTTTTACTATCGATTTTTCGGTGGTTTGTGTTCGTGAGTCTCTCTTACCCAGCAGCATTAAAATGTTGCAGTGTGGTTAACTTTTGGCATCCTGCTGATTTATATTACTACTTAGATGGGAGCTTCGCCACCAGAGCAGACAGCATTAAGAGAGTCATAAATAAGCTGTGGAGGCATCAAGACATGACAAATGCAAGTGTTTTTAGCAAATGTCACCCAATGAAACATGTTTTCTTTCAAAAAACTTCAGTTTATAAACTCTATTTGTCTAATTCAGAACATTATCCTTAAAATACTACCTATTTACTTTGTGTTCCTCAAAATAAAATCACTTTACATTTCAAGTTCACATTAGCTTCTTATGGAAAATAATAATGATGATGATGATGATAATAATAATAATAATAATAATAATAATAATAATAATAAATAATAATAAATAAACAACCAACCCAGAAACTAAATAAACCATTGAAATTAGAAGAGAAAGCATCTGATTCTTACCAGAGTTCAACCAGTTAGGATTAAGTCCAGATTAAATCAGTTTGCTGTCTAAAACAAGAGATCAGTTTGATCTCTATGGTCATCTGTCAGGACTCACCTTTGTGCTTGGTATCAAAACAATTAATTAAAATAAGATGTGGATATTGTACAAGAGGTTTATGATACTTGTAGTCATCTTTATCTGAGCTGCTGGCAATGTTGTGTTACTGATGGACTACTGTATCACTTCTCTGACTGTTTTCAGTGAATATGCACTTTTCAGTGCTGGTGGGCATGTGTCCAGCCTGCTGTCCCTATGGCATCATGCGTGGTCGTGGGGCATCCATTTGGGCTTAGCTCAGCTGAAGCCCAAGCCACTGAGCTCAGGGTGATGCTGTTGTTAACTTCTGTTTCTCAAGTCAAGTATTTACCACTTTTTGATGAAACCTGCAGTAGCTGCTGTTTCTTGTCTATTGAAGAGGAAAGCGTGTCCCCATGCGAGGTGGGATGGGCGTGCCATCACCCCACAGGGGCTCTGGAGGTGGCTTCTTGCTGCTGCCTTGACAGAATACAGCTATTCTGTACTATGGCCAGATGATTCCATGAGTCGTGGTTCCAGCTGATCTTTGGGGACACTTGTTTTCTTAGATGATTAATGTCATGGTCCCTTGGTCTTTATACCTCCTGAAACAAAATTTTCTCAGCCAGCTCTCAAAAATATGCTCTACAGACTGCCTGTTCCTGAGAAAGTAACAGCTCTAGAGTTTTTCTACAGTAGCCTCCTGTTCACATCGGTCTCCTCTGAAGACAGTACTAGGGGTTGGATTAGGGAGGAAATGTCACACTACATATTCCAGCACTGCCAGCTTGGAGCTGAACATCTGGTTTCCCCACAGAATTCACAGGGAGAGCAAAACCTACTGCAGAAGCACAAATATGAGGCATGTCGGGTAAACAGGAGGGAAAGGCAAGGAGAAAGATACAAGGCCATGGTCAAACTGGCTGCTAAGTGGAAGCCCTCCACCATCCCAGATTTAGGCACCTAACTAGAATTGAGATACTGCTTGTCTCAATGTCTTCCAATGAAAAGCTTAAAAAACTGCTCCTGGACCACGGTGAAGGTGATAATTTTTCTCTCCCTCAAATGCATGGTATGGAGCTTGGTACCTGCATCAGACTCTTGATGTGACTGGCTGAGAAAGCCACAAACTTAATAGCCCAGTCTTAGCTTCTCTGGAGGTAGCTCTCACAATGGTAAACCTGCATGGTGGCCTCAGGAACATGAGGTGACATTCATATGCTTATCTCCTTTTCTAAACCTCCTGGAAATACCTTTGAGAGATTTATTTTAAAATTCTGTTTGACTGATTTGCTAATTCCTTCTATTCAGGTAGCTAACACTGTCTCTGAGAACTCATGTCTTAGCTTTTGTGAAAAAATGGCCATGGGTCCTTCTTTAGGACACCAGTCCTTTCTAATTTAATCTCACAAATTATACTTGGAGTTTGCATTTGTTTTTCAGACTGTGATGTTCTGAAAAGAGCTTAACATTCATGTCCTGTGAAAAGCTTTCCCTTAATCTGAAGAGCCTTCATCTGTTGAGAATCACCTCTTCCGGGCTTTTGAACTATTGGGAAGTGCTAATTTGAATAAAAATTGGCTACTGCCTGATCAGGAGAAGCCCACATTCTTTAATCCTGAGCCTGGTTTGCAAAATCATTCCAAGGATGATTGAATTAAGTATGTCCTGTAATTTTGTCTTGTTGTTCCATTACTTTTGTCTCCTCTGCTGTGGCTTGAACAGATGCTTCAAAATAATTACATTATCTGCCCCCTATGAGGTAACAGCGCTTGAGGCAAGGACTAGAAAGAAAAGTAATTGTTCTTGTTACCTGCAGACAGGGCATGTGCTATGAAAACAATGTATTTATGTAATGGCTTTTGCTTGGAAAAAAATGTTGTGTCTTGCAGCACTGAATGATCTCTCTCTGGTCAGTAGTTGAACTGCATTTCATTAACACTGCCTCTGGTTACTTAAGCAAGCTGCCAAGCTCCCACACAGCTAAGGCTTTTCTCAGGAGACCTCAAGAGCAAATCTGCCTCTGCTGGTCCCACCCAAGATGATCTGACCTCTCTGCACTCACTGAGACCATGGGACAAAAGCAAGCCAGGCTGAAGAGACCTCGGGTCACCTCCTCCCTTTCCTGCCTCCAGGCATGACCTGCACACACAAACAGAAAAGTAGCTGTATTTTATGGCTGGAAAAGGGAAAAAAAGAACTGGGAAAAGCATGTGTGATTGTGTTTGCTGCATAGAGGATGAAGCAGAAAGCTGAGGTGAGCATGGGTTTGCTGTTTTTCCAATCATCACAACATGGAAGAAGGTTTCACAGGTGGCCTTTTTGAAGAATGTTGTTTACCTTGGTCACCACACCAAGTGCCTTGACCCCCAGTGCACAAACTCATTAAATGGGAACTGTCCTAGATAGATTCTCCATGATGTTTACAGCAGCAACAAAAATAACAACAAAACCCAGGAAGGAATGATAAGAAATTCTGCTTTTGTTCTTTCAGCGCAGATCTGTGTCAAAATACCTTGAAGGCATCTACCTTTAAAGCTGCTTTAAAAAAGGAAAGTGCATGTATGGCAACAGACTTTGTAGCTATAATTAACAGCTCTCAATAAAGATGGATGATACAGTGAGAAGTGTTGGAGGCTGGCAGTACTACAGAAGTGGAAAAAACCTATTTGTCCAGCTGCCTAGTGGTTATGGACTGTGTCCAGATTTCCCAGGATTGTTTGTGTTTGTATGAAAAGACAGCCTCATATAAATGCACATGTACCTGACTGACAATCCTGCTCAGCCCAGGTCTCCTGGAGCTGGCCACCCTTGCTTGCCAGACAAAGCTGTAAGTGGCAAAAAAGGACAAATAGCCAAAGGTGTAGGTTGGCAGCAACAGAGGTATATGAACAGGGCATCATAAACTGAAAAACCCTGTCAACCAGCTACATAATGTTGTCTGTATGTCTGTATTACATCCATAATGGCTTTTGGTGGGAAATAATGTTAAGGTATGAGCTGATGGGCAGACAGGTTCATATATGTGTTCACACACTCATGTACAACCATTTTGTTTTCCAATGCTAAAATACCTTTCCAAATAGTAGTTTGTTGCCAGAGAATCCGATCCAAAAATGGGAAAGCCAAACAACGTACAGTTTTGTTACCTTGTTCACCTGCTTTGGGTGACAGTGAAGACTGCTTCTCTTCATCCTGGCTGTAGAAAAGGAATCAATCTTCCTGTTGGTTTGTTTCCCAGTCCTTGGGGTCAGGGCTACAACACAGTGAGTTTAAAGGAAGGAGCTTCATTGCCTTTATGGCTTAATGGTCATTGCCATATCGTTTGGGTCTCTTGCCTAAGCAAGCCTATGCTAAGAGTCCTGTGGCTCATCATCTGTTCCCTGTTCCTCATATCTCTGACTGAGCTCTTCCCCACCCAGAGCTGGTGTTGGTTGCTTGTGGTTTGTTAATTTATAAATTGTGTCCCCTCTTTTTGGAACTGGGAGCTTTTTTACTCATTTACTGAAACTGTTTATTTCACAAGCAGTTAGAGCTTGTTGCAATGTTACCTTCAAATATCTTCAAAAACCTTCCACTGCCTGAGTGTAACATTCAGATTTCCACTGGGGGACTGGGCTTCTGGAAGCCTTATGTGAAGGGTTGCATTCTCCATCTCTTTCAGCATCCTCAATTGTTAAGCCTCAGGGATCTCAAATCTCTTCAAGCACCCATGAGTCCCCCTTCAGCAGCAGAGTATTATTAACCTTCATGTAGTACATTACTAAGGTGAGACACCTTGGATGATATAAATCCAGGTCCATTTGCTAGAGAAGGAGTCTTACGTCTTTTTCTTCTACATCATGTGGCATTTGCCCTTGCACTGTATCTGAAAAAATGTTTTGCTTCAACAAAATACTGCACTTTTTAAACTTAACTCTCCTCACTGTATCTACTATAGAGGCCAGCCAGGACAAATGAAAATTGTATCTTGCACTGAAACTGCAACTTTCCTCACTAGTCTGGCTTATTATACCTTCAGCTGGAGTACATATAGATTTCCAAGTACTGAAAGATAATTCTTCCAATATGAAATACTCCTATTCAATAGGACACTAGAAAATAGCAAAAAATTTCACCTCTATTTTCAGTACCTCTTAAGACTGACTGGAAGAAAAATGAAACTACAGCTCTGTTATGTTGTCTGATATTTTTTCCATCTAATAAGTGGTAGTCTTGTTAGACCATCTCACCATGATACCCTGAACATCAGGTCACAGAATCATGGCATAATTCTAGCTGTTGAGGCCTGGGGAGGCAGCTCTAGTCCAACCTGCTCAATGCAGAGCCACATCATATCTGTCTTTTAATTTTGTTAAAGATTAGTGGTCTGCAGACACTGAATGAGGCAGAAGTGTTATTAAATGTAGGTGTGCTTTTATTCTGATATCTTTTATTGTGCTGTCTCTAGGATATCCCAAAATTACACGTACCTGAACATATTGCCGTGAATGTACCCTTTCTGATTCTGTTTTCCCCTTTTTGCCGCAGCCATCTTAAATGTTTTTCTGTCCTCAGGCAAAGATATGTTGATTCAAACAGGAAACATTTGATTTTTTTATTAACCTTGAAATTTAAAAATAAATTGTATTAAGCCACAAAATGGAGAGCTTAACTTATTTTTAATAATCAAATAATTTTTCACCTAGCATTTTCAGTATTCCATGAAATTCTCTCTATTAAATGTGATGGGTACAGGCAGCACTTGACCCTATCTAGAATAATTCCACTGAGCCCCATGACAGAATGCTGATTTCATCACAGAATGGCAGGGATCTTAAGGATCATCTAGTTCCAACTCCCCCGCCATGGGCAGGGACACCTCCCACTAGACCAGATTGCTCAAAGCTCCATCCAGCCTGACCTTAAGCACTTCCAGGGATGCAGCATCACAGCTTCTCCGGGCAACCTCTTCTAGTGCCTCACCACCCTCACAGCAACTAATTTCTTCCTGATTTCTATCAGAAATTGTCTGTCTGACTGAATATTAGAAATATCAAGTTAATAACTATTTAGATGTACTTTGTCTTGCAGAGGGAAGCTCAGGTTTTTACCAGACTGAAATTCACCTTGATCCTCCCCACTACTTTTTTTGAAGTTTCTTTTGATTCTCGAGAAGTGAAATAGAAAAACTTAGTGTTGAAAAATTGTGTGCCAGAAGAGGATGTAGTGACATACAGACCCCTGATCAGCTGCTTTCTGTTAAAATGCATGCAGACCTACCCTTGCTCATGAAATTATTAACAATTAAGGCAAACAGTCTGAAAGACTTACAGCATTTAACAAAGAGCTCTATTGATTTCATAGGTTTTTCAGACAATTTACAAAACTACTTTTCTGTAGTTCCAGATAGATCCTATGCTATACTTTTCCTATGCCTTACCAAGTTCCACATGGATTTTGTAGCAGAGTTGTACTCATGATCATGTAAGACAGATAACTGTATAGGAGTGTGATAAAGATCAGCTAAACCATGAATTGAGGAAGGTGAGGAAAAAGCTAAGTGGCATCAAGCAGAGTAAGGGAGGTATTTGAAACAAGGAAAGTGATTTTTCTCAGTGTGCTGGTGAGCAGTCAGGAGTTTGAAAACCAAGAAGAACCTCAAAGAGTAGTTAGTGAATGCTTAGGAACCAGAGATGGTGGGCCAAATACTGTGTTTTGTGGAAGCAGAGTATATGAGCTCTGCTGAAACGTAACATTTGCACGAGTAATAGTACTTATAGCTGCTCTATGAGCTAAGCTGGCTCAATAAATCCTGTGTGATTTCAGTGGACAGTGTGCTTCTTGTAGCAGTGCTCATGTATAGAGTCCTGTGGCCGGCTGCTGGCTTTTAGCCTGGGATACACCAGGGCTTGGTTTGGCTCAGCAGCCATCCAAGTTATAGAGGTGTAGATAAGTCACTCAGAGCCACCTAGGGAAGATATAATCGTACCACCAAGAGTTATTTCATGTGTTAATGGATTTGTTTCTTAACAATAATGAATGTGCAACTAAATTTTGCCAAACTACTAAATGTATCTTCTTGCAGTCTTTTCAAAAGTAAGCAGTGAATTTGCTTTATTTTCAGGTGAACAGGAGTCATAATGAGGAAGTCGCTCTTGAAAATTGTGCCAGTTATATGTATAGTTAATTGTGGACTTTACTTTTGGCTGCCAAGTTGCAAACTAACTTGTCTGCTGCTTTATATTTCTTGAGCTTTGCTTTGTTTTAAGGATTAAAACAAAACAAAACAAAAAACAGCTGGCTTCCTGGATGTGTTTGCTGCACGAAACCAGACACAAGTGATTTCAAGAAAATGGAGACAAGTGTATTTCTTCCATAGCAATTGTGCTAAAAACAAACTGTTCTCTTTGTCAATGTGGCTTCAGACACTTTCCGCTATTATGTGGCTGGTATCTGGAGTCTCAAAAAGCTTTTGTCTAGCACAGAACAGTAAATAACCGCAGGTTCTGGGGACATGTAGTAACATCTCATTAGGGATACTAGAGAAAGAGATGACAAATAAAGTCTCATGTCATGATCTGAGTGTGCAACAACAAATTATCCTTCCTCAAGTAATTCAGCTACGGAAGCCTACAGATGGGTTTGTCTTCAGCAAAAAACTCAGCTTTTGCAAGCCTTTGGGCTAACAGCCATGACCACGCAGTTCTTCCACTTTCAAGCATGCTGATGGCATCTATAAGATGTTGTGCAGCTGACAGGAAAAAGATGCAATAGTTCATTAGTTTTTTCATTCTGTTTAATTCAGACATTTTCAAAAGGAACGGCACTGAAAGCTTTGTAGTACTGAAGGTGCATAATAATTGCATCAAAATTGCCCATCTGTGGCTAAAGCAAGATAATTGCCTAGGCGTGTTCACATTTGCAGAAGAGATTTTGAATAATAAATGTTTATAAAGCCCTTCTGTCATCATGTTATCCAATCCTCACCCGTGAGCCAAACTCTCAGTTCATTTACACTCTTTTCAAACCAAAAATATCTCAAATTGGCACAGCTCTGGGGTGGGTGAAGATGAGAATCTGGACTAGTGTAAGTTACCTGAAACTGGCTTCCAGCTCCCCAGCAGCATTTAGGAACCAAATGGAAAGAGTAATCAGCAAACCCTGCTGATTCCTTGCTAGTGTTATTTTCTGTATCTTTAATAATTAATTTTGCTAATTACTAAGATTCAGGAGTGCCAGTGCTGATTTTTGGTGATGCTGAATGGCACTCCTTCCTGAGGAGCAAAGCTTGTCAAAGAGTCAGAGCCACAAAAAGGCTAAGACACCCGCCCCATCCTTCAAACAGCCCTGAACGTCTATGTGTGGCTTCCAGCAGACATTTCCTCCTCCTCAGGAGCCTCTCTTCTCTGCCAGAGGTAAGGCATAAGCAGATCCATCCCCACAAGCACAGACAGGCTGAAGATACGGTGGTAGCAGCAGGTGAGATGCAAGCCATCTTAATTTGGCTTCTCATAGCTGATCTGACCCACCCCAGCAGATAAGCTCCTTAGCACTCAGCTCACCCAAGCCTTTAAACACAGTCCCTCCAAGCTCAACAAAATGAAGAGAGCTGAAACACGTCCTGGTTTAAGTGTTTGCTTACTTGGTCAATCCCTCCTCCACAGGGACTCGGGTTATAGCTGCCTCCATGTTTTGATGTTCTCCCCTTTTCTGGCAATTAAAGATGTAAATAGCACTGACCAGACAAGATTTTTTAATGCAGCTTTGTTTCTTCTTTGAGAATGACTTAATTGATTTTTCCATTAGACTTGGTACAAATCATGCTGATGTCCCCGTAGTCCTCAGTGTGCCTGAGTGTTCCCAATAGCTGTGTTACAGTCTTCACATCTCATGCCTCTCCCCTGTTCACAGAGAGCTGCTCATTCCAGCCCACCACTACACAATGAACCAGAGCAGGTGATTTGCAGTGAGATGGAAAATGTCTCCAGCTGAATGTCAGGTTCACCTGCTTTCTGCCACTGCTTGAACAGAAACTGTCATGCCTGCTTGGGGATCCCTTCAACAAGATAGCCACCTGCCTCCCCCATGACCAGCTAGCTGTGCAGCTCTTCAGCTCATCCTTGGTGTTGTAGAGAGATTTCAGCTGGCTGTACCTCCTAGGTTACCCCAACATGACCATGGCAAAGCTGTCCAGCATTGGGAAGGTAGCCAGCAACCTTAGGAGATTACTAAACTGGTGTTCCCAGCTACTTGGAGCCCTGTGCATCTCAGAGGGCTTTGCCCACCTGCCTTAGTGAGGTGCTTTAAATCCTTTCTCTGCAGTAGCAGGGGCCTGCCAGAGGAGCAGCACCCTCTCTGCTAGGGATCCAGCAGAGAGTAGGGTAGCAAGACAGGCATTGCCTCTGCCAGCTTTCTGAACAGACAGCTGAAACCACATTGCTGCTTTTGTCACTCTTCCTGGGAAACAATCTGTAAAGATCATCAGACTAAAATTAGTAACAATATGAACTACTGTTCAGTACATTTTTCTGTCTCTCAAGGGCTTAAGCTTATTGAGTAACCTCCCTTTCTCTCAGTTTCATCACAGTGCATTAAGTTTTGAGAAAGGGCTGAGTTCAAACACTGAAGCTCTTTATTCTAGTTGTGTAGGTGCAGTATTGATAGAGCCAAATTTAGCAGATTCCCTAGTGCACATTTACAGTAAAATGAGCCAGATTTTGTGTTAGGTACCTTGGGGGGAGTGGGGGAAGGGAATGACAAATAAGGATATCACAGGGCACTGTGACTCTGAATTACTCTGTTGCTGAGATTTAGTGAGGCATTGGGATATTCTGGGTAGCATTTTTGAGGTTCTGCTGCTGGATTTTCCATTCTTGCTGAAGGCTGTGGTGGAAGGCTGCAAAGATTCAGTTGGAAGGAGTGGTGAACCAGTAGTAAAAGCAGTTGGAAATACTTCCTTGTGGTGTTGTACATGTGTGTGTGTGTCTATATATGTGTGTATATAGGCATCATTTGATGTCAGCTACATGCTGTGCCCCTTTATCCTGCAGGAACAGGGATTTCCCAGGGAGGTAACAGGCTTTTTAACTTTTGACAGTCTTTGTAGAACATCCTGCAGATCAGGAGCTGTCCTGTAAACTGCAAACTTTAGAAAGGAAAGTGAAGCTATAGATTTTGTGCTTTCTAGCTCTAGGATCAATGTGGGGTCATCCTCTCGAATGGGGTGGAAAAATTCTCTTGTGCAACAAGTATCTTACCCTGGGGGTCTGGATAGAAAAGCACAGTCTCTAGGATCAGGCCTGAGATTGTTTGCTGTGGCAGCTGACACCTGCCTTCTCACAGCAGGAAGAAGGATGCTCATTCTCAAGCATCCTGCAAGGCACTGCCTGGTGCTGCTTCCAAAGTCCCTTCCTCCCTGCCTGCAGACAGAGCTGAAACCCCAGGAAGAGAACGAGGCACCTCCAGTACTCATCTGTCTGCAAACCTTTCAAAAGGGAAAACTCTCCTTCAGGAAAATTTTCTGACTCTCTCCTGGACTGAAATCCCACCATGGCTGATGCCCTGTGTGAGAGACACCGTACTTAACCTTCCTACATCTATTTTAAGATACAAATTGATCACCCATAATTCCCTTTGAAGTCTATGGGTAGTGACAATCTCCAGCCCACTGGAAAAGTCAGTGCATTAGTACCTAAATATGAATTGATGTTTTTAATTTGGTGTGATCCTCCTACGGTTTCAGTGTGAAGGTGGAGTAATCCAGTAATTTCTTGCAGTTTGCTCATTTGTGCTGTCTGTGGATTATTTGTCAAATTCTTTTTGTATTATCTTGATGAGAAATTTAATCAATCTCACCAACACCAAATCAATTGTGTCTGTTGGTTTACGTTTTAGGATGATTTATGCATACCTTAAATGTGATTGCAACCCATTTCCTAAAACATGTAAACCTCATTTGTCAAATATCTCCAGGGATGCTCCTAAGTTTCAATATCAGTCTCACATAAAAGGCAATTACCCCATTCTGACAGTGAACACGAGTAAAAATGGGCATGGGGAGTTACTAAAATAATAGTTTCTTTGTTATTTCACAAATTATAATTAGTGAAAACTCCCTTCTAAGAATGCATTGACCACATACCTTTAACTTGGTATATTCATCCTTGTTACATATGCTATCAATAAGGAAGAGAAAAGGCAAAATATATTTTTACTGAACAAGCATAGCAATAAGCTAAAATTCATAGCAAAGAGCAAGTACTATTAGATAGATTAGTCTTTTACTATGTATTTTGAATATATTATTCCATGTTTTCTTTTTGGACAGTTGACATTGTTTGCTTCCATCTCCTATGTGATCTTGAAGCTGCCTGCTCATCCTCTCTCACATGCTGGGATTATTTTAGTTTAGGCTCAGCCACCCTACCAACTATTTCTGCTCCTGAGATGCAGTGAGCTAATTAATGCATCCATCATCTTACATGTTCTTCAGACGCCCTGAGCAATAAGGAGACTTAGCCTTAGTCTTTGATATCTTATTTTCTCTCCCAGGCTCAGGGTTCTATGGCTTAACTCAAGCCATACACATTTTTGTTGCTGAATGGTTCATTCATGTATTTTTGTTCTCTATTTATTGGCTTCTAATTCCCTTCCTCTCCTAGAGATATGCTATATTAAATCTCCATTATCTAAGCCCATGTCTGCTTTTCCTAGCTCACACAGTCATGCAAGTGTCACTACTGCTTAATACTTGTATGAAATGAACATCAATACTTGCATGAAATTAGCATCCAGGAAATCCTGATCTGGACCAGCTTGTGCTTTTTCAGCAGGGATGCAAACACAGCACTTGTGCCACAAAGTTTGCCATCAAGGTTGAGGCACATATCAGGTAATACCTGCCATTTTTCATTTAACTGGTGAGGGCTGACTTCTTCAGCTGCTGCTCAGCAACATGGGGAGGGGCTTTGGTCCCACAGTACTTGCCAAGGGAAGGCCATGTCCAGAGAAGGGCAACAGAGCCAGGGACAAGTCTGGAGCACGAGTCTCATAAGGAGCAGCTGAGGGAGCTGGGGTCATTTAGCCTGGAGAAAAGGAGGTTTGGGGGGGACCTTATCACTCTCTGCAAGTACCTGAAAGGCTGATGAGGTGATGTCAGTCTCTTCTCCCAGGTAACAAGTGACACAAGGAAATGAAATGCCTCGAATTGTGCCAGAGGAGTTTTAGCTCAAGTATTAGGAAAAATTCCTCCATGGAAAGACTTGTCAAACATTGGAACAGGCTGCCCAGAGAAGTGGTAGAGTCACCATTCCTGAAAATATTCAAAAAATATGTGGCTGTGGCACTTGAGGACATGGTTTAGTTGTGAACATGTCAGTGGTGCCAAGTTGATGGTTGAATTGGTAATCTTAGAGGTCTTTTTTGACCTTAGTGGTTCTAGGATTCTTTGACTCTGGACAGAAAGATGGGGACATCAGGGAGATGCTTTTCTCATCTCTTCATGGACCTCACCACGAACCTAAATAACACAACTTGTGATGCAGTAGCAGAACCTGGCAGGTGAACAGGAAGGGAAATAATTACAAACATCCTTGTAGATGCAAATAACCCCAGGATTTTCAAAAGGCCCAGTTCCTCTTCTGCCTGAGATCTGCTTTCTGCCAACATAATGCCTCAATCTCCCCCAGTTCATGTCAGAATATGACATAAGGTGTCCAGATCTTACTAGTGCCAGAGGAAGCCTGATGTGAGAAGCAGGCAAATGATGAATCTCACTGCAAAGCTCCCCTAGAAAGCTTGCAGCACTGAGCTCAGCCTGGCTGGGCTGACTTAACCAAAAGCAGTTTATTTCATAAAAGGTTGAAAGAAATCTGAGAGTCTTACAAAGATGTAAACATGCTTTTCCAGATAAAGTCAACAAGTTATTTGGTTAAATTAATCTATGTCTGAACTTAAACTGAGGTAAGTGCTTACAGAGTATGTAGGCTGTGATAAATCCCCAGCAGTAATTCTGTTAAATTTTTCAACACCCCCTGCTATGCATGTGTAAGGATTCACAGGCACACTGAAACAGGCCAGCTAACTATGCTTGTCTCCTCTGCTTTTAACCACTCTCAGAACAGCACCATGCCTCCTCCTCTCATGTTTTCTGCTATAAACCCAACCATTTTCATTTCCCAGGCAATCCACTGTTCATGGCTGCAATTGCACTAACCATGACTGCAACCAAAGGGTATCTGATCCAAATTATGTAGCACGTTCTGATGTTGGCCTCTGGAGCCACAGATCTGGGAGAGGGCCAGAAAAGCCATTTTACAATTATAGTCTGTCACAGGCCTTAAAAATTTGTTATTTAAATGAAGACAGAGCAGGCACACCCACAGGGCAGGCATTAATCATGGCTAGATAAGGTGCACTTCTCTCCTAAGTGGCAAGCTGCAAGGTTTCAGCAGGAGCTGGCTCCTGCTGCAAGGACACCCTGTGCTTCCTTCCCTCGTAGTGCTTTTACCCTGTAATAGCAGGGAGCAGATTTTTCACTGCTCTCTGTGCAGCTGCTCTGGAAATAGTGCGATGCTGGAAGCAAGGATCACAAGGTCATTTTCCAAAATGAAGGAAGGAATAAGCATGTCACAGGAGTAGAAGGTGGAAGACAAATGAGCCCGGTAATTTCATATCTGGCAAATACTTGGCTCTCCTCACTGCTGCTCGGCTTTCAGAACCAACAAGCAGGAGGGAGGCTCCTTGGACAGCCCTTCCTGTCTCGCTCAGAAAATCACAGTCCTTGCTCTCCCTCTACCCATGAAATCCAAAAAGATGCCATAAACTGCAGCTGTGTGTCACAAAGCTATTTCATTTTAGCCGAAAGTCGGTGCTGTAAGAATGGATATGCTGCATGCTTCACTGATGTAGATTAGAAGGAGCTTTACTCCTCTAGTCATAAATAGTCAAAGAGCAGAAATTACTTTTGTGACTTTAAATCTGGCTGTAGTACATGAGGGTCTTCCCTAATGTTCTTACATTTTATTTTAGAAATCTACTGTCCTAAAAGGATGTTCTTCATCAGTCAATCCCATGGTATCTGAGCATCTAAATCTAAGAAAACTCTTTAACAGGCTCTATTCCAGACATTTTATTAAAGCCATTACCAGAGGCATATCAAAATGTAATAACACAGAAGCAGATAACAGCCAGAACACTTCCAGCATGAAATGCATGATCTATTCCGATTAAGGGAAATCCATGTTAAAAGTTGTCATTTCCATTTGACACTTTCAAATGTCACAGTCATATTTCTGAGACAAAACCAGATACTGTGTTTCTGAGTCACCTCAAGTTTGTTGTCAGCAGTCAGTCTCTGCCACTTGAAAGCAAGGGATCTCTTTGCAAGTCTTCCAGGAGCTCTCACTAGACAGTGTACTTTCACCCTGAATAATCTGTATTCTTCCTCTATCTGGTCTGCTAATTCCCAACAGGTAATGATACTGTTTTCTCTCTGGAGATGTAGTCTTAGTGAATCCAAATCACCCTGCACCATCACAACATGCAGTATGGATCATTTCTTGTCACAAGGAGAAGCCCCAAATTTGTCAGACCGTGCACATGCAGTGCATTCCTAGAGGGTGGCAAAGTCTCAGCTGAGCCATGCAGATAATCAGGAGCTTACGACAGGGATTCATAAAGAAAATAGAGCAGTACTTTGGCTCTGTACTTATACCTGAGTGGTTCAGAGTGCTTTAACTAATGAAATTTTAATTAATTTTCACTGCTCCTGAACTGCTGGGAAATACACTTGTGTTACAGGCTGAGTAAAGGTACATGGCTAATTCATCCAAGTTGCGTTAAGCATGAGAGCAGGAAGAGAAAGATAAGAAAGTGGCAGCTTGTGCCAGGGGACAGGTTTCTTCACATGTGCCGTGTCCCTGGTGTCAGCAGCTGCCAGAGATAGGACAGAGCTTGGCTGAGCCCAGGGTGGTAATTCCTGTGGAGTCCAGGTCCATCTCTTCTGAGGCACCTCTGAGTGAGCGCCTCACTGACACAGATTGGGCAGAGAAGGAAGGGACGGTTTATGCTTTATTAGTCTTTCAGTAATTTTGTTCCCAAAAAGACAAGTATGGCATTTGGACCAGCAGATGGGTTTTCCAGTTCATTACCTCAGGAGTTCTGCATCTTGTGCCAAAAAGTTCCTATGTTATTACCATTACAAATAAGGGCTCCTTTCTGTTTTTCAGCCTTTCACAAAGTAAATGGGCATGTTCAGCAATGACTGGGTTGAAATCCTCATGTATGGATTCACAGCCAAGATCAGGATGGTGCTAGCAATTATATGCTCACAAGGTACCAGCTCACTCCTCCTCAGGGCAGTTTGCAAAGTGCTTCTCTGAACAGAACTGTTTTCTTTGCACTGAGGTTCACACAAAGCAGAGCCAAAAGAAACCATTTAGTAGGCAATAAAAATATAAAATAAAAAGAACAAGCACATAAAAAATGTCACTAGGAAGGAGAGCAGTGTGTGCTTAACAGCCTCATACAAACCACACTGACATTCCCCCCCACACATGCACAGCAATGACAAGATGCAACTGCTCTGTATTTTCCTACTTCTGTGGCACTAGACTCTGCCAAAGACTTTGGGTGTTTCACCACTTCTTGTCATGTCAGAGGAAAACCTTAAAAATATAAAATATTTCATATAAATAATATAACATTTCAAAACACACAGATGAGCACTCCGAAGCATCGTATCTGTGGAAGGCTTCAGATTCAAAACAAATTTCCGCCTGGCCTCTGAAGAACAGCTGTGTATTCCATCCAAACACATAAATAATAATGGTTAGCATCCTGTTCAGAGGGACTCTCGTGGCTTCCAGCAATTTTTAGTCACAAGCACCATTTAACTCTACCATCTCAAATTCAAGTCTGTTTTTTGAATATGGCAAATCTGAAACTACCTTAAGTATCCCCCACCATGATTCTCATTTCTGGTCTTTCCAGGGATTTCAGATAGATCTTACAATGTCTAAGCAGTGTAATCACCTCAGTGCCATAATCCTTTTGCTTACTTGTAGAATTAGTTAATTTCTATCTAATCTCTCTCTTTTATTTCTTCTCTGTTCTTTTTAATATCACACTTGCTTTACTCCATTCTGAATGAAGCAATTGAAGGGTAATAACCCCATTAGGTATTTATGTTACTATTTTCTGCCTAAGGAGGATGTTGGCTGGAAAGTCCAGAGTGGGACATTGACAGCAGCTGGAAGGAAAGTCAGCGCCAAAGGTGGCTGCTCTAATAGCCAACAGTGGAGGCACAAGGGTGACCCACACATGTGCCACTCCACACTTCCAGTAGGAACCAGGCAGGTAAATAAAGCTACACCATCCAGGAATTCAAATGAGCATGAGGCTCAGTAGCCACGGCAGCTGACATCTGCTTTAAAGACCTGATCCAACCGGCGCAACAATACGCGTAACAGGGGCATTGCAGCTCTTTGAACCTGTGGTACGTGTTTACTGTTTCTCCTGCTTCTGGATCCCAAGTTCACACCAGCATCATCAGGCAAGGCTCTGATGCAGTCTGTCATTCCTGACAGTGTTGGAGGATGGTAGCTGTTTATGGAGTGCTTTGTAGTTCTCCTGTGCCAGTGGCCACATGCCAGAGAAAATGCAGGTGGGCATGTGGCTGCCAATGGCAGAACTCAGCACATACCTTTTCTACCCTGTGCTTTCCCAGCCCACAGGTAGCCCTTTCTCCCATGCAAATGACACATCTCTCAAGGAGAAAACCAGCTGCAGTTTCTTTGGAATTGCAGGCTGCTGGCTTGAGCAGAGGAGGAAAAGCAAGGATTACCTACTTCCACAGTTCTGAAATGTCAAGGACTTTTCACCTGGGGTGTCTGGGGAAGGAGATGGAAATTTTCTGAGCTGCAAAATCATGTCCCTAGAAATGCTCTGTGGTAGCTCAGCTTCCTCTCTGGAGGGAAGGATCTATCACAAAACTCAGTATCCTGCTCACTTCTTTGGAGTGTATAAAGGAGAAAAGCTCACAGTCTGTGGATTTATGGATCATGAAACTGAGATTCAGCTTCTGAACCATGTAAGAATGTTGGCCCATCAATCCATAAGCATAAAAAGAGCTTGAAAGAACTATGACTATGTCAACCCCTCAGAGTGCAAGAAGACTGAAAGACAACCATGTCTTGTATTTATCCTATAGACCTGCCTCATGCTCAGAAAGAAAATGAAGTTGATGCTCTGTACATTTGTGTCTTGAGAAGAATCTTCAGAGAAGATTTCACTTTTTTATAGGATCCTCATATAATACTGCATGTAATTTTACAGATTCCTTTATAACTCTGAAAAGTAGGGAGGAGAAAATTCCTTGGAGACAAGGCTTATAAACTGGCATGTGCACAATCAGGTTTATTATTTCTTTTTAATATTTCCTCTGCAGGTCTTATTTATGAAAATAACTATAAATTATATTGTAAGGCTATGGAAGGCAAAATTCCTCTCCCTCTCTTTAAGAAAGTACTTTCTTGACAGTTAAGCTTGGGTCAGCATTGTTTTTTATGCAGTCACATAGAAGAGTTGTTAAGGGATCATATAAAGGGTCATTATTATACTTTGCTTTCTAGGATGCATTCTGAAATTTTAAAAGAAATCTTGTTCTAAGTAGATGATAGGCAAAATCCAAGAGCATACAGAGGTGAGAAAAGAAAATAAAACCACCTTTCAAGTAAAATATAATCTGGCCATTTTTTTGTTATTATTTTCTGCTGATTTTGTTCACTTCCATTATTTTCCACTATGGACTTAGTTGTTATTCATTCGGAATTCAAAAGACAAATTTCACTTAAATCGTTCAAATAAAAAAATTTCAAAACTTATTTCAGAATTTTTGTAAGTTTTTTTGTTAACCTGTACCTTTCTTCAGAAGCTTCTGATTCAGTGAATGGGCATTTTGTTTCACTGAAAATTAAATGAAAATAAACATGTGCAACTTTTTAACCAACATTTGTAGAACAATATTGTGGAGGAGATGTTACCCTCAAAAATCCAAACCACACAAGTTCCTGCAGCTCTTCACTGGAGTTATAGCTGCCTAAACCTTCATGAGTACATTCTCTTGGCATTTCAACTACTATGGCTCCATTTCTGTACTATCCAGTCCCTTAAAAATACAGTAGGTGTCAGTATTTTTTAATCTGCATGTTTACTGCTCAAACAACAAAGTGCTTACATGGGAAATTTCATGTTTCCCTTGGACAGCAGGAAATTGATTTCAAGCCATTCTCAGTTATTGTATGCCACTTGAGAGACCTTAATGTTCTTGTAGCAGAGATGAAAGCCATTCAATTTCTGTTACATATTGCTCTGGTTTTGGCACTTATACTAAGGTGTTACACAAATTTAATGCAACTAGCAACATCAAAGTTTTTTTAAGGATTAGTCTGTTCTATTCTGTTGGGAGAAGGGTCAAAACAAGCAAAGCTGCTTAGAAATCTCAATCTCAGAAGCAATGGACATCGTATTTTCTAACATCCCTCCCTTTTGGCACCAAACTCATCAGCCGTACTCGTTCACCTCATGTGACTGCTGAATTTATCAATCTTTCAGAGGCTACTTTTCAAAGATTGCTGTGCTCTGAAAGGTGCTGTTCAATCAGACTCTGGGATCAGGGTAGATGCCATCACAGTGTCTTGAGACCTCCTCATTCCACTTCCATGGTCCCCTCCTTGCTCTGCTGCTGTGTGCAGGATTTGGATGACTTTGCTGTAGAACAAAAAGTAAGAGAGTACAGGGCAGAGAGTACTCTGGTTTTGTGTTAAATGGACATCAGCAACGCAACTAAAAAGGCAAACAAATTTCACACAGAAAAGATTCACCTGTTCTTGAGAGGAGGTACTCTAAAAATGACCACAAATACAAGAATTTAGAAAAAATTATTTCCTTTCTATATCCCATTTACTTAATGCATCTAGAGGCAATTAGTGCATTGTAAATGTCAGCTTCTTTGTTATGTCAGCAAACTCTCAGCTTTGTTTTTTGTATAGCTTTCTTTTCATAGACTAGCTGCCAAGTTAATGGTGTGTGTTTTGGTATCTCCTGACTCACCAAGTGATACCAAAAGGCACTGAGTGTGCTTTCCTGTTCCTAACTATCTCCAGTATCCCATCATGGCACTGAACAATTAGTACTTAGGCTATGAAGTCAATTATTTTATGCCCTTGGCCCAAGGCTGGCAGTGCCAGGTGTAGGCACTAACAGGGCTCTTTGCCCAGCTGGAGCCATATCTCCACACAAAGTCTCCCTGACAATCCACAGGCATAAAGGTGCAAATGAAATATGTGTGTGAGGGTATATATGTGTGTTTCAGTAACAGCTGTCTCAGGGTGTTCGCATAGCCAATTTTATCATTGAGATACTTCTCTCCTCTTTGTTTTGCCTCTTGTCTTGTTCCTTCTCCCAAGACACAGCAGCACTGCTCCCCCTCCTATCAGCACTGTACTTCTATATCAGCAGAGCACAGAAGCCAAAACAACAACTACTAGAAAAGCACTTTATTCTTGCATACTTTTTTTTGGTCTGCCTATGCCAACCACTACAAAAATCCAATTTACAGGAGGCCAGCTGGCCAATTTCTTCTAAAAGTTTCATTCTGACTGTTCCAAAAAGTACTAAGTGGTTCAGGTCATAGCTGAAGAGGACAAGCTGGATATAAATCACATCAGGCCATGCTTAAGATATCCACAAGCAATTGCTGCAGAGTTTCAGAGTCTGCAGGCCTTTCACACCCAGAACATCCACTGACGTCAATGGAAATTTTGGATGATGATGGAGAGCAGTGATGATGTTGACTCCGGCAGTCAAAGCCTTGAGAGTCTAATGTTTAGGTTTTCTCTGCCTCAGTTTGTATATGCTGTCCCTCACCACACGCCAAATGCCGCACAAATGCTTGACTGCATTTACCTCAACACAGCCCTGGGAAATAACAGCGAGCCTGTACCCTCATACCCCACTGCCAAGGGGGGACAGGCTGGCTGGGGGACTTGTCCAAGCTCACACTGAAAATTTGTGATAAACCGTCACTATGGACCTCAAATTCTGCCTCCTAGTGCCCTTTCCAAGTGCTTTCCCTGGAAGGCTTTCCACGCTTTTCATCTTCTCAGTAAATGAAGTACTGAAGCATTGCATAAAGAGCCTCTCCAGACTGCTGGGACCTGCAGGGAATTGCCTAATCCACTTGGGTTACATCAAAAGTAATGTGGGTTTGTGGTTCAGTAGTTCTTCCAAATAACAGTTTGATTAACTAACATTTGAAAGGCCAACAGTAGCAAATCCATTCACACTGGACCATGCAGGACACAGTTTAGCTGTGGCTTTGGTGCCAGTGTATCTCCCAGGCCACCCAAGACACAGCCCCTGCTCCTTAGTGCAACACCCACCTGCAGTGGTCAAGGAAAAAGGCCCTGAAGCAGATGTTCTGATAGCTGGGATGCCCTTCCCCAGAGCTGGGCTGTCCCCCCAGCTGGGCCCAGGTGGCTGAGGAGGCTGGTGATGCTGAGGAGCTGTGCTGCCGTGTTGCTCTCTGTCTGGGAGAAGCTGCACATGCAGAGGTGAGAGGCCTTCCCTTCAGGCAGGCAGAGCCCCAAGGGTTTTTCTAATTGCAGCTGCAGAGGATAAAAGTGAGGAACAAGATCCTTTAGGGGAAAGGTCCCTCTTGAGACCCAGAAGCCCCAGGCCACTTCCACGTGACTGGTGCAGTGGGAGATCCTCAGGAAGGTCTGAATTCATCAGCACTAAGTTGCTACAAGCAGTCAGCATCCTGCTTTTGAGGGTGGCAGCAGTCATTAGGTGCATGGTACAAGCAGGAGCATTCCTGCTGGGCTTAGGCCTTAAGGACACCCACTCACCAGCCAGTCTCCTGGGATGAAAATATTTGCAAGTGCCTGCAACACCTGGCTATGTCAGCATGCTCCTTGAACTGAGCATTCCTTGTCCTTGTTGCTCCTTGATGAACCCAGGATGAGGAAGAGGTTCAGTCTTTAACTAGTAGTTCAGTCTTTAACTAGCAATGGTCATCTTCAAATTTTATGGCCAGCCATTGTCACTGCACAAATCAGATTTAAAGAATCAATGTGGCATTTGCTTTGGGCAAGAAGGCTGTTTTAAGGGAATTACAGAGCCCTGTTATGGATTCCCTATTTCATTCTTGGGCTTTTGTGAGCTCTTGAGTAAATGCTGTCTGATGATGTGGTGCTGCTCATTTTCTCAGCTTGCTCCACAGCTCCCTAAGGACTGTCATTAGCTTCCATACAGATCATGAATTGCTCCTCACAGCCTGCCGTGGCTGCCTGTGCCTGGCTGTACATGGTGCTGTTGGAGCTGGCAGTACTTTGCCTGTACTCCATTCGGGCATGCTCCTCATCCCACCCCGCTGTGCAAATGGGTCTGTTCCCTCCAGCTCATCTTCCAGCCCCATCTCAAACACCAGCAGGAACTGTCCCTCTGCTTGCATAGTAACCCCCAGGAGCCTTTGGAGCTTTCATTCCCTTCCTTCCCCTTTCAGCTTCAGGCACTGTGGCTGTGGAGGGGAATGTCTAATGTGAGCACCTCAGGGCCACTGCTCTGCTGGGCTCTAACAAAGATTTGAGGCCAATCTTGAGTGCTACACCAGATCAGGTCAAGGGTTGCATTTCTTCTGGGCTAAGAAAAAAAGGTGCTCCTCAAAGCAGTCTTTGAGTGTAACTAAAAAGCTCGTTTTTGTGTTCAAGTGTGATGCCTGCCTGGTGTCTGTGGGTGTTTGGAGCTCGCACATAGCAACAGTCTTACATTTTATTTGTATAATGCCAGTTGTCTAGAAGAGCATAAAGTACTTCAGGCTCTGGGTACCTCTGGGATGTAAAGGCAGAAAATGTTGGATAATTCATGATAATTTCAGATGCATGACTGCTGAAGGTATCTTGTCACATTAAAAGCTTCTTGCCAGGAATACTTGCTGGATTTTCTGAAATGTGGTTCGGTCTTGTTCTTTTAAACTTTTTTTTTATTTATATGTTAGTTTAAACAGTCTCTCATTAAGGTTTCTGAGTCTGTTCTAAGACTTGTCTTGAAAATATGTATTCAGGTGGTTTGTGAGATTTGTATTATTTGCTTCTTTTGGAGCCATTCTGGTGTATTATGTAAATCCATAGCTAAGCATTTCCTGGGACCATTTATTGTGCAAACGTCTAGTATGGCACATGCACAGAGCTGAGCAAAACCAATTGCTTCTGTCTCTCTAGTTCAGAGAAGGTCAGTCTGGGCATTTCTTATTTCATTTATTTTTTGTTTAATTTAAGAGAAAACAATTTTCTCATTCCATTACTTATTAGAATGTATTTTCTGCAAATGAGCTGGAAACTCCCAGAACAGATAAAAGTTTAAAGGCAGAACACCAGCCCCAAACTAAGTGCAGAAACAAGTAATCAAGTCAGTCACAGGCACAGACATTTAAAAGTGGCAGCTGTATGCTTGATTGGCTTCTGTGGTAATTTCTTGCATTTAATAATGTGCTTGCAGAAAAATATGCATGTGACAATGGGCATTAAAAAGCCATTAGAGTATTTCAGATAAGCCACCCTTTACATCTGTCTCTGGAAACCAGTGCTGTCACTTGGGCTGATGTTACCTCCAGGGCTGCAGTGCCACCATTCCCATTAGGAAGGGTATTACAAGAGACTGAAGGGCCAGGGTTTGCAGCCCTAGTTCACTCCCCAGCATGGACAGACTGGACTGGATAAGTACAGACATCTCTGAGGAGCAACAGGTCCGTGGCCATGGGCTGCAGCGTTCCTCAAAGGCCCTGCAGACAGCAGGGCAAGGCACACCAGCACACCCAGGACAAGTCTCAGACCTCTGCGCCATGGAAACTAAGGAGAAGCTTGTGCCTTCCCAGCACCTGGAAGCAGTTTTCCTGAGGAAAGCTTCAGGCAGGGGCATACAGGTTTTTTTGTAGGAGCTTCAGAGCAGCGGGGCAATAAAAGCCATGGCAGGAGTCCTGGGCATCTCTCTGCAAAGTGCTGAGGCTAGCGGGTTTGTTCACAGCATTTTATGATCTGGGACACACCACAGGAGCCTCCGTGCAACTGTTCTGCTGGCATGTGAACCTGTGGTGACTCAGGAAAAAGGCCCTCAGGGACTGTCTTGATAAGTAACAGGAGCTGGCTATAAAATAAACATGCAGGAAAAGCAATTCCCCATATCTCTGAAGGTGCAATCAACAGGCAGCCCTCATCCTGCTACTTTAAAGCACCCAGGGACTTTGTTTCTCTGTGCCCCAGCTGGCACATCTGTAAAATGGGTTTCATTACCTCACCCTTTTCTTGCACTGCTTTGAAATCCACCCACCTGAGCAGCCAGTTTTGTCATGGCTGCCTTTTGGGTCAGTGCTGGCTCAAAGGGGAAGGAAGCAAAGCTAGAGGCATGATCCTTTTTTCTGAAAAACACATCTTTACTTTCCTGGGCACCGTTTTGATATTGAAGAACATATCGAGTTAACTGGCATTTTTTTATCTGTCCAGCAGTCATAACTACCTCTACTTGTGAGCTTAATGCATGAGAGATGCTGTGGTCCTAACAGGATGAATTACAAAAAACTTCCTTGTTGGTTTTTTTCACTGGAAGAAATTAGACTTGAGTCTAGTTTCCTTCTCTCCTATTACTGTCAACGCATCTTGTCTGTCTGCTTTGCTTTTGCTTACAACTGGCTTGTGAATCCTCACAGAAGACATGGCATGACATTTTAGTCCATGTCTTTTTTTTGTACATTGAGCAGAAAATGTAAGACTGTTGCACATCTGCAGATTATTTATCCATACAGGCCTAATTGGTGCAGGGATTAGCAAAACATGCTTTGCCTGCCAATCTCTAATCAAGAAGACGGATTCACTGGCACAGTGGTGGCTTTGCTGTGCTCCAGGGAGGTGATGCTCACTCTGCTGAAAATCAGAAGCAATTTAGCCAAATTCAATTTGCAGGTACAGACCTTGCAAGGTCAAAGTAAGAAGCACAGTCTACAAAGAAATAATATTACCCTGTAAGAGCAACAGCCGCTCCAAATCTGGTTTGGAGGAAGAGGAAGAAGCTCCAGTATGAGCACTGAGAAAATGAAAAAATTCTAGCAAAAATTAACAGTCTGGAAAGGAGAAATAACTGGCTTGTCCAAAGTATTCCCATAGGATGTGTATTACTCCCAGAAATTTTCTACTTTACTGCAAATTTTCCAAAGATGTAATGGCAGTTTCAATGGCTTACAAATCTTTTTGGCATAGGTTTGTTCTGCAGGGAGTATCAAGAGACCAAACACCTGCCCTGGGACAACACACTGTGTGTACTTTTTCTGGTTGCTGTCTACCTTTCCTCTTCATAGGTGAGATTTTGGTTTAGCAAATAGGGAAAAAAAACATTCATTCCAGTGCTGGCAAGATTTTATAAATTCATTTGCACCAAGTTCAGAGAAGTAGGGAAACATTGCAACTTCCTAGCAATGGTTAAAGACAAAACAGGCAGTGGATGGTGAATAGTGTTAAATATGTAATTGTGAAATCAGTGAGGAAAAAGTGGAGCTTTACTGTCATATTTCATTTGCAAGTTTTATTTAACTGCAACACCTGCTTTCAATATAATTAACTCTTACTTAGCATAGCATTTTGGCACTGATGACTACTGGTTTACTTCACTGGGGATGCTTGATTCCAATGATGGAGTTATTTTGCTAGTATTGTGCTGGAGACTTGCCTAATAGAGTAGAGCTAATTTGCCATTTGCTGGGTTAATGAAGACACACACTAAAAAGAGTTATGAGGAAGAACAAGATGTAGTAGATGAAAGCTAAAGAAACCAGCAAACAATTTAGAGTTAAGACACCAAGAGAAGATTGTTGTGCCTTAGGCTTTTCTGTAGTATCTTTTACCCCAGTTCCTGTAGTACCCTAGCAGCCTTCAGGGTGTCTGAACATGGACATGGCACTTCTAGGTGGAAGCAAACTTTTCTATATTGCTGCTGCAGCAATTAAGCCAGAACATTTCCCTTCCAGTCTCCTTCCTCTGACATTTCCATTCCAGTCTTACACAGACCTTGGCTGTTGCCTTTGTTAATGCCTTGCATTTATATTTTAAACCAATCGCTGTGATTACAGTGGAACGTCAGCTCATGATGGCAGAATCAAGGAAAATAATGCAGGAAGATTATCTCAAAAAATACAGCATTACACCCTGCAATGCCACAGCTCCTTGCTGTGTGCTGCCACACCATCTGCACACAGCATGGCACTTGCAGGAATTTACTCCTCTCTGCAGGGCAGCTTCTCTGCCAAAGAGGAGCCATGCTCAGGATTCACAGGGCCAGGGTGCACATGAACTTTGCATCAACTTTCCCCAATAGCCTTTCTGGCTGTTGTCCACACCAAAGTCCCATTGTTCCATGGGCAAAGCATGGTGTTCCCAGCAAGGTAAAAAATGTATAATCAAGAGAGCACCAAAGCAGCTTTCAGGCTGAGGAGGCAGGCAGGAGCAGCAGGTGCAGGATTTCTGGTAATGTGACCAGGAATAGGTTTGGTCAGTCTAAGATGACAATTTCTCTTTTAACACAGTGTGGGGGTCAACAAGATGGATGTGCCCGTGTCTGTGCTGGGCCCAGAAATAAGTGGACAGCAGGAGCAGCTGTGTTCAAAAGTTCTGACAAATTATTTAAGCTGAAGGTTGTTTTTTCTAGAGCCACCCCTGACTGTTTTGAGTTTACAGCGTAGGTTATACCACAGTCCTGCCTTGCTTCCCATAACTTTTTATCCAGTTACTCACTGAAAACTCTTCATCAAATGCTTCCTGGTATAGCTTCACAAGCTGTGCTATGGCATCAAGGGAAAATCAGTTTTCCCAGTAAGCAGTGGCAAACCGGGGAGACAATTAATTGTGAGAGTATTATTTATAATACTCTCTATATACTATATACCCTCTATAATACATATTTATTGTATGGCACGTAGACGAAATACGCCACATTCTCCCAGATGCTCCTCATACTTCAGTGAGGATGCCAGGTCCAAGGCAGCCATCTAACCCATCTACAGGAGTGTCCCTGTTTGGAACAACAGGGCTCACTGCGGATGTGGGTGCATGGCTGGCAGCACTCCCCACAGCCCCGGGAGTCCCCGGGGAGAAGCTTCCTTACAGCTCTGTGCTGGAGAAGGAAATCTCTGCCATAAGGAGGTCTCCTTTGACAGCTGGAGCCAGCCTACGAAAAGTAATTCACTCTTGGTGAAGCCAGACAAAACAGCTAAAAGGAAACTTTATTGTATAGGGCAGAGAGACACTCAAAGTGAGCACTGAAGCTCAGGGTCATGATCCATGTCAGGGCAAGGCTGTCCTTTGAGGCAGCATGGCACTACACTGGATGCTTCAGGGATCCAGGCTGTGGTATCATAGGAATCCAGTGTTATTTACTGAACAAGAATCAAGCCCACAAGACAGTAAAAGCACATGTTTTTACTGTATATGAAATAGTGATAGCCAATTCTATATGTGGGGAACAGATTTTTAGCAGGAGGAATTTTTTTTCCCCAGGATGAATCCCAACATTATAAATTCCATTTTTGTCCTTTCATTTGAGTACAGCCTTCCTGTTCCTCTCATACTAATCTTGCTTCACATCATTTAATTTAAACTGTGCCTGTGTTTTTTGTTTTCAGAGCATGAGGCTGACTGTCTATGACACTCTGGCAGTGGAACCCTCCATGGTGTTTTAGGAAGCAGGTTTAAGCCTCTAATGAAGTTTTGGACTGGCTTTTTCAATGTGTCTCTGCTTCCTTTTGCACTCCCTGTGTCCCCTGTGGCAAGTGGCTGGTACAGTCACTGCCCTGACATCTGCTGTACATCACAGGATGTGCAGGACTGAAGGGCAGACCTGAAGTGGGTAGAGTGTTTGTGGAAGGGGAGAATGGATCAGGGGCACATGCTGAGCACAGGCAGCATCTGTCAGGGTCGTGAGCATCCCTGAACAGCCCAGCACAGCCCCAGCAGTCGGGCTGTGGGTTGTAGTGCAGATGGGCAGCTCTTTTACTGATTCAGAGAGGCAGGGAACAGGTTTGGCAGGGAACAGGCTGCTGCCAGCAGGCAATTTTGCAGAGGACAAGGGACACTGAGCAACACAATGCAGAACTAGCAGCTCATATTGAAGTGTCCATGTACAGCAGCCGAAGTACAGGGTCACCACATCCAGAGATGGGCAAGTTCTGCATAGCTATGATTTGATACGAGGGACTGGCAAGCAACAAAATCCAGTAAACACAAAAAATGTGTTTCTTCTACCTTGCAGTCTTGTACCTGCTGTAGCAGAGGGGCTGCAGGCCGATGTAGACTTGTGGATACAGAGATCTGATGAAGCTCAAAGAATGGATGGGGGTTTTTTGGGTATTCATTTGGTACAGCCCTGTCTTCTGGGAAAGTGGATCAAAAAAATGCTTTCATCAGTGTCCAAATAATGATCTTTACATGCCCAGTCTCTGGAAACAAACAGCTTGAAATTCATGACAGCAGTGAAAACCTATTCCTCCATCATTGTCAGCAGGAAATTTAATTCTGCTCAGGTTTTGTCTCAACACCCCAATAAAGTGTTTCAGGGCCCCGGGGAGTTTGCAGGTTTGAAAGTGAGGAATGGCACTGCAGGCCAGGGCACTGTGCTGGCTGCCCCACACACACCTTGCAGGCTGCTGGCCACAGCCCCAGCCCCGCAGGCTGATTGATTCCTTCTTTGTGTTCCTGATTTTCCACGCAGCTGGCAGCTTCCAGCTGTGCTGCCAGGCAGGCACAGGCTGCAGGCAGGTTTCCCCCCATGCCAGCCCTGCCAGCAGGGCCAGGCTGTACCCCATCAGCTCCTGTGTCCTGTTGTCCACTGCTGCCTTCGGGACACAAACAAACTGCTGGTGCTTCTGCTCGTTGCACCGGGGCTGAACCTGCTCAGGGATTCACAGCATCCCCAGCCTGGACTGCACACATGAGCTCCTGACTCCCCACTGCTGCTCCAGCGTGTTCCCAGGTGCTACCATGCCACATTCTCACCTCAGGGGGAGCAGGCAGCTGCTTGCTGCCCCCTCCTGCTCCTGCCCTGATACTGTTGGAGATCTGAGCCAGGTCCCACCCCTTGGGTGGAAAAGCCCCAGACTGGGCTCCTGCAAGGCTTCTCCCAAGCCCCACATAGCAGATCAGATGGGCACCAGCTTCCCATGGCTTCAGCAGGAGCGAGGAGCTAGGGGCTTTGCCAACCCTGGGCCCTCAGCATCCTGGTGCCCACAGGGGTGAAGGGAGGAGGATGGCCCCACACTCCTTTGCCCCACAAAATGTTCACTGTGAAGGGTCTGGCGGAAAGAGTGAGATTTCACCTCCTGTCATCACCTCTCCCTTTGCTCTTTCTTTGCAGCCCCCTCCCGTGTTTGCAGCCCCTGCCTGTTTGTACCCTGCGCAGGTGCTGGCTGTTGCAGCAGAAGCTGAAACTTGTTTTTTTTCTCCTCTTTAAGGTGTGTGCCTCTCTTTCCCCAAAGGAAAAGAAGAGGAGCAAAAAAAAGCCATATATTTGCTGCAGACTGTGACTGGCTTATGTAATAACACTGCCTTTCTCTCCTTGTTTTAGGGAGTGCTGCCGATTTTTTGGAGACAATGGCTTGACTTTGAAGGTGTTTTTTACCAAGGCAGCACCCTTTGGTGTTCTTTGGACACTCACAAACTACCTTTACTTACATGCAATAAAGAAAATAAACACTACGGATGTCTCCGTGTTGTTCTGCTGCAACAAAGCTTTTGTGTTCTTGCTTTCATGGATCGTTCTGAGGGACAGGTTCATGGGAGTGAGGGTAAGTGACTCCTTATCTCTGTCTCCCCTCTTCCCCCTCACCCTTGTGTCTTTCCTTTACCCCTTGCCTCCTGCCAGCTGGGTCAAGCAGCAGCCATGCAGACAGAAGTCCTTGTGGAGCAGGGATGAATCTTCCCCTGCAGCCTTCCCAGGTGCCTGTGAGCTCCTGGAGCCCCTGGCTCCAATACTTCTGTGCATATTCCATCAGGAAAGAGGTAACTTGCTCCAGAGTATGGCACAAAGGATATATGTGCTGTCCCTGTGCTGCTGTGGAGGTGTGTCAGCCCTTGCCAATGCCTTCCAAGTGATGATTCCTAGGCCAGCACCAGGCCTGCTTGTTTTTTAACTGCACTTTCTCGCAAGCCCTGGCTACACACTTCTGGTCCCATCCTGGGAATTTAACAGTGATTTAATAATCACTTTTCTACGTGTGACAGCAGGCTTGCAGGGTGGGACAGTTGTCTCTTGCAGGTGTCAGGTAGCAGCAGCTGTGGACAGAAGAAGAGAGCTGGGCTGCCCTCGCCCACCTGTGGCCAAAATGTGTGTCTGCTCCTGTCACTGATGGAAGATCGGTGTCCACAAGGACATGAATTTGGCCAGCAGCTGTAGGCTGCTCTTCTGGTGCTCTTCAAATGTTTGCATTTAGTTCTGCATCCTATGTGAATGCCGCTGCAGCAGCAGCATCAGAGCCATGTGCAGGGGGTTCGTCACCCCTCAGCTCCCTGCTGACCCTGCTGCCATTCTAGCAGCCCTCAGCATATTTTTGGCAGCAGTGTGTGGGTGGGTAACCCACCAGCCCGGGGCCAAGGAGCTCCTGCCAGGGCCAGGATCAACTGCAAGGAAAAGGCACCAGTGGGTCCCTCCATCCTTACTTCACCAATTAATATTAATTAATAATCAAGATCAACAGCAATAACTGTAATTATTCCTGTCTCCTGCCCACTAAAGGAGGTCCCCGCTCGGGCTGGTAGTGCTAAGAAGAGATTGTTGCGTGGAGCAGCTGAGAGTTAACTTTTCAGGAAGTATTCCTCTCTGGCAGGAGAATTTGGCAGGAGAGTTTGGCCAGCCTTTCAGTGGTGGCAGCCAAGAGGCTGCTCAGGGGATGGTTGCAAAATGTACCTGCCAAAAGTTTGGCGTGGCCAGCTGGTGTCTGCCCACCCCTCTGCCCAAGCAGCCCTACCCTAAAAACAAACTAACAGTGTTTTTTGAGTGCAGAAGCAAGGATATCCTGAAATGATCCTGGAAGTCTCATTGTTATCTCATTGTTACCAAAGCTGGATGTGCTGGCCATTTAGATAAATGAAAATATAAAAAGGTCTTTTGTGTCTTCGTCTCTCTTGTGGCACTGTCAGCTGTAGCACTGGTGGGACACCAGGAGAGATGGTATATGGAGGGGTGACCACTGCAGTCTGCACCTACAGCTTGCTGCTCAATCTGAATGTGCCATCTCTCACCCTGGAATATGGCTGTGGCATGGAGGGATAGAATCCAACCTGTGTGTGTAGGGATACCCACATGGGCGCGTGCATGCTGGAGCTGAGGTGCTCCTTGGGCTCTCCTGAGTGCATGGCCGTGATGGAAGAGCACATCCATGCTGGTCAGGGACTTTCCAGCAGCTTCTTGGGCAGGTTGTCTTGTGCCATGGCAGGGGACATGCACTGGGGGATGAATCCTGTTCTGTATGACTCCCTTCTCCAAGGGGCAGAAGGAGTGGAAGGAGCAGAGAAGCAGACCCAAGTGGCGGTCCCAGCCGTGTCCAGCTGTCTTCTATTTCCTATCTGCACTACTTTGGGAAAGCAGCAAGAAGGAGAGAAGTGGAACAGGGGCCAGGGCAGTGGTGGCTGTGTGATACTCCTGTCATGTGTTCCAGCCTCTCCTTGTGGAACCTGGCATTGTGATATTTTGTCAGGGGGGCTTCCCGAGAAGGATCAAGCTGTCTCCTGAATCCAAGAAGGAACACAGCTCTCTCCTTCCCAGGTGACAGGCCAGCAATGAACCTGGGTGCAGGGAGAAGGGATTTGCAGACAGACTGGGCTATTTGCTCTTAAACAGTTGTGGCATCCTGACCTGTGGCAATATGAGAGTGAGGAGGCACTTGTCTTTAGGGATTGGAAGGGCACATGGCTGCACAGCAGTTCTACCACCCAGCTTTGTGTGGCATAGTGGGAGTGCCAGGGCACTCCTGTCTGCAGAGGACATGGAGTCTTAGGAGAGAATCCTTTTCTTCCCTCTTTCCTCTCTTTTCTGTACAGCCCATGTGAAAAGCAGCAGGCAGAAAGTTTTGCTGCTGGGGATAGCCTCAGGATGACCCCAACACACTGCCTTCTTCCTGGGACTGGCAACCAGGAGGAAAGACAGCTGCTGGGGCTTCACTGGGAGTGACAGCATTTCCACCACACAGCCTGGCCCCAAAGCATGTGGTCCCTCAGGGCCACCCTCTGTCAGAGCTGCTGACCCTCTTGAAAGCACCCTTTGCAAGGGTACTGGCAGATAAGGCTGCAAGGGGGAGAGTGCCTTCCCATGCTCCTGCTCCACCCCCACACCAGTGCAGCAGGATGGATAGTGCCACAGCAAAGCTCTGACTGCACATTTGGGTGTCTCTGTTCATGCCCACTGACAGAGACAAGGTGAGAAAGGCTCAGTGGGGTTAAAGCAAGTACAAGTACCCTATTTGACCTTCAGAAGTGTAACTACTAGCTCTATAAGCACATCAATCACAATTTCGTTGAAGTTTAAATGTAAGGGCAAGCTACAAGTTCCTATCTTTGCCATTCAGGTACTTTTAAGTGTCGTCATCTCCCCTAACAAAGTTGAGATTTTCCCCTTGCCCTTCATTGTGCCCTGAGAAGGACTGACTGGGCTGTGAGCTGTCAAAGACACACACATAATGAAGCTGTGTCTGTACCAGTGCCTCTGCAAACCCTGCAGTGCTGTGACATCTGTGGGCACTGTGGTGTGTGAGCAGCCTGTCACCACCACTAACAATGTGCTTGATAGAAAGGCTGAAAGGCTTTCAGAGCAGGTGTATGTGACACCCCTGGCAGGTCAACAGGAGACTGCAAAGTGAGGCCAAGACTCGTCTGACACTTGTGACATGCTTGATGGAATAGGCAAGGACCTCTGCCCCAGCAGAACTGTTTGCAGACTGCATTTATTTGCTTCAATCTTTGACTTTGGTGTTTCCCTCCACAGTACGGTTAATAAAACAGCTCAGGATCAAAGAGAGCCATCACCTGCAAGTGCTTCCTATGTACACAACATATAGACAAGCACATCTGCCTGTGGGACTTGGAAATACATAACCTATCAGATCTCAAACTGTGGAGGCATGGAAGGTGCTCTGAAGCTGATCAGCTCCTGATGTTAAAAGCAAAGCTGGAGACTTTTCATTCTGCAGTTCATGCATGCACCCCTCAAGTTTCCAGTGCAGAGGCATTACAGCTGCCTGTGGGGTTTGAGGCAGGCTCCCTCCACTGGTGCACCTGTAGGTGCCAGCTGGATGGTACAGCCTAAAATGTGTTTGTGGTCCTCAACCCTTCGGTGAAGGCTGGACAACAAGCCCCTCCATGGTGAAGGAGGACAGCCACAACTGGAGCAGCTGCTAGAGGAAATGCTGCATCTTCCACTCTTTGTCAACTCATCTGTAGCACAGGTGATGTTGAAGGAAGGTATGGAGTTGCCATCTTTCAGCTAAGCCTGAGCCATGGACCTTGCAGCTCTCTAAGAGCCATAGTGAGTCAGAGGAGAGGTGCCTCTGCCCCAGAAGCCTCCCTGCAGCAGCTGCTTCTAGTGGACACCTAGAAAAATCTAAATAGGAAAAGCCTGTAATGATATTTCCTCATGAGACTTTCCAGCCTCCAACAATTTGAGGGTCAAGGACTTCCTGAGATGGAAGCAGTGTTTCTATAGCTAATAGTCATTGACTGAATTTTTTTCTTCCATTAATTTATCATTGTAAACTTTTCACATCCACAGGGTGCAACAGCAAATCTTTCCTTCACTTAATTATGTGTTGGGTGAAGGCAAATTTCTTCTTCCTTTTTCTGCACTTGCCTCATGCTTGTCTCATTCAATGACCTTTTTTCTTGTGCCTCTGAAACCACACAGAGTGTCTGGATTTTTATTTGACAAGCATCAGCACACTGGTGAGAGAACTGCTCCACACTGCTGTAGAGCCATGCAGGGAGGGGTTCTCTCCTTGCCTTCAAAATAAGTCTATCCTGGACCAATGGGCCCAGTTACAACACCAGAAAACTTCACTTTAGAAGTGATGTCCAACAGCTGTGCATGTAGAGTCCAAATGCCAACAGGGCTGCAAGCCAAGATGCTGTATCTGGACCTCTGCAAATCTAAAGTGTGTATACCCAGCCTTTGCAGGTTGTACTGGGCTCCACCCTGTTCAAGTCAGAAATCAGCATTCTGCCTTTATGCCACCCTGCCATTATACAGCAACACCTGTGGAGAAATTGATAAGGTTTTGTTTGCAAAACTAGGCCATTTTTGTGTTAGGTGAGATTGAAGGCATTGATGTCAGTGTGCGGGAAGGATGTGCTGGATGATTGTCTCAGCTGGTTTCTGGGTGTCCCCTGGCACCAGACCCGCTCAGCCCAGGGAAGAGGCTGCTGGTGCTGCTGGGGTTGGGACCTGCAGAGGTAAAGAGGCTAGCTCACCACATCTTGCTGATCAGGCAGCAGCAGAGCTTGGCTCACAGACTTTCCCCCCTGCATCTTCACAGCAGCTCCGGTATCTCTGGTGGGAAGCAGGTAAGGTGAGAGGAAGCTCATGGATGTGTAGGCAGCTGCAGCCTGTGGTTGGGGCTTAAAACTCCGGTGCAGCCCTGGGAGAGGGGACAGTTGGCTGGCACTTACCCAGCTGTGGATCAAAATAAACAAATATCCCAGTCATCTGGGAGGTATCACTGTGACTGAGCGGCCAAAAGGCATGTGGTGTAAGCAGGGCATCCCTCACAGCCGTGCAGAACAAGGAAGCATGAGCATACAAAAAGCCCTATTCACCCCAGAATGAACACCCTGAGAGGCTGAAGGTATCTGGCAAGACTATCCCAGAGAAGCCAGGGGTTTCTTGCTGACCCTGGTAAGTCAGGGCAGCACATCCCCTACCTTTATGAATGCTCCCTGTTTGGGAGACACCCCTCAGGCATTGCAGTGTGCATAGCTGGCTGAACAGACCCTCCTCCTACTCTTTGCAATGACTCGTCTAGACTGGAAAGTAGTTTCATGAATTTTATTCCCCTGTTTATTTCTATAACCTTTTTCCTCCAAAACTTCAACAGGACTCGAAGCCTTTCCTGCAAGCTCCAGGGAATTATTACTTGTGTATTATTGTCACGCACAGGCTGCAGGGACCCAGTGATGGGGAAGCTCAGTGACAGAGATTAAATCCCCACTTCAGCTCAGTCAGAGGCCCTGAGCCCTGCAGTCTGGCCTGTTGCACACACCCAAAGCAGCCACTCCTTTGCAGCTCTGCCTGCAGCTTCCCTGCAGCCAGGGAAACCACAAGGGCAGGCAGCATCTGCTCCCTGGGTATTGGCCCAGGCTTGCTACTATTTTCTACATAAGCAGACGATGCAGAAGTACTGTGCTCGCATGTAAATCTGCCTGCCTCCTTCTCCACAGTGGGGGTTGTCTAGTAACACTTCCTTGCTTTCTTTGTCTCCAACCAGATCGTGGCTGCTATATTTGCTATTGCAGGGATAGTTATGATGACGTATGCCGATGGGTTTCACAGCCACTCCGTTATTGGGATAGCCCTGGTGGTGGGCTCTGCCTCAATGTCTGCTCTCTACAAGGTAAGAACACCTGGCTCTTTTTCCCCCAGAAGGATGCCTGTCACCCTCATCACTCACTTTGGCTGTTCTTCTCTTACTTGCAAACCTCTGTGCAGTTCAGTGTCATGTGCCCTTCTTTGAGAGCTCTGCCACAAACACACTGGTTCTGCAGCACTGCATTCAGGTGTTCACTTGCTTTGATGTCTGCTCTCACTTAGGATAAAAACTCCTGTTTCCTTGGAATAGTCTCCTCCAGTGCTCCTCAGCCAGGGGGATGATTTACAGACATCCCACCTTCCTGAAAAATGAGGCAGATTTTCCACAGATTCTGGATTTAAGCACTCATTCTGGAAGCACCCTGCAGAGATTTAGCTTCTTCAAGTCGCTTTGTTACCTCACTTTGCCAGTCCTCCTTCAGTGGCATATGTAGCCTGTGTTGGGCTTAAAGCATTGCTCATCATGGATGCAATCACATCCTTAAAATGCAAAGCACATGCCTGTGAATCAAGACCTCATCCTGAGCAGCTGGGTAAGCTGCACTACATGTAAGATGCAGCCTTCTCTGCTGAGCAGAGCCATTTCACTCAGCCTGAGACTCTTCTGGGCACTTGCTGCCCCCAGTGCTCAGAGTCACAGTCCACAGTGAGGAATAAGCATTTGTAGACAGTGGTTTGCCCACCTTGGCTTGGATGTGTAGATTAGGAGATGTAGACAGCTTCATCTGGTCTAATGAATTGCACTGTAGCAGTCATACAAGAGGAATTGGCCAGGAGAGCCCTGCAGCCCTAACACCAGCAGTCCAGGGAACCTTGCCAAACTGAGAAGCATCTGCCTGTGCCCCTCAGCACAATGCTGCAATGCTTTCTGCTTACTTTTTCAGCTGATATCTTACATTGGGAAGGTCATGAAACTCCATGGAGCTCATTCCTCTGACAGCATTTCCTTGCAGGACCAGAGACGTGGCCCACCAAACCAGAGAAAATGAAAGAGCCAGAGCCTAGCTGTGTTCCCTTCCTGTGACACTGCTACTCTTCCTGGGAACGGGAGCATCAGGGCTGCTCCAGCAGAGCCCGTGCACAGGAGGGTGGTGGTGGCAGTGCCAGCAGGGTGTTACTCTGCAGTGTGCTCTCCATGCCAGCACGGATAAAGCTCTGCAGCATGTTGTGCAACACATTCCACTGCTGCTGCCACCCTGCTCTTGCTCTCCACAGTCTGGCTCAGTTTCCGTGAGCTGCGTGTGCCAAAGGGGCAGGCAGATCTGCAGGCAGACAGATCTCACCATGTGCAGCAGAGCCACTGCGTATCTGGGGTAGGAGGACAGGTCGAGGTGGCCCTGCTGGGGGCAGCACAACACGCTGGCCTCAGGTGGCAGATGAGTAAGTGGCTTTCGGGACACTTTGCTCCATATTGCAGAGCAGCAACACTGCTGCACTGGGCACGGCTGTGGGATGGTGGGAGTGGGCAGAGCCCTGCCAGCACAGCAGCCCTGCAGACTTGCCTGCTTTGTGTAGGCAAAGGAGAGAACTGACACTGGTGATGGGGACTGCCAGTGCAGCACAAACCACTAAGTCACATTGGCTGGCCTATTCTGCAGAGGAAAATTGTTCCCAGACCGTGGTACCCAACAGAATCTCTGCAGCCCTGTGGTGAAAACCGATGGAGACTCCAGATGAGACCTGTCCACAGGCAGTCCCCAGCCATAGATGGGCTGCTCACGTCTTTCATTTCTACTGTCCTTTTTTCCTTCTCCCACTAACAAACCAAAGATTTTAAATCCCTCCCTGCAGTCTCATTGCCCGTGCTGTATCCGTGCTCTGGGCTGTGAGGCTGCTGCTCTGCTATCTGCCTCCTGGAGATGGGTTCCCAGGGAGAAGGTGGAAAGACAGCTAGTCAGCATGGACTGTGCTTGCCTGACACCACAGCACTGCTCAGGTGGCAGCCAAAGGCCCGGACCAGTGATGTCTCATGCAGGGAGCCTCTTCGTCTAGATTGCCTTATCTCCTCTCCTCCCCTCCCCCTGCCCTGCTCCACAGACTCCTTAAAGTCAAGTTTTCTGGAGGTGCAGAAAAAAGACTGAAGGGTCTAAGCTAGGGTTGAAGGGTCTAAGCCAGGGTTGAAGGGTTAGTGACCTTTCCTTTCAGGACATGCACAGACAAAGGTGCTGAATCCCCTTTCTGCCTGGACTCAGTCGGCAGCTGTCCCTGCCTGTGCTCCAGGGGGTGCCAGCAGGGTGAAGGCTGGGCCACACAAGCTGCTCACCACAGTTTCACGAGCAGCCATCCCAAGTGTCCAGCAAGCATCACTGCACAGGGGCCAGAACAGAACACCAGCCTTCCAGGGATGTGGTGAAAGAGAGTTAAACCCATGTATTTTCCTCTCTTAGGTTTTATTCAAACTTCTTTTGGGCAGTGCTAAATTTGGAGAAGCTGCCTTATTCCTGTCTGTGTTAGCTGTCTTCAACGTCCTCTTCGTTACCTGTATTCCTGTCATCCTTTATTTTACCAAAGTGGAGTACTGGAGCTCTTTTGACATCATTCCTTGGGGGAACCTCTGCGGATTTTCAATTCTCTTATTGAGTGAGTAGATGGGGGGTGCTCTCACACTGCCTGGGGTGGAGGAGGGTGCCAGAAACTGGCCACTGGTGGAAACTGCAAGCATCTCCCATACTGGAGCTGTTTTCCCTTCTTCTCAACTTAATTATTAGCTTGAGATATTATGAGAGGGCCCATTCCTAGGAGCAATGTAGACCTCGCTTCTGCTGTTATTACCACACCAAAATACTGTGGCTCTCTTTAGAAGGTGCTGTGGGACTAAACTGTAAAGCTCGTCCTAACTCCTACTCATGAACTCTGTAGGACAGAGACAGGTAACACTTGCCCAGGAATGGAAGCAGCCCTGCTGGGAGGGCAGTGTCTGGGGCTCATCAGCATCCCCACAGCAAGGTTAGGCCAGGCCAGTCAAGGCCAGACTCCAAAGCCTCTGCTGCCTGCAGTAATAGCTAATTCCTACTCCTAAGGAGGAGTAATTGCTACTCCTAAGGAGGAGGAAACTTTTGAAAATGTAGTGTTGCACAGTGATGGAAATTTTGATAGGTGGCAATCCTCTCTTCTGCTGCCACTGCTGTGCCACCAAAGGAGCCCAGTGGGGAGGGATGCCAACCTAAATTTTAAAGATTATCAGAAACATGATGTTGTTCATTGTTAATTAAACTAGATGTGTTGACTTGCTGCTCCAGTTGGTCCCTAAAATGGATGATGGAATCCCCTCTCCTAAAACATTAATTTCTACTGGAAATAGCTCTTCTCTACTCCTGTCTTGAGTCCCAGCTTCTTTTACCCAGAACAATTACAACTCCAGAAGTACCTTAAGTTACTTATCAGTGGACTCAGTGGAAGGAGTCTGTAAGAAAGTGGTGCAGAACTCGGCAAGCAATCCCTGGCATGTGCAATAAATGGGTGCTACTGGAAGACACTCGAAGTCCCAGCTCCCAACAAGCTCAGTATTGGCAAGGCTCTCCTGAGTCTGCTAAAGCTGATCACCTTAAAACAAGGGTGAATTTGATCCAAAGCAATTATTAATTTGTCATGAAACACCCCACAAACTTCGTATGGTATTACAATGGAGTGATATTATAATCATTCCACAGTAATGATATTATAATGTCATTGTACTAAATTTCATGTAGCAAATCCCTGTCTGGAAGAGGGTTACATTTACACCATCTTCCACCTGCAACTGGAGGCATCTTTTCTGCAAAAAAGCACCCAGACAGAACCTCCTGTTCAGCTGAAATCTCCCAGATGAAGAGTGTTAAGTCTTTCAGCAGGGCCAAGGGGACCACTGGATCAGTGTAAAGAGTGGGAATTACTGCACGTGACACTGAGAGACAGGCTCTACCCAAACCCCACCATGATCCTGCCACTGGACTCCAGAGGAATACAGAGTTCCCCAGAAACAGCAATGTCTCAGACAGGTGGACATGCAGCAGGCAGAGCTTTGTCCTCTGGTGTCTTCAGGAAAACAACAGAAGCTGATGTACCCGCTGTTTGAACAACAAATAGAGTAATAAAACATATGTGTTTCATTTGACATTCTTTCTGCCTAATTTCACTGTAGTAAAAGACATTTTTCTTTCCTTCATCAGCATTCAATATTCTACTAAATTTTGGGATTGCTATTACCTACCCCACCTTGATTTCTCTTGGAATTGTACTGAGTGTCCCAGTGAATGCAGGTAAGGTTTTCTGTCTGTTGCATCTTAATGAATACATTAAATCCGTGGCCTTTCAAATACACAGCAGGGATAAAAGAAAATAGATTTATTAAACATGTTTTGCACCTTCTCTCAAAGACTTACATAGATGACACTCATTAAAAATTTATTATTTATGTGTTATATATGTATTGTATAATATTACATGAATATTCATAATCCCTAAAATTGGTTTTTAAATTACTGTCTGAAGAAGCCTGCATACTGAAAAACAAAGTTGATTTGAAGACATTCATCTCTGGGCTGGAATAAAACCCCATGGATAAAGCAGAAATCAGTTTTTAATTATTTCTTCAAGGCAGGCTTAACACTAAATTCAAACAAATAAAATTGCTTACATTTTAGAGCAGATATTTACTAGTAACTCTGCTTGCTGTGGTAAATAACACTGTGGGTGTTTATCAAGAACACTGGACAATTCAATTTTGGACATGGCCTGGTACATTTCTCTGGCAGTTTTTCTGAAGTGTAGTGAAAGCCAAGAGACTGCAGAGTCTGAGAGGGCTGGGCAGGGGAGTGCAGACACAGCCCCAACCTAAAGCAGCTCCTAAAACCCAGCAGGCTCAGCTGGTGCCATGGTGCAGGTGGCAGCTCCCAGCTTTATGCTGACTAAATGCACACAGAGTTGGGCACTGCTCCCACAGATTTGGCTACCAAAAAGGTGTGGTCCTTCCAGAGTGTGTGGATGGCTCAGCCTGGACAGGGTTTCTTACTTCACAGGGCACTCAGGGTGACAAGAAAAGTTTTCAATCGGGAGCTGCTGTGCAGGGAGGGGAAACGCCCCTTTCTCTGTGTCCCTGCACCTCAGCAGGAGCTCCTGTGCTGTTGGTGGACATACCCTGCTGTGTGGTCACCCAGCAGGAAATAGTGTCCTTGCCATCATTGCCTCCATTGTTCTCCTGCCACAGCCAGCCCTCAGAGCTGGGGAGGTGAGGGGGAGGACAGGGGATACCGTCCTAACACCATTTCCCACGTAATAACACCTGTTCAATGTCCCACACAGTTGTTGATCACTACACGAGTGAAATTGTCTTCAATAGTGTCCGAGTAATCGCCATCATCATTATTGGCCTGGGCTTCCTCCTGTTGCTCTTGCCAGAGGAATGGGATGTCTGGGTAATAAAGCTCCTCACACGTCTCAAAGTCCGGAAGAAGGAAGAAGTTCCCGAAGGGAATGGAGAGATTGCTTCAGGACTGCCTAATAAGAGCCGGAGAACTCGCCCTTCCATGTCATCCTTTGCTCATTAAATGCTCTTTTTACCAAAACTTTGTGGTTAACGTTACATATGATGATGCAAAGGTCTTTTCTTGGGAAGAAGCACACCTGTCCAACACGGTGTACATACCTGTACAGTTTTGATATGATCACCATCTAAAGCATCGAGTCTTGGCATGTCCAGTTTGCTTGTACTTTTTCCACATCTGATCTTTCACTTAAGTAGTACACTGAAAAAAACTGCAAACCAAGAACCTCTCTTCTCTTTTTAAATGAATGTAATATATAGTCAAAATATATTTGCATAGGTTATTTTAAAGAATGACTTTCATGAAAAGCAGGGCAGACATTTTGTACATTAGGTACTGAATGATGCATTGCACACTGTGATTTAAAAGAAACAAATGCTATGCTACATCACATGTTTATTTTTTGACCAGAGCTGTACTTTGAAAGTTTTCAAGGAGCAAAAAAAAAAAATGGGAATCTTTTTGGGGACGGGAAGATGGGGGGAAGAGTGGAAGGAAGATTTAGAAATCACTCTATGTAAGTGGGCGCACGTTGCGCTGCAAACAGGGAAAATTCAAGCGCAAAAAATGCTTGCACTAAAGCATAGAGAGAAAGCAGTCTAGAGCCCAAATCTCCTTATTCTGCATATGACTGTAGTCCACATTTAAAACCATGCAAGAGAAATCCAGTGCCTTCTACAGAACTCTTGTCTTTATCCACGCAGAACCAGGTCCTGCTGCGAGGCACTTGCAAAGGCAGGGCTCAGGTCTGTGGCCCCAAAGGACCCCAAATTCCCACCGACATCAGGACGTGCCTCCCATACACGCCGTGGCTTCTGTGGGAGCATGGGGCCCAGGGGACTGCAAGTTCGAGCGCAGGAGACCTGGTTCTCTTCTCACTTCACAGGTTTTACCCCTGTGTGGAGCTGCGCTTGATTAATGCCAATGTGAGGAAGGGGAAATCTTGGTCACGTGTGGGACAATCCGACCGAAAATGAGCAAAGGGGCTGGCAAGAGCGTGGTTGCTGATGTACAGTCTGAGAGCATGGACTAAGGGGGTGAATCGCCAGTTGCTTTTACTCCATAATTGTGAGTGTTAAGAGTTAAAAATGTAAGATATTTACATCAAATGTAACACTTTTTATGAAACTTGTAAGCACCAGGATGTTTACTTATGCGATTTTGGTTCGCCATTAAATTTCTATCTGTGATAGATCACATGCTATGTAAAAAGGGGGAAAAAGGTTATAGTTTACTATTTTTGAAGTTTACATTGTTGCATACAAAATTAAAAGTGTTCTTTTGAACTGCTGCCATAGCCTAAGGTTCCTGCTGCCACTGAGGTCCTCTTTGTCTCAGGCAGGGGTGGCATCCACTTCAAAACATTTTAGCAAATCAACTTCAGATTCCATTATCTGTTTGGCAAAGCTAAATAATAAAAGATTTTAAACTCAGCCTTAGTTATCCTTTTCTTTCTCTTGACTGAACTTTTATTGCTGTTCTGCTGTGGGTAGTATTTGGCTGAAGTGATCAGAAGGGAGAGACACGATCACCAAAGCAACCAAGACTGCATCTCAAGGCACTGCTGGTGCATCTGTGCAAGACAGCAAAGTCTGCTCTACACTGCCTGGACAAATCCACCTAGAGCAATGCTGTTGGGCACCAGTCAGGAAACAGACATCCAGCAGAAGTAGACCAAAGGAAAAATTGATTTGAATGCATCAGTGAGCAGCCATACGTGCATATGCTAACAGTTGTTGAGGGCCACGTGTGGGCATGAATTTGTACATTAATAACCAGGCCCCACCCATATTGCTTGATGACCAGACACTAAAGACTTGTTAACAGAGATTACACCCCTGAATTTTTATATCTGTTTCTTTGGAAAGAGGAGGGTAAAGGCACAGGTACACAGGGTAAAGACAGGAGCACAGGTACAACTCCAATAACTGCACTGAGGGGCACACATAGAGACCTGACCTTCAAAACTCTCAGATTCAAATTCATTTCATCTTTGGACAAATCATTTTGTCATCCTCAAGTATGTCATCCTCCCCAAGCCTCCTCTCTGAGCAAGGCCAGACAAGAATATATAAGTAGTCCATCCATTTTCAATAGCCCCAGAAAGTGGCACCTTCTGTGATCTCCACACTTCATTCTGTTGTGTGTTTGATGCAGTCTGTAAGTATTCAAAAGGCTCCAAAAGCCATTTTCAAAACTGCAACTAATTTGTGCTTTTAAACAAAAGGGAAGCAGGGCTAGCCATATTAACCAGATGAAATGAACTACATTTCTTCAGGCAACACCTTGCCCTAAGCATAAGCACCTGATTTGACAGTAAGCCATTGGGTGGAAAAACCTTCCAGACAGTGAAGTCCAGTGAAGTCCATTAGGACAACAAGAATGCAGCATGTCCATGTGGTATATGTGCACATCTCTAAGTGCCAAAGCATCACAGGTCTGAAACTGAGGAATGAAAAAAACTGGGTTTTTTGTCAAAAACTTGTTGGAAAGCAAACAAGTTGTTGGCTTTCTGCAGAAGGACAAGCCAGAGCAAACCCCTCTGAGAAGGCATTAGATGTAACCAGGCCACCCTTCAGCTGAAAGCAAGATTGAACTCCTGATCTCAGACTGTGAAAAGATGCCCAGGACAAATTCAGTGCCTTGGAGAGGAGGGCTGAGCTGTGGCAGACTGTGCTGCTTGCCCTCAGAGGCACTGTGTGCAATCCCTGCAGCAGCCTGAGTCAGACCCGCTGCTGCCCTGTATGGACCCCACACTGCCCTGCAGGGCCCTACCTGCTCTGCAGCACGGAGCCACACAAGCCTGGAATTAGCACTTTTAGCCCACCATTGGCCACCTTGCACCTCCTCCTTAGGCAGAACTGCAGGTCCCTCCAGTGTGAGGCTTCTTCAGGTGTCTCCTGCATCATCAGTGTGTCTCCTGCCCTCACAGAGCACTGCCAACCACAAGTGTGCACCCTTGTTCAAGGGCTGACCTCGACTGGAAACTTTCTGCCCCAGCTTAGCCCTCAAAGTGTCTAGTAACAACCCAGTGGGGTTGTTATAACAGCAAGTTGAGGGGAAAAAATTCTCAGAAAAGCAAATAGCATTACCAGACCCCACTGCAGCTGCTGGCTTTCACTGCTGCACAATACAGCAGAGAGAAGGCACAGCAGTCCTCCTCCTGCCTTGTGTGCCTTTGTCCCTGTCCTGTTGTCTCCTGCTGCTACCTTTATAATATCTTTTTATTGCAACTCTTCACAGTGACTGCATGAGCCTTTTATCAGCACATGGGTCAGAGATGGGCTTATTTTAAAAAGCTTTTCCTGATCTTCTGTCTAGAATGGCTGCATTTCATATTACTAGTCTCCAGAAAACAGCCATGAAGGGCAGAAATCCAACCACAATAATCAACAGATGAACAAAAGACACTCAAACCAGTATGTAGCTTAACTGTTTTGGGAGCTGAGGATGGACTAGTAGGACCTGTAGATCACCAAGTTCTGGGGCTGAATTGATACTTCCTGTGATCTTGGGAAAAAATCTCCCATCCTCAACTCTCCAGAGCATCTAAAAAAAAACCAGAGCAACACTGAGCTGGTCAGAGTTACTACAGATACTGTATCTTCAACTTACAGAGAAGGCAACATGACCAGGCTGACACCATTTCTGGTGAAAACCCTGTCTCTATGGTGTCTGCAGGCCCAAAAACAAAGAGAGAACTGAAGGTTTCCCTGTGCAGTGAGTGAACATGAAAGCCTAGACGGATTTGCATAGCTCTGGCTCATATTCCAAATAAACTCAACTGAAAAGTTGAGTTGTGCTGAAATAAGCACAACTGAAGCACATGGAAACACCCTGCTCTTCACTGAAAGGATATAGATTCTCCAGCCCTTCAGAAGCCCTAGGAATAGCACCATCCACCTTGTCTTGGCTGTGTGGGCACAGACAGCAGCCTGGGACTGGGCATTTCCTCCAGGAAGGGGTAAAGAAAAGCAGCCAGAAGCAATGCAGCTCATGTGAAGCAGAAGCAGGGGAGAGCTGATGATAGAATCAGAAATAAATGCTTTTTGTGAAACACCTTCCAGGGCAAGATGCTCACCTGCCCATTACAATGACTCCAGTTTGAAGAAATTGAGTCTGTGCACGTGCTGTAAAGCCAAAAACTACAGCAAGTTCAGCTCCATGTCCCCTGCTTGTGCTGCAGAAAGACTGGAGTCTTCAAGGCCTCCAAACCTAAACTATTCCTTGGTAAAGGCCAAGGCTGAGAAACTTCTTTCAGAGTCCAGTCCTCACGCAAGCTCACTCTGCAGAAACTGCCTGCAGAAAGAGATTTTGACAGGTGAGTTTAATTACCTCATAATTTTTAAAGTAGAAGCAACCAGACTCTCTTCTTTAGCTGGCATGTCCTAGGGCATTTCCATAATAATCTGCACCTTATGCAAAAGTCCTGAATATTAAAAAGGAAGTAAGGAAAAAAAAGAGCATAAAGATCTTATGACCTGTAGCCTAAAAATCTTTAAAGGGGAAATCATGAGGACAGGACCAGTAGCTCAAACTAATGCTTCTGAAAATAATAAACCTTATACTTTTCTTTTCTACCTGAAGTTCTGTTAGAGGGATCTTCATATACACGAGTTAATTTTAAAGAAGGTGGCAATTAGTATTTATCTGAGTACTTTACAGATATACTAGCATGCAAACAACCTCTCAGAAGTGAAGAGTGAAACCTCTAAGCAGAGTTACAATTCTGGAAAAGGCTTAAACAAGGGAGGTTGTGGAGCTCACATTAGCAATGTACTTAGGAGCCTGTTATATGCAATTTTTCTACAATGACCTAGAGACAGTTCTTTAATCCTACTGCTGAAACAGATGATCCCTTCAGAAGAGAAATAATTTTTTCCAGCTCTTTATCCACAGATTTCCCTTCTCTTCTAGATTCAGTCCCCCTAACATCTCAAGAGAGCCATCAGTGCATGGATTGGGAGCAACAGCAATCAAAGAGCTATTTTGCTGTTTGGCTACATGACAGTGGCAGATCCCCCTCTCAGTGTTAGTCTCTTGAATCAGTAAAAAAAGCATTATCAGTAAAAGGGTTTTTTTGACCAATCATTTGACTATCATTGACCAAGAAGATTGGTCTCAGCACAGCTCCTTTGGTAATCTCTCTCCTTTTGAACAGCAATATTTTTTTCCTGCTATTTTCTGCCTCATTACTCAGTTACTAAGCCACAAGAAAATGTCCTTTTATCCACAGTAGCTTAATTTCTTTGGTAAGAAGCACCATTAAAAATACTTTAAAAATCTAAGTGCAGTGTTTCTGATTATCTAAACAAAAAAAGAGCCAAGGCAAGTCTGCAGAAAGTCATCCATCCTTCAGACTCCTTTTAACATGAAAGGACACAACAACCAAGAGCCTGAGACTTCAGCAACATTTTGCCTTTCTTTAAGGGAGGGTTTTCTTGCCTACAGAATATTTACACCAAAACTCCAGCTCAGAAGATGACCAGACACTTAGAAGATTCTTGAATTAAAACTTGGATTCCTGTGAGTTCCAAGCAGCAGGATTTGTAAATACTTCAAAAATGTGAACTTGTCTTTCCTGGCTATGAGCATATATTATGGGCCAGTGAATGTGGCTTTCCAGTCTCCCTGCAATAGGTCCCACTGCCCTTTGGCTTCTGAAGCTGCCAAATTTTTAATGACTACAGCCTAGAGAGCAGAATAAACTGCAGAATGGTCTCCTGGTGATTTTTGGCAAATTATACATTTAAAATGCCTTCCTGACTTGTACACAAAGCATTGCTCTTTCAGTGTGTGATTCTGGATTTGGTCAAAGGCATGTCACTTGCTAACTTGGCTACTAAGAAAATTAATTTTGATCTTGGCAACAAATACCATGTTTGAGAACAATGCTGCCTTTGTGCATGTGTAAGCAATCCCATCTGGTACAGTACACCTACATTTCAGACAACATTTATAGTGCACATAAGGTAACTGGTGCATCTGCAGAGTTATTAAACACAATACCTGTATGCAGGAATGCAAATGGGTATTTTATAAAAAATTGAAGGATATGCTTCAGTCTCAGAGAGAACTAGGAACCACTTCCTTTCTCTAGTACATAACATGTCACAGAAATTTGAAGACATCCGGTTAAACCCAAAAGATGAGTTTTCCTCTTCTAACACACCTTTGAAAACTGAAGTCTGCTTGTAGAACAGGTGGATTTCCAGTTTGACATCTAGCTTTCTTGCAAAAAGCTGAGCATCAACATTGCAGCAAAGCAAAGCTGTCTCATCCTTGGTTGGCTTGGAGAATTGCTATGCAGGAGCCAATAGAAGAAGAATTAGTCAGTCTTCCCACCATCGCCTGCTTTTCCCAAAATACTCCTTTTTCTGCTTTCTTCCTTTCTAACAGCTGAACAAAAATGGAAGTCTGGCATTAGAAACAAGTGCCTACAAATAATGTAGATTACTTCATCGTCCTAAAAGAATCCAAAACCTTCAGTTTTTGACCTTTTTCTTCACCATAATCAGCACTCTTTAAGGTACCTAGTGATTTTCAGACCACACTCCACAGAGTACTCCACTGATGTCCACGACAGGTGACAAAGATAAGACAAGCCTTTGCTCAGCAGGCTTCAAATCACCAAACACAGGCCTGGAGAAGGTGAAGAATCACCATTCTGTCTAATGTTTCTCCTCTGTCTCCATATCAGCCTGCACAGATGGCTCATCTTTCCCAGCCAAATCCCCTCCACCGCTGCCTGATGAATGCACGCAGCCAGCCCTCCGGCACACACGGAGCTGCACACAAAGCTGGGGCAGTGTCTCTGCCTCTGTCCCTCCCCCGGTGTCCCAAGCCCTGCTGTGCTGCATCCTCTCTCTTCACATCACACTGACACTCTCTAGTGCAGGGATACAACACCCAGCAAAAAGAGTCTCCTGAAGAAATTGAGTTAAGAATCCCAACACACAGTTACAAAACAAACAAACAAACAAACAAACAAACAAACAAACCCATGTGATAATTCACATCTTCTTAGGGATCTGGAGAACTGATCTGCTAAGACCACCCAACAAAAGCTACAGTTTTCTCCTCCTTTATTCATACACAAACCTAAATTTTTGATAACTCATCTGAAGTTTAGGCATGCTATTGTTAGAGAGAAATTCACAAAAGTAAAACACAGACTGAAGTCTTTATGAAATAATGGAGTGCTTTGCATAAGGCCATAGCAAGTACAGTATACACTTCTTAAATGTTTCCAATCTATGATTACTGTACGCAGTTTATGAGGCTTCTTTGCTTAATTTACTCCTTTTTAATAATAAAACCAGCTGCAATTAATCACTGTAATGACTTTGCTTTTTTATAATTATTTTCTTTCACCGAGCATAACAAGGAACACTGTATGGCCAAAGGAGTCAGAGTTACATCCTTAATGGATATTTAAGAATAAGGTGGGGAGGAAGGAAAGAATCTCAATATATAGTTCTCTTGAACTACTTATATTTTAATTTTATAAAAAAAAAATCTTGTTATTCCACAACAAAAGAAAACACCCCAGGCTACTGTAATTGTTATTATTTCCAGCAAAATAAATAGTTAGACAAAAGGCTATATAGCTTGAAGAACTAATTTTTAAATTCAGCTCCCTAAACATCTGTCATGGATAAGGATCACACATCAGAATACTTCAATGAAAGAAAAACAGATTAGCTGAACTGATGTACTGTAGCACACAGCTACATCAGGGATTGCTTCTATTATTGGTCATGGGGACACCTATAACATACTAATTGCTTCCAAGGTAAAGGGAGAAATCATTATAGTTACAAATGAAGAATCTGCTGGGAAAATTTCAATGAAATACGGGGTTAGTAAGGTTGTAGGTGAGGAGTGAGCTGTTAGGCATTAACTGGAAAGCAAAGCACACACAATGCCCTATCCCAATTAGCAAGAACAGGCACAAAAGAGCTTGAGAGTTGAACCACAGTGTAAACACCACATGATTCACTTTAACACAATGCTGGGAAGAGTTTCAGTGGGAAACTGGCATCTATTTCTTTACCATCTATCTCGCTAAATGCTGAATAGAAATGTAATTCAAAGGCTTCAACTGCGGCAACCAGCACACCTAACAAGTCTGGAATTTTTTCTCCCCCTTTCTAGAGCATTAGCCTCTGCCTGTGACTATAAATATCTCATTCATTACTCCCTGGGCACATTTCCCAAAATAAAAGAATAAAGATAAATATTTAGAATTGGCTAACTAACAACAAGAAACCTCCACCCCCTTATAGACAGCAGTTTAACCAAATGGAATTATTGCTATTAAAAATTTATTATCTGAATCTGTGTATTTTTTTATTCATGCACTTTCTAAAACCGTATCACTAAATTTCCTTAATATCCATTACACAGAGTTATTTACAATTGTCTCCAGTGAGTACTTGTTGGGCTACAGGTCATTAAAGAATAAACTATTTATCACAAATATCCCAGATGTGCTACTTGGGCTTTGTGATTAATTATATATAATCACATTATCCCCTCTGTTTCATAAATGCAGTAACTAAACAACTTTACACACATCATAAATTTTGAATTCTAAAACACAACTGGCATTTCCTATTACATTCCATTATCACATGATTCTGGTCTCTAGGCTTAACATTAATTTTCTTTCCAATATTCATGCTTGTAAAACCCTGCTTCATAAAAGCCTGAATGCAAAAGGGTCCTAAGTAAGCTACAGAACAAATTTACTTCTACATTAATTCTTTGCAACATAAAAACAACTGAAATTCTATTTTTACAGTAACTTTAACTCAGGTTAAACCCCTTGTTCTATTATTAGGAACTATATTATTGCATTTCTATCTCTTACCTATCAAAGTGTAGCAAACAGAAAACAGTTAAACAAATAGGCAAGGAGCATGGACACGTGTTACTCAGCACACAGTGGAGAGCAGCAGTCATATTCACATTGCTCCCAAAGAGTGTCCCTTCCAAAGGGATGGCTGAGCCTTCCAACAAAAAATCCCCTCCACATCTGGCTGGTTTACCAGGGGGCTCTGCTGAAGATGTGCAAATCTTTGGCCCTCTCCTAAAACAGCTTTTATGTACCAAGATGAGTGAGCCACCTGCAAGGAGAGCCAGGAAAGGATGCCCAGCACCGCCAGCCAGAATCATTAGCACGTGCTGAGGAAAAAAGCCAGCTCAAGGTAGGGTGACAGCTACGGCCACCCCCCGAAGCTGAGCACCTCACACACCAGACAGAGCATCGGCTACCAGCAAACTCCCGGGAGAGCTGCCGGACATTCTGGGAACTGCCAGGAAAAACAGCCTATAAAGGTGCCCGGGCATCTGGGAGCTGCCAAGGGCTCAGCAGCTGGCAGAGTTAGGCTCTTCCCAGCTGCCAAAATGTCACCTTCCCCAAAACCGCAGCATGTTACTATGGGAACGTGTGCTATAGCTTTCAAAACTGCTCAACTGGTCCCCATTTCCAGGTGGAATTGACGCATTAAAGGAGACTGACAATTCTTTGGCGTACAGGAAATGCCATCAAGTCCCAAATGAAATAATGAAGCAGCTTCTGGATGCTCCCTACCAGTACTGCAGACTTCGGTCACCACCTGACTGCCCCCAGGCTTCTCTTGCTCTTTTACCATCTCCACTATGGGTACATTTTTCTTTCACTGGGGTAATCAGCTTGATTCAGTGACAGAGTCCGTTCCAAGAAACCTTTCTAGAGCGGTTTGAGCATGCTGAATTAATTCAATGGATCAGCTCTAAGGGGAAACATGCTGCAAGGAAAACTGTCAAAAATGCATTACATGTATATGCTATCTTTATCAGCCTTCCACCCAGTCACTACCTTACTGTTATCCTATTTAAAGTGCTGTAAATGCTCTCAGGCTTTTCCCCCCCCCTAATTCACAGAATTGACAAAGCCTGAAGTAGCTCAGACCTCGTGCCCTTGCCCAGCATTATTGGAACTTGCGTCCCAACTCCTAGGGCTTTATAAATACCACATGGAAATTGGTCCTGGCCCCAAAGATTTTACACAGTGATTTCGTCCAGCTGTCTTTCTTAGGCGTCAAAAAGGAAAGCAGAGACACCTCGTTTCGATGAACAGACAATCCGCTACGGCACTGCACGGAGCTCACGACAGCAATGTTTACAGCGTGCTAGACACCAGAGGGCGATACCTGAAAGAAATTAAGCACAGAAAAGCACATCAGGCAACTGGTACTTCCAAATATCTTTTTTGCGACCTGGCGGGGACGTGACGGGAGGAGCCTTGAGGAGCTCCGGCAGCCACGGCAGCTCTGGGCCGACACCGCGGGGTGGAACAAACGCAGGGGAGGGACAGGAGGAGGGGAGGGACAACAGGCAGGGCGAGACAGGAGAAGGGGAGGGACACGGCGGGGCCCGGCCGCGCCCCGGGAAAGCGCCGCGATCGCTTCCGGAGCGCGACCTTCGCAGTCGGGCGGTGAGTGAGGGGTGCGGGGCCGAGCGGGGCCCTCCCTGCGGCGGTGGCACCGCCTTCCCCGGAGCCTCGGCCCCGCTTCCATGGCAGCGGCTAGCGCTCGGACAGCGCCGTGTGTTGTGTTCAGGGATGGCGGCGCCGACGATGGAGGAGAGGAAGGCGTGCTGGGGGGCCCGGGACGAGTTCTGGCAGTGCCTGGACAGCCACGGGGATGACGCCGCCAAGTGCGAGAAGCTGCGCCGGGCCTTTGAGGCGCGCTGCCCTCAGCAGTGGGTGAGCTCCGAGCGCGCGTCCCCGGCAGCTCCAGCTGCCTGCAGGGCACAGCCTGGGCAGCCTGCAGAGAACCCTGCAGCTTCCCGCAGAGAACCCTGCACCCGTGTCAGGCCTAGCTTGGTTTGCATGCTTGTGGCTGGCTGGGAAAGGACAGCTCCTGAGCGCAGCCCTGACTGGCCCGCCAACCAAGATAAGCAGCGTTAAGAGTGTAGTACAGTAAGAATGGAAAATACGGTCTCAAACTTCCAGAGAAACACACTGGATTATTGCTTTAATTAAAAAAAACAAAAAAACCCAAACTATTAGAAGATACTTGAAAGCTTGTAGAAGTGCCCAGAAGTTCCTGTTTAAAGGCCAGTACAGAAAGGAGCTGCCACAGGTGCAGTGCATTTTAAGACTGGCATCTGGTACCTTGTGCATAAAAGTACCTTTTTTTCATGCAGTGTAATTTCACCGTAAGGCACCTGCATGTAACCTGTTCATGTTGTTTTTTAGTTTCCTGAGCTCGAGCTGTAAGAATTCCTTTCTAATAGGCACTGCCCTTTAGTAACAATGGTGTTTGAGGGTCTGAACAGATCCTGTTGCAGGTAGCCGACTGAAGTAATTTGAAAAGCTGTGTACCTTCACAGCTGATGTACTGACACTTTGAACAGTGCGGTCCTGGTATTTGTTGTCTCTAGAGATAATGGTTTTATTTAGACACTGGACTTGGAGGTTACGTTGGTTGTGATACCATGGAAAAGCTGCTGGACTTGGCTTTGCTTCACAAATGATTTTGTTCAGAGCAGTGAAAAGAGAAAAGCATATAAGATCTTCATGAAATAACAGGGTGGTGAACTTAAAAAAACTTAAGTTCACGTTCAAAATGGTAAAGAACCCCCAAAAACTAAACATGACACTCTTTAGTCTTCACCAGGAGAAACTCCTCTGACTAGTGCATTAAAATCCTCCGTAAGTTCAGTGACCAAAGAATGTTTACACAAAGCCCCTTCCTCTTGCTAGTTTCTTCTGATGAACATAATTTCTCTTTTTAAACAGGTTAAACACTTTGACAAAAGAAGAGACTTCTTAAAATATAAAAAGAAGCTTGAAACAGAAGGGTTTCATCCTCCAGAAGCTGCTGGAAAGTCTTAGGAACTCTGCTCTCAAATCAAGTGTGAGTGACTATAGAAGACGCCAGAGAAAGCAACAAAAGCTGCTTGAGTGCAAGAACTGGTAACGTAGCAGTCTCCCTGAAGTGCAAACTTCAGTGCTCTTCTTGTTACCAGGGCTCATGTGTCTGCTAAAAAAAAGGATCATGGACAGCTTTTTAAGTCAAAGAAATATGGTGCAGGGCTGTTCAAAAATTTAAGGGTTTGAATGTATAATTAGTAAAATTGTTTCACAGGAATAAATGATTATTTAATACTGCAATGTACATATTCTAAAATGAAATTGTTTTTCAGGAAGTGAACCAGCTTTTTCCTAAAATAAAAAAGTTCATTCCAACTTGCCTTTCTTGTCAAAAGCAGTGGGTTGTATAATAAAATTTGTATTTGTCATTTACCACATATTTCAAAGAATTTTAAAATACAGTTTTAAGTCACATATTAATTTATACAACAGTGGTCATTAGAAGACCTAAAGCATCCTGTGCATATGATATGTAATTTTCTGTTTTGAGTATGCTCATTTTTTATAAGCAACAGGAATATTTACATTGGTGATAGGTTTTCAGTCAGTATCTCTGCTAGTAGTTATTTGTCACATTCTTACATTATGGCCTTTTGGAGAATTGGATTGCCTTAGTGATGCAGCTTTATTTACAGGTACAGACTGTTTACAGCAGGATTAATAAATGTGACTATAGAAGGCATTTAAACAAGGAGCAGCATTGAATGTAATTATGCAAGTGAAGTTGCCTTCCTAAAATCATGTAATCTAGTATATATCTACGTGCTGGAATGATTTAATACAATGGCTAAAGGCATGACTTCAAGCACAGTCACCACAACAACAGTAACTGCAGTAAAAATGCTGTGTTTTGAGTTTGGGTTCGTTCACAGTGCTGTGCTAACATTCAGCAGAATAAACACACATGCCACATGCAATATAAATAGTATTTATTTCCAATGCAACAATTTTAGGAGGTAAAGTATTAAGGCATTTAAAAGTCACTCTGACCACTATAGAGAACAGAACATGCAAAGTTAAGAATTCTTGTTCACCCTGAGTTTTTATCTCATCTATTCAGAATTTCATGTCATAGCACCGTAGGAAGCCATCCAGCTGTACAGTAAGGCACAAGACTCTGGGCAGTTACTGTTGTTGTTTTTGCTTGATCACTTGTTGCCTTGTGTACTCCCAGATCAGCAGAGCTCCGCTTACATGGACATTGAGTGACCGAATAATGCCCTGCTGAGGAATTTCCACACAGACATCCAGATGGTGAATCAGGTTGGCTGGAATTCCTTCATGTTCATTTCTAGTAAAGAAGAGACAGTAACTTGTATCTGAGAGAGGGTATGTGTGTTCCAGAAAGCAAAAAGTACAAATGTCAGAACAGCATCCAAACACCTTTTGACAAATGGTGCATCTGCCTACGGGATAACTGATGACAAGAAATTAATTTTTTAAAACAGTAATACATTCCAAAGAAAACATGGAGAGATCTGACTTAAATTTTGATGTAAAAAACCTGGTGCAAGATTCAGTTTTCAGTTCACTGGTCCAGCAATAGCTGAGCACCCAGCATAAAGACTCTCTGCTTTTCTTTTTGTACTCCATATACAATGAAATGACCAGAGTATGAAGCTGCTGGAAAGCTCAAGGGCCCACTTTACATTCGGGTCTCAGCATGAAGGAATGTCAAAACTGAGCACACCAGAGGATATTGAAGTTTACTGGTAATTAAAACTATTGTTTTTAAATAAAAGAGAACAAAGTGGTCACAAATGCTCTATTCTGAAGACAAGCTATATATAAAAAAGTTGGAAAAAACCTTTGTCCTAAGAGGACAGCCAGGCCCTTCTTTCTCGTCTCACTCAGTAGCCCTGCAGTGAGTGAGGTGCCAGGAGATTTCGAGCTTTCTCACTTGTATTGCTTTGCTGCAGGTTTCTTTAAGTAGCCTCCCCCTCTTTGTATCACACATCTGAGGCTTCTCTGCTTATAGAAACTGGAAACTGCTTTTCTCTGAAGTTGTCTCATGGTCTGCTTAAACTACAAAACCTTGCTACTTCTTCTTGTGCCTCATCCTTAACTTTTAAATCATCTCCCGGCCATGCACTCAGTGTGCTCCAGCCCTCGACTCCAAGTTCAGCAGGGCCAACACAGCCTCCTCCTGGCTGAGCTCAGCACAGCCCAAACAGACAGGGCCCATATAACTACACTGAACAGATGGTATCTTTAGCACTCCCAGAAAACACAACCCATGCTGTTGCCACCTTCATTCATTATTAAAAGGTATTACAGTGTATGGATAGGTTATTAAATAGGGGAAGGGTCTTTCAGTAGGTGTCAATAACCTCGTGGTCCTTAGCACACAAAACCAAGGACTGCACTTTCCATAATCATTTCCCACTCCAGAATCACCTGTAGCAGTGTCACCTGGTTTTCAGATGACCAGACTCTGACTAGAGAAAGGGATGGACTGGAGATTTACAAAATCCTCCCCAAAAGAGGGAGATTTACAAAACTGTGAGCTCTTACCCCAGCAGTAATAGTGATTTCTCTGGGAAGCAATATTCTGTAAGATCAAAACTTTTAGCTGTCTGCTCCACACCAATAATAGTGTAGCCTTCTGTTTTTTTCTGCTGTAAATAATCAACAAGCTGAGATGGTTTCACCTGTGCATTAAGAGTAGAAATATAAAAATACTTTAATATCACCTTTTGTAAACTTCTGAAGTTATTGTAAAAAAAAACCAAACTAATTTACTTGAACACTTTTTAAAATGAATGACTTTTATCCCCAAAGACTGACCATATACACAGTTTAACATTTTAAAAGCTCTTCAGCAGTAGCACAGAAAGGCAATGCCACAAAATATCCCCACCAATACAATGAAGAAAGATGTAACAATGACATTCACACAATCAGTTTATCACAGCAATAAGAAGTTGCAAGTATTTTCTAAATTCTTTTTTATAAGGTTCACTCACAACATGTAAGATAAAGCATCAGAGATAACAGCAGGAGCTTCCATTAAAGAAAAAGATAATTTTTTCAACATAAAAAATGTAAGACTCTGAACTATGCATTTGACAGACTGAGGACGCTGAGTACACTTTTTAGCTATTAAAATGTTTCCATTCACCTCGACAAGGGGGAGCCACTGCTCTGCAGAAACACTCAGATGCTGAAACTGCTTATCCTGTATATAATGAAGACTGCCAACAACTAGTGCAGATGCCCCAAATATTTCACTTGTACGACATAAACCTACAAAAACAAGAAAAAACGTGATTTTTGTGTAGAAAATAAACACTAAGCGAGAACACCAAGGCAAAATGACAAAGAATGCAAAAGAGAAATGGCGACTTTAGTTACCTATTTTTAGTTAGTTTCAGCTCTTCCAAGCCACACTTTGTTCCATATAAATTACAGGGAAATAATGTTTTCTAACTTAGCAGAGAGATAAAAATTAGAAAAGCACTGTGTCTGACAACATGCTTTTAACATACTAATTACACAAAGTAAGGGGCTAAGTGTCCAAGCCTTAGCAAGGATGGATGGTTTGACACATCCACGCACAAGCTTAAGCTTTGAACCCAGCACCTGTTAAATGAAAGAGGATGACATGTAACAGCATTACAACGCAGACAGCATCAGCTTGTGGACTTTTCATTACTCACTGCAGTTACTGAAACTGCTGACATCAAACACAATGGCAATAAAATGTTTGCAGGACTTATTATGTCACAGCTGATACATCATGAAGGAACTCTTATCAGGAAACGGGACTTCGCTGTCCAACAGACATGAGAATCTTGTAGGTTTACAAGATTTGGTTTAATTGTTACAAGATTACAAGAAAAAAAAACAAAAAAGCAAACGATTTCCTTTAACTGCACACACAGTGGAAAAACTCAGCTGTGGCAAATATAGAATCAGCAAGAAACTGAGCATGATTTACATCAAAATTCTAATTAATTAATGCATGCTATGTGTAAGTACTTCTATTTTTTCCTTAAAATGTATCTGTAGAAGACCCCTTTCTCTGAAGTGGGTAGGATTTTCTGTGGCTACCAGTTTCTTTCAGCATAATGATCTACTCTTCTGAGCAGTACTTAAATAATTTTCTAATTATCAACATAAAATGAAGTTAACTTCCATTATCTAAGTGTGCTCCAAGGTCTAAAATGAAAGTTTGAAAATGTGCAATCAACCTTACCTCCTAAATTGGTAGGTTTATCAATAAGTGAGGCCACCACAATCAATCTGCTGTTTGATTTGCCCAGTTTAGCAGCACGATCCTGAAATGCCGTTTCCAAGTCTAAACTAGGAGTACTGTTCTTCCAGGGTATAATCTTTTTCTGAACATCAGTCCACTCTGGCTGACTGTCTGCTTCAGCTGAATGTGAACCTGTAACAACAAACTGTATGTTCATATGGACATGCAAGTGGGAGTGAAACTAGTGCTTCAATAAAAAAGATAATCCAAATGGTAATACAGGAGATACCATTCATCATCTACTGTTATTTTATGGGACTTGTCCTGCTCACATAGATACAAGTTTACTTCAGCTGAAAACCAGAGCTGAGATTGACTACAGATGTACACAGCTACTCCATCCAAATAACTAAAATCAAGAGAGATTGGCTATATTTTACCCATGTCCTGCTGAGACCAGTCGCTTGGTTTCAGATCACGAAGTTCCGCTCGGGACTGGCACCACTGAAATGCTGCTGGCAAAGGAATGTCAGTGAACCTGTCAAATTTAGAGAGGGAGATCCATTCATCTTCAGCGAGTTCCGAAAGGCGGGGGAGAGTGTAAAATATCGTCTGCAATGCAACACAGTGTTATTAGTAGAGAGTCACCAAAGCAAGCAAAAACAGATCATTAATCCCACTAGTTTAATGGAACATGTCTATTATCTATCCTCCTATGCTTCTAACACTTGTTTTTTCTTGGTGCTTAATACAGCTTACCTATGTGTCTCTCAATATTCATAACTTTACTTAATAGTGCTATCCAAAACTTCCATAAATCTGGACTTGTTCTCTCTCCAATTACACTTTTCCTGAGGATCTGCACTGATTACCATTCTGAAATTCTAGAATACCAAAGAATTAACACTATGCTACTCAGCACAAGGCTCTAGAGAAAAATCTTGTATGTGTAACACTAAAGAGTTTCCAAATACTCTTACAACTTTCTAGTAGAGGATGCAGATTGATTTAATGTCAAAAGAAAAACAGTTGAAAGCATTAAAATCTAGTGGTAAAATCCAGCTCAGCACAACCAATACATCTAGCTAACCATGATTTATCAAGGAGGAAAAAACAGACATCCCAAGGGAAAGACTCAGTAAGTCAAAGAGTTTTAAACCCAGACTTTTTGTTTATCCCAATGCACCCTTCAAGACAAAGGTGAAGATGCATCCTGAATACATTTAAATGCTTCACAAATACTAGTGTTGCTTTGTAGGTTTTTTTCTCTCCTGTTCAGAACTTTTACTTTCCACTATTCAGCATTTTTGTGTTCACAAAAATATTTTACAGAGCATCAGTTAAAAGAGGAAACCATTTCTTCTGTCAAAGCTGGCACTGTTTCTGCAAAAACATATATCCCATTCATATCCACGCTTATCTTGTATTTTGAGCTTAGTTTTTCTGTCCCTTCCATTCATCTGCACCCTTATTTTTGCCTTCCTTCCATTTTCAATCATGAAAATGTTTATTCAGCTGTCGGTTATTTGAGCTGTATCTAAAAAGGTGGCTGAAAAAGGTGTTCTGGAAGTGATATATCTCTATCCCATTCACATCAAACAATCCAGTTAAGCTACTTTCAAGTTACTTCTGGGAACAGATGCCTTAAAAATCCTAATAAACTACCTCAACTAAGTAGATGCTCTTCAGTTACTAGAGCGAACCTTTCCAGTCACAAATATAAAACCTGATTAATTCCCACAGATAGGCACATTGATCACACATTCCTCCTCCTAACTGACCTGGGTTTTTAACACAGTATCAAATAGAAAAACTAAGATGCAGTCTTAGACTAAAGCCCATCACAATCTGGGTGAAGTAATTTTTTGGGGTTTTAAATGAATAATAGTTGGAAATTTCATCCCACATTAGAAGATATCAAAAAAGATAAAAAATACAGTTGTAGAACTAGACAAACAGTGTGGTCCTGGACTTGCCTCTAGACTGTAATCCTCAACTGGATGAAATATTGCAAAGAAGAAGTGATCTTGGATTCGCTGCCAGTTCCTCCTGGCATTCCTGCAAGTGCAGAAAGTAATGGAAGATACATTAAAAAAGCAATGTGCTGGATATTTTTAAAAATTCAATCATCAGATTGGCATAAGGCAACCTAATTTATTTACTATATATTGCGCAGGAAAGAAAATACTTCAACAATTAAGGGCCCATTTTTAAAAAAACAAACAGCATTCAGAAAATAAGCTTCATTTCTGTTTCAAAGAAGGACATAATACATCTCCAAATTCTATTATCAAAAGGAGCGAGTTTGGCAAGAAGTATCCCATGGAAACTGGATACTAGCCTATGGTTCAGAAAAAAAGAAATAGAGACTCTTCCCTTTGCTGTTTTTTTTTCTGTATCATGTCTCCCCATATCAACTTCTTTTTAAACAGAGATAAAAACCCCCATAAAACCCCATAAAAATTATCATGTGCCATTTTAGAAAATTTAAGTTGCTGCAAAATGGCTCAGAAGAACACTGTTAAGCTGTAGAGAATGTTACTAACCCTGTGCCGTGCATGTTTTCCACTTGTTGAAGGCTAGATTCAATAACTGGTGTCAGAGCATCAAATTCTTCCACATGCAGCATTCTGCACATTCCCCAGATTTTTTTAAGGGCAACTAATGCATAAAGTCGAACGCTGAAATTATGGCTGAAACACCACTGCAGAACAACTACAAGGGCTTTCTTCAACGCTGGCTTCTAAAGAAACAAAGAAGCTTCTTTTCTGTCAAGTTTTAATGAACCATTCAGAGGTTATGAGTGGCCCAAGAAAAAGTTCCACAAAAGACACCCTTTTGGAAATCACAAAGCTTTAAAATTATATTAATTTTCTTCTTTCCATCTCATCAGGACAAAATCTACAGCCCTGCCTGTTCTTTGAAAATGTATTCATTTGCTTTAAAAATAATTATTCTGCCTACAAGGAAACCTCTATTTACTTCTGATTAAAAGAGCAGCAAGAAAAACAAACCCAGGTGTTTAAAACAAATCCACATGTTTACTTAAAACCAGAGTAGCTATTCTAGAAAATGTCACAGGTAATCAGGCTCTGTGTATCCACAACGCCTGCTAAGTTAGCTGATTTTCCTAAGTCAAATACTTCACAGAGATGACAGGAAGAGTTAGTGTTTTGCATAACAAAGGATACCTTAGTAGGAAGTAGGTATTAAAGAGACATTTAAACTATTTTAGCAGTCCTATTTTCAATTCAGAACTCTGTACATGCACTGGAAGTGAATAAAGAATGAACACTCTTAGAGAAATGTACCTTCTCTGAGGTATTTTGAAGAATGATGTCAAAGTGGGCCAATACTGATAAAAATGTGCAGATGCTTTTTTTAAGATTTTCTTCATCCTGAAGTAAAAGAGAATGTTAAAAAGAGATACGCATATATAAAATGTTTATATACTTTATGCATTTTCATGCCATGTTCTGCACATGCAATAATATGAACACTATTAAAAATCTATGTGTCTCCACAGCTAAATTTATGAAAATACAAGGTCAATATTAATTAGGATTTCATTTTTCCTAACATGTTATTTGCTTTTTACTAGCACATCAATCAGAATAAAGTATAAAGTGGTGTAAGTGAGATAAAATTCAACTCAAGTTCACTGTATTCCCCCAGGAATGCAGAAGGTCAGCTCCATTCCACAGCCCCTTGGCCTGGGGCTCCCACTACCAGAGCTTAATCTGCAGCTCGCACTGCTGTTGCACATTGAGCCACCTGCACTAAACGTATTCCTCAGCACCAGGAGAGCCTCTGAAAATACAATCTGTATTCCTTTTTCATAAATGTACATGTTTTCTACTCGCTCTGATTGGTTTGAATGGGACCACTGTGATTTAGTACACTTGTTATCAGCATGAAATCACTTTGATCCAACAGATTATCATCTACTAAAATGACAGCAATTCCAACAGCCTGAGCTTTTCAAAGGAGCTCTGAAATAGTCAGCTCTCCTCAGTCAACGTTTTCACGACTTTTGGGTATCATCACTCAAACCCTGCTTCAGTTTTAAAATTTCATGACAGAACTCCACGGTGAGGGAAGGCCATATTAAAAGCTGCAAACTGAATATGTATTAGCAAGTGTCATCTTCTCACTGACAAAGAGACTGTGACAAAAAAGACGAAGGTGGGCTGTGGAAACCACAAGTAACTCAGACCTTGAGAGTCAGGATCTAGGGCATCTACGTGATCCTGATGGCTCCTAAATTGGATTGCTCTGACTTGCTGTGCCACCCCTACTCTGGCAAGAATAAAACATCATAAAAGGAAATCTCTCAACAGGAAGAACTTACTTTTCTTTGGCCATTTTTAGGTGGCAAATTTCTAAGTATCTCAGACTATTGCTCAGACTCATTTCTAAGCTGAACTACTCAACAGCCCACTGCTTCTAATGGAAGACTGGAATACACAGAAAACAAGGTATGGGACAACAAACTGTACCCTCTTTGTTCAAATTACCCTTCAAGTGAATGCCAAAGGTCTTACTTACATAGCAAAAGCAATCCCAGAATTTATCGAGGAATTGGGGATATTTATGTAGACTCAAGATAACAATCCATTCTATGAAGTATTTCACAGATGCCTGATTATTACTGAATCCAGCCAGAAAAACTCTGTCAAGAGTTCCACACAAAAAATTCTGAGGAAACAAAATCAGGTAATCCTTTAGTATTTTTAGAGTTACTTCCATGAAGAAAAAATACACAAATAAAAGAACATTCTCATCTTTATCATAATATTAGATATATATTTTAATATGCAAATTAAAACATTTTAAAACTGATTTCTTTATTATACTTTTCAAATATTTTCTTATGAAGCAGCAATTTGATGAAAGTAACACGTGTCAATTTCTTGACTGTTCATAAAGTAGCAGTAGTTTTACTAAATGAAAAGCTTACAATCAGACAGTCAGTACAAACTTTAGCGTTAACAGGACCAATCTGGCCTCCTAAAATTCACCATTCTAAGAATCAGTTTCCAGTGTCCTCTAGAAATGCATGATAAATCCATGTCTTCAGACTGAAAGCGACACAAAACTTCTACAACACAGAACTTCCACATCAGCTACAGGTTGCCTTTTATATCCTGCTGTAATTTAACATATGCAGCTTGCATGACACCAAATTAGGTCTTAAAAGTAGGTACTCATTCATTTATTTAAAAAATAATAGCAAAGAGCAATACCTGGTCAAGCTTTGGGAGAAGAACTAAGAGTGTCTGCCATACCCGGTTTTTAATTCTATGCTGCAAAGAGTTTGCATAATAGCGTGTTCTAGATCTGGACACCTGTTCATCCTAAAAGAAAATTAAAAGGTTTATTGCCTATTCTTCCTTTAAATTTGAATACACAAATACACTTTTCTGTACTAAGAAAGCATCATCTACTACACAGCTAAGATCAGAATTGCAGACAAACTTAGGAAAATACATTTACTTAATAAATTAAGAATCAAATTCTGTAGTTCATAATTAAATAATAAAGTAAGCAAATATCTTGTAAAACTCACTTTTTCCCTCTTGGGCAATCTCACAACACAAATAATCATTTTTCTGCAGTACTTAACTGAGAGGAACGAAGGACCCACCCAGTCCTAGCTCTTCAGACAAAAGCAGGATTTAACAGTACTAGAATGTAAGGGTGATGTTCTAATAGCAGCTGTAGTAATTTACCACTGACTTTAGACTCCTGCCAATGCATAAGCAGCTATGATATAACGGAAAATTGGACCCCAGCATTATTTCTGTCCATAAAGGTATTCTATGGAGACAACAGCTCTCCCAATTTAAGAGGTAGTCTGCAATTGTTGAAATGAAATGCAGTGCTTCAGAACGCAGCCTAAAGGAAGATTCTTAATGGAACAATGGCTACAATTTGGATAATGTTCCAGGAAGCCAAAATATCCTCTAAAAACAGAGAAAAACCCTGAAGGCAATTTTTACTATTTTGATTGAATTATTCAACTTCTGTCTCATGGCAAAGAAAAGCCAAATTACTTGGCAAATCAAGAGAGGCTACACAACCAACCATAAATGCATCCTGTATCAACTGTAAATATTTTGCATTATACTAACTGTATTAAAACTACATTTATCTACCAAGAGAAATTAATTTTACCTTATCGAGTAGTTTGATGAAAATGTCTTCCATGAACATCTTATGCAAGATATTTGATCCATCCAACAAGCACAGAAATTTAACAGCACAAATGCGAACGTAGTGATCATCTCGATTTGGACTGTAAAATATTAATAAAAACAAAAATCAAACTCCACCTGTTAAGACATAATGGTAATTCCTAAATTACAAAAAAGTACCACACATCATCTTGAACATACAGGCATCAAGTTGTCTAAAGTGAGACAAGATGCAAATACCCAGAACAGGAATTTTAAAATTTGTTCATCATTGGTGATGAAAAAAATTAATGACTTCACAACCTGATCCTGAGTCTGTGCAGAGTTCTGCAGTAACATCTAGATGTTTAAATTTTTTTTTCCATAGAAAAAGCTGTATCAGAAAGCTTCTGAAATTTTGTGCCTGTAAACTGTAATCTTTTAACAACTAATTTATGCTTAGCTTGGTCAAATACCTAGTCCCAAACAACACTTGATTCCTATTAGCTAACTACAGACATCTAGAGTAATTCATGGCAAGAGTAAAATTAATGACATTATCGGTTGTGACAGCTGCAGACCATCACAAGATATGATTACCAAAAAGCTCTTAGGAGAACGTACAGGAGTAGTGAAGTTTTGCAGCAGAATTTTTTAAAAGCTCAGGTTTTATAAATTACTAACATTTCTGAAAAAAAGAACTTTTTTCTCTGACTTTCTTCCACAGAGTAAAAATTAGGAGGAGTGAAGCTATAAAAAAATTCAACAATCCAGTAGCTAACATCCCCATTTCAAAGGCTGGAGGCAAAGCCTTTGGGCAGTACACACACAAAAAGGGCTTGCAACCAATGTTAAAAAGCCAAGCTCAAAATGTGACTGCATTAAAACCTGACTTTCCTACCTGTCTTACTTACAATAACAAGGTAAATACTAGCTCAGCATCCTAAAAAGTCCTACTTTATTGAGGTGAGACAACGAGCAAGTAGTTATTTCAGCCACAGTCAGATTTAACGAGTGGGATATAATGGATTTTTTCCTGAAAATCCATTTTTCTAAAGTTTGTATTTGAATTATGAATATAATGTGATGTACAACCCTCCTACCAGCATTTTAAAAGGTTATGAATGTATTCCTTGTGGGTCCCTTCCAACTCATAATACTCTATGATTGTATGGTAAGCAGCTGACTTCAAAATCAGTGTCTTTCCTATCAGAGCATCAACCAAGACAAAGACACAATTCATAAATACTGTAAGATCTATCATCAAAAGCATTACCTTTCTGTAACAACATTTGCTGCACATTTTTCTCCAATATCTTCTATGAAGGCATGCACGTCCTGAATGTGTCTTCAGAGATGAAAGAAGACAAAGCAACAAAATTAGCAGAATAACATAAAAAACCTGTTTTCAGTTTTTCAGTAATTATTTCAAAGTTTAAAAAAAAACCCACACAAAATTGTAAAATATAAATCAAAGATTTTTCTTTTATACCTTTGATCTCTCCTAAATACAGTTCCAAAGACACAAGCCTCAGTGGTAAGTTCACTATAATTTCCAGCATTTAAGAAAGCATTTGTCAAGGCACTTCTCTCATCAACAGTGGGAAATATCCAAGACTGACAACAATGACTAAGGACTACATTGAAGACTCCAGTCTTTGTAGTGGACAGATCTATGAGCTTGAAAATTATCTGAAAATAAGAAATAAAAGATTCAAAATCTAGTTTTCAGAAGTGCCAGATCTATTAGAATAAAATTGCAGTGGTATATATTTTAATAAGTATCATGGTCTTTTGCATCCTATCTCTGCTCAGGTTAATGCTGTCTTCAATCTATTTATAATTCCCTGATTATAAAAGCAGGTGAACAACTGGCCCAGTATCTGATTGTCTTAACAAAAACCAGAACTAATCTTTGTTGAAACAGATATAATGCCAGATGCTTTAAACAAATCTCCTGGTAAGTGGAACAAATGAGCCGGGGCTTACTTCATGAGCACAAACCGAGTGTTTTTTATCAATCCTTACCAATTAAGAAAAAAAAAAAAGTTAAACATTAAGCAAAATTTTTTACATAAGCAGCCACATCACTAGTTCCATTCTACATTTACGTCGAAGTTCATACTTTAAAAAGTGTCTTTGTACCATTTATTTTTTGTTTTTAAGGAGTGCATATTTACAATATTTCAAGCTGCTATCTAAAGCTTCTCCAAAAAGAAGAAAAATAAAACAGAACAAGAAAAATGGCCCCAAAATATTTCTTTCCCAATATTTCTTTCCCCTCCTTACGGTAAGTGCAAGAGTAAATTTTACTTACAAAGTATATTTTTTTTCCTAAGAAATTGCAAGCATTTGGGAGAGGGCAGGGAGATGCAGAATGAGCAGGTAAAGCTTTCTAAGAATTCCTTTCTAGACAGCAGTTAGAGCTGTCCATGAAAATGTTTTTTCAGAAGGTGTAACAGCTCCTAATAGACAAAGCTGCTTTTCTTTCCTGCATTGAAATGATAGTTTTGATAATGTGACAATTCTTTGACAATAATGCTGGTTTTATAGAGGAAGTTGTCCTGAACTGCTAAGCATTAAAGCACCAAGAAGTTCACGAAGAATTTAAAACTGAAATACTGCAATGCAGTCTGAAGAAACACTTGCTGGAAAGAAAGCTCTATGCTAGAAGAATGTGGGGCTTTTACCAAGAATTCAAACCTATTTTCTAGCGCAAACACAGGCTTTCTAACTTTCCTAGTAATTCCAAAATTGAGCCACTGTTTCACCTGTAGGGAAGCAGCAGAACATTTACAACGCATTTCTGAATCCTGAATTTTTCTTCACTTTTGTTTCACTAATAGAGTAGAAGTTCAGCACACACGAAAGAAATTTTAGATATTTAAGTTCTAGCATAATTAACATATGAAAAATCATGAAGGAAAGAGTGCAGCAGAAGAAATTAAGCTAAAGAACACAGTGCTCTGAGTACCTTCTGTGGAAGCCCTTCTCAATATTACCATAGCTATTACCATAAGCATTCCCTTTTTTGACTCAAAAATACCCCTTTGCTTCACCCCTTCCAACTATTAAAAAGACAGAGTGCACACTGTGGTAGACAAAATTAAAATTGTGCTTCTGTGACAAATCAACATCAGGCAGTTCCATTTTTTCTTCTCTTTCACTACAACCACACAGCATCTGCACAGCAGGTCAGTGGCAACAGGGACTGCCGAGGACTAGAATAAGAATATACATAAGTAGGCACTTGCTTGGGAACTTTATCTTCATTTTCTTATGAAGGGGCAGAAGGTGGCTCGACCAGATGCCCTTTGGTGAGTATAGGAGACCTTCATTAGCTCCTTGATGCCTGCTGTCATGGAATGTCCCACTGCAGACAATGGGATAGCTGTCACACAGACTCAACACTCAACAAGGCAAAATACACCTTACATAATGCTTGAAATACTAATGAAGTTAAGGCAGTAACTCTAAGAATTTAAACAAGTTTTAAGATCAAGAAAAATAAAATACTAACTATAGCTCATTAGTTATTACGACACTGAGCATGTTATAGATATTCCTTAAAAGTAAAAGCCAACCAACTTCTACAACAGAAGTGATAATTTACTGTCTTTACATACATATCTTGGCTTGGGTCCACAGGGAGACTACAAATTCTAAGTGCTTAAAACAGAGACCAGTAACATACATTTGAAGCAAGTTTTTTTTAAAAAACAAAGACAATAAATGGGACTACATTTCAAGGTAATTAAGGCTAATAATGATATATCACAGCACTTTTAAATAGCTAGGAAGTGTCTATTCCTCTGTATTTTATTTAAAATAATTTTGGTGTGTCTGGGCTGAAAATAAATTTGAGACTTTTGCTATTACTTACAGTTATGAGTGTGACACCAGGATGGGGCTACTTATGGTGACTTCAAAGCAAAACTGCAACCCCTCCTGGTGTGATTTTTGTGCTAAGCACAAAGTAGCACACGTGGCAGTGAACCTAAGCAAATACACTGGCAGACAGTTCACAGCGCATTAATGCCCTAGTTAAAGTCTTGCACTCACTGTGGACTGCTCTGCACAAATATTTAATTGATGCTTAGAGAGGAAAAAAAGAAATAGAAAAAATCCCCAAGAAAGATTATGTAGAAAGAAGTAGCTAACAACTTTGCAGTGCATAAAGCCAAAAGGAACCAACATCCCAGTACTAAATACAGTTTTCTGGACCTAATCAAAAAAAGAGCACTACAACATATGTGAGAACACTTGGAGTTCTGGCAGCTGCATAAATCTTACAAAAGAAGAATAAAGGTTGTATTTTTCTTCTTCTTAACTCTGGAAGCAGGTCTATCATGCAGTGTTAAACTGAACTCTTAAGGTGACTGTGTGTTTTTATTTTCTACACCTGAAGCAGAGGAAAAGAAGCCTTTAAAGAAGCAGTAAAAATGCTTTATCCAATAGCATCTACAAAATTTTAACTGTTCTAACTTTTCATCTAAGACAGCATTTTCATAAAGAGTAAACTATTAGAAGAAGGCATAATTTTCCCAGAATATTAATAGTTTGTGACAGTTCAGGTGTCAAATACTAAACAAAACAGCCAAGAGGAAGAATTTCATTTTTATGTAAAAATAAAATAAATTAAAAAAACTAATTTTACTGCATGCAGAAGATACTGAACAGTCTATAAATCAAAGATACAGTACTTGACATTTTCTGTGCCACAAGAACAAACAATATATTTATCTTCAATCTTACTGTCAGGCCTTTTATCTTGACACTCTCAAACCTGGGCCTTTTCAGAAATGAAAAGTTCACAGCAGTAGCTGAAGGGAAAATAAAGTGTAAAGTACAACCTTACATTCAGACAAAACTTAAGTTCCGTTCTCAAAAAAAAGAATTCTTTAAACTGACCTCTTTTATTTTGGTATATGCTTGACCTTTTGCACTTGCAGCAACAGCTAGAACCTCAGTATCAAAGATGAACTGAACAAAAGCTTTTAGATTGGCCCAAAATATTAGCTGTGTGTTGCTCAAAGAGGATATAATTTTCCAAGCCAAATCAAATGCTTCTATGCAGAGACCCTCTGATGAGTCCAGAAGCTGTAAATAAAGAGATGAAAAAAGTGTTACATTTAACAAAAAAAACAAAAAAAAACCAAACCAAAAACCACAAAACAAAACAAAAAAAACAACCGAAAAAACTATTCATACTGTGCAGGTTTATCTTTTACCTTGGGAACAAGGAATTTCATGCAGTCAAACACAGGTAAAACTTGGTCTGAAGGAAGAATAGATAGGGCTTCTAACGCAGACTGTAGAATTTCTTTTGACCTCTCAACAGTAGATAGTGACATTACTTCATACCCTTGAGCCGATGTTGCAAATGAATTTAAAACGAAGCGGAGGCAAATCCACTGGTCACGAACATAGCGTGCAACAATTTTCCCCCATCCTGGAGAGGTCGTTTCTTCACCTAAGCTGTGAAAAAAATACTTTTCTTAAATAAATACTGTGTTAGGTTTATCCTGCACATTCCTACTCCATCAGGACGTGCTTATTTGTACAAACCTCTGTACTACTTCAAGGTGCTAAGATTTATACAGTTCAAGGCAAGAGTGGACAAACATATGGAAAAGAAATCTAAATATTAAGTGTTTTTTAAAAAAATTCAAATCAATTATGGGCTTAGTCAGTCTCATTAGTCAAACACCTGTGAGATTATTCAGTAGAAAGATCACTATGTGCTGGCTGCGGTTTTTTGTTACCCAAGTATTTGGGTTTTGGCACTCTAGCTTCCTCTGGGTTTCCCTTCCCACCAGTAAATAATTTACTTTAAAAATTTAAACTTGCCTGTGCACATGCCATGGCTTTCTGCAGTGTATATATATATTTAATCTGGCCTAAGGGTAAGCACTGTTCATAGCTAGCTCTGGCTTCACAGAACTAGAGGACATAACAAAAGAACCTTTGCTCTGATCAATTACAGCTGCTTTAATGTTCTAAAACCTGGATGTTAAGATGAAAGAGCAACTGAGTGCGCAGTTTGTTTACAGAATTCTTCCTTTTTATCTTGGCAAGAAGTTGTTAAAGAACAGGAAAAACCAACATCTTAACCACTGCATCACATTAATCAACTTTATTCTAAGAATTACCGAAGCTTTAGCAGACATACCTATTTTTTTCTTCAGTGTAAAATGGCTTCTTTAATACTTCATTGAATTGAGAAAAGGAAATGAATTTCTTCAGAGCATCCACAGAAGGCAGAGGCTCCAGGTGCACTTCCAGTTTCCCAGCCATTATCTCACATACAGCTGCAAGTGAAGCCATGCTAGCTACTTTTCTAATTTGCTCCTTAACCTTTGGCTCCTAAGTAAAACCAAATCATACATGAACAAACACACATCAACTTCTGTTATGATACAAATGACATACTAACATTTTTAATAATCCTCCTCTTTGCATCACCACAGACATCATAAGGTAGCAACTATGCATCCTTCTATTCCTGTATATTCCTCCCCTGTGCCTAACGCAGCTTGGCTTGGGCTGGGTCAGCACAATCACTCGCAAGTTACAAGCACTGACAGAAGCATAAATCTTCCAAATTACAGTCACTTAGGCATTAAGTGCAGGCAGCTTGGTGTGATGGAACACTCCTATCTTGCCAGGTAACAGTTTATACAAATTGCTGGGGAGGAATTAGAAAAAAAGATATGGTCCAGTTAATCAGAAATTCAGAATATGACACAGTAGCCCCTCCAAGCACCCAAAAGATCACAACCATGCCATGGTTGTTTTGTGTGACAGACATACACATTCGGAGAGACATGGAATTAAAAGTCTCATTTAAAAAAACAAAAAAGCCAGTAAGCATATGATGCCTGTATAGCAAGAAAACCTTGATGTTATTTAAATATCTCCAAATTACATATGGCTGTCTAGAGCACAGAAAAGACTTTTCTCATCTGTAGTTACTTGGCATTTTCTCCTTTCTTCTGAAATTGAAGAGGTACTATATGTGCAGCTGAAGAAGCCATCATGAAAATATTATTCCCCTGAACTCAAAATAAGTTAGTAAAGGCCCCAGTGAGCACAAAGTCTGAACCAGAAAATGTTTACTTTGAAACTACTGGAAAAAGTATATAATTCACATAAATGAAGGGAAAAAATAAAATGAAGTATTTTTATTTTATTAAAATAAATTAAGATAAATTAAGTTCTTTGTTCTGGTAAAATGCAAACCTAGCTAATCAAATACTTAAAATCTTTTAAGGTGTTATTAACTATTCTTGAACAAAACAATAGTACCAAATAATAAGACCAAAGTTTATACTGCCCAACAAATCTTAATTTAAATCTCTTTTTTTAATGGAAGTTATTAATGTTTCTTTACCTTCTGAAAATTTATCTATTTCAGATAAAGTACCATAACATACAGCTGTAGGACAATCAACTATGTGAAAAAGCCAAAGTAATGCTGCGTTCTGGAGTTTCTTTTTCTCTGTATGTCCCAGGTTTGAAGTCAACAAACACTAAAGACATTTTCATTTAATTATCTTGATCAGTAAGATTAGTTCATATTTGAGGAAAATGTCTTTGAGTACATAGTTCATGACTACAGTAAGAATTTTACTTTAGCTATACAGACTTCTAAATAATGCAATATTAAAAAAAGTACTAAAAATCTTAGCTATAAATATTATGCATTCATATTACGCTGACAAAAACATTTGTGTTAGGGAATATATATGCACATGCACATTCACACAAACTATTATTTAATTTCATGTTATATATAATAATATTATGCATTATAAATATCAAAATAGAAATAAATTATTATATATTAACTTATATTTATGTCTATATAATTATTATTGCAGAATCTAAATACTATATTAGCATATATTTTAATTACTACTTATTGGCTTGTTTTATTTTAATATTTATTGTTGTAAATAATGTTAAATTACCTTTTCAGAATTTCTCTCCTGAAGATTACGAATAGATGCATTTACTAAGGATGAAAGGAAATTCTTGATAGCTGGCATTTTCTTCCAGTTGACTTTCAAGCACAAATTGACCATCTCTGGAATTAAAGCCAAGTACAGATCACAACGGTCCAGGTCACCAACCTAAAAGTGAGGAAACAACAGCAATCCGAATCAGTAAGAGGAGGAAAACTAAACTGAAAATCAGAAAGAAAACCACTTGTAACAATGATAGCAGAAGGAAAAATACAACTGTCATTGTAATTGAACAACTTTTAATTTTGGGGTTTGTTTGGTAGAGGTTATTAATGTCTACATCTTAAAAACTGACTTTCAGATGCCATTCTCCTGATTCAACTCTGACTTTTGCTTTACTTAAAAAGTCTCAGGTTTCTTTGGGATAGAAACTGAACCACTGGCCACAGCAATTAGGAAACAGGATAAGAGGCAAAAAGATGACAGCCAGGCTGAGTACTAAAAGTCTCCAAACACCTAACAACTGATGTCCACAGCTATACTAGAAGATATTATGCAGTATATGATACTCAGGATTTCTTACTATATGATTTCTTTAGATTTAAGAAGAAAGAAGAAATGCAGACTACAGACAAACACTTCTTGTGAAGACACTTTTTTTCCTTCTTACTGTGCCCATTGAAAAAAAGTTAACAGAAATGTTTCTATGCAAATTGACTTTCTAGGTGTTTGAAGATTTTAAATGAACTTTAGGAACATTGGTAAATCAAATTAACAAGCAAAACCACACCAAAGTATGCCTCATAATCATTACTTACAGTGCTCAATTCATTGGCAGTCAGCCGTCGGAGAACAAACTCAAGAATACTCTCCACAGGTGTCACAAGAGATTTCCAGATAAAGAACAGTACCTCATCTGTGTGGAGGGGAAAACAAAAGTATATATACAGGAATACAATTCCCTTAAGAATTTTATTAAATCATGCAGATTTACTTTTGTCACAAAGTTATACAGTAATAGTACTCAAATAAATAAAAGTTACTTAAAACATCTCTGTACTCCTTTGCAGGGTAAGCCGTAAGGCTGAAAGAATCAAACCAGATTATATTATTTCGTGAGATTTACAATGTGTATTAGTGAAACAAAACTCACACAAGAACAGAAGACCTCCTACTCTTAACACTCAGCACAAACAGCTTATTAATCAACTTAGTCTTTAATAAAAACCAAAAGCTCCCATATCCAGCAATTCACTTTTATGTGGGAAAAATACACTTTTCCACTGCTACTATTTATAGACTTGAAAACTGGTTTTGGGGGCTTTCTGGTTCTTGGTTGTGGTTTTTTTGATGTTTAGGAATAATTTATCTTTGGAAATAGTTATCTTTAAAGATTTTAGCCCAGTAGCTTTCAGGCTGTAAATGAGAATACAAGATCATGACACAAAATGTGGTACTGTCTAGAAGAAAAGGCTGGGCTACCATGTATACCTCAGGTATATAGCATTTCACAAAGATACAAGTTTATACACAAGGGAGAGCAGGCCACTTGGGTAAAGCATATTTAACCACAAACACACTTCAGTCTGTGTTTCAAGGGTAAGGGCTAGCTGAAAGCCAAGGAAATAACATCTCAGTATGAAAATGGAGTAAAACACTCTGCATTAGCCACCTGGTTTTAAAAATACCACTCACTGGTTTCAGTATTTAGGGGACTATTACGCAGAGGTGCTGGTTTTTTCCAGATGTGACCCTTCATGAGTAACACTTCATGTAGCAAAACTATTATGAAATGGAAGACCTTCAAAAAGTAAAAATATAAAAGGAAATATTTCCAGAATTCCAAGTCCATATTGTACTTACTTTTAATATTCCCTACTAAAATGGCCCATTGGACTACATTTCTAATGGTTAAATTGTTTAGAACCAACAGTTTAATTATGTCAGATTCATCATGTGTCATCATAAGTCTCAAATCACTAAAACATCTTCTGCAATTGATATACATAAAAACTTCAGATAAGCATTTTGGACATAAAACCCAATTCATTACCAGTGGCTCTGTAACACTAGCAAAAGATAATAATTACCAAAATCTTACTGTTTAAAATAATGAAATCTAACAACAGTTATAGACAGCAAGAACTGTAGAAGAATGCTGATGATTTCAGCATGCATTTCAGTCATCTCTATCTTCCACACTTCCCACTTGTTATTATTTTTGTTTTACAAGGTTAAGTTCCTTTTTTACTCCCTACCACTTCACTGTTTTCCATTTGACAAACAGGACTTTTCACCTCCCATTTAATCAACACAGAAACATAACTTAGGTATTACACAGCCTTAATCTTCCCACCCCTCACCTCAGTCAGTTCACAGCTACAGAAAAAAAAAAAAGATGCATTATTTGGTTCTCCTGTGCAGAAGGAAGAAGCACAAAAACACTGTAGAAAATAATTTTAAGCCAGGTAATCCTTGTTTAACATAAAACTACAATGCAATTCAGAAAGCTTCTCAAAAGACTGATGATGGGCTCTACTGGAGCATCTCTAGGGACCTTCAAAAGGATGGGGACACTACAGTGCTCAGCCTTGCCATACCTTTGGAACTCTGTTAGCAGAGCTCAACATGCCATGTCAGGTGTCAAAATTCCCAAAGCAGGAGCAATCCATTGCAGGTACATTAGCAAACACATAAAGAAATAAGGCACACAAGGACATTATTCATTACTGATACTAAAAAAACTAGTATGAGCCTGCATGTATTTCATAGGGTTCTGTTTCAGGCCTGCTCTACCCTTGTGCTGTAGGCTGAATGCACAGTGGCAGCTCAGTGGACACTTCTTCCACTTCAGTTCACTTCAAGAAACCCACTTCAACAGTCAGAGACCATGCCCCAATGTGAACTTTGACAGCTTGCATAATTAGTGCTCAGTATTTCACACAAACAGCAAAAATTTAAGGGGGCAGGGGGGGTTGAATGCATACAGCTCTTGCTAAAATGAGGGTAGGCATTTATTTTGGGGCTGCACTTAGACATGTGTATGAAACCTGGATATATAAACTATATGAAACTATTTTTGTTACAAATAAGAACCTAGATATGGAGCCTCCCCACTCCAAAACTACTCTTCTATTCCATGTTATTAACACCCTGAAAACAATCCCAAAATAATCACAGGGAGCAGAAAACAAACACCAAGATCCCTCCTATTCCCATTCAGCATCCCAAATCCCATGAAAATAGTACTGCAATTTTTCATTTGCTCTCAGGAAAAGCATTTAGGTCTATTCTGGTTACAAACTGACCAAGCTCTCTCAAAAGGAGCAGTAAGAACTCTGTAGCTCTTGTTCAAACTCTCCTGAAACGTCTACAAGTTAAATCTGTGGTGGGGGCCAACACTCCCAGACAGACAGATCACCAGGCTTGTATTTCAGTGAGCACCTCCTAGCCTACCAGACAACTGAGAAAAGAGGATGTCCAGCAGGATCACCTTGTGCACTCAGGGAAGACTCTGGCTAGACTTGTGGCAACTAAGCAGGTTAGGCTGGGTTTCTGTAGTAACTTCTTTCTCTGAAGCATCTAAATGATTTATGGAATCCATTCATTTGCGAAGAATAGGCCTATAAATATTTGCAACACAGTCACACTCTTTAAATTTTAACTGATAATCTAACCCTAGTGGGTAACAATTACTTTCTCAGAAGGCTTCCACATTCTCAATTCCCAGTCCTTAGGACACCGGTAAGATTGGACCCACAGCTCAAGATTTATAAGAGACATGCCAGATTGCCAACTTTAACATTTACCACTTCTAGGCTAGCATTAGTTTGACACTATAGCCATAAAACAGTTAAGTAGCTCAGGTGTAGTTAAGACTATAATGAACAGAAGACACAGTAGACTGAAGATGTCACTAACCATCTTGCGTATTGGAACATTTTAACGAACGGGTCTGCAATAACTTCAAGAGAAGCTGAAGGCTTTTATCTGTTTTCAGTGTTGGTATGTAAGCATTACTGCCAAGTCTCATCAAGACATCCAGAAGAGGGTTCAAGAAAGCCTCTAGTTCAATCCACTCTATGTTGCTTTTTCCACTACACAAAAACAAAAATTAAAAAGAAAGTCTTCTTCTGAGTATCTGCCTTAAGTGCTGAAGTTACTTATGGAAATAAACAGGACACGTTTCCAAGACACTTAAGCATCTTTAGAATGTTACCCAGTATGACTGCAGCAACAGCTGGACAAGGCCTAAGGAATGATCAGGCTGATCGAAAGTCTACACACAAAAGAGGACAGCTTCCCAACTTCATCAGGCTTCTACTGGATCCTTCAGGAGTGAGGAGATTGAAAAAGACAGAAATGTAAAATAAGGTATTTCATACTTACCTGTATTTATTCTTCATTTGCTCCACGTCAGCAGCCAACAGAATCATTGTTGAGACAAGCTTAGCTTCAAACCAGTCAGGCATAAAGCAATTTTCTCCTGATTAAAGATATTTTAAGGTTTCCACAGTAACTAAAAAATACCTTTGCATTATTTTCTAAAACCTCTGGCTTTGTAACTTGTTTTAATAAATTAATAGGACAAAAACAATTAATGATAACAAGTATTACTACTAATTTTCAGCATTCTTTATCTATATATAAATTAAACTCTAAAACTAGTGACCCTTATGCTCAAATAAATTTTACTCAATATGTTACGTAGTATCATATATTATGTAGCAGTTCACAACAGACTTTTCCATTGCTTTAAAAAATGCATTAGCACATTCAAATTAATTTAATGAAGAACATAATTCACTATGCTTCATCCGAAACACCAGCTGTGATTTTGACCAAAGAACTAACCACATAAAGAGCTAAAACTATTCTGTAAAGAGGAAATTATAAAAAAAGAGTAAGTTAAGTTTCTCTTTTTATTGATCTTTTATGTAAATTACATCATCATACTTATAAAATGTTTATTAAATAGCAGTACATAAGTTGGGGGATTTTAGGGGTATTTTTAACTGATGTGTCTGGCTTTGGGAATTTATAAAATAAAACACACTTTGGAAGTCCAATTCAAGCAGCTGGACATGTTTGTTGGTTTTTTTTATTTTTCTCTAAAGAGCTGCTTAGTAGTAAAGTTTCATATAAAACCAGAAATACAAACATCACTTTTTACAAGTGAAATGCAGATGATTGCCATGGAATGGCAGATAATATAGACCAAGGACTGAACAAACAGGTCAGGAAGGAGAGAAGATCTGCCAAAATTTTTAGCAAATTTACCCTGGATCATAAACAGGGAGAATTTGCTTACTACATCTCTAACAATAAGACAATCAAGAGAAGTTTCCCGGTCTGCAGGAAGTTTCTGAAGCTATTTATGATCATCAAATTCTGACCTAGCTTTTTGATCTCCTATATATAATACTTAAAAGGTGTTCCGTTTTGACTTTTGACAATATAAACTATACATTTTTCATGACGACTGCAAATGCCACACAAAAGTTGAAGTATTTAAAAAAATCAAACTGCCATTCCTTTCAAAACATCTGAATGAAGACACTAACCTGACATTGTAGATAATTCAAAATGTGGCAGTGAACAAGGAAGGCCCTTCGTAATTTATCTGCAGATTTATAAAGCCTACAAAGTACCCTCCTTGGTTAGAAGATGTGGCAGCTCACCTCCTGCAGAAGGTCCAAGACCAGAACAACTCAGGAAGGCATGCAATGGGCTGACAAGCTGCCTCACTCTATGGCCTCTCCCTCTATAAAAATACTTGGTCATTTTACAAAGCTGAGCAAGGTGACAGAACCAGTGTGGGTTCATATTCCCTTGTGCTTTCCTCTGCCCCCTGCATTCCAGTATTTTCAGACACCATAAAAAGAGTGACAAAATAAATCTAATGGACAAGCATCAGGGCAGCATTAAACCTGAATATTAGGACTTAATGTTCAATTAACACTGCAGGACATGAATTTATGGAGGAAAGCTAGAATTACAAAATAAGGTTCACACTTAAGAACTGTGAATACACAGGTTGGGTAGAACTTGAACAGGTGCAGTATGAAAAAAAACCAACATTCTTCTAAAATCCAAGGGATTGTTGTAATTTTTAATTATCTTTAAAATAGTGGTTTTTATTAATACACATTTAACTTACTTTCAGATGCAGGTGTCTTAAGGTACTCCCCAACAAGACTGCGCACATATTGACATAACGATGATGCCTCCTGACGCTCCAAATCAGAGGTTACAGACTTCCTGAAGCACCTGTCATTCACTTGCAACCAACTGCAAAGCTGAATTAAGAACAGCACGTCACTCCCTGACCACAGCTGGCAGCTGTGCACTGACATCACTGATTCAACAGCAGCACAGCAGAGCACTGTCAAACACAAACTCTCACATCAGCAAACCCACAAGATTTGTGGTCATCAGAGCTACCTCGAGCCTTAGCAGACCTTCCAACCACACATAGAAAAATGTTCTTCCAAAGGGCAGCTCACAACACCCCCAAAAAATCAGTGGTACCAATGTAAGAAAAACAACAACTCTTAAAATTAAGCAAGACTGGTAAAAATTCCCTTATTTCAAAAGGGTTTCTTCCATTCCAGTGTAATCTAGCGAGACCAGATTTTCTTTAATTTGTATGCCAAAAATGAATGGAGCAAGATGAAATGTACAGAGAACATGATAAAAAGACACTATGCAAAAAATCACTTTATCATTATATGGCTGTACAATTAACCAAAAGTTATGGCTACATGATCAGCTGGCCCTTATATATACTATACAAAAACTTATTTAATCTTTGAATTTTTATTCACAGCATTTTACATCTTGCAAAGTCATAAAACGTGTATTCTGTGAAAATTTACAATTTACAATCTCACTCTATGTGGTATGCACATTTTTCCCTTTGAGATTATCCTGCCACTGAGATTATTATTTCTGCCAGTGATGGGTTGGATGAACATAAAACCAGCTTCAGCTCTCACCTCTGTCCATAATAAAGTATCTCTTCTTAGGGACTCCTCTGGTCTGAGGGACAGAAGAAAGCTTGAAACTTCTGGGAAGGACACTTTCTCCTGAAGAAATTAATCAAGATAGAGTAGCTGCCAACATAATATACAACAAATAATAATCTATATGACAACTCAAGAAGTTTGACTTTATCTGGTAAGTTTTAGTAAAAGAAACTTACTTTTTCTTTTTTGTGATTCAGACTAATTTCTGCCTCTTTGGGACCAACTTATCTGTACCAAGGAACAAAACTTAATTTTTCCAAGTATTAAGGTCTATCTGAAAATAAATTAATGACTGCAAGAATAGTGCTATTCACTGATGATACCTTTTAAATTAATGTAGGTAAATGATTAGGAGTCACTCCTAAGTACTATTTCTGCATTTCTAAAGAGAAATTCAGTCAGATTTATAGCCATAACACACAACATGGAAGCCTACTTATTTAGAAAGCCAGCTATAAAACAAAAGAGGAATACTTTGATTGCTGAATAACAACAGTCCTGCTATTTCAACACTAATGGTACTTTTATCATTCTGGTATCACAAATACTTTTATTATTAGGAACTACAGGAAAGTCTATTTAGTTTCTATCTGCTAAAACCTGAGTTTATACAGTAGATATAGAATAATATCCTTTTACAGTAACTACCACATGAAAACCCCACAATAAAACATCAAGTAATAAAAGCCAATGAAAAAAAATATTTCTTATGGAAAACCAAAGGTAACATAGCACAATTTAAATAGTCACTAAAAAATTGCAAATCCAACAAAATCAGTATAAATACTGCATTTAGCCATTTTTTTGAATACTGTTGACCCTGTATAAGTGTCAGTGTATTTCTATTACATCAGGGAAAAAGAAAAATTTTAAATAAAACAAAACACAAAACCCCAAACTGACCACATCTGTCAAATGCATAGTTGTTTGAAGAAGATAGCACTGAGCAGCTCCACGCAACAAAATCTGATGTGTAATCATAGTACACTGGAGGACATCTCTGCAAAGAGGAAAAATACACTCTGTATAAATCACACACTTAAAAATACAAGCATTTTCATATATTTTATAATTATTAGCCATCCTAAATACATTAGATTGCATGTAACAGACATAACCTGTTAAGTATGGCACAAAAGCTGCCTGACCAGACCACAAACAATCCAGAACCAAGACTACTTTCAAAAACTGGTAATAAAACTCAGATGAGCATAAATCTGACAAAAGAAAAAGGGGGAGAAGAACAACAGAAAAACTAAAGGAACAATCCCCTTGATCACATCAGTTCAGACTGGTGATTTATTATTAGCATTTCTATCTGTAACAAGTATACAAATGTTTGCCATCAAAATCTCACTTAAGCACAGAACTGAAAGAAACATTCAGTGATCTTTTATCAGCAAAGACATGCCCAACATTTTTTTTTCCTTTTTGTAAATTGCTTCTATCCAATATTCCTTCAACCACCAGTAAGATTTTATTTAAACACTCAAATTATATTAAACTGGAATGACAACTGATTTTTAGTGGCTCTAGGAAGTGGAAGCAGACACTTAGGAAATACCAGTGTGATTAAGGCCCAGAGTGAGGCCAAGAACTTCTGCCTAGACTTTTATTTAGGAATCTTTCCGTTTCCAGCACTGCAGGCTGTCTCCTGATATAGCCTCAACTGCTATTAAAGCAGGTTGTAATGCAAGTAGAAGAAAAGGAAGAAGTGTGAGATGCATCAGCCTGGAAGTGTGCAAGACCAGGGGAAAATTATTCTAAAAAAGTAGAAACCAAAAAACTAAAATGCAAAAATTCTTTTTTTTTTTTTTTTAACTTTATACAGAGATATAATTACATTGGTTCTTGAACTGCTTTCCTCCGCAAATTAGACCTAAAGGAGACAGAATCTGATATTCCCATGCACGACCATCCCTTCAGAAGTAACAAACATGAATCAAATTCTGGCTCTCCAGACTGTCAGCACATTTCTTTGGAGGAAGGCTGTAAGAATGCAAGGCAGTATATATTTTACCTTAAAGCATGAAGTCCTTCAGCACCAAGTACTTTACAAGCAGGGATAGATGCCAAAGCCATAGAAAGGAACAAAATAGGAACAGCACACCAATGCCTACTTGTCATCTTCTGAATAAATTTTAACAGGAAGCTACCTTAAAATAAAAGTAAAAAAACAACCCTGAGTGATTTTGTGTTCTCCAATGCTTTTAAATAACAAGAGCTCCAGCAGAAGAGTGCTATTTTAATTTCTGACAATTAAATGAAAGATAACAGAATAGTTTCCTAATCATTTCAATGAAAAACATTACATTCCAAAGAAGTCTGTCAGTAAGGTGATATGATTCAGGGACAAACAGAAATAAACCTAATTTTGACTTTGGTCATCTGCACTAATCACCACATTCAGGAATGGATTTTTAACTCAATTGTTTTTTAAAGTTGCTATTGAGTTTGTGATATGGCTGACCACAGTGATTCAACCAGTTAAATGGATGCTGGAATGGGCAGAGCAATTCTCAACAAGCCACCACATCTACAGTTTGAGGAAGCAGCGTACCCATCTCAGGCTAATCACAGACCCTGTTTAGTGATAAAATATATGCCTGGGGACAAGGCAGAGAAATAGGGCATCTGTGGCATTACAAATATGTGAGATGTCTCCTACCAGAATATACCTGTACATACAGGGTGTTGAAGAGAGCTGATTCTACCCTTACTTGATCCAATTAGACCAGGTATTAACTTCTGGTCGTATTCATTTCAGCCTACACCAGCAATGAAATTAGGAAGAGTCTCAGAAATCTTCCTCCACCAAACCTCACAATAAAAGAATCCTTATTCTGTGTTTCAGCCCTTGGACTGGGCTCTTCTGGATGCATCACTACATAAGTCATGACTGAAAAAGTCTGGCAGAGAAAGAAAAAAATCTCCAAGTACTGTTCAATTCAGATCTCAGGAGCTTGTTTGGGCTTTTAACTTTTCCATTAATAAAAAGAAAATCTGCTTCATTTTGCCCCTAGAGCAATTCTGTAACTTAGTACTGCAGGATACCTTCAAGTCCCTGAAGACCTTTTCTCTGGAAACTCCAGACAGGACAACTATTTTTTTCTCTCAAGTAAACACTTAAATGACATACCAAAAACAGCTCCGTAGTTTTTACTGGGTTTCCTTATTTAAAAAAAAGATCAAGGTGAAACTGAAACATACCTTTTTCTTCCTCTGGAAGAAGAGTGAGATAAGTAGCCAAAAACTTCTGTAACCTCATTCCCAAAGGAGGACAGTCTCCTATTGATTGACCTGGTGTCCTGTTAGGTTTTAAAACATTAGATACACAACTGGCATGTTAACACCTTTAGGATTAGATGTAACCAATTTAATCTAAAATTTAACAGATTCAGAATGTTTAGAATTGCCCCAAAATGAAAACAAAGTGTCATTCCGTGACACTCCATCAGACCAACAGAGACAGCCTATGTCTCACCAGAAGTCCCAGGATCCTGGCTATTAAGGATTAGCATCAGTCAAGAGATTCTGTAGCTTTCTCTCAGCTTAATATTAACTGTAACAACTTTGTATATTCTTGGTATAATCAAACATGCACCCTCCTCTACACCTGCCAATATGTTCCACCAGAAATACAGACGCTAAGAGAGAAGATCAGAATTATTAAGTATTGATTTGACACAGCTCTAACACACTGAAACACGTGGCATTTGCTTCACCTCCTGAATTCCCACCCATGTATGTCCATGGAAAGATACTGCAGACGAAGATGAGAAATGCATAACTGCTGCAAGCGCCTGCAGAGGTCATATTTGTCCTGCCACATTTAGATAAAACAACCTATGGTGACTACACTTCCTCCATAACCACCTCACCCAAACTATCACCAGTGACAGTCAGTTTTAGCTCCCCAAAAATGAACACATCAATCCAGTGAACTCTTTGCTTCATGGACTTTCCCCAGCAGCTCAAGACTGTGACCATCAATTCAACCAAGGGGCTTTGAAAATTGCAACAATCAAGCCTTGTCTCTGGATCCATACTTCATTGTTCATACCCACCCATCTCTCCTGAAAAACTCTCTGTCTGTCAGTAAGTTCAGAAGCATGATTTTTTATTAATGTGTTTTCCTTTAGTTAAGATTTTACCCACATACTTAAACCAGTGTAATTAGAATACTTCTGCACAATCCAGAAATTAAATAAATAAATGATTAATTAAACCAGCGGTTTACCTGTTGTAGAGGGAACTTTCTGAGAGGGCATCCATTAGTGGTCCAATAACAAACTGCAAAAGAAAACAAGAACAATGGTGAAATGTATGTTTCCAAGGCACTGTTACATAGAAGCTAACTAGATTCATTTCACCAGACTTTAAAGGACAGAGCCAGAAATTAGAGAATAGTCCTGTTAGTGGTAAATAGTAGAAGCACAAAGAGGAAGAAACTAAAGAGAAGGGGGACCGGGAGAGCAAAGAAGAAAAGAGATTTTTCCACGAGATACACTTCACAGAGTATTGCAAAAGATGCAGGCAAATAAGAAATCCTGCTGGGAAACAGATAGAGAAAATAGATTTAAACATCAAATAGAAGAATGACAAAGAGTCAAAACAATTAAAAAGATTTAAGGTGCATATTCAGGTTGACTTTATTTCAAGTTACTCTCAAGACACTGACTTAATTTGTATAAATCAGGGATGTTAACCTCTGAGGGGAATGCTCCTATGAAATTTAAATAGTATAATGTACATCATTCCTTACTAAAGTGTAGGCTACTTGGAGAGTCACTACACACATGACAGTAATAAACAAAACTTTTAAGATTTAATATTTCTTCTCACATAGAGAATATTTTAAAGTGTGGGGATTTTATGTTTTATGGATACAATAATACACTGATTATACTACAGAGACAGAATTTATCCAATTCCAACTACTGAAGCAATTAGTGTTAAGATCTGTTACGAATTAGAACATTTGTTTGTTGTGGCAAGTAGCAGTAACAGCCTTACCTCTGAGAAACCAAGTGAATTTGGAAGATGCTTTGTTTCATAAAGCTCCAGAAAATGAAGAATTCCTTCCTTTGTTAATGTTTTATTCTCACTCTCAAACATCCGTCTGTAAATGCACACATGCCACGATGGGTGAAACAGCCAACAGCCTGTTTACAAAACAGAAATTCTTCTAAACTGACATGGAAATGACAGTGACACACTAATACATAACATGCTCACATTCTGGACAATGTTGTAGTCTATTCACAGGACATTTCAAAAACGTGACTATAGTTATTAGTTTCATAAAAACATCCTGCTAAATCTAATTTAAAAATTATCACAGTTTTCCAAAGTTACTCTCTACTTCATTAATTACAAATCAAAATTACTAAAAAGTGCCACATCCCTCTTCCTGCAACTGTATTTATACCAATGTATTTACCTGCAAAAGTTTCACATTAATAGTCTTTCCACTTTACAAATCTCTAACATCTTGCACTACCTAATTACATGCGCTCATGTGCCCTAGACCCACTGTCTCAGTACTCATTTTATTTATCCTCTCTCTACTTCTAACAAATTGTGTTGGAAGTTTTTCCCCTTTTACAAAGTTGTGCTGGTGAATTGTCCTCTACAACCCCAAAAATCTCTGGCTTTATTTTCACATTATCTTAAGTCAAGCAAAATACAGTGGGAAATGACCATTTATTTGGATTTGCTGACAGAAAAATAGTACTACAAGACAATATAGTAAGCAATAAATATATATGCTAGGATTTCTTCTCAGAGCAGAGTGACCACTGCCTATGCACAGTTGCCGAACAACCTATCCATAGAGCAAACTCACAAAAACTGGAACAGCCATCCAGAAAACACCTAACTTGAGAAACAAAACATTGAAAAAGGCTGCTACTAAAACAGAAGAAAACAGAGAAGTGTAACTTAACTGACTAATATTTAAGAGATTATGTAGAAAGAGTTACATCTTACCTTTATCTCCTGATAAGGCAAGCTCGTATAAACTGTTTAGTTTTGGTAATACTGGCTTTATGACGTGGATCTGAAATGCAAATCAGGTATAAATAGTTTATATCTCAAACCCAGAAGCTATCAGTTACTCAGACGAGAATTCACTATCAATAGCATTAATACAGCAAATGACAATAGAAGTACATTTAAGTAAACCTGCAAAGCCTGTGGTACACAACACTCAGTTGAAAAAAACCCAATACTTCAATCAGCTACCGTATTTTAAGAACAAGACTTACTAATAAGCATTCTATTCCCCAAAATTAAAACAGCACAAATATCTAAAATCAGGCATTTAAATTAATAGTATCTCAGTTACAGGACAATCATGTGCAAAAAACATAAAATAACTACAGGGAGGTGGGCACACTACTAATAGTTAACACCACAATACCACATAATTATGGAAGCCTCAAGTCAACAGGAATCTTTCTGCCGAGTATGCAGGACCCACAAAACTGTTTTAATCCAAGGCCCCAGGTACTTTACCATACAGACATAGTCCCCTATGCCCGAGAGAGGCTATTATGTGCAATAACTGCGTTTTTCACTAAGCTCATTACCCTGGCCTTGCAATTACCTGCACTCTAGGTTTCTGTCACTGCATTAACTGTATTAACGCACTGTATTCCCACGATGGAGAAGAGCTCTGAATTTTTTCCCAATGAATGACACATGCTGTGTTTAAAATATTTAAGAGTTGAAACAAAAAAGTACTCCAGTTACTGCTGACTTAAATACCCTCAATCACCAAAACTGGACATACTCTGCCCTACAAAAACGTTCACATAAGCCACAAGCGACGCAGGACGTCTGTCAAGGATGGGCACGGATTTTACGGCGCTCCTACCTGGTTTCCTTCCAAAGTTTCCATTATCAAAATGTAAGTCTCCCAAAACTGTAGGAGTTGCTCGGTCTTCTCAGCAGACCACCAAAACAGACTCGGTTCTAAGGAAAACAGACAAGGACACGCGTTTCTCGGGGCCCCTCAGGCCGGGCCGGGCCGCGCCGCCCGTCCCGCCGCCCGCCCGGCCCTACCGTGTCCGCCGTCCTGAGGGCAGCGCAGCTCGGCCCGCTGGCCGACGCTCAGGTCCAGCGCTCGCTTCAGCAGGTAGCGGGCCCGCTTGCGGCACAGCCCGTCCCGCTCCGTCAGGCCCTCCTGCACCAGCCGCCAGAACCGCGGGCACAACCGCGCGTCCAGCCCCGGCCCCGCCGGGCCCCGCGGCAGCAGCGCGTCCGCCAAGGCGCTCAGCGCCAGCAGCGCCCGCCCGGCCCGCGGCGCCCCGCCCGCGCCCAGCAGCCCCTCCCAGACGCGGGGCAGCGCCGCGCCGTTCGCGCCCAGCGCCGGCAGCAGCCGCCCGGCCACCAGCGCCGCCGCCGCCTCGCCCTCGCCCTCCTCCCGCACCAGCGCCAGCGCCGCCGCCGCGCACCGCGACAGCAGCTCCGGCTCCTCCAGCCGCGGCACCGCCGCCGCCAGCGCCTCCACCGCCGCCTCCTCCGCGCCCGCCCCGCCGCCCGCCGCCAGCTCGGCCAGCGCGTCGCGGGCCAGGCGCGCAGCCAGCGGCGGCCCGCAGAGCTGCACGCAGTGCCGCAGCGCGCCCCGCACCGCCCGCGCCCGCTCCGCGCTCCCCGCCGCGCCCTCCCCGCCCCGCAGCAGCGGCCGGCACCGCTCCAGCGCCACCTCCCAGGCCGCCCGCCGCAGCGCCTCCGCCTCGCCCGCCGCCGCCGCCGGCACGGCCGCCGCCAGGCGCTGCAGCAGCAGGCGCAGCGCCTCCGCCCGCTCGGCGGAGAGCGGCGCGCTGAGCGCCCGCAGCAGCGCGGCGCGGTCCCCGCAGCGGGACAGCAGCGTGTCCGCCAGCACCACCTCCATGGCGCGGGGGGAGGCCAGGAGGAGGAGCGGCGGCTGCGCAGGCGGGGGCGGGCGGGGCCCACGAGGGACGGCGGGAGGCGAAAACACGGCGTGATTGACTGGTTTGGCAGCGTGTGTGAGCGTTTAACATGTTCTTTCTTCATCTCTAGGTCCTAGCCCGCCCGCCTGCCTGAGTGTTGCCAGCCGTGGTGGCTGCTAAGCGCACCCTGGCTCAGCACGGGTGGCCTAAGGGAGATATCTCAGGTGCGAGCCTCTCGCTTGAGGGAGCGCAGTTCCGTCCTTGTGGGCCGTAAAAACTCTCTCTACTCTTCATGCGCGCTGCAGCGCAAGATCCGGCAACAGCAATACACGAAATGCCCGGTTCTCCCACCTGTCCTATTTGTTCTAACCATTTATGCCAAAAGAAGTTGCTGAAACCGGTCACTGTTGTCATCGCAGCGTAGCAGAGGTTTGCCTGAATGCCTTGTGTCTGTCTCAGGTCGGAGGCATTCCTGGATGCTGGCTCCGTGCTGTTGGCTTGTTGGGAGGGTCCAGGCCACCAGCACTGAAGCCAGAGAACAACTCCTGTGCAGCCAAAGCCCAACACAGAAAATCAAGCTGACTCCCAGTCAGTATGAATTCACCATGCGAGATTACAATTCCCATTAAAAAAAACCCAGAAATTTAGAGATCTGCTCGTCAAAAGTGGTGGTGAATTACTCTCCTAGACGATGTGGTCATAGAAAAAGGCAAACCTGGAGCCTTCTGTTCCTGTGAAAGCAATGAATAGCAAATTCCTGGCACAGCTCAATGTGGTTTCTAATGGGTGTGGGCATTACTTTGGCCAAGTTGTAGTTGCTTAGAGTCTAATGAACAAGAAGGGCTTACTGCAGGTTTTCCAAGTGAGGTTCCGCTTAATCACTCCTCTCCAAATCACATGAGTTTCTCCTTTTCCTGGCTATCCATTTTCTCCAAACGTTTTCGATTTTTTTTTTTTTATCTTTGAGAGCTTACTGATTGCAAAGTCACTGAATTTTCTTATTAGAATTGAGCCTGTACTCTGGCTATACCTGCAATATATTCTGGAAAAAGAAGGTGGAAATGAATTAACATCTAGCTAATATGGTTTCCATGTGCCTTACCACTCTGCCCATGTTCTGTTACACGTAAATTACAGAATCTAGTAAAAGCTCAAGAAAACGGTTCAAATTATACATTTTACTCAAATGTAAAGTAAAACTTAGTACTTTGTTTCACACACACAGAAACATGTTTCATAGGAGGAATTATTACAATGTACTTCAGTAAATAGGATGCTTACAGTTGAAATCTCTTACATGCCACAATATATTTTGTTGTTCTATTTGTTTTTTAGTAATTTTTCATTTCCACTCATAGCATGCAGTCTGATGAATTGTGGAAGTTTCTTTTATCAGGCTTGAAACAGCGTCAAGCCCTTCTTATTAAAGGATCATTCCTATAATAATAGGAATAGGATCTTCCTATACAAGATCCCTTCTTCTTGTAGCTTTACTCTTCCCTTCCTGGCATCTGTAACTAAATGAAGAGTTAATAATCTGCACAACAACTAGTAATCAAAACAGAATCAAATATACTACATGTTGTGCTGTTTCTTCATTATTGTCTGAATTCTGCTCTGCCTTTAGGTTTTTCAAAGGGGAGTGCCAAACCTCAAATCTTATTACACCAATTTAAACAACAGCATTTAAATTTGAACTGTTCCACTGTAGATTGCCCTATCAGACAAAAAGGGAGGTCCGGCTTGGGGACCTTCTGAATGGAACATTATGACAACGAAACAAAACAACCAAACAAAAACAAGCCAGAAAGGTGGATATGGTGTTAAGAGAGAGAAAATGAGCCAACATTTTGTAATTTTCAGGTGTCAAGAACCACACCATTCACATCCTCTTAACCACTTAAACATAGTTGTTAAGTGTTTTCATGCTAGCACCCTAAATTTGTGCTTTCCATCTCTACAATCCCAAAACATATCCCTTCTTCACCCAAGACCATGTCCTGTTCTGTTTTCTCCACTTTCCAAGCTTATCCCAACCACTTCCTGCCTTCTTCCTAAGCCAGCCCTGCTCTCAGGCCCCCAGCTTGCCAGCTGCAGTCACCTCGAGGGTCCCAAAGCCTTTTCAGCATAAGTTTGTTGCACCAGCCTCAGCACTCAGAACATCCCACTGCTGCCAAGCTCTCTTGTACTCTGCACTCCTATTTATAAGGTATCCTGTATTTCCTTACCTCTCCAGATCCCCTCCAAACTCAGGATATGGCCTAGATCAAAGGCTGAAATATCCTGATTTTTTTTTTTTTTTTAGCAAAGCAGTCCACCATAATTGCAGACAGCCCGGAAATAAATGGCCAGTCTGAACATGTCCCCTTCACGGGCCACTTCTACCTAAAAGGGCCACAAAATACTTCTCAGCTCCTTGTAACTCCAGGTGTAGAGCTTACTTCACACTCTGCTCCCTTAACCAGGCTCTCTCTATGTCATTTAATGCTATTACTGAGCCAATGAGAGGCAGGACAAAGATGAGAAACATACTGTTGTTGATTTTTATCTGAACTTTGTAACAGCACCTTTACTGATGATATGGGTTTCCTGCGCACGACAACAAGTTGACCAAATTTGGGCAGATTTTACAATTTAAATGCTTTACAGTAGTAGTTTATTGGTTTTCATCAGAACCCATAATTCTACACCAATTTAGTAATACAGGAGGACTGAAGTTCCCTCCTTGGACTCATAGTTAAAAAAGCAGTGCCTTTAGTTACCTGCATATTCTTTTGGACACATGTATACATGTTCTTATGTAAATGTTTTCCCCTGTGATCATACAAACAAGCAGTTCTGTACTAGGAAAAAATTCTGAATGATCGTTCTAGTGGTTGGTTAGCTTAGAAAAGGATAATGGACAAAACTACAGTATAAACTACAGAAAATTGTAAGTCTTGGAAATCCCTACTTACAGTTTTGGAAGCATGTGTTATGCTGTTGCCATAAAGCCACTACTGAGGTGCTGAGGCACCACAGATTATTAGAACCCAGGCCAGGTTTATATCTTTAAAAACTTCAGTTTCAATGATGGTTTTAGATCACACAACATACATTTGTTCTCGTGAAAGTCCCATACTACCATCTGCACATTTACAGGTAATTCTGCACAGTTCATAAAGAAGAAGGCTCAGCTAACCCTGCTCGATGACTTTTTTTTCCTTACAGGAGTCTGTAGGAGTGTGCTTGCACAGTGTAAGGTCTCTAGGGGGACCAGGTACATAACACAGCCTTTTCTTCCCTCTCCCACTGCATGCAGGAGAAGGAAATGGGAAATTTCTGAAAGTTATGCAGAATATTTCCCACCACATCTCTCCCACACATAATGAAATTTAAAGCCCAGATGTGCTCCATGCAGTAAACCTCACCAGTGTTATTATGGTTACGTATATTCATGTTCTCTTCTAGATTCCTTCAGTGCTGTTGTGCAAAAATCCAGCAGCACACGTAGTTTTTATATGACTCTCTAAGACAGCACATCCCCTCTCTGCCAGAGGAAAAGGAAAAATAAATTTACAGGATGTAAGAAAGGGAAAGAAGAAAATTGCCTAATTTTCATCTGTTTGCCCTAAAGTCCTTGAACCCTCTTGCTAAGAGAGATAGAGGCAGAAGTTTTCTAACTGAAAGAGGAAATGGTTGATATGCAGCCAGGAAAGCTGGTCACAGCAATTTCCACAAGGTGGTTATGCTGTTATCTCCTGATCCTCCAGTGCTTGTTTCATTTGCCTCCCCACCGCCAAAAATGATCCTTCCAGCTCTTTCACATCACAATGCCAACATGTATTAATCTTCATCATTTTAAAAGGAGATTCAGCTTGTCTTTCCAGCTAGTGCCTTCAGCCATCACCTTCTCTCCCTCCTGCTTTTCATTTCTGAACTTACTATCCACATACAGTGAGCTTGGAGTTTGTCCTCTGTGCCATGATCCATACATCCCAATTTGTCTATCCTGTCTACTGTTAATTACAGTATATCAGCTATGGCTGCTCACAAGCTACCTGTTGAGTTACTAGCTCCACATTTCTATCCCCAAACTTCTTTATGAAAGATGGATAAACCTTTTATATTGCAAAGTCTATCTGCAGAATTTCATCAAAACAGGCACATTCCTATCTATTCCTATACTTAAAAATTACTGTCTGGTATCACCCTGAAACTAGAGCCTTCTGATTGTTTGGAACATTGTTTATTTTCCTTTTTGATTGTTTAGAATATTGTTCATTTTCTTTGTTTGTTTTACTTTTGTCTTTTTCTTTTTTAAAGGAGAAAGTGTGAGATGTCGCCCTGAAAACTAAAGCCTTCTGATAATGCTTCCATAGTTTTAGTTACTTTCCCATGAAAGTCCTGAAAACATAAGTTGTTTATCACATTCCTTCTAAGAAATGTCTTTTGATGGACGTTTTGCATGACCAGTGTGCTTGGGAAGGTGGTAACTTAATTATTCAATCCCTGGTCATTGTCGAAAATATATAAATACTGGAGTCAGAGAATAAAGTTGCTGTTTTCCTGTTCTAATACTGAGAAGCATTTGTGTGAATCATTTTGTGTCCTTTAACGACAGTCTGGTCTGTTGGTGTATCACATCCATATCCCTTTTCCTGGCTTAACAAAAGCAATCTTACCCTAATTAGATCTTGCAGTTGTGAAGATGTGTTTCTTAACCTGCTGTTTTGACCTTGCCACCTCTCCCTTTAAGTCCCTCTGCTGCTTCCCTCTTCTGTTCTACATCAAACACATGCTATTTCTTTTCCCTTTTGTGTTTCCAGACCCATTAGTCTGTCCTTCCTCATCCTCTTATCTAATACCAAGACACTGACTTCCCGCTGACCTACCCATGCTGCCAGTCTGAGTTGTCCATATATTAGTTTTTCAGGACTTAATGTTTATCTTGTGCTAGTTCCCACCTCATTTTCCTGTTATACCTCAAACAACCCTTTGATGTCACAGTGACACAAATTTTAGGCAGCACGTGTTCTGTGACCTTCTGTGATCTATGGCCTTCTATGTGGACTGATAAGCTGATCCCCTCTCTGTGTGTATCTTGCCATCTATTGGCGCTGGATATTTTCCCTGGTGACAATTAGTACAGTACTGTTGGTAGAGAGTAAGGATAACACTAATTGTGATAAATAAATAAATGAACAAACCCGGAAACCGTCAATGTTCCAAGCTGCAGGGAAGGAGCCTAACATTTGCAACTGAACTTTTGTGAGGAGAGGAATAAAAGACAAATGTAAATGCGTCTCACAGAGAGAAGTGCTATGAGAACTCCTTGTTGGCTTTCATACACACATACTACTCCACATACATTCAGAGTTTTCAGACATTGAAACTCATGAAGAATTAGTTCAGATCCAGCCATAGCTCCAGATATTTTTCAATGAGACCTATGTCAGAAGTGCTCATAGACACAAGAGTGAAGCCTTCATGATCTCTGCAGAACAGAAGATGGTGCTGTTGTCACTGACATGTGCCTCTCAGGTTTTTTTCTGGTGAAAGAAGAGCAAGGCATAGCAAAGAAAAGGAGAGGAGATAAACTAAAATGAAAGGTACAGGAAGAAAAGTAACTGCCATGTCTTGGATTTTTTTTCACCGGAGAAATTTAGAAACTCAAAGGGAAGAACAATAAACACACAGCAAACCAAAAGGACTATGTAAAAGAGCAATTAGGAGGAGCGGAGAGGGCAGCACAGATTGATCATATACTGGATACACTCTTCCTCATTTCTCTGAAGATACTGTAACCACACTTAGGAAGGTGCTGAATATCATCAGTTCCCCAGTGACTCCATAAGGAGTTATTATTGACTGTCAGAACCTGGGATCATCAGGGTCAGCGTGTCTCAAGCCAGGTGTTTGAAACCAAGACATCAAAAAACAGTGGGAATTTTAAAAATAGCATTAAGTAATGGAGTGGAGAAGAAGAAAGAGCAGGATCAGGCAGGCAGTGAGGAGCTGTGGCTGCAGCACGGACCCTCTTGCACTGAATCACGGACTGCAGGCTTGCAGCATTATCAGGGCTGTGCTACATGGCTTCCTTTCTTTATCTGCATGGGAAAAAACAGCACAGGAAAGAAACAGCAAGGTATCTTAAGGACACTGCTATTAGTGTTGTGCTGTGAGATTGTGCACATCTGTGTAAGAGATTCTAGTGTGAAATTCTTCTTTGACTAAGCAGGACAGCTACATTCACCAGAAACACTGCAAATATTCCTGGGCTTTTTAGGATGTTTACTTTAAAAATAAAGCTAGAGTTCTACTGTTGTAATGCTGTAAACATCCTGTGTTCAGAAGCAGCATTTAAAGGCAGCTGATGAAAAGCAGTTGTGTCCAATTAAACATTCCTAATGATGGGAAGTTACAAATCTGCTATGTGGTTTGTCACTGTAAGCTACAGAGAGAAAGTTAAGCTGGTAAATCTCTCCAGTTAGACTGAGTGCAGTGGAATGGTCAGGAAAAGATGAATTAGGAAAAAGAATTAAATATAATCCTTTGCCATCTGTCTTTATTTTGCAAACCTACTTGACAGGATCCTACTGAAATCTGCAGACATTTTTTTATCTGCTTCATGTAGCTGAAGAGCATTTGCTGTACAGACTGGAATTAAAATGCTTCCCAATAACAGTTAGCCATCCCACTTATTGTCCTTCTTTGCTTTCCTTTGTTTAAAAAAAACAAACACTTAGGATTTTTGCTTCAGCTGAGGCTGCACCATTAGTTTTTGACCTCTCCCCTTCAGCAGGACTCAGAGCTGGGTGTTGAAGGCTAAATAGAGTTCACTATTGGTTTTACAGGGAAGCAAAAGGGCTCTTGAAATGTATGTACTACATTCTTCTCCAGCTTTCAGCCTGAAAAGCATATGTAGATCTGGAAGAAATGTGACAATCGAGAGAATGTCCATATGGTATCACAGTTTCTCCATAACAGTTTTTGTCTTTAGGTCTTCATCTAGCAAACCATGTAAACACGAGCTTATCTCTAAGCACACGCCTGAGTATTTTGCTGCCTCTGGATTTTATTGTACAGGGGATTCTACTGATAATGAACCAGATAAGAGGATCTACTACAGTGGGGAAAATACACTGTAGCTTCTGCATGAAAATTTACCAGTGGCAACCCTGGGAGCCTTTAGTCTTTTTAAAGCCCCAGTGTTATTACTGGGAATAATACTACAGGAAGGGGGATAAAAAACCCAAACAAATATAACCAAAGCACCCCACAAGGACCAAGCTAGATCTTACTTACTTCCTTGGGAATACAGCAAAATGCTTCTTTTTTTCTTTCCTTTTTTTTTTTTTCTTATTTTTGAGGGAGGAGAGGAGGAAGGAGGAAAGGACAGAGGCAAGAAGAAATTTCCCTTTATTTCCAACTCCTACATATTTTTCTTTGCAAATGTCAAGGTTTGCATGTCAGCGTCCTTTCAGAATGCACACTATGAAAAGCTTTGTAGCTCCTTGGCTTCAGAAAATAGAGCAGTGATGATTAGCTTTTCACAGATGAGCTAAAGTTAATTTGTCCCTTCTGGAAGTGTAGAGATAGCCTGCTAGGTACAAAATAGTTATCTTGGGTTTTCACATCGCTGGAGGAATTTGTCAGGCACTGGTTGAGACCAAGGTTATTTCCTCAGTGGGAATTTAGATTATGAAAGGCCCACACCACTGCTGCCTTCCATCTCTCACAGTCTTTCACATCAACAGGGAGCAAGGGAAAACAGCTTTAAAATATTCTCCTTCATCTTCCATAGTACTTTAGATTACACTAGTTTAACAAACCTCACAAGGAAAAAAGCGCGAATCTGTTGTGCTAAGATGTAATTTTCACATTTTGACTTGTGCATCTCACTTCAAAGGACTTCTTCCAAGTTTATTTTGAGTTTCCCATGCTAAAAATAAAGACACAGAACAAATCAGTTCAGTTTAGCTGAGAACAGCAGTTTTGGAAGCATTAGGCAAGAAGAAGCTCTGGTGTTTTCAAAACAGCTCCTAATGCTGTTGTCTTTAATGGGGATGGCTAATCCTCCCTGTTTTCTCATATTCCCAATGATTCTCTCTAGGTGGAAGTCTGCCAGTTATTCTGCAAAACTCCTGACTCATTCCAACATCATTTAGGGCCTTCCTAATTGATTGCAGGATATCTTCAAAGTCAGAAGAGGGCTCTTGTTTGATGCTGTAAAAGGTTTGCCAAAAGGTTACAATCTCTTCTGTTTCTGTAATGTACTTTAAAGATACTGGAATCAAAGGAAAAACCTCCAGATCAACTAATTTTTAGAAATACCTCACTCCTACAATTTCATTATTAAGATGGTGGGTGTTACTTTAAATATTTTTCAATTATTAATTAATTCATTTACCTGGGTCTTGCAGGTTTGCTTTGAGTTCTTTCCCTGCTGCCCATACATGAACAGTAAAAAGAAGCATTTGTCATATTGCCACAACATTTCTTTTTTCCTTCACCCCTTAAATCTGAATCTTGTAAAAAATGATAATAGTAGTCCTTTACACATTTATGAGGTCTTCCATTAAAGTCTGTTTGAAGCATTTTATAGACAATAATGTATGAAGCCTCAAAGCACACTTCTGAGGTATTTATTACCATGTTTTTACACTCAGGAGAGTGTACAATAATCACACAACTTCAAGACCACAGTAACTAGTTGTCGAGTTTTGGGCGAAAAGAAATACTTCAATGGAACCCAGTATTCAGAAGCTGAAACATTTTTTAAAAGTGTGGCTCTCCTCTAGTAGCTGCCCAAAAATGAAGGCATCCAAAATAACTCTCCATCTTCAAGAATCTTGACATTAAGATGTTTTCTTCGACCTCCGCCTCCTGTCACTGCATCTAATTAGTTCTTTTTTTAATCGTGTTGCATAATTCTGAAACTTTCCACTGTAGAGGCATAACACTATATTGTAAAAACTTTGCTTTCTTAAAAAAAATAAAATAAAAAGTCGTTTTCCAGAAGCCATTTTCTAGAAGCATTTGGCCTTAGCCTAGACCCCCTTCTAGTTTTCACTGAAATGACTGAATATATATCAATGCTGAGGGAAAACATTTCTTGGGAGGTTTTGCAATCTTTTTCATGGGAAACTGGTTTAATAACACTTGCTCATATTGGAGTTACATTTGTAAGCCCACTCTAGGGATCTTTGACCATCTGTGCTTTTAAATAAATGGTGTTTTCAGATCATGGTGCAAAATTTTCCTCATATAGGCTTTTGGTTAGCTCTGCAAGGAAGTTCTCAGACAAACTATCATAATACCTGTTCTAGATTTAGCCAAAATGCTAATCTTTCACATGAGATCCTCTCACATACCCAAAAAGGCATATAGCTTTTGACAGTAAATGTATAAATGCTGGCTAATTCCATATTCTAGACTGTAAAGCATTCTAAAATGTGCTGCAACAAAGAAAAACAAGTCTAAAAATAACACAGAGGTGTGTGTACGTTTGACTTTGTGTGTGGAAGAAGAATACGGCATTTCTCATCTCTTGATAATTCTCTGTAAATATACCCAGTTTATATTATAGAAATACTTTCTCCACCTAAATGTTACTGAGGCAGATTCATCCTGGACTCTTAAAAAGAAACATTTGTGTAGATTCTAATTCGTGAATCACTGTTAATAAAAAACTTGTTGCAGGAGATACTTGGTTAGTCATTGCTTATGGTATGAAGTCCAAGCCAAATTCCTGTTCATCCTGTTAAGATCTGTAATACATAATTAAAGTAGAGTCTGATAGGTACAGGAAACAACCTACTTTTGTCAGCAAAATGTTCTTTCACTTTAGAAATAAAATTAACCCAAAATGTTCGGGTTAATGTTTTTTTAATCTTTAGAAAATCAGAGCAAAGCTTTCCTTTATCTTAAAAAAAGAAACCCTCATCTGCCCATAAATCTGGTAGATACATTTCAGTAAGGATTAGCAATACTGCTTCGTTCAGGGCCTCATAAGTGACAAAAAAACCACGAGAGATGAAGGATAGGGGGAAGATTAAAATAAGTAATCTTGTTCTTAGAAAATAACCTGGCTTTTTTCTCCTGCAATAACAAAGGAAGCCCGGCAGATGGTAGAAGGAGACCACAGTGCTAAAGGAGAGCTCTTTGCATTGTGCTGGTTATAGACATTAGTCCTTAAAGGAAGTTACTGACTTATTTTTCATAATGCAATCTAAGTGTTTAAAACAAAAATAGGACGACGATTTGGCTATGCATTTTGTGTCCAAAAATCTCATGATTTTGACCAACATGGCAAATGTATTCTTTTTCACTATGGAGCTGAGGCTTTGTTTTAAAGGCAATTGACATCAATGACAGTAAAAAATCACTTAACCAATAAAAATGCTGCTGGTTGCCTTTATTTGTGGAGGCATTGTATTTTATTTCTTTTTTTCTAGTTTGTTTTTCCTTGGGTGGGGGGGAGTTGGTTTGTTGAGGTTTGTTGTTGTTGTTATTGGGGGGGAGTTTTTATTTGGCCAGCATTTTGATTTATTATTCAGGTGCTGCTGAAGATCATATCTGCATTACCCAAAGCCATTAGACGAAGAAAAAGACATTACACTTTTCAGACCATATTTGCACTCTGAGTGACAAGACCCTGCAGAGCTCCCTATCTGCAGCAGCTTTCTGTCATGAGTACCAGTGAAGACCTGGAATCCAGCAATATGTCTGCTCTAATCCTAAGAAATGTACAATTGGAGGCTGACATCTTGTTTTATCTGGTTCATTCTTTAAATATTCTCTCTCTCTCTAACTTCTGTGTCTGGCTTATGTCATATCAAGATAGACATTAAACACCTGAGAGATGATCCAGATCAAAGGCACCCCAAATTTTCTCTGTAAAGGATCAACTATTATATAAAAACTACCAGTGTTACTGCAATTTTGGTGACACTTTCAGTAATTAGAATGGGCTTCAGAAATGTGAGGACAGAAATGCTAGCAATAGGGAACCCCTTTTTAGGAGTGCTAGTGCAGAAGCAGTGGATGACAGGCAGTAGCTCTGTCATCAGTGACAGCATGACACACCTCTTCCTACTCATCGTTTTGGCACCTAAATCCCACAACCACCCCAAGCATTTCTTGGCCGCAGCAGAAGACCCATAAAAATACAGTCCCCAAACAGTTTTCAAACAACCAGGTTCATTTTGTTACAGCAGGTAGAAAATACAAATGTTTGGATCTTTTTTTGATTAGTGGGCATCCTACTGTTTTTTGGGGTGCATGGGGGAGAGGGCATGTATCTCTTGCTGAGTGATGCCAAGTGGGCTTATTTTTTTGGTTATCTTTTGCAGGCTTGGTGACGAGGTGCTTGAGTGCTCAAGCTTGAAAATGTTGCTGTAGGTACACTGTCTTCAGAATGAACAGCAGTTGCTTATTCCTGCCCTCAGTACAGTTCCCTAAAATGACGTGTTTATAGGGTGCACTGCCACGGCCACCAGAAGTGTCACTCCTCCTGCTCTCTGCAGCAGGGAGAGAAGCCTGACTGCCCAGGGTTGTGCTCCCCTAGGGACTGGAACTCTGCTGCTCCCTGCCTCTGCTCTGCCTTCCACCCAGACTGCAGCTGCCTGCTACCTGCAGCTCAGCCTTTCTATGCTGCAGGTTTCTCCCTCCCTCTGTGCCTCCTGTGCTCCTCATTCACCGCTGGCTAAGGTGACATTATCCTCTGCCGGAATATCCAAGTCCCAAGTGGGAGCTTCAGTTTTGCAGCTTTAGTCACATTTGAGACCACAGCAACAGCATAACCTGTGAGAACCTTTACATATACATTCTTAATATGTCTCATTTTATAGCTAAAGTACTGGGCTGGAGTTTTTTGTTTATTTGTTTGTTTTTTCTCTTCACTTCTTTTGGGAGCAAGGCTATTTTCCTCTGTGGCTGAAGAGGCTGTTCTTTCATATCAGGGTACTGTAGTGCCCTGTGTGTACACCTGGAAGCAGCCTTCATTGTTGGAGTTGGTGTATTGTTCGCTTGTGAGCACAGATGACTGCATTCTGCTTCTGAGCTCTTCAGCAGTGTATTTCTGGGGTATCACATCTATCCCTACAGTCACTGCTCTTTTGCTTTGATATGTGCCCTCTCAATTAGGTCTGCAGACTGCATAATCCACTGTTATCTCTGTGTCTTCTGCGCACAGCAACTTAATGTATTTGAGATTTCAGGGAAATACATATTTACAAATGTTGTATTACATGACCAAGAACTTATGTATTCAATAAAATAGTTTGCATCCCAGAACATGGTATGTCCAGCAGAAATAATCTGATAAAAATACCTTGTCCTGCTGGTAGTTCTGTGAGGTTTCTATTACATCAGCCATGGGAGTCTTTGGCTTTCATGTGTTTCTTCTGTACATGATTGCTTTCATTGCTGTTAGTCACATCAGTGATGCC